>NC_092660.1:9022083-10319166 GCF_032118995.1 Asterias amurensis
AACCGATGGAACTTCCTCACACTTGAAAAAGATTGATACATGTAAACGAATGGTTACCGTGGTACTTGTAGAGGAGACATGCTTGCCGTAGCGTTCCCGAATGCTGCTCGGCAGCCACTTCTGGCGCGTGATGCACTTCCGCATTTCTGTATTGACACGCTCGTTGCCGAGGCAATAGAAAACAAAAATGAACAGACCCTGAAAGGAAACAAAGCAAAATGGAAAATCCGTAATGTGAAATACCGTCATCCTTGAGGTACATATTATTTCTATATTATTAAATGCCTAAATTTTTAAAATTTCAATATTTCTCTGCACCCCACCCCCTCTCTCTCTCTCTTTGCATATAAATGAGTTATTTGAAACTTTACCTGAAGTGAGTTGAGAACATTGAAGATGTATGCAAAAACCAGGGACTCTCCATTGATGAAGAGAAACCCAACGCCCCATGTGATGCCAAGAAGAAACAAAAGAGTAGCGGCTCCTTTAATCCAAGGCCTAGGAGTTAAGAAATACAAATATTCAGAGTGCAACATTTATTTCAAACAAATCCTTAAAAACTGAGAAAGATATCTGCTACGAGTGTCAGAACAAGGAACTATTTCTAGAGTGTTGTGAGATATTTATACAGAAACACTCCTATCGAAGACACTGGACACTATTGGTAATTGTCAAAGACCAGTCTTTGAGGCATATGCATAAAATAAACCTGTGAAATTTCAATTCAATTGGACGTTGAAGTTGTAAGATACTAATGGAAGAAAAAACACCCTTGTCACACAAAGTTGTGTGCTTTCAGATGCTTGATTTTGAGACCTCACGCATGATCAATTAAATATTTTAATGAGAAATTACTTCTTTCTCAAAAACTACATTACTGTAGAGGGAGCCATTTATTACAATGATTTATACTATCAACAGCTCTCCATTGCTCGATCAAGTAAGTTTTTGTGCTAACAATTGTTTAACTTAACTTAACTTAACTTAACTTATATGCATTTATAAAGCGCTTTAACACTGTTTCAAAATGCTGTACACTCAAGAAAAACATTAAAATGCAGGATTAAAAAACATGAGCAAAAATAGCAATATGTTTTTTTTTAAATACACAACGGTTAAAAAAAGTAGAATTTTTTTTTAGTAAAAACGATGCATTACAAACAATCATATTACACGGATTTCAGTATTAAATTACCAATGGTGTCCAGGGCCTTTAATGATAGTCTCCAAATGTTGTGATCAGTTTTAAGACACACTCATTTTCCAATAGATAGAGTCCTTATGAAAGTGAAAAAAAAGTATCTCATCTCCCGTTGCATACGAGAAGGAGAAGCCATTTCTCGTAACTTGTTATTAGGCAAGTCTTTGTGCCACCAGAACCACCAAGCACATAAAGTAGCTCAGCATAACAAAATTATGCTTACCAGATTTAAGGTTACCAGCCAATACAGGTTTCCTACTCATTTCTGCTAAGCAGAACATTATTAAGCAATGTTAAGCAATGTTCTGCTTATAGGCATCGAGAGCTATGAATTTTGGCCCAGACATTATTCAAATCAAACTCACACAAGTCTTATTTGATGGTGTGACATTGCCCTAAAAGTAAAGAAAGTGTTATCTTACCTGATGTCGTTGTTCTGAGCCACACCCTTACTGATTGAAGACCTAGAGGAATATGCCTTATGAAGAGATACAATCAACAATACCACGTTGGCCTGCAGGAACAAGGACAAATAATTCTCTTAATAATAACAAAAATAATAATAGTATAACAGCATTTATGTAGTGCCATATATCCAAAACATTGCTCAAATGCACTGTTATTAAAAATATATATATAAAACAAATATAAAAAGCAAAACAAATGCTAAAATGATATTATTACAAATTAAACCAGGCAAAACTTTACACAAAAAATAAAGATTGAACAATTCACTGGAAAAAAATGCATGAATCCATGTAACAAAATAATTTGAAAAATTAAAAGGCTGTAAAGTATCTTACAGACTATAAACTATACCAAAGGTTTCCCCCAAGTCAATTTCAGGGACAATTTATTCAGTTTCACAAACAAGCCTTCAATTTCATTGATGTCTCTCTTATTCATTCAAACTAGTCTTTCTTTTTCTGCCCCCTCCGGACCAAATCCTTGATCCCTCTTGATTGACAACCCCACTAGGACATGTGGTTTGGTCATCCAGTATAGGATATCATGGTTAATTGGCTGACCAGTCAGTTCAACATGGTAAAGACAGTGAAACAAATCAAATGTGTCATGAGCACATGAAGACAGTGACTTGTTTGAGATGGAGTTTTGGGAAGAATAATAAGCCTGATAACGGCTCGAGATTTTTTATTTTTTTTCATTATCTCTCCTGAAGACGATCAAAACATACTTTTTGAATAGTCCAGACCAACCCCAGCTCTTTTTTGGAGCCAATAGTCCCTCAAAAGAGAATTGTTACATGGTTGTACCCACAAGTTTACTATCATTTTATAGTTTATTCTTGGCTAGAGAATCCAGTCCTCTGTGTTGCACTTACAACAATAATGGCAGCGACTGGTCCAGTAAAACTCCAGATGAAATAGTCCTCTGTTGATAACCAGCAACTAGGTCCAAATAAATGTAGGAACAATAAGTCAATGAGTGTTCAGCCAAACAAATTAAAGTTTGTCCAAATCAAACATCACCATGGGACAAAATAATAGCTCAAAGTATGTACCTTACCAGAACTTGATACCTTCATAGTTAAAGGCAGTGGACACTATTGGTAATTGTCAAAGACTAACCTTCACAGTTGGTGTATCTCAACATATGCATAAAATAACTAACCTGTGAAATTTTGAGCTCAATCGGTCATCAAAGTTGCGAGATAATAATGAAAGAAAAAATCACCTTTGTCACACGAAGTTGTGTGCGTTTAGATGGTTGATTTTGAGACCTCAAGTTCTAAACTTGAGGTCTCGAAATCAAATTCGTGGAAAATTGCTTCTTTCTCGAAATCTATGGCACTTCAGAGGGAGCCGTTTCTCACATTGTTTTATACCATCAACGTCTCGTCACCAAGATAGGTTTTATACTAATCATTATTTTGAGTAATTACCAATATTGTCCACTGCCTTTAACATTGTACTACTATTTTTATTTAAACAAGCACTAATTAAGACAATTTGGTCTAATTTGTCTAATTGGGCAAGTATACTTCTCTCAACGCAATCAAGTTCAACATTTGAAAATAAGAATATTGATGATAATACATAGTTAAGGTATTCAAATATTCAGTTGAAAAACATAAGTCCACCGAACTTGTCTGGTCTGAAGTTTACTGGTCTAAGGTAAAAAAAATCACTGGCCACAGTCTTGCGGTTCATTGTTAAATTCATGCCTTCATAGTGCATCAATAACATTAAATATTAGGATCGTCTGGTGAAAAATACAACAAAAATTATAAACTTTGAAGTGGCGCTCCTTTTCATGGATACCAATTGCATAAAGTGTCAGTGTTATTTACTTACTATTTATCAGTACCATAGCCCGATGGGTTGATGCCTGCCGAAACACCAACAATAATCGCTGGGACACCTGAAATTATAACACAGACAAAGGATTATAATTAAAATACCAATCTGGAGTATTTGTATTGCATCAAAATTAATATGCTCAAGTTGCACATATTAAACTAAACAAGCTCTTAAAGTGTAATTCTGAATATCAACTACAAAACACAGAATGATTATATCTCATTTTTTTTTTAAACAAGCCCTTTTTGGCATGCTTGTAATGCCACCACCTCATTTTTACAAGGTAAACCGACCTTGGTGTAAAAAAAACAAATACCTTGTCCCCTTTCTAAATAGTTTTTTTTTTATTTTTTTTTTTATTTTTATTTTGATGTAATAGGAAACAGTTATAAAAACTACTAAATGTAACATTTATTTTTAGTTGTTTCCAATCTCAAAGTTCTTTTCAAATGGGGTTGGGGGACACCAAGAAGGGATGGAGGATATGGGGACACGGACATCAACAGTTTTGCAGGAACTTGATAATCTATGCCTGGAAGAGGTCAGCCAGTTAACATCATTTGCATCCCCTGGGTTGACCACACCCTGGATTGACCACACCCTGGATTGACCACACCCTGTATTGACCCATCCTGGATTGACCACACCCATATTAACTGATTCTCCTGATGAATGCTTGTTACATGACAAGTTTATCTTTTTGTGTAATTCTTGGTCAATTTTACTTGCAATTATTTAATTTGTGTAATGTGCATTTTTATGTTTTCTGCTTTTTATCATATTAAAAACTACCTTTTGTACATTAGATACTATAATTCAATATTTTTACTGCAGGTGTCTTTTTAACCCTAACGACCACCAAACACACGTTTTTTTTTTTAATTTTGTTTAGTCTGTGCACCAAAGTGTTAATCAGTTTTCATGAAGTGAATAAACCATTATAATAACAAAAGTTAAAGTCATACCATATCCAGCAAGGTAGTATGGCCAATATCTGGACTGAGTAGAAAAGACGTGTACGAGCATCACGTAGAATTGGATTGCCTCCAGTGACATCCAAACAAAAGCAGCCAGGAAACTATAGTGGAGAAGACCAGCTACTATGGAGCAAAGAACCTGACAAAAAATAAGAAGAAGAATTGAAAACCTTCAGTAAAGCTGTCTTTAAAATACTACTTGAAAGAGTTCATCTGATTATTTCTTACTCATTCAATCTTACTTGACATGTTTTTTTTTTGTTTTTTTTTCCTCCTGACTCACAAGGCTAAAGATTACAGTCAGACATCAAGGCCCCCCCCCCCTGTGGATTCAGCTTACCCCTTTACCCTTTTTGTTAGAGCTCAATTATTAAATTGATTAATGCTGGAGCATACTTACTATTATCTGAACTTTTTTGTATTGTTTTCCCCCTCAGATTATTTGTTGATCCTGTATCTTTTTAATAATTGTTTGGTTTTTACACTGGTGCAAATTCTTTCACTCAATTCAGCCTTCGACTGCCTTGTGATTTTTAATCAACCTTTAATGAATGAAAGAATTAAAGCCATTGGACTTTTTCGGTACAGAAAAAAAAAAAAAGTTCACAGATTTACAAATAATTTACAGGGTTTACAGAAGGTAATGGTGAAAGACTTCTCTTGAAATATTAGTCCATGAAATGCTTTACTTTTTGAGAAAACGATAAAACAATATAAATTCTCGTTAACGAGAATTACGGATTTGTTATAAACACATGTCATGACACGGCGAAACGCGCGAAAACAGGAGTAAGTTTTCCCGTTATTTTCTCCCGACTCCGATGTCCGATTGAGCCTAGATTTCCACAGGTTTGTTATTTGATATAGAAGTTGTGATACACGAAGTGTGGGCTTGGACAATACTGTTTACCGAAAGGGTCCAATGGCTTTAAAGAATAGAGCTGTGAACAGCTTTTAAAAATACCTGAAAAGCTACTTTCATGTATATCTCAAATTATCTTAGTTGTAAACTCTTGAAATGGCTTATATATGTACTAATAATTACATTCAAATGTAACAAGTCTTGTATCAAATTTCTTATTTATTTCTCATATGAAATCGGGCAAAGGTCTTTGACTATTAACAATGTTGGACTTTGATATTAAGTGATTATATTGTACAAAACTAAAGTGAAAGGTACCTTAATTTGTGTCTTATCTACTGCAACTAGAAACAGTGCATTGGCAATGAGTAGATTGATGCATAAATTACGATGAATGGTCACTCGAAGACTCCATAGGTTCCTGAAAACACAAATGTACAAAGAAACAGAAATTGTCTCAAATTTAGTCCATGTTCAAGGCATTACTGATCGTTTTTAATCTCCGATAATAAGTGTATTATAAAGGGCCTCTACTAGGCAACCGTGTATAATTCAGACAGGGTTTTCATTCACCAATGTATACTGTGGTGCTGCACTGCAAGTCTACTTTAAAGCTGTTCTATTTTTAAGTAGTAAGCAAGGCAAGGCAAGACATTGAGGGCAAGTGTTTAATTGTAAAATATATTTCCCCAACTCCTTTCCAAACTATAACAAAATTGAAAAAAAGAAAATTCTAAAAGAGGTATCAATGAACATGGACAAATAAAAATAAATAAATATATAAATTCGCAAATTGAATTTGATCAATAAACTCAACATCCTACTTAGATGTGTGACTTACCTGAAAAATGTGAAAGCGAAAATGGAGATAGCGAGACAAACGATAGACACAGAGCATCCAATTAAGGTCAGAGCTGTCAGTATATTATTATGGGTATCGGAAATCTGTAAAACAGAAACAATTTGTTTTTGTAATGTTACTGTACTATTGCTCATACTACCATTACTGTGACTGTAATTTTAGTTTTGGTGTCTACTCATATACACCGATGTGTGTCATTGTATACTCAGTACTTTCCCAAGCTCTGTGAAAACAATCACACATGACCAACAGCTTTACATCCCGTCCGAAGGACCAAAGCTCGTGGTTGAGTATCTTACTTAAAGGCACTGGACACTATTGGTAATCGTCAAAGACCAGTCTTCTCACTTCCTGTATCTCAACATATGCATAAAATAACAAACCTGTGAAAATTTGAGCTCAATCGGTCATCGAACTTGCGATATAATAACGAAAGAAAAAACCCCTTGTCACACAAAGTTGTGTGCGTTTAGATGGTTGATTTCGAGACCTCAAGTTCTAAATTTGAGGTCTCGAAATCAAATTCGTGGAAAATACTTCTTTCTCGAAAACTATAGCACTTCAGAGGGAGCCGTTTCTCACATTGTTTTATACCATCATTCTCTCCCCATTACTTATTGACCAAGAAAGGTTTTATGCTAATAATTATTTTGAGTAATTACCAATAGTGTCCACTGCCTTTAAGGAAACAGGTGGGAAACCTAAACTCTGCTGATCAGAAACACCAGAGCTTGAATCCAGTGCTCTTAATTGCTAGCCATGAGCTCTTAATTGCACAGTATAAACTTTAATATTTGGAATGTTTAAAGTTGTTTTAGCACTTACACTTTCATGGGTGCCAGACACGTCCATGAGTATGGCAAAATTAGTCAGATGACTGCAAGCACAAACACTATGGGATTGGTTACTGGATACCAGACGACACCCTGCATCCGACCACGCCCCACCACCAGACCTACCAAGACTGTAACCAAGAAAAGCAAAACTTTCCTTCAGAAATATTTATGTAGGCCCCAAAGGTAGTTTGTAGAGGAGATAAATGAACTTAACTTAACTTAACTTAACTTAAATGCATTTATAAAGCACTTTAACACTGTTTCAAAGCGCTGTACAGTCAAGAAAAACATTAAAATGCAGGATTAAAAAACATGAGAAAAATAGCAATATGGTTTTTTAAAAATACACAACAGTTAAAAAAGTAGAAATTAGTAAAAACATTGCAATACAAACAATCATATTACACAGAATAAAATACAAAACAATAAGCGTCAGGCGGACCCAGAGTAAATCAACCCCATTTCTGATGAACTTTATGAATGATTTAAAATTGTCTATTAAAGTATTGGATGATTTTGCACAATATCCTTATCTCAGGAAACATTGCCAATGTCTCTTTTACAAGAGTACACAAAATAAAGTCAAGTTAGCAAAGAGCGATCCATTTTTTCTTTACTAAACAAAAGATGAGGGAAATAAAAGAGAATCATCTTTTGCAAACTGCCACCAACAAAAATAATCTGTGGTATAAATGCAAATATTTTTTAAACAAACTAATGTTTTTACCCCAGCTGAGTCTTTCTCTGAAGCTAAATGACAACATAACCAACACATGGAATGATGGAAGTATACTTAGTGACAATGTAACACTTTCCCACAAGAAAGGGAGTGACAAAATGCACTTAAAGGCATAGTTCAGTAAACACAGTATGTAGCTCTTGCAGTGAAATAATGCTCAAAACGTTTTTTTACTATCGAATGTTGCTGTATGACTTCTTACCTTTTTATTTATCTTAATTTTAACAGTGACTACCAAACATCAAAACCTCCCTTTATCGATGATATTGATTGAGTCTATTTTTGTTTGTTTAAGGCATTCCGTTTATAAGCTTCGGCTTCCTGGGTAATGCCTCCACGTATTAGTTTTATTGTATCTATTGTTTTGTTTTTTATTAAGTGATTACCCTTTGTGGTAATAAATGTTCGTTGAATTGAAAAAAAAAAATTGAATTGATTATATCGATAAAATTTCAATTACCTTTCTGAGGCGTTCCAGAAGACGCAAGTCACATTTCCATTTACGCTGGCCTGTTGAACATCACAAGATAAAAGTTTAATAACTAAATTGTTTATACTTTCTTTGAAAACATTATGTTGAAAGGAACCCAATGAAAATAAGCCTAAAATATAAAATATTGGTGTTTTGGGGTTATCCCTGGATAATTTTGTGCAGTCTTTTTTTTCTTGTGTTCTATTTTGGTTAATCTTGTTTCATCGTCTTTTCTCGTTGTGTATGTTTTTTGGACACATTTTTTTCTGAATAAATTCAATCAATCAATCAATCAATCAATCAATCATTGTTATTTCAGGCTGTTACAGGGACAACAGTCTATTGAATCGGGCACTTCTTGGGATATAACAAGCGTTTGTCATGAAATTCATATGGTTGGAAAGATGCTTTAAAAGTAGAATATAATTATTCACACAAATTTCCTTAGAAAACCACAGCAAAAAAAAACTGCCATACTATAAAGTCACTATATTTTTTCAAGTAAAAAAAAACCTACATTGGTATGCTTCATGATGAGCAGTGCCTCCTCGCCCTCCTGAAACGTCTTGACATCTTGGTCTTGGTTCCTTGCAGAGGCTGACACAACGGCTGAATTCAAGACTGGCGTTGTTGTCTCATTACTCGTACTATTTAGTTCTCTGCGTTTGGGGAAAATACAATACACAGACCATAATACTTTGATAATTCGCCAAAAAATGAAATTGTGTAATAAAATTTCTATCCAATAGCCTCCTCTGTTATAAAGATGTTAGTTGTAGTATAAGCACTGGTTGCCTTTGATATGCCCTGTTGATTAGAAATCTATACAAAAATGTAGAACAATTTGAATCTCCTTTAGTTTTTATTGTTTAAAGATGCTAGTTTTTAAAAATTATTATAAATAATGGTTTATAAAAAAATACTGCACTACAGCGGCTACAAGCCGAAATGTACAGTTTACAAAAAACAGTCATAAGCATTAGCAGTATTATGACAAATTCACACAGAATTGACAAATTTGGCTTTTTAGAAGTATTTAAAAACACTTGTTTGCGAGAGCTTAAAATAAAAATTACATTTTGAACTAAATAGAATTTTACCATTGTTCAAAATCCATAGAGAACGTCAATGATAAACATGTTTTAGTCAACAGAGAGAGAATCATTTTGAAATCCAATATGACTAACATTCCACCTTTTACTTAAAATTGAAACTATTATATTTGGGGAAACAACATACAGGAAAGGCAAACTTCATAATCATTGTAACTCACTTTATTTGGTCTTCCATGCCATCACTGAGAGCAAAGTCGGTTAGGTACTCTCCAAGCGTCTCATACACTAGAAACACCATCTCTGTAGATGCTGCTGCAAAATGAGAAAATTAAATTAGCTTATGGAATCTGCTTACTAACCAAAAGTATCTTATGGTATCTTTGAGAAACATGATGTTTTTTACCCTATAGGCTTCGAAAACTTTGCTGTGGAAAAAAAAAACCTTATAAGTTTAGTAAACTAACATCTATTAAATTGTTGTGGTATCACAGCTTTGTCAGGTTTATGAGACCCAAGCGGAAGCTCCCATCACACCCCCTCCCAAGGAAGAAGCAAAAAAAAGGTCTAGTAACTTGCTCAGCAAGGATACAAAATGTCAAAACTGGGGTGTATTTTGGCAGTCGTAACCAATAACTGTTTAAGTTGAACTTGCAATTGGTTAATCATTGGCCATTGACTGATATAGTAATTGGTTACGACCGTGAAAACGCACCCCTGGAGTACATGCATTCAGTAAAAAAAAAATGTAATAATCCTTACTTTTGTTTTGAGGGACCCCAGGCTGAGGTAGTGTTGCTGATGGAGGGAACGTGATTGAATAACGTACGCCATCTCCTGGTTCAGTCTTCCTGGTGTCTTGAAGGATTTTGCTCTTACCGGCGTCTTTGTACGGCACTGCTTCTACAACCATCACTGCAGAGATAATGTCAGTGTAAAATTTTGTGTGGATTTCATTAAAAAAATAATCTGAAATCTGAAATCTAAAATCTCGAAGTGTAATTAATCGATCAAGAGTGGCCTCCAAAAATTATTGTTTAGCAAAATGAAACTTTCCTTCTCTAAGAAAAACCTTTATTTATGGATTTTGATTCTAATTACCAAACTTTTAATTTTTTTTAATTAATTGCACCTTATAGCACAGACCTGAAGAGATATATGGAATTTGTGTGTCTGATTGAATTTTTATTTACTGATTCAAAGAATAAAAAAGAAAGTAAATACATTTACAAATAAAATAGGCATAAATATAAGAGATAAGTTAATAGAAATGGTCTGTGAATGATAGTATTTGATACCAAGGCCACCAAGTCAATCCCTTTATCTTCAGTTGACAGGAATTAACTATAACTAGGTTAGGTAATTTGTTCAACCTTCACAATGAAAATTCACATTAGAATGCCTTGAGTCAGTCCAATTGATCAGAATGTTTTGCTTTGAAGATGTCAACAAAAGACTGAAGCTTAAAACATAAAGCTTTAAGAAAGGTATGAACATTTGCACTGTCTGACACGCATCAGTCCAAAGGATTTGGAGCTTAGGCCTATACAACCCGCAAAGAGCACTGGAAGCTTTAAGGGGCATATTGTCATCAAATCTCTCACAATGTTGCTGTTTGGAATTGCTTCTTATCCTTCTTAAGAGTTGTTCTTTGCACACAAAAAATTGTTTTTGTAGAATGTAAGAAGTGATTGAACAAAAACCACATAAGTTTGCCTCTTGGAATACAACCGCTATTTTGTGAAGTAGAAAAAATTTGGCTCTACAAAACAGCAGACTGTGGCCATGAAATTACACAAAACCACACCATTTGTCAAGGAATACACTTGTAAATCTTTTTATTCCTCTTTTAAAACTGTCTGTCCAACCCAAATCATATAAAACCAAAAAGTTTTTTTCATAGCACAAAGTAACTAAGCCGAATGCAATGTGCCCCTGTAAAAGCTTTCAAAATCTTAATGATGAATTTTTTGCATCTGTCACCTCACCACAAATGACATCTGTTATCTGAATTCCCTTTTTTAATATCTTTATTTACCTCAAACTTTCGGGCATAAGTGCATTTTATACATTGGCCAAAGTGTTAAAGTGTTCTTACATATATTTGTTGATTCAAAATTTAGTGCGGAGGTATTTTCGGTGATAAACTTGGCGACCAAGAATCCAGTATCCTCCATACTCTCAGCCACAGAAGTTGGAGATGTAGAAGTTGTGGAAGACGCTGCGTCATCCTGTCATTATAAAAAAAAAATAGCAACAACAATAATAACAACAACTCTACAATGACGTTTACTTTCCTTCAGTGATGACTTGTGTTTTTTATTATATTTAATGCTATAGGGTATTCCATACTATCATGTATTTATTAGTTATTGTCTTGCTCTTCTTAAGGCACTGGACGCTATTGGTAATTACTCAGAATAATTGTTTTGATAGTATAAAACATTGTGAGAAACGGCTCCCTCTGAAGTAATGTAGATTTCAAGGAAGAAGTAATTTTCCACTAAAATATTTGAATTTGATTTCGAGACCTCAGAATTAGATTTTGAGGTCTCAATATCAAGCATCTGAAAGCACACAACTTCATGTGACAAGGGTGTTTTTTCTTCCATTATTATCTTGCAACTTCGACGACCGATATAGTTCAATTTTTACAGGTTTGTTATTTTGTGCATATGTTGAAAAACACCAAGTGAGAAGACTTGTCTTTGACAGATACCAAAGGTGTCCTGTGTTTCTTTAAAGACACTGGACACTATTGGTAATTGTCAAAGACCAGTCTTCTCACTTGGTGTATCTCAACATATGATTTAACAATAATTTCTTGTTTAATATCCTTTTCTTTGTTAACTTCTACTTGATGAAATTTTTTTAAACATATGATGTTGACATGTGCAATTCAGTTTGTAACTGCGAGACATGTTTTAATAAACCATTTTTGAATTTGAATTGAATATGAATTTGAATGAAAATTTGAGCTCAATTGGTCGTCGAAGTTGCGAGATAATAAAAACACCCCTGTCACACAAAGTTATGTGCTTTCAGATGCTTGATTTTTGAGACTTAAAACTCTAAACTTGAGGTCTCGAAATCAAATTCGTGCAAAACTTCTCGAAAACTACGTCACTTCAGAGGGAGCCGTTTCTCACAATGTTTTATACTACCAACCTCTCCCCATTACTCATTACCAACTAAAGTTTTATGTTAATAATTAATTAATAGTGTCCACTGCCTTTAAGGGGATACAATTTTTAATTTAAAATACCAAATAATAAACCACAATGGAAACTGACTAAATTCTGAATTGTTTTTGGTTTGAAACATAAAAATTAACCAGAAAAATATTAAAAGGAAGGGTGGTATATACATGTAATTTCAGTTCATAAAGTCTTACCGCATTTCCTGACGCTATGGAGTCCCAAGTACTTTGCTTGGAAGAGTCTAAAAGATTGCTGCCAAAATCTAGCAAAATCTGTGGAATAAAAATACAAAATATTAAAGTGAACAAATAAACACATTTTACAGTGGTAAAAATGTTGTTCTGAGTGTTGAATCAATTTTAGGCTATAAAACAATACATTTTTATATCTTTGCTCTTTAAAAGAACGTTACAAAATTGGTAAGAAACAAAAATCGTGAAGATCACAGATTTACATTAAATTTACACAGTCTAATGATGATGATAGTTGAAAACATCCCGTGAAATATTTCTCTGAAATTTTATACTTGATGAGAAATAAATAGTCCAACTACGCGTTTGGAGTTTATTGCTCAGTGAGCGTTTTATTCATTTTTGTTTTGGCTTTGATTCAATGCAAAATTTGTAATCTGTTTTTCACTAATCTCTTATGACCCAACTTGCGCAACTTAAGCATGTAAACACATTGTCCTTAGTTTTTGTTGCAACAACCGAAATCAGCTTTTGCATTTTTTCAAGTTTTCTCGAAATTTCAGGGGGAAATATTTCATAGGAAAAAAATGGTTCTAGTACATGTATAAACTTTTCAATTAGTTAACTTTTGGGCTAAAATTGCACAATGATAACTTGTATCCTCACAATCTTATACAATAAACTATAGTTGGTATGACACTGCTCTTGAGTTGGAAAGGTCGTTGGTTGTTGGTTCAAATCAACATATTGTCGCTGAAGTTGCGAGAAAATAATGGAGAAAGATGCTTGAAGTCGAGACCTCAGCTGAGGTCTCCAATTCAATTCCAATTTTTTGTGAGAAATTACTTCTTTCTCAAAAACTGTTGCTTCAGAGGGGTCGTATCTCACAATGTTTTATACTATCAACAGCTCTCCATTGCTCATTACCAATTAAGTTTTTATGCTAACAATTATTTTGAGTATAATAAAGTCTAGTGCCTTTTATTATTAAAATTAAAATAAAATAAATATAAAAAAATCAAGTGCGGATTCTATTTTTTTTTTGGAGGGGGGGGGCAAAATTACCTCCCCAAACTCTGCAGCCTCTGATTCTTGCTCCTTTGGTTCCAGCATCTGAAGCTTGGTTTCTTGTACCGTCACCAGCTCCTCCATTAACGCCACGCTATCGATCACATCTCTGTATCGGGAAAATGGCAGAAAAGATTAAAAGGCTAACCAGACTATAATTATCCACTCAGTTGATCTAAGTTAGGCCACATAAAAAATAAAAATTGTTGATCGTCCCCGCCCGACCGTTCAAAACCCCCATAAAAAACAACCTTTTCAGCTGATTTTGTTTTCAAAATGTACAGGTTTGAAAAGATGTTTAAAGAAATTTTTTATTCATGTTGGCAAAGCAAGAACAATTCTTCAAATATTTACTTGGGCTACACTGTGCTTAGTTGTTTGAAAAAGTTTACAGAAAATGTCATCTAAGAGTTAAATTTGCTTGACAAAACTATTGAAAACATCAAAAATACACAAACCCTCCGTTTTATGTGATTGTGATGATTTCTTTATTCTTGATTTCATATATGGCATGTCAACAAAACTTAAAAAAAAAAAAAAATTCCTCCCTCCCCCATCCGCAAAAAAAAAGGACGATCAACAATTTTTTGCTTTATGTGGCCTTATATAGCCTTAATTATTATCCAAACAAATTTCAGCTTTCTGAACGCAGTGTACAAATTGTCCAGAGATACTGGAGTCTATTATGACCCACTGCCTGCACACTACCAAAGTTACCCCAAGGTGACTGAATAGAGAGCTCAACATTTAAGACAAGTTAATCGGATAAATGCTTCATATGAAGTCCAGACAGGCTCCTCTACTATACCAGCAGGCAGAAACTTGAACCCACACTCCGAGTCAAGCAAGGGCGTCGATGGGTGAGGGAAGGATTCCTCTCACTTTTTAGACTGGAGGGGACAGCACATCAGATGTCCCGCTATTTTTTTGATTAACTGTTCATTAGAAATATGCAACAGAGTATATAACCATTTTTTGTTTACAAATAATTGTTAGATTAGCAACCAATTGGTGAATTTGTTTTCCTGATGGACCTTGCGCAGAACAGTATTTTTGGCCTATTTCCGCTTCTATAATACAGACAATAGACAAGTTTCGTCCATGACATGAACGCCAAAATCCCCATTAATACCTTCGTTTGCATTCAAGTTATAAGTCTTTTGAGTATGCAAGACTTGCTAGCCTGCCCCCTCTTTTTCAGTAGCTATCGACGCCCTTGGATGTACTTGACTGCTCAGCCACAAAATGACAGGACAGATGTTTCAGACTGATGAAGTCACAAATTAAAATCCATAAATCCTTACCTATCAAGTGGCTCTGTATTGGCCAATGTGTTATTAAGAACTGTTTCTGCCAAGACATTAATAGGCACAGTCCCTTCATAAATCTGAAATCATAAAAATGTAAGATAATAATGTTCAGCCTAAACTGGCAACTACAAAAGCATTTGAGTAAAAGATAAAGGCACTGGACACTATTGGTAATTACTCAAAATAATTTTTAGCATAAAAACTGACTTGGTAACAAGCAATGGAGAGCTGTTGATAGGCTAAAACATGGTGAGAAACGACTCCCTCTGAACATAGAGAAAGAAGTTACATAGTTTTCGAGAAAGAAGTAATTTTCCACGAATTTGATTTCCAGACCTCAGAATTAGATTTTGAGGTCCCGAAATCAAGCATATGAAAGTGCACAACCTCGTTTGACAAAGGTGTTTTTTCTTCCAATATTATCTCGCAACTTTGACGACCAATTGAGTTCAAATTTTCACAGGTTTGTTTTTTATGCATATGTTGAGATACACCAAGTGAGAAGACTGGTCTTAACAATTACCAATAGTGTCCAGTGTCTACTTTGTTGGATCGTCACTGAAATCTTGATTTGCAAACAAACCTTTTTGGTAAACATACCATTGGTGAACTGGGCAACGAATGAAAACATGTTGCATAGAGTCTGTGAGAAAGGAACATTGAGCATGATTGTGCACCGAAATTGTTCCATGCCAAGTATAAAGGATTGTATAACATTAATTTGATAAATTATCTGATGAGCTGTGGTGGTTTTGAATAGAACTGCTTGGTTGAGAACACACTGGTTCTTCTCAGAACCCCCAAAACTCATAAAGAGAGATTATGAATATGGTGTTTTCACAAACCCCATTAGGCCCAATTTCATAGAACAGAAAAAAAGCTTAAAATTGTTTTGCTGAGCAGAAATGAGCTGGATACCAGCCACTCGGGACGTGTGACACTTTAATTTGACTGTTTTATTCTGGTACGCACAACAGCGACTTGTGCTTAAGAAGCTCTGTGCCTTTTGGACCAGGGCCCAATTTAATAAAGCTGTTTAGCAGAAAATACAGCTTGCCAAATTTCCGTGCTAATCAAACTTAACACAATTTTGGCTGGTAACTTGTTTCTACTAAGCAATACTATTCTGTGCTAAGCAAATTTTTGTGCTTAAGGCTTTATGTAATTGAGCCAAGATTGTATTCCCACAAAGCAAAGTTTTCAAATCCTGCTTACCTGATCGTAGACATCAGCTATCCAAGCTGCCTGACACTGCGTAATGTTAGGCCCTGATGTATCCCACCCATCGTGGACATCACCAACGCATAGCCAGGTTGCTGTACCTGTCCATACATACAACAAAGTTAAGTTTAAAAATTTGGCAGTGGACACTATCGGTAATTACTTACTTGGTAACGAGTAATGGGGAGCTGTTGATAGTATAAAACATTGTGAGAAACAGCTCCCTGTAAAGTAACGTAGTTTTCGAGTAAGAAGTAATTTTCCACGAATTTGATTTCGAGACCTCAGAATGAGGTCTCGAAATCAAGCATCTCGAAGCACACAGCTTCGTGTGACAATGGTGTTTTTTCTTTCATTATTACCACGCAACTCCAACTACCATTTTAGCTAATTTCACAGTTTTTTTATGCATATGTTGAGATACATCAAGTGAAAAGACTGGTCTTTGACAATGACCAATAGTGTCCAGTGTCTTTAATAACAAAACACAAAACAAGCAGGGTTGACCATGCAACATATTTAATGAAATCACACATTTACAAAAGAGCCAGCAGAGCCTGGACTTCCAGTATGCTTAATTTATACACAGCAATGGAAGAAAGCATTTAACATTTTATTTTATATGAAGATGGCACTGAAATTTCTAAACTTTCAGTACAAAGAAAAGGGGGGCACACCACAAATTACTTCTTCAGTGTTTGTCATAATCGCAGGCCTGGAATTTCATCTTGGAAAGGGCAAGATTTTCATTTTGCCAAAGGGCACTTCCATTTGGAGTCAATGGGAAACCTTCGAAGAGGGACAACGGTCAAGACCAGGGCAACGAAGGCCCTAGCCTCTGTTGCATGCGTGTAATACCAGGCCTGTAACTGTAATGCACAATGTGAAAGATTGCATATGATCAGGGCCCAATTTCATAGAGCTGCTAAGCACAACAGTTGCTTAGCATGAAATTTCTTCCTTGATAAAAACAGGATTACCAACCAAATCTCCATGTGATTTTCAGGATAAGCAATTAACAACAGCTGAGTACCAGTAGCAAGCAATGTGTAACAAATGGAAAGAAATTTCATGCTAAGCAAATTTTCGTCCTAAGAATTCTATGCCTTGAAAAAAGTCTACTTACCACTCTGACCGGGAGGACAGCTCTGGGTGTCTGTTCGGTTTTCCTCGGTGCGACTCCATAAGATCCCAGAGTGGTTTGTGGACGGACAGTAGACGGGTCTGTATATGCCGTAGGTCATCGGGTAAGAGGCTGTGGCTTCCGCAAAACCTAAACAAATGGATTGGTTAGTTATAGAACTTTCCATCGTTGATAAACAAAGTGCAACGGTTGGCATGGCTGGCCAGTTAATGTTGGCAAAACAATCAATGTGTTAATTTTTTTTAAATACAAAATTCAACATTTTCTGTAAAATTCATCATGAGCTGAAATATCTCTTATGACTTGTTGAATTGTTTCCAATAAAATCAACATATTTTTTAATTTATTGTGTAACATTTCTACAAACTATGGCTATCTGTTTTTGGTTTGCATTTGTGGCATTTCATAGTTTTCTAACCTAGGTTGGCAAAAAAACTTAGGCTGTGACATCCTACAGATTGGCCCAAAGGGCTCCCCAAATGTAGTTCCCACATAGTTCAAGGGGAAATATGTAGTTGAAATATGATGTTTTTGCCAAGATGCAGGAATTTCTGGTGTTGATGAAAAGAACATAAAAAACTGACTGAGAGAGAAAATTTTCTTAAAATGTCGCTTACTTGACAGACATTGGTAGCTGACGTATAGATACTTTGCAATGCCAGTGCACGGATCTCCAAACATGTCAAATGAAGCGTTGAGGGCGCAAGAATGGTAACCATTACAACTGAAGGAATTGAGGTACACAGAAAATGAATTATACTTCTTTAAAGTTCACTTACACTTTGTTTGTATAAGGTTATTTATCTTCCCCATTCTAATCAAATTTGCTAGTAGAGAGAACACTTTGACACAAGAAAAGAACAAAAGGACAGTCATAATTGAACTCGTATGACTTTTCCTATATGTCATAAATTTAAAATTAGCATTAGTTATAATAATGACCAATTCCAATTAAGTCATATTTATAACATAATAAAGATAATATTTGAGTACTAGAAAAATGTATGTGTCAAAAAAAATAAAAAAATAAAAGGAGTAGTCCTCCAAATACAAGAGACAAGTTATTGGTTATAATCTCATTATTAATTCATTGTATACGGGTCATAATGATCACAATTTTGTCTGTCGAAATGCTTCCATACTTTTCATTATTTATGCAACACATCGTCGCAATGGAAATGTACTTCCCTACAAGTACTTGATATTTGTGAGTGTTTTACCAGGCTGTGTTTACCTAGCGGCGGCGATATCCAGCGAGGTGATCGCACGGCAGTCAGTCGAGGGTGGTACTGTGGCAGGAGTATGGGTTGGTTTCTGGCAGTTCAGCTCATCTCGAAGCCGTCCGTAAGCTGCGAGGGTTACCCGGAGGTACGGACGCTCGGGTATGCTTTGGCAGCTGAGCTCGGCTGATTCAGTTTCGCAGGCTCCGTTGTGAGCGTCTGGAGAGGAAAAGAAATTGCTAGTGATAATAAAATACACCCCTTCATCTACTCTCAGACGTTCCTGCTATGGCGGTGCACCCTTCCAAATAGTCCCATTTTGGGTCATGGACTGGACCCAACTTCCGAATTGCAATCCAATTTGTATTCTCAGCCCACCACCAACACATCCTTTTTTTTTGCCCAATGAAGTTTTTGTTCTCGAAATTAAACTTACCGACCGACGCTACTGTACTTGTTGATAGCGCTATCTGCTGGAATTTGTTCCAAAACATCACATGTATGGTGTTTTGGGGGAAATCAAAAGATTTTCGAGAGGTGAACTTTTCTCAATGATGTCTTGGTAACTTGCTCGTTGCTGTCGAGAAGTCGTACACCCGTTCTCATGAATGCGTTAACAAATGGCTTTTCAACGTTATCGTATAACGAAACCGAGCGCCAGAGTTGGGTTAGAAAACTAGGTTGCAGAAATAGAAGATTACTTTCATCCATACATACCTTTGGGGGAAAAAGGTACCCTACAAAAAAATACATTATTGCGGGTTGGGCTGTTTGCCATTGAAAGGTCCGACTTTGTGTTTCCTGACCACACAAAAAGGCTGATCAAACATGAAGTGTGACTTCAAGATGGTACGGAGCTCTGGAAGTGCCACACCCGACATCAGATCATGAGACGGATGTTCATTCATTCATTCAAATGTTGGTACAAAATTCCCATGGCGACCAGTGGTCGAATGACAGGTAAATATACAGATAATAAAAACTAGGAAGGAATTATATTCTTACAAGTTAGCGTCGTAAACGTGAGTGATGATATACTGAGATGCTTAATGTCTTGGGATGACATTAACATCTTGAACGTAGGTTGTCGACTACCTGATATATAATTCATCTTTGGATAACATCCTATTTTAAGTCAACAACCAGAGATAAATTATCCTGGGCTGACAACATCACACTCCAAAAATGTTGTTATGCCGAGATAAATTATTTACGTACATAATATAAAAGGCACTGTATGGACACAATTGGTATTTACTCAAAATTGTTCTTAAACATCCAAACAGAATTCATGTTTTATTTGATTGATTCCCATGGTGATATACGAACCTCTAATGCAAATATGGTTGCGTACTTATGCAAGGGGCAAGTTGTCGTAAGCGGCAATCTCGTCCGTCACGTTGAACACATACATTTAATTAAGTAAAGTTGAGTTAATTTGTTTGTTGTAGAACATCCAAACAGAATTTATGTTTTATTTTATTCCCATTGTGGTATACGAACCTCTAACGCAACTGTACTTGATGGTTGCGTATTTATGCAAGGGGCAGTTGTCGTAAGCGGCGATCTCCTCTGTTACGTCGATACTGCAGTTCCTCTGCACATCACATCTTCTTTTAACAATCTGGGAATTTTAAAGAGAACGATAGTGTTAATTCAAATCTTTTTGAAAACGGACTGTTAAAGGCACAGGACACTATAGTGTCCAGTGTCCTACTTGTTAACGGGCATTAGAGAGTATAAAATATTGTCCCCCAAAATTAGGGACGTCTCTCAAATTGTGTATTCCAACTACGATTTATACTAATCTTCCCGTGTGCACCAGGAGCCAATTTCATAGAGCTGCTTTAGCACGAAAGAGATGCTAAGCACAACAAAATTGTGAAGGTTTCTAGCAAAACTACCTTGTTATGTACAATTTGTAACTGGTATCATGTTCATTTCGGCTGAGCAGAAAATAATTAAGCCATATTTTCAGCTCTATGAAATCATAGGCCCTGCCGGTAATTTCTGAGAAAGACGCCACTGCGGTCGAAACGTGGGCGGGGTCATTACCAGATAAAACTATTATTACAATTAAAACTGACCTCAATTAGCAACAGATCTAGGCCATTTGGGAAGACACAGCTGTCGGTGGGGAGCACGACATTTGGGTCGGCACAGACCGTACTCTCCCCGGTCCTAGCGAAGAAAGCCGTGTCAACCTGGATCAGCCTACCCGGGCCACAGTCGATCTCAAGGGGCTCATTCCGACATAGGATCTCAGTCTGGGGCTGAAGAGCTACGATATAAAACATAAACAAAATTCGATTGCGGAAGTAAAAAAAAAAAAAAATGAATGTCCCTTTACGGCCTCCGTAAGACTCTAAGTTTGGTTGAAGAAAGTAGTTGATTTCAAATTTAGTTTGCGGTAACACTATATTACCGCAAACCAAATATAGGCCTACATCACGATGCAGATCCCATAATTATTATAATTGATTTTCTGCTTATCAGCGGTACATTCAAAAACGGGTTATAAAAGAAAACCTCAAAAATGGACGCAATGTGCCTTTAAATTTGTGCGTCTCTGTGTGCATCGATAGCCTACTTGCAGTGTCCTTTATAGAGGCTATCCAAGGCCAAATTCAATGCTGTGTGTGACAAGGGTGTTTTTTTCTTTCATTATTATCTTGCAAGTTCGATGATCGATTGAGCTCAAATTTTCACAGGTTTGTTATTTTATGCATATGTTGAGATACACCATCTGTGAAGGCTAGTAGTCTTTGACAGTTACCAATAGTGTCCACTGCATTTAAACGGTGTACATTTCATTTTGTTTGAATGATACTCTTCCAGAGTTGAAACATGACGTCATCGGGTATCACACTAATAACGTAAAAAGCGCAAAAATTTCCAACAAATATTCTGTGTGGTGTATGTGTATGGCATGCAAGTAGTATTACACTGCAAAATACTTGACAACATGGGTGTTGTCATATTATACATACAAAAACAGAATCAAACTTTACACCGTGATCAATGTTTCACAATTTGATTCATTTTTGTCCTTTTTGGTGTCTAGGTGACGCACCAATGGACAGAAAGTTAAAATTTCACCAATATCCGCCAAAACAAATTCGTAGCCTGGTGTTATTTTTAACGCCCTAAGATCATGATAATTTTTTGATTCTCTCGTCGAGGACACCACTCGAAATAGAAGAAGAATCTAATACAATGTGAAACTGACAACTTTAACAGAGGACCCCAGTTTCTGCAGTGCTAGCTTGTGAGCTCGCGGGTACAAACACCTTTTACACACGTACAAAATAATGTACTTTGTGTTGACAAAACAAGCAGCGTCTGTGCGGCACCTAAATGTAGCCCGAGCCCTAAATGTAGCCCGAGCCCTAAATGTAGCCCGGACCTAAATGTAGCCCCAAACATGTACCTAAATGTAGCCCGGACCTAAATGTAGCCCCAAACATGTACCTAGATGTAGCCCGGACCTAAATGTAGCCCCAAACATGTACCTAGATGTAGCCCGGACCTAAATGTAGCCCCAAACATGTACCTAGATGTAGCCCGGACCTAAATGTGGCCCAAACATGTACCTAGATGTAGCCCGGACCTAAATGTAGCCCCAAACATGTACCTAGATGTAGCCGGACCTAAATGTAGCCCCAAACATGTACCTAGATGTAGCCGGACCTAAATGTAGCCCCAAACATGTACCTAGGTGTAGCCGGGACCTAAATGTAGCCCAAAACATGTACCTAGATGTAGCCCGGACCTAAATGTAGCCCCAAACATGAACCTAGATGTAGCCCGGACCTAAATGTAGCCCCAAACATATACCTTACTTTGCCGCACAAGCGTCTATACTGTTCGAATTAATGATACCAGGCGGCGAATTACAGGCATGCCACAGAGGCATTGGCCTCCGTTGTCCCCGGTCTTGGCCTTGGTGCCTGCCTTTGAAAAGTTTTAATATTTTCCAGTGGAAGTTCCCTTTGCAAAAGAAAATTAAAGGCGAAATTCCAGGCCTTTCGCAGCACAATAATAGGGAGTTTTCGTTTTCGACATTTTTACAAATGTAATTGTATGCTTTGAACCGTGCTACTGTGCGGACCGGGGACGGGTGGTCTCCTGCATGGGATCCTTGTGTATATTTATTATCACCCATAGCCACACTTGTTAAATTCCCCGCTATGGGATCATTTGTTTCGGTCGATACTGTATTTGCTGACCGGCAAGACTGTTGTGTGTGTTTTGTCTTAAGTCCAGTCCTCTGTTTGTGTTTGTTTTTTGTTTGTTTCAGTGTTTACTAATCATCTTTGTAAACGTACATGCATATGCATTGAGACCTGCTGTTATATTTTGTTCATTGGTGGCTCGACTCGACCACGGACCTCTACTGTTCACTTGACATTATTTTATAATCTCAATGCATATGCATGTCATAAGGGACCATTGCCTACAAGCTTTGCTTCTTAAATGGATCCCTCCGCAGTGTCAACATTGTTATGCAACATTGTTATTTCTTCAAACCTATGTTGTGAAACGATTATTTTTCATTGTTGTAATGATTTCTTGTGACTGCTGTTTGATATTGCTTTTTTTGTCTTTTGATACTGTGGAAATAAAATGAACCTTGAACTGTCTTTATAAAAATGATAACGTAAATCACCTAATAGATGTTAAATTTGCATCGGGGATAACAAATATTAATTTTTGGTTTTTACCCATATACACCGATGTGTGTAGCACTGTATACTCAGTACTTTCCCGAGTCCTGTGAAAAAAATCACGGGCATTTTACTCGGGTGGGATTCGAACCCACGACCTTTGCAATTCTAGAGCAGTGTCATATGGTATGACACTGCTCTAGAATTGCAAAGGTCGTGGGTTCGAATCCCACCCGAGTAAAATGCCTGTGATTTTTTTCACAGGACTCGGAAATGTACTGAGTATACAGTGCTACACACATCGGTGTATATGGGTAAAAAACAAAAATTAATATAAATCACCTAATTTAAAAGTGTCTTAAATAAATACGCTCAAGACGACGGATGGTTCAGCGACGGTAATGATTACATTTGGCGCCATATGCGCATGCGTCGGCTTTGAGGACGGTCGTCCCTCAATTTCTACGACGGTACTTGGGATGAATCTTCGTTGTGCTGAAAACGACAACGTTTGGCTGAAAACCGTCGCAGAACCATCCGTCGTCGAAAACGAAAACTCCCTAGTATGATCTGCTGTTTTCAGAACCAACACTGAATCCTTGCCCTTTTCGTCCAATCGTTGTCTCGTACATCAGTCTGCACCATTGTTGTCTAAAATCCTGTTATTTATTAATTTGATGATGCAAACATTGGCGCTGCACGGCTTCAGCATTTTGCTATTGTCTCTATATTCAGATAACTCATGTCGGTCTGCAAACAATGGGCTTCTTAATTGGTTGCGTGTTTGTGTAAAATAAAATACATTATCCAGCCGGTTATTACAACTTTTGTTGTCAAATTTTAATGTTTAGGGCTATAAATAACCGCTTGCATGTGCAATAGCAGGTAGCCAAATTTCACGGAAAATAGTTGGCCTTGGGAATTGGGATAAAAGTGCTTGTTTAGTAGATAATATTTTATTTTAATTTTTAATTTTTCCCCTTTTTGTGCGGTTAGTGGTGATGTTTTGTTTTTTAACTTAAATATATTTGTATTCATTTGTTCAGTAGTTTGGGTTCTTCTTTCTTTCTTACTTGTTTACCCCCCCCCCCCTTTTTTTAAGGGGGGGGGGTATAAGGGAGTCACCAAGGATGCCTCTTACGATTTCAGCATTATTTTACTAAAACTAACAACAAATCCAAACACACGTCTCCAAAAAGACACGTGCCAAACCACGACGGTGAACGCAAAGAAAGGGAAATGTACAAATGACTATCGGCCACATGTCTCGGCGCGCTATAATTTCATTAAGACATCAACACAGCCTTGGCTGTTATTTCATTATTAAATAACAATAAAATTCCATTCCAACGATGATTAATGCAATAATATTCATGCACTTGAAGGAAATGTTATACAGGAATGACCCAAGGCCGATTTTTTTAAATAGAATTCAAAATTAACAAGTTGTCAAGTATGGAGTGACAGGAAAAAAGAATAATGTAAAAAGACAGGTGGTCGAGTAATAGAAATGGTGTGAGATAATTAATTTAAATAATTATATACTCCATACCTGAGGTTTCATTGCAGAACTGTCCAGAATAGCCATCCTCGCAAAGACATTGAAACGTCCTCTCTTTATGATGGGAAACAACAAGGAAAAAAAACCCAAATTCAATAAAATGTTAATAAAAAAAAAAAACTGCACAGGGACGCTCCTACACCCATTTTGCACAACGCTTGTTATACATGTTCCTAATAATAGGACATCATTGGGCGATGGGTCATTTCACATGCTGGAACCACTCTCTGGAAAGTAAAACCACTTCAAACTCGTAATATTTCTAGTGTTGATACTTTTAAGACTAGTTCGAAAACTAGCTTGTTTAATATGGCTTATGTATTATTGTTCTTTGTCTGATTTTCCTTGAGCACTTTTATTTTGTGGACTTTGGCGCCTTACAAATATTCTATATTATGATTAGTATTTATCACAAGTAGCAAGTGGAAAATTGAATGGATTCTTTTATTTATTTTCCAGTACACTTTCCAGAACTGCCGAGTCCAAAACGCAATATTTGAAAACAACGCAAAGGTTTTTCCCGCTATTTTTTCTTGACTCCTTGCATGCCACCTGAATTACAATTAAGTTCATGCAACAACACTCTATAGCGTCTGTTCCACACAGTCAATAGTTCTTTGTTTTTTAAAATCAATCTTGCTGAAATATTCAAATAAACGCGAGCTTAATCTAAGATGGTAATCTCAAGTTCAACCCTTTTATCTTTAAACATTTATGAGCAGTCGTCATAGAAGCTCGACCAGCTACTGGTTCGCCATTGATCGGTCGAGAAATATTCACACAAAGCGGCGTCAGTCGTTGATTGCCAAGGTTGTGGTATTTATAGTAGGGGACAAGAGCTTGGGTTTCACCAATCTACGGGAGCGTGCTGGCGGGTCCTGAACCGCTCCAGGGCGGGCAGGGTGAAGGGTGTGTTTCATCACCCCGCCCGATCGTTTTGCGAGTTCTGTATAAGCCGCATGGACGCACACGGTAGCTGTTTTGAGGTGTACGCTTTGAAATGATTAATCATTTCCGCTGAAGCACACAACACTTGTATGTTAGTCGTCAATGATTGAAGTAGTCACATCCTTCATAAAGGATAATTAACCGTCATTAATCTCCATTAGAGCAACATTTCTGACAGTGTCATTAACACTATAATACTGACAACTAAACCTGCGTGCAGTGAGCGCCGCTGTCAGCACATGCTGACATATTTCAGTATTTCCATTATTTTAAACACATAGTGAGATGTAGGACCACACTGGTCAGCTCAAATTATATCCTACGTCCTATAGGGGTGTCAATCAACATGGGTCAAGAGATTTGGTTAAAAAGGGGGCAGGACAAAACTCTGCCAGCCTCGAGTTTGTAGAAAATCGGATATGTCAATTAGTGTTATGTGACTATAAACTTTATCAATTTAAGGATTTGGGTACTTTTTCAAAATGTCCACAGATTTACATTAAACTTACAGGGTTTGAAGATAATGATAGTGGAAAACTTCCCCTCAAATATTACTAACTAAGGTTCGGTAGTTTTTGAGAAATGAGTAAAACAAGTCACAAAATATTTGTGGTCTCATGCGACCAAAATTATTTTAGCATGTAAAATCCCCTTTAGCAGTTATGATATTATACCAAAACCAAAGCATAACTGGTTAATACGTTTTTACATGCTAAAACTGAGATGAAAATTATTACTTTTACTCATTTCTCAAAAACTACAGCACCTCAGTAGGTAAAATTTCAAGGGAAGCTTTCTACTATTATAATCTTCTGTAAGTTTAATGTAAATCTCTGTGGACATTGTGTTTTTTGTTAGGAAAAAGTACATAGACCCTTTCAGGATTTTAATTTGTGCATAGAAGAAGTATAATCAGGTGAGGTTTGCGGTAGTACCATGTGTAAATCTCTTTTGAATAGTGTTGGTTCTGAAAATAAAAGGTGGTTAATGACTCAACGTTTCGACCAGTATTCTCTGATCGTCTTCCATGACATGGTTAAAGCATGGTTAAAGGCAGTGGACACTACTGGTAACTGTCAAAGACTACACTGAAAACATCTAGTAGTCAATTTGGAGAAAAAATTAGTCAACTACGCAATAAAAATTAGTCTTTCCATTCATGACTAATTTATCAATCCGAACTAACTAATAGTAAACATTTTTACTAATTGAGCTAATGAAATTACTAATCAATATTTTTTAAAGACTAATACGAATTAGTTATTTCTAATTTTGTCCGTAGATAAGTTGATACAGAGTACTGATTGACTAATTTGTTTCTCTCCAAAATATGAAATGACCAGTCTGACATAGCAATGACAAATTTGTCGACTAATGTGTGAGAAAAATACTAATTGAATTGGCTCCGAAGGCGGGCACTCGATACAAAAGCCTGTACAGAACTTACTCGTACAACGTTCGGTCGAGTGCCACCGACCCTTCCTCCCTATCAAGAGGTTGTGAATTAAATACAATTATGTATTCTTCATCAAAGGGCATTTCTTAATTAATAAATTTAATACAAGAATAAACTCCTGTTTCAACTTTTGGAAAACATGGGCGCCGCTTGTAACCTTGGAGGTAGTCTGTAAACAGTGCTGTCAGTAATCAGCACGGTGAGTACAACTAACAGAACAGCCAGAACACAAATCGCACCCCCTGGTCAGGCCGGTTTCGCGCCGATATTGTTTAGTGCGCGATGGTCGCGCAGCATTGCAATTCAGCACAGTTTATTACACTGTTCAAAAACCATTATCGAAAAATAGCGTGTCATTTTCACTGTCGCGCAAATATCGCCCGCGCGATTCGTAACTTTCCCTCTCGTCTGCAGTAGAGCAGCACAAGAACGTCAGGTTATTAGTCCGTGTCAACGTGTGCTGTTGGTGGGTGGTGGAATGTGAAATAAATAAGGTAATTAATTTATTGTATTCTGTTGTAATTATTCAGAAATTTAATAACATGTTAATAAGTAACGCATAGAGGACTTGCCTGGCTGAGAATGAACAAACGTTAACTTACATAAGCAACATTTTTAGTTCCCCTTTTCAAATTTCAATCTCAACTCAAAAAAGTTTCATGAACTAACGTACTGCGGAGTACATGTATGTTGTACTGCTGTATGTAGTATAAAACTGCTATTGCTACACTACTTCTAAGTAAATACACCACCATACACGAGCAACCGGTTTCTGTTGAGCCAGTCACCAGTGCAGTGACGGCAAGTTATGAGCAATTCAGAAATTAGCTGTGAGTCACAAACTAAACCATAAAGAACAATTTTATTAGCATGATTTATAGTCGCCAAGTTTTTGGAAAAAAGGTGAAAATCACAAAGGGCAAAGCGATGTTTTCAGGAGAGTCGCGTATTAAGTAGTAAATACCAGTACTGCTATGTACTGGTACATACGTTGTACATGCTAAAATAATGTTTGTATCCTGAGGCGAAGTTATTTTTGTGACATTGTTTTCCTCATTTCTCAAAAACTACAGCACCACAGCAAGTATTTTAAGGGAAGCTTTCTACCACCATTATCTTAAAACTGTGTAAGTTTAATTTTTATTTTAAATGTAAATCTGTGGACATTGCGTTTTTGGTCGAACAAAAAGTACCCAAACACTTTAAGGATTTTAATTAAGAAACCTTTGTTTTGTATTTCAGGTTGACGTGCATGTACACAGGCCTACATACATCCCATACAACTTTCACCATGGACTCGACAAAGTAAGTTCACTGCCTACACAGACATAGTCAACAGTTTTTCACATTTTATATTTATTGATGGCAAAATTAAATTTCTGCATGAATACCCGAAGCAGGACGTTTCGAACCCAATCATTAATACTATGTAAGTTGCACAAAAGATTTAGCCACTACTAGTGTACGAGAGTAGCTACACTACTCCTAGAACTATTTCGGTTTCGTCTGGCTATTGTCTCCCGTAACCTCATAGGTTTATATCTCTCACGCTTAAATGATGGTTCAACCGTTGTTCAATGAATTTTGGAATCAAAAATCTCTCTTTATTTTTATTTTAATCTCGCATGTGTCCTTTGATATCTCAATGTCCAAGGGGGGCGACCAGAGAACCCACTCCGCAATCTCAAAAAATGTTAAAAGTTATAAATTCCTACCGTTATTCAGTCCCCAAATACTCTGTTTTACCACTACACTACAAATACTGATTGTCCCCGAACTCTGTCGAACGCATCGCGAAGTCACGACACATGACGAGCGTGCGCATATTTTTTTTTCCCAGGACAAACGTGGAGAATTATCTACACACATTTGTCCTAAAATTAAAAAACACTTGATCCGTGCTTTGCGTACAAAAACATATGGACACGCATCTGGGAACCAGACGTCTGATTCCTAGACGCGTGTCCATATGTTTTGTACACAAAACACGGATCAAGTGTTTTTTTTTAATTCTAGTGTAAGCGGTAATGTATGTCAACTGAATACTACTTGCATGCACCCCACCTCCTTTCTGGCAAAACCACCACAGAACCTTCATTTTATGACCCCAAATAAATTTTAATGGTTTTTGTACGTGGTAATCTGCTCTATCAAGCAGAGTTTTTTTCATGAAATTTCTGGAATGATGTTTTTTTTAAATCTTGGTCAAAGGTCAAGGTATTGTGTCAAAGATCATAGTTATTTTTTTACTTATTTTAAGGATTTTTGATTAGAGCATTTAATTCTGATCCAAATTTGCACAATTTTGTGGAAAACTTGTCTATTTATGGTTTATTTCTTTAAAAGGGGGGGGGGGTGATCACCCACGAACTCGTGGAATATGCACCCCCAAAAAAATCTGCATCCCATGTTGACATGCTTGTATAATAACTAATAGTGTTATGTGATGTCATGCAGTGGTCTCAAATTGTAGAAAAAAAGTTGCAAAATTGCTTCCCAAAGCACTGATGTGCTGTATTGTAGCATAAATTAAGTTTTGTCCATTTAGTACTTGAAGTATGAATAAGACATCTGGTTGCTTACAGCAATATTGAGTAACTTTACTTTTTACTTTTATTTATTAAAGGATGAAGACACCACACATCCTGTGTACATCGAAATGGATGAACAATCGGCACATGTGTCTACAGAGTTTAAAGGAGTTGCAGAAGGCGAGGTAGTTTCTGTTGTTGATGATGTAACAACAGCAGTCGCGTGCTACATTTCCTCGTTTTTTGTATTTCACATGCAGTACATCCCAGAACTAGTGAAGACAATTGCTTTTTATCAATATGGTGTTCTTAAGATTGACGACCAGACTGGTATTCATAAGTCAGTTTTAAGCCTACTGGCACGTTTAACTTAGAAAAGGTCACTTTCCAAGAAAATGTAAAAACAAACTTGATATGACCCAACATGCACATAAAATAACAAACATGTGAAAGCTCAATAAGACTTATGTGTTTTAAACTTATTTTCAAACATCAGAATTTATCCTGCAGGGTCATATATTTGGATTCCGTGACCATTTATTTGCTACCTTTTTTCTCGATGGATTTGACTTCAGGAACCATTTAAAAAGAAAATAAGGTCCTATGAGCCTCTGAAATGTAATAGGAACTTTTTTTATTGCGCAGTATTCAAAATGGCCACCGACGCCATCTTGAAAAACATAAATTGTAATAGCTCTGGCCCCAGATGACCTAGACGGACAAATGAGATGTCCTTTTCCACTATTTCTGGCATGCCAAATACACTGGAATGGTAATTGTAAAGTTTTGGGACCATCTTGACCTCTAAATCCAAGATGGCCGCCGTCGCCATCTTGAAAAAACATACAATGTAATAGCTCTGGCACCATATGACCTAGACGGACAAAAGAGATGTAATTTTCCACTATTTCTGACATGCTTAATACACTGGAATGGAAATTGTAAAGTTTGGGGACCATCTTGACCTCTAAATCCAAGATGGCCTCCTTCGCCATCTTGAAACATAACTTCCATATTAGCTCTGGCACCAGATGACCTAGACAGACATAGACTTTAACTATCAAATAATATAATAGAGGCATGAATAGGTTTTCATCACTCAGGATGGCCAATGATGTTTTTAGATAATAATCTTATTAAATATTATCCCTATAAACAAAACAAAAACCATAATTGATTTTTCATATGTTAAAAATGAAACCCTGATTGTTCTCTGTTAGTTTATCTTGTGCCAGAGCTGTCACATTTCATAATTTTCAAGATGGCGGAGGCGGCCATCTTGGATTTTGTGACCACGATGATCCCTAACTCTACAATTACCATTCCAGTGGATTTTGTAATGGCAGAAATAGTGGGAATATACACTTTTTCCCCGTCTGGTTCCATATCGCTAGTATATTTTTCAAGTTGGAGATGTCGGCCATCTTGGATTTAGAGGTCAAGATGGTCCCCAAACCTTACAATTACCATTCCAGTGTATTTGGCATGCCAGATATAGTTGAAAAGGACATATATTTTGTCTGTCTAGCTCATATGGTGCCAGATCTATTACAAGTTATGTTTTTCATGATGGCGTCGGCGGCCATTTTGAATATTGCGCAATATAAAAATAGTTCCTGTCACATTTGAGAGGTTCATAGGGGCTTATTTTTCTTTTAGATGGTTCCTGAAGTCAAATCCATCGAGAAAAAAAGGTAGCAAAAAAATGGTCACGGAATCCAAAGATATGACCCTACTGTAAATACTATTGTTTTACTCATTTCCTAAAAACTATGCCATTTCAAGCAAAACTATTTCAAGGGAAGTTTTCTACCATGACCATCTTTATACCATGCAAGTTTTGTGCAAATCTTTAACCATATATAAAACAGTACAATTATTTTTCAGTAGTCAAAGTCCACTTGTGAAAGAAAGACAAAATCATCATGGCCAATCTTACATTATTAAACTGTGTAAGTTTTAACTTTATTTGATACGCTTTCAGTGCAAAATTTGTTAGCACCCCCAAAACGTGTGCAATGTGCATGTAATTCCAATATAATTCCAGTTCTGTATACTAAATTTCCATAATATTGTGTCTAAACTGTGTTAAATTAAACTTTTTAACAATAAAATTCCTCTATGGAATATACCTCTTAAAGTTATTGTTGGCAGCGAATGAAGTTGTGTTCAAAATTTTGCACTGAAAGGGCTTACAAAATTACAGGTTTTCAGGTAAAATTAGAGACTTGTAATAACTTGTTTACTTTCATAATCGTTTTACTGTCGATTGAAAAATTGGTACATCACTGAATTTGACCTTAAATACCGCTTTATTAAAGTCCTGTCATCACGGTGTGTACTCTAGGTCGGACTAATGGGTTGTTAAAACAACTTTTTAACTTTGCAAGTTGGGAAAAAAAAATCTATTGAAGTTTGTTTAATAATGTTAAACAATTTTTGAGATTCAGTAGTTATTCAGCAGATTGTTCTCAAAGGAACTGATGGTTAACAAAGTTGCTTCAGTTGGAGTTGTGTTGGATTTGCAATAAATTTACAGTGACTAATTATAACAGAAGAGAAGTGTGTAAAAGACTAATTATTGGTATTGTCAGACTAATTGAAAGACTAAATAGTTGTGCTGCATGACTAATTAATTTTCTTGGATGACTAATTTAATTTAGTGTATTACCAATCTCCAGATCAATTAGTCATTTTAAACCATTTTCAAAGACAAACTATAATTTGTCATTTCAGTGTGTATTGACTAATCTTTTGATTGAGTGACCTATTAAAGATTAGTCAAATTAAACCATGTAAATGACTAATTTTTTTTAGACAATTGACTAAGTGATGTTTTCAGTGTAGCCTTTACAGTCGTGTATCTCAACATATGCATAAAATAACTAACCTGTGAACATTTGAGCTCAATCGGTCATCGAAGTTGCGAGATAATAATGACAGAAAAAACACCCTTGTCACACAAAGTTGTGTGCGTTTAGATGGTTGATTTCGAGACCTCAAGTTCTAAATTTGAGGTCTCGAAATCAAATTTGTGGAAAATTACTTCTTTCTCGAAAACTATGGCACTTCAGAGGACGCCGTTTCTCACAATGTTTTGTACCATCAACCTCTCCCCATTACCCGTCACCAAGAAAGGTTTTATGCTAATGATTATTTTGAGTAATTACCAATAGTGTCCACTGCCTTTAACAACACAATTGAATAATATAACAATTTGTTGGGGGGGGGGGGAGCAAAACAAAGCCTCCCGACTCAATGAAGAAGCTTGTCAGCATGGCTGATAAACGTAGCGTAGGATCGTTGAAACCAAACTGGTTTCTCGCTGCATGGTTTTCAAACACATTTTCTGACTCAGTGAAATTGCTTTTTGAAAAGAAGAAAAAAATCCGCTAACATCAGGAATGGACATTTAATCACCTGAAACGCTATAAAGGATCCCCTTTACTACCAGTTCAGCAATTTGCTTATACACGCTTTTAAAACAATCGACGATGTTTGCCCCTAGCCAAGCACAACGTGATACAACTACTTTCCACATGATTTAAATTTCTGCTATAGCTAAATTAATTTATTGTTATGGGCACGGTAATTAAATGATACATGCTCCATACCATTGGATGTGATATTTTTAAAAGTTCAAATTTGTCTCTCTCTTCGAAGACATTGTCCCATCTCGTCAATAATCAGCGGGTGAAGGTTTTATACACAGACTTGTTTGGAGTAGGGCAACGTTGTGGGATTCCCCATGTGCCGTCTGTATATCCCTTTTCTTAAAGGCACTGGACACAATTGGTAATTACTCAAAATAATTGTTAGAAGAAAAAAACTAACTTAGTATACGAGCAATGGAGAGCTGTTGATATTATGAAACATTGTGATAAACGGCTCCCTCTGAAGAAACGTAGTTTTTGAGCGGTAATTTCTCATTCAAATATTAAAGGCAGTAGACACTATTGGTAATTACTAAAAATAATTATCAGCATAAAACCTCACTTGTTCACGAGTAATGGGGAGAGGTTGATGGTATAACACATTGTGAGAAACAGCTCCCTCTGAAGTGACGTAGTTTTCGAGAAAGAGGTACTTTTCCACCAGTTTGATTTCGAGACCTCAAGTTTAGAACTTGAGGTCTCGAAATCAAGCATCTGAAAGCACACGACTTTGTGTGACAAGGGTGTTTTTTTTCTTTCATTAATTTCTCGCAACTCCGCCGACCAATCGAGCTCAAATTTTCACAGGTTTGTTATTTTATGCATATGTTGAGATACACCAAGTGAGAAGACTGGTATTTGACAATTCCCAATAGTGTCCAATGTCTTTGAAAGCTTTCAGGCCTGAAGCATTTTATTATGCACCCGAAAGCACACACATTTGTGCAACAAGGGTATGTATAGGTATTCGTACAATACGAGCACAAGACCGCTTGATATTATTGGTTTTTGTATTTCATTTTTCCATTGCAACTTCAATGATCAATTGAGTCAACAGTTTGACGGATTTGTTATTTTATGCATCAAAGTGAGATAATGGTCTTTGACCAACTGTCAAAGGTGTCTAGTGCCTTTAAAATAATTGTTAGCATAACAAGTTGACTCCGGTAACCAACACTCTTGGTAGTTACTAAAAATAATTATTAGCATAAAACCTTACTTGGTAACGACCAATGGAGAGCTGTTGATAGTATAAAACATTGTGAGAAATGGCTTCCTCCGAAGTAACGTAGTTTTCGAGTGAGAAGTAATTTTCCATGAAATTTGATATCAAGACCTCAGAATTAGATTTTGAGGTCCCGAAATCAAGCAACTGAAAGCACATAATTTTATGTGATAAGGGTGGTTTTTTCTGGCATTGTTATGTCGCAACTTCGACGACCAATGAGTACAAATTTTTACAAGTTTGCAATTGTATGGATATGTTGAGATACACCAAGTGAGTATTTTTTAAAGCAGAAAACGCAAAGCAGAAACTAGGTTCAGTTCAAACGACTCCTGCTCTTCGTCACACTTTTGTTCTGATTGGCATCCTTGTGTGCAGCTCAATCTTGAAATAATTGGGACAATAGACACGCAACAACATAGCAATATCAGAAATTAATTTAGTGTATGTAAGTCCTTCATGTTTTGTGACGGGATTTTGTACAAAAATTAACAACAAAGCAATATCAAAGATTAATTTGGGGGTATGTATGTCAGTACTGATGTATGTCCTACATGTCAGTATTCATCTTTCGACGTTTTTTTTTGTACAAAAAGCATTATCCAAAATGAACTTAGTGTACGTGTGTCCTACAAATTCATCTCGCTATAGTGACGGGTTTTTGTATAAATAGCTTCATACGTCTCTCGGGAGAAGTATGATAGTCCGAGTGCGATTGGTTTTGCCTTCTGTTGTAAAGAGACGTGGACATGTACTTAATCAACTCTAGTTTGACTTATGGTATTCCATTAACTTGATTAAAGGTATGGACACCATTGGGAATTGTGAAAGACCAGTATTCTCACTTGGTGTATCCATAGAGCTGGTGTATCCCAATCCCATTATATGCTGAAATAACAAATCTGTGTTAATTTTGGACTCGCTGTTGCAAGAAAATAATGGAAAAAAAACTTGTTGCACACATTAATTGTGCGCTTTCAGAGGCCTAATATTTGTGTGAAAAAAGACCTCTTTCTCAAAAACTACGGTACTTCACAGAAGGAGCAACAACAAAGCAAAATCAAAGATTAACTTAGGGTATGTGTGTTCTAGAAGTATGACAGTTCGAGTGTGATTAGTTTGTGGACGTGTACTTAATCAAGTCTAGATTGACTTATGGTATTCCACTAACTTAATTAAAAGCACCAGACAACTTCGGACATTGTCAAAGACCACTATTCCCATGGTGTATCCCATTATATGCATAGAATAACAAATCTGTGAACATTTGGACTCAGTATTGGTCATCATAGTTGCAAGAAACTAATGAAAGCAAAACAAAAAATGCGCCTTCATTAAGGGTGTGTACTTTTTTCTAACAAAAACACAATGTCCACAGATTTACATTAAACTTACACAGTTTGAAGATTATGACAGTAGAAAGCTTCCCTTGAAATTTTACTTACTGAGGTGCTGTAATTTTTGAGAAATGAGTAAAAGTAATAATTTTCGTCTCGGTTTTAGCATGTAAAAACGTATTAACCAGTTATGCTATGGTTTTGGTATAATATCATAACTGGTTAAGGGGATTTTACATGCTCATGAGACCAAAATTATTTTGTGACTTGTTTTACTCATTTCTCAAAAACTACACAACCTTAGTTAGTAATATTTGAAGGGAAGCTTTCCACTATCATTATCTTCAAACCCTGTAAGTTTAATGTAAATCTGTGGACATTTTGAAAAAGTACCCAAATCCTTTAAAGGCTGTATTTGGGAGCACAAGTGGTGCACGTTTTTTCGGGTCAATTCTGGCCAAGTTTCCATGATTACATGTTTCTTAAACAAGCCCGTTTGCGGCGCCTTTAAAAAAAAAGTAAAGGAGACAGACAAAAATGAATATTCAGTTGAAGGTTAGTATGGTGAACGAGGGACTTACAAACAATGTGAGGAAAGAGATTCGACCCCTTTCCATAGTGTGGTGACCTAATAATTAATGTCCTAATAATTGCCCTTGTTCAGTGACATTTAGGAGCGATTGTCTATACACAAAGTGACATTGATTTCAGACTACATGTATGAGATCTATAACTAGTATGCCAGTAAAAAAAAAATATTTACTCATTTCTTTGTTGATTTAGATCGTTTAACATGAACGGATATGCCTATCTCGTCACACGACATCGAAAATACATCAGGGTAATTGTCAAATACCAGTACACTCACTTGGTGTATCTCAACATTATTCATATACAATTTAAAATATAAAGTATGCTGTGAAAATTTGGCATTTTTTTTTATCGAAGTTGCAATAAAATAATGAAAGAAAACACCATTGTTGCACAATTTTGTGTGATTTCAGGTGCATAAAAAAAGGCTTCGGGCCTGATGTCTTTTCATATTAATTGAGTGAGAAAGCACCCCTTTCTCAAAAACTACGTTACTACAAATATTTTGAATGATAATACCAATAGTGTTCAGTGCCTTTAGGCACAACAAGGATCGAGCTAAGCACAATACAATTTTGCTTATCAGAATAAGGCTATAATAAATGCCAGCCAAAATACCAATCCACTCGCACCAGTTTTGCTTCTATCCTGCTCAGTTTTGATTAGCAAAAAAAATATCTTTGCAATATTTGCTGCTTAAGCATCTCTAGAAATAGGACCCATCTCTGCAATTAACTTTTCTAAGCTAAGCAACGTGTTCAGGATCCAATTTCATAAGGCCTGTAAGCAAAACACTTGCTAAGCACATACAAATCTTACTTAGCAGAAACTTACCAGCCAGAATTCCATAAAGTTTACATTATTGCAACTGGTTCCCCACTCATTTTTTTTTTTTTTTTTTTTGGGGGGGGGGGGGGGGGGGGGCTCATCAATGACATTTGCGAAGCATTATTTCTGCTTAACAGCTTTATGAAGTTGCTAGCAGCAAGCATGAAAGTTTTTGTTTTTGTACCTCACCTTCAAAAAGTAGATCCTTAGGAAGCTCACAGACGAAGTAGAGTTTCCTTTGACAGTCAGCCTCCAGTAGCCTGAAGTCACTATAATATGTCCGGTCTGTGTTTAACATGAGACAGTTGGTGGTGTATCGGTGCTGGTGGTTCAACGGGTACCACAACGGCTCGACGAGCACCCCGCTCGTTCCCCACTCCCAAGTCGACTCGTTCTGGAGGTCGTTCCCACCGGTCCAGAAACCACCTGGGTGATGCTCCTGTGGTGCGATGGGTTCTGCAAAGGTATTTGGTTTTTAGAACATTCAATTTTAACTCAATCATTTTGTTTTCATATTGCAAAATATATTAGAGAAGTATTATAGAGAAGGCTAATTGAACAAAGAAAGAACTAGTAAGTCAACTAAAGAAAGACAATAAATAAACACAGGCAAATACAGGAGGCAAACAAAAAGATGAGGCTTGAAAAGAAATGCCTTTGCACAAGAATGTATAGGCCACACAGGCTAAAATGTACCTTCTCACCCCCGCCCCCCCCCCCCGTTCCAATCTAGCCTTTTGATTTATTAAAAACATAAAAGAATGTAAAAAAAATAAGATACTCTGGCTGATTAGAGAAAAGATGTGTTTTTGAGGGGTAAGAGTTTTTAAAACATTACAATCAACAACCAGTGTTCCAACTGTCACTCTTTCTTTATCAAGATGAACAGGTCTGGCGCAACCGCTGATTTGGGTTAAATTTCGATTACAAATCTCTATTAATTTGGAGAAGAAAACGGAATCCTTTTGTAATTTTCACCACAGGTTTCCTCATCAGGCTTGGAAGATACAGTGTTTAAACTCTCTATGAGGCATCCTTGGTTTCATTAGTAGAAACATATAATTAAAAGAAATACTAGTCAAATAATGGTGTAGTTATTATTGTCCTTAGGTAGTTGTATCACCGTAATGGACTATTAATATTTTTTCATTGCTGCAATTTTATTATCATCGTAATTGTTTTTATTACTACCGAAACAGTTTCAATGTTCCCAGGGGTCAAATGTTTAAGGAGCAGCCACACTGTGTTGTCATTCAATGCTATTTGGATTACAAAATATTCATCATCACATCTCTTCGTCTGCCTCACAGAGAGTGTACATCTTAGCTCGGGCGGATAGTGCAACAGAGCAAAAGTAAAAAAAAAATAATAATAATAATATTCTTGATCCCCGATGCAAATTTAACATCTATTAAAAAAGTAAACAAAACACCAATAAATAAATGAATATAAAACTCCAACGTCTTGGCGCTAAAGGCTATGTCAATGCCCGTTCTTCTGTCAAGCAGAATCCGAATTGGCAGCTACAGCTATTAGGGCTACGGCTAGCTACGGCTAGCTTTCCGCGTCATCATGCATTGAGGATATAGGACGTCCTTGGCAACACACTTAGCACAAGCCGTAGCCCCTAGCTGTAGAAGCCAATTCGGATACGGCATAACGTTGCCGCTGCAACCAATAAGCCTGGTTGGTGGTCACTATATGGGTGCACTGTTTGGTTTGGGTGTAACCCATAGAAATAGGTTCTATTTCTATGGTTAAATAGGTTCCACGTCTATGGTGTATATAAAGTACAGACAAATTTACCTAGACAAAATAGTGTAATAGTAAGCCCTAATGTGTCAACCACATCTCAAACTGACTTATGGCCCTAGCCGTAGCCATAAGAACCTCCATTTTGAGCACACAGTCTCTTCTATCCATTGACAGTTTATAAACTTAACGAGGCATAAAATACTTCATTAGAGCCTTTGTTGATAGGCAAGTTGGCCTTGGCTAACAACGCTTAAATTGCAATAAAATTGCCGTTTCTATAGGAACCTTGTTTCAAAATAAAATACAACACACTTATTACACAGTTCGTGTGCCACGTGTTGTAATATTTAGCCTTCGAGAAAGACTCTGCTAGGGTCGAAATGTCAGGATATTAACTCTATTTATTATTTACACCACCACATTAACGTCGGTGTGTTTTGAAGTTCTCGACAAAGAGAGTGTTGTTCTGTGAGACCTTTATCATGACACGGCCATCTTATTATTATCCCATTCAAATGAATGTAACCAAACCGAGGCTGGAAGGATAAATAGTCTGGTTCCTTTTTTTTACACTAAATATTAACATCGATTACCGTAATTCGATACAAGGAATATAACCAAAATGGTGGCAGCATGATAAAAGTCTATAAGACAATATCCAGTATGTGGCGGATGAAGATAATTGTTTTGAACACCCAGCAGGGTGGATATGTGTGCATTACAAGTCTTATTATTATCATTATTATTATCATTATTATTATTCATTTGTTATTATTGTAATAACATGAGCCTCTATTTACTGTAAATGAACATGTATTTGATATAATTTACATGCAGAAGTAGTTTTTGAGAAAACAAAGTAATAATCACAGGGCATTAATTTTCAATACAGTTTTGTAAATACGATGAGACGGAAATTCCTATCGTGAATTTGTTTTACTCATTTCTCAGAACTCCCAGCACCTCATCAGCAAGTAATATTCTATGGGAAACTTTCAACCACCATAATCTTTTAAAGGAACACGTTGCCTTGGATCGGTCGAGTTGGTCTTTGAAAAGCGTTTGTAACCGTTTTTTATAAAATGCATATGGTAGAAAGATGTTGTAAAAGTAGAATACAATGATCCACACAAACATGCCTCGAAATTGCGTGGTTTTCCTTTTACCTCGTCGACTAATACGTCGGCCATTTATGGGGGTCAAAATTTTGACTCCCATAAATGGCCGACCATGTTAGTTCGCACAGTAGAAGGAAAACCACGCAATTTGGAGGTAAACTTGTGTGGATCATTGTATTCTACTTTTAAAACATCTTTTCAACCATATACATTTTATAAAAAAACGGTTAAAAACGCTTTTGTTTTGACCAACTCGTCCGATCCAAGGCAACGTGTTCCTTTAACCGTGTAAGTTTATTATAAATCTGTTGATGACGTCTGTGTTTTGTGTGGTACAAAAAGTACCCAAACCCGTTTGGTAATTACTCAAAATAATTGTTAGCATACACACTTACTTGTATAACGAGCAATGGAGAGCTGTTGAACAATATAGAACATTGTGAGAAACGGCTCCCTCTGAAGTAACTTTTTTTTTTTTTTTTTACAAAGAAGTATCTTCTCACTAAAAAAAAAATATTATTTGAATTGAATTCGAGACCTCAGCTGAGGTCTCGAATTCACGGCATCATGAAAGCACATAACTCGTGCGACAACTATGGGTTGTTTTTTCTTTCATTATTATCTCTCAACTTCGACGACCAATGGATCTCAGATTTTCACAGATACGCCAAGTGAGAAGACTGGTCTTTGACATTAACCAAAGGTGTCCAGTGCCTTTAAAAGGACACGTTGCTTGGATCGGAAGATGGTTTAAAAAGGTGTTTTAAAGGTAGAATACAAGGAGCCAGCAAATAAAATGAATTTAAATTTACACAGAAAGCACTAAATCGGCCGTTAAAGGCAGTGGACACTATTGGTAAGTACTCAAATAATTATTCGCATAAAACCTTTCTTGGTAGCGAGTAATAGGGACAAGTTGATAGTACAAAACATTGTGAAAAACGGCTCCCTCTAAAGTGATGTAGTTTTCGAGAAAGAAGTAATTTTCCACGAATTTGATTTCGAGGCCTCAGATTTAGAATTTGAGGTCTCGAAATCAAGCATCTGAAAGCATACAACTTTGTGTGACAAGGGTATTTTGTTTTTCATTAACGTCACCTGGAGATATATTTGTTTTCCTTTCGAACATAAGAGTATATTCTTATGAACAATAAAACAATTTTTTTTAGTAATTGTTTGTAACGAGATTTATATGTTAAAAAAATATATAAAGTTGTTTGGGGTGCTGACTCCGCCTACCCCTTTAGTGACGTCAATCGAGGCAGACTTTGCCTGCAATGCGTAGAGTAACCACACGTGCAAATAAGTACATGTACGGTCCAAGTCGTGAGTTGGTACGTTTCGAAACAGGTTTACCATGTGTATTACTGCTGGATGCAGCAAAACAACTAAAGATGGAGTCAGGTTGCATGTGTTTCCTGCAGATCCCAAGTATAGGCGGTTGTGGGCCGCGAAAGTCAGACTCACAAGAGCAATAGACGTCGGTCGTCTTTTTCAGCGCTGTGCAGCGAACACTTTCGAGTAGTCGTGCTTTCGAAATACACCACACATTTGATATGAAGAGAAAAGTTATTCTAAAACATGACGCCATCCCAACTGTTTCAGAGTGGGAAGCAAAAAAGGTACCTGTAAGACCTGAAAAAAAAACCTAGAGGAGCATATGCCAAACGTGAAAATTTGGGTAAGTTTGAACTATGAGGGCTTGTTTTAGCTTGCGATTCACCGTGCAGGGTAATCCGAGTGCGTGCAGTCTTCTCCCTGACCGTAGATCTGTACGTAGGCATCATACCGATCAGGTACCCAGACGTAGTGTACATCGTACGGAGCCAGACTACACATTTTCTCTTCAAATATCGCGCCTCGATTGACGTCACGAACAGCGCCGGGTCGGGGCATACTCTTAAATTTGTAAATAAAATGAGAACTAATTTTTTAGAACCTTAGTTCACATTCCACCCATCAAAACACTTATCTTAGTGACAAAAGCTTTATTTTGAAAAAAAACACTTAAATATCTCGCAACTTCGACGACCAATTGAGCTCAAATTTTCACAGGTTTGTTATTTTATGCATATAATGAGTTCCACCAAGTGAGAAGACTGGTCTCTGACAATAACCAATAGTGCCCATTGTCTTTAAGCAATTCTATGTGAAATCAAGCCATTTTGAATTGGGTCTCATAACCTAAGAAGAAAATACTCACGGTGAAGGAACTTGGCTTTGATGAATCCCCCAAGAAGGTCAGTTTCACCAGTTGCTTCCATGGCAACCAATGACGCTCCCATGGCTGTACATTCCGTGCTAGCCTCTTCCCAAGTTGCCTCTTGAAGGATGAACTTGTAGCAGGAGGCATCCTGACACAACGACAGGGAGCGATCGCTTCCAGGACCTGAACAAGAAAGTACGATGTTTAAGGACCAACAATGAAATAGGTCCTAGTCATAGACATTGCGAAAATAAGCGGCAAAACAGAAAACTTAACACTTTCGCCCATGGCATGACGTCTATCATTTCAACCATGTTGGGAGTAAATTCCTGTGTGTATATTTAGACTTCCAAAATGGCGGACAGTGCAATGCGCAACTAAACTACTATAAGCCATTTTGAGACATTACGGTAAAATTGTGGTTTGGGGTAAATTTGCCTGTAAACACGTGAACCAAAATGAGTATATAGGGCCTAGTTCTAAATATGACGTTCACAACTTCTCAAAGGCTGTGACGTTGCACAACGCGAAACGCATCAGCTTTCATTTTCATCAGTTTGGGGTTCTATTCTTTTGTAAACAATTAACAAAATTTTACTCAAAAAACGGTGGACAACAGGGTAATCAAGAAGAGAAAATGTTTACGCTGACTCCACAAAGGTAATATAACTGGTTTATTTTTGTTTACATGTCACTGAACAGTGAGCTCGAATGGACCAACGCATAAAGAGAAACAGAGACAACAAAACCTGCATCGAGCTAATAATTTAAATAATTATCTTGTCAATGGAAAATTTGTTTTGTCACTTCCCATTCATCATATAGTTCAAATTTCGTAACAAAATGGTGGAACAACTACAGCCTTTATTAGCGAGGTTTGCGGTAGCATTTGTACATCTCGTTTGGTTAATGTTGGTTCTGAATAAATACCGGTGGCTTACAATGCTAAGTAGCTTGGTTTTTTGTTACCATTATAGCAACAAATTAATCACAATAAATTACAGTAAATGTGCTACATAATACTCTTTTTACAAAAACCCTTTGTGCGTTTAATCGTTTATACCAGTGCTACAAATCATCCGTCAGACGGTATGTCTTGGCTGGTGTGAGGCAGAAGTCAACGGGGACACATTTACGGATAATGCTTATTACTGGCAATTATACTATTTCTGTGACGTCACTCTGTTGATGAAGTGTAGCTTATTTTTACGAATCTACACGCAGCGAATGTATACACTTAAACTGTCGATTCATTACAAACTTAAAGTATATAGTTCAACTTGAAAATTACTGCTCTTCCAAAGTAAAAGACAAAACACAGCTGAAATCATAACATCTTTTAATTTACAAAAGCATTTTCCATGTAAAAAAATCACTTGCAAGATTGATCAGGAAGCAGGAGTAGCCTTAACGTTTAGATGAGAAAAGGGCAGGTGGAAAAAATACCAAATTGAAGGTGTTATTTTTTTGCTGAGTTGTCAGACCCCCTTTTCGTACGTCTTATTTACTGAGTGGCCATAGAACATTCATTTGAAGGTTTTGAAACTGAGACGCGTTACTGTCAATATCCTATGTCAGATTGTGTTTTCCTTTAAAGCCATTAGACATTTTTGGAACAGAAACAAAAAAATCAAAAGTTCACAGATTTACAAATTACTTACAGAGTTTACAGAAAATAAGGGTGAACGACTTTTCTTGAAACATTATTCCATGAAATGCTTTACTTTTTGAGAAAACATTAAAACAATATCAATTCGCGATATCGAGAATTACGGATTTATTTTAAACACATATCATGACACGGCGAAAGGTGCGGAAACAAGGGTGGGTTTTCTCGTTTTTTTCTCCCGACTCCGATGACCGATTGAGCCTAAATTTTCACAGGTTTGTTATTTTATATCTAAGTTGTGATACACGAAGTGTGGGCCTTGGACAATACTGTTTACCGAAAGTGTCCAATGGCTTTAAGGGACTATTCTTCATATGTGTAGTATGCTCCTGATTTTCGGCGATATCTAGCAAAAATGCGCCCATGATGCATTTTGGTAAGCAATATTCACGTCTTTTAACGTGATTATTTAAAGGAACGTTACCAAATTGGTAAGAAACAAAACTTACACAGTCTATGATGATAGTAGAAAACATCCCTTGAGATATTTCTGTCTGAAATTTCATATTTAATGAGAAATAAATAATCTAATTTCGCGTTTGGAGTTTATCGCTCAGTGAGCATTTAATTCAATCGAAAATAACGAAACATCCAGGGCTCATGGCCTTGGGAAGGTGGACATCTGTCAAATTTTGTAGGCATGACAAAACATTATTTTTTTTGCACAGAATTCCAGTTTCCATCTTTATCAAGAAATAGTATTGTATGTTTGTTCGTCAGTAAACCAATCTTTAAGTTTGATCACAGCCTTGGCTTATCCGGGTAATCTGGGCATGATATCGCGTGCTGGCGCTTCTAGACATTTTCTTGGGATGGGTGGGGGGGGGGGTATGATAATTTGTAGGGGTTGTTGCTGTATTGATCCATCCATGGTTTCAATCTCACAGAGAAGTAGAGGGTAGGGCAAGGGTTCTGAGCGGGGGCAGTCATCTTGGTCTTCGTGGAAAACAATTCCCTGTTCGAGCAAAAAATAACACAGAATGTTGAGTTCCCCTAATTACATCCAAAGTGTGATGAACCTCGTGATGATTTGATACGATACTAATTGGCCACTTTCGAAACCACGGCTTGGGTTTTGGCTTGGGTATTGGCTAAGGCTTTGGTGGGGATGGGCTTGAGCTTAGGCTTGGGTTTGGGCTAAGGCTTTGTTGGGGATGGGCTTGAGCTTAGGCTTGGGTTTGGGCTAAGGCTTTGGTGGGGATGGGCTTGAGCTTAGACTTGGGTTTGGGCTAAGGCTTTGGTGGGGATGGGCTTGAGCTTAGGCTTGGGTTTGGGCTAAGGCTTTGGTGGGGATGGGCTTGAGCTTAGGCTTGGGTATTGGCTAAGGCTTTGGTGGGGATTGGCTTGAGCTTAGGCTTGGGCATAGGCTAAGGCTTTGGTGGGGATTGGCTTGAGCTTAGGCTTGGGTATTGGCTAAGGCTTTGGTGGGGATGGGCTTTAGCTTAGGCTTGGGTTTGGGCTAAGGCTTTGGTGGGATGGGCTTGAGCTTAGGCTTGGGTATGGGCTTTGGTGGGGATGGGCTTGAGCTTAGGCTTGGGTATGGGCTAAGGCTTTGGTTGGGATTTGGGCTTAGGCTTGGGAATGTTTTTTTCTCGATAGAGATGACTAAAACATGTATTTCTGACTCTTTTGTTTCAATATTGTGTATACTGTGCTTCCTTTACAATAATTATTTGAATATTTTAATAGGCTTTTCCTCTATTAGGGCTACGAGTCATTTTCGGATTATGACAAGGTAATATCTTTAGAACAAAGAGCATATGATATAAAAAAACGAAGCTTGTTGTATGGTCTTTTCAGCAATGACTATAACTCAAACAATTAAATGTATGCGCCCCGCCCCCCCCCCCTTGTAACTCAATTTCACCATGGAGGAAGGAAGAGAAGGAGCTCGAACGACCCGCAAAGCCGCAGCGTAACAAAAGAATACTCTGACAATGCCCCTGTCTGGCCAGTGGAAAAAGATAGGGGACCTCCAGCTGGACGGCCGATTAACGAGCGGGGTTAAATCTCTTTGTACAGAACGTGTGGTACCGCCAGTCTGCACTCTTGCCTGCTTGTAAAGTTGAATCATTGGAGACAAGAATTGTGAATGTACACGTTTTCATTTACCGTTTGTGGTGTTTCACGGAAACATCATGGCATATTTTTACATTTCTTAATTGTGACTTTCCGGTCACTAGCTAGTGGTGGTTCAAAATTTGGGTATTAGCACACAAGGGTGGTTGGTATTCAATTGTGTTTTTCGATTTGGTGGGCACAAGTGTACACATATTTTATCAGGTCTCAAAAAGTTGTTTTTTTCTGTATTATATCCATACGAAATACGGCACCATAGTTGAGTGAAGAACACAGTGCGCACGCGCAAACTCACATGCGCCAGGTCGCTCATTGTCTGTATAAGGTATGTGGGTGATTACGAGGGGTCGTTAAACGACCGCGGTACCACGGGTTCGACTTTTGAAGTCCCTTCGTTTGAGCTCCTTCTCTTCCTTCAGAGCCCATCATTATAACCGCAGTCTGAATAGTACATTTGCGGAGGTAATGCTTTCTGCTCTACCAGCCAGGCTTCTGATAGATGATACACACGCCATCAACCGTATAGACCATGTTAACTTTGTTTGCAATGAGTGTGACCTTGTTCATTATTTCAGTATTCTGGCAGGCAAGATACTACACTGGTCCTTTGAGAAAGTTGACGTTTTGTGTCATAATTTCCACATAAAATCAAGAGTTATGAAAATAAAATCTGGACAAGTTTTGAGATGTGACCCCTTTCATCATATATCAAAAGTTGATAAGAATTGGACAGTGCAATCTCCATAAAATATTGTCTATATATGGACTACACAGCTTGTTGCAGCCCACACGGAGCGTTCAGACATTGTGTGTCTGACGACTTGCAAACAAAAGAAATTTTGTTTTAAAGTAAAACAACAAGTATACGATTTGTTATTTTCTACTTACGAAGCATGTTGATGCATGTACCATTGTGCTGACATGGATTAATGACGCAGTACACACTGTTTGGGTCCTCCATGGCTGAAACTATTACCAGACAAAAGATAAAAACAGAAAAAAAGATTCATTAAGTTGACACACTCTAAAAAAGAACAATGGCTGGACCTAAAAGAACAGTAAATCGCACTCATATTGGGGAAATTTAATTTGTACACACTCACAAAAACACAGTTTACTAAAAAATAATACAAATTAAATTTTGTAATAAAGAAACAATATACAAGTTTCATTTGTAATTGCAAAGACTAGTATCCAAACTTTACTTCATGTTAAGTATGCACAACATATCACCAATGTGAAAAAGTAAGGTAAATCAGTCATCAGTCACGTGAAAATATATTGAAAATCCCCTTAGATGTTTGTATGTTTTTTTTTTTTATAAATCGAGTTTTTGGTCTCACGTACGACATCAAAACTGTGTTTTACTCATTTCTCATTTTTTTTTGCATTTTAACCAGAAGTATTTCAGTGAAACTTGTCCACAATAACCAGTTTTATAATAGATTAAAATTGAACTCCCATCTGTAAATATTTATGTTGTCATGATACTGTTATAAGCACACCCTAAAAACCTTTCAAATTCTCAGTGAAAGTTGTTATAAGAGACAGTGTGCGAGAACCAGTGTTTTTTAAGGTATCAATAAAACCTTGTGCGGACGTTACGTAGGTGTAATGATTATTGATCTCATAACGTCTATTGTTCTCGGCGACACCGTTTGTAACGCCTGCTCCTTGCGTACGTGGTACAGAATCACAGAGACCTAATTTAGTATCATTACCGGTGCCGAACATCAATTACGGACGCTATAGAAGGTATCTGTGAGTGACAAGTCGTAAAAAAAGCGTTTAAACTGGCTACCTAGAGGGCCAAGGCAGCACTTTGGAAATATATATAATTGGCAACTTAGCAAAGATAACGGTTGACTTTGGAACGCACGAGGGGTTGACTCTTAAAAGAGCCACATTCGACTCTTGGAAGAGCCACGTTTGACTTAACTCAATATGGGTAGAGCGAGGTTTGACTATAAAAAGAACAAGGTCTCTGGAAGAACAATTGAAATGACTAAAACAAAGAACAAACTTCTCTTTGTCCAAGGTAAACAAAAAATTCCCTTATTCCTATGCAGAAAAAGACAAACTCACAGTTCGTGCTCAGAATCATGTCATGCAAATAACACATTTGTTTTAAATGGAACATGCTCTCTTGTCAAGTCGCACACGGGACCGCACAGCACAGTACCAGCCAATTCGGAGATACCATCAGAAGATCGCCGGCTAAATGGATGTTGACAAAACAAAGACACCGACTACATCTGCCCACACGGTCACGAAAAGGGACTCAAATCTCGAGAGAGGAAAATGCAGTTTGATCCGATTTATTACTCGAACGAGTTTCTCATAAGTCTGGCTTTTTCTGAAGTCTACAGCGCGACGAAATTGCTGCAGACGCTGAGGGGGGGGGGGGGGGACAAACGCGGCATGCAGACAAAAAGAGAAAGCGGTGCCACTTGTTTTGTCAAAAAGCAAACTAGTGTTAAGGCCGGTTTATAGTCGGTCGCACAATGATCAACTTTGAATGATTTTTAGCGCCGTTTTGTTTTTGAGTTCCGCGACAATCGCACAACTGACTATTAACTGACTTTTACACATTTTAAAGAGAGCTGGGCACTATTATGTCATACAGCCCGTAAGCACGACAACTTTCTAGCACAGGGCAGTATTTTCAGGGGTGAGAGTCATTAGTAACGACTGAAACTTGGATACAAAAGGTATGTTGGAATGATGCCATTTCTACTGTTAAGGAGCCTTCGGAAACAGTATTAAAAGCACCATAAAAGTAGACAAATGAGCAGGATTGCTTTGTTTGTGAAAACATATAGTGTCTGATTTTCTTCACCAGGCTGACATAAAAAGACTGAATTCAGCAAAAACACTGAATAATCTCATCCCTGTATTTTGCTTTGCAAAAGCTTGTCTCCAGCTAAAAAAACTTTGAAATTTATATTGTTGTGACAGGTGCCCTACCCACGTTTTTGTTTAGTGTAGTATTTCCTGCTTAACAACTTTATGAAATTTGGCCCTGGTACTTACACAAGTTTGACGAGTGGCATTCGGGGTATAAGTACCTTGATAGCGCCCGTGAAACTGCCGCACAAAAGGGCTAGATATTTATTTATTTTTTTATTTGTTTTCACGGAGGATTTTTTTTTATTCACACTTAAGACCACTCCTCATAATTACAAACACGCTGAAAATACGTAACATTAACAGCAAAAAAATAAACAAAACACAAAATACGATGTTAACCTTGAACCAATAGTTTGAAAGAGTCCCATTTTTGTGAAAATTAACAGTTAAATCATTGGTGATGGAGATGTATTTATCCAAAGTATAATAAAGTTTTAAATCCAGTTTTAATAGTGCAAGGGAGGGTCTATTCTCACTAATTTTCATTTTATAGATATGGAAACGACGCAAAAGAAGGATCAGATTAAGAGCACTCCAATATTTTTTTGTAATACCAAAAAGGATAGCCTCATTGTCTAAGCGAATGTTAATATTAAGAGTACTCCTTATCCAATCCCAAAATGGGTTTCAAAACATAGTTGAAAACTTGCATCTACAAAATAAACTCTCTAATTGGCAGAATGTACAAAGACCGTTATCCCTTTTACGGGGTAAATATTGCACAATTCGTAAATCTATATAAAGGCATCACTATTATTCACTACTTGGGGCAGAAGTCGTGAATTGTGTATTGTGTATTGACGTCAATACTTCTATTCGATATCCCGTCAGGGCCACCATAAATAACAAATATGCCCCATAAGACTTAAAGGCACTGGACACTATTGGTAATTACTCAAAATAATTGTTAGCATAAAAACTTACCCGGTAGTGAGCAATGGAGAGCTATTGATGGTATACCACACTGTGAGAAACGAGGTAATTTCTCACTCAAATATTAAAGATGCTATGTCACTTTTTTTCCCAAACATTAAAAAAATAGATTTTTTTTTTGAGTGAATGCTATTTCAAAGAGTATCACCCGCTCTAAAAAAAAAATTAACTTTTACTTTTAATGCTCAGGAACCATGAACAAAATTTAAAACGTTTCTTATAAAACACATAAGAATTGGTCACGTGATATATTGTCGGGATCCCGGCAAAAACTTTCTCGACCCCCATAAAATTACCTATTGAATTTTAAATCAAATTTTGGGGGTCAAATGGGCAAACAATCTGACATAGCATCTTTAAAAGACTTCGGGTCTAAAGCCTTTTATTGGACATCTGAAAGCACACAAATCTGTGCAACTTCGATGCAACTTCGTTGACCAATTGAGTCAACATTTCACAGATATGAGAAGTGAGAATCCTGATATTTGACATATTCCAAATGTGTCCAGTGCCTTTAACATCAAACGTATTATTATTATTAGAGGTATATTTATTGTTCACGGGTTATCGAAGGGGCCGTTTAAGATAAACAGTTTCGTCGACACACGATTTTTAATTGTATTTTCGGATCAAATATGCGTGAGGATCTTCTTTCAGCCATGCAGTAGTGCGGACTTAATTATGGTCTACGAATCGACAGTGTCAATGTTTGTCGAAATGGGCAACGGCGCGAATTTCTCAAAACCAGCTGGTATTATTTGTTTTTGTCGCAGGCTCACACCAAATGAAATTCAATGTTAAGGTGATCCATTTCATTACGTGACGTTAAGCACACACGCTCAAACGAGAAGTCAAAACGGTGGTTCCCCTCTGCTTTTTACCCCCCTGCGGACCCCGGCTCGATTCCGGACCACGGTTCGATTCCCAGACCCGGTTCGATTCCCGGACCAAAGCATAAAGGCCCAGTCCCACTGCAGCGATAACGATAACATGTGAATTTGGGTTTTCAGTCCTAACCTGACTGCGTGGGTTTTCCCCCCTACAGGGGTTTTCCGTAAACATCTGAAACTGAAATGTCTTCATTGTCTTTTCTATATAGAAAAAGTTTGTGAGGTTCATTCCATCAATATGCTTTGTCGATTAATAATTCAGACTCAGAAAGTAGCTACATAAAGAAAACAAGTCGAACGAAACAATGAAGGTAAATGCCCTATAACTGTTGCAGTATTTAATATTCTCAAATAAACAAAAAGATTCCTCCTTTTCACGACTTTATGATTCAATTCAATTCAATTGTTTATTGTCACACATATAAATACATATACAGTGAAATTCACTTCGGCTTGCGAGTCTAAAAATATTAACAATCAAAAATTACAAAAAAAACAGAAAACCCTAAAACCACATAGGCATACAATAACGAACAAATAAACAGCATGCGCACATTATGCAGAGAGACAATAACAGTTACAAAATTGCAACCCCCCCCCCCAAAAAAAAAAAAAAAAAAACAACCAAAAAAACACACATTTGTAACCTTATTGCACTGGGATAACAACTATTGCGAGTACGGTTGGAGTCGGCTCTGATCGCTCTATATCGCTTATCTGATCTCATTAGTTCAAACAAACTATTCGCAGGGTGAAATTCATCTAAAATAATACATCTAGATTTCTTCAGAACCCGTGCAGCATAAAGTTTATCCAAAGCAGGAAGCTCACGACCAATAATAAAGCTAGCAGTGCCGACTACACGATTGAGTCATAGTTCTACCATAATGATTATTGTTTGACAATGAACGCGTCATAAAAAAAATCCCATTAAAAGCTTTTGAAACGTTCAACTCGATACAGTAAATTTACTACCAATAAATGCAATTTTTTTGCTGAATACTATTACCAGGGCCTCAAAATGAGTCAATTGACCTATTTTGTTTCATTAAGTGCCCTATCTTATTGCCATTGTTCATCCGCGGTGACCATAGAGACAGCATTAAGAACAGAACTATATATGTATAACCTCCAGTCCAGTAATTCAGTAATTAGCCTGTTCTTTAAAGGAACATGACATGTTTTTTGCTTACAAAAAAAGTTGCTGGTATTGTAAGCACTTCATGTAATCCACCAAACACATGCACATAAACTGACAAACCAGTAGAAGTTTGAGATCGATCGGCCGCGAAAATAATGAAAAACCGATTACACATTTAGCATGACATCGATTAAACAAAATAATAATAATAAAACGCTCACTGAGCTAGCGATTAACTCCAAACGGGAACTAGTTTTATTTATTTCTCATTATTTCATCAATATGACATTTCAGACAGAAATATTTCAAGGGATGTTTTTTAATCATCATCAATAGACCTTGTGTAATTTTTATGTCAGTCTTTGATCTTAGACGAGTTTTGTTCTTACCAATTGCTCCTTTAAAGGTATACGAGTACGGTAAGAAAATGAATTCACAAAGTCGGAAGGGATATATTAGTCGCTGTGTTCTAATTGTTAAGGTCGGTTAATTCTTAGATGTTAAATGAAACGGCAACGTGGCTACAGAAGAGTATAACCTTTCCTACTTTCAAGAGTTTATTCCACTTCAGCAAACAAAACTTTCGCCACAATTTGAAAGCATCTCAAGAACAACAGTGCTTCTACTGTTCGTGTCGCAAATATTACACCTAATTAAATTTATGGGCTAAACTGTGAAATTTGCAATGAAAACTTGTCTGTGTTAAGCGGAAGTAATGGTCCCTGTTAGTTGGTGTTTTTCCAACTTCGTTCCCAGGGGTGATCGATCTCACTGCGCCATTTTTTCCCAGCATGCCTTGCTCGAGGTATCGATACGGCGCGCTGCCCATGGTAGTTTTTCTGCTTCCTAAAGGCCCAGTAATTAACCGATCACTAACTACAGTTTTTGTTTTGTTAAAGGGAAGGTACACGTTTGGTAATTACTGAATCATACATTAACTTAAAAACTGACTTGGTAACGAAACGGCTCCCTCTGAAGTAACGTAGTTTTTGAGAAAGAGGTAATTTCTCACTAAAATAATAAAAGACTTCTAGCTAGTCTTTTATTCCTATCTGAAAACACACAAATTCGTCCAAAAAGGGTGGTTTTTTTCTTTCATCATTTTCTCGCAACTTCGATGACAAATTGAGCCCAAATTTTCACAGGCTTGTTATTTGATGCTTATGATGGGATACGCCAAGTGAGAACACTGGTCTTTGACAATTACCAAACGTGTACAGTGTACAATCCGAATCAACTGCAGAGACTGACATTGTCAAACAACTGTCTGAGTAGGCCTACCTTCTTAAAAGTGCGCTAAGCAGTTAAAACCATGCCGTAACACTAAGCACGTAAAAACAACCCTTGCTTGACGCATGAAGGTTACCAGACACCAACAATGCCGTTAAAGAAACACTGTTATATAAACTGGCTCCATGTCAGCTTTGGCCTAAGCCAAATATTCACCTATTTTTTGCATTTTTTTCCCGCCTAGGTGATAAATTAAAAGCTGGACCCTTCAGGAAGAAGGGAGGAAATATGGCAATTGGCAGAGAAGAGAGTAATGAGGCGTTCACTGACTGAAAGTCACGGGCGCATTGTATGAATTACACGGCCCAGGAAGCCTGGCCGTCTCCGCTTCACAACGCCCTTCACGCACAATTGCGACCAATCACATTTCAGGTCAATTAATAAAAACTTACTACTTCCGTCGTTTACCAAAGATGTTTTTTTTCTCCCAAGGTTGAAAACCCCCAAAAAACTGCCATAAGAAAGAACGACCTTTGCGGCACATTGACTGAAAAAAAACAACACTAATCAAAAACAATTATCCCGTTGGGCAGTTAATAAAGAGCAATTTAATTTTTAATGACGTGCCGTGAAACCTGATTATACCGTACCGTCCCCTGCTCAGATTCAATTACTTGGTGTTTTGTTTTCCCAATACGATTATATTTCATGTAATTATCAGTTAAAGAGAAATGAGTTGAGAGTTTAATGACAAGACAAACGACGCTCGCTTTGTTGTTCCTTTTTTAAACTTGAAATTAATGAAAATCACCGAGTATAATGGAGGTGTTTTGATATTTACAGTGGTAGCGACATAGGTATAATGTTTCATGCTGTGAACTGGTAATTATATACGTACTTTACTCCCCAAATCGATGGGGGTCAATCTTAGTATATTACATTTCACTTTATTATCCCGATGGGAAATTTTATTTTGTAAAATAAAGAAAATAAAAAATAACCCGTGTCTTTGTATTGCCTGAAAGAACAATCGCTCAAATTTTTCATAAATAATCCGTACATCTGAGGGAACATTCTTAAAGAGATGTTATAAACAAGACAGAGTGTTAGCATTTGTCTGTCCCCAGGCATACCTACATAAGCCTCGGCTTTCAGATGATGCCTCCACACTCTGATTTGTTTTCTTTCTCTCTGCCTCATTAAATAGCTTTGTTTATTGGTTATTCCTTTAAAAAAACAAAAACAAAAATTGTTTGTTCTCTGTTTTCATGAAGTATGGAAATAAATGTAAGTTTGAGTGAATGAATTATCCTGAAGACGATCAGAGCATACTGATCGAAACGTTAATTCGTTAACCCATGGTTAACCACAGGTTATTTTTAGTACCAACACTATCAAAAGAGATGTTCACATGGTGCTACCGCAAGCCTATCTTTATAGGTATACGTCCTCAATGCAAAGTTTCAAATAAACAGAAAATTTTCTCGAATTTCCTTAGGTTTCAAGAAGTACACGGTTCAGTTAAATTCGAATTGTCGGGTTGGCGTAGTGGTGCCTTTCCTTACCTTCCACCTCTGGACCCCGGTTCGAACCACGCCAAGGGACACTATGTGTGGATTGGGTGCTCATCAAGCCTGACTGTGCGTGGTTTTCCCTGGAACAATTATCTAGAGTTTTTCATCACACATCTTAAAGGCAGTGGACACTATTGGTAATTATCAAAGACTAGCCTTCACAGTTAGTGTATCTCAACATAAGCATAAAATAACAAACCTGTGAAAATTTGAGCTCAATCGGTCATAGTACTTGCGAGATAATAATGAAAGAAAAAATAACCCTTGTCACACGAAGTTGTGTGCGTTTAGATGGTTGATTTCGTGACCTCAAGTTCTAAACTTGGGGTCTCGAAATCAAAATCGTGGAAAAATACTTCTTTCTCGAAAACTATGGCACTTCAGAGGGAGCCGTTTCTCACAATGTTTTATACCATCAACCTCTTCCCATTACTCGTCACCAAGAAAGGTTTTATGCCAATATTTATTTTGAGTAATTACCAACAGTATCCACTGCCTTTAAAGACACTATGGACACCTTTGGTAACTGTCAAAGACCCGTCTTCTCACTTGGTGTATCTCAACAAACACATAACATAACAAACCTATGAAAATTTGAACTCAATTGGTCGTCGAAGTTGCGGGAGAATAATGTAAGAAAAGAAAAACACCATTGTCGCACAAATTGTGTGCTTTCAGATGCCTTGCATTTGAGTGAGAAATTACTTCTTTCTCAAAAACTAATTACTGTAGAGGGAGCAGATTCTCACAGTGTTTTATACTACCAACAGCTTTCCGTTGCTCGTTATCAAGAAAGTTTTTAAAGGCAGAGGACACTATTGGTAATTACTCAAAATAATTATTATCATAAAACCTTTCTTGATTACGAGTAATGGGGAGAGGTTGATAATATTATAAAACATTGTGAGAAACAGCTCCCTCCGAAGTGAATTAGTTTTCGAGAAGAAAGTAATTTTCCACGAATTTGATTTCGAGACTTCAAATTTAGAATTTGAGGTCTCGAAATCAAGCATCTGAAAGCACACAACTTCGTGTGACCATGGTTAACAAGGGTGTTTTTTCTTTCATTTATATATCTCGCAACTTCAACGGCCGATTGAGCTCAAATTTTCACAGATTTGTTATTGTATGCATATGTTGAGCTACACCAAGTTACCAATAGTGTCTAGTGTCTTTAAGCTAACATTTATTTTGAGTAATTACCAATAGTGTCCAGTGCCTTCGGACTAAAACTTTTCCTTCCTTTTCTTTTCTCCATCTGAGTAATTGTCTTTACAACCAGAATAAAGTAAAAGGAAATGAGTACAAGCAAAAACGAAGTTCGTACGGTACGGAATTATCGCAGATTCAGCCCTGAAACTTTTATCTGAAGAGAAGGGCTGAAGTATTTTTTTGTCACCCTTGCCCTCGACTCCTGATGACGTGCGGAAAGTTTGTCCCGTGCTCCGATCCGGGCCTACCCCATATCTGGGCCAACAATGACCTTGTTCTTATATCGGGGTGCGATGTTTTTGCGGGAAGTGATGGAGGATTGTTAAAACATAGATTTTCTGGAGAATCGGTGACAATCCGACAAGGTAAAGCATTTCTGAAAAACCTTGCTCGCAGAGCCAAAAAAACGTTGCTATTACGAGACTAATCAAATAACAACGTTGGTACATGTAACGACTGTAGCTTATGGCACCCACTGTGACGTCATAGCGGATACCACGGTCTGGAAAACCAAACATGTTCTCAAGAAATTAAGGCGTGGTGGAAAGAGAAGGTGATACTTCAATTTCATTATTTTCTTCTCTTGTCTCTTTTCTTGACTTCCTGTTCCTGGATGAATTTGATTGAATTAGTGCAATTATTGCTTTATACAACATTGAATGAAGACTATGGCAGGAATAGACGGAAGGTCAGCACGCTTCCAGTTGTAGCTTTTTAATCTAATTTCGCGAGGGACAACTTCACTTTGTCGCCAAATGGCAGGTGGGGTCTTTACTGCTGTTTTGTTTTAATCAATGTTTGTGGTCTTAGCAAAAAAATGGACTGACTTCTCGGTCAACATCGTTCTGCTTACCAAATCGAGTTTTTATTGCCACTGATATTGTTTACATTTCGCCAAACGTAAACTCATCACAAATTATATAAATTAGCTTTGTAACACAATACTTGTATCAAGGTTAACTCGATACTTTTGTATTGTGTGTTATCGGTTTTTGTTTTATTGTCATCGCTTTTCTGTTTTTTTAGTACCTATGGTACATCAATAACTGAGGTACCTAACCATTTACTCGGAGGAGTAAAAAAAATGCTCTGCCCTATTGATAAAAAATATATACTTTAGATACATGAGAAGGTTTTGCCGCAGATCAGTGTATACTTTGTCTTTAAAATGAAATATGCAAAAAAATTATTAATGGCCTGACGTTTCGACCCTAGCAGAGTCTTTCTCGAATGCTAAATGACAACACAACAAACATGAACAGGTAACTAAGTGAAACATGAGCAGTGAAGTGGAAATTCATAAATGGGGTTAGAAAGCATAAAAAAAGCAAGGGGTAAACAATTAATAGGGGACAAGGGGGGGGGGGGTGAAGGGAAGGGACTGGCTTGACCACACGCAAGAAGATGGAAACACAAAGGACAACATCAAGGGTAGGGAGGTGGGGTAAAAAAGTAATTATTTAGTGAATGAGGATCAGGCTAAAAGGCTATGGGGAAAATGGAAAATATGTTTACAAAAAGTGTAAAGACACATTTGTCGATTTATTTAATTATAAAATAGATTTTAAGTTGTTTTCGCCGGAACAACATTTATTTGTTTTTATTTAATTTAAAATCTTCGGACAGAAGTTCCAAATTGTCTGGGTCAAGAGACAAAAAAATATCATTACAATATATTTTATGCTTCGGCTTTTACCACTGCTAGGATTGTGTAACAATAAGTTTTTAGATTTACCAAACGAAGATTATTGGGTCGTATGAATAAAAAGTAGTATTTACTGACAAGTACTAGCAAAAAGTAAAAGCATAAACTTCCAAGTAGAAGCATTCAGTAAAAGCATCTTCTGAATTCCGTATGAATAAACCTATTCTTTTACTGCAAAGTATTCACTTTATGCTTTGGAGTAAATACTTCTGATATACCATGGCTGAATGGCTCTTAACAAAAGGTTTCCTTTGTATTACAACTCCCATTCACGTCTACGTACGCACTCACACACCACAGCCAAAGCGGCATTTGATTTAACAGAAACATAGAAATCTTCAAGTCAGCCATGAGGTTTTTATTCCGACAACATTTTGATGAAGACGACTCATCTGGACACACAGAATAAAAACGTTTTTGTTAAGCTTTTGAAACTTGGAGTGGAGCATGACAGCGCTGTATAGAGAAGATGAGAGCTGGATATGAGCATAGCTATTTAACTTAAATTTAAAAGTTTTAATAATAACACGAACAACATTCTATTGAAACGCATTTAATTGTTTAAAAAATTACTTCTTCTGATTTTATGAACAATAAGCCTTAATGATCGAGGCATTAATTTCTGAGTTGAAAAATTCTTTATATCTTTTTAAAAAGCTTACTGTAATGATGCAAAACGGATTTTTTACAAACGGTTTTATTTTATTCTCAGCATACATAAACAAGTTTGATTAAAAGCAGTTTGAGTTTGTGTGTATTATTTCTGTTGTGAAACACTGTGTATGTGTCTATTTAATATTTCAGTGATGTCTTTCCTTTGGACTAAAACATTTATCCTATGAGGAACATTCATAAACACTGTCATTTCTTCGGACGAGCCTTTTACTTCTGTGCCCAAGGTAGCTCTGGAGCTACCTTGAAAAATCACTAGTATTTAATTGCATTTTGTAGTATATTCTCCGTTTTATTCATATGGAAGTAAGTAAGTGCAAAAATTAAAAGAATTTACTTTTTGGTAAAAGTAGATACTTTTAGCATTTTAGTAAATACTTTTAAGTAACAGTTTTTACTTCCTTTTATTCATATGGATGGTAGTAAATACTTGAAATTTTCAAGTAAAAGTAAGTACTACTTTTTATTCATCACGACCCAATATTCCGTCGGGAATTTCTTACATGACATAACTTTTCACTGACTGTGTTCCTGCATGGTAAAAAGACCCGAATATATATTTTCTAATTCTATGCCAAAGGTTTGTTGGAATTCACGACAATTGGACCTCGAACCCGAACCGCATCTTTCTATATTTAATCTTAAGATGTTTCTTCATTCCCGATTACCTCTTTGTCGGGTATGAAGGACAAATCAGTTCCTCGGCTGCTTTGTCCTTCGCAAGGTGACGATATTTATGTCAAGACTTATTATATATTTCCTGACCACCATTCGATATTTAATTTGTGTTGAAGCACTCCGTAACATCAGCTGAATTGAAACATATATATGACTAAACTATACACGGTTTGAAGATAATGAAAGTAGAAAGCTTCCCTTATACACTTTCGGAACAGAAAAAAAAAGTTCACAGATTTACAAATAACTCACAGGGTTTACAGAAGGTATGTGTAAAAGACTTGTCTTTAAATATTATTCCACGAAATGCTTTACTTTTTGAGAAAACATTGAAACAATTATCAATTCTCGACATCGAGAATTACGGATTTATGACGGCGAAACTGCAAAAACAAGGGTGGGTTTTCCCGTTATTTTCTCCCGACTCCGATGACCGATTGAGCCTAAATTTTCACAGGTTTGTTATTTCATATATAAGTTGTGATACACGTGTGGGCCTTTGGACAATACTGTTTACTGAAATTGTCCAATGGCTTTAAACTATTACTTGCTAAGCTGCTGTAGTTTTCGAGAAATGAGAAAAACAATGTCACGAAAAATACTTTACGTCTCCGGAACATTATTTCGCCATGTACAACGCAATATTTTACGAGAGTCTCCTGATAGCATTGCTCTGTGTGATTTTCACGCTTTTTTCTACAACACTTGAACCCTTTCTCAGGAATCTGAAAGCACCGAGTTTGTGCATTAAGGGTGGTTTTTCTTTCATTAATTTTTTTACAACTTCGAAGACCAAATTGAGTGAAAGTTTTCACAGATTAGTTGTTTTGTACATAATGTTGGGATGCACCAAAATAATAAATAAAACCCAACATCATAACTCAGCAGCTTTTCACACAAATCTCTAGTTGCGCCTTAACTCTTCTAATTTTAATGCCGATTTCATCACGTCATGGTTGATAACAAAACCGCCTTGTATAAGTTTAATCGAGTATAAATAACGCTATATACATTCGCATGCTTCAACATTTTAAAAATTGAATGACGGCTTTTGAACGCATGAACGTAAAATAGATCCTCTTGGCAGAAAGTGGCCGGGACAACTTCTGACGAATAATGATATTACCTATAACTTGATTACGGAGCTTTTTAAAGTTTCATCAATATTTAGTACTTCTGTCATAGGCCTATAATGCATGATTCGTTTATTTATTTATTTTTATTTTTATTTATTTATTTATTTATTTATTTTAAATCTTTAGACATGCACAATAGCTACAAGTTGTACAGGGGCTGTCAAGGTTAAAACAAAAGTAACTATTCATACTATTCATTAGCAACTGCAAGCTAGACATTTGCAATGTCTTTGGGCTGACACATTTACGTAAAGACAAAGAAGAAAACACACGCAATAGCAAAATAAAAGATAAAAACTGACGATAAGTAAAGAAATACACGGAAACTTGTTTTGAATTTAAACAAATCAAATGAAAAAAAAACAGTGACATGACGACTGTTGTGATCTGTGGGGCCCAATTTCATTGCGTCGCTTAAGCGGAAATTACTTAACAATGTTCTGCTTAGCAGAAATGAGCAGGATACATTGTGCATTGATAGTTTGGCTGGTTACCTTCTTCTGGTAAGCATAATTTTGGTTGTGCTCAGTTGTTTTTTTCTGCTTAAGCAGCTGCATGAAACTCAGCCCTGAATTTGAACGACTCGTTAAGAGACCGGAGGGAGAGAAGGAGGGGATGGTATAGTGAAACGACGACAGAGACGTCCCCTGATATTTTCTGACCGTGAAAATTGTCTGCAAGGGTGTGAGGTATAGGAAAAACTTCTTCGGTTCGTTTAGCAGCCTGCCACGGCACGGCAGCCAACAAAAAAAGGTGACTGGCTCGAGGTTGACTCAAATAATAATAATCGATGAGTTGATATCGATTTGTCTTTTGAGAATAATAATGATTGTGCATGCAGCAGTTTGCTATCATATTATTCATGTTGTACCTTCACACATGCAATATTTTGTACAGCAATATCAGTTGATTGTGTATTCCCCCTCTGAAAAACTACAATAAACACGTCTTTCAGCCAGTGTGCTCAGATTTCGCCACATTATGGTGTAACATTTTGTACAAAATGAGTAAACAAGTTAATACATACATTAAAGATGCTATGTCAGATTTTTGGCCGATTTGACCCCAAAATTTTGATTTAAAATTCAATAGGTATTTTGATGGGGGTCGAGAAAGTTACAATTTTCATTTGAGCCATTGCTCGAAAAAGTCCGCCAATTAATAGTAGCAGTGAAATAAAGTGCTTAAAATTAGTTTTTGTCGGGATCCCGACAGTATATCACGTGACCAATTCTTATGTGTTTTAAAAGAAACGTTTTAAATTTTTGTCATGGTTCCTGACCATTAAAAGTAAAAGTTAAACTTTTTTTCGTTAGAGCGGGTGATACTCTTTGAATTACCATTCACTCAAAAAATCTATTTTTTAATGTTTGGGGCCAAAAATCTGACATAGCATCTTTAAGAAAATGAAAGGCAGTTTATGATTCACGTGAATTTTGTGAATATTATTCTGATGCCTCCGAACTTATTTCGTATAAATGCTATAATAAGCAGTTACAAGCAAATTAAAAATTAATCTTGGTTTCTGTAAAAACTAAGTTGCTTCAACGTAGACAAACGGAAATAATATTATTTCTGCGAGTGATTTACACTGGCGTAAAATTAAAACACAAAATGAGCAAACAAACTATAAGTTTTCTTGGTCAATTTCGGCAAATGAGCAGCCAATTTAACCACTGAGCTATTCTATATCGCGCGAAATCGAATGCTACTAAAAATGGTCGTTCGATTTCGTTCTATGATTAGTCAAGTATAATACTGCGTCATTCGATTTAAAGGAACACGTTGCCTTGGATCGGTCGAGTTGGTCTTTGAAAAGCATTTTGTGACCGTTTGTTATAAAATGCATATGGTTAGAAAGATGATGTAAAAGTAGAATACAATGATCTACAAAAATATGCCTCGAAATTGCGTGGTTTTCTTTTTACCTCGTCCAATAACACGGTCGGCCATTTATGGGAGTCAAAATTTTGACTCCCATAAATGGCTGACCGTGATAGTTCGCGACGTACAAAGAAAACCGTGCAATTTTGAGTGATACTTGTGTGGATCATTATATTCTACTTTTAAAACACCTTTCTAACCATATACATTTCATAACAAACGGTTTCAAACGCTTTTTATAGACCAACTCGTCCGATCCAAGGCAACGTGTTCCTTTAACAAAATAATCATTCATTTTAAAAATTCATCAAAGCAACATTCAAATTCGCAGACGCTTCTTGAGGCGTGTGTGTCACGAAAAAGAATGACGGTACGCTATATTAAACAGAGTGCCAAAGGAATTTGACTCGACTCAAAACGAAATTGAATGACCGAATTCTGAATTTGAAACGCAGTTACAACTGAAGAGGTAAAACAGCAAGAAAGGATTCAGTTTGAAACTGAATTTTCGACAAGAACTCTATGGAATGACAAAAATCATGAAGTCGTAAGGTGGAGAACCTTAATTAAAGAGTGGGTGGATTTCACAAAGATCATAAGACTAGTCTTAGAACGAGTTACTCGTTCTAGTTTATGACTAGCCATACGTTTTTCAATATATCTCTAGTCCTAGTCCTTAGTCAGGACGAGTCCTGACTCTTTGTGAAATCGACCCCGTACACGTTTGGTATTGACTGGATTATGGCAATACAAACTTACGTGGTACGAAGTTCAGCAACTTTGGATCGTATAATGAATTTTGAGAACATTTCACTTCAAAGTACTGCGGTTATGGAAAAAGAACCCACTAGTATTCCCAAAAAAAATGAATAATAATTATAAGAAGATTACCGCGCGCGGTACCGCTACTCAGGTTGTGTATACCTGCAGGGAAATATTCGCGCCATGAGTGTCGGCGATATCTCAAAACGTGACACCTTTTGAAATAAAATTTCCTCACGTTAGCTTTATTGTAAATTATATTCATATGATTAAAACAATCAAATGTGTACAATGCCTTTAAAGATTTTATTTTGTTGGTTGTTATTGCATTGCATTCCAAATCGAACTGGTTATTTAGTGGCTGGATAAACCGAAGAAAGCGACAGACTGAAATCAATCTTTTCCAAGAAGATTGATACCTTTGTGTAAGATAATAATATTTCTTATATGTTTTACCGCAAATCATGTGTTACCGCAAACATTTCCATATAATAATATTTCTGTCTGAAACACGGATATAATTTATCTCCGACTTGATTTATGATATTTCCTTCTTTTTGTCATGACACCGGGTTGAAACCACATCAAGAGTTTTACCCTCAAAGACACTGGACACTATTGGTAATTGTCAAAGACCAGTCTTCTCACTTACTGTGTCTCAACATATGCATGAAATAAAAAACTGTGAAAATTTGAGCTCATTTGGTCGTCGAAGTTGCGAGATAACTATGAAAGAAAAAACACCCTTGCCATAGGAAGTTGTGTGCTTTCAGATGCTTGATTTCGAGACCTCAAAATCTTAATCCGAGGTCTCGAAATCAAATTCGTGGAAAAAATACTTCTTTCTCGAAAACTACTCCACTTCAGAGGGAGCCGTTTCTCTCAATGTTTTATACTACCAACCTCTCCCCATAACTCGTTACCAAGTATGGTTTTATGATGTTAATTATTTTGAGTAATTACCAATAGTGTCCACTGGCTTTGAAACAGATCTTGGTGTAATATTTCCGTCTAAAAGATTCATGCTTTCACTTAAAACTATGATCTCCGTCCGTTAAATTATGATATTTTTGTATAATATAAATCAATTGTTGCGTCTAAAGTAAAAGAAATAATCCATCTAAAACAATGATATGCCCGTCTAAAATAAATAAGATCTTAAAATAAGATCTTAACAAATTAAGATCTGTATTTGTTTAAAACAAAGATATCTTTGGCTAGCATTAAAAAACAAAATAAAATAATATTTCGTACAAAACAACCGTTATGGTATAGCTTTTCTCGGTCAATTTCGGAAAATGAGCAGCCAATTTAACCATCAAGCTAATCTATTTCGCTCGAAATCGAATGCTACTGAAAAGGGTCATTCAATTTCATTTTATGATTAGTCAAATGTAATGTTGCATCATTCGATTTAACAAAATAATCATTTAGTTTAGCAATTCATCAAAGCAGCATTCAATTTCGCAGACACGCTTCTCTTGAGGCGTGAGTGAAACGAAAAAGAATGTTGATATACGCTAAATTGAACAGAGTGCTAAAGGAATTTATCCAGACTCAAAACGGAATTGACTGGCCGATTTCTTAATTTGAAACGCAGTAACAACTTGAGAGGCAAAACAGCTTTATAAATCGAAAATGAAAATGAAATTTGACTGCTAAATTGCCGTACTTGACCGAGAAAACATATAATTTCCGTCAATTAAAGCATCGGTTATTCGTCTAAGTCAGCTAGTTGTCAAAAGCAATGAAATTGTTCGTCTAAAGCAATTAAATATACGTATACAACAATTAAGTGTACGTCTAGAGCAACGATAGGCTCTACATCATTCTAAAATTATATCAGCGACTGAAGTAATAAAATCCCAAAGTAAATAATAGCATTGTTAACTTTGCCCAAAGTTTTAACTCGCTCTGCGAGAAGAACTATTTTAGTACTAACAAAACAAAACAAAATTTTCTAACACACTGCTTTCTTAAAGGGAAGGAGACGTTTGGTAATTACTAAAAAAAATTAACTTAAAAACTGACTTGGTAATGAGCATTGGAGAGCTGTTGATAATATAAAACATAGTGAGAAACGGCTCCCTCTGAAGTAGCATAGATTTTTAGAAAGAGATAATTTCTCACTTAAATAAAATAATAAAAGAAAGAGATAATTTCTCACTTAAATAAAATAATAAAAGAAAGAGATAATTTCTCACTTAAATAAAATAATAAAAGACTTCCAGCCAGAAGTCTTTTATTTCTATCTGAAAGCGCACACATTCGTCCAACAAGTGTATTTTTTCTCTTTCTGTAGAAGTTCAGATATCTCTTTAAAAAAAACCGGTTTGAAACAGACCGTTCTGATTGCTTCCAGCAAAAATGAATGTTGGTGACTTAAAATCAAGAACTGTTGTTGGCTCAAATTATTTAGGTTTTTCCGGCCAATTTCGGTAAACGAGCAGCCAATATTTAAGCACCAAGCTATTCTATTTCGCGCGAAATCGAATGCTACTCAAAAGGGTCATTCGATTTCGTTTTAGGATTAGTCAAATGTTATGTTGCGTCATTCGACTTAACAAAATAATCATTGAATTTAACAATTCATCAAAGCAGCATTCAAATTCGCAGACGCTTCTTGAGGCGTGTTTGTCACGAAAAAGAATGACGATACGCTAAATTGAACATAGTGCTGAAGGAATTTGACTCGACTCAAAACGAAATTGAATTGCCCAGTTCTGAATTTGAAACGCAGTAACAACTGGAGATGCAAAACAGCTTTAATTCGAACGCATGAAAATGAAATTGGCTGCTCATTTGCCGAATTTGACCGAGAAAACCTATATACATTACAAAGTGAGAATTACAACATTACTCGCAAACAAATTAGATCTACCAATGTTATAACCAGAAATGAAACCTTCACTCACCGATTCGTACCAGGGCATGAACTCCTCCAATAAGCAACACAAGACCGAACCACATCTTTAGTTTGGTCCCCTCTAGTTGGGAGTTGAAATTCAAAATCCTAAAACACAAGTAGTCTGCTCAGCGGCTCACTCGGCACTGACAGCCCGCCGCGATTGACGACTGGTTAACGGCGTGCGTGAGAGTCAAGGGCCGCGGCTATGTGATTACTGAATTATAGATGACGGTGACTGAGAACAATGGGAACATACTATACGAAACGATGAAGGGGAAGGACAACAGTGGGGGGGGGGGGGGGGGGGGGGGGCACCCAATCATAAAAAAAACCCAACTGCGAACGAACCAAGGTCAAGATGTAGACCAACTGCGAACCGAATTCAATTTCTTTTCTTCTGCACATTAGAATTGCCATCCTAAAGATATGCCTGATTTTTGTTCAAGGAATCCCTTTTTTTAAATCGATTTAGAATGAAAACAATTCCCCATTTAAAAGAACTACGACAGCAATGTACAGACACAAATTTCGGTAAGAAGGGGGTACCCAATCATGGAAAAGACCAACTGCGAACGTGATTAGTAAACCAAGGTCAAGGTATTGAATAACTGCGGACCGGAAAGGACCAACGGTGAAGAAGACCACCCTCGAACCGCCTGCATTTTTTTTTCCTGTACAGCAAAATTGCCACAGTCCGGGTTTTTAATGAGGATTTTCTTTTCTTTTCTAAATCTATTAAAAAAAAGAGAATCCTTAAAAAAAAAATTCTTAAGTGCAGAAAACAATTGCGAAGCAGCCAAAGAAAAGACCATCTGCGAACCGGAGCTTTTAACTTCCGTAAAAGACGAACGAGAAGAACCGAATAAAGCAGAAAAGGGAAAAAGCCAGCTGCGAACTGGGATGTTCAGTTAAGAAAAGGCGCCGAACCGAAGAAAAGACCAACTTCGAATTTGGATGATTAAGACCGAAGACAATAATGACCAACTGCGAACAAGGGAGCCCGACCATTAAAACAAAAGACCGACACACCGAAGTGAAAACAAATACTGACAACAAAATAGGGAGAACGCCAACAAATGGCTGTAGCCCATTGGTTCGTTAACCCGGAGGTTATTGGGTCGAGTCCCACCCTAGTCAATTTTCCTTTGTTCAACCCCAAATCCAAAAAAAAAACAAAAAAAAACCCACGACCATTAATAATGCGCAGGTAAAATGAGCGTCAAAAGAAGCAAGCTACTTTACATAATCATGAAGAGACAACATTATCTGTGTAGTAGGGGGATCCTTGACTGGTCCCCTGTCATTACATCAAGAGCATCTACGCATCACCCAGATGCAGTCCTTTGTTTCCAAATATTACGTGGGAGGAGTAATTTGTGCTCAGTGTGATTGTGTCTCGCCAATAATATTTTCCTAAAAGAAACTAAACGCTAGCTTCTTGAGTCATTAGACACGATTTGATGAGAGGGTGTGACTTCGGCCTGGTAGGGTGAATTATAGGGTATCGGGGTATGGAACAACCCAAGGTTTCATGTGACGGCAACATAATATTTCTGAATCTAATGTAGTCCAAGGCCTTTTTATTGTATATATATATTTTTTTTTCAATGTTTTATATGTACGGTTGTCTAACTCTGCCAATTAAAGGGTTTTGCTATCTTGTGTAGATCAATTATTTTGACCATGACATGAATCCCTACTTACTTGGGAATGAACATGTAATATATTTTTTCGGTAGAAGTATCGTCAATGTAAATCATTTTCGTCTCATGAGACGAATTTTTTTTCTCGTGAAATTGTTTTACTCATTTCTCGAAAACGACATCACCTCAGCTAGTAATACTTAAAGGGAAACTCTGTACCGTCATTATCTGGTAAGCCATGTGAGTTTAATAAAAAAGCAATCCTGACGTTTGCGATTTGCGTCGTGCAGAAAGTACCCCAACCCTTTAAATCACATAACAATACTCAGTACAGTAATGACAAAAAAATATTGATATAAAAGTGAATATAAAACAAACTGCAACATCTAGGTCCGGGGTGAAGCAACAGCTTTTGTTCCCCATACCAGCCTATGGACGGACAGACAAAGTGACTCACATAATTCAATATCAGTCATGCTAAATAGCGCCACCAGACGGCAAATTTAGAAAGGTGTGGGCGTCACCGTTGTTTAATCAGGGTTTGTTTAAAGTCACCTGGAAGTGGTATTTTTTCAAAATAAAGCTTTTGTCACTAATATATGTGTTTTGATGAGTGGAATGTGAATAAACAGTTAACTAAGGTTTTAAAAAAATCAATTTTTATGTTATTTACAAATTTAAGAGTAGACCCCGACCCAAGAGGGCGCTGTTCGTGACGTCAATCGAGGCAGACTTTGCCTGTAATGCGTTAGAGTAAACACAATTGCAAAGTACATGTACGGAACAAGTCGTGAGTTTGTACGTTTCAAAAAAAAAAAATTGTTTTTTTCCCGGCAATGCCGACCAGGTGTATTGCTGCTGAATGCAGAAAAACACTTTTTGAAATGTACCAACTCACGACTTGGACGTACATGTACTTTGCACGTGTGTTTACTATACGCATTGCAGGCAAAGTCTGCCTTGATTGACGTCACAAAAGGGGTAGGCGGAGTCAGCCCCCCAAACAACTTTTTAATATTTTTTAAACATATAAATCGTGACAAACAATTACTAAAAAAATTGTTTTATTGTTCGTAAGCATATACTCTTATGTTTGAAAGAAAAAAATTCTATTTCTAGGTGACTTTAATATATTTTGCCGTTTATGTTCAATATACTTGGCTTGGGTCGCCCCGGTGTTCCTGGCTGTGCGCCGTTGCACATTGTAAACCCTTATAAGGTGCTAAATAATTGGGTCTCAAAACTCTTCACTGCAATAACCTATCTTTCTTTAAAAAAAGTTTGTATATACTCAGCGCCTTGAGTACTTTGTTTGGTAGATACGTGCGCTCGATATTAATATTATTAACATTCTCTTAAAGACACTGGACACTATTGGTAAAAAAAAAACAGTCTTCTCACTTGCTGTATCTCAACATAATATGCAAAAAATAGCAAACCTGTGAAGGTTTGAGCTCAATTGGTCATCGAAGTTGCGAGATAATAATAAAAGAAAAAAACACCCTTGTTTACACGAAGTTGTGTGCTTTTAGATTTGAGGTCTCGAAATCAAATTCGTGGAAAATTACTTCTTTCTCGAAAAGTACTCCACTTCAAAAGGAGCCGTTTCTCAGAATGTTTTATACTATCAACCTCTCCCCATTACTCGTTACCAAGTATAGGTTTTATGCTAATAATTATTTTGAGTAATTACCAATAGTGTCCACTGCCTTTAACATCACAGATTGCACTCTTGCATCGCGTCATAACACGAACTGCACAACTAAACATGACTATTCCGGTTCAATGAGATCATGACACAGAACGTGTGACTGGAAAGTACATTATTTCTTAGTGTAAAAGGATTGTGAAATTCAACTGGAAGATTAACCTTCAAATCTGAAGGGGAAAAAACACAGATTGAAATACGGTGTTACGGCCAATTCAACAACATACTTAAAAAGGATGCACTTGATCACCTTAATGCCTGCTTTTAAGACTACATTTTCAAGGTAACCAAAAAAACAAAGAAACATTGAGATGTCTGCTGTCAACACACACAAGGTCCAGTTTAGATACCATTTCAAATGGCTGGAAAATAAAGAAAAACAAAGATATAAAAGCAAAAAACAAGAAGGTGCGACACTTAGAACAATCTTATTTTAAAACGCTTTCGTGTCTCATAGACATCTAAAAGCGTTGTAAAATTGTTCAAAATGTTCCCACCGTCTCCTATACAAAATAGATGTTTGTTTTGAACTCAGACCGCACTTTGCAGAAATTGCTCTATTCCGAAAATATTTTAGGGACATCCATCATAACAAAACTGTAATATTCATTTCTTTCTTGAGTGGTTGAGGTAATATTGCCACTGTAGCCTTGATGTTTGTCAAGGATGATCAACATTATCCAAATTAACTGACAAGAACACATTTGAGAGAAAGGCCTTCAATACTGGCTGTTGACCCCGACCCTTATACGGCACTGGACACTATTGGTAATATTGTCAAAGACCAGTGTTCTTACTTGATGTATCCCAACATTATGCATACAATTAAAAATCTGTGAGAAATTGAACTCAATTGGTAATCGAAGTTGGAAGATAATATTGGAAGAAAAAAAAACCTGTTTGCATTACTTTTTGTGCTTTAAAGATGTATAATAAATAGCTTCAGCTTTATAAAGCCTTTTGTTCTTTGAGCGACAAATAGTGTTACATCTTCCTCAAACACTGCGTTACTTTACTTTAGAGGGAGCCGTCTCACAGTGTTTAATTCTATCAACAGCTCTCCGTTGCTCATTACCAAGTAAGTTTTTATGCTTACAATTATTTTGAGGTATTACCAATAGTGTTCAGTGCATTTAATGGGGGAAAGTGTAGCGTGTCGTTGCCGAGCGGTTGATGAGAGTAACAGACACTAGCTCTGCTGGTGTTTCTGATCAGCGGAGTGTGGATTCGAGTCCCGGTCGGCGAAATCGTGTCCTTGGACACGACACTTTTTACCATAGATATTACTTTGCCCTTCGGATGAGACAAACCATGGTGGCACATAATTATCAACCACTAATTAAGTCATTTCTCCAAAGTGCAATGACCCCGGGAGTCATAATAATTGATGTCTTAGAATGGACGGTTCCACGTATCTAAGGGGGTGAGATTCCAAATGATTTATTACAGGAGTTTTTAGAAATAATATTATTGGATGATGTGGTAGTAAGGGGGCATTGCCATGCCCTTACGAACTTGGACAATTGGAGAAATGTATCAATTACTGCGTGGGTAAATAATCTGAGACAAAAGTTTTAGCTGGTCACGGGAAGAAATCAGTCTGATGTAAAAACTATTGGGAGATGAAAAATTTTGTTTAAAGACAATGGACACTATTGGTAATTACTCAAAATAATTATTGGCATAAAACCTTTCTTGGTGACGAGTAATGGGGAGAGGTTGATAGTATAAAACATTGTGAGAAACGGCTCCCTCTGAAGTGACGTAATTTTGGAGAAAGAAGTAATTTTCTACAAATTTGATTTCGAGACCTCAGATTTAGAACTTGAGGTCTCGAAATCAAGCATCTGAAAGCACACAACTTCGTGTGACAAGGGTGTTTTTTCTTTCATAGTTATCTCGCAACTTCGATGACCAATTGAGCTGAAATTTTATGCATATGTTGAGATACACTAAGTGAGAAGACTGGTCTTTGACAATTACCAATAGTGTCCATTGTCTTTAACAAAAAAATAATTGTATTGTTAAGTATTAATATTATTTTGTAGAAGCGTTAATTTTCATCGCGCACATGAAGCACGCCCTCTGCCGCAACAATATTGACACTTTCGCCCTCTTATGGGATGGGATAAAGTTGGTGTGTTTCCACGCCTAGCTACTGAATGAAATTAATCAATATTACTGGGTAACTAATGGACCCAAATAATTATATACATGTTGGCTTATAAGAAGTCTCTTAGATGAAAAAATAATGTGGAAATGCACAGAAAATATTGTCTTTCAGGATCAATCGGCTCTCGCAGGATTCGTTATAAGCCAAAGGTCCCGTGTACTAGGGTTGGTTGTGTATTTTTATGTACAATAATCCATATCACTGGAAGAGAAGTAGGAATTATCACAGTGTTTCTATTTCACATAGAAAGCACCATTGTTTACAGGTTTCCGCGGGCTTGCGAGCTACCTTGATTAAACGAGGCATCACTTTAGGGGCATCATTGGTTTAAACATAGAGCAAGGAACAGGCTGGTTGTTTAAATTACTAGAAATCTATATAATAACAGGATTCATTTGAGAGGAGCAGGCTTGCTTACTCGTTACATGTCCACTCTATCTGAGTACCGCAATAACATTCTTCGCACAAATACGAAACTGGTTATCGAGTCGTTCGCAGCAGCTGAAGAAAAAACGTGTGTAGCGCCCTCTCTTGTCTTGACGTCCACGCCAAATCGGTTAACCAACTCTCGTCATAAGCGGGCGCATGTTCGTGTACATTTCAAGACACAAACACGATCCGCTACCACTTCTAATGGGGTTTTATTATCAGGATTATTGCAACACGCAGTATACATCACCGTCAGTATACATCACCATTCGTATAGAAATTAAAACAATCAAACGGTTCAAAAAACCAAAAGTATTTTTTTGTTTTTAATCGGTTTTCCCTTCACGATCTTCAATGTTTTCAATGTCATGTCATAATATACACGATGGCATTGTAGCGCGACTGATTCTGGTTGTAGTATTCCCCTCAAGGCTTTCATTATGCGCAATTTGCGACAACAATAACACAACCATCGATCCTTCCATAGGGTAAAGCCACCTGAACCACCAACTACAACCATGGCGAGACCACAATGTAGAAACAAACAGTTCATGACTTTGGCCTTGTGATCATGATCAGTCAGTTACAGCATGATCATGTGACGTGCATGATCATGTGTTGTGCTTGGTTGGAAGGGCGTGACTTGAGTGAGTGGGACGGGCTAAAACGGGTGCAGATATTATTCAATTGTTTTCTTTCTTCGTATTGTTCTTGTTATTTTTGTACCCCACAACTTTTCTGATATTTACAGATCCAGCGTTGATCTTTCTTTAAAAAAAAAAACTAACGAACGGTTAATATTGTTTTATTATTATTTGAATCGCGCGTCAATTAACCCGGATTTCACATCGATCATTACAGAGCAAAGCAATTATCATCTCTCGGTCGATTGTTGCAAATTAGGTCGCGCATGATGGTAATAATAAATGTGACGGTTAGATTAGAGTTGCGAGGACAGCTGTAATTATCAATCGTTTACAATTTAGAGTACGAATGAAACACTGCAATTCTGTTCATGGACCCAACAGGGAACTATATGGAAAAGGGAATAATAGAACAACAACTGCAGAACACCCACAAGCCGGATCCGTAAAGTTGAGCGTGGCAACACTTGGAATCTATGACTTTAACAAAAAAAGAATCGGGGTAGTTGACAGAGCAAGGACGTCCTCGCTTCGCTTTCGTGTACAACACCAATGTGGGACGTCACTTAAAAAACTAAGTCCAAACAGTGGGAAAACAAAGAGAAGTCCTCGATTAGCGGGATTCACAAACATATGTGTGTGTATTTGTAGATCGTTAGGGAAAAATATTGATGATGCCGGCAACCAAAGCTTAAGCGTATACGTCGCCTGCAATAATCCCTTAATAACTGGTCGGGCTCATCAATTAACGCTGGCGGTCGTGGTACCAGTGCGGCACAATCCCAGGGAGGTTTTAATTGAGCCTGGTTATGACATAATGTACAAGGCTATTATGCATCCTCCTCCACCCCCGCCCCCAACCCCCCCCCCCCCGCCTCATCTTCCTCGATTAATAAGGTGGAAGGTTTAATGAGAAAACAACAATGTGTAATTCATTCACTGGTATAGGAGCGTGGGGAGGAAAAGGTAGGGAATCATAAAGCGGTACAGCACTCAATAAGAGAAAGGAAAGAAAAAACATAAATTTTGTGCATCACGCACAGGAAATGGGGAACGTTGGTGCGTGTTTTTGGCGATCAGACTCTGTTGAGTCTTCATGGGGACATTTAAATTTCCCATTGTTTAGTCTTAGCTTTATGTTCTCCAGTTAGACCAAATAAAATAAAAAAATATTTTGCGTCCCCGCTCGGTTCCTTGGCCACCTATTTATTTTATATTTTTCATTTTCTACTATTCATCTTCTTTGAATTATGATTTTTTTTTTTTATATCACAAAAAATAATAATATTGAAAATACAGCCGGTTGTCTTTAAAAATTTGTCGAGCGGCCATTGCAAAAAAATACATAATTAAATAAAACCCTCCTTCCTTTTTTCTAAAAGGCAGGACGCTAAATATAATTATTTTGTAATTGGCATTTACTCTAAGTGTTATAATTGTTCGTAAACCATTATCAACATTACACAAGTTCATAATAGTAAATATATACAGCTTCTCTGGTTTACAATGTGTCGGGGGAGCGTGGGTAAGGATTAAAATAATAATAATAATAATAATAATAATACTAATACTAATAATAATAATAATAATAACGCTTGATATTGCATTAAATAATGCATTCATATTTTAAATGAAATAATAATGAGAGATACCTCATCTCTGTGGAAAACATAAGTGCTGCGTGTTACATGACATTTAAATGCTGTATCAATATTCAAAATTCTCTGATGATTGACCCTTTAAAAGCATGTGTGTCTTTATGAGACACTTATAGTGAATTTAAAAATTTGGTAGTCACTCTTAAAATTAATGGCAGTAAAAAAACTGGTTTAAGAAGTAGTATAAAGTATTTTGAAAGACATTTCACTTCGAAGGAATGTGGTTAATGTAAAAAGATTTAAGATTAAATGCCTCTCAAAACACTTCTCAGATTGTGGTTTAAAAATACGGATTATTCTTCCTGCGTGGACATACCCGCTGTTTAATTAACATTCTGTTTGATTACCTTTTTTGTGTGTGTAAGACTGTTTTGGGGTAAACTGTACATATATTTTCGAGTTTTCGCCGCTGTGTTGCAGTATTTTAAATAAATTATGAATACGTGAATGATGATATCAACATGGAGGTAGAATTAGCAACCACCATGAGATAGAACACGAACTGCACGTTGGAAACTAAAGCGGCTTTCTTCGTAATAGCAATTTGTGGCACACACACACACGCAACTGAGTGGTGGTACCATTTTTTTCTCATCTTCTCAATGGTCCATCATCCTTAACCCTATGGACTATACGGGAGAAGAACACAACACACGGAGCGACTAAACGAGACCTCATCACACACACTACAAGATCGCGCACGGACAAGGTGTGTGCTCGTGCTGTGTGGCTCTCAACAATCACTCGTTCCTAAACGAGATGTAACAACTGACATGCACTCGTGTTGAAAGACGTTTTTAAGGGGATGACCAGTGGATCTTGTTGAGGTTACGGGAAAGACACACACTGTGTAAATATATCTGTTGAAGACCTACAGTTTGGATGCTCAAGCCAGTTTGAGATGATGTACTCTCTTTAACCACTGAAAGAAGACGAGTTACGAGTTTCCATATAAAACACACGGGAGACCTGTTCGACCAGAGTGAGCCTTGCGTTGGGATAATGAAACGCCAATATTGATCTTGTAATTAAAGACGTTCACCGAGTTTCAACCGTATTTTGGGATTACAAGAGAAGGGGCGAGGGGAGTTTCACCTCCCCATGACAGTATGGGATCATCATCACCCTCTTCAGTGGTTCACCTGTTAATTTGAACCCTGTGATAACCAGGGCTTGCAACGGGGGAACTTACCGTCGATGATCAGAAACACCGACCAGCATGTCTGATAATAACTGTCCGGAGCAAGCCGGGCAGCCCCAGGCCCTTGCGTTAGACCACGGCATGTCCGGTGGGAAGTAAGCAGCAAGGTTTCCCGTACAACCCCACTCCCTTGGATATCCATCATAAAAACTGTGAAACATGGAATCCGAGATCGCCTTTACCCTAGCGGTTTATATTTTCTTGAGGGAACTCCAGAGCTGGACTCATGATATTTCATCGTCTCTGAGACCCCCAAGTGAAACGCTACGATGATCTACTCAATCGAATTTTAGAAATTAAACTTCGATCTCAAAAAAACACAAGGCTGAATTTTATCCCATGTCGAGGTGAACTTGGCTTTACCGTGATTAAGTAATCAATACTTTTTTTTTTTAAATCAATGCCGTACAATTTTGTCTATGCAGCTACTCCGAACGCGCTGGTGTATTTACGTAATAAATCAATAACATCCTAGTGACGAATTTTTCATGTTATAAGTGGAAGTTATAAATAGCAGTGGAAGAAAAAGTGTTTAAAAAAACACCGGAGACGCCTTAATATTACTCTGGATATTTGATTTAGGTTTTTTTCTCGGTGCCGTTTGTATGTTTCTTAGATGAATATTTGAACGCAAAATGGTCGATAAACGAAAAGGAATAAAAGCTTAAAGTTTTCGACTTTTTGAAGGAGGGAGATATTTTTAAACGAGTGGTTCAGCCATGTTTAACATGGGCGCCGTCAAGGCGTTTGACGTCTTTTTGGATGACGAGTTGGAGGTATATCACATTGGGGAGTCAATGAAGGGTCGAGTGGTGGTGTCCCTTACCAAGGATCTAGCTATGAAAGGTAAGTTGGTTAAATTTCTTTCTTTTTTCCTCTTTTTGTTTCTCACGGAGGAAAATATTTATTCAAACTTAAAACAACTCCACATTTTACAAACACTTTTTAAAACTGTTTCTGCGACGTCACTCTATAGATGAAAGAGTAGACTATTTTTACGAATCTATATTCAACTGTATACATTCGTATTGAATCTATACTCAACTGAAGATTCTTTACGAACTAAAGTAAAACGTTCAACTTGAAAATAACTGTTTTTCCCAAACTGAAAGATAACATGATGTGCAACTAAACACACAGGTGAAAACTTTTTCTGTGACGTCACTCTACTGATGAAAGTGTAAATTGTTTTTTACTCAATTGTAGATTCGCTACACTTAAATTGTCGATTCGTTTAAACGAACTAAAGTAAGTAGTTCAACTTGAAAATCTTTCCAAATTGAAAGATAACATGATGTGTGACAAAACAGATGAAAACATGTTGTCTCTCAATTTACTAAAACATTTTTCTTTCAAGTTGAGAAAAAAAAATCACTTTAGCAATACAACTTTATGTTAACTGAGCAAACTGACATTGTAATCAATGATGTTGCAAGCACTATAAAGTATGCCTATATATATTGCAAAATAGTTATGTGACCATAGAGATGTTGTTAGAAGTCACTGTTTAAGGCACGGGGAAACTGGAGTTGCAGATCTCTTGAATGATAGTTTATAGTAAATTGTGACCAACCGTCGTTTGACAAAGTACAGAAAATTGATAGACCAATAGGTGTAATTATTATTATCGTTGAGAATCCAATTCATTGAAACAGTTACATAATAAATAGGGGAAATAGTTTAAGTCAGCGATAGACACTAAAGTGTACATTCTATCCACGAATCTACACTTTCTCGTCCATTCTCCTTAACTTAACAACATAATTATATTTCACTCTGGTGGTATCATCTGTCATGTCCAGTTGTGTCGGTTCGGTTTCATTTGAATTCAATTTGTTTTCCCAAGGGCATCCGGGACGTTTCACACATTATTATAATTCAAGGTTTATATTCACACGTTGTGGTTGTGGCCGACTTAAATGACTGAACGATTTATAAACACAAAAAAGCTCACGACCTATTTGTCCTATAACTGAACCACGGCTGTATAAGCCAGCAGGATAAAATAATTGAACTATATTATAATATAATTTTTATCCATAAAACCAATGTGGGTTTTACTTTCTTTCCCGACCTCTGTGAAAACAGTCACATGCATATTACTCGGATGGGATTCAAACCCACAACCTTTACAACCCCAAACAGTGTCTTAAACTAGCTACTTTCGTCCTTAAAAAGCTGTTTGAAATGTGTCCCTACTGGCCAAAATAAACTCTGTGGCAGTATTTTATGGAAAGGTTTGCGGTAACACTGTAATGGCTATCTCTAAATGAGTTGGGGTGGTTCTGAAAAGAACCATTGGTTTCAACTCGACGTTTCGATCAGATGCTCTGATCGTCTTCTGGAGAAGTAGGCAGTAGGAAAATAGTAGGACAAGTTGCTATAACAACGATCTACACATAAAGTAGATAACCATCATGTGGTGCTACTTCAAACCGTATGAATAATTAGAGAGAAACGATACCCTAATAAAAATGTACAGTTTCGGTTTCCCTATCATGAAAGTGCACCATCCAAAAAGGGATTTCTCGAAAGCCTGTGACTAAAATTTGAAATGAACTTTCACAGATTGGCTTTTAAACCACAAGTTTTTGGTTGAAGGCCATAAGTACCAATGAATGCATTAACAACCGCTGACGTATTACCTTTTACTCAACTAAATATCAACAAGCTTAAAGGCAGTGGACACTATTGGTAATTACTCAAAATAATCAAACCTTACATGGTAACGAGTAATGGGGAGATGTTGATAGTATAAAACATTGTGAGAAACGGCTCCCTGTGAAGTGTCATAGTTTTCGAGAAAAAAGTAATTTTCCACGAATTTGATTTCGAGACCTCAAGTTTAGAACTTGAGGTCTCGAAATCCACTATCTAAACGCACACAACTTCGTGTGACAAGGGTGTTTTTTTCTTTCATTATCTCGCAAATTCGATGACCGATTGAGCTCAAATTTTCACAGGTTTGTTATTTTATGCATATGTTGAGATACACCAACTGTGAAGGCTAGTCTTTGACAATTACCAATAGTGTCCACTGCCTTTAAACAAAAAGTTTTTGGTTGAAGGCCATGAGTACCAATGAATGCATTAAAAACCGCTGACGTATTACCTTTTACTTAAACAAATATCACAAACACTAAACAGCAGCAGTAGATAATTGCCAATCATTACAAAGGCATACACTGTCACCACACCTTTAAAGACACTGGACACTATTGGTAATATTGTCAAAGACCAGTCTTCTCACTTGGTGTATCTCAACATTTATGCATAAAATAACAAACCTGTGAAAATTTGAGCTCAATTGGTCGTCTAAGTTGCAAATAATAATTTAAAAAGAAAAAACACCCTTGTCACACTAAATCTTAGGTCTCGAAATCAAATTCGAGGTTTAATACTTCTTTCTCACTTCAGAGATAGCCGTTTTATACCATCAACCTCTCCCAATTACTCGTCACCAAGTAAGGTTTAAAGCTAATAATTATTTTGAGTAATTACCAATAGTGTCCACTGCCTTTAGATGGAATGAAAGCCAATGTTTTAGTTTATTTAAAACAAAAACAAATAGGGATGCTCATTGCTCAGATACTAGAAAGGTACTCACTAAATTTACGAGAAAGCTTTTTTTATCATAAGGTACATTTACCTGTCATTCGAAGTAAAATAAACTTAAAATGTCCGAAGGTAATTTAAGGGGGTGGAAACCAAGTTTGGCTCGAAACAGCTACACAATTGCACAAAAAAACAATTTTCTATGCTGTAACTTATGAAACAGCGTAAAGCAGAATAACTATGTGTTCCATGCGATACTTTTGAAATGGGCTTGCTTTAGACACAAGAAGAACTTCCCTCTACACGAGCTATACTTATTAAAAACATAGGTTTTTAGACACAAAAAACATTCCTCTATTTGAAACAGTGGCTGATTAGGCACAAACAATAACCAGCTAATAAAAGTGCTATACTTTTTTACAACAAGGGCTTATTTTGTTCTGCGTTGTGTCGCCAATTACAGTTTCAATGTTGCAAGTGCATTATGTACATAAAACCTTTCTTGGTGACGAGTAATGAGGAGAGGTTGATGGTATAAAGCACTGTGAGAAACGGCTCCCTCAAAAGTGCCAGAGTTTTCGAGAAAGAAGTAATTTTACACGAATTTGATTTCGAGACCTCAGATTTAGAACTTGAGGTCTCGAAATCAACCATCTAAACGCACACAACTTCGTGTGACAAGGGTGTTTTTTCTTTCATTATTATCTCGCAAGTTCAATGACCGATTGAGCTCATATTTTCACAGGTTTGTTATTTTATGCATATTATGTTGAAATACACGAACTGTGCAGGCTATGTCTTTGACAATTACCAATAGTGTCCACTGCTTTTAATGAACCAGTTTCGTGTTCATTTACGAAAATGGTACGTAAATATTTTTTTGGGTAATTAACTAAATTTGTCTGGATGTTGGTTGTCCTTGGTTCTTCATAAGTGAAGACATAATATGTAAATGTTCGTGAGGATCACAAGTAAATTTAAACTGGAATTAGCTGATTCAAGGTTAAATAGAGGGGAAGAACAATCGGTCTTTTGTTTGGTTATGGTAATATATTCAAGATCGCGAATGTGACGACTAAACAAAACAAAAACGTGCCGAACAGAATGTAATACTACGGTGACGCAATGGCCGTCTGATCCGGCACGTTTTTTTTATCACAATTTTTCAATGCATTCGGCAATTATGGAAGTCTGCATTGTCTGCTTTACTCCTCCCCCGAGAGGCCTTCTATAACAACGCCGTTTAAGCCAAAAGTCCGTTTCAAGACTTATCTTAATAGGAGAAAGCTAATGGTGTATACTTTTTCTAAATGAACCAAAAAGCTGCGAAAGAGTCCATTTGGGACGGTTAAAACCCTGCAGTGACAGCATGCAATGCTAATCTCAATATTAGTAAAATATGTGTGATAAACTAACTGGTATCAATCCAACAGTCTTCCAAATAGTCTATAATTTTTTTTTTTTATGATTTCACCATTTCAGGGGCGGACCTATGAATATTTGTACGGATATGGTCAGGTGTGTCAATCAATATTATTAATTAATACATGACATAATAGTATAAGGTTTGTTTGTGTACGAGTCAATGGGAAACTCCCTTTGTTGAGAGACAGCGGACCTGTCTATGTTGTCAATAATCCAGCGGGTAAACGACCTTGTCCTGGTCACTCAAACCTTAAACAATAAGTGTCTCAAGCGAACTTTCATATGAACTCACGGGGAAATAAAGATATTTTAAATTCATACGCAGAGTATTTTTTTATTTGCTAAATGGCAGTGTGACGGACTACAAGGGTACAATCTCGCGCATTAACGCATCTGATACAAGGGGGAGCAAAAACTTGAGTCTGGGAGAATAAAAGGAAAACATTTCGGATGCTTTCTAGAAACCAGGGCAACAATTTTAATTGAATCTATCGATCATTCATTTCGCAGAGCACTTTGGACGACACACGTCTTACACTCTCCAAATTGCTGTTTTGTATTGTTTGTTAGAATGATCAAGATGAGATGTTATTTTCCCGTCGGGTCAGAGTCTAAATTCTGATCTGCCGATAGATCTCTGTTTGCTCTAGCATATACTTAATGATAACGGACCCTTATTTCATAAAGCTGTTGAAGGCAGGATATAATTTTGGTATTTGTCGAAGACCAATATCCGCACTAGTGTATTCCTAGTTAAAGGCAGTGGACACTATTGTTAATTACTCAAAATAATTATTGGCATAAAACCTTTCTTGGTGACGAGTAATGGGGAGAGGTTAATGGTATAAAACATTGTGAGAAACGGCTCCCTCTGAAGTGCCATAGTTTTCGAGAAAGAAGTAATTTTGCACGAATTTGATTTCGAGACCTCAAGTTTAGAACTTGAGGTCTCGAAATCAACCATCTAAACGCACACAACTTCGTGTTGCAAGGGTTATTTTTCTTTCATTATTATCTCGCAACGTCGATGACCGCTTGAGCTCAAATTTTCACAGGTTTGTTATTTTATGCATATGTTGAGATACACCAACTGTGAAGGCTAGTCTTTGACAATTACCAATAGTGTTCACTGCCATTAAAGGGTTAAATTTTTGTTTACAAAAAACAATATCCATATAGATTTACATTAAACTAACACGGTTTAAAAATAATGATGGTGGAAATTGCCTTAAAATATTACTTACTGAGGTGCTATAACTTTTCGTTTTAAGAGACATGCACTTTTAGCATGTACAACGCATTTATACAGTACTGGTATGTACATCAGCACTGGTAAGTACTAGCATTATACCGTATTGACGCGACTCTCCTAAAAACATCTCCACAGCTCTCGGGTGATTTGTACCAAGTAAGGTTTTAAGTTCATTGATTTTAGAGTAATTACCAAAAGTGTACATTCCCTTTAAGTAGAAAACATTCACTAAAAAAACTTTAAAAACTTTTCGAAAAAATCTAGATATCTGATGTGCACATCAGCTTTAAGAGCATTGGCGTAACTAAAGCTCCCCAATACCCTCTATGGCGTACCCCCTTGTTTAGGATTTTATTCGGTTTGTATAAAATTTCTTTGTTGCTAGTGCTCCCTGAAAAAGGGTTACCCCCTGTGCTCCCCCCCCCCCCTGAAAAAAGAAACAGTTTAAATGTAACCGTTAATGTTTCAAACAATATTTGCGCCGTCTGCCTTTAATAAATGCACGTCTGAGCATCATAACCTCCCTCGTGTGTACAATATAAGGCATATTTTGGTTGTTACCTAACTTCATTTATTCACTACAATCACATCAACTCAGACCAAAAAGTATGTTGAGTCCAATGTCGTGCAAAACATTATTCAATTAATAAATCACTCGTAGGTTTTGTGTCCCCCTTTCTTTTGAGGTCGCAGTGTATATACCTATGATTATACATACCTATTTAAGATAGGGGTGGGGGGGGGGGGCTGAGACAGACGGATGAAGACTCGTGTTAATAACACGCGCGAAACCACTTCAAGAAGGCATCATATTTCTCAGGTTTATAACTCGGTGCCGGCTGACCTTTCTCGGTAGTTCTAGGGTAAAAGAATAATTTATTGTCTTCCCACTCAGTGCTTGCCGACTTGAGTCGAGTCAGAGAGAGAGGAGGAAAGAGAGAAGGTGGCGCTGGTAACCACCTGGCGATGCAAGGATGTTCGTTGGCTAGGTCTACGAGCAAAAGGAGCAAAAGGAGCTGGGGACGTTTGTCGTGCTGCCATGTGCACTGAATCTATTTTCATGCAGCATGGCATCCAGGGACCACAGTTTATTCCTATAAGCTGGATAGTCTCGCTAATCCGAAGTAGATTACCAGCAGAGGTTGAAATGGGTTCAACTTTTCGGGGCACAAAGGGGGGGCACCTTAGATAGGAGACACTTCGGGCAAATTAAAATGGTAGTCTCAGCTCGTAGTTTCTCTGAATTGAACAACCCCTTTCAATGTTCTAGTTGCTTTAGTGTCTTTACTTTTGTAAGTGTTCTGCGTTTAGTTTTCAGAGAACCAGTCATAAACAACGACGTCCGCATCACGCTTTGGCTGGTTACATGTTTGCTGATTAGCCAAAATTACATTGCGCTTTAGTGAGCTTAAATGCTAAAGCAGCTCTGCCCAGTATACCACCATACAGTTGGTGGGTTGCACTGACATTGTCACGGTACAACTTGTCACTGTGCAAAGTACACTTTACCCAAAACCATAATTACTTCTCTTCGCCCAGGTAAATAAAGATGTGCACTATATATAGTGTTACGATTAACTCCCACAAATCCTACTTAACATTGTTTTCAAATTGCAGTTGAAGTTGGCACGACAACTAAAAAATTGTCCACGGTGCAACATGTCACTGCGCAAAGTACAATTGCCCTATAAACTATAATTGCTTCTCTTCGCCAAGGTGTATAAAGATGGGTACTAAAGTGTTATGATTAACTCCCTCAGCGCCCATTAAGATGACCAAGGTAGCAGTTGAGTGAGCTTATTGAGTTGAGGCAGTTAGTGGAAATAGTGCTCAGTACGACTGATTGGCAAAGGTAACAATACCATGGGGACCACGCGAATACACAAGAAAAATACATTACATTAGCATAATTATCGACAATAAATATATAGGGCCCGTATTTTTGTGTGTGATAACAAACCAATGGATTAAAATTTAGTTGCTTTTTTTCTGAAAGGCTTTTGCACACGCCCAATACACAATGGCACAAGAAAAATACATATCATTAGCATAACTATGGACAATAAATATATTTAGGGACCTTTATATATATTTTTTGTGATAAATTGTTAAATGGGTGTTATCTTAGTTACTTGTTTCCTGGAAGACTTTGTTACAAAAAAAGTAGTGTTGATCTCATGTCACGTTTAATTTAATTAAAAGATCCACATGCATAATACGCGATGAATGAAACAAGAAAAATACATAACATCATCATAATTACCGAAAATGTACATATAGGGCCCGTATGTATATATAGTCCCGTAATATATTTTTGTGTGATAACAAACCCATACATTATTAAATGAGCACCTTAATTGCTTGTTTCCTGGAAGGTTTTGTTACCAAAAAAGCATTGTTTATCTCACGTCAAGTTTAATTTAATGGATCGATACACACGCACAATACCCGATAATACAAGCAAATACATAACATTATCATAATTACCGAAAATGTATAGATAGGGCCCGTATAGAGCCCGTAATTAGTTTTTTGTGACAACAAACGTATTATTAAACGAGTATCTAAGTAGCTTGTTTCCTGAAAGGCTTTGTTACCAAAAAAGCATTGTTTATCTCATGTCAAGTTTAATTTAATGGATCGATGCACACGCACAATACCCGATAATACAAGCAAATACATAACATTATCATAATTACCGAAAATGTATAGATAGGGCCCGTATAGAGCCCGTAATTAGTTTTTTGTGACAACAAACGTATTATTAAACGAGTATCTAAGTAGCTTGTTTCCTGAAAGGCTTTGTTACCAAAAAAGCATTGTTTATCTCATGTCAAGTTTAATTTAATGGATCGATGCACACGCACAATACGCGATGATACAAGCAAATACATAACATTATCATAATTACCGAAAATGTATATATAGGGCCCGTATAGAGCCCGTAATATGTTTTTTGTGACAACAAACATATAAATTATTAAATGATTATCTTAGTAGCTTGTTTCCTGAAAGGCTTTGTTATCAAACAATATTGTTTATCTCATGTCAAGTTTAATTTAATGGGACGATGCACACGCACAAAGGGTGCAATTCCCTACTTCGGCAGTAATACACGTCGCACAATACGATTTATTACTCTAGTTTGGGCATTCGAGAATTTCAGACCGGATACAAACATTGTTTTGTTGATTAGCTTATGGTTTAAATTCAGGACCATTAAGGGCATTATTGGTAACTGTTCACAAATAATTGTTAGCGTAAAAATGCATTTAGTTACGAGCAATGGAGAGCTGTTGATAGTAGAAAACATTGTGAGAAACGACTCCCTCTGAAGACAAAGCTTTTGAGAAAGAGGTAATTTTAAAAGGGAAGCCTTTTATCATGCATCTGAAAGCACACCAATTTGTACAAGAATTGTGTTTTTTCTGTCATTATTCTCTCGCAACTTCAATGACCAATTGAGCCAAAATTTTCACAGACCGGAAATTATCACTGACCGGAAAGTTTGTCGAGTGTATAGTATACCTTTAAAGGGTTTGGGTACTTCTTGTATCCAAAGATTTACGTTACACTTACACGGTTTGAAGATATTGATGGAAGAAAGTTTCCATTAAACAAACTCACGAAAATATTGTTCGTCACAGCAGATGTACAATGTACTTGAATAATATTGTATTTCAGCCACTCTCCTGAAAACCGCGCTCTGTAATTTTACTTTTGTTTTCCTCAAACAAACACGTAGACAATATTACACACATCGTCATTCAATGTGAGTAGGGATTCATGTCATGGGTAAAAACAAAAGGTATCAAAGCCCTTTAAAGGCAGTGGACACTATTGGTAATTACTCAAATATCAACGAATGTATTCACTTATATTTGATTGATATGCATATCATTATTCGCCTTCAGTAAATGTCAACCAACATGACAAATATTTGGACAAAAAAATACATACAAAAGAGGAGATTTAAAAATTGCGTTTTGCCACTTCGTCTTGTGCAACAACATAATTATTTCGAAATGACCGACACTTTTGAGGACATCTCTATAGAGCTAATTTAGTTTACAAGGAAGTATTAAATGCATCGAAGGCACCAGTGTATGTTCACTTTGAACTCCTTACATATGGCATTCGAGTACCCGAGTACTTTACCAGCCGCGTCGAGTACGAGTGCCATGAAACGGTACTTCGGAGATAGTACTTGAGTAAGGGTACAAAGTGTACTAGAGTACCATCAAAACGGTACTGGGGAGACAGCACTCGAGTACGGGTACACAGTATATAAGTACTATCAAAACGGTATACACTTGGGAAAGTACTTTGACGTGATTGGTACTCATACTTAAAAGTACACCACGTAAACGAGTACTATCAAAACGGTACTTGTGCGATAGTAATTTTTTAGTACTTGGTACTCATACTTACCAGTGTGAGTACAGTATACGAGTACCACAAATTACGGTTCTTGAGGGATAGTACTCGAGCACGGGTACCAAGTATACGAGTACTACATAACTGGGTCTACCTGTTGCAAGGTTAATCGCACGTTAATATAGGAAGTGTATAGATGCTGAATACCAACCTTGGATGCCAATTAGCGCCAAACAATAAATTCCAAGTTTTGAGCCAATATATTTTAAGTGCATGAGAATCGTCTTTTTATTGCTCCCTCAAAATGGGATATATATTAGTACGGTCCATTTAACAGAGCTGGTGTGTTTTTGCAATTCGGTTGAGCGAACGCTCCTCTGTTAATGAGGGACAATGATAATTTGTAACGGATGACGGATGCCATTACAACTGCGAAAAAACAGAAGCAATCTGCCCTCCCCCCAAAAAAAAAACTATTAAAAAAAATCGTTTTATGTATCTCCGGAATTCCACTTTCTAAGTGAGTTTTCATGACAACAACTTAAAAAAAATGTATATTGTGACTTCCAATCGTTGAGGAAGGAAATACTGCATGTTCCAAATGAAGCATAAAAGCATTATGTTGTGCCAGTGAGGACTTGCTTTTGTTTTAACAAGAAAAGAAAAAAACACACACAAAACAAACAAACAAACAAGCAAACCTAACAAACAAACAAAATTTGGAAACAAGGCGGATTTATTTCTCCTGCGTCCCTTCGGATATTACAAAACGCTCTACGTGTGAATTATTTTTAATTTTCTTAGAAGGCAATCTGCTCATTTCTTCGTATTTTCCACCAGCAGACGATGTGAATAAAAAAAAACGATAGATTACAATCCTTCCCCAAGGGGTCGAGATTGTTCGATCGGACCTAACTCTAGCAGCAGCAGAGACACCGTTATCAGCTACATAGATCAGGTGCGAAGATGCGCTCTCTAGCGGATTCATTTCGCATTGCGTTGCATGGTCTCTGAGCATGGAGTAAGAATATTGTTCTGAGTGGCTTGCAAGTTTATCTTAGAAAGTGCTTGAGCTGTTATCATATCTCCCACCGAGAATGGAAATCCAGGCCTCTTCAGACCTCTTTGCATGACAGTCTGTGTTTGAGGTTTGGAATCGAAGATGAATAATGCAGTTGTGAGAGTGAATAGTTAATGTGGCTCATCCGACTAAGGAAACGAATTCATGTCACTTTCGCTTCAATTTAAAATCAAATTTGGCTGAATTGTAGGTCTGGTCAAATGCATCGTGTTGCAACATCAATAACGGTTAAGTGTCTCTTTAAAGGGTTTGTGGTACTTATTGTAGCACATAAAACGCAACAGTTGAGATAATGATAGTAGAAAGCTTCCCTTAGAGGCAGTGGACGCTATTGATAGTTACTCAAAATAATTATTAGCATCAAAACTTTCTTGGTGACTAGTAATGGGGAGAGGTTAATGGTATAAAACATTGTGAGAAACGGCTCCCTCTGAAGTGCCATAGTTTTCGAGAAAGAAGTAATTTTCCACGAATTTGATTTCGAGACCTCATGTTTAGAACTTGAGGTCTCGAAATCAACCATCTAAACGCACACAACTTCGTCTGACAAAGGTGTTTTTTTCTTTCATTATTATCTCGCATGTTCGAAGAGCGATGGAGCTCAAACTTGCACAGGTTTGTTATTTTATGCATATGTTGAGATACACCAACTGTGCAGGCTAGTCTTTGACAATTACCAATAGTGTCCACCACTGCCTTTAAAGGATAACTTGCTGAGGTGATGTAGTTTTTTGAGAAATGAGTAAAACAATTTCACGGAAATTACTTTAGCATGTATAACGGATTTCCGCGACACTCCTTAAAACTTTGCTCCTTGATGTTCACTCACTGTCATGGACAGAACAAATTGTATTAAAATCAGTTAATGCAAGAACATCGCGCCTGTGTGTGTGTGAGGGGGGGGGTGCTGATGAAAACATGTGACACACGCGCGTCTGTGCAGCTCAGCTCGCTCGTTTGCATTTAGTTCGCCAACCAAGTAATACATATTTTTTCTCGTGGCAAAACTGCTTGGACGCCTTTCAAATTCCTTATGATTTCCAGCGTTAGTAGCGCAGTTTTGACACATTATACCTAATGTTGACTACTTAGAAATACCACAGCATTAAAAGGGTATCACTTTTTTTTAAATCTTGCTTATCAAGTTAGTGTTTGAGCGTGCAACCAGGCTTTCTTTTCCATGTTTGTTCTCGCTCGTACGTTCATACAATATAGCATTGCTGTTGCTGGGTCGAAAACAAAGATCCACACAAACAGTATTTTCCCCATACTGCATCTCTGCTCCTTACTTGGTGCCTCTCAACATGTACATAAAATAAAAACCCTGTAAAAATTTGAGCTCAATTGGTTGTCGAAGTTGCGAGATAATAATGAAAGAAGAAACACCCTTGTCACACGAAGTTGTGTGCTTTCAGATGCTTGATTTAGAGACCTCAAATTCTAAATCTGAGGTTTCGAAATCAAATTCGCGAAAAATTACTTCTTTCTCGAAAACTATGCCATTTCAGAGGGAGCTGTTTCTCACAATGTTTTATACTATCAACCTCTCCCCATTACTCGTTACCAAGAAAGGTTTTATGATTATAATTATTTTTAGTAATTACCAATAGCGTCCACTGCCTTTAAAAGGAATATCAGTTCATAGTTTGCCAACCAATCTGTACGCATGCGTAAATGTAATTAGCATATTTCCAAACAAAGGTTAAATAATTAGAACCGGTACTTGTATTCAGTTTATAAAACGAGAGGTTTTGTTAGTCAACATCGTTCGCGGTTCGTTTGTTTTAGTTTTCCATTGCCAATCATGAATCTTAAATCTGTCAAAGGACAATCAACGGCAGGCCACGGTTTGTTTGGAATCATCAGTTCGCTACCTTTTCAACTCAATCAGCACAGCTTCATCTCTCACTAGTCCTTCGCTAGGACCGATAAAAAACAAACAAGTTGAGCTGCTATTTCAACTTCAACAACGTCACTCCAACCATCCCAAAGGCACTCGGGAATCTATGCCCCGCCCACCCTCTCTGAGGAGGTACTCAGAACAATATCGCCAAGTTGTAAACACGGTTGATGTGAAAAGTGTAGCAATGAGTACGGTCGGCGCGTGTCATTATTGACGAGCTTCTAGTCAGGCTCCGAGAGTCGTCAACAGGTTCCCCAGACGGGCCCTGAGGTGCAAGGATAACCTGGTAAAAATGCGTCACGGACACGGAACGGGAAGAGAATTTTTAGTAAAATACATGGTCCCTTGTCAGTTTCACTGTGTGTGGGCTTAAACACACAAAAAAACAGAGAACAAACAGGATTTACGTTATTTTATACCGTGTGACATTATCTCGTGGATGAATAATTGTCACAGAAATATATACGGAGCGAAGGAAGTGGTGTTTTTTTTTCTTTCGTAAAGAAAGGGCATTGATATTAGTTACGACTTGTTTTCTCAAAGGTATCTGCTCTGATCAATGATTACTGATGAATAAAAGATACATGTGTTGAGTTGCTTGCAAAACAAATGTCTTTTATTTGTAGAGTAAGAAATTGACATATTTATACTTCTTGTTTTCTGAAATATGAGACAGCTCAAAGTTGATGAACTCCCAAAAGGTTCTGAATTTATGGAAAACATCATAGAAACTATATATAAGCATGCGTTGGAAACACTGTATTATTTTATGGGTATTATGTTTGAATAACATATCGACGTTTCGAGCAGGGTATTATGGTTGAATAACAAATATGAATAACATATCGACGTTTCTAGCAGTCAGCTCTACGGTCTTTCGGAGAAACTCAAAAATCTTACGGGACTCACTAGAATACACAGCATTCAAAATAACAAAAAAAGTATTTAAAAAAAATTCAAAAGTACAAATAAGACCCACTTTACATTGTTTTTAAATTGCAGTTTTAAATGGCACGACAACTTAAACGAACTGTTTCGACATGTGTCCATTCTCTTGTACTGACTGGTCAAATACTTGAATCAAATTCAAATGTCAAGTCATTAAATATGAAAATAAAGGTAGTCGTCAAGCTTTATAAATTGTTATTCCCAAAGAGAGTTTCATTTTGGCTTGTGCAATTTGTTGATGAAAGTACCATCATTAAAGCCACTGGACGCTATTACTCAAAATAATTGTTAGCATAAAAAACTATTGGCCACGAGCTGTTGATATAGTATAAAACATTGTAAGAAACGGCTCCCTGATGTGAAGTATTGTAGTTTTTGAGACGGATAATTTCTCATTCAAATAATGAAAAGACTTCAGCTGAAGCCTTTTTATTATGCAGCTGAAAGTACACAAAGTATGCAACAAGGGTGTTTTTCTTTCATTATTCTCTTGCAACTTCGATGACCAGGTGAGTCCAAAATGTTCATAGATTTGTTACGTTATGCATATGTTGGGATACACCAAATGGGAATACTGGTCTTTGACAATTACCGAAGTTGTCATCTGTCACGAGAGACAACTAAACGGCTTCATGGCCATTCCTAGCAACACGTACATTGTATGCACGCGCGCAAGTTAGACAACATGTGAAATACATCATTTTAATAATTGCGTTTAGATAACTTGCATAGCGTCTGAATCAATTGCCTTCGCACAAAAAAAAAACCACTCAGGAAATTACCTTTTTTTCTATGAGGGTGTTCGAAGGAAATGCATTTAACAGATTAGCCTTCGGATTAAAGGGAGGGCCATAGATGGCTTTTGGCAACGTAGTACTGGAGTGCGTTTTGGCGACCCCAACCAAAAACTGTTCCTGACGTCATAACCAATACGGTAACCGAGCTCACAACTAGGTTATCGTTCAGTCTGAACAGCAGAACCAACGACCAACAACCGAAACAGTTTTTGGTTGGGGTCGCCAAAACGCACTCCTGGTTTAGAGGCGAAATTATTAAGAAAGATACAATAAAAATCACAGTGAACGTTTCAGCTGGATACAGTGTCTACTTGTTGAGATAAAGCCCCCCTTTTTGGGCTTTTTACTTGATCCCCTTATACCAAGAGTGGCTTTTAGCCTGGTTTGGGCAGAACTTGCATGAAGAAGCACAATATAAAAGCCTAGGCTTTTTATATAAAATTATTTCCCAAAATTTAATGTTGTAGTTGGTAAACGTATTCCTTTTCACTCCTGTATTTATCAAAACAATAGGCAACCGATTTGAAGTAAAACTTATTTCCGCAAAACAATTAAATATATTCACGTAGTTCACAAAACAACGCTGACGTGACAAATGAAAAAATAGAAACTTCAGTAATACATCTTTACTTCTAGCGATCAGAAGAATAAAAATGTATAATCCATAGTCATGAGTAAAGCTTCTTAACACACAGCCATGCGACATAGGCTACAGTACGTGCGTTAGGAATAAAGCAATAAACGCTAACGAGTGATGGTACATTAATTTGCATATCGATTGCATCCCCAAGACAAGCGCAATTAGCGAACCCGGGGCTATCATTAGAGGACCGTGCCCCCCCCCCCCCAGCAGCAGCAGAGAGAGACGACTTAAAGGAACTGGACACTATTGATAATAACTCAAAACATAATATTAGCCTAACAACTTACTTGGTAACGAGCAATGGAGAGTTAGTATAAAACATTGTGAGAAACTGCACCCTCTGAAGAAACGTAGATTTTGAGAAAGAGGTGTTTTTTTCACTAAATATTGAAAGACTACGGCTGAAGCCTTTTATTTGTAACTGCAGGCACACAATTTTGTGCAACAAGGGTTTTTTTCCATCATTTTCTTGCAACTTCGATTACCTTTTGATTCAAAATTTTCACAGATGCAAAATGTTATTAGGCCTATACATAGACTACTGGTCTTTGACAATTACCCAACGTGTCCAGTGCCTCTAAGCACTGGGTCGATGGCGGTAAGATCGTTCGTGTGTTAGTGGATTACAGACTGCGTCATCCAACCATAAACAGCTTCCCTTCCATTTAACAGTTCAATTGTTTTTTATAGAAGTGTAAATTGAATAGTTTATAATGAATATAATATACAGCCAACCTGTTAAAGACAGTGGACACTATTGGTAATTGTCAAATACTAGTCTTCACAGTTGGTGTATCTCAACATATGCATAAAATAACAAACCTGTGAAAATTTGGGCTCAATTGGTCGTCGAATTTGCGAGATAATAATGAAAGAAAAAAACACCCTTGTCACACGAAGTTGTGTGCTTTCTGATGCTTGATTTCGAGACCTCAAATTCTAAACTTGAGGTCTAGAAATCAAATTCGTGGAAAATTACTTCTTTCTCGAAAACTACGTCACTTCAGAGGGAGCTGTTTCTCACAATGTTTTATACCATCTATCTCTCCCCATTACTAGTAATCAAGAAAGATTTTATGATGATTAAAATTTTGAGTAATTACCAATAGTGTCCACTGCCTTCAATATTAATATATCATCCAAAAATGGACGGCATTTGTGTGTATGCATTTCAAACTAGACAATCGAACAAATTAGCAACGGTGATTTTGAAGGTTGTTCAAATGATATTCTCTTGACCTCGACCTAAGTTTTACAAAAGGAACAATTAATTTTCTCTGAAAGATTGGAACAATGTATAATAAATTAGTATCCAAATTGGACCCATTCACCTTCTTCAAAAATAACAAACTAGTGGTATGACTTTCCCCCTTTAAAGTGTCACATCAAGCCTGATAGCGTATAGGAAATGCACATACTGCTGTAGCCTCGGGTCTATTTCATGCCACTCAAGACTGCATAAAATTGATGGTACGCTAATAATACTATACATAGGGAGGAAAGCAATCAGTTCAATTTGCAATAAGCTGTATGCAGTGCACTCACTCTACGTCAGGTTCACCGTAGGTAGTTCATCAGCGGCTTAAATTATACCCGGTTTGTTTGGCTGAACAATTTGTATATGGATTTGCCGGTACATGTGAAGGTTCTCGTTTTAGCTTGCTAAACGGTGTGGGGGTACCCCCCCCCCCCCCGCCCCATTACGTTCTTCCTACAACCCGTGGGGTATTTTGACACCGCGCCCTGGCGCCAGTAGTCCCTTCCAGGTAGGCTTGCCATGTACTCAAGTCCTTCACCTTGACAATATTTATCCACATTAGAATTTCTGGAGAATAGTCTAGGCTATTAGATATCAGAAATTTATAGAACAAAATATCTCTTCTGACCCTCCATTTTTTATATAAAATAAAATAAAAATTCTACAAATGTGTGATAAAGTATAGGTTGAGTCTCAGTTCGAAAAGGCAGAAAAAAATGTTTGCCGAACAGCCTCTATCACTACCGGGCACTCTCGGTAGGCTCGTTGGTGAGACGCTGCTCTAGAATAGCAAGGGTCGTTGGTTTGAATCACACCAAAGTAACATCCCTGCGATATTTTTGTTCACACGACTCGGGAAAGTATTGAGTATACAGTGCTAACACACATCAGTGTATGGGTTAAACCCAAAAAAATTAATGTTTGTCAGAGCAATCGGTAGGCTTACTCGTCACAATTTTCCCCCAAAAAGGAAATTCTGGTAAAAGTCACAACTGGTTATATCATAGAGCAAGGACCTCTATGGTTATATTACTGCATACGGGGTATGAACAAACACGCACCAATGGGTCTCCTGAGAATGGTATTTGATCAGTGTGCGTTACCATATATGAGCAGCAGCACAACAGAGTACAACATGTTTATACAGCACAAGAGCAATGGAAAGACAAATGCTTCATATCTCAATCAGACACAAGGTCATGTATGGAAATATTTTATGCAAAAAAAATTGACATCATAAGGAAAATAAAACAGGGGAGATGAAGGTGGACTGGACACACTGCCCGAAGAAATGACAGTAGATGGACAACAAGACTTATTGATTGGCCACCTAGAACGGGGAAAAGGAGATAGGAAATACAATTGTTTTGTTTGAAGTTCGCCCCAAACAAGGCTAAAAGCCACTCTAGGTAAGGGGCTTATTCCTCTTAAAACAGTCCAGATTGTAGGATGGGGGGAAACATCCACCAGGCAAGGAGTTTCAAAGAGATGCAGGGCATGGAATAAAGTTGTTGGAATGACTCTTTGTTCTAATGTCAACACACAAGAGTGTATGGATGAGAAGAAGCAGAAAGTCTGGTTTCACGCTCAAACACCCTAATAGGAGGATCTAGGTCGGACACACTAGTACTGGTTGCACATTTACCATGAACATATCTGTAGAGAAGACAGAGGCTGGCTACAGACCTACGGTGGGAATAATGTTGTTCCGTTATGAAGGAATAGTATGGACAAGAACAACACGGAATAGGGATGAATGAATTGCCTACAAATGACATGAACAAGTAGAAAGAAGAAGGGAGGGATGAAATGAGATTTTATGGAGATTAACAGTATGAACAAGTATAACGTCAAGGAAAAAAGATGAATGAATTGGCAACCAAGGTGACGGAAAAGGAGAAGAAGCAGACAATTTGAAGAAGATTGAGAGATGGCAGTAGATCTTATGAAGGAATAGAATGAAAAGGAACAACAATGAATAGGGATGAATGATTTGTTAACAAATGACATTGTGAAAAGGAGAAGAGGCGGATTTATTGAATAAGATGGAGACTGGATGACAGTATAGATCGTTTGAGGGACAGTATGCACGAGAACAGCAAGGAATAGAGACGCGTTGCGTTTTCATGAGGGTAGACGGAAAAGGAGACCCAGTAGAGGACGTACGTCATGGACTTTGGTCGTGTGAATAAAACATTTTATGCGTAATTCATGTTATGTCGGGGGTTTATAGGGTTAGGGTTAGGGTTAGGGTTAGGGCTAGGGTTAGGTTGCCTCGATTTCGATTTGACATCTGACCCGACATCAAACATGAATTATGCATACAATGTTTTATTCACACGACCAAAGTCCATGACGTACGTCCTCTACTGGGTCTCCTTTTCCGTCTACCTTTCATGAGGAGGGTTACACTAGCACTGCCTTAATTCAAATACAAAATCAATACCGACGTGAACCAGTTAAGTACACAGAGATGAACCGGTTATGTACATAGAGACGAACCGAAGTTAATTGTTAGACCGATGGTGAAATAATTACTCTTCAATAATTTTCTTAATCAGTGGAGTGAACAGTCCAATCATAAATGGCACAACTCCCACACAAGGTTGGACGCTTTTAAAAAAGACAGTCAAACGCTTTGACATTTTAACCCATTAGGTTATATGCTTGGTTGTATGTTTGATTTATTGTGTCTTCCTGCAGCATGCGAACCAAGTATATTATCATCAATCGCTTAGGTCCGGGCTACATTTAGGGCTCGGGCTACATTATGGTGCCGCACACACGTCACTACATCCAGGAGAGTGATTATCAAAGTCTATCATTTTCTATTTCTGTGCTAACAATAATACTGTGTGTAATGTAGATGTTTATGAGAAATACGCAGCAGAGAATTCGGATAGCTCGATCGTTCTAGCTGTTACCAAATTTAGCTTTGTGTCTTGGGTTATAGGTGATCCCGTTGCAACACAAACTTGGCTAAACTGGGATGGTGCGGCGTAGCGTCATATCCGTAACGTGCAATTAAAGAAAGAAAAAACAAAGTGGGGATGAAACGCACAAGAATGAGCCTCAATAATATTATTTTACTTGCAAGTGAGCAATTTGCTGTAAGGAAAAGACCAGTCACGGCAATAAAAGAGACATGTCAAAGTCCATTTGTCGTCTTGGTTTCTTTTCAATTTCAGCCAGCGGGTAAATGAAAGTATGTCAGCGTAGATTACCGGGAAAAGGTTAGATTACTGAAGCGGGCGTGACCGCTAGCCCGTGCCGGTCCTAACTGGAATCTATCGGCAGCGATTCTCGTTCTGAAATAGATGGACGCCGGACAGAGCGTGGTATCTCCGTTTTTAAATTCATTATGATGCTGTGCTCGATAAACTCCAAGCAGTAGCAGCGATATCATTCGACCTTCTCAACGGGGCTAGCTCACTGAACTCTACGGGGTCATTACTGGGTGATGACGTCATGACATGGTCGCAGCTATAGTCTACCATGCATTGTTACGTGTAGATCTAGTTCAGCTTTAAGTGACGACCATTGTAGAGATGTAATGTCTCCATTTTGATGATGTCAAAGAATGTGTGAAAGATGGGGTAATGTTAACAGACTGACTGTGTAGGCAAATTTTAAGACACTGGACACTGTTGGTAATTGTCAAAGACCAGTCTTCTAACTTGGTGTATCTCAACATATGCATAAAATAACAAATCTGTGAAAATTTGAGCTCGATTGGTCGTCGGAGTTGCGAGACAACTATGAAAGAAAAAAAAATACCCTTGTCACACGAACTTATTTCCTTTCTGATGCTTGATTTCGAGACCTAAAATTGTAAACTTGAGGTCTCGAAATCAAATTCGTGGAAAATAACTTTTTCTCGAAAATTATACTCAATTTCAGATGGAGCTGTTTCTCACAATGATTTATACTATCAACCTCTCTCATTATTTGTAACCAAGTGAGGTTTTATGCTGATACTTGTTTTGAGTAATTACCAATAGTGTCAACTGCCTTTAATAGAAGTACCATATAAGCAACTGCAAATTAGGCCAAACGACTGTCAAATGTAGTGTATGTAACTTGCTGAGTAAATTTGATAACTATAATGTGCTTCATATGTGCCCCCCATAATCTAAAAGCTCATCTTGTATTTGTCGATACCGAACAATGAGAAACTCTTCCGTATAATATTCAATTCAACTTAATTCTGAATCAATCAAATAACGGCATATAATATTATAAACATGACTGGCAGTTAAGAACTGAATTGCACAATGGCACAGGAATTAACCAATAATCTTAAAGTTTCAATATTAACATGTGACATCATTAAACTAGAAGTTAAAATATTGTTGACCAATTAATCAAAATAATAGAAGCCCCGTCCTAATACAGTTATTGAAAGATACTTTTTTGTACTCAATGAAACATCACTTTAGGGCCCCCCTTTCATCAAATATCCCGAAAGCCATATCCAAATGGAAGCCCCAATAGCATGCTACTTACTTTGAATGCTAACCTGAAACTATGCAAATACGAAAATACGAAAATAATATTGAAACGGTTGCTAAAACGGTTGCTGAAACGGTTGCCAGTACCGCGACCACGCCAACTGCACGTTATAAAACCGAGTTAGTTGCCCCGCTGATGACACGGGCGGTGTTTCCCCCAGCGGCGTTAATTTGCCTCTTTCCTCACGCGCTCGACAAAACGTCAATGCAATTCCCACAGTTTGGAGTTGACGTGATATACACGTCGTGTTCACTTAAGGATGATATCCTGAATGTGATGTCACCGAAACTCAATAACAGAGTGACATGCACAATATGCTAATTGGTATTAGGGAATAATTTTAGTCTGGGTTTACCTAATATAACAATGTTTTGTTTAAAGGGACACACCGGCCGAATTGGGCTATTTGGGCTACAAAATAGACTAAGCTATGACTTCAACGGTCTTCCAGGAATGAAGAAGAACAGTCCTTAAAAAAAAATCATCAAATTTAGCCGTTTTTAACATTTTAATGCAAAAACGCAGGTCGCGTGATTGTTCTAACCAAAAAGTGGTACAAACAATCACGTGACCTTCCGGGCTAGTTTTACTTTCAGCCGTTTAAAAGTAACTTACTTAACCAAATTTAAATCTTTTTTTTACAAAATTATTGACGAATGATTGACGAAAAAGATCATGTATTCAAATTATCGCTACAAAATGTAAATAATGGTGAAAAATCTAACATAAGATTCACATTCAAAGAGTCCGTGTAACGGAAGCTTGTTATACGGCCGCTTTGGTTTTTAAAATCATTTTTCGCAAAATACGTGACATTTTGATGATTTTTTTTACAGCAACCATCTATAAAAACATTGTTTATGATTCTACACCCCTGTATTGCGTAAACGGTGAGCCGGTGTGTCCCTTTAAACTTTAATGTTCCATTTACTTGACCCATTTCCCTTTTCACTACACTGGGGGTGTTTCTTAAATTAACGTGGTTTTGTTTTTGTTATAGGCGATTGTGCAGTCTGGTTTTATTAAAAATATTTATGTTTGACCTACGGGTCACGAAGTTTGTCTTAAAACTATAAAATCAAATTAAAATAGTAAAATTGTGAATCTCACGCATGCAACATTGTGATTGAAAACAAAGGTGAAAGTGTGTGAGCACACAAAGTTGTGTGCAGTGTCTTACTTTTCTAGAACGGTTCAACATTTAAAAACCAATTAAATACAATTTGATATTCTTGTGGGATTACGCGTACAATATTGTACAAATTTTGAGCATGACACAGCCAACAATTTATTCAAGTTCGAGAATGAGGACGGGAAAGAAAAACATGAACAAGAACTGGAACTGGAACGAGTTCACATATCTTATATGGTTTCCCCGGTCCATTTCAGCAAAAGTACACATTAAATTTCATGAACCTGCATTCAAGTTAAAGCATGTTTATTACTTCTGTCTCAAACTATAGGGTTCCGTTTTCATTAATGCATTATGTTTTCGTGCACGCATGATTTCTTTGTCCTCAGTAGATTTCGTTTTAGTTATTCTATTTCTAGTTTACGCATTCAATTCAACACCACATTTTTACCATTCTTAAAGGCAGTAGACACTATTGGTAATTACTCAAAATAATTATTAGCATAAAACCTTAAAGGCAGTGGACAATTTTGGTAATTGTCAAAGACTAGCCTCCACAGTTTATGTATCTCAACATACGCATAAAATAACAAACCTGTAAAAAATTGAGCTCAATCGGTCATCGCACTTGCGAGATAATAATGAAAGAAAAAACACCCTTGTCTCACGAAGTTGTGTGCGTTTAGATGCTTGATTTCGAGACCTCAAGATCTAAGTCTGAGGTCTCGAATTCAAATTTGTGGAAAATTATTGTTTTCACGAAAACTATAATGGCACTTCAGAGGGAGCGGTTTCTCACAATGTATTATACCATCAACCTCTCCCCAATACTCGTCACCGAGGGGAAATAGAACGCTCCGGGGATCACCGAGGGAGTCATAGTTTTTAACCATTGCACGAGTAAAAGCAGTCAATATTTGTTTTATAACACCCCAAACTTTTTTAAATACTGTACTATTATTAAGTTACAGACCTGAATGCTACAATCCACGGACGCCCACGCGAATACAGATTGCAAACACTTTTACTTTTATGTGTTGCATGTGGTGTCGTGCAATCCGAAATGGTTGCAGAATATTAATTTATCATACTCGTACACGCAACGGACGTCTGGGTACTGCACGCCGTGTGCTAGTCTGTCGGACTAGCGCACGGCGCCATGTGCTAGTCTTCGGACTAGCGCATGGCAAACCGACGGCCGTCGTCTATAGCAAAACTAAGACATGTCATGTGACGCGCTCTAAACCAATAAGCAGGCAGAATACTTGCAAGGGGGTTATAATATAAAACATTGTGAGAAACGGCTCCCTCTGAAATAACGTAGTTTCAGAGACAGAAGTTATTTTCCACGAATCTGATTTCGAGACCTCAGAATAAGAGAGGTCTCGAAATCAAGCATCTGAAAGCACACAACTTCGTGTGACAAGAGTTTTTTCTTTCATTGTTATCTCGCAACTTCGATGACCGATTGAGCTCAAATTTTCACAGTTTTTTTATGCATAAAAGACAGGTCTTTGACAAATACTTATAGTGTCCATCTACCTTCAACTATTTACAGCTGCTGGCTTTAGTTGAATAAAACCGAATGAGTCTTGCTGCCTATTGAAATTGAGTGATCTTTATTTTGGTCATAAATGCAAAACTGGGGAAATTTATTTACTTCTGTGTAGAATGCTGGTTAAACGGAGCATCCATTTTCAAAAGAAATTGAAGGAGCCGAGTGTTAAAATGAATGTATTTTTGATGAAATTGGCAAGGGAAACCTATTGTAACCAATCTTTCCTAAACTTATTCTTGTAGATTAAAAGCATCAAAACTATAAAGCAGCTATAGATGTCAAAACACCCATTCCCCGAGGGCTACGAAAGCCTCTCTTTCAAACTAGATATTGATTAGAATTTTGTAATAGGCTACGAATAATGGGGGTTATTATAGCAGCTATGTAAATGTCATGACATTTCCTACACCACTGACAGGTTGCTGTATCTGTACATCAAAATTGCCATTGTCGTAATGCTTTCCAATTGGGGATTATCGTTCTTCTAAATCGATTCAAAGAGGGAACCTTAAAAACGAATCAGGAAAAATGTTGAGGATGGCAGACTTCAGACAAAAAAATGGCAGACGGGGGGGGGGGGGGTAGTCTGATGTCCTGAAAGGTTCTGATTGTATATACGATAAATTGAGCATCAGAGAGTTAATGTGGAGAGCTCTCGATATTGCCGAGAGGCAAACCGTGATATCATGTCATCAGATCTCGGCTATACTCAATTAATTATGAATCAGTCAAAGTAGGCGCAAAATGTCAATCAATAGTTCGGAACATCACTGTTTTGTGAATGAAGAATATACAATCATTCAACTAAATTATACTAACTATTGTGAATGAAGAGTATAAATTCATTTAACTAAACAAACTCATGAGATTTTATACTTATTTAAACAAAATCATCATAATATATCACTGAGCTCATTCTGTTACGTTTGAATTTAGTTAATTGTGCTCCATTGCATCAGCATTCATCAGTCAAAAAGGAGAAATTAAATTTCAAGGTTTAGTATTCACTGGTCATAATAAGATCGCTGAAATTCAATAGGTCGGAGATATTCAATTTCGCAAAAGCCATGAACAAGAGACTGGTCAGCCATTCAGTTTCACCAAAATGTCAATATTATAGGTAGTAGAATTTTAAATGAGATTGGTAGACAATTTAATCTTGAATTTCCATTTAAATGTAAGAAAATGACTGAAACGGACAAATTCATGTGTGCAAGAAAATGAGATTGCATGCAATGAGCTGAAAAGAAACCCTAGTTTGAGTGGACAAGGGAGACATGCGTGATTTTGAAAGTTCACAGATTTTAATACACACAACTTATTAAGATGGTCATTGAGGGAAACTCCTTTTGGATTGTTGTATGTTGCTTGAAATGCAACAAAATTCGAAAAACCAGTCAAACAATGTGTTTCACTTGGCTCCTATTATGGCATATGGAGCTTCAACATTCATTTGTTATTGCATATTGGGTAACATGAAGTGTGGATACTGGTCCTTAAAGACACTGGACACTTTTGGTAATTGTAAAAGACCAGTCTTCTCACTTGGTGTATCTCAACATATGCATAAAATAACAAACCTGTGAAAATTTGAGCTCCATCGGTCGTCGAGATATTAATGAAAGAAAAGACACCCTTGTCACATAAAGTTAGATGCTTGATTTCGAGACCTAAATTCTAATTCTGAGGTCTCGAAATCAAATTCGTGGAAAATTACTCCTTTCTTGAAAACTATGTCACTTCAGAGGGAGCCGTTTCTCACAATGTTTTATACCATCAACCTCTCCCCATTACTCGTTACCAAGAAAGATTTTATGCTAATAATTATTTTGAATAATTACCAATAGTATCCACTGCCTTTAAGAATGGTAAAAATGTAGTGTTGAATTGAATGCGTAAATGTGAAATAGAATAACTAAAACGAATCTTACTGAGGACAAAGAAATCATGCGTGCACGAAAACATAATGTATTGATGAATGCGTTAATTGCTAAAACGGAACCCTATAGTTTGAGACAGGAGTAATAAAAATGCATTAACTTTAATGCGTGTTCATAAATTTAATGTGTACTTTTGCTGAAATGGACCGGGGAAACCATAATATGTGAACTCGTTCCAGTTCCGTTCATGTTTTCTTTCCCGTCCTCGTTCTCGAACTTGAATTGTTGTCTGTGTCATGCTCAAAATTTTTACAATATTGTACGCGTAATCCCACAAGAATATCAAATTGTATTTGATTGTTTTTTAAATGTTGAACCGTTCGTAAAATAGAAAAGTAAGACACTGCACACAGCTTTGTGCTAATAATTATTTTTTAGTAATTACCAATAGTGTCCACTGCCTTTAACGATTCATTACCAACGTAAGACATAATTATTAACCATGCTGTGTAATTTTAAACAATAAACCTGAATGATCGAATGAAAAATCACGACAGTTTACTGCCTCTATTCGTAGTACCGCTAGGATCAAAATTGATTTTGAATACAGCTGATTACACGAAGACCTCATAACCCCATTTATTGAGGTCATAATTATTGAGCGTGTCTGGTGACCAAAGAATACGTAGACTCGACTGATTTTGTTATTCTCGCTTTTTGAGTTTGCCAAAATTTGGTATGAACACTCTTGCTTACTTTGTTTATTTGCTGCAATTTGTTATCGACAGACGATATGATAATCATACTTGGTTTGAACAGATATTACACTTAATGCATTTCCCCCTCAAATCCGGATACGACACAAAATGCTTTTTTTTTTTTTACATCTCTATAATAATTAGACTAAGTGGATTCCCTCTCAAACTGCTTTAAGCTTTCACTTTTCCCTGATACCTCTCGCCCTACGGTTTTATTATAATCCATAAACTGCAGACTATTTCAGGCTGAGGTGAGCCATACCGTATTACCCACGTGTAGGTATCAGTGAAACACTCTTTAGATACTCGGTCCCTTGTTTCCCTTCTCTCTTTTTTCCTCTTTCACTTTTGGTGGATTTTAAATTATGTGTCCTCTCCTGGTATGTTTAGGATGGTTGTAAATATCAGTCACTGTGTATTTTGTCCCGTTTATATTCATAGTTCTTCCTCTCTATTTTACAAATTTATCTAGTGTTCTTCATCGTAAGATTCACACCCCCAAAAATGTTCATGTTTTCTTTTTAAAGACACTGGACACTATTGGTAATTGTCAAAGACCAGTCTTCTCACTTTGTGTATCTCAACATATGCATAAAATAACAAACCTGTGAAAATTTGAGCTCAATTGGTTGTCGAACTTGCGAGATAATAATGGAAGAAAAAACACCCTTGTCACACGAAGTTGTGTGCGTTTAGATGGTTGATTTCGAGACCTCAAGTTCTAAACTTGAGGTCTTGAAATCAAATTCGTTGAAAATTACTTCTTTCTCGAAAACTATGGCACTTCAGAGGGAGCCGTTTCTCACAATGTTTTATACCATCAACCTCTCCCCATTACTCGTTAACCAAGGAAGGTTTTGTGCTAATAGTTATTTTGAGTAATTCCCAATAGTGTCCACTGCCTTTAAATAAGCTCAGTCGGTCGGGTCGAAGTTGCGAGATAATAATGAAAGAATTGAAAACAGCCAAACTTACAAAATTTTGTTTTTCATACAAGATCACTTACAATTTGTAAATTGAGGAAAATTTTCCCTTTCTTAAGTTGAAAGGCAAGCCCTATATGTGTATGAATGTGAATATAGCATGTCCTGTAATTCTGTTTGTTTGGCAAAACAGCTTCTAAAAAATATCAATTTTGAGTGAGGGCTATTTGCCATGAGCTCACAAAACTTCGTTTATCATATTATAAGGTCATTCCTATGTAAAATGATGTGATTTTCCTTTTTCATTTCTAAATATAAAAGGCACATCTAATGTGTTGATGTTAATGTAACAAGTCCTATCATTCTGTTTATATGCAAAACAGCTTCTCAAAAATGTAATTTTTCCAGTTAGGCTGTTTTGCAATAGAACGGCCATACATGCATGCCTTTTCCATTAGCAACTGTGGCTGGTTGGTTGCTGGTGGCAACGGGCAGTATATCAGTCATATCTCGTTATGATATGGATAACCAATCTTGTTTCATCTAAGAGTAAAATTTGACTGTCGCCGTCGACCAAAGCTTGCCATAAATAATTGTCTGGATTTGTTTTTCCCCTTCGTCTACTTCTTTTTTTTCTGGCAAGGTTTTTTTTTTTATGACAGCGTGGTCTACGTATCCTGTTTTTGAAATGTTCGGCTGTTTTAATCCTACGTAAATGTACATGTATACATTAAAACCATTTGAAAAACGTTACTGACGGTGTCTTGGATCGGACGAGTTGGTCTTTGGAAAGCGTTGAAACCGTTTTTGATGAAATGCGTATAGTTAGAAAGGTATTTTAAAAGTAGAATATAATGATCCACACAAGTATCACTCGAAATTGCACGGTTTTCCTTTTTACGTTGCTAACTAACACGGTCGGCCATTTTATGAAATCAAAATTTTGACTCCACAAAATGGCCGACCGTGTTTCTTCGCGACGTAAAAGTAAAACCGTGCAAATTCGAGGGATGTTTGTGTGGATCATTACATTCTATTTATAAATTATCTGTCTAACCATTTGCATTTCGTCACGAAAAGTTTCAAACGCTTTTAAAAGACCAGACTGATCCAAGGCAGTGTGTTCCTTTAACAGTAAAGAAAAGTTTCCGTATCCTGCCACCACTTTTTCATTCGTTATGAAATGGTATATAATTTGCCTAAATGAGATATTCCTACCAAAACAAATTGTTGAACAAGTTGTGGCAGGATACGGAAATGTTTCCTAGAGTGAAACTAACCGAATTAAAAACTACTCACATTTTCCTCTTGCCTTACCAGGGATTCGGGTGTCACTGAAGGGTGAGATCCGAACACAGTGGAGGGAGAAGATCAGGTCGGCCACGGGACAGAAACGAGGTGGAACCTGCCTACGAGGTGGCGAACAGTCTATCTACGATAGGACCACAGTCTGGGGCAAAGGTAAGTTCAACTTGCAGCACATTATATTGTTCATATTCCTTTGCGAGGCTAGGATGTGACTAGCTAGATTGTGGTCGTTTGGTCTAGCCCCTGGAATAATTCTCTTGGGGTTTTCCCGTGTCCCTTCCACATCTAAACTGAAACTTTTTCATTAACTCCTCACCTCATTGGCTCTGATTAGAGAGCGTCGAGAATATACATCCAGATCCAGCTGATCTAGATGTGGCCCACCGAGTTATGGTGGCTGGATCATCAGTATCACAGTGTGGGTTCGAATCCAACTGGATCCCGGCACTTGTGTCCTTAGCAAGACACTTAACTTTAACCGTTCCTTGACGTTTATATGCTAACTCGTGGACTTTGCCGAGTAATCAAGTAGAAGTAGAAGTAGAAGGTGTATGCTATGGCTGCAATACGAAGGGATAACTTCAGCCTATTACCGATTCAAACCCACTGTTGTTGGACATGTTCAATGTTGATCTTTGCAAACTTGTCCGTGTACTATAACCGTAGTTATTGGGGCACCGACTACTACTGTTGTCTAGCTTCCCGACTGATAACCTGTACAACAATATTTACCGTAGTTTTGGGCACCGACTATCACTTACGTCTGGCTTCCAACTTATAACTAATGGAATGATGTTTGTACGTACAATATTACACCAGTCTGGCTCCCTTTTGATGATAACGATACCATTTACTGCTGTGAAGGGGCAGGAGGGTATTCTTTTTATAAACACAAGAAACATTTAGGACCCACCTAAAGTTTGTTTTATGGTAGGGATTGCTTACGTAAGAGAACAATAACATATGCATTGCTTTGTGGTTGAGTGAGACTACAGAAAAAAAACCTGCTCGGTTACAATACATTTTCAAAATATGTCGACAATGGGCCTTTAGAATCAAGCCTATACAGGCATTCTTTACATTTATAAAAGAGCACGCTCTTAAGCGTTTGCAGGTGGAAAAGGCCTCAATGATGACAAGTATCGCGAAGGGGACTTTGTTTGAAGACGATAGTGTCAGCCCCTTGTTTCACTACAATATAGGGGGTAGCCCTATGCTGCTGGGACACCTATGTTGAATTATGGAGAGCTTTTGATAATTTATATAAACCCTTTATATTTGTAATGTTGTTGTAATTTGGTAATAATAATAATGAACCATTTTTGTAGAGCGCATATCACAATCACAGAGAAGTCCCTATGCGCTTTGAGATGAAAACAGAAGAGAAGTAAAAGTTAATAGAGATGTGAAGTAAATACAAAAGCAAAATTTAGTTGTTACAGAAAGAAGTACTGAAGGCTATTGCAAAAATAAATGTGTTTTTAACTTTGTCTTAAATAAATGGTAGTTACTTTTTATCTTTGAATTTAGCGCTTTGAGACCAATATGGCAATGTGGCGCTTTATAGTAATATTAAAGTCACCTGGAAGTGGTATTTTTTCAAAATAAAGCTTTTGTCACTAGTATATGTGTTTTGATGAGTGGAATGTGAATAAACAGTTAACTAAGGTTTTAACAAATCAGTTCTTATGTTATTTACAAATTTAAGAGTAGACCCCGACCCGAGAGGGCGTTGTTCGTGACGTCAATCGAGGCAGACTTTGCCTGTAATGCGTAGAGTAAACACAATTGCAAAGTACATGGACCAAGTCGTGAGTTTGTACGTTTAAAAAAAAAAAATGTTTTTTTCCGGCAATGCCGACCAGGTGTATTGCTGCTGAATGCAGAAAAACACTTTTTGAAATGTACCAACTCACGACTTGGACGTACATGTACTTTGCACGTGTGTTTACTATACGCATTGCAGGCAAAGTCTGCCTCGATTGACGTCACAAAAGGGGTAGGCGGAGTCAGCCCCCCAAACAACTTTATATATTTTTTAAACATATAAATCGTGACAAACAATTACTAAAAAAAATGTTTTTTTGTTCGTAAGCAAATACTCTTATGTTTGAAAGAAGAAAAAAATATATATTTCCAGGTGACTTTAAGTATTCAACTATTATTAGGCCTATTATTATCAAAACATTCGCCATGCTCATTCAATTGCAGCCTTCAGGAAAGCTCTTAAAGGCACTGGACACATTTGGTAATTCTCAAAGACAAGTATTCTCACTTGGTGTGTACCAACATACAAACATTTGCATAAAATTCAAGTCTGTGAAAATTTGGACGCAATTGGTCATCGAAATAGCAAGAAAAATATGAAAGGAAAAACACCATTGTTGCACAAATTCGTTTGCTTCCAGATGCCTAAAAAGGCTTCGGTCCAGAAGTCTTTTAATATTTGATTGAGAAGTTACCTCTGTCTCAAAAAATATACGTTACTTCAATGGAGCCGTTTCTCACAATGTTATTATCAAAAGGTCTCCATTGCTCGTTACCAAGTAAGTTTGTTTGCTTACAGTTATTTCTAGTAATTACTAATAGTGTCCAGTGCCTTTAAGACTCATTTATTTGATTCCTTATTTTTGCTATTCTGTTATTCAGCATGTAACAGCTTTGTAAGAGCGCTACATAAATGTTTCTTTGGGTATTGTATTGTATTGTGTTATAGTGTTTGTACCTAGGCAACAGATGGATACAACGTAACAGTTTCAGCCCCCGGCTAAGTATCGTTGGTTTTCAAACAAAGGCAGTGAGAGAGACTTCTGTAAATGTATACACACACACGTGCGCAGTAATCGAACGGGGGAAAAGCCATTTGGGCCTCAATCACATTAGACCAAAATAAAATAAAAATGTTCAGCGTCCCGACCGCTTCCTGTTAGGAGGCTCTTTTTTTTGGGGGGGGGGGGTGGGGGGTTGAAGTTGTTTTTCTTACTATTTTTCTTTTTGTAAAAATTATAGATTTAAACTATCTCATGCGATTTTTTTTCTTTTTTTTTTTTCTTCATAAAGCCCAGTCAGTGAGTGTCGGGCGGCCATTTAAAAGAGAAAATAATAAGAGAATCAATGTGTGGTGAAGAGGTTTTCAACTAGTGGTTTAATCCCAACGAAGCCTGGTTCTTGATAATTTTACCGAGACGAAGTCGAGGTAAGTTATCAAGAACCCGGCCTCGGCGGGTTTAAACCACTAGTTGAAAACCGATTCAACGCACTTTGATTCCCATTCATAAATACCTTTTCGGTCAAAAAACATTCTAAACTTGTTGGTCAAAAAGTAAAATAAATGCAAAATTATAATTGTTCAATTATTTTTTCAACACAACACCCCTCCAGCTATAGCTATGAAATGGTAAGGCCCTCGGGTAAACAACTCCTAATAAGGGAATGCTGTGGGCGTCGCGCGTATCGCGTGATTTTGGGCAACTGTTTCAGCCGTTGCTCTCGACCAAAAGGAATGAAGAAAATATCTTATAAGCACAGGTGCAAGCTCGCGTGTCACGCCCATGTTTCAACACTTTTTACTGGTCATAAAAAAGAGGTTTATAGACACCCACGTGACGCGCTCTCCACCAATAGGAATAGCGAAACTGTCTGAGGTATTTAAGAATAAAAAATAACCACCTTCTTCCTTACTTTCAAAAAGTTTGGACGATTATTGTGTTTTTTATTTGGCCTCATGCATTACACCATTTTTTAGATAAATGACTTTCATTAATCTCAGATCCTCTTTATTCAATCTAGAGACGGCGTATGACAATTTTAAAGGCACAAACTGGACACTTTTGGTTATTATTCGAAACAATTTTAGCATAAAAAAATTACCTGATGTAAACGAGCAATGGAGAGCTGTTTACAGTGCAACACAATGTGAGAAACGGCCCCCCCCCCCCCTGAAGAAAGACGCAGACATAAAGATTTTTATTATGCATCGAAAAGCACATAAAGAAATGCAACAAGGGTGTTTTTCTTAACAGTATTTTTTCTTTCATAATTCTCTTGCGAAAATCGATGACCAATAATTGAGCCAAAATGTTCACTAGTGTGTTATTTTATGCATATGTTGAGATACACCAAGTGAAAATACAGGTCTTTGACAATTACCAAACGTGTCCAGTGCTTTTAGCCCCAGATCCTCTTATTCAATCTTAGAGATGGCATATAATCCATTCTAGAACGACTCTCCATGCATCGTTGACATGAAGGACGATTGTAGGGTTCAATTACTAAGATTTGGGTTAAGTGATTTCGCTGCACAACGTCTTTGTTCATTCCTGCGTTCTATTTTCTTTCTAGCCCTATATATTCTATAGCTCTAATGGCTCAATGGTGTATATAAAACAGACGCCATCTTTGATTTGTTGGGGGGGGGGGGTAACGAAAGGCATATTTAATATGAGAGAAAGGTTTGACTTAAAATCACAACGGCTTTGTTCATTCCTGCGTTCTTGTTTTTCTAGCCCAGTTCATTCTATGGCTCTATGTTATATACTTTGGCTCATAACATAGACGTTATCTTCGATAAGTAGTTTTTGTTTAATGGAGGGCATTTTGAATGAGAGAGGATTGGATTTAAATCTGACAGCTGTGCACCGACTGTCCATAACTGATTTTAATTTCAGGGCAATATGGAAGAGACATTTTAGGATACTGCCTATGTAATATATAGTGCAATGTGCATAACATTTGGCACACACGTGTATAGCGTATACCAGCATGATACATTTTCTATTCATTCCTTTTTGGTATAAACAAAACAACTGCCAACACAAAGCTGAAATATGTCACTTTCTGCTTTACAAGGCGAAGAAATGTTGTAAAAAATTATACAGATAAGACAAAAGGACATAAAAATAGCACCAGCGAATTTTTAGTTAACTCCTGAATGTTGATGATATTTAATCAAACCGGCATTGAATTTGACATTTGTGTTTGTGCAGACCCATTTTATTTTTAATGTCAAATGTACGTCACGTTTCCAACGTCATTCTCTAAAGTGTAAAATAACACAATGTTATCATGAGGTTAAAGGAACACGTTGCCTTGGATCGGTCGAGTTGGTCTTTGAAAAGCGTTTTGTGACCGTTTGTTATAAAATGCATATGGTTAGAAAGATGATTTAAAAGTAGAATACAATGATCTACACAAATATGCCTCGAAATTGCGTGGTTTTCTTTTTACCTCGTCCAATAACACGGTCGGCCATTTATGGGAGTCAAAATTTTGACTCCCATAAATGGCCGACCGTGATAGTTCGCGACGTAAAACGAAAACCGTGCAATTTTGAGTGATACTTGTGTGGATCATTATATTCTACTATTAAAACATCTTTCTAACCGTATACATTTCATAACAAACGGTTTCAAACGTTTTTTATAGACCAACTCGTCCGATCCAAGGCAACGTGTTCCTTTAAGACTTGCCATGTGAGGACCATATCTAGTGGAAAATAAGTGCATAACGAAGCTGAATTTGTCCTTAGGGGCCATATTTGTAAGCAGATGTCGCATTGTGTTCCCAGACCTTATCTTGTTTATATATGATAATTATGACACGTGTATGCAAATCATTGTGCTCCGATATTCCTAAATTCCGACAAACCTATTATTCCGAGCAGAACCCACAGGTGAATTTCACTAAGAGTAAAAAGCCTAAAGTCTCAAATTAGGACATAGTCCCAAGTCCTTTGTGAAATCGAACCCAATTTTGAAATCCCTTTGTTCCGACAACAGGTTCCGATAATCCCTCATGATCTATACGGTACGGTGAGGGTTTTGGTTTTGGTAATATGGTTAGGAAATACAAAAGGTTTCGGAACAGAGGGTTGTCGGAATATTTTACGCCTGTGTGTTTTCCATGCCTGTTCTGGCACGCACGCACACAACCATCTGGTTGCTGGGGTTCTGCTATTGGTGTTATATTTCTCCCTTCTTCCAAAGAATTGTGGGGTCCCGGTTGAACAAGAAACTCCCATGTGGAGTCCATAATTAGGGTATCGACTATTTTTACATTCCTATTTTTGTTATTAGTATGTTTTTTGCTTATCTGCTTATTGAAAGATGTTAATAGTGCTAAAGATTTTAAGATGCTTTATAAATATTCAAATGCTTTATTCATTATTATTACAAAATGAACAAAGAATTCCTCTGTTTGGTCCATGTTGAACAAATAATTATCATTGTGGGGTCCATTGTTCCAAGACCCCACAAGGACACTCCCGGTGGCGCGCCTCCCGGTGCCGTAAGCCCACCCATTCTAACACATAGTTTCCTGTTGTAGTTTGGCATAATAGTTTAAATTTACGGAGGGTAAAACAAAATACATGGTTCATTGTAAATCATTAGGTTGAGACAGCTGCCTTTCCCCGTTCATGTAAAAGCACATCAGTGAATAAGTTACAGATAAGGGGGACGGCTAATTCTCCCGTTCGGCGTCTATTTTGTTATGCCATCGTAAATTTAAACTAGCCTGGCATGAGCCATCAAAGACAAAAATACACTTTCTTAAAACTTTGAATATCAAAAGGAAGAGCAAGAGATGAATCCATCATCTTCAATCTCGATGGAGAAAAGTGACCCGACAAAATGGCTCTCGAATATCTGCGAGTGCCGGCGTGATGTCTGCTTGTCCGGCAACATGAGCAAGTGACGAGATATGAGTTAGTTGGATTGTATTGCCACGGATATGATACGAGTGAAGCTTTCAAGTTAAATTAACTACTATACATTAAAGACATGGACACTATTGGTAAATGTCAAAGACCAGTCTTCTCACTTGGTGTATCTCAACATATGCATAAAATAACCAACCTGTGAACATTTCAGCTCAGTTGGTCGTCGGAGTTGCGAGATAACTATAAAAGAAAAAACACCCTTGTCACACGAAGTTGTGTGCTTGATTTCGAGACACCAAGTTCTAAATCTGAGGTCTCGAAATCAAACTTGTGGAAAATTATTTCATTCTCGAAAACTATGTCACTTCAGAGGGTGCCGTTTCTCACTATATTTTATACAATCAACCTCTCCCCATTACTCGTCACCAAGAAAGATTTTATGCTTATAAGTATTTTGAGTAATTACCAATAGTGTCCACTGCCTTTAAGAAACATTAGACAAGCAGGGCGCGACCGCTTGCCACCTCGTCACCGCTGCAGATGATGTCAACTTCTAAATGAATTATGTGTTGATTACTCGTATACAAAGTGAGACAAACACAACATCTGACACCTTAAGGGGTGTGGTCTGATCTTACGCAGGCCGACATTGACGTCATTATGCCCGTAGCGGAAGGATCACAGTCCGTCGCTGCGTCGTTAACATGGAGAAACCTAAACAATCGATTTTTTTCTTTTAACCAGTCTGTGTATTCACGGTTACTTATAGACTACCGACGCACAGAAGGCCCAGTTTGTTTGGTTTATTAAGTCAGCTACGGGACTCTACGCAAGAGGGAATTTTTCACTGGTTCTCCGTCATATTTTTTTATTGATTACATGGGGGTGGACACGTCATTAACAATTCCAGGGGCAAATTTTTTCGGTACATCAAAATGGCCACTGTCGTAGTTCTTTTCAATGGGGATTTGTTTTCTTCTAAATCGATTTTTTAATAATAATAAATAAATCCTTAAAAAGTAAACATTTTTGAGGCCGGCAATTTTATACTACAGGAAAAAAAATTGCATTACGGGGCTGAGGGCTCAGGAAGATCGAGGTGTTGTTACAAAATAAACTTTAAAGGCGGTACTATTTTACACCACGTTGGGAAGATGGTTTAGTCACGACTTTACAGCACTCAACATTAACACCAAGATCTGGATGTGGCAACTAGAAACAAAGCATAGCCCAAACACCTATCTTCCTTCAAGAGAAGGTACACGTTTGGTAATTACTCAAAACAAATATTAACTTAAAGACTGACTTGGTAACGAGCATTGGAGAGCTATTGATATTATAAAACATTGTGGGAAACGACTCCCTCTAAAGTAAACGTAGTTTTTGCATTTTATAACAAACGGTTACAAATGCTTTTCGAAGACAAGCAACTCGACCGATCCAAGGCAACGTGTTCCTTTAAGGTTAATGGTTTGGGTTATATTTAGACCCGGGCTACATTTAGCTCGAAGTGGTTGAGGGATCATTTAGGCCGCCAGTGATTCATTCAGGTGCAGAATATTTGGGCAAAATTGGGGCTGTACAATGTTTGGGAAACATTTAGATTGTGGCCCGGGTAACACTAAGGTGCAGTTAAAGCCATTGGACACTTTCGGTAAACAGTATTGTCCAAGGCCCACACTTCGTGTATCACAACTTCTGTATAAAATAACAAACTTGTAAAAATAACGGGAAACCCCACCCTTGTTTCCGCACGTTTCGCCGTGTCATGACATGTGTTTAAAATAAATCCATAATTCTCGATATCGAGAATTTTTTCTTTGTACCGAAAGGGTCCAATGGCTTTAAAGGCAACAAAACAGCGCTACAATTGAGGTACATTTGTTGAGGCAACATTTTGGACCGAGCTTTTAAGTACAAGTCTTATGACAATGAGCCCGAGCTACAGTTGCATGTTGTGTTCATCGAAAAACGATAATTTGATTTTGTTGAAGGTCAGGGAAACACTTGGGGAATACTTAGGACAGGGCAACGTTTAGCACAAGGCTTTTATACAATGTTACACACACACACATACGTACATAAATATATCAGCATTTATATGAGGCGCCTTTTTCCCAAGGTTACAAAGCGCCTACAGAAGATGCAACAAAGAAGTTCAAACTCAAGATGTTCAAATAAAGAGTGAAAAAAAACCGTCAAGTAATTCTGTACAAATGCGTCTTAAGTAGTTTATTGAATTGTTTATGTAAAGTTGCATAATGGGACAATATGCCCGAGCTACAGTTGCATGGTGTGTTATCGAAAACGACAGTTTGATGAAATAATATTTCAATTTTATCATAATTTCTTGATTATCAGATATTGACTCTGAAGACGATTCGGAGATACCACTTCTACAAGCGGGGTCTCACTCCTTCCCATTCCAGTTCCGCCTACCCAACGAGCCCAACCTAGCCTGTTCCTTTGAGTGTGACCGGATTGCCTGCATACGATACTTTGTCCAGGCTAACATGGACATCTCGTGGGCAGTCGATCCTGTCGCCGAGAGATACTTCTCTTTCATCGGGTCGCCCATCAACTGTAATTTGCCCAAACATCTGGTAAGTCCGTAAATAGAGATGACATGTTTGCAAATATCTTGGCACCCGGGCCCAATTTCATTAAGTTGTTAAAAGCAGAATACTGCTTGACAAATGTCTTTGCTTAGCAAATAAATTAGTCGGGCACCAGTCACAACAGTGTAAACTTAATGTAATTTTGGCTGAAAACCTGTTTCTGTTAAGCAATACTTTTTTGTGCTTAGCAAGTTTTTGTGCTTAAAGGCTTTATGATATTTGGTCCTGTTGCGAAAGTGCAAAGCCTTGTACCGTGTATTTAGTTGTTACTACTGCTGAGCAAAATTGAGCCGTTTAAGTATTGTACGTCTATGAGTTGATTTGAATTTCGTTGAGGGTCTGGCTCATATTTAAATGATCGGTGGTTTTTGTTAGCAATTTAAACCTGTTTACTCTCACGTGAACGCAATTTCCTTACTGAATTAAACATTTCAAAAACATTACAGCAAAGAACACTTGTTGCCGTTGTCTTGAAAATAACATCCCTGATTACCACGTCATTTTAGGCTACCAAATAACACGAAACCTAATAGAGCATGTACTACCCAAGCTGACTGCATGCAGTTGATCAACTAGCGTCAACAGTGTCTGTCCATGCACGCAATAATATTGTACACGCAATCCAGCAAAAAATAAAACAAGATAGAGCCACTATATTCTTCAATATACCTATACTAACATGGCCTTGCCAGAGAGACAAACCATTATTTATTAAAGGCAGTGGACACTATTGGTAATTACTCAAAATAGTTATTAGCATAAACCCTCACTTGGTAACGATTAATGGGGAGAGGTTGATGGTATAAAACATTGTGAGAAACGGCTCCCTCTGAAGTGCCATAGTTTTCGAGAAAGAAGTAATTTTCCACGAATTTGATTTCGAGACCTCACGTTTAGAATTTGAGGTCTCGAAATCAACCATCTGAAAGCACACAACTTGGTGTGACAAGGGTGTTTTTTCTTTCATAGTTATCTCGCAACTCCGACGACCAATCGAGCTCAAATCTTCACAGGTTTGTTATTTGATGCATATGTTGACATACAGCAAGTGAAAAGACTGGTCTATGACATTTACCAATAGTGTCCACTGGCTTTAACAACGTGTAAAAAGATATACCGGTCAGCAGTCTCATCGTGTCTACCCCTAGACTTGTGGCATGATCGTTTATGGTTTGTCGCTGTGGTCTTATGGTTGTGGTGGTGACATAATGGTTCAGATCTCGCGAGATCATTGCTCTCGCGAGATCACTGCTCTCGCTCGAGCTGCTGGCTGCCGACTACTCCCCCATACTACCCAGCGCGAGAGCATTATAGTCTCGCGGGGCCCAGCAGTCTCGCGAGAATATCGCCAGTGTCGCGGGAATCGAGTCGGACGCTTTCACAGCGTCATACATTTGAAACGACTTGTCCCCAAGTCTAGCCTTCCTCAAGCACAGACATGAATTCTCTCCCTCTCTGTAAATCGAGCTACGATGTTGACTTTTATTTGCATCATCCCCGTATATACTTCCCGTGCATTCCTTGCGTTGATTTTCATCTTCGGGGACGCGTTCTGATTCCCCTAGGTTTAACAGATGTGTTTTCTTAACCATAATGATTGAAGTTGTCCCGACTTGGAACTGTTGATGTTGAAATAAAGGCAAAGTAAAACCTTCAAATAAAACCAACCTTTGACAATGTCATTTGAAGAGTAAGTAGATACTCCTTCGTGGTCGCATTTATTTGACCACTAAAACGAAAAAAATACAAGAAAGAAGCGTGTTTGATATGTCGCAGAAAATTTTGTGGTTTCGCCCACACAGAAAGAATACTCTGCATTTGGAATAGGCGATATAGATAAATCAAACCTTAAGTTTTTGGAGCCGTTCGGTTGGTAAATAATGTTTAAAAAGTCTTATAACTAAACCTATAATGAACATTTCATTGCCAGTGGTTGTAGCGTTTTTGATATATCGCTAAAAATATGTAGTGATTTATGTCCATAAAGGAACAATAATTCGTAATTGGAATCCACAATATGATGTGATCATGATACGTTACCTAGGTTGAAATTTGTTTTGATGCCTTTCTCTTGAATCGTGTCACAAAATGGTAAACATTATCGACAACTGCTGTATCTCTTATCATTTCTACATCCATGTTCTTACCAAAGAAAACCCCTCGTGTGCAGGATTAAGGTTAGGAAAACACATTGAGAATCGAAACAAAATGTCGGAACACAGGGGTATATTGGCACACTGTGTAACTGTTCATTTCCCGCTCTAAAAGTAGACCCCAAAAAGTATCCACGAAAGTTAATTGCTTGGTCTTTAAAAACGATCCCAAATCAATCACAGCGACGTTTTATAGACTAATGGCAGTCACATTGGTGAGGAACATTTAGGTTGACTTATTGGAGACCGAGAAATCTCAGGAGGAACTCTGTGTTTTGGTGCCCTTTGGAACCCAGCCACATAATCTCAAGTGGGTTCCTTTAAAGATACTGAACACATTTGGTAATCGTAAAAGACCAGTTTTATCACTCGGTGTTCCAACATATGTATACAATAACAAACCTGTAAACATTTGGGCTCAATTATTGGTCATCGAAGTTACAAGGGCATAATGAAAGAAAACACCCTTGTTGCACAATGTGTGCACTTTCAAGTGCATAATAGCTGAAGTCTTTTATTATTTGAGTGAGAAATTACCTCTTTCTCAATAACGTTACTTCAGAGGGAGCCGTTTCTCGCAATGTTTTATACTTTCAACAGCTCCCCGTTGCTTGTTACCAAGTTAGTTGTTATGCTATCAATATTTTGAGTAATTACCAATAGTGTCCAGTGTCTTTAAATGAAAAAGGATCATGGATCATGTGTCGTGGTTTTTGCAAAGACATTTTCTTTCCAACCATCCGGGTCCTGGCGGGGTTGAAGTGATATGGAACACTGTGTAAATATCTCTCAGGAAGAAAGTGCATGTTTATACTAACAGCCGGGCAAAGAGCTTGCCAGGGTACTCTATTCTCTTGATGGGAATACATTCGTATAAACAATGTACGAGTGTGCCATTACTTATAGGGTGCGTTCGTTTAGCTTCCCTGGGTCAACCCCGGTGTGTGGCGGTTGTTTTTTTCCAGGACGAACGTGGGTAATTATCTGCACACGTTTGTCATGGAAAATAACACGCCACACACCGGGGTCGACCCAGGGGAGCTAAACGAACGCACCCTCTGTGTATACGATGCCGTTTTGCAACCTCGTATCCACATGCTACAAAGCAATTGAACAACAAACAACTAGGCCTAGTTGTAATCAGTTTTGTTTACGGTAATTGAGGTGCCCAGTGACAAATCAACAACATAGAATAGGTATAACGTTTGGGAATGTTCAAAGACCAGTATTCTCACTTGGTGTATTGGTGTATCCCATCATAAGCATTAAATAACAAGCCTGTGAAAATTTGGGCTGAATCGGTCATCGAAGTTGCGTCGAGAAAATGATGACAGAAAAAACACCCTTGTTGGACGAATTTGTGTGCTTTCAGATAGGAATAAAAGACTTCTAGCTAAAAGTCTTTTATTATTTTAGTGAGAAATTACCTCTTTCCCAGAAAACTACGTTTCTTCAGAGGGAGTTGTTTCACACAATGTTTCATACTATTAACAGCTCTCCAATGCTCGTTACCAAGTAAGTTTTTAAGTTCATATTTGTTTTTGAGTAACTACCAAACGTGTACCTTCCCTTTAAGTAAGACCAAATGGGTTTTTTGTTCACGAGTCTCCCCAAACATATCATAATGTGTTACGGTTGTACCATGGACAATGCCAAATGTGTACACAATGCCACATAGCATCCACACGATTCCAACGGCCCCAATGTTTATAGTATCCCATTAAAAACAACCTCTTTAAACATCCACTTATAGAGACGTGTTGAGCAAACATTCTATTAGGACTTCGCTCTCCCCATGCACTCCCCAATTGACACGACATTAACCATTGTTTTAATGGACCTGGGTCTGCGTTGTTAGGCATTGATACATTCACACCATGAAAGGGATGTCCCAATAAAATCACTTTGAATTTAATTACTATGTAGGCATAAGCATACAATTATTAATTTCCCATGAATTTCAATTTTAGGAGCAAAGTGTGAATGTAGACTCTCTGGCGTGTAAAACTGCGCAGAAAAAAAAATCCGAAATGAAAATGATGGAAAGATTGTTCTTGATTTGGTTTGTGCGTTAGGAAAAACAAATCAGTGGTACAAGCTTGTTGGTATTGTTTAATATTTATTTATTTATTTTAATTCTTCGAACTAAACAATAAAACAAGCACAGGCCGTCCAGGGAAGGGCAAAAGTAAAATATATAAAAACAACTGTCATCAAAAAATATGTGCCCTCCCAGACCCAGCTCATAAAAAGTTCACATTTAAATACTATACATTAAACACTCTAAAATGTATACAGCAGCGAGTATGAGTAATACGTAGCATATAGGGCCAGACTGTTTTTTCTCCTTTTCTAGCTTTTCGTTTTCCTATGGTTATGTCTACTAGCTTGAATGTGACATTCTTTGGTTTTACCCTTACACCGAAGCACTGTAGTATACTCAGAAAAAAAATCCGAGCTCTGTAAAACAAATCACAGGCATAATTACTCGGTTGGGATTCAAACACACGACCCTTGCGACTCTAGAGCAGGGCCCAATTTCATAGCGCTGTTAACGGTAAGCAAGTTTGCGTGCTTACAGTAGCAGAAAATTTTTCTTAAGCCTTAGCGTGTTTCACATGGGTTAGCAGAAAAATTGGGCGGCCATATTGCGTGTTTATCGTTGATTTGGTTGTGACGTCATTTATTTTCGTGCGGTAAGCACCGGAAGGTTAGCATGCCTTTTTGTGTGCTTACGGTAGGCAGCGCTATGAAACAGAAATTGCACAGTGCACAGTAAGCACAAAATCGACTGCTAAGCAGCGCTATGAAATTGGGCCCAGAGATGTCTTACCATAGACTCCTATGGCACTCTGCGCTTCCACAGCTAGCGCAGACATTCGGCGCGTAAGCGGAGGATAGTGGTCGTAAGTGCAGATCGGCGTAAAAGCAGAACCGTGAAATGAATTTGGGCCCCGGTAGCCGCTGCTGGTATCCAAAGAGTGCATCTAATGCATCCATATACTAAATGCATGGCCTTTAAAGCACCATGAACCTATTCTGTAATAAATACGTAGTGTGGTCTATAAATATATAGCAGCAGACCGTAGCAATTGGAGGCAGGTCGTTAAGACTTAATGGCGTCCGTGCGGCCCCAGAATATAAGCAAAATACCTAAATTTAGATCTGTCAAAATTAGTCGCAATATTATATGTCGATGTAGTCTGGACATAAATTCGATTTCATCTAGGTACAGGATTATTGAGCTACACAATTCTAACCATGAAGTAAATGGTTTGGGCTACAATATTAGATATACATCATATTTGCGTATGAATGATGTGCTATACATATAGGCAAGGCTTAGGCAACATTTAGGTATACACAGCGGGCTACAATTTCGCCTGGGCAAGATTGAGGTACATGTTTGGGACTATAAAGGTCTACGGTACGTTTTGATACATGGATGGGCTACATTTAGGGCCACGGGTTATATTTAGATCGCTGAATACGTTAAGGGCCACACTGGTGTACTTATGATCAAGCAGACTGAAGAAATGATCAGTTGGAGAGGATAGTACACACTGATAGAAGACTGGGGTCAACAACGGCGGTATACAACTAGGTTCGGCTTGCAAGTGCAACTTGAATGAGGCCTGGGCGAGGCCTTTGGCTTGCTCGAGAAACACAGCAGGGGTCGATGCTCAACCCCACCCCACCAGCAACTCTTTCACAACCTGCGGTCTTGCTGTAAATAATACTTTGAAATTCGTTGAAGAGCTTTCTCTTGATAAATTTCTCTCGAAAGCTTGAGATAAGTCAATCTTTCAATCAGCAATTACTTAAAAACACGTAGCTCTAATTGTGTGAGACAAACACTTTCTTCAGAGTTTTTTTTATGAGGTTACGATCAGATTATCTAGAAATACCTTAATTTAAAATAATTAACACAATTATTCAAAACGATGTTTTGGCATTGGTGGGAGTGTGTTTCTCAGAAGAAAAGAAAAACGAAAATTGTGAAACCCTTAGTTTCACAGTTAGTTTTATAAGAAATGACAATAATTATGTAAGTTTATCGTTTTATTCGTGTAATTTAGAAATTCTTCTTGAATTACTGCTTTACCTATACCAAACCTTTAATGTAAAAGTAAAAATGTCAGTACTAACATGAACAATTTAGACATTAAGATTAAATAATACTGGTAACTGGGTGCAAATTAATCCACAAACAAAGCACTCACAACATTAATAAAGTAGAACACAAGTGACAGAGCAAGGCCAAATAGGTTTAGACGTTTGATGAGTTTTGCGAAGTTTGACAATTAGATGTGATTTGGGGTTGAACAAAAAAAATGGCGGCCTGGGCATGGGGCTATGTTTAGTGTTATATTTTAAGATACAAATACATTTTTCATTTGTTCTTTCATCACGGTGTGGCCATCTTGATTTTACTCCATTCCAACTCATTGTAACCAAACTGAGGCTGGACGAAATAATAGTCTGGTGCAATGCGAAATGAACGTTAGCATGCATTACTGTTATTGAAAACAGGGAACATGACCAAGATGGTGACAGCGTGATAAAGGTCTTGCACATCCTCAGTTACAAAAATCCTGAAATAAATATTCGTAGTGACAGTATAGTTAATTTGATATTGGACTATTGACATTTACTGTACATCAAATGTCAACTTTGTCCATTATACGTGTCATTGGACATTAGATTAACAGAACTATATGACTGTCCAATGTCAAATATCAAACTAGCTTTACTGTTGTACTAATCAAGACAATAATTTGATATTGGACTTTTGACATTTGGTGAGAACAGCGAATGTAAACTTTGTGCATCATTTCAATATTAGACAGAACATTGGACATTAGATGTGCCAGCCTATACGATTGTTCAATATCCACTATCAAACTATAGCTTTACTGCCATACTATTTACGACAGTAAATATAATTTGATATAAGACATTTGACTTTTACTGTACAGCAACTGAAAACTTTGTCCATTTCGATAATACGGGACATTGGACATTAGGTGTACAAGAATGCTCAATATCATCAAAATAGTTGTACCGTCATACTGTTCATGACAGTCAAGTTAATTTGATACTGGACTTTTGACATTTGCATATATTTTGTACTGCCAATGTCAACTTTGTCCATTTCGATATCAGACATTGGATGTACAAACCAATATGAATGTCCATTATCCAATATCGAACTAAGCTTTCCCATCATACTATTCCCACATGTAATAACGGTAATTGAATGAACCAGGCCTTAAAGAAATGCGTCCTTCCTCTTTTCTCTCTCTCCTTCTCCCGTCGACAGAAAGTCGTTCACGGCACGGCCCGTAAGACCATCCGGTGTTGTTGCCGGTCCAGCGGGCCCATCGCCCTCAAGGCCGAGATGCAACGGAGTGCCTATTGCCCCGGAGAATTCGTCAACATAAGGACGAGACTCGATAACAACTCGGCCAACACGATGAGACTGGGTGTACGGTTTGTTCAGGTGAGTGAAAGAACCTCCTTAAATGCCACAGCTTTAAGGGTTTGGGTCTTTTTTGTAACACAAAACAAAATGTCCACAGATTTACATTAAAGGGAAGGTACACGTTTGGTAATTGTCAAAGACAAGTCTTCTCACTTGGTGTATCCCATCATATGCATAAAATAATAAGCCTGTGAAAATTTGGACTCAATCGGTCATCGAAGTTGTGAGAAAATGATGAAAGAAAAAACACCCTTGTCGGACGAATTTGCGTGCTTTCAGATAGGAATAAAAGACTTCTAGTTAGCAGTCTATTATTATTCTAGTGAGAAATTTATACCGCTTTCTTAAAAACTACACTACTTCAGAGGGAATCGTTTCTCACAATGTTTTTTACTATCAACAGCTCTCCAATGCTCGTTACCAAGTCAGTTTTGAAGGTAATATTTGTTTTGAGTAATAACCAAACCTGTACCTTCCCTTTAAACTTACATGATTTGAAGATAATTTTGGTAGAAAGCTTCCCTTTAAATACTATTTGCGGAGGTGCTGTAGCTTTTGAGAAATGAGTAAAACAAGTCACGGAAATAATGTAGGCCTACTTTGCTTTTAAACCCAGCTATGTTACATAAAAATAATAATTTTCATACAAATCATAACATGAAATCGTTCATCATCAATACCAGTGCTAACTTCTAAGAGTTATACTTCCATCTTAAATATTGTACAAATCGACAACGTTTGAAGACAGACTTTCACTTATTTATATGGCGTCTTCTTTTTAAAACAAGGACCAGACTAAATGTAATTTTCCTGTAAAAGCACTAGACACGTTTGGTCAAAGACAGGTACTCTCACTTGGTGTATCCCAACATTTGCATAACAAAACAAACTTGTGAAAATTTTGGCTCATTTGGTCATCGAAACTGCGAGAGAATGATGAAAGAAAGAACACCCTTGTTTCATTACTTTGTGTGATTTTAGATGCATAATAAAATGTTTCAGCTGAAGTCTTTGTATTATTTGAGTGAGCAACTACCTCTTTCTCAAAAACTACGTTACTTCAGAGGGAGCCATTTGTCACAATGCTTTATGCTATCAACAGCTCTCCATTTCTCGTTCAAGTCAGTTTGTATGCTAACAATTATTATGAGTAATTACCAATAGTGTCCAGTACCTTTAAAAAGGGAATGTTTTCACTCAAACGTCTGCTTTGACGGTTGGTGAAGTGTCACCTTTGAGCTGCCATCGATGCTTGCGTTAAATCCAAATCATGCAGGTGATGCCTCTGTCTACCATGGCAACTGCCATCCTCCATTAAACATGCAAAGAAAGAGATGCGTTTCAATTTGCTTTTCATAGAAAGTCGAGTAAATGAATACATTTTACGGAAAGTGGAGGGGAAAACCCCGTTCTGTATTAAGGATAAACGGAGGATAATTACGTTTTGCCAATAGCGGTGTGCAACGTGCAGAAGACCATTTTAAATTTGCTCTGTTTGTGTATATTGTTATGAAGAGAGACAGCATAAATCATTTATTAATTTGTTGATTGTACACCCTCGTATAGCGTTACTTTTCAAAATAATTATTAGCATAAAACCTTTCTTGGTGACGAGTAATGGGGAGAGGTTGATGGTATAAAACATTGTGAGAAACGGCTCCCTCTGAAATGCCAGTTTTCGAGAAAGAAGAAATTTTCCACGAATTTGATTTCGAGACCTCAAGTTTAGAACTTGAGGTCTCGAAATCAACCATCTAAACGCACACAACTTCGTGTGACAAGGGTGTTTCTTTCTTTCATTATTATCTCGCAAGTTCGATAACCAATTGAGCTCAAATTTTCACAGGTTTGTTATTTTATGCAAATGTTGAGATACACCAAGTGTGAAGGCTAGTCTTTGACAATTACCAATAGTGTCCACTGTCTTTAAGAGGCTCATTTCTCTAAGGTTTTTCATAGAACAGCACCTAGCTATAGGCCAGTGATTAGCCTTTTGATGATACAAGCATATTATTTGGTTACGGAGAAAGATTATGAGATTGCTCCATTGCAGACTACTGTCCTTAAAAAAATACATATCTTGAATGACAAGCAGCCAGTTTTTAAACTTTTTGAAAAATCTGTTGCTAGTTAAGACCTACCCATATATTTGTTTCTAATTTTAAATCTTCGATGGCCCATAGCCTAGTATCTTTATCATTACAATACTCTGACTGTGTGGTCGTGCTTGTATTACCAAAGCAACATTTCTCAAATATTTTCCGTTTTCCCCACTTTGCAGTAATTTCTTTAAAATTGATGGGCACAGTATTGTATTGTTCGTATGGGGTTTTGTTTTCTTATCACCTTTAAATTTTCAAAATTCATTTGTATTCCATAGGTTGGGTTTTAATTAGCTTATTTTCAGATTCGTAACCCCAAGATCCAATACAACTCACTCATTGTAAAGAAACCCACGGATAGCTTTTGACAACAAACAAATAATTGCACCTTTAAGTTTCACATAATCGGATGATGCTATCTGAAAATTTTCCCGATTGTCATTCTTGCACGGAGTCTAGAAAAGAAATAATTGATTTAGCTCCGTCCTTCACCGATGCATTTACACGAAGAAGCCTTTAGTCCCGGTTTCCCCTGCTTATTACGATATGAAGACATCGGGAAAGGCATTTCTGGGATTTTGAGCCGATGGCAATTTTCCCCTTTTTTGCAGAATTGAATAAGGTTGTGATTTTTATTTTTATTCACGATTGATCAACGTAAACTTATTTTCAGTACAAACGTTCCCTCTTTGAAGACATTTTTAGATATGGTGAACAAATTCATATGACTGGGTTTGGGTACATTTGTCTGTATATACCCATACCAAACAATGAACTCCTATTCAAAAAGGCCATTATAATACTGGGTATGTCTGCATGGTTTTGCTTGATGTGCTCTTATTGTGTGCCTACATCTGGTCAACATTCGGCTGTGCGGCACCTAAATGTAGCCCGAGCCCTAAATGTAGCCTGACCTAAATGTAGCCCCAAACATGTACCTAAATAGGGCTCGGGCTACATTTAGGTGCCGCACATTCGGTTTTTTTTGTATATAGAAGTAACGTTTTCGCGGTTGCATGGTCGTGCGATTACCGAAACGTTGACATAAACTGCAAAAGAACCTTATGTTGTTGTTTTAAATTTCGAATCATTTTCATTGAAAGGAAGGTTAACGTTGGTAACCATCCTTAAAACCAATGGCAATACAAACTTACTTGGTTAGAATAATTCTCACTCAACTACACATAATTATGAGGCCAATCTGTGACGTCATATTATTGGAATGAATAGATGATGATAATATTTGTTCTCCTAAAATGCGACTGGCGTTAATACGAGGTGTATACATACATGACAGAGACCAGAGAAAATGACTACACTGTGAACAAATGCCTGGCCCATGTAATTATTCATGCAGTTATGGCAGAATTTTACAATATTCTGCAAGAAAAAGACAGAAATGCCGCGGGGTGTTTGTCTGAGACTCCGCATAATTATTCACGGCAGTCACATTTTTCTCACTTATAAATATTGTTTTAGTTGAGACAAGGGACTGAAATTATATGCAGTGTATTGATTGATGTACTTGGGGTGACTTCGTTCTTGCAACCCGGCTTGAAATGCTGAAGGAGCAGTGAAATAAGACAGGATTCTACCGTTTACTACAATGGGAAAAGTATAATTATTGAAACAAAATTGATAAGTTACAGTTTGGAAATAAGTTTTGTTTTGAAATAGTTAGACCGGACGCTAGAGCGTCACTTTAGAGAAAGACTCATGTTTGAAAGAGTGTTGAAACACCTAAACGTGTTTATTTTAATCATTTAAAAAGCATAACAGAGATATACTATTTCAAACACCTAAACGTGTTTATTTTAATATATTAAAACGCATAAAAGAGTTAATTTCAATGAATTTTAAACACCTGAGCATGTTTGCTTTAATAGTTATAACACCTGGACGCGTTTGTTAAGTGTTACCAAGTGGGCGTTTATTTTAGCGTTAAAGCATAAACACTTGTCTTTAAAGGGCACTCTAAAAAGTAACGTGGGAAAGTTGGTATAATCAATGAAAGAAAGCGTTAAAGTCACAGCTTGGAAATATATATTTTTTTATGGTTAGACTAGCTTGAAATAAAACTTCAACACTAATGGAAAAGCGATGCTTATGGCAATATGGGCGGGGGGGCTGCATTGGTTACCATCGATACAAAAGAACATCAAAGAGGCAAGGTCACTATTTTTTTCATCATATCGGTGTGGAGTTTTTAGCTATCGATTTTTCTGGTCATGTTTAGTGGCAGGATTGTATAAACACTCGGCCTTGGTACCTCTTAATGACGCCAAATTACTTATCTCCTTTATTACCATAAGTGAATTTCTATCCACGATTGTACCACCGGATGTTCGTGGCATGGTTTGAAATTATTGCGCATCAACACAAAGGGAAGGTAGACGAGCAGACGCACAACGTATTGACAGAAGCAACTTAGCAATCTTTTCATTTCTTGGGCCCAATATGGAAGAACTGCTTAAAGTCACCTGGAAATAGATTTTTTTTTTCCCCTTTCAAACATAAGAGTAAATGCTTACGAACAATAAAACATTTTTTTTAGTATTTGTTTGTTACGATTTGTATGTTTAAAAAATATATAAAGTTGTTTGGGGGCTGACTCCGCCTACCCCTTTTGTGACGTCAATCGAGGCAGACTTTGCCTGCAATGCGTATAGTAAACACACGTGCAAAGTTCAAAATGTTCAACACAAATTAAGGTGCTTTTCTCATTTGTAAGAAGAGGTAGATTGATACGTATATATTACAATTAACAATTGCCACCGGTTCTTTCAGTTGCCCTACAGAATTCAAAAGAAATTTACAGAGGGGGCTACCGTAAATCTCACCCAAAATTATTCGTACTGTATAACAATTGGAAATGCATTTATAAAAGTATAAAATAATTTCATGTTAATAGAAAACGAGCAGAATAACAATCACAAACTGTACGCGGTGCATGGTAGTTTGGCTGGTAACCGTACTCTGGTAAGCACAATTCTATGTCGCTTAGCATATTTTGTGAAATTTGATCCAGATCTTACGTTTTGGATGGTTGAGATTAAATGTTCAACAAAAGGTGTTTTTCTCATTAACGTAAGAAAATGTCGATGCGTATAAATTTCAATTAACCATGCCAGCGTCTGTTACGTTACGGGCATTTGAGTATGTTTCATTCTGTAAGGCTGGTTTTGGGTTTCAATTTTTTGTAGTTTAAATAGTCTTCGTTCGAGTTGTTTTTTGGTTTTCGATACTCGCGAGACTTGCAAAGTCTACACTGGAGTAGATGTTAAAATCACCATGATATTGGTTTCATCTTACATGTAAATTCATACAGTAATCTTCATAGGAAATTGTGATGAAATCCGATCTATTTTCACTCACCTGCAGAAAAGGTACTCACATAAAAAGACAAAACTCGTGTAACCAATCAACGCTGTACAGCTCTATGCCCCAAATCTCAATGGCATTAACACATCTTAGTGTCTGAAACACAATCTGGGGCAAAATTAAAGGCATTGGACACCTTTGGTTATTGTCAAGGACCAGTAGTCTCACTTAAAGGCACTGGACACTATTGGTAATTGTCAAAGACCATCTTCTCACTTGGTGTATCTCAACATATGCATAAAGCAACAAACCTGTGAAAATTTGAGTTCAATTGGTCGTTGGAGTTTTGAGATAACTATGAAAGAAAAACACCCTTGTCACACGAAGTTGTGTGCTTTCAGATGGTTGATTTCGAGACCTCAAATTCTAAACTTGAGGTCTCGAAATGAAATTCGTGGAAAATTACTTCTTTCTCGAAAACTACTCCACTTCAGAGGGAGCTGTTTCTCACAATGTTTTATACTATAAACCTCTCCCCATCACTCGTTACCAAGTAAGGTTTTATCCTAATAATTATTTTGAGTAATTACCAATAGTGTCCACTGCCTTTAACACAACTTAGTGTCTGAAACACAATCTGGGGCAAAATTAAAAGCACTGGGCACCTTTGGTTATTGTCAAGGACCAGTATTCTCACTTAAGTGTGTCCCAACATAATGCATAAAGTAACAAACCCGTGAAAATGTTTGCTAAATTGGTTATCGAATTTGCAAAAGTATAATGAAAGAACACCCGTGTTGCAATACTTTGTGTTCTTTTTAGATGCATAGTTAAAGGCATCAGCTGGTCGTTTATAATTTGAGTGAGAAATTACCTCTTTCTCAAAAACTACTTTCCTTCAGAGGGAGGCATTTTTACAATGTGTAATCAATAGCTCTCCGTTGCTCGTTTCAAACAGCTTGGGTTTTTTTTTTGCTAAAATTATATTTAGTAACTACCAATAGTGCATTTAAATCGACATAGTTTAGAAATACAATACATAGAAACTGGGGCAAAATTTTATAAAAAAGTGCACTATTTTCTAAGGAAACAATTGAATTTGTTTGAGGAATGGAACATTTTCTCGGCAAGAACATGTCCTCAGGAAATGTGTGACTTTCCTGTATGCTAATTTTAGATTAGTACAGTAACTATATGAGCACAGTCCCGTTGAATCACCATGGCAATGGAGCCACAACGGAAGCTGACATTTATTGTTGCTCCTTCCACGAAAGCCTGATACCCTGTTCAGATTAGATGAGGGAATATTTTAGTAAAACAGGTGTAGGCCTGATGTACGAACAGTGATTCAGCGTTTTCATTTGAGACTGTACTAGCTTCATTTGAGACGATACCTTTTGAACACATTACTCAATATATTTTATATCATAACTAGCATAGCTGTCGATATAGTGATAGTATAACTTGTTATAAATAATCACAGTCAAACTGACTCGATCAAGAAACTGATAAACTGATAAAGTCAACCCGACCTAGAAATGTGTCAGGTTCCCTGGCACCTGGACTCCGAGAGATTTTAGATTTTGCATTGTTATTTTATGCATATGTTGGGATAAACCGAATGAGAATACTAGTCTATGACAGACTTGGGTTTATGGTATAGGGGTGTCAGGCAAAACAACGATAGATCACCATTTCCCTCACAATACGTAAACGCCAAGCAGTTGCAGCAGAGAAGGCCTATACGAAACCGATGATAATTCATTTTCCTTTCGAAATTATTTTTTAAGAAGAAAAAAATGTCATCTTCGGTTTGAATCCCCATTAGAAGAGATTGTGAAACGTCAGAATGAATTTGCTACAAGTCCATGAACTCTTCTCTCTCCCTTGCCCTATGCTCTCTTTAAAGGCACTGGACACTATTGGTAATTGTCAAAAAACAGTCATCACAGTTGGTGTATCTCAACATAATTTATGCATAAAATAACAAACCTGTGAAAATTTGGGCTCAATCGGTCGTCGAAGTTGCGAGATATTAATGAAAGAAAAAAAGTTGTGTGCTTTCAGATGCTTGATTTCGAGACCTCAAATTCTAAATCTGAGGTCACAAAATCAAATTCGTGGAAAATAACTTCTTTCTCGAAAACTATGTCACTTCAGAGGGAGCTGTTTCTCACATTGTTTTATACTATCAACCTCTCCCCATTACTCGTCTACAAGTAAGGTTTTATGATAATAACTATTTTGGTTAATTACCAATAGTGTCCACTGCCTTTAAAGGCACTGGGGTGGATTTTACAAAGGTAGTCCTAACTTAGGACTAGTCCTATGCAATGCTAAGAGATAGGACCAGTCCTAAGTTAGGATGAGTGTCTGGTCCTAACTTAGGACTAGTCCTATCTCTTAGCATTGCCTAGGACTAGTCCTAAGTTAGGACCACCTTTGTGAAATCCACACCTGGACACCTTTAGTAAGATTGTCAAAAGACCAGTATTCTCACTTGGTGTATCCCAGCATCTGCGTAAAATAGCAAATCTGTGAAATTATTTGGACTAAATTGGTCATCAAAAATGCAAGAGCTGAATGAAAAAAAAAAACTATTGTTGCACAGATGCATATAAAAAGGCTTCAGGTCTGAAGCCTTTTAAGATTTGAGTGAGAAATACAAACCTCAAAAACTACATTACCTAAGAGGGGAGCCATTTCTCACATTGATTTATACTATCAATAGCTCTCAATTGCTCGTTACCAAGTTGCTTTTTATGCTAACAATTATTTTGAGCACTCCAATATTGTCCAGTGCCTTTAAACCGAGGCATTGAACATGTCGCAATCCAATCACCGAACATGCAGGCACCGAGCGACATGCGATTTTGTTATCGAGGGTCCTAATACGTTGGGCTTGAAGGGCCTCGTTAAGATCATGTTATGTTTTGGAGGGACATGTTCCGAAGAGAAAAATGAATCGATTTCAGCTTCAAGTGACCTTCTCCTGAGCGGGAAAAGAGTGGGACGAGTGGTCGGTGTCGTGCGTGGTTTATGAGGCCGAGGATTTGTCGTTTTTAAAGGGACACGTTGCCTTGCATAGGGCGAGTTGGTCTATGAAAAGCATTTGAAACCGTTTGTTATGAAATGCATATAAAAGAACATAATAATCCACACAAAAAATGCCTTAAAATTTCATGGTTTTCCGTTTACGTCGTGAACTAACACAACACGCCATTTTGTGGGGTCGAGTTTTTGACTCCATTAAATGGGCGACCCTGTTAGTTCGCATAGTAAAATGAAAACCACGCAATCTCGAGGCATTTGTGTGTATCGTTATACTCTACTTTTAAAACATCTTTCTAACCATATGCATTTTATAACAAACGGTTACAGACGCTTTTTATGGACCAACTCGTCCGATCCAATGCAACGTGTTCCTTTAATAATATTACGCTTGGTGGATCGAGTCTGAATCTGCGGATATGACGTCTTGTTTGGAACTAGGCTTACATATTGACAGATTCAGAACTATGGGGGACATCCCAGACATGCGTTGAAATTGACATCTCTTCACAGAATGCAAGACAAGCCGTACTGGTATTGGAGTAAAACTCAATAAAAAAAGGTTTCAAACGGAGAAATTGATCAGTGGCACGTTAAGCCCGGTCGCACGTATCGACGTATGCACATGTCGTCAATTGCGTAGGGCGCACTAGTCTTGGTCAAAGACGTCACTATCTCATACTCAAAACGTAGCGTAACGTAACGTAAAGTAACGTAAAGTAACATGATAACCCGACAGAGGACGCGCTTTTTCTTTTTGAGTTCATTCAAGGTTGGCGACTGTCTACTGGAAATCGAAGCAAGAAAACACTTAAAGGCACTGGACACTATTGGTAACTGTCAAAGACCAGTCTTCTCACTTGGTGTATCTCAACATATGCATAAAATAACAAACCTCTGAAAATTTGAACTCAATTAGTCGTCGAGGTTGCGATAAACATGCGGAAAAACGCCTTGGTCACACGAAGTTGTGTGCTTTCATATGCTTGATTTCGGGACCTTAAAATCTAATCCTGAGGTCTCGAAGTCAAAATCGTGGAAAATTACTTCTTTCTCGAAAACTACGTCACTTCAGAGGGAGCCGTTTCTCACAATGATTTATACTATCAACCTCTCCCCTTGAGTAATTACTGGTTGTGTCCATGCACTGCCTTTAAGCACAGCTAGCGGGCGATCCGGCGCGCTGCCCATGGTAACGAGGCTGCGAAATAATCCATACAGAGGTCTTGGAATCAAGACTAAGGGCCCACTCGCATAGAGGTCAAAGTGTTGTTTTTTTCGGTTTTTTTTTTTTTTCATATCTGTAAGACTCGCGTTCAATTAATCTTTGCGTTATTGCTTCATCAGCAGTTCCCCTTTAACATGGCGGCTGGGTGAAGACAATGCATAAGGTCCATTGATTTCTATCATAATTATTAATATGGATCAATGAAACAGCGCTTTGACGTCACACTAAGGACTCAATCCAAACAAGACAATGAAAAATGCATACAAATTAAATGTAAACAACCTTGACCCAGTCCGGGTTTTGACGTCACAGTGCGCAACACGGACTTGTTTTACGCTGGTTTTCCGAGGCACTGGTATCTGCATCGTTGATTTCACTTTATTTCTATTGGCTTTTTGTTGGGCACCATGCAAAGCGCCGTGAAGATAAAAGAAGAGGCATGGTTAACGTTTACTTCACACTTATGACCAAATAAAAACCAAAAATAAACAAGGATGAGTCAAATCAGTTTTAGTAACTCCATTCAAATTTAATAGATGTTAAATTTGTTTCGGGTATAAAGAATATTAATTGTTTTTTACCCATACACCGATGTGTGTTTAGAACTGTATACTCAGATCTTACACGAGTTCTTTGAAGAAAATAAATCACAGGCATAATACTCCATTCAAGTTGATCTTTAAGTTGACCCAATTTGATCCAAAACACTTTACTCAAGCTAACATAATCATACCCGTAGGCCATACTACTCCCAGTGCTATATAAACAAACATTGTCCTCCCCTGAACCACTTCTAAACAAAAATCACACTCATACCAGCGTTGATTATTGAACCCCAAACAGTATTGAAATTGACCCAAATCTAATCATCACGCGATCAGATATACGGCGAATAACGGCGAGGTTATAGCAAACACAGTTTCCCTGGCTCTCGTCGTCGTCTTCACGATACACAATCACAGTAGACAGGTGTTTCGTACTCCCACTGAAAGGATGTTCTAATTTATTATAGCCGTCTACATTTCCTTGAGAGAGAAAGATGTGGTCTTTCCGCTGCACCTGCTGCTCTGTGGAGCGCCTCTTTCATGAGAAGCCATGCTCTTCAATAGGGACTTGAGAGTCAATTAACTCTTGCGGCAATGTGTTATAATCATTCAAGTGTATTTTTCGCTATGCGGGCAAAGAAAAAACCGTTTCTTTTAAATCGCTAAATGACTTCATGTAAAAGCGTCTGGCTTAACATTGAAGGCTGGAAGGTCATCCGGTGTATAGACTTGACTTAGAATTATTTATTTTTACGTTTACCCTGTGTTTTTTTCCTGATCACATTGAGGCTTTATTATGGCATGATGACGTTATAGATTTCCATCAGTTTACGTGTATGAATAGTGTTTGTAGTTCGTTTGCTTGTTTGATTGGTTGTTTTGACCATGTGTGTGTGTGCAACACTAGCCTGAAAATCTGACGTCACACTTTGAAGCTCGTGAATTACGCAAGAGAGTGACCGAAGTACAGCTGCCAAACGTCACTTCGGACCAATCAACACACTAGAGAAAGCTTACGTCAATGCACGTTTAACCAATGAAATTATTGTATCAAGTGAAATCATAGGTTTTGAAAACCAAGTAACTGTCTTTATAAAAAAAAAAAAAGGGGGGACCAGTCTAGCGCAAAACCAGCGTCATTGGCGATTCCAGTTTTAGAAACTCAAACGTCCGCGGCCGCGACGCAATTGAACGAACTTGTCATAGTTTTAAACTCCCCTGTCAGAACTGACCCTGAGTTCGAGCCCTTGGGGTAGGTTGAACCGGCTGGTGATAGACATAGAATTTTCACTCGGGTTATGTGTAAGTTTGACCCATTCCGGGGTTATATTGTAACAGATTCCCGGTTCCTATCTGACCCAGAATTTGGTCAAGCGCCATGGTACTCGTGCAGAGTTATTTCATGGTTAATGCAAGTTCGCCCCGAACAATGGTAACGGAGGTGGGAATTGATAGTCTTCTTAAACAGTCTAGATTGTTGGGTTGCGAGGAATATGCATAAGGCGAGGAGTTGCAAAGAGGTTCAGTACCGTGCGTGGAGAAAAAGCTGTTGGAATGGTTCTCTACGTTTCAGCAAAGCTAGAGTCTATGGTGAGAACAAGCAGCAAGCCTGGTTTCACACTCCAACACCCTCTGCAAGGAGAAACCATGTCAAACACACTGATGGCACTCACAGTTCGCAACCGTTGAATTAATGTGCCAAACTTCTGGGAAATATTCGCTGCGAAAACACCCATGTGACGTCACCAAAATTTGAAGTATGAACCGGGCGCAATCTGTTTTTGTAAACCAAAATTGCCACTGTCGTAGTGCTTTTCAATAGAGATGTTTGTTTTTCTCTAAATCGATTCGAAAAAGAGAATCCTAAAAGGCAGTGGACACTATTGGTAATTACTCAAAATAATTATCAGCATAAAACCTTACTATATATGTAACGAGTAATGGGGAGAGGTTGATGGTATACAACATTGTGAGAAACGGCTCCCTCTGAAGTGAAGTAGTTTTCGAGAAATAAGTAATTTTCCACGAACTTGATATCGAGACCTCAAGTTTAGAATTTGAGGTCTCGAAATCAAGCATCTAAAAGCAACTTCGTGTGACAGTGGTGTTTTTTCTTTCATAGTTATCTCGCAACTCCGACGAACAATCGAGCTCAAATTTTCAAAGGTTTGTTGATGCATATGTTGATATAAAGTGAGAAGACTGGTCTTTGAAAACAACTAATAGTGTCCACTGCCTTAAAAAAACAAATCAGGAAAAATGTTGAGGGTGGCAGTTCTATACTACAGACATAAACATGGGAAAGAGGTTGTCAATAAATTTCTCAATTTATTTATTTTACATCTCATTTCAGAATGTTAGTCTCGTAGCTGAGAGTCCGAAGAGAAGAACCAAGTTGGGTTCCTACGAGATTCTATGTTACACGAGTCCAGCTGTTTTACCAGATCAAGAATATATTCTGGAGACGGCAAGGATGCTCCAGATTCCCATAGTGCCATATACAATTGTATCGAGGCTTATACAAGTCGCTTATATAATAGAGGTAAGTTTTCTTTTTGTTATAATGTTGTAAATTTATCTATGCTTATTTTGTCTTCGCGCTGGCTGTTAATAGCTGAGGTTTTGTTTCGTGATGAGGAACTCTATAGAGACTAGCCGTCGATTTCACCAAACTCTTTCTAACTTAAGATTAATCTTATGACTTAGGACGAGTCCCAGCCTTGCACTGTAACATGTAAACTATAAGATTAATCTTAAGTTAGGACGAGCTGAAATGTTCCACATGAAGTACTTGTGAACTTAATCATGCGTATTTATCAACTAGTATTCCTTTTCTCAACAATCGTCAACCAAGGCCATATATGTTGCCTTACAGAAATCCCCTCCGTTGTGGAACCCCTTTGAAAAAAATTACCCGGGATAGGTCTAAAGTTTCAGTCCAGTATTGATCGAAAGCTAAGGCCATCTCCCTAGTTTTTTACCCATGAGTTTGATCAAGCATGAAATTAATTCGAACTAATTATTTTTTTCAGCTCACTGACTTGCGTAAAAACAATAACTTGACATTAAGACCCCAAAAAGAAGAAGAACAAAAAAAATTTTTTTAATCACCGGCAGTCTTCCCCAGACATCAAAGGCGTCCCGCTTCCTTGCAATCAAAGTAAATGTAAACATAACCTTCTTGTCTAGGTGAAGTTGACATCGATAATAAAAAAATAATAAAAAACAGCAACATTTTTTATGTCTGCTCCGACAGGAGCATGATTAAAAGGAGGCTGGGGATTTATTACGCAGGTGGGTTTCATGTTGTGCCATACACGACTGACTTCTGTTTTTGCCGACTGTATCATCTGAAATCACATCCCCTCCGAAATGAAGCGAACTTTGTCACCGTGAACGTCTATAATCCAACCGGCAGATCCTGTGCGAGTCTTCTTTAAAGGGTCTATGTACTTTTTCCTAACAAAAAACACAATGTCCACAGATTTACATTAAACTTACACAGTTTGAAGATTTAAAAAAAGTACCCGAATTTTTTTTTTTTTTAAAGTACCCGAATCCTTTTAAGGGGTTCGGGTAGTTTTTGTAAGACACAAAACACAATGTCCACAGATTTACACGGTTTGAAGATATGATGGTAGAAACTTCCCTTAAAATATTACTTGTTGAGGTGCTGTATAGAAGTTCGAGCAATGAGTAAAAACAATGTCACAAAAACAACGTTCGTCGGTTTTGGGGTGGTGTTTTTTTTAAAGGATTTAGGCCTATTACGGACTGTCGTTTACCTGTGTGTTGACAATACCCGCACTAAATCAAATTAACTATGCTCATGTTTTTCCAATAATCGACTTAATAAGAGAATTAATGGGATTTAATAATGCAATTGGTGTGGGGAGAAAATGTGAAAATCAAATAAGAGTTAAGCCGTCTGGAGAACCAATCTGAGGGAGGCTGCAAATCAGCAACTCTCTTTGCTCAGATGATCCAATTTGGGACACCATTCGTTAAATGGTTGCTTTAGCCGGAAAAGGGGTGCACAACCTCTAAAATAATAAACAGTCTGGCTGCTGCTGCTGCTGTTGCTGATGTTGTTGTTGGTTTGGTTTTTCGAATTAAAAACAACTAATACCTTTAGGGGAAATACCTTTTAGATGGGGGGGGTCTCACCCTGTGGCGCACTTCAATGGTAGTGAACTATGATTTTGTAATCAATGTTTTCCACTCGTACCCCCTCTGGCGTAACCAGAGGGGGTGGCAGGGGCTGGTAGCCCCCTTTCCCCCTCCACATACACACACTGAGAACCCCGCCCCGTGAATCTTACCTGCGTTACCCCTTACGCCCCCCCCCCCCACCAACACAGTGATAATTGCAATGGCTTTATTTTGTTCTCATCGAACCGATGATAATACAATAATGAACAACGAAAAACTCTCTTTAAAATCTAATGTCACGTCGGAGACATATAAACTGTCAAACACTTTAGCAAAACTTCCGGTTAAAATAGGAAGCTCCAACTCGGAAGTAAATAAGTCATAAGCGAGATCGAAGATTCTCTTAAAGAACCAGTGAACAAAATGCAAAACGCCTGAAGTTGAAAAAAATGAAATTTGAAATTGTTTACGTACTAAAGCTAAAAGCATTCTTTGTGTGCGCAGATAAATTGCAGTATTATGAACTGCGCATTTTCATTATTATGAATTACAATGGACCAGAAATGTTGACTCATACGGATTGGACTCGAGTTAGACATCGGGTCGCTACCTTGAGACTTGACTTGCAAATTTAAGCATTGACCTGTGACTTAACTTTGACCAGCAAACACTTTGAGCCATTGTACTTAGAGAATCCGGAATACACTACACATTTTGACATGAAGACGAAAGTTCTTGTCTAAAACATGACGCCATCCCAACAATTTTTCCAGCTAGTGGGGAAGTCGAAAGTGGTACCTGAAAGACGTAACGAACCTAAAGGAGCATTTTTTACAAACGTGAAAAAAATCAGGTATATTATTGTTTCAACTTTGAGGGCATGTTGTTAGCTTGCGCCAAGGGTCACTATATTGTGTTGGCCCTGCATGCGATTCATCGCGCCTCGATTGACGTCACGAACAGCGCCCTCTCGGGTCAGGCTTATTTTCAAATTTGTAAATAAAATGGAAACTAATTTTTTTTAAACCTTAGTTAATTGTTTACTCATATTCCACTCATCAAAACACGTATTTTTGGTGACAAAAGCTTTATTTTGACAAAATACCACTTCACATAACAAATCGTATGAAAAGTACAAAAGAAAACACCCCCCTTCCAACCCAACCCACTGAAAAGAAATTTTTCGGCAGAAGTGCTCAAAAAAAATTCTGTGCCGTTTTTCGTTTTTAATATTGTACATAATAATGACTCGTTGTTGCTGTCGTTGTGCGTGGGTGTGTGTGCTCCCACACACGTCAACTTACGGGGTACTTTTGATAATAATATAGTGACAGTTCTTCACCACGAGGCTTTCTTTGTTCTAGTGGTAGGCATACCTGATGGGATCCAAAGGATATCAATTATTATAGATGGTTCGCAAATGACGTCAATGACCGCCATCTTTGATGCAGAACACTGGTAAAAGTGCACCCGTGTGGCCTATGCATTGCACACGACCTTAGCCAATAATTGCATTGCACGCGTGCACATTGTATCAAAGATGGCAGCCAAAGCGAGGGGGTCCATTGACAATCAATAAACGTCTAATTATGTTACCATACCGACAATGTACATTTTGTGCTCAAATACCACTTCTTCAATAATGAACAACGTTAGTTGGTACCTAAGCTAAATATTTATAAAGAGATGCAACAAAAGCATCATATGATGGCGTATGAAAAGGTACACATTAATCTCTCGAACGACTCTGGTCTACTGAAAACGAGCCGATGGGCTGCCTACCCGGCTCAAATACGCTTCAAATTGCCAATGACCTTGCGTGGTGCTCTGCGACTGTAGCCGTAGAAGGTGTGCATCAAACCGTAGCCATCCAAAAGAGCGGGGCCAGCGTTTAAAGACACTGGGCAATATTAATTGTTAATTATCAAAGACCAGTCGTCTCACTTGGTGTACCTCAACTTACGCATAAAATAACAAACCTGTGAACGTTTGAGCTCAATTGATCGTCGGATTTTCGAGACAATGAAAGAAGTTGTGTGCGTACAGATGCTTGATTTTGAGACCTCAATATTTTGAGACCTCAAAATCTAATTTCGAGGTATCGAGATTAAATTCGTTGAAAATTACTTTCTTTTCTCGAAAACTACGTTTAATACTTCAGAGGGAGCCGTTTCTCACAATGTTTTATACTATCAACTATCCCATTACTCATCACCAAGTAAGGTTTTATGCTAATAATTATGTTGAGTAATTACCAATAGTGTCCACCGCCTTTAAAATTTTACCTGTGCGAAGATAATGTGGTATCAAATCTACATTCCAATTATGGGCTGTACTGTGTAACAATCGTAAGCTGCCATGTTACTCAGTTGGCTCATAACGTAAGCATACTTAAGTTTGTTGACATTTTAATAGCACAGCTTTCGAACCCTCATGCCGAATTCATACGTTTTTTCAAACCAAAATAGCTGGCACAGATAATGTTCCCTATCTATCCTAGACTTGTTTCAAGTCCCGTTTGTGTGCGGGAGGTCCTTATTAAGCGTATCCGCCTCCGTCAAAATGTAGCTAGTGTGGTCCCGAGAATGGGTTGGGGAATGCAAAGCATCACAAAACAATAGTTTTCTTAGATCGGCACGGGATTGGGACTTGAGTCAAGTCTATATCTATCCATGGCAAATAAAATTTTACAGGGTGAGCAGTTGTGTACTTTTCCCCTCTTGTATTTGAGTACCCCCCCCCCGCCGCCCCACCCAAACAAAACATACATTATTTCTGAGATTCAATACAATGAATACAAAATGGAAAGGGTGTGACCACACAATCCCGGGTATCGAGCAAATCACTTGTACATTTTGTAAATGTTTTTTTTAAATGATCTTCCCATCAAGCTCGGCAAACTCCAATTAATATAAGGGATATATAACGCCAAGCTAGCAGCCGTCAATCTCTCTCTTACAAACATGTGTTTAACGTAAACATTGGTTTAACGTCTATGACAATGAATTGCACAGATCAAGAAATTGTGATCCAGTAACTAGACGACAATATTTATTCTAGTCTTTGTGAAATCAGCGGCTATTTTAGTGGAATTCAAACACACAACCTTGTGATTTTATGCACGTCCTGAAGTCTAACCACTTGACCACGGTGACGGATTGTCGAGAGTTGTTCCTGAATCATTGGCTACCCATGGTTCTCGCAAATCTGTTCAAACGTCTCCCACTACAAAGCTCCCCGAATTAAAAAAGGCAACCTCAAAATTTCAACTCAAATCTAGATTTTAGACCGCGAGTGGTTTGCGCGCTAAAAAAAAAAAAGACCCTCAAAACTGTCTGATTTCTTGCTATATCCTGCGGTGATGCGTCGCTATGGCAACAGAGTACACGGATGCTCACTAAGTTGTCTAATCCATTCCGTGTGATCGGGACCTAATCTAGCTCTGATCGCTGGGAATGAAGATGCTGCGGGTAAGTGTAAGGTTATGCAGAGGTCATGTAACATAGTTTTAAAACATCTACAAGCCGTACAATAATTATTATTATTGGTGTATTCAAACACATTCAAACATTGCAGCTACAAGCTGAATTGAGTTTAAAATACAGAAAAAAATCGAAATGTTTAAAAATTACAAAAAAACCATTTAGAATTTCAATCTGTTTTTATATATTAAAAGGGCAAACTGGCTAGTGCCAGTAACAAATTAGATAAAACAAAAAATTGCACAGCAAGTCACCTTAATAAAGGAACAAGGCGAAGGGTTGGGGACAAAAGGCAAGCCATCTGAGTGAACAAAAATCAAGAGCTATTGTTGAGTGCTTGGACAAGGGATGGAATGCAACTATTTTTGTAACGACCAGTTCTACATTTTTGGGGGCACATTTTGTTGGCATTCCGCAAGTTGTTGTTTTTGTTTGGTGGGAGCCAGTGCCTGTAATTTTCAGATTCAAACAAGGTCTTATGAATGGGAATCTTATGGATGGGAATCAAAGTGTGTTGAATCGGTTTTCAACTAGAGGTTTAAACCCGCCGAGGCCTGGTTCTTGATAATTTACCTCGGTAAAGTTATCAAGTCCAGGCCTCGCCTGGTAAAATAATGTGCACATAATTATATATAGGACCACGTTGGTTCATCTTTTGAGCATGCGCTAGTATACAAATATTGACTGCTTTGAGTGTTATGGTTAAAACTATGACTCCCGAGTTGATCCCCTGAGCGTTCTATTTTCCCGAGGCGAGGCCTGGACTTGATAATTTTACCGAGACGAAGTTGAGGGTCGAGGTAAATTATCAAGAACCAGGCCTCGGCGGGTTTAAACCTCTAGTTGAAAACCGATTCAACACACTTTGATTCCCATTCATAAATACCTTATCGGTAAAAAAAAACATCAACATTTTCGGGTCAAAAGGTAAAACAAATGCAAAAACTATAATTGTTCAATGATTTCTTTCAACACAACACCCCTACCCCCTCCAGCTATGAAATGGTTAGGCCCTCTGGATGTTGTGCGGGTTGTGCGTATCGCGTGATGTTGCACAACTATTCCAGCCGTTGCTCTCGACCAATGGAATGATGAAACTGTCTTATAAGCACCGGTGCAAGCTCACGTGTCACGCCCATGTTTCAACACTTTTTACTGGTGTTATATCATCCGTTCAAACAACCCCTCGTGATACCCTCTCGACCAATCAGAATGGATAAACTGTCTTAGGTATTTATGAATATTATTTGAATGTATAAAGACATTATGTTTTATCGTGATTTCAACAGAATGTTGACATAGAGTACCATATTATGTAAATTGTTATGACGTCATCAAACGCTGTTGGATTTCGAAATAAATTGCACTTGTAGTGAATGAATGAATATGAATGCACAATCAAACAGGATTTGTAACACAGTGACATTTCAAACCATTTTAAGGTAGGGGTATAGCTATAGAGCCCTTGTATGTTTCCCGTGTTCATTAAGATACTATTTTTTGGGAAAATGAATAAATCACAAAACTATAATATGTGGCCTTGGATCCCCTTTTCAAACTTCCACAACGGACACATACAACAACGCCACAAAGTACCCAAAACGCAACTACAATTCACACCTTGCAGTTCCGATACATTGTTACGTGAACATTGTTACCCCCCCCCCCCACCCCTACCCTCCCGTACATTAGGACCCAAGGAAACATACAGCAACGCATACAGCAACGCTACAAATACGCAACTACAATTAAACGATGCAGTTTTGTTACAATAATACGTGAACAACACCCCCCCCCCCCACACACACACACATTTCCGTCCATCGGGGCCCGTAAGGAAACATACAACAACGCCACAAAGTACCCCAAAACGCAATACAATTCACCATGCAGTTTTGTAACATTGTTACGTGAACATACGAGCCCCCCCCCCCCCCTCCTCCCGTCCATCGGGACCCAACCAATCAACTGATTCCATCAGCTACTTTGCTCAATCACCGTGGAATAAATAGCGGGAAAATGCAATCACATCCGTCCCCCGAGAGGTTGTCTTTGACTCGAGACGATATGCGTGTACAAAGCCTCGTGGGGATCGATAGGTGATGGAGGCCTTCACTTGTCACAGCTGCGACTAACCTCCGAAATGCAAAATGGCGACATCCGGTCATTCCGACTGAGCTCACTGAGAACCTATCACATTTTGACTCTCCTGCTTAAATAATGGAACTTCAACCTTGACAAGTTTGAGAAACGTTTGCCTTTGATATTGAGGATCGAGCATTCATTCACTAAGAGAAGCACTGACCAGTCTCCCATATTATTGGAGACTGGTCTGTTGTTATTGCCTGTTAAGGATGGTTAAAGTTTTTTGAAATTGAATTGAATGATATGAAACATGCAACAACGCCACAAAGTACCCAAATACTCAACTACAGTACACACTATATAGCTGTGTTATACGTTGTCCCCTCGAGGTCCGTCCCCGGGTTCCCCGGTCCTCTCCAAATTGAATGAAGAAAACTACTTTGGACTGTAAGTTTGGGAGCTAGGCCGAAGAGCACCTATGGGAAAACCGATTTGATATAATACAGGACAGGCCCAGATCGAGAGTGGATTCGAAGCCCTGACAAGTCTAAACAGGTCCAAGCAGCAGAGTTAAATATCGCTTCGCCCACCCTGGCCGCAGTTTTTTTTAACTGCACTTTAGAATTGCCATCCTTAAAAAAATGTTTTTTAAGGATTCCCTTTTTGAATTTAAAAAACAAAATCCCCATTGAAAAGCACTATACGACAGTGGCAATTTCGTAGTGCAGAAAAAAATTGCAACCCGGCCCGCCTCCGCCGTGCCTCAAGTCATGAAAACACAATATTCAACGGAGAGTCTTGCGAGCATTATCTCTGTAGTCCACCTTTATAATAAGGGATATTATTTACCTTGCAAGATGTTTCATCAAATGATAATAATAACAATTTGGAAGGCTAATCATCCTTCCTTGCCGCTGAGAAGCTGAATTGCGAAGGACGCGGCTACAATTACGTGTTCGAGCCGCATGCATGCAAGCAGCCACATTGGCCCATTATATCCGCGGGCGGTGCCTTTGATCGAAAGCGTTTCAAACAAGTAGATCTCAGCAATAATGTTACAGACGTAATAGTAATAGTGATAGTGGCTCCTTATATAGCGCGCATATTCGTCACCCAGTGATGCTGAAGGCGCTTAAAATGGGTTTTTTTCTGCAAGGATGTACATTTCAGGACTACTGTTGAATTTTGAGACATACTTTTTGGCATCGCACCATGTAACGGTTTACAAGGTGTTGTGATGCAATATGCTGTCAATCAAGTCAGGAACACCGGGGCGAACCCCTTCTCTTGTCTTGTCGTTAAGTGCACCGGGTTCTTTTATGTGCGTTACACAACACACGGGACCAACGGCTTTACGTCCCATTCGAAGGACGAAGCTATAAGTGTCTTGCTTTAAGGACACATCCGCAGGACTAGGACTCGAATCCATACTCTGCTACTTAGAAACACCAGAGCTTGATGTCGGTGCTTGCATTCGCTCGGCCACGACACTTCCACGTTTGATAGTTTTCTTTCATTCAATCAGTACACTCGATATAACGGTCAGTTAGTAGAGCTTCAAGCAACGAAATGTCACATATAATGTTTCATTGTATCATGCATTTTTTTTAATATTGGGGATCATTTTAAAAGATTTAACCAAAATTAAGTCTTGGTCTTTGTAAACATGCAGGTGCATGATATTTTGTTTTGATTTTTTGTTATTCTAAAAAACTACGAGCCAGCGAACTGATCCAGAGGTGATATTCCAACATTAATTAAAAATTAAAGGTTCATTCATCACACACAGCACGGATGTTTAACTTCCCTCCTATTCAATTACATTTTATTTCTCAATAATTCTTTTCCCTTTTACTGGTTGTGATCTATGGCCAAATAAACAAAATGAAAACAAGTTTAGCGTCCTACCTTTTTGAAAAAGGACTCAGGAGGAGTTTTTTTTTTTCAATGGCTACCCGCTACGCGGCACATTTTTAAAGATAAACGGCTGCGTTTTTTTTTTTTTTGTTTTTTTTTTTTTTTAGGGGGGGCATTAAAAAGAATTGTCGTCCGAGATCGTTAAAATGCATCATTGTTTATATAAAAATGGGGGTAAAAAGTATGTTTATTTCATTCGGCCTCAAAAAGGAAGCGGGCAGTGACGCTAAACATGGTTTCCTTTTTGCCTAACATTCCTAACTTTCCATGAGCCTGCTGTAGGCAACCAGTAACCTTGTAAAGGCGGGAGGAAATGAATCTGAATATCGTCTGCAGTTTAACACAATAGAACTACGTTTTCTAAAACTCAATCACCGGGCTCTCATTGTACTAAGGATGATGTGTGTATCTCCAAAGGGTGATCATTAAAAGACTAAAGTGGTTGGTTCACCTGCTCAAAGACGTCACGGAGATCCTAGAGATTAATGTTGTCTTGGAGTCTTGGTGCCATACTATATACACTTGCGTCATTGTGGGGTATGATTATCACATGAAGGGGATGCTCATTGTTTAAGAAATCATTTCCTGCTCACATGTTGACTTTATATCTGAAATGATACTGACTTTAAAGGCACTGGACCCCTTTGGTAATTGTCAAAGACCAGTATTCTCACTTGGTGGATCTCAACATAATAAATTATGCATAAAAAAAACTGTGAAAGTTTAAACTCAATTGGACGTCGAAGTTGCGAGAGAATTATGGAAGGAACACCCTTGTCGCACAAGTTGTGTGTGCTTTCATATGCTTGAATTCGTGACCTCACCCGAGGTCTCGAATTCAATATCATAAAAAGTCAATTGTTTCAAGATTTGATTTGTCTAAATTCTATTGGGATTGTTACGTCTTTGTTTCGTAAAAGAGACTAAACAAGAACGAACAAAATTAAAATCCCCCCTCTTCCAAGGAACACGGGATCAAATCTTTAAAAGCGTCATTGGCTTTAACAGTGTTAGACCTTAAATTCATTCATGTGACTTTAACTGTATCAATTTAGCAGACACGGAGGATGGCTGATTGACTGCGCAATAATTTAAACTACCTGACAAACCAGTAATTGGTTACCATGGCAATAGTTACTAATTGCAATTTATTACGGGTGGCTATAATGAGGCGAATGGTTAAAGGGCAGTGTAAGTGCTGAGGCGAATATTAAAGGCAGTGAACACTATTGGTAATTATCAAAGACTAGCCTTCACAGATGGGTGTATCTCAACGTATGCATAAAATAACTAACCTGTGAAAATTTGAGCTCAATCGGTCATCAAAGTTGCGAGATAATAATGAAAGAAGAAAACATCCTTGTCACACGAAGTTGTGTGCGTTTAGGTGGTTGACTTCGAGACCTCAAGTTCTAAATCTGAGGTCTCGAAATCAAATTCGTGGAAAATAACTTCTTTCTCAAAAAATATGGCTCTTCAGAAGGAGCCGTTTCTTACAATGTTTTATACCATCAACCTCTCCCCATTACTCGTCACCAAGAAAGGTTTTATGCTAATAATTATTTTGAGTAATTACCAATAGTGTCCACTGCCTTTAAGGCTGCTTTACTGCATGGTTAAAACCTCGTATGTATATCAGGCGTGTAAGTAGCCCTCTCTGTTCGTGGAATTATTGTAAAATTCCAACACTAAAAGACAGAAAAGATGGTAAAAACTCCACAAAAATAATGACTTTAAAAAGTTACTTGGTATAAAGCAATAGAGCATTAGTACTGTTTGAAGCTTTGCATGGTGATGTGGAGAAATAACTCGTCATAAGTCCTAAGATTAATCCTAAAGTTAGGATGAGTTTGGTGAAATCAACGGAGGCTGGTTTTCGTAATTTCTCCCGATTTACCCAACGGATTGAGTCCAGCTAGACCCGGTTTATTATTCTTTTATGACAGTATGGAAATAATTGTATTCTTCAATTGAAAAAAAAAATGAATATTTCATTGTTGATCAAACAAAACAAAACACTGTCTGAGAATATTTCGTCAACTTTACCAATCATGTGTAAACACTTTTAAAGGCACACTGAAGTACTGGAAATATTTGAAAAGAATGCCCCTTTGCTCAATGGACTTCTTCTGTCAATAACTTCGGTCAATAACTTAGAATGCCTCTTTGCTCAATGGACTTCTTCGGTCAATAACTTAGAATGCCTCTTTGCTCAATTGACTTCTTCGGTCAATAACTTAGTGTTTTAAAGCCCTTGGCTGTGAGCAAGGCCAAAGGGAGACAGCGACACTAAATACTTCTATCAAATAATATTTACATTGTGATTCCTGTCTTTTCCTCTTTTGCAGGTTTTTCTAATGGTAGGCGACAAGCAAGAGTTGGAGGTTTACTTTCCTATAACCATTTGTAACGTGCCTTACAAGGATAATTCCAACAGAACCAAACACATCAGTTACGGTAAGCGTATACAAACATTGGATTTAAACGTCTTCTTTGCAGCGCAAAAGCCAGGGTTATATTTTTAGGGTGGCGTACATAAGGTGCACCTGTTGTGTACACTTCTGGCTAATTAAAACTGAAGTTTCCGTTCGCATCTCTCTTAAATTATGAGCCCCTTTTCAGCGCTGTCGTTTGCCCTTTTTTTTTGACTCATATTATCCGCTGAGCTTCGTGATAAACGCTACAAACGCCGAACTACGGTACTTCCGTTAGGGAACTTTTTGCCCGTTTCGCTCTTTCACTGTTTAAACCAGAAATGTATTCCACAAATCATTATTTGCTTCAATGCACGCAACAGTTGTACACATGTTTTGTATATTTTTTCATAATTTTTTGTTTGGGCTGGAAATTCACCCTTTTTTGTGTGTGCAAAATTTTTAGGGGAAGGGGTGAATAATCCACGTGAGTTGTGAGGAAACAAAGTTGTCTGAGTGTATGAAAAACAATTTAAAAGAAAATCGAAATTGCCACATTAAAGCTCATAACTTTGCATTTTCACACTAGTTTTAGTAATTAAGATCGTAAAAGTGCAGAGGTCTGATTTCTTCTATCAAAGAATAGTTAGAACCGGTTTTCTTATTTTGGTAAACTTTAAATAAACTGATTGTCAAAAGCAATCAATAAAGAGAGAGAGAGAGAGAGTTGTACCTTTAAATTTTTTAGAAAAAAAAGTAACCCCTCAAAATAAGTAAAACACAGACAATCTCCTCTATATTAAACTAGCTTGTAAAGGGAACTCTTTAACTGGAAAGTTCACACTGACCTCATTTGCTCCGAGCTAAACAAAAGGTTATATTTACTTGTACTTTACCAAACGTGATTCTAGACTAGATCCGTGGATTTCTTATTTTAGGGGGCCCCCTTCGGCTAAAACTGTCTCCGTGGAAGCTTTAATCCTCAACATGAACCAACCCGAGCAGTTTTGACATTTCCCTTCACACGCAAAGACACTCAAGTGTTTTTGTTTGTGGCATAAACTTCAAGGTTTTTATGCATCTATCTCTCGAGTGTGTTTGAAGTCTAAAATGGAGTTACGCCAGAGGTCAGTAACTTGGGGGGGAGAGAAAGGAGGGGGTGGTGGAGGTATTTGTTTGCCATGGTTGAACAGCTACTTGAACGAAACCAAAATTAACAAGAATGTTATTAAAATGTGTTTTAATGTGTTTGGTTATCATTCAAATGTAATTTTGATATCTGTACACTTGAATTTTTCGGAATTAGCGATCGAACAATAGGCCTCAAACCTCAACTTTTGAAGAAAAAAAGAAAGAAAATACCATTAACGGTGTGCGTCAAAATGACACACTTTTGAAGTCGTAATGTGTGAGGTTGCTTTGTAATACCTCCATGCTGACGGGGAAAACATCTTTGCTCGGCAGGTCAATGGCGACCTTATCGTCGCGGGACTTTACACGGGTGTATTCCCTACAATCTACCCATGATATATTCCGCCTATATAAGCACTCCGGTTCGCGGTGTTTCCCGAGTGACCCATAAATTGGAACACGACTTTCTCTAGAATCAGAGTATAACGTCTTTCGCCGACTGATATCTCCCGCGTATACCCTATCGACACTAAGCACTATCCTATTACGCGTTGAAATTGCCAACTAATGCACTTTGTCGCCATTAAAGATGCATCGTAACCGTATAAATATTGGATTGCCCTACTCCTTTATATTACACAGCAGCAAATCCCTTGCAGCTACTCTGCAGACACAACCAATGCCGTGTTGTACATTGATTCAAATCGAGTAATGTAAACTAGAGTTATTAAACATTACCAATAATTTACCTTACATTGATCCAGAAAGCGAGTATAACACGTGCTTTTTTCTACATAATGTAGAGAATTTTGTATACAAAGCATGCATTTTTCATCAAATGCTGCACTCATCTTCGTTAAAGAGTAAAGCATGCATTTTTCATCAATGCTTCACACTTTATCTTGGTTAAAGGAACACGTTGCCTTGGATCGGTCGAGTTGGTCTTTGAAAATCGTTTGTAACCGTTTGTTATAAAATGCATATGGGTAGAAAGATGTTTAAAAAGTAGAATACAATTATCCACACACATTTGCCTCGAAATTACGTGGTTTTTCTTTTACTTTGAAAACTAACACGGTCGGCCATTTATGGGACTCCCATAAATGGCCGACGGTGTTAGTTCGCACAGTAAAAGGAAAACCACGCAATTTCGAGACAAATATGTGTGGATCATTCATTATATTCTATTTTTAAAACATCTTTCCACCCATATGCATTTTATAAAAAACGAGTACAAACGCTTTTGTTTTGACCAACTCGACCGATCCAAGACAACGTGTTCATTTAAATGGAAGGTATACGTTTGGTAATCACTCTTTAACTGTGGCAACCAAAAACGTTAGTTACAGCCAACAGGCGCTTTCTAATACGCGATAGATATAACAAATATTTTGAGAAACATTTCACTTCGAAGTAATTAGGTTATGTAGAAAACATGTCAATTATTACTCCACTAAGTTTGAATGTGAGAAGCGTTACTGCAGTAACGTGTCTTAATCCACAGGGGGTATATAGACATACCAGATGCATGCATTTTAAAAACACCTATAACTTCTTTTAGAAAGATATTGTTCGTTGCCGGTTATTCAATAAACATAGATTTTTCTATGGAGAAAATGAACGATCACTTACAACGTTACGGGGACTAATGAATGGTTTCCAAGAAGCAGTCTCATCACATTTCAACTAGTCGTGTATTCAAAATCACACCATATATTTCTTGGTTAAAGGTATGACACATCAAGTCCTACGGTATCATTTTTCAATCATCATTTTGCGGTCCTATTGGACTAAAAGATTTTTTTATTTTTTTTTTGCGTTTTAAGTGGTGTTTTAAAGCCATTGAACCCTTTCGGTACAGACAAAATAAAAAAAAGTTCACAGATTTACAAATAATTTACAGGGTTTACAGAAGGTAATGGTGAAAGACTTCTCTTGAAATATTAGTCCGTGAAATGCTTTACTTTTTGAGAAAACGGTAAAACAATATAAATTCTCGTCAGCGAGAATTACGGATTTATTTTAAACACATGTCATGACACGGCGAAACGCGCGGAAACAAGAGTGGGTTTTCCCGTTATTTTCTCCCGACACCGATGACCGATTGAGCCTAAATTTTCACAGGTTTGTTGTTTTATATATAAGTTGTGATACACGAAGTGTGGGACTTGGACAATACTGTTAACCGAAAGTGTATAATGGCTTTAAGTTGTCATTTTATGTTTCAAATCGCATTCTTCGTCATAGGTATTGATTATCTATTTATTGATTTCGACCAATTGGTTTATGTTGTCTTTATTTGACCCCCAGGTCACGCCTGTCCTCAGTCGTGTGGTGCCAAGACGGGTTACATGCAATACAACGACGGTGACCGAGTTATGCAAGTGAAACAATTCACCCCTCTGTATCTGACTGCGTGTGCAGTCATGGTACAAGACTATCCCAGCACCAACGGGGCGATCCCCGGCAGCGAGGGGAACCATGCACCACAGGGCAACGGGTACCCACCAGGGGGACCCCCTCCTCGGCAGCTCCTTGATCCGCCCCGGCGGAACGGCCAGCCACCGGTACCGCCGTTATCCCAGTCGCCGTACAGGCACTCCGAGTCGTCAAGCATGCTGAACGGAGGTGCTGCTCACCATTTGGACTACGACTACGACCCGTCAGTGATAGCGAGCAAGTCGAGCGGTAGCATCACCAAGTTCATGACAAGTAATAGCAGCGTGACTCCGTTGAGCCGTAAGCACTCAAACTCCGATGTGGATCATGTGTTTTTAATCTCCGGTACGGAGCGAGTCTCCCCGATGGGGCTGGACCTGAACTCAAACGCTAATGTCATGGCGGCGGCTAGCGATGACACGACGGCAGAAGATCGAGAGCTAGCCGAAGTCATGTCAAATCACAATTCCTATGCAGTTGAGTACGGTGGTGGGAGAGTCTACGCTTGTCACTACGTATGACACGAAGTCAAACATTCAGCGACTCGGTCGTCAACGATTTTTTTTTTTTTGACTTGCAGAAGAGAGATTTTTGCAAGAAAAATGGAGGCTGTTGTTTTATACAATTTCAAGTTTTAGAAGACCTTTTTGGGGTCATTCAACCTTGATTTTTTTTCTTCGGTGTTAATTTGTTTCGGTGATTAGTGATCGGTGGGGAAGAACCGTTGCAAAAAAAGGTATACAAGAAAACAAGAAAGAAACAAAAACAATTAAACCATTGAATCTTTTTCGAGTATTCAAGGTCAGGTCCAAGTTTGCGGCTTCGGCTACAGCTACGGCTTCGGCTACAGGTACGGCTGGATCGCCGCGTCATTGTGCGTTGGCGTTTAAGAGCGTCCTTTAGTGCCAACATCTCTAGCCCTTAGCATCAGTAATAAAAGCCATCACCGTCTACACGAAGGGATACGAGCAGAAGACAACCTATACATGTACGTTAAAGACAGTGGACACTATTGGTAATTGTCAAAGACCAGTCTTCTCACTTGGTGTATCTCAACATATGCATTAATTAACAAACCTGTGAAAATTTTTGCTCAATCGGTTGTAGAAGTTGCGAGATAATAATGAAAGAAAAAAAACACCCTTGTCACTCGAAGTTGTGTGCTTTCTGATGCTTGATTTCGAGACCTCAAGTTCTAAACTTAAGGTCTCGATATCAAATTCGTGGAAAATTACTTCTTTCTCGAAAACTACTTCACTTCAGAGGGAGCTGTTTCTCACAATGTTTTATACTATCAACCTCCCACCATTACTGGTAATAAAGAAAGGTTTTGTGATGATAATTATTTTGAGTAATTACCAATAGTAGTGTCCACTGCCTTTAAGAATATACGAGTATAATTAAGAAGTATTTTAATGTATGTTTACCCAGATAATGATGTCTTTCAATGAAATCCTACTACGGTGATTTTACCTTATTGTAGTTACTACATATTATATGTGAAAAAGGCCGATTTTAAGGCTCCCAAAAATGGCAACTGTCATCATGATAAGAGCATCGTGGTTTTCTCAAATTCATATCAATGCAACCAAACCGAGGCCGGAAGGAAAAATAGTACAGATATTAGCATCCATTAATGTTATTGGATACAGGGGAACATGACCAAAATGGTGCGAGCATGATAACGGTCCATCGCCATATTTAAATACATCATTTGTAATCATAACCGACTCATATTTGCCAAATTGTATTTGATATCGTAAATTTTTAGCATTGTATTTCCAATTTTCAACTGTAAATCCCCTACCCTGTCTGACTATCCATTATTGGCCATTGTGAATTTTTAGTAACCTAAATATGCCCGCATCCAATTCATGAAGCTGTTAAGCAGAAAAAAAACTGCTAGAGATTTTGTTTTGCTTAGCAAAAGTTGAGTGGGGCACCAGTCGCAACAATGTAAACTTAATGGAATTTTTGCTGGTATCCTGTTTCTGTAAGCAATACTTTCTGTGCGTAGCAAGTTTGTGTGCTTACAGACTTTATGATATGGGGCCCTGTCTGCAATGATAATATCATTTCTTGTTAGTGCATCTATCAAAACGGTAAACGCATTGTCAGTGTTTTCCGCTGGCTTGATAAACTTGTAACAACAGGCATGATATTTGTACAGGAACACGTTCCCTCGGATCGGTCGAGTTAGTCTTTGAAAAGCGTTTGTAACCGTTTGTTATAAAATGCATTATGGGTAGAAAGTTGTCCTTTTACCTCGTCGACTAACACGGTCGGCCATTAATGGGAGTCAATTTTTTGACTCCCATAAATGGCAGTGTTAGTTCGCACACACAGTAAAAGGAAAACCACGCAATTTCGAGGCAAATTTGTGTGGATCATTGTATTCTTCTTTTAAAACATCTTTCCAACCATATGCAGATTATAACAAACCGTTACAAATGCTTTTATAGACCAACTCGTCCGATCCAAGGCAACGTGTTCTTTTGGGAAAAATGTAGTACCATAATCAGAGCCATGAAGTTGGGCCCTGGTCCCTCTGTTGCCACTCTCTTAAAACACATCACAGACGCAACTATTTTGTTACTAGCAGACTAATTCTCTGGGCTTGCTCCTATGGGAAGCTCAGTAGGCATCCTCTACAAAAGAGACAGTCTGAGCAAACAGCTCCATGTTTTGAGACGACACAAGCCTTCCTTGTTTATTCCTCAAGCACTGCTTAGAGGACTTGTTTATAAATGGGACCTTTTCACTGGCTACAAACATGATGCAGACAAAGGGCAATATTCCTGCAAAACAAAACCCTTCAGCATTTTTACTATACATTTCATATTCTACAAGGAACATGAAGGTCGAAAATACTTCAAGTAAATGCAAGATTCAAGCTCTTGAAAACAACAAGCAAGTGTGGTTTCTGACTTGAGACACAAAAGATATTACTCCCACCCAGATACTGCACGCTTGCGCACATCCTCCACGTATTTGATATGGATTGAGTGCAAAAACTTTGTTGGAGTTTAAAGTAGCATGTAGAGCCGGCACAGGCCTGGCCTGCTTTGATCATGACGACATAGCCCCTTTAAAGCCCCCAATAAGTAAAGCACAAAACATCTGTGCTTAGCAGAAAAGGGTCACCATTTTACATTTACCATTTGTAAGCCGTTTGCTGCTTAATTTGCTGAGCAGAAAGTTTGCAGAACTATCATTCTGTAAATCTAGCAGCTCTACTTTTGCCGATAGAGTCCTCCCAAGTCTGAAAACCCAAACTCTGAAAAAAACTTCCAAATCACATCAGGGACACAACATCCTTCAAGACATTTTAAGATACTACTGAAAACCCACTACTCGATTGACTTCTTTGTTTTTTTCTATGCCACAGCGCCTTAGATCAATTCTTTGATCTAGGGCACTTCAGAGATTGATGTCTTGGGGAAAATCAACAATACTGAAGGGTTTGCAGCTCAAAATGTTTACTGTACAAACAAATTTGTAACAAGACCAGAGTCAAAATGAAAACAAAACCATCAACACAGTGTCTTAATTCAACTGTTTTTTTATTTGAACCATTGAGGAAGGTTTGAACAAGCACTGGTAGAAGTTTGATCTAACTTTTCTTATGCTAAATTATAATAGCAATTGAAAGTGATGTATAAGACTCAAAGCAAACACTTGAACATAGTTTTTCAAACTACAATACACAGTGAGGTATTCTTATTCAAAAACACAAAGATCAACAGGCTTGTCTGGTCATAAATTTAATGGCCCGATGCCCAAACTACTGGCTTCAGGCATGTGGTCCAGTGTCACCAAAACTACTGGCCTCGGGTCAATGGTCTAGTGTCACCAAAACTACTGGCCTCGGGTCAATGGTCTAGTGTCACCAAAACTACTGGCCTTGGGTCAATGGTCTAGTGTCACCAAAACTACTGGCCTCGGGTCAATGGTCTAGTGTCACCAAAACTACTGGCTTCGGGCATGTGGTCCAGTGTCACCAAAACTACTGGCCTCGGGTCAATGGTCTAGTGTCACCAAAACTACTGGCCTCGGGTCAATGGTCTAGTGTCACCAAAACTACTGGCTTCGGGCATGTGGTCCAGTGTTACCAAAACTACTAACCTCAGGCCTGTGGCCCAGTGTCATCAAAACTACTGGCCTCAAGCCTGTGGTCCAGTGTCACCAAAATTACTGGCCTCGGGTCAATGGTCTAGTGTCACCAAAACTACTGGCCTTGGGTCAATGGTCTAGTGTCACCAAAACTACTGGCTTCGGGCATGTGGTCCAGTGTCACCAAAACTACTAACCTCGGGCCTGTGGCCCAGTGTCACCAAAACTACTGGCCTCAAGCCTGTGGTCCAGTGTCACCAAAACTACTGGCCTCGGGTCAATGGTCTAGTGTCACCAAAACTACTGGCCTCGGGTCAATGGTCTAGTGTCACCAAAACTACTGGCCTCGGGTCAATGGTCTAGTGTCACCAAAACTACTGGCTTCGGGCATGTGGTCCAGTGTCACCAAAACTACTGGCCTCGGGTCAATGGTCTAGTGTCACCAAAACTACTGGCCTCAAGCCTGTAGTCCAGTGTCACCAAAACTACCAGCCTCGGGCCTTTGGTAAAGTGTCACTAAAACTACTGGCCTCTGACCTTTGGCCCAGTGTCACCACTACTCTTGGCATGTGGTCCAGTGTAATCTTTGAGCCCTGTGCTTTATAAATAATGACGGATTGATTTGGTTATGCAGTCACTGTGGCATCTTCCAAGTTACGAAATTCAGAGAGAGATGAAAACCTGTATGGTGGTTACTGCCCGAGAAATTCTTCATCCTTTGCATTGTGGACTGGAACTTGACGTTTTTTACCTGAAATGAAAAAAACATAAAGTTTGGAACATCGGCAAAGCTTCCGTTGCAAAATTGTCTCAAGAAAAACCACTGGAACACAAAATGATTATACATGTCAATCATACATGTACTTAATTTGTTCTCACAGTCTCTTTTTGGACAGCTCTGCAAATTGACTGAGCAACATGTGCCATGCATAAAAGTTGAGCCCCCCCCCCCCCCCCCCCCCCCCCCCCCCCCCGCACCCCAAATCAGCATGCATTGCCAGGCCTGATACTTCACGTAGGCAACAAAGTCGATTGCCTCCGTGTCCAATTGGTGCCCTTGAAATGCTCCAGTAGAAATTTACAACCTTCTCATAGGGTTCTCCTTTGCCAAGGAGAAAATGCCTTGGTGCCCGTACCCTTTCAAAAACAAAGAATTGCCTCTGTGCCCTATTGGTGCCCTTGAAATGCTCCACTACAGACAAACACTTTCCTCATAGGGTGCCCTTTACCCAGGAGAACATGCCTTGGTGCCCGTACCCTTTCAAAAACAAAGAATTGCCTCTGTGCCCCATTGGTGCCCTTGAAATGCTCCACTACAGACATACACTTTCCTCATAGGGTGCCATTTACCCAGGAGAACATGCCTCGGTGGCCTTGCCCTTTCCAAAAACACAGCATACAGGCCTGACAACCCTGTGTCCACTTAATAAACCATTAACAAATTTCCACTCGATTCACCCAAGTGCAACAGGATGACATTTAAAACAAATTTCCTTTTTTTAATCAAAGGCAGACTGCCTCAAGAGCGTTAGTGTTCATTCAAAGGTGTTGATTCTTGAGATTTGAAATAGATGTATAGTGTAAAACAGTGAATGCAGATGTCGATGTTGCAAGTGGTTGTGCGAAATGTACAGCAGTTTTATTTAATGACATTTTAAAGTGCCTTTTCATATCACTAACAGTATATATTATAAATATGTATTTATATAAAATATAAGATCTGTTTGTAATTATTGTATAATATGAAATGCACTAACGTCACTTTTATAGATATTCAAATTTACTATGTTATAAAGTTGAGGGATGTGTTGGAGATGGGCGATTGAAAATGAGCGATTTCCACTTGTCCGCTAATATGGCTATGATGGCTTCCTTAATGGTAGGCCATTTTTTAGTGCTGATCTGCCGCTCAGTGGAGTTTTAGTCGATCCACTTGAACACGGTCTAAAAACTTCAATTCTACAGCAGCTATCACTGAAATATTTTGAATGTGTATTGCGGAGAGAAACAAATTGTGAACCTTAATGGTAGGCCATTTTTAGTGCTGATCTGCCGCTCAGTGGTGTTTTAGTCGATCCACTTGAACACGGTCTAAAAACTTCAATTCAACAGCGGCTATCACTGAAATATTTTGAATGTGTATTGCGGAGAGAACAAAATTGTGAAAGGGGTGTCACAACTCTTTCAGTACATGGTTGTACATGTACAATCTATTTTGTACTCGAAAAGTGTCATCAATCGTGCATGTACGACCCTTAGTGTAAATGATGTAATGAGAGGGCATTATCATTCACACAATAAATTCTATTGATTTGCATGATAAGAAAGACATATATCTTAAATTTCTTAGCAAATTTTGCGATAAAAACACTCACAAAGCTGGGAGGTTTAGGTTCGAAACGCACACAAAAAATAGCGGGCCCGGAAAGAATTAACAGAACACCAGTCTATTAAATGTACAACAGCCTCATTATGTATACCATTACAATTTGTGTGTTTTGAGGGGGGAATAAATCAAGATAGCTGCTGTGTGATTGAGGTTTAGTTATAACTGAATGGTATTGTGAATTGATGAAAGGGAATGTCCATGTACACAAAACCCGGAGACCTCATATAACCACCAAACTTTAATGGCTAATAAGCTTAGGGTTCATACGTAGGCCACGTCAGCATTAGTTGAGGCTACAGCTTGGTCAAAACGTGAACCAACGTTGAAGTACACATACAATAACAACATAACAACACACTTTAAAACAGTTTCAGCTATACCAACTACATCATGTAATCAGAAGAAAGAAAATTCCTCATCACAGTACTAGCAATTTCCTTTGCTACAAAATGTTGCACCAAAGGATACAACTAAAGGGGTTGTGTCATCATTTTCAAAAGGACGGCCCAATTTCATAGAGCCATTTCAATTTCAATTTCATACCAGTCACAAATTGTATACTTGTGACATGGTAGTGTTGCTGATTCCCTTATCCTTGAAAGCATAGTTTTGCTATGCTTACCTACATGTAGAAGTATGTTTTGTGCTTAAAGTAGCTCAGTGAAATTGGGCCAAGGTCTGTGGCTTTACATTGAATTATGAAGTCTCACCTAGTTACAGCACACTGGCACATGCTCTCCATAGATATGATGGAAAGGGTTGGCCAGTGCATGCAGTAATCGGGTGAGAGTCCATAATTCCATGTCACAGCCACAGGCCTGCCAAAATTGCCAAAAGCGAAGCAAGTTTTCTTGTGTCACAATTGAAAATGGCACAAGCTATTTGTCTGTGTCAATGAGAATATGGCCTAACCTTATGCCAGAACCACTAACACTGTAACTAGTAAATTTGGCTGGTAAGCTGCGTCTTCTAAGCTTGATTTCTCATTGCTTAATGAAATCTTTGTGCTTGATACTGGGTCCTGCTACAGTGACAACCTTGAAGTTCAACGTTCATGCCTTTAAATGTGAACAACCCTGAATGACATCTTTCAAGTCCTCAAATATACTTAAAAGTACAATGACACCACTAACTGATGCAATTTGTACAGTCTAAAACCGTTACAAAGTGCTCTTTGAATTTCCAGCTTTTACTGAGGCAGATACAAATATTTTTTGAAGGAAAAGATGTCACAAATGATCACATGCCAGCATTGGATTTTGGGTCACAGGAAATGATGTACATGGCATTCCAATAAGGTTCGGAAAAGCAGGTCTTTTTTAATCATGTAAAATATTGTTATCAAATTATTGAGAAAATTAGGATTTTTTTTTTTGTCTTCATGATTGTCGATTGTAACTTGATTTTGATATTGAAGTTTGTTTCCACCTTTTTGTTTTAGTTTGAAAAGTGGAGGACTTCTTGGTAATTTTGAACGGTCATCAATTATAGGTTTATTGTTTTATCTTCTCCTTGATTGACCTATTCTATTTCGTCTTTTGCTTAAAGACAGTGGACACTATTGGTAATTGTCAAAGACCAGTCTTCTCACTTGGTGCATCTCAACATATGCATAAAATAACCAACCTGTGAAAATTTGAGCTCAATCGGTCATTGAACTTGCGAGATAACAATGAAAGAAAAAAACACCCTTATCACACGAAGTTGTGTGCTTTCTGATACTTGATTTCGAGACCTCAAATTCTAAACCTGAGGTCTCGAAATCAAATTCGTGGAAAATTACTTCTTTCTCGAAAACTACGTCACTTCAGAGGGAGCCGTTTCTCACAATGTTTTATACCATCAACCTTTCCCCATTACTTGTAACTAAATAAGGTTTGATGCTAATAATTATTTTGTGTAATTACCAATAGTGTCCACTGCCTTTAAGTATCCTGTCTGAATTTGTTATTCTCTAATTGATTTGTGATAGAATTTTGTCAATGGTCTGTCGTGTTATTCTTTGCGATAGATTGTCTGTCATGGCCAAGCAGTCTAGTTTATCACACTCAAAGTCTGATGGCTGAATCATTAGAGCGTGTCCTTGAGCAAGGAACCACTAAAGCCATAATTGCTTCTCTTCACCCAGGTGTATAAATAGAGGCCTGCAAGTATTTAAACAGTGGATACAGCATAATCTCAATATTTTACCCATAACCATTTTTTGGCCAAACAGACATCGTAGATACCAATCTATAACCATTTTACGCTTAAAATTTGTGTTTGGTAATAAATACTTCGAGTCAAAAATGCACTTCTCCACGCTTTTTCAGTCGAGAGTCTTATCGGCTTATCTATTATCATGACCCCTTGACGTCAGTGGCGATTTTCCCCAATTGAGTTTGTACACACACACAGGACTAAATTATTGTACCATGGAAACAATTTGTACATGGTCATACCTTGTAACATAAACTCATCCATTTGTATCTTGTTACTAAATCTTATTACCAGTAACCATATTATGGACTTTTTTTGTTCAGAGTCTCAATGAAATTTTATAATTTCCTCCCTCGAATAAAGGACATTCTAAAACTTAAATAACATTTCAGGGAGAAAAATAAAACAACCTTTAATTTTGTTGGGTTAATTTTTGGCTTTGAATGTTTTTGAAAACTTTGTCTGTTCAGGAATTATTATAAGATTATAAAAGTTTATATTGATTAAATTCATTAAACACAATGTGATTAGTGATTTAATGTTACAAATCATTCCAGTTATTCATGTATGAAAAAATTAAGTATATTTGATAGACCTCCCTTTTTGACATGAAACATTGTATTTCAAACCATAAGACTGCCAATGATGCATTTGTTGCTTTGTTCAACCCTCTTACTGCCTTACCATTCTTTTTCATTTGTATGGTTTGGAAGCCCTATGCCCACCTTCAATATGATATCATGTGGCAAACGCATCTACGTGTACACAGTACACAGTCAACCCTCCTACTGTCTGACCATTCAATCTCAAATGGGTTTTTAATAAGATATCATGTGGGAAATGCATCAACACAGTATACAGTCAACCCTCCTACTGTCTGACCATTCAATACATTGTATATGGTTTTGAATGATAGATGCACTATACCAGCCTGCTATTTGATATCATGTGGTAAAACACCAACACAGCACACCTTGAAAAACAATTTGGTCTTTACTGGTAGCTTCAGTAGGCCTGGAGGCCTGGAGGCTATTGACTGTTGCCCTGGTCTTTGCCTTGGTGCCCCTTCAAAATTTTCCCGTAGACTGATGAATTATTTATGAATTGCTGGTTTCCAAAACTTAAGTATTTGTTAAAGCCATTGGACACTTACAGGATTTACAGAAGGTAATGGTGAAAGACTTCTCTTGGAATATCATTCAATGAAATGCTTTACTTTTTGAGAAAACATAAAACAATATCGGTTCTCGATATCAAGATTTACGGGTTTATTTTAAACACATGTCATGACACCGTGAAACGTGCGGAAACAAGGGTGGGTTTTCCCGTTGTTTTCTCCCGACTCTGATGACCAATTGAGCCTAAATTTTCACAGGTTTGTTATTTAATATATAAGTTACGATACACGAAGTATTGGACAATACTGTTTACCGAAAGTGTCCATTGGCTTTAAGTTTGGAACATTGATAACAGATTTTATGAATTAAAAATGAAAAAAATAAACTAAATAAAAAACTTTAAATGTCTGAAAAGATTTTAAATCACTTTGACATAAATATGTATCAAATTGAGTTAATTAATGATTTATTTCCCATATTATAATTATTTTTATTTTATTTTTAAGTTGGGTTTTATGGTTCCCACTGCGATCATAGTTTTATATCAAGACTAGCGGGTCGTTTATTGCCTTTGCTGCACCGTCAAGCAAGACATCACATTTCAAGGAGTCTCGGTCATGTTGATTTTTAAATTTCTTCTTTATGCGAGTCCGCCCCCAAACAAGGCTAAAAGCCACTCTTGGTAAGGGGCTACAAGAAGAAAACATTCATTATGAAAATACTAGATTGTATTGAAAGCCTAGATTGTAGGATGGAAGCAAACATGCAGAAGGCAAGGAGTTCCAACAGGCATGATATTTGGTCCATGGAAAAAAGTAGGAGGAATTTTTGTTTGCATGGTGTTGGCTTTAACTTTCAGACTATTAAAGGTACATTGTAGTGGGCACTACTGGTAATTACTCAAAATAATTATTAGCATGAAACCTTTCTTGATTACGAGTATTGGGAAAAGGTTGATAGTATAAAACATTGTGAGAAACGGCTCCCTCTGAAGTGGAGTACTTTTCGAGAAAGAAGTAATTTTCCACGAATTTGATTTCGAGACCTCAGATTTAGAATTTGAGGTCTCCAAATCAAGCATCTGAAAGCACACAACTTCGTGTGACCATGCTGCGACAAGGGTGTGTTTTTCTTACATTTATGTCTCACAACTTTGACAATTGATTGAGCTCAAATTCTCAAAGGTTTGTTATTTTATGCATATGTTGAGATACACCTACTGTAAAGGCTAGACTTTGACAATTACCAATAGTGTCCACTGCCTTTAAACAGTCTAGATTGTAGGATGGAGGGAAACATTCAGAAGGCAAGGAGTTCCAAAACGCATGATATTAGGTCCTTGCAAAAAAGTAGGAGCATTTTTTTTTGCACAAGAGCTGACCTACATGTTCACATGGTGTTGGCTTTAATTTTCAGACTATAAAATGAAATGTTTTAAAAACTTTTTGAAGGGCATAACAAATTGGAAATAAGACTACATAAAGTATGAATAATAATCGCACCTGTTTCAAAGAGATGCAGTACGTGGAATAAAGATCGGAATAGCTTCTTGCTGTTCTACAATGTACAATGTACATCTCAGCAAAGCAAGAGTGCAGGCCTGCAGACTTCATTTATGAAAGGGCAAGGGCACCAAAGTACTTTATCCTTGGTAAAGGGCACCCACCCTATGAGGAAATTGTAACTTTCTACTTCAAGGGCACCAAGGAAATGACCATGAATAACATGCATCAGGCATGAGAGTGTACAGGTGAGAAGAAGCAGAAAGCCTGCTTTCACGCTCAAACACCCCAATGGATTCAACAATTTTGTTATTTCATATCAAATTGAACTGACCTTTGCAGAATGAATACAGACTCATGTACGCCCACTCAAAGAAACAAAGTGAGGTCTGATGAACCTTAAACCATGCTGAATGCAACAGTATGCACCAAATGGTAATAGTTGTGTCGAAATCTGTTCATTTGGCAGTCAATTCAGATGTCATTCTTTGACTGAAGTTGTTGCATTTAGAAATCAAGTGATTTCATATTGGTGTTGCATTTTGTTGTATTTGGCAGTCGACTTAAACTCATATTGTTGCATTTTTTTGGCAGTGTTCATGGTCCCCCAATAGTAGCCAAGTCATCACTTGACTGTTACATTTCGTTAAGCAGGAGCAAACACCCTTACTAAATCCTAACAAAAGCAACATGCCTGCACAATGCAAAAAAATCCCTTGTTGCATTATGTTGCATTTTGTATGGTTCTCATTTCAACTGCGATGTATTCTCTTTGTATTTGGCAGGGTATGTAGAAGTACCCTCATTGGGGTTAGGGTTTTAAATTACCACTGGGCGGTACACAGTAGCCACAGCGGCCTATGTTGACTTGGTCTTGGCATTGGTGCCCCTTTAAAATTCCCACAGACTTTAACACTTTCTGATCGACATACAGTCACATGTAGTACCCTATTGCAAAATGAAAACGGCCAAGCAAAGCTGTAATTTTCCTGCCGGTCGTAATTGGTTTATATAATGACCTTCAACTAGCACAATGCTATTACCACGCAAAATCATTTTAAACAACCTTCAGGAAGTACCACCGCAAGGCAAACAAAATTATTTAAATCCAATGAATAAGGAAACGTTTTTATACCGAATTATTCAGTGCTTTTAAATATATAGTAAAGGGCTTCAGGCCTGAAGTCTTTTATTTTGAGTTCAAAATTACCTCTTTCTCAAAAACTACGATACTTCAAAGAGAACTGTTTCTCACAATGCAAGAATGGGTATGGCACAGTGACCAGGGTTAATCATGTTTGAAGCGCAATGATCATTTTTGGGGGATTGTACTACATGAGTTCATCAAATATTAGTTTTATTAAATAATAATAACATGTATTCAATGAACATTATTGCTCATTGAAAACATGTGCACATTTATTCAGCAATAATAATTGTCAAGTGTCTTTGCTTAAGGACACAAGTGTCAAAACTAGGACTCGAACTCACACTCTCCTGAATAGAAACACCAGGGCCCATTTTCATGGCTCTGCTTACTGCCGAATTATGCACTTATGATCACGATTCCCCGCTTGCGTGCAAGCGCCGAATTTCTGCGGTAGCCTTGTTAGCGTAGAATGCCTAGCAACAAGGACAACGCACGTGCAGAAGCCAAAATTTGTCGCTAACCCGTGAAATACGCTTGCTGAAAGCTCAAAATTCCCTGCTTCCGTAAACGCCGATTCTGTGCTTTTGGTAAGCAGAGCCATGAAATTGGGCCCAGAGGTTGACTACTCGGCCACGTTAGGCCATGCATGTGCATGCATTTTCACCAATCGTATACACCACCTACATGTATGTCATATGTACTACTAATGTTGATGACAATTTCGCTTATTCATAAAAAAAAAACTAACAAATTTATTCACGGTTGAAGAGTCCTGGGGCCAATTTCATAGAGCTGCTTAAGCAAAAAATTTGCTTAAGCACGAAAATAGCTTGCTTATTTTACACAAGTTACTGGACAAAATTTCATGACATACATGTATACATTGCTTGTGACTGGTATTTAGCTGTTGTTTACTTAGCATAACAATTGAGTTGAGTCTTGGCCGGTACTCTGATTTTACTAAGCAAGGATATTTCTGCTTAAGCAAATATTTTTGCTTAAGCAGCTCTATGAAATTGGGCCCTGATGAAGTGTCATGCGCAGACTTGTTTGTGTTGTCAGACGAAAAAAGCCAGGCACTGTCAATTTTCAGTGAGTGTCTCCCTATGGAATTCTAGCGGATGAGTTTGAGCCAGATACAACAAATCAACATCCAGCATAGTACATCCATAGAGCTATATACATTGACTAGAGTGCTAACACCCCGTTATACACGCACTAAGGTTTTGAAGCCGTGAGGGCGCATCCATGTTTATGTACAAACCAATACAAAAGCTTGAAATTTTGTACGGCAATTGTACGGCTATTTGCATGATAGTGCGTTTGTTCTTTTTTATGTGCCATCGAAGCAAAAATGCAGTAAATGTGAACGCACAATCTGCTGATCAGCGTACAAACTGCGAGCGTCATGTGCCTCATGATTAAAAGGCGCGTTTACTTTTTTTTTAGTACGGCAATCAAGTCGAAGTTTTGGTTTTTGTAGCGCGGACGCACGCGAGTGGACAGTTGCGTACGTAAGCGCACACGCCGAATGTAAAATAATCGCGGCAATGTGTGTTCTCTTAAAATTCAAAATTCACGCAACACATCAAACATGTCTGCGCACAGGGTGGCTTCAAAACGCAGAGCAAGTTAGCGCTCTAGTCAATATATATAGCTCTATGAGTACATCCAATCTAATCAATGTTGGGACTACACTCAAGTTGAAAATGATAGAAGAAAATGGGCAGGCTAGGGAGGGGGGTTTGGTATGGTGATAAATAAAAAGCTATGGGATTGTGAAAAACAAGAAAATTGCTTTGAAAATGTTTGCAGCTTCTAATTGGTTTGGTGTGAAACCCCTTGATGAACACACACAATTTGGTTTGCAATTGTACAGACTTTCTATACCCTTAGAAAGTGCGTTCAGGGTGATCAGATTGCGATTAATTCAATCCACCAACAACTCCAGCGTGTCACATTGGTACATGTCAGTGTCAATGACCAGGGCCTAATTTCATAAAGCATGTAAGCACAAAACTTTGCTTAGCATGAAATTTCTGCATTGATAAAAACAGGATTACCAACCAAATTTCGGGTGATTTTCAGGATAAGCAAAAAACAGCTGAATACCAGTAACAAGCAGAATGCAACAAGTGGAAATTTTGTTAATAATCCTGTTTAAATCACAAAAGAAATTCCATGCTTAGCCAAATTGTTGTGCTTACAGACTTTATGAAATTGGGCCCTGTATCCATGTGAACCAACATACACATAAATTAACACCCGGTAAAGTAGAATCACAAACGCTCATTGAAGTCATGTGAAAAAAATTGGGAAAATCCTTGAATTGTGTTCACTGTTTGCAAACATTGATTTTTGGCTTGTGAGACAAAAAATAATTGATTCTCAAAATCTATAGCATTTCAAGCAACAGTATTTCAAAGGGAGTTAACCCACAATGACCATCTTCAAAACATTTACACTGTGTATAAATCTGTGAATATTTACAATTTTTCACTATTACTAATGTTATGAACACCCTGGAAATCCATGACAACTTATTCGCAATGATTAACCCTTTTAATATAAACATTCCCTCCATTCTAAATAATAATACAGGAGTAGCTTTGAAAATGTGCCTTAAAAAAAATTAAAAATAAATTTCAAACAAAAGAAAGTACAATTTACCTTTGGGAAAATCTTGCCAAAATCATAGAAGGAAACTTAAAGAAAGAACTTCCTGCGACTCGTTTCCATTTCGTGCCTCTGTAGTAAGAAAAAAGGAAGAAGAAAAAAAAAAAAAACAGTATTTTAGACAAACAAGTTATGGCAAGATCATAGAGTTCCCCTTACTAGAGGAAAATTTCCCTGTCCATTCAAGAGCAAATTTCAAGGCCTGGATGTTACTGCAGTTATGCTTCCCAGATTCAAATTATGGGGCATAAACTTTTTACTTTTTACGTACGCATGTATAACCACATTAAATGTGCCTTGAAATGAAATATTTCTCAATATACTTCATACAATCAAGTTGTTATTGCCTTACATTTCTTTATTGTTTTATGATCATACTTTATGGATTTTAATTTTGGACCTTTTAATTATTTAGTTTTTGTGGTTAAAATTTGTGTTGTTGTAAAGCGCGTGGGAGCATTTTTAATGGATTTGGCGCTATATAAATGTTTATTATTACTATTACTATTACTATTACTATTACTATTACTATTACTACTACTACTACTACTACTACTACTACTACTACTACTACTACTACTACTACTACTACTACTACTACTACTACTACTACTACTACTACTACTACTACTACTACTACTACTACTACTACTACTACTACTACTACTACTACTACTACTACTACTACTACTACTACTACTACTACTACTACTACTACTACTACTACTACTACTACTACTACTACTACTACTACTACTACTACTACTACTACTACTACTACTACTACTACTACTACTACTACTACTACTACTACTACTACTACTACTACTACTACTACTACTACTACTACTACTACTACTACTACTACTACTACTACTACTACTACTACTACTACTACTACTACTACTACTACTACTACTACTACTACTACTACTACTACTACTACTACTACTACTACTACTACTACTACTACTACTACTACTACTACTACTACTACTACTACTACTACTACTACTACTACTACTACTACTACTACTACTACTACTACTACTACTACTACTACTACTACTACTACTACTACTACTACTACTACTACTACTACTACTACTACTACTACTACTACTACTACTACTACTACTACTACTACTACTACTACTACTACTACTACTACTACTACTACTACTACTACTACTACTACTACTACTACTACTACTACTACTACTACTACTACTACTACTACTACTACTACTACTACTACTACTACTACTACTACTACTACTACTACTACTACTACTACTACTACTACTACTACTACTACTACTACTACTACTACTACTACTACTACTACTACTACTACTACTACTACTACTACTACTACTACTACTACTACTACTACTACTACTACTACTACTACTACTACTACTACTACTACTACTACTACTACTACTACTACTACTACTACTACTACTACTACTACTACTACTACTACTACTACTACTACTACTACTACTACTACTACTACTACTACTACTACTACTACTACTACTACTACTACTACTACTACTACTACTACTACTACTACTACTACTACTACTACTACTACTACTACTACTACTACTACTACTACTACTACTACTACTACTACTACTACTACTACTACTACTACTACTACTACTACTACTACTACTACTACTACTACTACTACTACTACTACTACTACTACTACTACTACTACTACTACTACTACTACTACTACTACTACTACTACTACTACTACTACTACTACTACTACTACTACTACTACTACTACTACTACTACTACTACTACTACTACTACTACTACTACTACTACTACTACTACTACTACTACTACTACTACTACTACTACTACTACTACTACTACTACTACTACTACTACTACTACTACTACTACTACTACTACTACTACTACTACTACTACTACTACTACTACTACTACTACTACTACTACTACTACTACTACTACTACTACTACTACTACTACTACTACTACTACTACTACTACTACTACTACTACTACTACTACTACTACTACTACTACTACTACTACTACTACTACTACTACTACTACTACTACTACTACTACTACTACTACTACTACTACTACTACTACTACTACTACTACTACTACTACTACTACTACTACTACTACTACTACTACTACTACTACTACTACTACTACTACTACTACTACTACTACTACTACTACTACTACTACTACTACTACTACTACTACTACTACTACTACTACTACTACTACTACTACTACTACTACTACTACTACTACTACTACTACTACTACTACTACTACTACTACTACTACTACTACTACTACTACTACTACTACTACTACTACTACTACTACTACTACTACTACTACTACTACTACTACTACTACTACTACTACTACTACTACTACTACTACTACTACTACTACTACTACTACTACTACTACTACTACTACTACTACTACTACTACTACTACTACTACTACTACTACTACTACTACTACTACTACTACTACTACTACTACTACTACTACTACTACTACTACTACTACTACTACTACTACTACTACTACTACTACTACTACTACTACTACTACTACTACTACTACTACTACTACTACTACTACTACTACTACTACTACTACTACTACTACTACTACTACTACTACTACTACTACTACTACTACTACTACTACTACTACTACTACTACTACTACTACTACTACTACTACTACTACTACTACTACTACTACTACTACTACTACTACTACTACTACTACTACTACTACTACTACTACTACTACTACTACTACTACTACTACTACTACTACTACTACTACTACTACTACTACTACTACTACTACTACTACTACTACTACTACTACTACTACTACTACTACTACTACTACTACTACTACTACTACTACTACTACTACTACTACTACTACTACTACTACTACTACTACTACTACTACTACTACTACTACTACTACTACTACTACTACTACTACTACTACTACTACTACTACTACTACTACTACTACTACTACTACTACTACTACTACTACTACTACTACTACTACTACTACTACTACTACTACTACTACTACTACTACTACTACTACTACTACTACTACTACTACTACTACTACTACTACTACTACTACTACTACTACTACTACTACTACTACTACTACTACTACTACTACTACTACTACTACTACTACTACTACTACTACTACTACTACTACTACTACTACTACTACTACTACTACTACTACTACTACTACTACTACTACTACTACTACTACTACTACTACTACTACTACTACTACTACTACTACTACTACTACTACTACTACTACTACTACTACTACTACTACTACTACTACTACTACTACTACTACTACTACTACTACTACTACTACTACTACTACTACTACTACTACTACTACTACTACTACTACTACTACTACTACTACTACTACTACTACTACTACTACTACTACTACTACTACTACTACTACTACTACTACTACTACTACTACTACTACTACTACTACTACTACTACTACTACTACTACTACTACTACTACTACTACTACTACTACTACTACTACTACTACTACTACTACTACTACTACTACTACTACTACTACTACTACTACTACTACTACTACTACTACTACTACTACTACTACTACTATTATTATTATTATTATTATTATTATTATTATTATTATTATTATTATTATTATTATTATTATTATTATTATTATTATTACATTTTAAGGGGATTACCAGACGTACATGTGTACTTTAACAAAAACATTTCAGTACACCTTTAGACTAAAGATTACAAAACAACCACAGAAACATACAGAAACATACAGACACTGGACACTATTGGTAATTGTCAGAGACTAGTCTTCACAGTTGGTGTACATCAACATATATGCATAAAATAACAAACCTTTGAACATTTGAGCTCAATCGGTTTTCGAAGTTGCGATATAATAATACAGGAATAAACACCCTTGTCCCACGAAGTTGTGCGCTTTCAGATATTGATTTCGAGACCTCAAATTCTAAATCTGAGGTCTCGAAATCAAATTTGTGGAAAATTACTTCTTTCTCGAAAACTACATTACTTCAGAGGGAGCCGTTTCTCACAATGTCTTATACTATCTACCTTTCCCCATTACTCGTTACCAAGAAAGGTTTTATGCTAATAATTATTATGAGTAATTACGAAGAATGTCCTCTGCCTTTAGAACCACTACTAACTGTGTTAGTTGCACACATGTATTAAATACAATGACAGTATGCTGCATCTACTTGATTTGTATCAGTCACGGTGGACACAAAAGATGCATAAAATGCCTTTAAACCAACATTTATTATACATGCTTCCAAATAAATTGAACAAAATGAGCTCAAAGGGTCTCAGAGAGCTACGCCAGCCAATTTCCTGACACAAAGTGCCCATCAATGGGAGCTATAAAAAGATGAATATGCCCATCTCGAACTAGGAAGACATGATCCATCCAATTGACTCTGCACGTCTCCCATGTATAAAAAATGAAGACACAAAATTCACCGAAGACTATCTTTTTCTGTGAAATCAGATCTTATTTTAAATTATAAATAATATAAATACAACATTCTTGGACAAAAAAACACCTATAAGAGATATCCATTTGTTAAAATATATTTGTGAAAAATAAACATTGGAATAAGGAATGAGAAATTTGGGACAGGGATTTCCAGTGCTAAAAACTATAGACGATGTGACCTATGTTTACATTCAAACCGCCCTCTGTTGACAAAACACTATCCGTCATGTTTCGCCGGGCACTGAGTTGCGTAGTCATAGTAAGTTTGCGTACACTTTCTAGCTGGCTGCCAAAACACAAAGGTTTTGCCCGGCGGTATGCGCGCGAATCATGTTATGTTTTTCGTGTGACGTCAGAGGGCAGAGGTCTATACTGGAGGCCTGAGCCAAGTGATTGCAGCTTTGGGCAAGTTAACTCATGACTGAGCAAGTCTGGTGCTCTTATGTTTTTAAGTGAATAAATCTCACTGTGTGAAATCTTAAACAACAAAATTGATGCTCAATCTCATAAATATCTTTCAATTCTGTACAGCAGCGAAGTATACTTCAAAATTTGTTAAACCTTGTCTTTTACTGCTAGTTCAAATAAAATATTTCCTTGTTCGATTTTGGTATTGTGAAGAAGATTCTGGTCCAGTTAAAAACATTGAGCTAAAAAATTCTTGTGGATTTGTCCTCAAATATTTGATGCTTATGTTTTTTACTTTATTTCTTATTGCTCCACAAATAATACGACCAATACATGTACATAAAAGTACATCGGTTTTTATGATCAGCTTGGGCACAAATCTTTACTGTGTACAACTATACGGAAACAGAGGTCATGAATGCCTTTGTTAAATTAATTTAACTTTCATTATTATTCCAGGCTAAATTTTATTTCCTGAAGCGTATGATATATTTTTCATTGCCATTAACAAATACTAAATGAAAGTACCTAAAGAACTAGAATCGCACCCATGAAAACTGACAAAGATGAGTTCAAATAAACGTGAGACTTGCTCAAGTCTATTAAGATAAACGAGCAGTAAACTTTCTGGAAAAATTAATGTTATGCACAAAAATTGTGAATTATCATAAAGCTAAATGATCCCAACAAATAAACAATTTAAAAAAATAATAAAAAAATATATTAAAATTCCCAATCATTTTTGAGAGCTCTGAATCTTGACATTGGTTCAACTCATCAAAACAGATGTGAACCACCCCCCCCCCCCCACAAAAAAAAGACTTCATTTATAATGAACCCAGGAACACAGAAACACACACCCACACAGTCACAGCCTAGCGACTAACAACAGCAGCGCCATCTTTCAATACGTTGCCGTGGTAATCACTCTCATTAATTCCAGTGCCAGGTTGCCATGGCGATCCCCCCTCCATTACACATGTAGACAAAAACGAGCATGGTAGGGGCAAATTACGCCAAAAAGGTCAGTTTAAATTGCTGGCGATATCTACATGCGGACATAAATAAATTTGTGGATTGTTTATGATATATACGGAGCCTATTGTCATAACATGCGGAGATCACGAGGTATGCTACGATCGCAAGGTCAGGCAAGAAAAGTGCACACCATTGTGAGGTCTGGTTAATAATGCATAAATCGCCTCATGGATAATTGTGAGGATTGAAATCCTACATTGGCACAACCCAACCTTTCTACATCATGTACATCGTTATTATTCTATGTTTTCTTTAACCATCACAACACACAATTTTTTATACAAACATAACAAGTGCCACATTTCATAAAGCGGTCGAGCAGAAAATACTGAGTGCCACATTTCTTTGCTGAGCAAAAATTAAGTGGGGCACAAACCACTACAATGTAAACTTAATTTAATTTTGGCTGGTAGCCCTTTCTGTCGAGCAATAACTTGTCTGTGCTTAGCCAGTAATTGTGCTTAGAGGCTTTATGAAATGGGGCACTGGCCTTCATTTTAAACATGTACAGTCCAAAATCCTTCAACATCAAATTGCCAAAAGAGTGAAGTCCAAACTGCCAAACAACAGGTGCTTGGATCAGATATTCCACACACAAAAAGAGGAGTGACATACGAGTAGGCAGGGCCTGGGACTTATTCTTTGAAAGGGCATATATTCATTCTGCAAGGGGCTCTCCTCATTCTGCCAGGGGCACTCCCATAATATAATCTGAAAGTATACAGGGGTCGATTTCACAAAGAGTTAGGACTAGTCCTGACTTAGGATTGGTCCTACGAGATGGATAGTCCTAAGTTAGGACGAGTAACTGGTCCAAACTCGGGATAAGACTAGTCCTAACTCTTTGTGAAATCAACCCCAGGAACTGTTCAAGGGAGCACCAAGGCCAGGACCAGGGGCAACAGAGGCAACACTGAGAGGCAATGTCCTTTAGGTAATTCAAAGCTTACATATATGAGTTTAAGAGGTTGGAGGAATTAGGTCACACACTAACCAACCTGTCTAGTCTAAAAAGAAGCTCTCTGTTAAAGGTACTGGACACTTTTGGTAATTACTCAAAATAACTGTTCGCGTAAAAACTTACTCTGTATTAATGAGCAATGGAGAGCCGTTGATAGTATAACATTTTTATGATGAACTGCTCTCTCTGAAGTAACATAGTTTTTGAGAAAGAGGTTGTTTGTTTGCTCAAATATTACAATACTTGAGGCCTGAAGCCTTTTTTAGGCATCTGAAAGCACACAAATTTGTGCAACAAGGGCGTTTTCTCTTTCATCATTCTCTTGCAACTGAGATGATTTTTTACAGATATGCTATTTTACAGTGTTTTATGCATAGGTTGGGATACACTGGTCTTTGACAATTACCAATAGTGTCCATTGCCTTTAACCACTTCTGTCTGTATTTAAAATAAAAAAAGGGTTATGCCTCTGTGCATAATCACTTTTTATTATTACTTTTTGTAGCTTCGAGACCACAATGAAGCTCTGACTTGACTAATGAAAGACAACGAATGTTCTCATGATAAGCAACGGGATTTGTTGTTCTCCAGTGAGGTCATGCGCTCAACCTCTGCCCTAAGTAACGGCGATAATCTACCACAGTGTGCTGGACTCTCTGAATGCTCGGACTTCAGCTGTATTCAAACTGTACAGTAGGTAACTTAATCAAACACTAATTACTCTAATTCGATTATGCATTACGTGTATTATGTAAAGCATCATTAAGGAAATTAATGCGCGCTGCTGTTTGGGCTGTCCAGCAAATTGAAGGTTCCCCGTTTGTTGATGGATGTATACCGTATGCAGTATAGATTGCCATTCGCTTGTCACACATGATATTAATATTTGTTGTTCTTTGCTAACATAGAGGGCGTGGAAAACAGACACAGGTGGAAGCAACACACTGACTAGGCTCATCACTGTGTTATACCTTGTACATGAACAAGGCCAAGTTTTATAGAGGGTTGCTTAAAGGCAGTGGACACTATTGGTAATTGTCAAAGACTAGCCTTTACAGTTGGTGTACCATATCTCAACATATGCATAAAATAACAAACCTGTGAAAATTTGAGCTGAATTGGTCGTTGAAGTTGCGAGATAATAATGAAAGAAAAATAACCCTTGTCACACGAAGTTGTGTGCGTTTAGATGGTTGATTTTGAGACCTCAAGTTCTAAATCTGAGGTCTCGAAATCAAATTCGTGGAAAATTACTTCTTTCTCGAAAACTATGGCACTTCAGAGGGAGCCGTTTCTCACAATGTTTTATACCATCAACCTCTCCCCATTACTCGTCACCAAGTAAGGTTTTATGCCAATAATTATTTTGAGTAATTACCAATAGTGTCCACTGCCTTTAAAGGGTCTATGTACTTTTTCCTGACACAAAACACATTGTCCACAGATTTACATTAAACTTACACAGTTTGAATATAATGATGGTAGAAAGCTTGAAAGTAATGAGTAAAACAAATAATTTCCGTCTCAGTTTTCGCATGTAAAATCGTATTCATGCTATGTTTATTGTATGTTTATGGTATAATAAAATGTTTTTTTACATGCTAAAATAATTTTCATCTCCCTTGAGACAAACATTATTTTGTGACTTGTTTTACCCATTTTCTCAAAAACTACAGAACCTCAGTAATATTTGAAGGGAAGCTTTCCACTATCATTATCTTCAAACCCTGTAAGTTTAATGTAAATCTGTGGACATTTTGAAAAAGTACCCAAATCCTTTAGCACAAAATGTAGCTAAGCATAATGACATTACGGTTACCAGAATGAGGTTACCAGCCAAAATACCATGTCACAGCTACAACTTATGACTGGTATCCTGCTCTATTCTGCTTACCAGAAAACTAATAAACAATATTTTCTGCATAAACAGCTCTATGAATTTGGGCCCAGAATGTCTATAGTACTTTAAATTTATTTGAGTGATGTACATTACTATTAAATACTTCTTCATGTATGAGAAGAAATTTATAATTTGTCTTTTAGAGTATTAAAACACTCATACAGAAAAAATTCTTATTCAAATAAATACACAAAGTCAAACGTAATTTATAAATTATTTTCTCATAACACTTTGATTCTGGTCTTTGTGAAAACTTTTCTGGTCCAGAAAACATTTTGAGATACAAGGCCTCTGGTCTTGTTGATTTTTCCTCCTAAATTCAAGCCCTGAGCTTCTTTTGTTTATCAGCAGAAGTTTATGTATGCATATTTTTGAAAGGGCAACGGCTCCAAGGCATTCTCTGCTTGGCAAAGGGCACACTATGAAGAAATTCTAAATTTCTACTGGAGCATTTCAAGGGCACCAAGGCAATGACCGAAGGCGTGGGTAAAGTATCAGACCCGCTGTTGCCAATGGAACATTCTGACCCAGTAACTTTCTAAAGGACAACAAAGACGGTCATTGATCTCCGGGATTTTCAACCTGAAGTTGGGCATCTTCACCCAGAGGTGGGTTCAAATCCTGGTCATGAATATTGTGCCTTTGAGCAAGACACCTGACTATAATTGCTTCTCTTCGACCAGGTGTACATGGGCACCCGTGAGAGGGCAGAGATGGTTCAGTGGTACCCCTTAGACATTTACAACTTCCTAATAGAAGTACCCTTCACCAAGGAGAAAAACACATTGGGGCAATTGCCCTTTCAAAACCGAAGTGCTGATAATTTCAGTTTAAAGAAACTCAACTCTTAAAGGCAGTGGACACTGTTGGTAATTGTAAAAGACTAGTCTTCACAGTTGGTGTACCTCAACATTTGCATAAAATAACAAACCTGTGAAAATTTCAGCTCAATCGGTCGTCGAAGTTGCGAGATAATAATGAAAGAAAAAACACCCTTGTCACACAAAGTTGTGTGCTTTCAGATGCTTGATTTCGAGACCTCAAATTAATTCTAAACTCGAGGTCTCGAACTCATATTCATGGAAAATTACTTCTTTCTCGAAAACTCGCCACTTCAGAGGGAGCTGTTTCTCACAATGTTTTATACTATCAACCTCTCCCCATTACTCGTGATCAAGAAAGGCTTAATGATGATAATTATTTTGAGTAATTACCAATAGTGTCCACTGCCTTTAAGAGACCATAGCCGCAGCAAACAGCTACAAAATTTCGCCATCTTCCGCTCAAAGCAGACGGTAAAAAGGAAAGGTATTGGACCAAATTTACATTTTTTTATTTTCCCGTGTTAACATAGATTGTGATTCAGCCTTAAGGGCACTGAACACATATTGGTAATTGCCAAAGACCAGTATTCTCACCTCGTGTTTCCTAACCTATGCATAAAATAACAGGCTTGTACAAATTTGGACTCAATTGGTCATTGAAGTTAAATCCCTTATCCATACATGAAGATGTTAGGGTGCATTGAACCCATCCTAAGTTAACTCGAGATAGGATTCATCCTAGCGTTTCGTGAAATCGGATGCAGGTACACAATTGCACACAGAATGGTCATATTCTCATTCGGCAGGCTTTGCTATCATAGCCAAAGTTCACTCAATTACCAATCGTGTACCACAATCAGTTGTTTTCTCGCAAAATTTTAAGGGGGCTGATCACGAAAATAAAATTAATTATAATAATAATTTTCCTGACCTTGTGTACCCATTCGTACTCGCCAAACTTGGAGTCAAATGTGCCCTTTTGCAGTGAACGCAGCTTGAGTGTGAACCTCGGCCCGAGCTCCTGCAGACCAACTTTCTTTGCATTCCGAAAGATGTACCTGTTAGAGGACAAGAGAAGCATAAAGAGCAGTGCTTAATCCTCCTCTAAGACCATTCAATTAGTTCATTCATGGTTTATATTTGCAAGTTACCAACAACAATATTTTTTGTTTTAATTCAGAAAGCACAATCAAAAAGGAAAAGAAAAACAATTAATTAAAACAAAACGCCAGAAAAATTGCACACGGAAACTTAATGTTTAGTAAGCATATGAGATATTTATACAATAAAAAAACAATGTCGTTGCATCAATCAGAATTTGTTCACACACCAAAATTATAAAAACCAAAAAGGTCATAGGCAAAAATCATACCATGCAACTTTAAGTGCATCTGTTCCCTTTTGTTTAAATGATTGGAGGAAATTGTCTGCACTTCACACATGCAACTCAGTACAGTCACACTCTTAAAAACAAAAACAAAAAGTAATCACTTTTTGCGACGCTGAAATTGTTTCAATTATAAATGACTTGAAGACATCCCCAGGAGATACAGTCCAGATGCAATCCTTCTTAACAACAATCCCCCACACGAGGCCAAACACATTAGGGAAGACAACAATGGGAGGCAATTTGCCTCCATCGCCCCTGGTCATTGCTTTCAAACATAATAGTTCACAATTTCCTCATAGAGGTGCCCTTTATCGAGGAGAAAATGTCTTTACTCATTCAAACATGGAAACATTAGGCCTGTCATTGCCTGGCACATGCTCTCAAAACATCTTTTCTTCCCAGTATCTGTTTTTTTCCCCCGACCCAAGTTCCAACCCTAAATGTCAGGCCTCAACCTCCCATGCCCAGCCCCGAGATGCAACTTACCGAGACCCAAAGTTTATACAAAACAAAAAAAATCAACCTGGGGGAAACTTCTCGCAAATGTCTTACATGCCCAACAGGTCCGACAACGGGCTGAGAAAACAGAATTACGGAAGCAAAACACTTCACATGGGTTTTTTATCTACACCCCTGGACGTTGTTCTCCCACCTGGAATTAATGTCATGACATTTGGCCGTAGGGGGGATAATCTTTCTCTTAAGTAGTACGTTTTGTGAGATTCAAAAACAAATAAGGGATTATTTTGGTCACATTCTTTGCCAGTGAGATTAACAAAATACTTTCTCCTGCTCAAATCATCCCTCAAGACAAATCCATTACAACTAGTACTGGAGATGGGTAACCTTTAAAAAGTGAAGAGCAGATTGTGATTCAGCGTTAAGGGCACTGAACACATATTGGTAATTGCCAAAGACCAGTATCTCATTTGGTGTATCCCAACCTATGCATAAAATAACAGGCCTATAAATATTTGGAATAAATTGGTCATTGAAGTTGCAACAAAATGATGAAAGAATAAAACACCCTTGTTACAAGTACAAAATAATATGCTTTCCGATAAGAATAAAAGGCTTCTGGCCAGAAGTCTTTTTTTATTTTACTGAGAAATTACCTGTATATTACTTTTGAGGGAGTCAGTTGTCACAATGTTTTATCCTGTCAACAGCTCTCTGTTGCTCATTAGCAAGGTAAGTTTTATGCTATTATATGTTCCGAGTAATTATCAATCGTGTACAGTACCTTTAAAGGCAGTGGACACTATTGTTAATTACTTTAAATAATTATTAGCATAAAACCTTACTTGGTAACGAGTAATGGGTAGAGGTTGATAGTATAAAACATTTTGAGAAACGGCTCCCTCTGAAGTGACGTAGTCTTTGAGAAAGAAGTAATTTTCCACAAATTTATTTCGAGACCTCAAGTTTAGAATTTGAGGTCTCGAAATCAAGTGTGACAGGGGTGTTTTTTTCTTCATTACCCACCATCTCGCAACTTCAACAACCAATTCAGCTCAAATTTTCAAAGGTTTGTTATTTTATGCATATGTTTGGAAAAACCAAGTGAGAAGACTTGTCTATGACAACTACCAATAGTGTCCAGTGTCTTTAAGACTATTTAAGGCTATTCCAAGGGTCTAGATAGTGTACGCTGTGTCTAGGGAAAGACTTAGGTCTAAATTATAGATTTTCATCCTGAAAACTGTGATTGCTATCTAGTAAAGTCACACTAGTAAAATACTTTGATGTACTCTGATTGGTCAAAGACTAGACTGGGGGTGTATGCTAAAGGCATTGGACACCTTTAGTAATTGTCAATTTTGTTATTGCAAGTACAGAAATAAATGATTCATTGAATTTAATTGAATTAACATTCGATATAAAGCAAGCTTTGTGAACTACGGATAAATGTCCCCTTAAAGACACTGGACACTCCTGGTAATTGTCAAAGACTAGTCTTCACAGTTGTTGTATCTCAACATATGCATAAAATAATAAACCTGTGAAAATTTAAGCTCAAAGTCGTCGAAGTTGTTAGATAATAATGAAAGAAAAATACACCCTTGGCGCACCATGGTCAAACGAAGTTGTGTGTTTTCAGATGCTTGATTTCGAGACCTCAAATTCTAAATCTGGTGTCTCGAAATCAAATTCGTGGAAAATTACTTCTTTCACAAAAACTATGTCACTTCAGAGGGAGCTGTTTATCACAATGTTTTATACTATCAACAGCTCCCCATTACTTGTTACCAATTGAGGTTTTATGCTAATAATTATTTTGAGTAATTACAAATAGTGTCCACTGACTTTAAACAAGCATTTTTTATGGCAGAAAACATACAAGCTGCTTAAAATAGGAAAGAAAGAAAAATGAACAATAAATAAAAACAACAATAAATTTCCTAATCAACAGAATAAAAAAAAATTAAACTCATTTCATACCTGTGGTGCCTGAAGAAGATGTAATCTCTCTGGTTGTGAAATGTGACGGCGCGTCGCCCGACAAAGTTTGGATCGTGCGGAAACAACGCAGCTAGTAACCTCCCTATACTGTGGCCAAGCCTGGTGTTGAAGTTGTTGAGAATCAGCTCGGGAAGATGGTCTGTTGTATCACCACACCTCTAGTGGACGGAGGAGAAAAAAAAAACAATTCAAAGTTTAGTTTTGTTACCATTATTGCACAAAAATCAAGATACAACGTGGTGCAAAAGGGAAACAGGAAACCCAGAACAGGTGCGCAGGCTAACTAAATGGAGCTCCTAAACCCATTTTCTCTCTTTTTTTAGTAAGCAGCGCCAACAACCGAGAAGGAGTTGAAAGTAAAATAATCATTATCAATATAAACCACAAGGGAAACTGACTGGGTAAATTTGTAAATGTTTTTTGGGGTTGAACAAAGAATTGACTAGAGTGGGATTCGAACCAACGACCTCCGGATTAAAGTGCCGGCGCTCTACCAACTGAGCTATCTAGCCCTATATTGGCGGTGTCCCTATTTTGTCAATATCTTTGTTCGGGGGTGCCAGTCAGAAGCCATACAACCGTTAACTGCCGTGTTGCCAGGGATCACACCCAAATTACGATACAACCTAGGAAGCGGCAGCTAGGGGATCCCACTCTAGTCAATTCTTTGTTCAACCCCCTAAAATAATCATTCTTATAATAGGCAAATATGAGGTGCTTTCAAATGCACTGGACACCTTTGGTTATTGTCAACGACTAGTATCCTCAGATGAGTAAAAAAGGCTTCAGGCCTGAAGTCTTTTAATATTTGACTGAGAAATGACCTCCTTCTCCAAAAACTACCTTAGTTCATCAGAGGGAGCTGTTTCTCACAATGATTTATACTATCAACAGCTCTCCATAAGCCTTTTTGAGATATGGTGGACACAACACTATAAGGTTTGAGTAAACTTGTGTATATACCCAAACCAAACAGTACACTCCTATCAAGTCTGCCATACCTAAAAAAGGCTTATTATGCGAAGTAAGTTTTTATGCTAACAGCTTTCCCTTAGATGACAATCAGAGCATACTGATCGAAATGTCAAGTCTAAACCAACGGTTCTTTTTAGAACCACCCCAACTCATCACAACATCATTATGTGGTGTTACCGCAAACCTTTCCATATCGTATTTCCACCATGCAAAGTTTCAAATCCTACTTATGCTAACAACTGTTTTAGTAATTACCAATAGTATCCAGTGCCTTTAAGCAGCTCTATCATATTGAACCCAGCTAGTTCGGCTGAGCGGCTTTCTTTCCCAGCCTTTCAACCCTCTGCGCTTACCTTGATTTCTTTCCTCAGTTTCACACTGGAGAGTTTGAAGTGAGCCGTGGGGCCGTCAGGTAGATGACATATCAACATAGCATCTTGGGGTATGGGGTTAAGGTACTATAATGACGGAAACGTGACAATGTATCAACTTTTTTTTCAGTGGGATGGGTGGTTTTCTAACTGTGGGGTGGGTATTAGGGGACATTCTTTGTGGCAGGACGGCTTTGTAGAGGTGCTGGTCACCTGTTCCTCCTTGCCACTCACTGGCTCGGTATTTTTTGCTATTTTGCTTCTATGTTTCTTTATGTATCGATTTGTATATATATGCCAGTGTAAAGTCTAATACACTAAACTTAAACTAACTCTCAACAGTTTGTTTCACCCTCCTATTGACCCCTTGCACCAATTCATTCAGCAGAATAGTCAGAAAATTCCAAAAAATAAATATTCTCAAAATTGTTGCAGGCAATTTTGAAATCTTTTAACATTGACTATTCTGAATGACCCCTTGCACAGGCCTATCCAGTCTGCCATGGGAGTAAAAAGTCTGGTTGACACTCTCTAGTCAGCTCGCTCGTACTAGGAGCTTGATCAAGTAGCCATAGGAAACTTCCCTTACTACAATCTCGGCTAAAATGCTTGGGCCACCCCTTGTCCACTTCCCCTGACAATGAACATTCTCTCCCCCGTCCCCCTGTTCAATGTTGACTGGAACGCAGAAGAAGACCTTGCAACAATGAGAACCAACATTGAAAGGGGGCAGGGGGGCCCAACGAGATATGGCCATGATTGTAGAATGGCAAGGGGGGGGGGGGGGGGGGGGAGAAGGGAGAGGGGGTATGGTATTATCAAAGGATACTAGGCAGCTTTTTGTCTCCATTAATAACTATGAGGTCAGTGAAGCCTTTCTCTGTAGCCTTAGGGATGACCTTCTTAAGAGCAGAGAGGCGACGAGGGTACACCTCAGAATTAGGGATACACGTCTGTAGCTGCCGACAGAGGATTTTACATTTCTGTGAAAATAACCCAAGACAAAGATGAGAAAAAATGAGATAATACAGAGATGGTAAAATGAGCAAATCAGGTAAAGCCAGGTTCATACTTCCTGCAAATGCGAATGCGATACGAATTTTGATGTCACAAATTCGCACTGAATAACTCACAACAGTTGAACTGTGTTCAACACTTGCGAACCATTTGCTGCGAAAACAGGGCTGCGACGTCAAAATTTGATTTGCATCCACAGGAAGTAAGAACAAAAAATTTCTTGTGTCACTCCCGAGAAAGATATTCTACAAAGATTTCTGGGAGTTACACAAGGAATGTCATCCTAAACTGAGAATTTTTCTTATTTCAGGAATACAATTTTTTACTTAGCAGAGCAGATATAGACACTGGTTTAAGTTCACTTAAGACTTAAGTTTATTTTGATTTATTTTCACATACATGTCTTGAAATGTCGGACGCTGTTATAAGGACCTTAGGTTGTGTCTCTCGCTTGAAGTAGGAGGACATTTCATCCTGGTCTTCATCGTATGTTACCTGAAGGAAGGACATGTACATGCACAAAGATTAGTGATCAAATTAAAATAGATTATCTAGACTAGATCAGATTTGGTTAAATGCTATTTATATACTAGTAGGCCTGTACAAAAGAAATTGCCTTGGCTTAAAAAAAACATGTAAATTTGATAAAATAGTTAACTAAAGCCCGGTTCATACTTCCTGCAAATGCTTCACGCAAAGCGATTCTTGCCTCACAATTGGAAGTAGGAACCGGGCTTAAGAAATACATACTGTTATACAATCATACTATAGGCCTACATGTACAAGAAATTAGATCAAGAATCACACCACAATACTTATCCATGATAATTAAGTCTTTAAGAAAAAGACTTTATAACTCAAAACTCAAATTCAATAGTCTTATAAATCTATTAAGCCCCGCCCAATATCGCAACTGGTTAATCATTATAATCGGTTTACGTTGGCATTGCCCACCTGCGATATTATTTTTCATAGCTTCTTGTGCCTCTTTAGTAACTATTTTCCTTTTAAAATATCCATACCACAATGAAAGTACACAGAAGACAGAATAATGTCATAAAATTCTACACAATGTTAAGCCCATTCACAAGGTCAAAAAACAACTGGACCAGATGATCAGAAGACAACACAATCAAAATTAATGGTCCACTTCAGGTAAAAGCACAGCATCAAAAATATTCAAAACACACGTTCAGATTCATAACACATTATCAATAAGAATGCAATATAGGCAAATTATGTGATGGTTAAACGTTGAGTCTATAGTATAAACAGGGAATAAAAAAACAAGTATAATAATAATAATAATAATAATAATAATAATAATAATAATAATAATAATAATAATAATACTAATAATAATAATAATAATAATAATAATAAAGTAAACATTTTTATGGCGCTCTACAATTAACACAGCGCCTCACAAGAAAAACAAAATAACATAAGTAGAAAACAAAACAAAAGAAAAACAATAGAGGCTCTCGGTGGGGAAACAAAAACGTGTTGAGAGACCGCTCGAAGATCGAAGTAGACACTACTTCTCTGACATCACAGGGCAGTTGGTTCCAAAGCTTAGGAGCTGCATTGAAGAATAGATTGTCTCCAGCCTTTTTGTAGGAGCGAGGAACAACCAAGAGTGTGAGGTCAGAAGCAGAGCGGAGCCTTCTACGGTCTTCAGAATGACCAGTATTGTAGAGGGTGAAGTTTTCTGTGAGGTATTTTGGTGCTTGACCATGAAGACATTTGTGAACATACAGAAGGATTTTGTATTTGATTCTTTCTGGTACATGCTTGTTTAAGTATTCATGGCAATATCAGTTCACATCATATCAATTGGTAATAAATATAAAATTGAGCATTAATATTACACGTAGCGCCATCTATCCAGAAAATGTTCTGGGGGGCACATAAAAAATATAAAAAGTCATAAGAACAATAAGAACATAGAACATAGGTTTCATGATTCATCAATGCATCAAGATTGTCTAAACAGAGATTGTACCAAAATCAAGAAATCAACTCCAACGAAGACTACAACTTTCTATGAAATCAAATCCTGTTTTAAAAGTGTGTTTGTGTATGAAGTTCTTGTAAACAAAATACATCCAGACCAATTGGCTCTAAATAAATACAATTTCCATTTCAAATACAATTTCAATTTGGACATAATAAATGGGTATTATACACATAGAAATAAGTAAATGTTCAGAGGTACAACCGAAAATTGGGGAGTAAAAACAGAAACGGCACATGGTACATGTAGCTGGTACAAAAGAGGGTTGAAATGTCATCCAAACAAACCGTCTCTAAAATCTTACAACCTGACTCCCTAGCTGGGGATATTTTATACATGTACCTCTTCATCCTGTGGGTCCACCATGGTCTCGTCATACACCCTCATGCTCTCTATGGTCTTGGGAGCCTTCTTTGGAGGAGCCTAGGTGGTGGGAGAGAACAAGGAAGTATGGATTAACTATGTTGCATGGTTTCGGAGAAGCAAACTGTTGTTGCAGACCTTCGCCAAACTTGAGCTTGAGCCCAATTCATTACAAGTCGAGAACAAATCTGAAAGTTTAGCCTCAGCTCACTTGAACTCTACGTTGAATTTCTGTCCACGCTGAGCTCTAAGAAGCTCCACACAGAAGTTTCAAACTTGTGCCCTTAAGTTTCAAACTATGGCAAGCAAGTTTCAAACTTGTGACCTAATAAGTTTCTAAAAGCAAGTACTTTCCCAAGCTTATAAGGTTACTTAATGATTAATTCTTTTAATTTGTTTTTGGGGGTTGCAACTTTGTAACTGTTATTGTCTCTCTGCATAATGTGCGCATACTGTTTATTTGTTCGTTAGTGTATGCCTATGTGGTTTAAGGGTTTTTGTAATTTTTGTAATTTTTAATATTTTTAGAAGTGAATTTCACTGTATATGTATTTATATGTGTGACAATAAACAGTTGAATTGAATTGAATTGAATTGAAGCTCTGTGGTTTCCTTTTCCTATAAGCACCAAGATACAGAGCTCAATACACACCGGAGTATGGATGAACACAAAATGTAAATTTTGTTGGGAATTTTTGTAGCAGACTTGCACTATCGTATCTGGTTTTCTTACCTTGTCTCCAAGCATCTTTCTCTCTGACTTCTTCCTTTGCTTCTCCTTCAACTTGTCCTGAATTGAGAAGTAAGAATTGAGATTTAAAAAAAAAAAAGGAGGAAATCTCTTACAAACATGTTGGTGATTCTAATTATAAATAACTGGCCTGGGATTTACGTATTTATTTATTTATTTTTGTTATTATTTATTGGACATAAAAACACAACAAAATACAAACATAAACAAAACAAGACCCTGGGAATAACAAAGAAGGCCTTCAATTTCCAATATACGTATACATGTATTACAAATCTACAACTATTTACAATTAGTCTAAAATGACATAAAAAATATTAAAAGATGCTAAAAAGTTTGCCAAATGAAATAAGGTATTGTGCAGTGGTATTTTGAATTTGACATGTCTTCTTAGGCTTTCTGCACAATGGGCCGATCGCACCGAGCCATTCCCGCACGATCGGTTGATCGCGCATGTTCGTTGGCGAATGTTGCGCGATCAACCAATTGTTGCGCGATCGACCGATTGGTGCGTTTTCGACCGATTGTTGCGCGATCGACCGATTGCTGCGCGACCAGTAGATATTTCAATAGCGCAGATTGACCGATAGCGCCCAACAAATACACTCAGCGGGTGGATTAACGAGATGGCACTGGGGGAAAAAATGGAAAACACCGGAAAACTACCAGAAAAAAATGTTTTTGCCCCAGATCATGGAGTTGATTTTCCGCGACATTGGCTGTGTTTAGTGTGAGTGATGCCATCAACATTGTTGCTCGATGTGCTGTGGAGGACTGTACCATTTATGGATAAGGGTTGCTAACAGGAGCTTGCTACATTGGAACAACAGAGGGCATTGTGCAACTGTTCCTTAATCAATTATTATCTTGACTTTCTTCATAAAAATAGAAGCAAAAAATCATTAAAATTGTTCTGTATTTATATTTTGTATAAACTGTACAAAGTTTTATTTATTTTTGTTTTCTAATGAATTCTAAGACAAACCTTTATGAACAAATTTATAGGGGAATGGACAGATTAAGAACAAACCACTTCAGAAACGGCTTCGAAAATATGCAATTGTTTGTTTTATTAATTCATTTAAAAAAAATGCAAATATGCTTGGCAGATATAGAAACAAAAATAGAACATATATTTAAAAATAAAAAAATGTATAATGGAAAAGGTATAAAAAACTATAAGTTATCAGTTATAATTTGAATCAATGGAAATAACTGCGAAAATATTCTATCTCTCTCATCTTCTTGCACCCCCCCCCCCCTTCTCTCTGGGATCTGTGAAGTTTTTGTTCTTTTGGAAAAGTTTCCGTATGGCGCCACCACTTTTTCATTCGATATGAAATAATTTAGTATCTAATTTACCTCAATGAGATATCCTTTTTTGTAAAAATGAGTGAAAAAGTGGTGGCGCCATACGGAAAGTTATCCGTTCTTTTTCTTCAAAATATTTTCTCAATCAATCTTCGAAATATTTTCTCAATCAATCTTCGAAATATTTTCTCAATCAATTCAATGGTGTTATGAAATGATTCAATGACATTTTATATTTTATAGACAATGACTGATTGAAGATGTAAAAGTTCATGTTCCTACAATCCTAGAATTTGTGTCATGATTTGTGAAAGTGGTAAAACGGGAGCAAATATGTTGCTAGCTGTCGATCATTTGACCATTTCGTGTTTGACCATCTCGCCCTGTACGATTCGAATTGAGCTCGTAACCCTCCGGCTAGCTCCGCCGTCGGGAAGAGGGTTACGCTTTCAGAAATGACTGTGACAGAAGAATTAAAGTGAATTACCTTCTTCAGTTGGGCCTTGAGTTTTCTATACACCTCTGCTCGTTTCTGCTTATTCTTATATCTTGAAATATTGGCTTTGGGGATGTTAGTTGACTCTGGTTCTGTCATCATGGCTGGAGTTTCGGTCATCTTGCCGTCCACATGGGCTGCCATCTTGGATGAGAATGAACGTGGTAGAGCACGCCCTCTATTGTTTGTTCTAATTTTAATAGGAGCCCTTTTCGAAACCACGGCTTCGGCTTTGGATTGGGCTTCAGGCTACTTCCTCTCGTCTACTAGATCCTACGGCCATAAAAACTTTAGGCCTAGTCAATTTTTCAAACAAGAAAATGCACCCGAAAAAATCGGAGAGGATTCAATGACAATTTACACCTGGGGTGTATTTCACAAAGAGTTAGGACTAGTCCAGTCTTATCTCGAGTTAGGACAGTTACTCGTCCTAACTTAGGACTAACCATGCAATTTGTATATCTCCTAATCCTAAGTTAGGACTGGTCCTAACTCTTTGTGAAATCGATCCCTGGCCAGTTGGTGCCCCCCCCCCCCCATCACCACACTTGTTCAGGGAATTCTGACCGCCAAATTATTACCCCAACCCCATACATTATTATTACAAGATATACGATTTACATACAATGACAAAGTTGGATAATCTAAATGCAGGCGGGCGAACCGTTAAAGAAAAAAAGGGAAAACAATTGTTTGGGTTCACTTTCAAATTATTACCCCAACCCCATAAATTACTTTAATGCACCCTCCCCCCCCCCCCCTTAATCTCAGCAGGTACGAAGATACGATTTGCATACAATATATGAAAACTGACATCTAAAAGTATTAAAGGGAAGTATTAATCATTCCGTTGAAAGGGGGGAAACAACTGAAGAATACACAAATACCTTCACAGGCAGCATGCACAGTGTGCAGGCTCCTAGTTCTATTTCCATAAGCCTATACATATCCCCGCAGGGAACGTTATAGGTTTCTAGTAAGACAGGGAAACTGGACTTCAGCCAAAGATGTCACAAAATTGTAGAATGGCCTTGAAAAAAAACAGCTGGACTTTCAACTTAAAAACTAATGTTGTTTTCCGTTGAGAAAGGAGGAAAATTTAAATACAAAGGTTTCCTCCCTCAAGTTCAAATCCATTGTCCTTCTTGGAAGCACGTGGTCGTTGTTTACGCGAGAGTGGTGTTAACTCGAGGCGGGAGACCTGCCATATAAATGTAACTTGTGATTTGTAATCCCCCAAATTGACAGATTTTGGCAATTGCGTACCCCCAAGTTGGGGCCCAAAAATATACTTTGCCTCAATGGATAACAACTGTTTTTTTAAACCATTCGATTGTTTCAATCCTATGATTTAGGGCTACAACAAAACTATCACATGAGATACAGCCGAAAATCCGGAGCGATTATGTCACAGCTGAATAATCCCCATTGCAATCTCATTAATTGTAACAATCAAAGAAATATTGCGTATAAATTTGAATAAAAATAAAATAAAAAAAATTGATGTTACAACTTACTCAGAAAATTAATGTTCCTTGTTGCCAATCAAATACTTCAAAGACCGCTCTACAAGCAAAAGCAATTTTATCAAAGCCATACAGCTTGCACTATGACCTTGTTCTGAGCGGACGGTCTGCAGTAACGCCTCATTCAAATTGGTTGCCATTAAAACTAATAATTTTCACATTACCACATCAATTCAAATGGAAATGTTTCTCAAAATGCTTCAGACTTCCTACAGCTGCTGTAGGCTTCGTAATAACCAATAATTTATTTGTTATTGCCGAAAAATTTACGGAGCGAGGTCAGATCAATATCGTTTTCTAAGACAGCCCGTCCGTTTCCAATCAGTAAACTTGACTTTTTCAACAAATGTAGATAATAATTAATCAACAAATTGTTGTTGTTGTTGCTGTTGTCGTTTTAGGGTGGAGGGTTTTCAGATGGGATTTCCAAACAACATAATTATTTTGACACCATTATGCATTACTCCAACAGGCACGAACAATCAAGATCAAGGTCGGGGTCAGTAAGCCATATTTATGTGATTTCTGAACAGCATCATAAATCTTTGGTGAGGCATTTTTCCTTCCTCCGTGTTCTTTTAACAATGGACCAATGCTAACTACAAGGTTATGTTTGTTAGTTGAACCCCATATATCTTTGCCAAGTCAAGTGTGAAGTAAAAAGATGCAGAAAAAACCTTTGCTGGAACACCTATTAACAGATTCTGTTTTTTTTAACAACGGCAAGGTTCAATGTTTACATGCTGAAAACTATTGTGTATGGTTTTTCACCAACTCCTGACTCACGACTTATTCTAAAGCTGGTGTAGGCTTCTAACCATTATTTGTTATTGCTGAAAATTGACGGAGCGGGTCAGATCAACATCGTCCCATTTAAATTACCAATTAAACTTGACTGCCCGCCTTTTTCAGTAAATCTATTTATAAGCAAAGAGTTGTTGTTGTTGTTGTTGTTGTTTAGTGGGTTATTTTCAGATGGGATTTCCAAATATTTTGACACATGTTGTTAGGCATTAAACCTACAGGCAACTGCGTACAATCAAGATCAAGGTCGGGGTCAGTAAGCCACATGTGATTTGTTCTGAACAGCATCCTAATACTAGGTCTTAAATCTAGGCCCAAGTACAAAGTTTCAAGTATGTACAACCTATATTCTTTTCTGAAATCCCTTACAAAAGAAAATCCCATCTATAGGCGAAATAAGTATAGAATCCTAATAGGAATTAAAAAGGATAGGTATATTCTAAAAGATTTTTTGTCTTTTCCTTGACTCCTATAAGATTCTTATAGGTTTTTTTTTTAGGGATCTTTTTGCCAAGTTAAATGAGAAGTAAGAAGATGCAGACAAAAATAGCTGCTGGAACACCTAAAAACTATTTTTAAAACGGGGAAATGGTTGTGCATTGTTTTTTACTCAAATTTTCTTGACTCACACAATGGATTTCGCAAACAAAATCAACAGCTTTGTTATGTAATTTTAAAGGCACTGTACACGTTTGGTAATTGTCAAAGACCAGTGTTCTAACTTGGTGTATCCCTTCATAAGCATAAAATAACAAGCCTGTGAAAATTTGGGCTCAATCGGTCATCAAAATAGCGAGAAAAGGATGAAAGAAAATACACCCTTGTTGGACGAATTTGTGTGCTTTCATATATGAATAAAAGACTTGTCTTTTAATATATGAGTGAGAAATTACTTCTTTCTCAAAAACTACGGTACTTCAGAGGGAGTCGTTTCCCACAATGTTTTAACTATCAACAGCTCTCCAATGCTTCTTACCAAGGCAGTTTTTAAGTTAATATTTGTTTTGAGTATTTACCAAACGTGTACCTTCCCTTTAAGGTGTAGTTTTCATTAATAATTAAATTCTGTGAAAGACATTTATTGAAAAATGTTTTATTGTTTGCCTGAGATAACATCTCCAAAACACATTCAAATGACATTTGCTTTAATATACATTGCTCTTATATGCCTTCTAAAAATTCGTTCTCATTTGATATTTCCCCCTCACCTCCAAATTGTTTTTACTGCCTTGTTTGTTTTGTTTGTCTAGATGATCTTCCTAACAAAGGAACCAGGCAAAACTCCCACAAGGGGATATGAACACCAACATCCAATCTCTAATATCAACATGGTTGAACGTCTTCAGGAAAAAAAATCCCATTGAAAAAAAATCAACCTGATAAAAGGGTGTGTGTCCATTTTGCTGGACAAAGATTTACACTAAACTTACACAGTTTGAAGATAATGATAGTAGAAAGCGTACTTTAAAATATTACGTGCTGAGGTGCTGTAGTTTTAGGGAAATGAGTAAAACAATGTCATGAAAATAATTTTGGTCTCATGAGACCAAAATTATTTTAAGCACTTACAAACGTATTTTCATTACATTGTTTTACTCATTTCTCACAAACTACAGCACCTCAGTAATATATTTGAAGGGAAGCTTTCCACTATCATTATCTTCAAACCCTGTAAGTTTAATGTAAATCTATGGACATTTTGAAAAAGTACCCAAATCCTTTAAATGGGATCTCATTGGAAATTTAAATGGGATTATTGGGATTCAATGGGATTGGTGTGGAATAATTTGGGACATATTCAACGGGATCCAATGGGATCCACAGAAGATCCCATTGGATCCCATTGAATCCCATTGAATCCCATTCAAAATATTAATGGGAATCAATGGGATTCAGTGATTTTTTTTTCTGGGATATAGGAATTGCACAAGTCAATAAATTGTGGTTTAGTCACTAGATGACAGTCCTAAAAAAAATACATCTGGACGGATGTTTTATATAATACACCCACCACACCAAAAGTGTATCAAATGACACTGATAAATAAACACTGAATGAGTTTTATTTGTGCATTATCACAGAATAAGATCACTTGGTCAAATCTGGATTTTCAATTTCAATAGAAAATTCTAGATTTTACCTTGTGATTTTATTGTGTGACAATGCACTAATGCATCCAATTATTTGTTGGTTTACTACCTCACAATTAGCGGGGGGAAACACAAAATTCAAAAACAGCCTATTTACAGTTATAAACATATCATAACAATTCAGTCATTTGTATATTCAGTTCAATAATTTACAAATTAGAGAGGTAATTCATCATGGACGGAAATGTTTCTGTATTTCATCACGGGCGGAAATAATTCTTCGGTGAAGCTTGGTTTGAAAATGCTGATGGCTCTCACTCCAGACCTTCAACAACTGCAAACAAAAATACAAAAAATTAATCAAGAAAGTACTACATTTTTGGAATTTGACAAAAGTTACCAAATTACTTTACAGTTATTCTCAAAATAGTTTAGAGACACTGGACACTATTGGTAAATTGTCAAAGACCAGTCTTATCACTTGGTGTATCTCAACATATGCATAAAATAACAAACCTGTGAAAACTTGAGCTCATTTGGTCGTCGAAGTTGAAAAAAATGAAAAAAAAAATAAAAATTGTCACAAGAAGTTGTGTGCTTTCAGATGCTTGATTTCGAGACCTCAAATTCTAAATCTGAGGTCTTGAAATCAAATCCGTGGAAAATTACTTCTTTCTCAAAAACTATGGCACTTCAGAGGGAGCTGTTTCTAACAATGTTTGATACCATCAACCTCTCCCCATTACTCGTAATCAAGAAAGGTTTTATGCTAATCATTATTTTGAGTAATTACCAATAGTGTCCACTGCCTTTAATGTATATTGCAATGGCAAAACTCACAATGTTTTATACCATCAACCTCTCCTCATTACTCGTAATCAAGTAAGGTTTTATGCTAACAGTTATTTTGAGTAATTACCAATAGTGTCCACTGCCTTTAATGTATAATGCAATGGCAAAACTCACAATGTTTTATACCATCAACCTCTCCCCATTACTCGTAATCAAGTAAGGTTTTATGCTAACAGTTATTTTGAGTAATTACCAATAGTGTCCACTGCCTTTAATGTATATTGCAATGGCAAAACTCACAATGTTTTATACCATCAACCTCTCCTCATTACTCGTTACCAAATAAGGTTTTATGCTAATCATCATTTTGAGTAATTACCAATAGTGTCCACTGCCTTTAATGTATAATGCAATGGCAAAACTCACAATGTTTTATACCATCAACCTCTCCCCATTACTCGTTACCATTTAAGGGTTTAATCTAATAATTATTTTGAGTAATAACCAATAGTGTCCACTGCCTTTAACAGTGATTGCCAATGTACTATCAGATTCAAATTTTGGGGCATAAAAACTCTACATTTAAAAATGTCTTCAATGTAAAACAATTCTCAAAATACTTTTTACTATCCAATGCTGCTGTAAGCTTCTAAGTAAAGGTGTTTTGTGCCATTGATTTTAGGAGTGATAACCGAGCATATACCAAAACTAAACCTGATATAATTCTGAAACTTACGTCCTGGAATGTTGACCTTATTGGAGCGGAGAACATCTGCTTGGACTGCATTCATGTTCATGTATAGCATCTCAGGGTTGGCCTGCACAAACAAACAAACAAACAAACAACCCAACAACCAATCAAAAACAATGAAGTAAAATAACATCTTCTTATCATAATTTGTATTTATATTTTTCTTGTAGAGTCAATGCGAAAACAATGTATCTCTATTTTGCAAAAAAACAAATCTCACACGGAAATGCTTTTTGTAAAAAACACTGTATCAATGCAAGTACTTGTTTGTGTGTAAGCTAAATACATTGTTCAGACAATTTCAAACTGACGCCTTACTTCAAGGTCAATAAAGTTACATGTGAGTTTCAACAAGTCAGAAATTGTCTAATCGCTGTAATTAAGCTAAAATAACTGAGATGAACACACAAAACAAGTATGTGCCGAGACCACTGGCCGAGATACATCGTATTTGCGCAGAGCTTTTTGTGTAATTGCTAATTTAGGAGGAGTGATACTTTTGCACTGATAATGAATTGAGGTCCACATATTCTATAAATGAAGGTAAGGTAATTTAAAACAAAAGAGGGAGCACTAACGAGAGTCAAGTGTTTTGTGCCTTACCATGAAGAGTTGATAGAGGGCGTCTCCCATGGCCTCCCGAATATTTTCATCGACGATAGGAAAGGTGCTTGATAAGTACTAAAAAGACAAAATTTGTATCATTATTTGATTGTCGTTTAAGGTTGTCGAGTGAAATTTAGTCAAGATCAGATGAGTATCAAGTACTACCAAGTAGAGTGGAAGAGTATTACTAGAGGACTAATGTAAACCGCATTGATACGATTTATTGTGAAATGCGCTATATAAGAATTTGTTATTATTATTATTATTATTAGAGGACGAGTTTTTAAACCATCCAGTTCGAGTGTCGCAGTACCAAGTGTTCTGATATCCAAGTCTGAAGTCCAACAGGCAAGTACCAAGTACTTGGTTCTACAAGACTTAGGTCTTCGAATTCCAACGATGGATTTCATATACAAATATTTTGCCAAAGCACTAGTATAAGAACCATCCAAATAGTCCTCAATTAGTACTTGAGTACTCAAGTAGTACTCGAGCATGAGTACTTTCAGCTCTTCGGAATTCTTTTTCTTTAGACTTGTGACGTGAGGATTAAAGTGTTTATTAAACTACTGAATGGCCCACATACCTCTAGCGTTATACTGGCCTGTCGTTGGCTATCAGCATGATCCTCATTCCCCATAGCAATCATCAGATTATGCACACATCTCTTCTGGATGAGCTTCTGGGCGATCTCTCTCATTTCACGGACGAGAACACTGAAGGAATATTAAATGTAACATTCGTTAAAGTACAACCACTTACGTCGTGTACCCTGTACCATACAATTGACTCTCACCCACTACAAAACAGGGCCAGACTACTTCCTTCTAGTCTCAGCCCTAGGAGTAGGTGGCAACGGCCTCTGGAAAAATATAATTGTGGCCCACACCTTGGAGTGGCCTTCAGGCCTAGTGTGACTGGCAACTTGCATAAAAAAACTATAAAAATAACAAACTTATGACATGTCGTGGTAGAGAGGTCCAGTTCACCGAACCCAAGCGTTGGTGTTGTCAGCAGCAGAGTGTGGGTCCAAATCCTGGTCATGACACTTGAGCCCTTGACAATAACTGCTTCATAAAAAGTTGGGAGGGTAGTGCATTCTGCTCTACCAGCCAAGCTCCTATAGTGGATGACACCAATGCCTACATCATTACAGACTGTGATAGGGGCAGCCCTGCTTCAGCCCCAGGCTGGTAGATGGCAATGTGCCTCTAGCGACGGTTGATTTGGGTCGACAGCCCACAAAAATTAAGTGCAGTCCTCACCTTAAAGTGGCCATCCGACCTTGTGATGGTAGACTAACACCTGCTTAAGATAGGCGTGCCGGAGTCGCGCCAAACCAAATAGATGAGGAGCGACTCTAGGTCAACCCAAATAAATTTAGGTTTCAGACAGCTCATGACAAGATCCACGTCTGAAACCAAGGTGCTTCAGAGTCTTTCCCGAACAACTGCAACAGTCGTCTTTCGACTTCTAGCGCGTCCACTCACTCCTTACTATTTCATACCTCAAACTTTTTATGTGCTTAATTCAAAATGTGGTTCGGTGCGACCCTGGAGAGCCTGTCTGAAGCGGGTGTTGCTCTCATAAACAAATAATTACAACAAGCTCACACTTACCCTATAACTTTACCCGCTGCTGCTTGCTGTACAAACACCGGTAGAGGGCGTTTCAGCTCAGGTGCAGTTGGGTCTAATTCATAAAAAAACAGAACAAATTATCTGTTTAGTAATGATCTCCCAAATCTCGCAAGATCTCACAAGTCTTTTGGATACTGACTCACTTATTATTCTCCAGGTAATAACTTCTTACCGTCTAAAATTTCTGGTCTCTTGAGGAGTTTATCTTTAACGGGGACGAGGGCACTGACAAGGCTGGATAACAACTGCTCCTGAACATCATGAGACATCAAGTCTTTGATTAACTCAATCGCTGCCAAATAGAGAAAAAAAAAACATTTAAATTGATTGAAGGACGATAATAATAACTTTACAGTTATATAGCACCTTATATAGCACCTACCACACCTCGGGTGCCTCAAAGCGCTCATTATTTTTGTCTACAACGGCGGAGCTATGTTTGAAATAATATGACCCATTTATTAACATAGCACCATTTTACGGTTTACAGGGTGCTGTGGTGCAACTTGAGAATGCATTTTACTTATGTATATGATGAGCACGTCTACCCATTGAAAACCAAGGACTTTAGACAAGGGATCCTGCAGCCGGTTTCACGAAACGCTAGGATGAATCCTAACTCGAGTTAGGATGAGTAACCCGTCCTAACTTAGGATGGGTTCAATGCATCCTACGTATTTGAATACGGAACTTTACTCGTCCTAAGTCCTAAGATTAATCCTAAGTTAGGAAGAGTTTGGTGAAATTGACGGCTGGTGTTTTGACAGAGCCAGGGCCTCCACACTTTGCTTTCGCTAACAAAACAAAAATGGACATCACTCATAGAAAATAAGTCCACACAGTGAGAGGGTAAAAAGAAGTCCTCGACTCACAAAGATGACAAACATGTGTGGTGGGTGGATGTTTAACGCCCTTTACTTCCAATCATGCTTTTGTTTTATTTAAATCTAAGTTAAAAACCCATTGGTTTACTTCACCCATTTAATTCATTCTTGCTCTGTTTGTGTATTTGTTTGTTTTTTCTTAATTTTTTTCTCTGCATTTTTTGTATACCTTGTAATGCACAGTAGAGTATATTTATATAGGTAAATGCACAATAAATGTCCGTTTTTATTATTATTTGTTGTTTGTCGGACAATTTATTTACCTTCAAATTGAACCTCCAGGTGATATGACTTGAGTAGATCTACCAGCGGCTCCACTATGTTAGGATTGGCTTGCCGAACAATTTTCTGATCAAACGAAAGTAACAACAAAAATATTCAAATAACAAACATACCACAAAATTAAATACAGGTCTCTTTGTCACTCATGCCTTGGAATGAAGCAAGAATAATTTTGGCATGTCGTGGCCGAGCAGTTGAGAGAACCGGTCTAGAGCCCAAGTGTTTCTGACCAGCAGAGTGTGGGTTCGAGAGTCAATCGTGGCACTTAATTGCTTTGTCTATCAGATGAGACATTGAGCCGTAGGTCCCTTGTCCTAGGATTTATAGTGCACATAATACAACACTTATTGATGAAGAGTAGGGGTTAATAACTCCATTGTTTCGAGTTCACATAGCAAGCACCCTTGTTTACAAGTGTCCTCAGTCTTATGAGCTACAGTAATTAAGTTCACTCATGAGGCATCCTTGTTTTTATTACCAAATACAAATAATAAAAGACAGAGGTAAATGGCAATCTGTTGCCAACAATACCAGAAACAACAGACAAACCCCTTTCTTATTTATCGATAGGTGTAACAGGGTTCTGTCACATGCGCTACACAACACTCAGGACCTACGGCTTTACGCCCCATCCAAAGGTCACAGCAATAATGGTCATAGTGTCTTGCTCAAGGACACAAGTGCAAAGACTAGAACTCATACCCACACTCTGCTGATCAGAAACAGCAGGGCTTAAGTCCAGTGCACTTGATCACGCACGACACGATTCCCGTCACACTGGCGATATTCTCCCGAGACTGCTGTCCCCTGCGAGACTACCACTCTCACGCTGTGCAGTCTCATCTCATTTGTAGTCAGCAGACAGCAGCGTCACGCGAGAGCACTGATCACACGAGAGCAGTATTTGATCGCGGAGACCTGTATGATTACGCCACCATTACGACTTGACTATCACTGCGACAAACCATTAATGACTTGTCCACAAGTCTAGCAAAGAATCGTTGTGAATATCTGTCCCCAAAACTGATCACCATCACTCACCTGTACAATCCGCAATGTCTGCGCGGCCATCTGTTGGGCCTTAGGGGAGCTGGACGGCAGCAGTGCGATCAACCCCTTGTACACTTGGCTCTCAAATTTAGGGTTACCCTGGGCTAGAGTCTGCAACATGTTGCGTGCACACTCTTGAGTCTCTTCGGACTTGGAACGAGCGAGACACTCAGCAACTGCTCTTATGCCTGAGAAGAAAGAATGAAGATGAAGGTGATTGCAGGGATTGATTTCTTCAAGTAGTTTTTGCATAGCATAATATTTGGACTTGACATTTTTTGTAAACAGTGAAACTTAATATTTAGTAGCAAATGGTGATTTTTGAGTAGCAACTGATACATTTTGTGTAGCATTTTGCTCTGCTACACGAAGGAAAATGTCCACTTGATTGGATTTAAGAGTTGTGGCAGAGCTTTTTGACTGTAAGAAACTTTCAGCTGTTTAACAATAACCGTGCACAAATTTTATGGGAGTGTTGACATGACCAACAGCAAAACAAACAGAAACATGAATGTCAGTTTGAGACCACAGCTTCGTGTTGCCAAAAGACTTTGCCTGCTATTGCGTCCTCAGAATTCGTTCTCAGAAGCAAACTATGGTTCAGTGTCTTGCTTAAGGACATACACGCAGCAACTGGGACCGAACCCACACTATGACAACACCAGCACTTGAGGCCACTTCACTGGGCCCAATTTAATAAACCCTGTAAGCACAAACACTTGCTAAGCAAAGACAAGAAACAGAAACTGGTTTTTAGTCAAAACTGGATAAAAAATTTATATTGTTATGACTGGTGCCCTACTCATTTTTTGCTCAGCGAAGAAATTGTTCAGTATTATCTGCTAAACAGCCTTATGAAATTGGGCACTGGACCACTTAAAGGGACACGTTGCCTTGGATCGGGCAAGTTGGTCTTTGAAAAGCATTTGAAACCGTTTGTTATGAAATGGTTAGATAGATAATTTAAAAGTAGAATATAATGATCAACACAAACATGCCTCAAAATTGCACGGTTTTCCTTGTACATCACGAACAAACACGGTCGGCCATTTGATGGAGTCAAAATTTTGACTCCACAAAATGGCCAACCTTGTTTTTACAATGGGTGCTTAGTATCTATTATTCTTTACCATAACTTTCGCAGATGAGCTCCTTGTACTTGCGTCCTGAGTTAGCGATACACATGAGAAGATACAGAGCCTGTGCCTTGTCCTCTTCCTTAGCCTGTTTCAAACTAAGAATCTCCAAGATGGTCAAGACTCCGCCCACGTCAAGAAACTCTGCCAAGAACTTGTGACTGGAATATGAGGGAAAGACATTCAAAGTAAAAAAATGTACCCTTTCAAATAGAGTTTTAGTGTTGTATTTGTCCTCTGTGTGCGGTGCACCCGTGCGTTTTTTCTATACAACATGAATACAACGGGGTTCAACAATATTCGGATAACTCCATTTTCATTTTGAACTCGGCATTTCCATTTGACAATTATAGAGGATGCATGATGTATGACCTTGTCCATGCCATCTAAAACTTTTCAATAACGAATCAGCTGAAATATGTATACATTTTACTATCTTATGTTGCCTGACCTTGGTGTCCCTTCAAAAGATTCCCATATCCACTTGTTAGGATTTTCCAATGGAAGGGTCCTTTGCAAAATACAAATGGCCTTGGCCTCTCAAAGATGAAATACAGTGCATGCAAACAATTGTATGATTATTGAAGGGTCATATAGTAGGAGGGTTTAAGCCAGGAAGTACACAAAGGTCACTGAGGCCATGTCCTTTGTTGTCCTTGCCATCGTCTTGGTGACCTTTTCGCTTCGACTTAAAGCTCTGTAAAATGGAAGCGCCCTTTGTGAAATGAAAATGTCCTTGCCCTCGCAAAGATGTAATTCTTGACATGCGAACAATCAGTGAATGATATATTAAATGGTCAAACAGTAGGAGGGTTATTTTCAGGAGAGGGAAATGGAGTCTGCAAGAAGAGGGTTGGGATCAGAGAGCTCACCCGCTGGACGCTGATAAGAAGATGCTGAGAGCTTGTAGCTGTTGACTCAGACATGTTCCAACCATGTAGCTGTCAGAAAAGTTATGGAAAGCCATGCAGAAATTGGTCTTGGTCCAAGGAACAATCAATTAGTATCTTCAATACCTTCACGCAGTACTTACAATGGAAGATATAAAAACAGCCCGACTCCTACAGAGAGCAGGCCACAAATTGACCTACGTCACACCCACAGCAAGTGCCCATGGCCCGATTTCATAAAGCCTGTAAGCAAAAAAATTTGCTCAGCATGAAATTGCTTCCTTGATAAAAACAGGCTTACCAACCAAATTTCCACGTGATTTTTAGGATAAGCAAACAACAGCTGAATCCCAGTTAACAAGCAATATGCAACAAATTAAAATTTGGTTGGTAATCTTGTTTTTATCAAGGAAGGAATTTCATGCTAAGCATATTTTCGCGCTAACAGGCTTTATGAAATTGGGCTCTGTGCTTTTGCTGTGGTGCCCTGTGTGCAAGGTTACCCTTACCAGAGGAAGATTCCTGTGCCCCTTCAAGAGTGAAAATATCAAGGCATGAGGGAGTGTGTATATAATACGCCTCTTAATATTTATGCATGATGGGGCGCAGGTTCCCCATCACTTGCAGTGGCTGCGCCAATCGCCTCGCTTTGAGTTGTGACGTACCTCATGCATAAATATTAAGAGAGGCGTATGACTTGATTGAAATTCATATTGCTTCTTTATTTAGAACAAAATTTTGGTCCAGTAAGATTTTTGAGCTACAAGAACTGCAGTCTTGTGAATTATTGTCCAAAATTTTAGCCATGCAGAGTTTTTGTATTACACACTGATGCAAAAGGCAAAGAAGCAAAAACTGTAATGTTTATCCCAGATACATTAATCAAAGTCACAAGGATACGTTAGCCTTATCCAGGCTGTAAGACGAGCCAAAAAGAGACTGGCTGCTTGAGCAAAATCCGCCTCTAACTCCGGCCCCGTCTTATTCTGACTACTCTTGATGAAGTCGCTGAGGATCTGAGCTCGTGTTGATGTTGACCCTTTGTCCCATTCTCTGAGCATGGCCATCACATTACTGATGGCTGTCTGTGCTTTGGCCATGGCTGATCTACAGACAGAGGGTAAAATATAAAATAAAAGGTTAACAATTGATGAAAGCATTTGACACTCGTACAAACAGTTACACACTATTCTGATTTGCCTGTTTGTCAATACTCCTATCATTAGCCCACCATATTGGGCTGTTACTCTGTTAGTTAGTGTTTCCAGTCCTGATAGTCTGTCTTTGATAAGACCAATGTTAAGAGAGCCATCACTAACAAGTAAGAGCCCAACACGTAGTTGCGATGCGTTGGGTAGTTGCGATTCCGTAACCCTCCATCCTCAATGACCGTCGGGAGGATGGGATGGTTACGATCATCGCAACTACCAAACATGGTGGCTACTTTCCCCCCTACATGTTCAGACACCCCAACAGTGTATTTTCTTAATTTAACCCTAAACCATAACCAGATATAACCCCAACCCAATCAAATACCATGTGAATCACAGGGGTTGTCGGAATATGTCAGAATATAGAGCTAGCAGTCAGCATCCAAACTTGAACAGGCATTTTTAAATGCTTCTGTCAGTGTGTCAGTCTCTCTCTCACTCTCAGTCTCAGTTGCACTGGCTACTGCCAAGCAAATGTGACGAAAGCGTGACTTGTGTAGTGCTAACTTGTTTATGTGAGTGAGAAAATAATTAGAGATCGACTCATCTCATGAGTTGAGTTGACGTTTACCCAGTACACCACACTGATGAAGGGAAAAATTTCTGCATGGCACCACCATATGAAATAAAATAGTATCTAATTTTATTCTAATTAATTTACCTCAATGACATGAGATCTCTTTTTGTAAAAATGAGTGAAAAAGAGGTGGCGCCATCCGGAAAGTTAAATCCCTAAAAGAGTAGAGGAGTAGGTCTATACATTGTCACTGGCTGGGATTGATTTTTTATGGAATTTTCAATGAATGTAAGTGTTACTGCTACCAAACATTGGCCTAACATTAACATTAGCAAGTCGTAAGTTAACTAACACTTCACCTAGAGTCCCTAGAGTAAGACTAGACTATCACTATGTTTAACATTCAGTTCAGACAGTTCCATCAATCAAAGTTTTTAACACTTACTTAGTTTTTAACTTACCCCGATCAGCTGCGGATTACAAACCACACGGATGACGTGGAAGGGAAAACGACTACATTCAGTATTGTAATTTCGGTCTTAAAATTTCCATAAAATTTGTGGAATTTGTTAATTTTGCCAGAAATACTGCCTGTCAAAACAGCATGGAGATCAACACGATTGTTGACATGTTGCTAGCGGCCGGTTTTCATACTCTCGACCCCAACTGATCGAACTCTGCTAGTTCGTTAACGCTGTAAGAGGCATACAATGCACAGACTTAACATCACGTGTGTAGAACGGCGTACGAGGTTGCACCACCAAAAACTACGATGGCCAAGAAGCAACACATCACAATACAGAATTATGACTAGACTGGCTTGACATAATATAGTTATTTTGTTCAAAGATCATTTTGCCTGAGGGAAAAAATAAATTCATGCATGTAAGAAACAGAGCCTAAAACGAAAGCCTGTGTTAAAAAAAAAAAAAAAACATTTCAATGAGCTGTTTGCAACACCGGAGATTGGTGTGACAACGGACTCACAATGAGCCCCAGGGAGGCCAACAAACCTGTTTGTTGCAAACGGAAGTATTTTTATAACGAAAATCGAACCCTGTCAAAGACACCAACAACAACAACAACAACAACAACAACAACAACAACAACAACAACAACAACAACAACAACAACAACAACAACAACAACAACAACAACAACAACAACAACAACAACAACAACAACAACAACAACAACAACAACAACAACAACAACAACAACAACAAAATAATATGAACACTTATAGTGCGCCGGTATCCACCACAAGTGATGCTCATGGCGCAAGGAAGAAACACAAAATTAATGAAAAGCAGCTGTGAAAAAGTGGGTTTTGAGGGCCTCTTTGAACTTATGAATAGAGGACATGTTACGGATACTAAGAGGCAGATTATTCCAAAGTAAAGGACCAGCATGAGACAAAGCCCTGTCACCCCAACTGTTGTGGGTGTGGGGAACAACCAGTAATGACGAAGTGGATGATCTAAGACATCTGGAAGGATTGTAACGGGTAATTAATTGACAATTATACTGAGGAGCAGAACCATGTAAAGAATGAAAAACAAGCAGAAGTAATTTGTATTGAATGCGATATTGAACAGGGAGCCAGTGAAGTGCATTTAAAACCGGAGTGATATGGGTTCTCCTGGAGGACAAAGTGACCAGCCGAGCTGCAGTGTTTTGCAGTCGTTGCAAACGAGAGATTTGATTCTGTTGTAGAAGACAGAAGAGAGAATTACAATAATCAAACCGGGAAGAAATCAGAGCATGAACAATCTTTTCTGTGGTAGAACGAGTTAAGTATTGACGGATAAAGCCCAGATTTCTTAATTGATACCAAACAACAACAACAACAACAACAACAACAACAACAACAACAACAACAACAACAACAACAACAACAACAACAACAACAACAACAACAGCAGCAGCAACAACAACAACAACAACAACAACAACAACCAAAACCTCAGCAAGACTACAACAAGGATAGGCCTATTTTGGGGGAGTACCTCGTATGGCCAATATAAAAAATAAGAAAATGTTTAAGCAGTTCCAAAACTTTTATTATTTTTATCAATCATCAAAAACTTGAGTCATGGTTCAGTCATGGATTTTCCGAGTCAACGTTCAGAGTGAGAACGAAGGGGGTGAACCCGTGACCCGAGTAGGCCCCAGAACACTAGTATCATTCAATTAAAGAGTTAAGAGTGAATATTTACAGAGCGGTCGCATTCCTTGAAGCTGTTGTTGTTGTTTTTTTGTATTACGTTCCTCTGGGGGTTTTTCCTAAATCCTGGATTGGGGTTTTTTTTTGTCTCATTTTGAAATATTTTCCCCCAAAAATTGAAATATCATATTGAATTGAATTAAATTGTATTGTTTTTAACGCCCCGGAAAAAATGAACAAATAAATAAGTTAACATAAAATAAACAACACACGGTGTCGAGCAAAGAGCTGACTGGATTTGAATGTCAGCCTTATCGATAACCTTGACTGGTTTTATCTTTTAATATCAAAATATACTTGTCCTCTGTATAGTGTGAGCAGTTACTTCTGTAACAATCAAGGGCAAAGGCCGAGGTCAGATAAAAGGTCAAAACCACAGATCTGATTTCGGAACACCGTTGATCTTCTCATTAGTTCTAAGGGAACTGTGTGAATTGTGTCAACTCGTTTTATGGAGCACAAAAACCACTGTGATACTATCTGGAAACAATATTATTTGTTTCCTATTTTGACGCATTGCAGTAAGAAACAATTACAATTACAATCGAACACAGGCCTGTAATGCTTCGTTTTTGGTAAAGGGCAACGAGGCGTTTTCTCCTTGGTAAAGGGCACCCTAGCAGGAATTGTCAAATTTCTACTGGAGCATCTCAAGGGCACCAAGGCAATGACCAGGGGGCATGGATGAGGCAATCGCATGAGTACCCTCCGTGAAGTATCAGGCCTGCGAACAAACACGCGGGACCACAACACTGACCTAAACATGAAACCCCGACAAATAAACAAACCAACAATCAAAATATTCGGGTCGGCCAAATTGTTAAATTTTTTTATGGATAACCAAATTAAACTCAAAACTTCACCCAAGCAACACCTGAAGTATCTTGCCCTGGTAGATAACTCCAATGTAACCTCTTTTGTAAACAATGCGACATCGTATGTCAATTTCTATAAAGATTATGACAAAGCAAAATCCATGTTGCTGGACTTTAAACCAAGGACTACCAACTGTGATACCGTAATTTCCCATTACATCTTTGGAAAACAAGTAGTTGTAGAGAAGTGGTCATTTAGAATAGTAAATGTAAAAACAATGGACACTATTACTCAAAATAATATTCATAAATACCTCAGACAGTTTCGCTATTTCTATTTGTGGAGAGCGCGTCACGTGGGTGTGTATACAAACCTTTGTTTATGACAAGTAAAAAGTGTTGAAACATGGACGTGACACGCGAGCTTGCACCTGTGCTTATAAGACAGTTTCTTCATTCCTATTGGTCGAGAGCAACGGCTGAAACAATTGTGCCACATCACGCGATACGCGCGACGCTCACATCATTCCCTTATAGGGAGTTGTTTACCCGAGGGCCTTACCATTTTATAGCTGGAGGGGTGTTGTGTTGAAAGAAATCATTGAACAATTATAATGTTTGCATTTATTTTACTTTTTGACCAAAAAAGTGTTGATGTTTTTTGACCGAAAAGGTATTTATGAATGGGAATCAAAGTGTGTTGAATCGGTTTTCAATAAGTCGTTTAAACCCGCCGAGGCCTGGTTCTTGATAATTTACCTCGACTTCGTCTCGGTAAAATTATAATTTACCTCGACTTCGTCTCGGTAAAATTATCAAGAACCAGGCATCGTTGGGATTAAACCACTAGTTGAAAACCTCTTCGCCACACATTGATTCGATCCTTAGTAATAGCACAATATTAATTTGACGAGCAATGGAGGGGTGTTGAATATAGAATACTGGTCTTATTATACCAAACGTGTCCAGTACTGATGTGCCTTTAACAGTTTCGATTTAGTTTTTCGAAATTGTTTTGACCACCCCACATTTCAATTTTTAAATAATTCTCGAACGAACCAGATTATTTTAGATCAAAGGTCTCCAATATCAGTTGTTTTCAATCCTGGCTTTCAAAACTGACCGTAATGAAAATCTTGCCACTTTGGCCAAATGTGAATTCCATTTTTTGTCTTCTTCTTTTTCGTTTGATTAAGACAAAAAAAAACTAATTTCGATTTTCAAAATTCTGAATCGACCCTTAGTATGGGATGCAAGGAGGCCGTTCATGGCCCTTTTCGAAACCATGGCTTCGGCTTTGGATTCGGCATTCGTCTCAAGCCATGACTGAGCACGTGCGCAGAGCACGTGCAATTGCCCTGCGGGCCCAAGCAATAGCTAAACCGAATCCGAAGCCGTGGTTTTCGTTCAGGGCCTAAGCATGCACAAACACCGTGTATCAAGAGGGCCGCACAGACGACAACAAACAACTTTATTTGCTGATACTTTATTTGCGCTTTGATACCAAGAATCCAAGGCTTGTGACGTCAGAGTAGAGGGAAAACATCATCCAACTAATAACATTTTCATCGTACTCTGTAAATCAACAACTACAATGAAGGATGTTTTAAGTTTCCCCGTCATAAACACGTATAGATTTTGAAAAAGTAGTATGATTTCTCACTAAAATATTTGAATTTGATTTCTAGACCTAAAAATTAGATTTTGAGGTCTCGAAATCAAGCATCGATAAAAGTTCACAACTTGTGCAACAAAAGCGGTTTTTTTTTCCTTTTATCATTCTCTCGCAACCTCGACGACCAATTGAGCTCAAATTTTCACAGGTTTGTTACTTTATGCATATGCTGAGATACACCAAGTGAGAAGACTGGTCTTTGACAATTACCGATAGTGTCCAGTGTATAGTAGGCCTACATAAAATGATCACAGAATTCATCCTAATATAAGACTCTCACCGCCGACAGGGCCCAATTTCATAGAGCTGCTTAAAGGATTTGGGTACTTTTTGTAACACAAAACACAATGTCCACAAATTTGCATCAAACTTACACCGTTTGAAGATAATGATAGTAGGAAGCGTACCTTAAAACATTAGTTGCTGAGGTGCTGTAGTTTTTGAGAATGAGTAAAAAAAAAAGTCATGAAAATATGTTTTTAGATGCTAAAATAATTTTCGTCTCATGATCACTGAGACGAAAATTATTTTCATGACATTGTTTTACTTATTTCTCAAAAACTACAGCACCTCAGCATGTAATATTTTAAGAGAAGCTTTCTGCAATCACTATCTTCAAACTGTGTAAGTTTAATGTAAATCTGTGGACATTGTTTTTTTGTCCTATAAAAAGTACATAGACCCTTAAAGCACAAAAAAGTAGCTAAGCAAAACAAAATTATACTTACCAGCAAATGCACAATGTCACATTGTGTGAACTTTTACCGGTATCCTGCTTTTTTTTTGCTCAGCAGAAAATGTCTAAGCAATATTTTCCGCTTAAGCAGCACTATGAAAATGGATCATGATAATTTTCCTTTGCTGCACCGACATTATGAAATTATCTTCCATCCATTCTTCAAAATAGTTGAACGCTATATATTTTTGTTTCGTTCTATAAATGGTATTGGTTTGGTTTGATTTGATTTAATTTAGATCAGTTAAAGACTCTGAACACTATTGGTAATTGTCAAGGATCAGTCTTCTCACTTGGTGTATCTCAACATATGCATAAAATAACAAACCTGTGAAAATATTAGCTCGATTGGGTTTCGGAGTTGCGAGATAACTTTAAAAAAAAAAACTTGTCAAACGAAGTTGTGTGCTTTCTGCTTGATTTTGAGACCTCAAATTCTAAATCTGAGGTCTGAAATCAAATTTGTGGAAAATTACTTCTTTCTCGAAAACTACGTTACTTCAGAGGGAGCCGTTCAACTCACAATGTTTTATAATTATCGTCAACTCTCCCCATTACTCGTACCAAGTGAGGTTTTATGCTAATAGTTATTTTGAGTAATAACCAATAGTGTCCACTGCCTTTAAATGCTACTGTATACTGTAGTGTATAGTTTAGTGCAATGTTGAGTCAGTTTGAAATAAATGCTATACGTTACTCCAGAGGGAGCTGTTTCTAACAATGTTTTACACAATGTTTTACTCGTTCCAAGTATAAGGTTTATGCTAATAATTATTTTGAGTAATTACCAATAATGTCCAGTGCCTTTAAAGAAACGTTATACAGAATTGGTAAGAAAGAAAAAACGTCTTTAAATGGTCACAGATTTACACAAAACGTACACGGTCTGAAATGTCATGATTTGATGAGGAATAAATACAATTAATTTTCTGTTTGGAGTTTTTTATCGCCTTTTGAGCGTTTTATTCATTTTTTAAAAGTCGATGTCATGCAAAATGTGTCATTGTTTTTCCACTATTTTCTCGTGACCCAGATGGCCGATCGACCTCAAACTTCGACATGCTTGTATATGATGGATTACATAAAGTGCTTAGTCAGCAACTCGCCTTTTTTAAGCAAAAAAAAATAAAAAAATTAATGTTCATTTAAATGGGAGACAAGATGGATGCCCCTATGATTAAAGTCTAAGGGTCGAGGTTCCATGCTGTTTACACAGTGATAACACTGAAGTTTCAAAGGACACAGACTATTTCCGTGACCTTACGTCGACAAGATGCACAATATTTGTTTTAAGTTTTACTTTGTTCTAAGTTTTACTTTATTCTGAGAAAATAAGTATCAGCTGTTACCATGGAGGAATAAACTCCATGCTGTTACAAACTGTTACAAACTGCTCACCAACCAAAAAGGACTTAGGCCTACGAATACAATGCAAAACAAATAGGTAAAGTGGCCTGCCGTTTCGAACCTTCGAGTATTTCTATAGAGCTAATAATTGACGGTACAACACACATGGAGGTATGCTGCAGTGTAACAAAGGCAGTCAAGTGGAAATATGAAGAATGGGGGGGGGCAGAGGGGGAGGACAGAAGGCACACACTCAAAAACAAGGGATTAAGCAACTTTCTGGGAAAACGGGTGATCACTTGAAGTTTCCTCCATGCTTGATCAACAACCCGTCCCTGAAAATACATAACATTTTGTTCAAGACCTGTGATCAAAGAACAAGCATGCACTGCTATCGGTTACTGGTCGAATGGTGTTTTGTAACACTGAAAACATTTCTAAACTAATGATTTACATGGCAATATTATATTTTTACACCAGACAAGAAAGCACATACAACATAAGTTAAGTTCTAGCGCAGCAGCCTATCCGCATTTTGGGTGACGCAACATTACATGAAATAATAATCCGTGCACAAGTTTTTAAGCTCATCACTCTAAAAAACTAAAGAGTTGAATCCAACACTTGCATGAGTTCGGTGAGTGACTACACTTTGAAAGTGTTGAATCCAGCATTTATATGTTAAATCCAGCATTTTAAGGTATTCGGTCAACATTTTTAGTGCCAGTTTAACTTTTAAAAAGCTGATCCAACAAGTCAAAGGATTTTATTTTAGAAATGTTGAAATAATACTTAAACTGTTGAATTAACCCTTGTTTCGTTGGATCAACAATTTAAATTGATAGGCTAAGTTTTAACAAACAAAACGCTGGATTCAACACTTTCAAAGTGTAGTCACTCACCGAACTCATGCAAGTGTTGGATTCAACTCTTTGGTTTTTAAAGTGTATGAGTCACGAGAAGACGAAAAACCACATTATGTTTGCACTTTTTTTGTCAAACACTAGTGGATTATTCAGAGCACAAGTAGGCCTATAGTTTAATTACTAATTTTCTCAAAAAATGTAGAGCATTTCAGGTAAAAAATATTCAATGGAAGTTTTCCCACCGTGACCGTCTTTACATCCGTGCATGTGCATGATATCGTCTACAAAATAATAAAAAACATTTCAATTATTAACAATGTTGTGCACACCAAAATTATTTCTCAAAACGAGGCCCGAACTGCGTTGCTACAAACTACAAACTAATAATACTGAAAATTCGTTTCAAATAATGTTGATTCCATTCACAATGGCATATTAGTGTTTCATTGAGAGCATTAGGCTATGGGGTGTTTTTTATCCTTAGGAATAAATTATAATTTCAGATTTGTATTGTTAATAATAATATCACAGATTTTAACACTTGTTATGAACGTGTTCTTCCCAGCTATAACCTCCAACGACCCAGGCAGACCTTGGACTAGATTTCTATCTTCGATGATGAAAAATTCCATTGTCACAAACTGTTGCTCGTTTTTTTTTTCATCCATGGCATCAGCTATTTGCATACAATGATTGGTCATTTTAAAGAAGTGTTCTTCAACAATTTTAGTTGACAAAGTGCCAAACAGTTTGTTTTTCTGACATGCCGTGTTACATAGTCCCTTTCTCTATATGGGTTAACCCAGGGCAGTTAAGTAACATAACAGCCCCCCTCTGGGTTGTCATTTCACGCGCGTGTCCCGATTACAAGGAATTACCAAGGTCCAACAGTGCTTCTAACCAATCAGCAACAAGCACGCATCTGATTTGCATAGTGCGTCCACCCAGTCCGTTCCTCGCACAGTATAAAAGGTTCCGGTTTCTTGCTAGTGGAATATATCTATTATTTATCCCATCCACTTTTTACTATTATCTTCTCCTCTATCGTTTCGTACTAAATTGAGGTGTCAGCCATGAAGCAACTAGCGTTGCTGCTGGTGGGAGTCGTCTTGGCATGTAAGTATACAAGTTTTGAAAACTTTTATCGCGTGAAGCTGTAGGTAAGCCTTTATTTTCTACTTTTTTTACAAGCTATTATAAATCAATGACCATATTTGGAAAGAACATAAGAAGCACTGCAGCTGTTGTTTAACATTGAGAAAATAAATCCATTATGAGAAACGTTTGTGCATTGAAGAAGTTTGGGAATTTATTATCTCAAAAACGCTGCCACAGTTTGAAATGTAATTTTCAAACTTGGTTTTTGGTGTTGGTTTGATTATATCTATTTTTTATAACGGATAAATGCAACCCAACGGTTTGAAAAACAAAGGTATTCTTTGAACAATCACATTCTCATAGCATAAAAATAAGCAGTTGAACAACTGTTAGCCCATTGGGAACGCCTAATTGAAATAGCACAGCACAATTTTCAGGGAATCGCCACACGAAAGTAACTATATGGTTGAACAACTTGTGGATAATTCTAACGATACACTCGGGCAGTTTTTAGTTTGTTTTTAAGTGGTGCTGGATCATGATTGCACCCCGATACACCCTCAACGCCAGAAGAAAAAAAACCTTAAAAACTCCATTATATTAGTTGCTACAATAGTTTAGCTATAATTTAGTGCGCAATGTCTGTCAACGATTACACTCCTGGCGCAAAAAAAACCAAGCTAATAAACAAGACAACCAAAAGTTCGAAGGCTAGTCAAGCCCGGGATATTATTTTTTAGATGCGTTTTGAATTGGGAACAAGTATAAATGCTTGTCTGCGTTGAAGCGTGACGCTGTTCAAAAGACTGTTCCGCCCGGCAGCGCCGGCACTTCGATAAATAAATAAAAAGTTGTGCATTGGGTCTTTGCCTTCTCTGAGGAAATTTCAATCTTGTTTTCAGCGCTTAAGGCGGGACTTAACAAATAATTGGGAGGGGTCCAGGGCCCGAAGCCCGATGGCCCCTGGTACAGTCATGCATGGGTGCGCTGTTGTACCACTTCACGGTGCCGTACGTCGACCTTGTAAACGGGTTAAATTTGCATACAAAGCGTCGTTTATTATTATTGATTAAAAAAAAATAACGAACACGGTTCATTTGAGAGAAACCGAAACGTCAGGCCATTACCTATTTTTTGCTGATAATCAAAAAAATCAAAATAATAATAGTTACAAAACAATCTCCTGTTGCTATCGATGTTGGTCGAAAGGTCGATTCAGTGTTTATGAAACAAACATCAGTTAGTGGTAAACTTCGATCCTATTGATCTTTTGTTCAATGATATCTGACGAGATAATGTATCTGTTAGTTTGTTGTGCAAACATCATGTCATGTCGTGACACTTCGATACTGCACCCGCGGGCCCAATTTTAAAGATGTTAGGCAGACAATACTGCTTGACAATTTTTTTTTGCTAAGCAGTAATTGAGTGGGGAACCAGCCGCAACAATGTAAACTTAATGTTATTTTGGTTGGTGACCTAATTCTGCAATACTCAGTTTCTGTGTTTAGCAAGTTTTTGTGATTAAACAAATAATGATTGGGCCATGTACAGTGGAGAGGCATAAACAGAGCAATGAGGACTTTCAAAAATAAAATAAAAATTCCCTAAACGTTTAGCTTACTGGGTCACCGTCTTTACTCTGTGCATGGAGGAAGTTCCTCCATGCTCTGTGTGGTCCTCACAGGAGGGATTCTTTTGAAACTAAAAAATTGTAGAAAATAATAAATATTATGAAATCCCACAGCTCTGTGAGATCTGTGTTTATTTGTCTTTACGTAATTCCTTATTAGATTATTTGCTTTGAGTGACTTACGTAACTTTTGATATGAAAATCTCTCTTCCACCTTGAGGCAATCGTGCTAGAGATTTAGAGTATCTAATTACTTTGTCTGCGATTAACGTAACTTTTTTTTTATAAATACTCATTGAGGCAATTAATATGTTGACGATGTCACGTTTATCTTTTCAAGGATTGATAACCGTTTGAAAAGTTATATCATCGATTTTTGTTCGCGACGCGTGGAGATATCTTTTTTTTATTTGCTCTGTTTGTGTAATATTCATTTTTTGAAATATATTGGGAGTCGGCGCACAGGAATTAATTATTAAACGGTCGTACCGGTACCATTCATTATGACTTAATGTGTAAAAGCCGGAATACGGTCAATATTGTTTTTTTTAAAAAGGTCATTCAATTTTTATTTTTATCTATATAATAATAATTGGTTAAATTTTCAGTTATATACAATGTAAACATCATTTCTAATTGTTTTTATTTACATGTAATAATGAGGGGCTCCGCCTTTCGTTTTATAAAATCACATTGTCTTTTTAATTAGCAGCAGGCGGCCCCGTGTGATCAAACCGGGTGTTCGTTCTTTGCATGCATTATTTCGACTTTGATGTTTGCTTTGCAGATGCCGCCAAAATCCCTACCCTCCAGAAATCGGATGGTAAGTTTAACTTTGATTTAAAATGTAGGCCTATAAATAGGGCCTATTTTACGAAGACAAAGGGGTTCCCGAATAATTATTGAGGTGGGGGGGGGGGGAATGTTCTCGACTCGACTTTTTTTTACAAAATAATTCTATCCCACCAAGTGAGGGCGCTCTTTACAACGAATGGTTAGTCGGGTTTAGGTTCCCTCAGTGCAAGCTAACTGAATAGGAGTAGGGTAGGTACCAGATGAATGTAAACAAGAGTTTTTGTGCAAAGTAGAAAAACATGGAAAAAGAACCGGGAAAGAGTGTTACTTTTCCAGTTTATTCACACAATTTAATGTCAATCTATATGTTGCAGGATACTTTTCTGAGGGTCGTGAGTACGTGTACCAGTATGAGGGTCAAGTTCTCAGCGGACTACCGGGGGTTAGCAAGGAGGTGGCCGGTATCAAGATTGTGGCAGACACCCGCATACAGATGAAGGAAAATGGAAAATGTCTGCTCAGGGTATGCATGATTTGATTTGTATTTAAGTTCCCTCTCTCAATATAATCTTAGGTTTGAGAATGAGATAGTTGATGCGGAAAAGTTTCCGTATGGCGCCACCACTTTTTCATTCGATATGAAATAATATAGTATCTAATTTACCTCAAAGAGATATCCCTTTTTGTAAAAATGAGGGGAAAAGTGGTGGCGCCATACGGAAAGTTATCCCTAAATTCTAATTTACCTCAATCATCCCTTTTTGTAAAAATAAGTGAAAAGGTGGTGGCGCCATACAGAAAGTTATCCCGCCCCGCCTTTGATTTTCATTCATAAATACCTTTTCAAAAACACTTTTTGGTCAAAAAGTTTTTTAAAAATGCAAAAATTATAATTCAAATAATTGTTCAATGATTTCTTTCAACACATCACCAGCTATGAAATGGTAAGGCCCTCTGGTAAACAACTCCTTATAAGGAGATAATCGCGTGATGTGGCCTAGGTGTCCCAGTCGTTGCTCTCGACCAATAGAAATTAAGAAACTGTCTTATAAGCACAGTTGTAAGCTTGCATGTCACGCAGGCGCCCATGTTTAAACACTTTTTACTGGTGTTATATCATCCATTTAAACACCCCCATGTGATGCCCTCTCGACCAATCAGAATGGATAGACTGTCTTAGGTATTTATGAATACTGTTTAACACATCTTTTATTTCTCATCTTACAGCTGGAAAGAGTGAAACTCAACAAGGTTCTGACAGAGACCGAGAATCCTGCAAAGCAACAAGTCGAGGAGAAAATCCAACGTCTGGATTTCATTTTTGAATCTCCCCTCATCGTCGAACTCGTTAAGCCAATCGAGTTCACATACATCGATGGAAAGGTTTGTAAAAAAGCTTGATTGTGAGGATGTTTTCTACAATTTATTATAATACTTTAATGACAGGCCTGTGAGACTTCCTCTTTTCAGCTGAATTCCTCTTTTTTGGTTTTGACTTTCCTCTTTTTTTCTTCACTTTCTGTGTAGGGATATTATCTTTTCCTCTTTTTTTCTTGTCCAGTTTTCTCTTTTCCTCTTTTTTCATGGATAGTTACTCACATGCCTGTAATGAATACAGCGCATTTATAAAGTGAAGAACACAGCTCTTTACCAGGAATTGACACCAACAAATTTATATTATTAGGTGAACGACATCATCCCCTCCGTGGAGGACCCGGTCTGGTCTACAAACATCAAGAAGGGTATCATGGAACTGATGCTTGTCAACATCCGTGGGACCAACGACTTGAACGAACCCAAGGAGCAGAGCACTGATAGGGTAGGTACAAGTAACTTAAGTATTGGCTCAAAGTGGCCCAAGTTCATGGGGGTTATCCCATGCAGATTGGCCACGCTCTCAGTCGCTTTTCCATCGTGGTAGGAGCAGCGTCTATGTGTGAACAGGGTATTAGAGAAAACAAATTTTGCAGCAAAGAGCTAATTTTTAAAGAGCTGCTTAAGCTCAAAGAGTAGCTAAGCACAACAGGATCTTGCTTACAAGATGAGACTGACAGCCAAAATGCTACATGCAGTCTGGTAGTTGTTAGGCAATATTTTTTGCTTAAGCAACTCTTTAAAAATTGTCCCCAGTCTCGTATAAGCTGTCATTAACTGGGTCCAAATAATGGAGTTTCCTCACCACAGGATTCACCCTTCTCAGCTGACAGGGTAAGGTATTTTCAAAGTAATTTCCAGTCTTAGATTCATTTTAGGAAATGCATGCATAGTACTATTTAACTTCTTTATTTTGTTTATTTTATCTTGCTTTATTCTTTGTCCTTGCTTTATTCTTTGTCCTTTTTTTACAGACTTCAATCACCAGACAGAAGAAGTACTACCGCGTTATGGAGGTAGGTATACAGAGGTCAATTTGTTTTTTTTCTTTTTTTGGGGGGGAGGGGGGGACAAAGAAGGATGACAAAAAAAAGACCAGTGTTCTCACTTGGTGTATCCCATCATAAGCATAAAATACCAAACCTGTGAAAATTTGGGCTCAATCGGTCATGGAAGTTGCTAGTAATGATGAAAGAAAAAACACCCTTGTTTGATGAATTTGTGTGCTTTCAGATAGGAATTAGTCAGAAATTACCTCTTTCTCAGAAACTACGTATCTTCAGAGGGAGTAGTTTTCCACTTCCCACAATGTTTTATACTATCAACAGCTCTCCGATGCTTGTTACCAAGTCAGTTTTGAAGTTGATAATATTTTTGAGTAATTACCAAACCTGTACCTTCCCTTGAAGAAATGGATAGAAAAAATAAGCACAGTTGACTGATACCACTAACATTTTGATGCTTAGATAGCACAGTTTGTAGAGCACATGAAGCCAGAGGTTGCAGGTTCAAATCCTGCTTTAGACAATTTTTCTTTGGTCAACCCCAAATTAGAATCTATTTCCATTAGAATTTATTTCTCATAATCACAGAATGGCGTTGCAGGAAACTGTGAGTCTGTGTACTACGTCAAAGTCTCGGAGCCTGTCATGAAACCTGTGGACAACAAAGTCCAAGGTAAGTTTTTTGTCAACTTGTAATTGTAAATATAAACCACAAGGGAAACTGACTGGGTAAATTTGTAAATGATTTTTGGGGTTGAACAAAGAATTGACTAGAGTGGGATTCGAACCAACGACCTCCGGATTAACGTGCCGGCGCTCTACCAACTGAGCTATCTAGCCCTATATTGGCGGTGTCCCTATTTTGTCAATATCTTTGTTCGGGGGTGCCAGTCGGAAGCCATACAACCATTAACTGCCGTGTTGCCAGGGATCACACCCAAATTACGATACAACCTGGGAAGCGGCAGCTAGGGGATCACCATAAGGGGATGCGACTTTGTTCAACCCCAAAAATGTATTAGATTAACACGATTTTTTAAGTTTTAAGAATTGCCCACTAGGTGTTTGTCTGAAATATTTCTCTGGAGGATTGGTACTAATATGTGTAGGTAGATTATGTTCTTTTGAGAGATTGTCTTACTTTACATTCTACTAATATAATGCCAAGTAGATTTTTTAGAATTGGGGAGGCTTCTCAGTTCTAAGAAGAACTGTCCTGCATTTTAAGTACTACCAGGACGGAAGGTAGAAAATTGGCCGCGACTTCTTTTTTACCTTTAGCTGATCAAGGGGACTTCTCGTTATTAGCCTCACTACGGCAGAGTGAGTTCTTAATTTGTCTCAACGTTTCTAGCTTGCTCTAGTCACCGTCAGAATTGGTCCTGGTATGAACTTTAGAATCATAAAGTTGTTTATTGGAAAACAAATAATTAATAGTTAATCCTCTTGTTTCAGCACTCCGCTATGTCTTGAACATTACCAAGACTCGTGACCTTATGGAGTGCCAAAGACGCAACCAGCGCAATGAGGTCTCCCTCCTTTCAGGCCGAAAGTGTGAGACATGCTCAGAGACCGAGATGGTTGAGGATCCAAGACCCCTGGAAGACCAGCCAAAGCAGGGCACAGAAGACTTCCTGACCTGTCTTAACAAGGTGCTGGATTATTAGTAGACTTCTTACTTCTTTCTGGGCCCAATTTCATAGAGCTGCTTAAAGACAGTGGACACTATTGGTAATTGTCAAAGACTAGTCTTCACAGTTGGTGTCTCTCAACATATGCATAAAATAACAAACCTGTGAAAATTTCAGCTCAATCGTTCGTCGAAGTTGCGAAATAATAATAAAAGAAAAAACACCCTTGTCATACGAAGTTTTGTGCTTTCTGATGCTTGATTTCGAGACCTCAAATTCTAAACTTGAGGTCTCGAAATCAAATTCGTTGAAAATTACTTCTTTCTCGAAAACTATGTCACTTCAGAGGGAGCTGTTTCTCACAATGTTTTATACAATCAACCTCTCCCCATTACTCGTAATCAAGAAAGATTTTATGATGATAATTATTTTGAGTAATTACCAATAGTGTCCACTGCCTTTAAGCAGGAAATATTGCTTTACAAATTGTCTGCTAAGCAGAAATGGCCAGGATACCAGTCACAAATTGTACATGTGGTATGGAGGTTTGGTCTGATTTATGACAACTCATTTTGTTTTTAAAGCAGGTGTTTACTTGAACTCAAGTTACATACAAATTGGAAAGTAACGGTGTGCAAAATATATAAATGAAATAAAACTATTTTAAAGAACAGATTAAATAGATTTCCAAGTTTTACTGAATTGCCGTTCATGTTTAGATATTTTCAAGATGGATTCTGTTCAAAATGTTACAATGGATTGTTCTGGCAGCAGTGTAGAGGTGGCTTAAACATTGACGGATTCAATCTTGCAGTGTGTTCTTCTTTTTATTTAAGATTTTTGTCATTACTTTTTTGTTGTTCAGGTTCGCTACGGTATCAGCTTGAAGGACCATGACAAGTTCCTGATTGACACCGTGGTTGTTGAGGGAAAACACGTCTTCATGCCCTTTGGTGAGAAGGGAGGAAAGGCAGTCACCTTTGTCAAGTGAGTCGATTTACTTCTTCGCCTCTATTCAAATTCTCCAAAGACCTTCAAAGAAAAAAAATATATATCCTACAGGCCTTGAATTTCATCTTTGAAAGGGCAAGGCCATTTCATTCATTTTGTAAAGGGCACCTACATTGGAAAATCTTCAAGTCAATTGAAATTTTTTGAAGGGGGGGGCAAGACCAGGGCAACAGAGGCCATAGACTCTCTGTGGCATGTGTGTAATTCCTGGCCTAATCCAATAAAAACAATGTTTGCTGAACAATTTTCTGCTAAGTAAAAACACGCAGGAAACCAGTCAGAAATGGTATATTGGAAATTTTGGGGGCAGGCAACTATGCAAAAATGTTTTGTGCTTATCAAGTTTTTGCGCTTATTTAGCAGCTCTATGAAGTAGGGCAAAGGACCATACCATTGCAGCTTGCACACTTTTTTGCTAAGGGGTTAAATTGGTCTCAAAACAAGGGCCAGTATATTAATTTCTGAATTTGAATCTGAATATGTTTCAGTCAGCAAAGCATCTTAGTAGAAACATCACACAAGTTTTTGTTGAAACGACAATGAACAAATTTCAATTTTAGACTGAAAAACCTAATCCACATGCAAATTATTTAGTCCAGGTATCGCACGGCGGTCCACAGTGTTGAAAAGCAGGGACAGAATACTGAGCCAACCTGATTGCTCAGGGTTGGATTGGAGAAAGAGTTAAGACTAGTCTTATCTCAAGTTAACTCCTAACTCAGGACTAGCTCCTAGGACTCCTAGGACTAGTCCTAAAGTTAGGACTATCTTTGTGAAATCCTTCCCAGGAATATAAGACATAGTGGAATAATTCAAACCCATAAAGATGTAGAAATTTGAGTGATTTAGTCATAATCCAAGATCTTTATCGACCCTTGCAGCCAAACCTTTGTCTTGAAGAGCAACAAAGAGATCCCTGATGAGGAGATTATCCCTGAGGTCCAGAACCCCAAGCAGATGCCGGAGGACCTGTCCTTTATCTTCCAGGAGAAGTCTAGCCACGACCACGACACAGAAGAGGAAAGCCAACTGACCGAAGAGGATGCTCCCCACATGTTTGACATCCGTAGATCGGTAAATCTAATCTTTATTCCACTGGGATCCGTTTAAGAATGAGATTAAAGTCATTTGTCGTTTTCTTTCTCCCGACTTCAGAATTTCCTGTTGGGGATTTTCCTCTGCCTTCAAAGATGTGAACTTTAAAAGCATCAAGGGACAAAGGCCTATAGTTTATTTTTTGTCCGAAACTTAGTTTGCTTTGTAATGATGTAGAATTTATTTGGGGTTCATACTTCCTGCGAATGCGATTACAAATGTTGACATCACAAATTCGCAACGAAATACGCACTGAGTTGAGTTGTGCTCAACTCTCTTGCGAATATCGCAGCAAAAGAGAAGTTGTGACGTCAAATTCACATCAAATTCTCATCGCATTCGCCGGAAGTATCAACCGACACCTTAAGCTTTGTTGGGATTTGAACCCACGACCTTTGCCATGCTAGAGCAGATGTCCAACCACTAGACCACCTAGACCAAGTAGCTAGAGGCTATATTTTAACAGCAGGCACCACAAGGATTTAACATTTATTAATGAAGCGTAACGTTTAGGGTTTTTATTCATTATGTTAGAGTATTTACCCTCTGTAGTCTTTACCCACTCTTAAAGAATTGTTCTTCTTTGTGCAAATAATCGCAACCTGTGATATAATCTTTTTAGGTGACCTACCAAATTGAAAAGATCATCGCTGGAATCCAACAAGACAAGATCACCGAAGACGCTCCTCTAAGTTTCATCTACATGGTCAAATCACTCAAGAGACTCAGCCCAATTGAGCTTCAGAATGTCTTTGACAGGCTCGGCAAGAAACTCGCTGATGATGATGAGCCGACGAAGGTTAAGAAGTAGGTCAAACATTCAATTCAATTCAAATACACATTTATTTCCATACTTCCTTGACAAATATTGACAAGTACATATGAAGTAAAGTAACAAAAATTAAGTAACAGTGAACAGGATAAATGTAACAAAGTATGGGGCTGTTTTAATAAGCAGAAGCTTTTAAAAACAGACAGACAACCAAAGAAACAAAACATACAGACAGACATGCAAACAAAAGGACAGACAAACATAAGACATCTACTCTCTCATTGGGGGAAAATAGTTTAAGTCAGAGTTTAAGACTATGGAGTGTAGATTCGTGACTACAATGTATTCGCTCGTACATTCTATCCACGAATCTGCACTTTCTCTTCCATTCTCCTTAACTTAATATATGAATATTCAAATGTGAATGGATTCTCTTCTGATAGAATGGAACTGAAATTGGTTGCCTGTAAATTGCCTCGTGTGACACAACCCTTAGATGACTCTGTTTTGTTTTGAAGTAAATCCTTTTTCCTTATTTTGGTGTCTGTAGGCAGATTGTGCTGGACGCCATCTTGCAGGTAGAGAATGATAAAGCTGTTGAGATATTGACCGATGAGATCGAAGAGCGTCATATCGTTAAGGAAGAGGCAAGCCAAGTCTTGAGCACCATAGCTCTCATCAACAAACCCACAGAGAAGATGCTCGACAAAGTCTTGGTAAGTCCGTTAGATTGGGGTCTTTTTTTTCAATGTAGCCTATTTCTAGGCAAAATTATAAATTAATAACAATAGATAGTAATAATAATAATTATAATAATCATCATACGAATAATAAAGCAATTTGTAAAGCGTGTAGTGCAAAAGCCTCTAAGCGCATAAAGAGAACAGTAAAATGTACAATGAGTGAAAGATACAATTACAAATAAGCAGAACACAAATAATCAGCTTCGAACAAATGAGTTTTCAACAGAGACTTAAAACAGTGTAAAGAACTAGCCTGAAAAGAACTGGTGGTTAACAACTCAGCATTTCTCCTGAAGACGATCAGAGCTGAGTGATCGTAACGTCGTTTAACACCGGTTCTTTTCAGAATCAACACTACTCAAAAGAAATAATGTACATGGTGTTACCATGTTATACTTTCGCCATGCAAAGATTCAAATCCTACTAACAGTTCCACCTTTTTTTCTATCTGTAGCGACTGTGCAGAGGTCATACCCTGTCACTGGATGATGCTAAAGACATCAAGACGACCTGCTGGTTGACCTTTGGGTCATTGGTTCACAAAGCATGCAAGGTCAACAAGATTTGCACCCAGGACAAGCTCAATGAGTACTCATTGGTAAGTGAAACCTGGGGTGAGAGTTGAGACTAGTCTTATCTCGAGTAAGAACAAAGTTTAAAAGCCCAGTTCATACTTCCTGCGAATGGGAATGCGATTCGAATTTGACATCACAACTCTGTTTTCCACGCGATATTCGCAAGAGAGTTGAGCACAACTCAACCCCTGCGAATTATTCGTTGCGAATTTGTGACGTCAACATACGTATCGCATTTGCAGGAAGTATGAACTGGGCTTTACTTGTCCTAACTTAGGACTAGCCTTAAGTTTTGAATAACTACTAAAAATTTCTAGGACTAGTCCTAAGTTAGGATGTTCTTTGTGAAATGGACCAGTTGATTCATTGAATTTATTCAGATAAAAATACAGCAAGAACATGGCAAAAATATGGAACAACGAGAAGTTTAACAATGGAATGCAATAAACCAACAGACGACTTATAAACCACAAGCAAATAGATGAGTCATTTAAAACAAGGCAAGAGAAGGCGGAAAAAGTAAATGAATAAATTAAGTAGGAAATTAATGTCTTAAAATATTTTAAAAACAAAAAACGCCTTTTGCGGACTTCAACGTCCGTGATGTTTGGCACAGTGACCTTTTTTTAGTCACAAGTGAATGTTCATGTTGAATTCTTGTAGACTTTCTCATGTTATCACTTGCAGGGCCCAATTTCATAGAGCTGCATAAGCAAACAATATTGTTCAACACTTCTCTACTTAGCAGAAATGAGCAGGATACCAGTCACAAATTGTACACGTGACATGGTTTATTGGCTGGTAACCCTGTTCTGTTAAGCATAATTTTGTTGTGCTTAGCAACTTTTTGTGCTTAAGCGACTCTATGAAACTGGGCCAAGGATAGTTGTTGATACACCTTGAGTTCTGTAGGAGCAAGTTCGAGTGCGCACATTTAGTCCACCAGTGGTCGACCACAGACTAGCAACGCATATGCGCAGTGATGCACTCACTCGAACGATTCATTTGGAAGTCGAGTCAACCTCAGTCTTTTCCCGTTAGTGTCACTGGTTAGAATGGAACATGCTGTTGGGACCAGTGAAGAAACCATGGGCTGGAGGCTGGTTCCAAATGGTCGACCACAGTAGTCAACCAATGGTCAACCAGCCTGGGTTCGAGTGCAAATGGTCAACCTTTAGTTAACCATTGTGCACACTCAACAATGCTCTAGAATGCAGGGTTCGAATCCCACTCGAGTAGCCTGTGGCTGTGTAGTATTACCAAAATACCAACATTTAACTTAAGTAGATGGAAATTTGAATCGAGGGATAAAGAATAGTAATTTGGGTTTTACCCATATATACCAATATGTGTTAGCACTGTATACTCAGTACTTTTCTGAGCTCTGTGACAACAAAAAAAATCACAGGCATATTACTCAGGTGGGATTCAAACCCACGACCTTTGCAATTCTAGAGCACTGTCATACCAACTAGACCACCGAGATTGCCCGGTAGCTAGAGGCAGTTCGAATCCTATATTTTAGCAGCAGGTACCACAAGGTTTTGATAGATTGAAGTTTGCATCGGGGATAAAGGATATTAACTTTGGTTTGACCCTACGTTAACTTAGGGTATCAACATTTTCTTATTCAGCGTCTCCTTAAAGGAATCGATGAGAATAGCCCCAATGATGAGAAACGCTTCTTCCTGAAGGCCATCGGTAACGCCGGTCTCGCCCTCAAGAAGACCCCAGTGTCTCAGACAGATTCCATCGATAGAATCAGCGAGCTGATCAAGCATGAAGTGGCTGACATTGATCTCAGAGTTCAGGCTATCTACTCACTGCGCCGTGTCTGCAAGGAACATACACACAGAGTGAGCAATCTATTCAATTTAGTCAGGTTAAAGGCACTGGGCACCTTTGGTAATTGTCAAAGAACAGTATTCTCACTGGGTGTATCCCAACATATGCATAAAATAACAAATCTGTAAAAACAAATTACTCAATTATAGAACAAGCACTTACACTTGTACTTTAGAAGTGCTTGCTGGCAGATCTTTAACAGTTTTGACGCACACACCGATTCAGGGTTGTCCACAGTTTTAGAAGTAGCAGATAAACAAATATAAGTAGCCAGCCTTGTCGAAGGACTAGGCGAGAGGGGCCCTCACTGTTTGGGGTCCGAGGCCTGCCTAAAGGCAGCAGAATTGTTTTGGGGTTCTAGATGCTGTGTGGTGCAAGGGACCAAGAAGCAGGCAAAATCGTCGCCGAAGTTGCCGGCAGCCAACACTTCTGGACAACACTGCCATTCCAACACTTATCTTCTTCTTTCTGTCTCACCCCCAGGTAATCTCTCTTCTGATGCCATTCGTTAAAGACGTTGACGAGGATCACGAGATCCGTATTGCATCTTATGTAATCATCATGGATTGTGAGCCCAAGCTGGACGATGTCCAGTTCATTGTGACTGACCTTCAGAAGGATAAATCCAAGCAGGTCATCAGCTTCATCTACACCCACCTTGATGGACTGGTCAAGAACCCCAAACTGTGCAAGATCGGCATGTGAGTCCAAGAACAGATTTTTTGTGCATGAAATGTTATCATCAAATAGATTTACCTTATATACTAATATTGTTGGTGTTGATTTTTTGAATTCGGGAGACATCTCAATTCTGAAAAGAACTGTCCAGCTTTTTAACTACTACCTGGGCGAAAGGTAGAAAAGCAGCCGGGACTACTACTTCAGCTTTTGGTGTATCGTTATTAACTTCACTACGGCGGAGTGAGTTCTTAATTGGTCTCAACGTTTTGACTTGCTTGCTCTAGTCATTGTCAGAAGAATGACACTACGTTGGCAAAAAAAAAATCTATGACCCTATCTTTAAGACTTGCAGGGTCCATTAGGAATACCTGGCTTGTATGAATCGAATGACTCAGAAAAAATCTTGACCCTCTACATTTTATGTTTGATAACCACAGGACTGAGGTGGCTAAGAAGGCACTCCTGACCCTGAAGCCGATTGTCCAAGGCATGCAATACTCCAAGAGGTTCATGTGGTCTCTCAATGCAGGTAAGTCTCAGATCAGATCAATCAATCAATCAATTAATTTGTCAATCGTCAGGCATTTGTGTAGAGCTTCATTATTCTCTACATATTTGGTTTGCGGTAACACCATGTGTGTATCTACTTGCCAGGTAGAGTTTGTTTTTTACAGAACTGTCTCTCTATATTCTACTATCGCGCAGTAGATTTATCGGATTGTTCAGGAGACTTCTCAGTTCTGAAAAGAACTGTCCTGCTTTTTTATCTACTACCTTGGCGGATGGTAACGAAAATAGGCTGGGACTACTACTTTAGCTTATAGGATCGTTGTTAACTGCACTAACGCGGAGTCAGTTCTTGAATTGGTCTCAACGTTCCGACTACCTTGCTCTAGTCATCGTAATTATTCTAGTTGTCTATTCCAAGGTGCTTTTTTAGTGAGATAAGGTTTGATTCTGAGAGGGTTAAACATGGAACAGACATTTAAACAAACAATTGTTTAATCAGAGGTTTGGGTTTTGTTTTTCTTAGTCCAAGAGAAAGTTGCTCTGACTACCGAGGCGTCCATGATCGGTACCCCGACTTCACCTTTCCCAGTCAGCGGCGCTGTCAAGCTCGGAGCAACCATCCTCAACAGGCAGATGAACCTGATGGAGGTGGGATTCCACGCCAAGTGTCTGCGCGACATTGCTGAGAAGATTCTAGGCGTGGCCAGACCAGCGAGCCCCAAACTGGAGAAACTCCTGAGGAACAACGGACGCCTGTACAACGACAAGTCTATCGTCGAGAGAGATTTCGAGCATCTCGATAATGTGGTATGTTTTTACAGTATAGCTGTGTTTGACAGAATACTTGAAAAATGATCAATTTGATAGAATTTTCAGCCTTCGCTTTTCTACTTATATTCCTTGAATTAGGTGAAGCTTGCGGTAGCACCATGTGAATATCTCTTTTTGAGTAGTGTTGGTTCTGAAAAGAACTGGTAGATGAAGTACCAACATTACTAAAAAGAGATTTACACATGGTGCTACCGCATACCTCAACTAATTATACTCCCACAATGCAAAGTTTCAAATCCTTTTAAAAAAATATATTTGCGCGTTGAAGACTTTGTCCCCTGTCAATTCTTTTTGAATCCTAAAAGCTCACTAATTGTTTTTGTTTTTTTCTTCTTTTGCGTTTGATGTCTAGCTACCAACAACCAAGGTGGACACCACTGTTGACATGGCGAAGGCTTCAGCTTACATGAAGCTGTTTGGAAATGAGCTAAGGACAATCACCATCGACAAAACCACTGTTTGGGAATGGCTTGAAGGAAGTAAGTTTAGTAACTGATTAAATACTCTGAGTTGAGTCAGTAACAAAACTGCCCTGTTGGAATGACTTGAAAGAAGTAAGTTCAAAAAGGAAAAAGGGGTGATTTGGGAAGGGGCTTATTGACAAAACCACTGTTTGGGAATGGCTTGAAGGAAGTAAGTGAAGTTTAGTAACTGATAGTTTGAGTTAAGGAATGACTTGAAAGAAGTAAATTCAGTAAGGAAGAAGAGTGATTTGAGAAGGGTAATGACAAAACCATCATTTTGAATGACTTGAAAGACGTAAGTTCAGCAACGAAAAGCGTTGATTTAGGAAGGTGCCAAGTAATGAGAAAAAAACATCGTTTGGAAAGGCTTGAAGGAAGTAAGTACAGTAACTGATAATTTGAGTTAAGGAATGACTTGAAAGAAGTAATTTCAGTAAGGAAGAAGAGTCATTTCGGAAGAGGCCTATTGACTAAACCATTGTTTTGGAATGACTTGAAAGAAGTAAGAAGAAGGAAGAAGAGTGATTTGGGAAGGGGTCTAGTATTGACAAACCATTGTTTTGGAATGACTTGAAAGAAGTATATACACTAACTGATAGTGTAAGGAATGACTTGAAAGAAGTAAATTCAGTAAGGGAATGGCTTGAAGGCAACGTTAAGCAACAAGAGAGGCACAAACTTGTGGGGGATAGCAGTCATACCTTACAGGTAAGTTGATGGATGTGAAAGAATTTTACCAGTGAAATAAATGATACCTTAGGGACAAAAAGAAAAGGATATGGAAATATTTAAATCCTGTAAGAAGAAAAAATTTCCTAAAGTCCTTAAATTGCTTTGAAGATATGACTCAGGATAATTTAGAGACACAAGTGCATCTCAAACAAAAAGAAGCAAGTGTTTTTGTTTTTCCCCACTGTAATGATTGTATCTTATGTCTGTCTGTAAAAAGGATCTGAGAAGATGCAAGAGCTTGAGAATAAGATCCTCACCAGCCAAGTGCCGTACTCCTACCGCAAGATCTTCAGTCTCGGCCGAGGAATGCACAAGATTCCAACACAGGTTGGACTTCCCCTCAAGATCTCCTTCGACACCGCTGCCGTCCTGGCCCTGGATATCTCTGGCAAGGCTCGCATGACACCTACCCTGACTGAGGTGCTTAGAACCAAGAATGGAAAGCTGAGCAATATCAGCGTTGCTGGATCAGTTAAACCAAGGTAAAAGCCCTGGGGTCGATTTCACAAAGGTAGTCCTAACTTAGGACTAGTCCTAAGCAATGCTAAGAGAACGGACTGGTCCTAAGTTAGGACCAGTAACTCATCCTAATTTAGGACTGGTCCTATCTCTTAGCATTGCGTAGGACTAGTCCTAAGTTGGGACTACCTTTGTGAAATCCACCCCTGTTAATCTACAACCATCATCTCCACTCTTCTGTTTTATGCCATTGGCTCCTAGTAGATGATACCTATGCCTACATCCTTACCAACTGTGAACGGGGTAACTCATTTTCTGCCTAAGATGTAGGTGGCAACAGCCTCTTTTGGGTTGATGCCCAAATATTTTCAGATTTGGCCTTTGCCTTAGAGTGGCCTCTTGATGATTGTTAGGCAATTTCTCTTTAAAAAACATATAAAAATTTCATAAAAGATTGAAGTCTTTTAGAGGCTATACAGATGGCAGAAGACAAACCCAGGACATTCTTAAATTGAGATCTCAGCAAAGACATCTTCATTAGTCTACCTCTTGCTCCTTTTTAGTTGTGCAAAGAAATCACTTTTCCAAAATTTTTGCAGAGAAATATCATTTTTGTGTAAGGCCCCAAAATGTGGAATAAGAAACAAATAAGAAATTCCAGCTTACTTACCTCATTCAAGACACTCCTTAAAGACACTGGACACTATTAGTGATTGTCAAAGACCGGTCTTCTCACTTGGTGTATCTCAACATATGAATAAAATAACAAATCTGTGAAAATTTGAGCTCAATTGGTCATCAAAGTTGCAAGATAATAATGAAAGAAAAAACACCCTTGTTACGCGAAGTTGTGTGCATTCATGATTGATTTTGTGACCTCAAATTCTAAATCTGAGGTCTCAAAATCAATTTCGTGGAAAATTACTTCTTTCTTGAAAACTACGTCATTTCAGAGGGAGCCAATTCTCCCACCATGTTATACTATCAACCTCTCCCTATTACTTGTTACTAAGTAAGGTTTTATGCTAATAATTATTTTGACTAATTACCATAGTGTCCACTGCCTGTAAAGCTCACCTGTTCCAGCAGGCACACTAACCATTCAACTGTGCCTCAGCGCCTTAGAGTAATCTTTTGGTTTTAAATTACTTTTGATTGATTGATTAAAGTTCTCGTACTTTATCGCCTTTATCCAATGCAGAGTTGCCGTCACCATGAAAGCCAAGATGACCGTTGGTCTTGATGACACCGTCAGGACCGGCCTCGCACTGGTTGGTTCCTTGAACTCCTCTGCCGTTCTGAACGGCAACGTCACCGTCGACGTTCCCAAGATGCTCTTCAAGTCCAAGCTTGATACCCCGACCACCGAGCACCAGGTCCTCTCCCTCCGAAGCAGACCTTTCACTTACAACTTCCTCATGACGGAAAAGCCAACAGAGGTATATAAAACACAACTTTGTTTACTTTCTTTTTGTCTTGGCAATTGTCAACATTATTATGGCTCAAACAAAAAGAAAGCCAACAGAGGTAAACGCAACGTTGTTTACTTGTTTTATTCTGAAGAATGTCAACACCATTATAGCAAAACAAAAGAGATTACTTGAGAAAAACTTGGCTTACTATTTCCAAACATGGTTTCGGATCATGTTTTTGGACCACCTTTAGGTGGTTAGGGTTTCACTTAGAAGTGAAACGTCAAAAAATGGACTGGCTTTATATGATTGGGGGCATTTGTGTTGACCCAAAATGGCTTTTCTTGAGGCGCTACTAGTCAAGTAATGAACTTCAGTAGTCGTCCAGACGTCTAGGCTTAATACCAGTGTAGTATCTCGCCTACCAGGAAATGACCTGGAATGTACAAGGTCACTCTTTTCAAAACAAAGGTTAATGGTCTTAAGTTTGTCTATGTTTTATAATCAATTCTTTGGAGAGGTCAATAATATTATTTTTTTATTTTTTTGTTTTCTAGGAGAGTATTCCAGAGCCAGAGATCAGAAACTCTGGTGATGACGACAGATTCGTTTATGAGAAACGCCTTGTCCAGGGAGAGCTGATGGCCAAGAAACCTGTTACCGTAAGAAAACACTGCTTCATATTTTGTTAGTGCAATTTTTGTTTTGGGGGAAGGCCCAGCGTTTCAACCCTAGAAGAGTCAAACATCTTTCAACCTTTGAGAAAGACTCTGCTAGGATGAAGCATGAGACCATTAGAATATTTTGGGTTGGTGAGTAGTTTGCAACAGTTGTTTCTATTTTCTAAGTGTTTAAAAAAAGATCTTGGTAGTAACCTGCGATGGACTGGCATCCTGTCCAGGGGGGATAGAAATATTCCTTTTGTTAAACACCAAGGAAACCGAGAATAAACATTGGCCTGCAGCCATATCGGCTAGGGACAGACTTTAATTAACTCAGTTAAGTTTCAGTCACCTAAGATTTTATTTTTATTTTTTTTTTTTCAGAAAAAGTGGAGCATGGGTAAAGAGTCCCTTGGAGTTGAGACGGAACTGAAAACTCGCCGCGTGCCACGCTCTTGCGGCTGGACCTACAGACCAACCCAGCTTCTATTCAACGGCCCAATTGACGTCAACGTCACAACCCGACGTGGTGTGGATGCACCAGAGCAGGTCATTTGCATCGTGAAACTGGAGACTGAAAACTGGACCCAAGCAAAGTACCAAGCGTTCAAGGTAAACACTTCAACGACCCAGAGGTTATCAGAGGTCATTTAGGGGTCATTAGGATTGACATCCTAGGCATTCTGGTTTTGGGGAGGTTTCTTTAGGCTGAGAGGAGACCCTAATTGCCCTTATTTTAAAAGAAAACGTTGCCTTGGATCGGACGAGTTGGTCTAGTAAAAGCGTTTGAAACCGTTTGTTATGAAATGTTTATGGTTAGAAAGATGTTTTAAAAGTAGAATATAATGATCCACTCAAGTATCACTCGAAACTGCACGGTTTTCCTCTTACGTCGCGAACTATCACGGTCGGCCATTTATGGGAGTCAAAAGTTTGACTCCCATAAATGGCCGACCGTGTTAGTCGACAGGGTAAAAAGAAAACCATGCAATTTCGAGGCATATTTGTGTAGATCATTGTATTCTACTTTTACAATATCTTTCTAACCATATACATTTTACAACAAACGGTTACAGAACGATTTTCAAAGACAAACTCGACCGATCCAAGGCAACGTGTTCCTTTAAGACTCCTCAATTTTGTTCAACACCAGACCTCTGGATTTCTTTTCTGAACATGTTAGTGAATAAAGCAGAATTTAACTCCATGCAATAGCAATTCGCTCATGTCGTCACTTTTTCAAAAAAATGCCTGGCTGTAAGACAATCATTTCACGATCACCACATCATCGGTGCGCCAAACTGCGCTTGTAGTACAGTCAGTATACGCGAGTAAACATGAAAACTTGGACATGAACATCTGCGTACCGTTGTCTAAGATCTGGGCTTCTGTTTTTAGCATTTATGCTTAGTGCCATTTTTCTTTTTCCTTTATTAGGACAAGTACCTGGTGAAGAAGAGTTTCACAACGGAGTCTAGCTCAGAAGAATATCATGAGTATCATGCCGGAAGTCCATCTGAGGAACGTCGTCATTACAGCCACTTTGGTAGCGCCTCTGATATGGTTGATGGACCTCACTCTGACAGTACCTCTGACGAGCGTCGTTACGGTCATGAGGGTAGACGTTCCGACAAGCACCATGAGGGTCAACATAATAGTCCCTCTTACGAGAGTCGTTCTGGCGAGCACTTGGTAGATCCCTACCCCATCCACCCCAAGAACCTGACTCTGATCCAACGCTTTGAGAATTGGTGGTACCCCAACGCCAAGTCCTCGGAGGTCCGGGATACCACGCACGTCCACACACAGCAGATCGTCGCAGATACTGGCAAGAATGTGCAGCTGTTCCACATCTACTTCAATGTAAGTCAATTAGCTTAAAATGCTGGGCCCAATTTCATAGAGGTGCTTAAGCAGAAAAATATTACTCAATAATTGTCTGGTAAGCAGAGATGAGCAGGATACCAGTCACAATTTGTACATGTGACATGTTGTTTTGGCTGGTAACGTCATTCTGGTAAGCGTCACTACTTTTTGTTGCTTAAGTAGCTCTATGAAATTGGTTTTTATAAAAGGGGCACATCTATGAGGAAAATGTAAATTTGTAATGTTAGTTTTGAAAAGGTCACCAGAGTTTTGCAAAGGTCACCACAGCAAAAGCAAAAGGGCACCTCTGCAAATACTGCGGATGCTGTGGATTTGGAAGCCTGATAAACCGTACATTCTCATGTAAATTCAAAACATGTCGGTGAATAGCTTGATAAAAATGTTCATGTTAAGTATTATATTTATATTTTAGATCACCACCATGGGAAGCCAGCCCATCCGTGAGTTGGTCAGCCGGATCAGTTTGGACCAGCAGGATGAGTTCTACAAAGCTGTCCGCATTGATGTTCTCAGCAACAAGAAAACATTCATCAGGGATCCCATTCGTCAGGACCAATTCCAGGACACCATTGATGAAGTCAAGGTAAGAAATTTTCCTCTTTTGGGCGGAAAGATATTTTAATGCCTCAAGAATTCAACGCTTTTACTTGGTGCAAAACTAACCTTTAACAGGTATCTGATATCTTGCTCTAAGTGCCATTGATCCCAGTGTAAGGCCGTGAACGAAATGGCGACTTCGGCTACAGCTACGGCTAGATCAGCGCGTCTGCCAGTGTTGAAGAGTAGGCAGACCCGCACCATCTAGCCGTAGCTGTAGCCGAAGTCGCCATTTCGTACACGGTCCTCACCGAGACTTAGGCTGCATGGTGGTGACATCGGAGTCCACAAGCTTTGCTCATTTGTAGATTTTTTTCAGGGCAATACAGGCTTGAAATACCCACTGGTCCACTGGGGACAGAGTCTGGTAGTGTTAACACTACGCTTGTCATGGCCGAGCGGTCTAGTTGACCGGACCAAAACTCTGGTGTTGTCAGCAGCAGGGTGTGGGCTCGATACTCGGTCTTGGTGATGAAGATGATGTCAACTCCAAAAGCATCTCTACTGCATGTATTCCAAATCGATCCATTCTTCTTAAATTTCTAGCCCAGTTTTGTATGTATTTGTTCGCAGACTCTCTGCATCCAGAGTGAGATGGAACACCCAGCCTACGCCATGACTCTCCCAACTGAGGAGAAACTGGAATCATTCGAAGGACTTCCAGATGTACCAAAAGATCCCAAAGTCCTCTTCAAGTTCAACACCCAGTGGGGAAGAAGCTGTATAACTGACCAGAAGATTCAGCTTAAGGTACGATTCCAAAATGATTGGTCTTAACAGGGAGCTGCTAAGCACAAAAAATTTCTTAGCATGAAATGTTTGCCTTGATAAAAACCAGATTACCACCAAAATAAAAACCAGATTACCACGTGATTTTCAGGATAAGCAAACAACAACTGAATACCAGTAACAAGCAATATACAACAAATGGAATTTTGGTTGGTAAACCTGTTTTTATCAAGGAAGAAATTTCATGCTGGGCAAATTTTTGTGCTTAGCAGCTCTGTTAAATTGGGCCCAGGTTGCCTATAAGACGCTAGTTGGCAGGAGACATCCGAGTCTGAATCTGAATCAAGCCCGGTTCATACTTCCTGCGAATGCGAATGCGGGCGAGTTTTGACAACACATGGGTTTTTACTCAGCAAATGTTTCGCAGGAGTTGAGCACAAGTCAACTAAAGCGAACTTTTCGTTGCAAATTTGTGACGACAAAATCTGCATAGCAATTGCATTTGCAGGAAGCATGAACTGGGCTTAGTATTGTCAGCAAAGCAACCTAATGGAAACATCCAACCAACTTTTTGTAAAGAAGACAATGAAGAATGTTTAGTTTTTTTTTTACTAATAGCACGCACAGACACCATCTTAAAAATGTACAGCAATCTTAGGAAAACCGAGTACAGTTAAAAAGTATAGCAAGCTGCCAGTATGGACGCCATGCTGTAGTTTACATGTTACATATGCCAGTGGTCCATTTCACAAAGAGTTAGGACTAGTCCTAACTTAGGACTAGTCCTAGGAGACATTAAAAACATATGGCTAGTCCTAAGTTAGAACGAGTAACTCGTCCTAAGTCGAGATAAGACTAGTCTTTACTTTTTTTTTAAATACACCCCAGGTGTTAAATTTACTTACCGCATTGCTTCAAAATCAGCACACCATGATGGTTGCCAGTGTTGCATGGACTTAAATTTCACACAGAATCCTCTGTGCACCAATCATGCGCATCGGAACATGCATATAGCCAATTGAAGACAACCTGATTTGTGACCATGATTTTCTCTCTCTTTTTTGACAGGCCCGTGTTGAGAGATCAGAGGAGCAGAAGAAACGTCTGAGTGAGGAAACCCCATACAAGATGGAGTGCATGGAGGACCTTAGAAACGGCAACAAGTACACCGAGGCCTGCAAGAGATTCCGTCTTGAACGTGAAGAACTCCGCGCTGTTCATGCCGAACTCACTCACAATGAGGTATGTAGATTTCATCAGGGCTGATTAGTCATAACGCCTGAGTGCACAACTACTTGCTTAGCACAGGAAAATCTTGCTTACCAAAAACAGGTTACCAGCCAAGATTCTATAAAGTTGACATTGTTGCGACTGGTGCCCCACTCATTTTTTGCTTTTAGAAATTTGATAAGCAGTATATTCTGCTTACAGTATTATGAAATTGGGCCTGGATCAGGACCCAATATCATGGCTCTGCTTACCATAAGAATCGGCGCTTACGGAAGCAGGAATTTCTGGTCTTACAAGGGCAGTGTTCTTTCAGGTGAAATTACCATAGACCTTTTTGCAAATACCCATTGTCCACGCGCTAACTGTTGATTGAGGTTTACGCTGGCCTAGCTGGCGATCATACTTGATCACTAGCTAGACCAGAGCATACCTCATTCCACGCCTAACCTGCACATACCGAGTATTTGCGAGAAGGTCTACGGACCAATTTTCTGGCACAGAGTTCTTTGGCCATAAGCACCGAATTCCGCAGTGGCCAAAACGAAAAACCTTAAACTGTGAAAATGAGCAAACGGTGTCTGTGGTGAGGAGTTTGTCTATAATCACACCCACTTGAATATGACAAATTGTTTATTTGTTCCATTCACAGCAAACGAGCCGGGTATACTTGGAGGCTTTCTACCAGGGCATTCAGATGGTGAAGAATATGCTTTGGCAGAACGTCAGGACAAAGCAGGCTAAAGTATTCAACCTTGACAAGACGGTGAGTTGTAGGAATGGATTATAATAACAATAATAATAATAACACAGCATTTGTAAAGGCGCACTGTATAAATTTGATATTAAACCATTTAAAGGCGCCGGTCAAGATGGAAAAGAGGGAATTGTCAAATGGTAGGGAAAGCAAGTGTGAACAGGTGTGTCTTCAGTTGCTGCTGAAAGAGGGAGATGTTGTTTTCAGGAAGTGAATTCAAGAGCCTTGGTAGCACATGGCCTGAGAACACCTAAAATGTTGTATATTGCAGTGAAATTCCGTCTTTCAATGAACTGTTTCAAAAATTGTACAATTTCTTCATATTTTTTAGATCCTCTTCACCGGGGAGATGGAGGAGAACAAGAAGAAGTTCAACATGACCATCAAAGACATCACAGAAGATATCCACTTTAACCGTGTCTGGATCCCGATGATGGTCCAGGATTCTCAGATCATGACCCCCTACAACCTGCAGAAGCGCATGGTCCAGAGCTACGGACAGGAATGGCTGAGTGGACGTAATATCAGTGAGTTGGTTTATCTAAAGAATGATATTTTTACTACTTTAATATGATTTCTAATTTTGTTGTTGCCCTTCTGTGAATAAATAGCCTGAAAAGTTTATTAATGGAACACGTTGCCTTGGATCAGACGAGTTGGTCTATAAAAAGCGTTTATAACCGTTTGTTATAAAATGCATATAGTTGGAAAGATGTGTTAAAAGTAGAATACAATGATCCACACAAATTTGCCTTGAATTCGCGTGGTTTTCCTTTTTGACTTCCATAAATGGCCGACCGTGTTAGTCGATGAGGTCATGGTCTTTGTGAGAGTAATGGTCTTTGACAATTACCAAAGGTGTCCACTGCCTTTAGTGCCTCATCCTTCGATGCAATAGCAGCAAAAATTAATTTAAGCATCGAGTAATATGACTGTGATTTTTCGACAGGACTTGGGAAAGTACTGAGTGTACAGTGCTAACACACATCGGTGTATATGGGTAAAAACCAAAATGAATATTTTATCCACAATGTAAACTTAACATCTATTATTATCAATTAAACTTCAATATGTTCTATTTCTTCAGATCAGTGCAAGGCTCTGAGGAATAACTCCATCATCACCTTCGACAAAGTCTTGTATAACTACGAGATGAGCAAGAATGAACACATTCTGTCCAAGGATTGCTCCAACAAAGAACGCTTCGTCATCCTCAGCAAGACCCATGAACAGGACAGCACCAAGAAGGTTTGATGCTAATATTGTTGCAATCAATCCGACATTAGCCCTCCTACCGTCTGACCATTCTTATTTCATCCGCTGTGGGGTTTTTTGAAAGAGGAATAAACTTTGCCACCTTTTTATAGACTGTGCAAATATTGCTGTATTCGATGAACAGGACCCTTATAAATGCACAAGTTTGTTTCCTTCACCTGTTAAAGGCAGTGGACACTATTGATACATGTATTTACTCAAAATAATTATTAGCATAAAACCTTACTTGGTAGTGAGTAATGGGGAGAGGTTGATAGTATAAAACATTGTGAGAAACGGCTCCCTCTGAAGTAACGTAGTTTTCGAGAAAGAAGTAATTTTCATCGAATTTGATTTCGAGACCCCAGATTTAGAATTTGATGTCTCGAAACCAAGCATCTGAAAGCACACAACTTCGTGTGACAAGGGTAGTTTTTTCTTTCTTGAATATCTCGCAACCTCGATGACCGATTGAGCTCAAATTTACACAGGTTTGTTATTTTATGCATATGTCGAGATACATCAAGTGAGAAGACTGGTCTTTGACAATTACCAATAGGGTCCAGTGTCTTTAAAGCTATGTACCTGGGACCAAAGTGGTCCCAAAAATGTTTGATTACACGCATGTTATATTGTGATGTCGAGTGGTGAATGCACCTAGTCAATACGCACAATCATAACATCCTTTCAGTGAACAGCGGTGCCACTTTATGCATAGCCTGTGAGGTAGAATGGTTTCAAATGAATTATCAATTTACCCCAAAATATTTCAAATGTTTTGTCGCTTCATTTCAAAATATTGCCAAGAAGAGGAGGTTAAAGTGTGGTCAATGTATTATACAATTATTGGATGCATATGAGTGTATTGGTGCAAATTCTAATCTTGAAAGCTTGACTTTAAAACTTTGTTCAGCATCGCCTCCTGAAATGGAAAAGCTAGCTAGATTTCATGAAAAGACAGCACATAAACTGGTTCAAGACTGAAAACAAGGCCGTTATCATCGCTATTATAAACAAACCTACATAAAGTACCTAAATGCTGTTATTATTAATGTTATTATAACTGATTATGTATTGATTAATGTACTATTTGGCCCTTCTATCTGGAACAGACTCCCTGCTGAACTCATGTGCAAAATTTCAAGAAACCCACCTCTTCCATAGTTCCTAACTTAATTGGTTTGTTGTTTTAGTTCGGACTTCTTTTGGCCTGTTTCTCACTCACGCCAGGAGTGTCAAGTCTGACAGAAATGGCGCGTTATAAATGTTCACTATTATCATTATTACTGTTATTATTAATATTATTATTTATAGGTTGTCACCGTCTACCTCGACAACACCAGGATCCAGTTCATCCCAGATCCAACCACTCAAGAGGTCGTCATCAAGGTCAACGACACCAATACCGAGTTACCCGTCTTGCACAAGCTGATCATTAAGGAAGACGAAACCATGAAGAAGGTTCCAATCGACACCCCAGAGATCCACATCATGACTGTGGCCCCAGAGAAAGATTACACCTCCGAACCCAGGGTACTTGAATTTCAACCATTCTGAAAAAAATGCTTCATAGGCACAACAGCCAGTTTTACAAAACGCTAGGATTAGTCCTATCTTGAGTTAGGACGAGTAACTCGTCCTTACTAAGTATTAATCTTGAAGGTTTTAATGGGGTAAATGGTTTTGTACTGTTAAGGCAAATAAAACAGTAATAGTACTAATAAATACAATGTTTCTTTTTCCCTGTACTTGCTTCACAGCCTGTTGACATGTCAGACAGTGCAAGCTCACAAGAAGGTTTCGTTTTCAGCGAGCTGGAGTACCATCTGTGGGACGAGATGAGAGAGCACATCAAGAACGACACTGCCGCCCCAGCACAGAACCTGACCCGCGAGCCCAAGACCCTGGTCCAGATCGTCCGCCCCAAGCTCGGAAATTCTATCATGCTGTTTGCTCCGGAGCAAGAACTCAAAGTCTTCTTTGATGGACAAAACATCAAGATTGAGGTGAGTGTGGAGTATTGGTGGTGGGAGGAGTTATAGGGTGCAATCGATTAGCTTCCCTGTGTTGACCCCGCGGTGCTCATTCGAGTAAGCCCCTGAAAAGAGCTAATCGAACTGTCACTCACCCTCCCGTGGTGACGTCATGCACCTGGGGACAGCTCCTAAATAAGTGACCCACTACACAAGCAGGACACTTGGGGCTGACCGAGGTGAGCCCCTGGAATGACGTCAAAGCTATTTGAACGCACCGAGGGCACGCCGGGGTCGACCCAGGGAAGCTAATCGAATGCACCCATTGTAGGGTCTATTGTTTTACCCTTCTGATACAGAAAGCAGAAAATGCTGCTTAGCACATTCTTTTGCTAAGTGATGGGGTGCCAGTCACAGCAATGGTAAATGTAAGATATTGTACCTATTTTTGCTTTTTCTAAGCAAGAGTTTTCTGTGCTTAGCAAGATAGTTGTGCTTACATGGCTCTGGTCTTCAGTAATGGACTGCTGCTGTTGTTGAAGCTTCAGTGAGTCCTAGTGGTCCAGTGGTTAGACTGCAGGCACAAGGTTGTGGATTTGAATCCTACCAAGCTAACCGCTGATTTCACACCGACTACAATAAGTGTTGTCGTCTGACCTCTGGGCATTTTGCAATGAGTCGCATTTCTCTGTAATGATTATTTACAGCTGGCCCAGAAGTACAAGGATTTGCAGTGTGGTTTGTGCGGAGACTTCAACGGTGAGACCAGCGAGGAGTTTGTCGGACCAAACAGAGAGGTGTACAAGTGGCCCCAACAGTATGGACGTAGCTTCCAGGTCGCTTCTGAAGACCACGCAAGAGGTAAGAAAAGAGTCTTGCAAAAAGTGGTTTAGTTGGGGAGGGGGACAGGGCATTTGCTAACAGGTGCTCCTCGTTGCTGGAATGTGTTACCACTGCATATTCAAACATCTAGTTCCAGATGCCATTAATTTAAAGAGTGCTTACCAAATGTATTGACCAATCAAACGCGCACTGGACGCGAAAGTGTTGAGCACCACGCGCCATTTGCTGCGGTGTCTTCAATGCCTAGATTGTGCACAAAAAGACACCACAGTTGGTAATTTTCAATAGAGGGCGCTACCAATTTTCTTTCATCGGATTGGTCTATTCCATCCCCTTAAAATAGTATATACTTTGAATATCTAAGTAGTGAACAGATATGTTTTTTGTAAGCGTCATGGTTTATTTTATTGTCTTTTTTGCTTACAGTCGACGAATGCGCACCCATCATGGAGTTTGCCTTGGATAAAGATATCTGGCTGACAAAGAGCGACCAATCCACCTGCATCACCAAGACCCCGGTACCCAGGTGCCCCGAAACCTGTACCCCCGTCGAGGAACAGCCGATCGACGTTGATTTCGTCTGCACCAGGCAGAAGGGAAGAACCAACCCCTTCGAGGGACTCACCCGTGAACAGATCATCAACAAGTACGGTTACAAGCGTCCCGACTACAAGAGGACTCTAGAGATGGCTGTGAAGTGCAGGAACTAGACATCTGCCTGCCGGACAGACACCCACCAGGAGACGAATCTGCAAATTCATGTGCTACGTAACTCACCAGGGACCCAATTTCATAGAGCTGCTTAAGCAGAAAAATATTGCTTAACAATTGTCTGCGCTAAACAAAAATGAGCAGGATACCTGTCACAAATTGTACATGTGACATGGCAGTTTGGTGGGTAATCTCCTTCTGGTAAGCATATTGTTGTTGTGCTTAGCTAATTTTTGTTGTGCTTAAACAGCTCTAGATGTCCACACCTTTAGGCATTTACAAAATCCGAAAAATAACTTCTGTTCATGCAGGCGTTAGAGCGAGTTATCGGACAAAATGCAAAGAAGCCCCTCCTGTACTTGCCACAGGGAAGAAGGGTGTAGCTATAAAGCACTATTACTTTTTGTTCTCCATGGCTGCAATTCTATTTCCCCTCAGTTTAATATCACTGTTGGCCCAAACATTGTACCATCCACCTTTGATGTGCAGCAGAATTAACTTGGTGAGTTTCGTAGAACATAACTTGTTTGATGCAATTTGCAATATTCGCATGTAATTTGTGTATGTTTAACCTGATGATTTCAATTTCTAAAGGAAACAAAATTGGTGTAGGGCTTTACCATTTATGTATTTGTTTATTAAATGCCATCAAAGATAATTGTCAGCCACGCTAAGCTTTGGTTAATGAGTTTATTAATTTAGCAGTTAACACTTATTGGTGTATGTTAAGTCTTGTTATGCTTATTCTTCAGCGTTTGCTTATTAGTATGTGTTTGTGCTTATTAATTTGTCTAACTAATATAAACATGTCTTCATAACCTCATCAATATTTCTGATGTAAATTAATTTAAAAATGTATTGGAAATTGGAATTGAAATAGGAAAACTTAAAGCAGCAATCTTAAATGTGTACTTTTTGATTTTTTTTTTTTTTTACTAATAAATAAACAATTTATTTATCAGACCTGAACGAAAAATATCCATTGATGTTTTTGTCATCTCCTGTCTGCTTGGTACAGTCTTCTTTGTATTTGGTTTAGTTTGGGTTCGAATAAAGGAAAAATGACTTGAGCGGAACTTGGAACTAACGGTTTAACATACTGGCCCTCAACCAACTGAGTTATCTACCCCTATATTGGCGGTCTCCCTCTTAATAAATGTCTTTGTTCCGATGCTTTTTTCTTATGTATCCTAAACACAAGAAATAGAATAAGTTGTTGCAAAATGCTTACCAGCCAAAAGGACCTTTGGTATAAATGCAAAAAAAAAAATGGTTAATGGCCTGTGGTCGATCTCACAAAGAGTTGGGACTTGTCCTAGGAGGCATAAAAAAATGTATGGCTCGTCCTAAGTTAGGAAGAGTAAACTCGTCCTAACTCAAGATAAGATGCGTCTTATCTCTTTGTGAATTCCACCCCTGATGTTTCAACCCTAGCAGGGTAAAGGCCCGGTCCCACTGCAGCGATTACAAGAACGATAACGATCACGACGCAAAGAGAACGCGTTCTATTGGTTGAATTGCTCCACGCAGAATACGCACACGCTCATTCAACCAATAGAATGCGTTCTCTCGGTGTTGTTATCGTTATCGTTATCGCTGCAGTGGGACCGGGCCTTAAGACTCTGCTAGGGTCGAAATCTCAGGTAATTGACTATTTTGTGCATTATTCTAAACCTCTTCAAGTTCATCAAGTCCATCGTGTTACTTTTTGTACTGCTTGTTTAGAGGATGGAGGGTTTTGAATCATCACATTTTTCCCTGATTTTTGTAATTTTTTAAAACAATAGTTAACCCATGGAGGGAGAAATACTCTCTAGGTCCACCTGCCTACAGGTTACCTCAATTTTCTCAATGTTTAGACTTACATGTAGATAAGATAAGAATACCTGACCCGGTGATGAGCTTTTGTTATTTTGGGCTCTCAGTCCTCACCTGAACCCCTCCCCCCAAAAATATATATATCTTCCCCATTGTTTGTAAATTAACAACTTTGGCTTTAATCGACCTTTTTTTCTGGACGCCTTTCCATAGTTATTTGCTACATACAAAGGTCCAAAGCTAGTAGGGAGTTGGCCTTGGCTTTCGATCCAAACCGGACCTTCTTAAGAGGCATAAACAAGTACGAACAACACATTTATAGCAAAACAAGAGGAACAAAGTACTATAGGAAGTCATCCATAAAAAAACGGGAAATTTATAGCCAATCAAAGCTATTAAATTACAAACAAGTTATATTTAAATAATTCCTAGTCATGGGCCTGTTCCTATAGTACCATTTCCCCATTGTTCTCTAAGAAAATTACTCAGCTCTGCCACAGACTGTGGTATGCTTTGTAATCTTTACTCAATTAAAGCCATTATACACTTTCGGTAAACAGTATTGTCCAAGTCCCACACTTCGTGTATCACAACTTATATATAAAACAACAAACCTGTGAAAATTTAGGCTCAATCGGTCATCGGAGTCGGGAGAAAATAACGGGAAAACCCACTCTTGTTTCCGCGCGTTTCGCCGTGTCATGACATGTGTTTAAAATAAACCCGTAATTCTCGCTAACGAGAATTTATATTGTTTTACCGTTTTCTCATAAAGTAAAGCATTTCATGGACTAATATTTCAAGAAAAGTCTTTCACCATTACCTTCTGTAAACCCTGTAAATTATTTGTAAATCTGTGAACTTTTTTTTTCTTTTTCTGTACCGAAAGGGTCAGATGGCTTTAAACACCAAAAGAATTGTTTATGGCCAGAGCCCACTTTCATAGAGGTGCTTAAAGGCAGTGGACACTATTGGTAATTACTCAAAATAACTGTTAGCATAAAAACTTACTTGCATTATGAGTAAAGGAGAGCTGTTGATAGTATAAAACATTGTGAGAAACGGCTCCCTCTGAAGTGACGTAGTTTTCGAGAAAGAAGTAATTTTCAACGAGTTTGATTTCGAGACCTCAGATTTAGAATTTGATGTCTCGAAATCAAGCATCTGAAAGCACACAACTTCTCGTGACAAGGGTGTTTTCTCTTTCAAAGTTAATCTTGCAACTCCGACTACCAATCGAGCTCAAATTTTCACGGGTTGGTTGTTTTATGTATACAATGAAATTCACTAAGTGAGAAGACTGGTCTTTGACAATTACCAATAGTGTCCAGTGTAAACGAGAGCAGGATACCATCACAAATTGTGCAAGTGGATTTTGTTGTGCTTAGCTACTTTCTGGGCCCAATTTCATAGAGCTGCTTAAGCACAAAATTTTGCTTAAGCAAAAGAAATAATGCTTAGTAAAATCAGATTACCGGCCAAGACTCCACTCAATTGTTATGGTAAGTAAACAACAGCTAAATACCAGTCACAAGCAATGTATATTGCATGACATTTTGGCCAGTAATGTGTGTAAAGTAAGCAAGCTATTTTCGTGCTTAAGCAAATTTGTTGCTTAAGCAGCTCTATGAAATTGGCCCCTGTGCTTAAGCACCTCTAGGAAGTTGTGCCTTTATGACAGTCTTTCTCGAAGGCTTTCTTTTTAAAGGCTTTCTTTCTAGCCTTCGAGATACTCTCTGCTAAGGTCGAAACGTCTGGCCATTAAGTGTTTTTTTCATTCAGGCTTATTACCACTAGGTCCGTTTTGTTTGTAAGCAGATTGCAACAGCTAATTCTATTTTCTCAATTGAACTGGACACAGATAACCGAAGTATAAAGGGAAGGTACACGTTTGGTAATTACTCAAAACAAATATTAACTTAAAAACTGACTTGGTAACGAGCATTGGGGAGCTGTTAGTAGTATAAAACATTGTGAGAAACGGCTTCCTCTGAAGTAGCATAGATTTTGAGAAAGTTAATTTCTCAACTTAATAATAATATTCCTATCTGAAAGCACACAAATTCGTCCAAAAATGGTGTTTTTTCTCTCATCATTTTCTCGCAACTTCGATGACCAATTGAGCTCAAATTCTCTCAGGCTTGTTATGTTATGCTTATGTTGGGGTACACCAAGTGAGAAGACTGGTCTTTGACAATTACCAAAGTGTACCTTCCCTTTAAAGGAAACTTAAATTTATCCAATAAATCATTATAAAGACGAACATCCGACTGAAAATGAGTTGTGCTAAAGCTGGATTATTCGATTAATAACCAAAAAGTCTACCAAAACTTCAACCCATTATGCAACCCGTATTACCTGTTATGCAAGACTGGTTAGTACCACTACTTCTTGAACACGTAAACATTTTACATGGAGACACTTCAGCTGGTAAAATCGATGCAAAACAACAGTCAGTTCAACCATGGAGCAATAATAGTTTATTGCTCCATGGTTCAACTATGGTTCAAGTTGACCCCAAACAATGGTTCAATAATCACCTCCATTATGGTCCAATAATCTAGAAAGACAATGAAAACCCTGTTGTTTGATGACATCATAGGGCAAGGATGACATTACTGTTTGAAGTCCAGTTTCTCGTCGAATGGGTTAAATAAACAATACCGTGGGCGTAATGAGTCGGCAGAAGCTTGAAAGTAAACAAACAAATGATACTTTTCACACAATGTAATTTCCATTGTCTTTTTGTAATGATGCAACTTTGCTATTGTATGTAAATCTTAAAGGAGGGACTCCAAGATCAAGGTTTGTTGGGGACCCATTTTCCAGCAGATGGATTCCTTAGATAAAAATGGGGGGGGGGAAATTAATCTCTAACCTTGTGTCATATAATGGTGTTAAATGCCACTGTTTTTAAAGGCACTGGATAATATTGGTAATTACTAAAAATAATTGTTAGCATAAAAACTTACTTGGACTTACGAGTAATGGGGAGCTGTTGATAGTATAAAACACTGTGAGAAACGACTCCCTCTGTAAAGGCCCATTCACACGAGCGCTGCAAACGAGGGTCCCGTGCGATTTCATAACATCGATGTTATGAAATCGCAAATCCACGTCGTGTGAATGCTATGTATGTTACGAAATTACCTGGGTCCCGTGTTGTTCATAACACAGATCGAGACCTCCTCCAAAAAATCGCATCGATGTTATAATCATGGGGAGCCATCGTCTGAACCGAATGCCTGCGACCGTAACGAGGGACCGCTGCGTTGACACGTGTAGAACTATGGAGGAAGAAATGGGCGAACTATAGCATGCATATACATGTACATGTACATACACGTGATGTATATCTGCTGAACGCTGGACAACGATCCGTTTGGCTGGTAGGTTTCGTGGCCGGATGCTAGACCAGTCCAAACCTTGAAGCAAAAACATCGTTCAATCGGAAGCAGAATACGTCTTCTGGCAAAGCTTTTCGATGTTTTAATTCACCATTTGTTATGTCTCATCAATAATTCCATATCTAAAAACATTTTCATTCAACAATGTAGCGTTTTTAACGTCAAAAACTCTATTTGAATCGTGGAACTTTGTGTTTTTCTTCGACTCGAATATGACTCGACGTTGCTGGATCGCTGCATTTCAAGACAAGCTCAAACCTTGAAGCAAAAACATCGTTCATTCGGAAGCAGAATACGTCATTTGGCTAAGCTTTTCGATGTTTTAATTCATTATTTGGTATGTGTCATCAATAATTTCATATCTATAAAGCATTTCCATTCAACAATGTAGCATTTTTAACGTCCAAAAAGCTATTTGAATCGTGTTTTTCTTTTTTTAGCTTCGAAAACGCAACCCCCTTCCCGCCGGCCGCCGGGATGAGAGTTACGTTATCGCAAATGTTTGTAAAATATTCTACATTTTATGTGACTTAAAATGAAATAGATTTCAATGTAATTGATTTATTTTATTCCTTTTAACTGTAAGGTTTTTGTTTTAACTCAACCCTCTTGCTTGTAGACTTTAGTCCATGCAGTCAAGCCTACCCAAACGAGGGACGTATGTTTACATGTGTGTGTGTGTGTGTGTCGTGTGAATGCTCGCTAAAAAATCGCACGCGGTAAAGGTGACAGACGGCTGGCGCCCTTAACCAGGGACCCTCGTTTGCAGCGCTCGTGTGAATGGGCCTTAAGTAACGTAGTTTATGAGAAAGAAGTTATTTCTCAGTAAAATACTTGAACTGAGCTCGAGACCTCACGCGTGACCTACGTATGACAAGGGTGTTTTTTCTTCCGTTATTGTCTCGCACATTCGACGACCAATTGAGTTCAAATTTTCATAGGTTTGTTGTGTAAAGTGCATATGTTGAGATACACCAAGTGAGAATACTGGTCTTTGACTTATTACCAAAGGTGTCCAGTGTTTTTGTATACCCTTCAAGTACAATTTTTTCATCAAAAAGTGTTCGATGACGCCACATTTCAAATACTATGATCTGTTATACATTTTTGTCCACAAGTAACTTTCAGATAATTCCTGAATGTTGATGATGTTCAACCAAGCATTGAAAAATTACCGTTTGTCTGGTGCAAAAGTTCCCTGGAATGTACAGACCTTGTTTTGACTCATGACGTCAAGTTTAGAAAGAGATGGGCCGTGTACCATTAAAGATGTAAAATTATGCTATTTGACGTGAGCTTTGAGATTCAAACGTTTTTCCACACTTCCACAGTTTTATCTGATACAGGGATGGGAACTTTCAGAATTATCTAAATTCAGACTTTTTAAAGTCAGTCTATCTTAAGTCAGCGAACAACAATTTGCTGTGTTGTTCTCCACATTAAAGGAACACGTTGCCTCGGATCGGACGAGTTGGTATATACAAAAGGCGTTTGTAACCGTTTTTTATAAAATGCATATGGTTAAAAAGATTTTTTTTAAAAAGTAGAATACAATGATCCACACAAGCTTGCCTCGAAATTGCGTGGTTTTCCTTTTACTGTGCGAACAAACACGGTCGGCAATTTATGGGAGTCAAACCATAAATGGCCGACCGTGTTAGTCGACGAGGTAAAACGACAACCGTGCAATTTCGAGGCATGTTTGTGTGGATCATTGTATTCTACTTTTACAACATCTTTCTACCCATATGCATTTTATAAAAAACGGTTACAAACGCTTTTCAAAGACCAACTCGACCGATCCAAGGCAACGTGTTCCTTTAAAAGTCAGCTCCTTGATTCACGTCTCTAGTGATGAGAATACCGTTTACAAAAAGCTCATTGGAATCTTAAACTCCAGGGGTTATCAAAAGGTGGAAACCTCAGATTTGGGTTTAATACTTTCAATGCTCCAGGAGCAGACCCGCGCCCTCCCCCCCCCAAAAAAAAAAAAGAATAAATAAATAAATAAAAAATGAAAAATCATTAGTAAACCAATGAATAAATAAAACGTTTCAAACTAAAAGCAAATTAAAGTATTGCCAGATCCAAGAGGCCCAAAATTTTACTGCACCAATTTTAAGGCTTTTTGTTCGGCTTCGTTCATTTTATGCCTTTAATCGGCCTAAAAATGTAGAAAATGTTCGGACCCTTAAGCGTTCCCTGACCCCATGCCGTTGTCAGATGCAATTGTGTCCGCCATGCAATACTGTCCGCTCCGGGCACTTTTGCGTATGCAATCGTGTCCGGGGCTATGCAAAAACCGTCCGGTGGACATGTAAATGACTGTACATGTACATGTATGTCATCATCATCATCCGTCGTCCTTAGACGGAATAGCAGAAGCAGCTTTGATGAAGTGGTGCCAGGTTGCTCTGTCCCTCATGAGTTGTTGAGTCTCGTTTTGATTGAGATTTGTGTCTCGGGTGATGGTGTCAGTGTAGCTCATTTTCCTCCTGCCGCGATTTGGATGTCCGCCAGGGGGATTCCAGAAGACCAGATGCGATATAGGTTGATCCGCTGTTCGCAAACAGTGGACAGCAAACTGGAGACGTCTCTGCATTATGGTCTCGGAAAGTGGTGGTAGATTGCCATAAACCTCCCTGTTTGTAGTATGGTCCCGCCAGTGGATGTTGAGAACTCTACGCAGCAGTTGAGTGTAGCAACCGTTGATGCGATCATTCATTTTTTGTGTTGTTGTCCATGTTTCGGCTCCATATAGCAAGATGCTTTCAACACAGGCCCTGAAGAACTTGATTTTGATAGCTCTGTCAAGATCAGACTTCCAGATCTTATCTAATTGGTTACATGCTGACCATGCTTTCGCTTTCCTGCATTCGAAATCTTGGAATGAGTCAGGATAGTGACGAACCGAGGTATTTGAAATCTGAAACAGTTTTAAGTTTCGTACCATCAAGAGTCTTTATACTGGATGTTGGAGGAAAGTTCACGAGGAGAGTCTTCGTTTTTCCTGTGTTTAGATGAAGCCCGACACAATTGGAAGCCTCCTCAATACTGTGAAGTAATGATTCTGCAGTGTCAATTGATGTTGACAAGAGTGCTACATCATCAGCAAAGTCCAGATCATGGAGACGGATCTCTGGATAACGACTGCTCTTTCTTTCTTTAAGCACAATTCCTGTTTCCTGCTGAATACCTCGTAAAGCGTACCTCATTATATAAATCCAGCACAACCACGAAGAGGAAAGGTGCTAAAGTGTCGCCCTGGAGTACGCCAGCATGGGTCTGGAAGGATTCCGTTTCACCATCTGGTGTGATTACTGCTGCAGAGGAGTCGTCATATATTAGCTTAATGGCTTCAATTATACTTGTTGGAATACCATATGCTTGTAAGATGTTGAACATTCGTTCTCTGTGGATGGAGTCGAAGGCCTTTGAATAGTCTACGAACACAAGAGCCAATGGCAGGTTCTTTGACTTCATGCCCTCGATGATTCGTCTGAGTGCCAGAATTTGGGAGACAGTTGACCTCTTTTGTCTAAAGCCATTTTGATTCCATCTCAGTAGAGGGTCCACATGAGGTCTGATTCTGTTCAACAGCATCCGGTTGAAAATTTTGGCTCCGATGCTAGTAAGAGTGATACCCCGGTAGTTGGACGGCTGCGACAGGTCTCCTTTCTTCGGTATGGGTATAATACCCCCCTTTGACCACTGCTTCGGTTTTTCATGTTGCAGTAGCATTTGATTACAGTAGTGTAGAAGGTGGGGTTTATAAATGTAAGACTTTCATAGCTCAAGGGGGATGTTGTCCAATCCCACAGCGCTGCCAGTTTTGGTTTGTGCAAGTGCTTGGTTCACTTCCTCTTCAGTAAACTCAGTGGTGATTATGGGTAGATTTCCATCATAGATTCGAGTGATGGTAAAGTCACTGTCAGGGATGGAAGATGGTTTCCCAAGTAAGTTTGTGAAGTTCTGCACCCATGCTTCCTTTCTTTCTTGCGGTGTTCCATTAAGATGTGCAGGTTTGGATTCCTTTCTACCACAAATGTCATTTATGATTTTCCAAGCCACGCTGTGTCTGCTAGAGAGGGAGGCTTGATGGATTTGCTCTACATGCATCACAAGCAAAGCCTTTTCTTCTGACATGTACGATTCTTTCAGAGTCTGCTTAGCTTGCTGAATGTTGTTACCCTCCTTGATTGCAGTATTAAGTTCTTTTCTTGCAGCCTGAACTTTCGGCGATTGAGAAATGTTCTTAAAATTTCTCTTTGGTTTCTTTGGCAGGACGTCTTTTGCTGCCATCGCACAGGACGTTTGGAGAAGGTCATACCGCTCTTGGTTTGACATGGTATCAGCCTCTTGAACCAGTGGGTCGAAGTAGTTGGATACTCGGATTGTGTACAAATCTTGTAATTGCTTGTCCTGACTGAGTGCTTTGAAGTTCAAGGAGCGTGCTGTGCTTGTCTTGGCTTTTGGAGCACGTAGACTGAGTTTAACTTTAGCTGTAACTACTCTATGATCAGAGCCAACTGTACCAAAAGTGCTGTAAGCTTCAACATTCTGGACAGAGTTCAGCCATTTCCGCCTTACCAGTATGTAGTCAAGTTGAGCTTTAGTTGAGTTTGGGTATTGGAACGTCCATTTGTATGTGCGCGCGTAAGCGAGCGTGCACGCACTGAACCTACGTATAGGCAACATGAATTATTCACGTGTTATGATTTCAGCGAATACCCAACGGCCGAACAATTCCCATAGACCTTTTCGCAAATACTGGGGCGCGCGCGTAAAGCTTGGAATTAGATGCATTGTGGTCTAGCTGGTAGCAAAATTTGATTCATATCTATCCCACAATGCACCTCATTCAACAGTCTGCGCTTGCGCATTGGTATTTGCGATAAGGTCTATGTCATTCATGGCATGCACTTAGCTTGTAAAAAAAAGAGAACGTGTTCCGTCGACCAAGGGCGTTTAATTTACTGCAAGGACGGTTTTGCACGGACACAACTGCATGTGCAAGTGTGTCCGGGTGGACACGATTGCATATGCAAAACCGTCCGGCTGACATTATTGCATATGCAATAATGTCCTCCGGATAGTATTGCATAGAGGACATAATTGAATGCGACACCGTAAAGGCTTCGCGCTCTGCGCTCGCATGCTCAATTTTTGACAAAATCCTCCCCCTCCCCCCCCCCCCCACTTTTACCCTTGACGATGCTGGTGATGATGGGGATTGGGATGAAATGCCGTCTAAGCAATTAATATGCAGACATAGTGATGATTCGAAGCTGTAATTAAATTGTTTTTTGGGTTATAACTGTTGTCTATTTACAGTCGTTCAGGCAATGATGTGTGATACTCTTTCGGTAAACGTCAATGAGTCATGGATTTGTAAAATGAGATCAAACTATAATTAAAGGCAGTGGACACTTTTGGCAATTACTCAAAGTAATTATCAGCATAAAACCTCGAGTAACGAGTAACGAGTAATGGGGAGAGGTTGATAATTTAAAAATGTGAGAAACGGCTCCCTCTGAAGTGACGTAGTTTTCGAGACAGAAGTAATTTTCCACGAATTTGTTTTCGATACCTCAAGTTTAGACTTTTAGGTCTCGAAATCAAGCATCTGAAAGCACACAACTTCGTATGACAAGGGTGTTTTTTATCTCATTATTATCTCGCAACTTCGACGACCAATTGAGCTCAAATTTTTACAGGTTTGTTATTTTATGCATATGTTGAGATACACCAAGTGAGAAGATTGGTCTTTGACAACTACCAATAGTGCTCAGTGTCTTTAAAACTCTGGGAAAAACTTGTTGCAGTGGACACTATTGGTAGTTCCTCAAAATAATTGTGAGCATAAAACCTTACTTGGTGACGAGTTATAGGGAGAGGTTGATAGGTATAAAACATTGTGAGAAACGGCTCCCTCTGAAGTGGAGTAGTTTTCGAGAAAGAAGTAATTTTCCACGAATTTTATTTCGAGACCTCAGATTTAGAATTTGAGGTCTCGAAATCAAGCATCTGAAAGCACACAGCTCCGTGTGACAAGTATGTTTTTTCTTTCATTATTACCTCGCAACTTCGATGACCGATTACCAATAGTGTCCAGTGTCTTTAAAGACAGGACATTTTTGGTAAAAATATTGTCAAAGACCATCCTCTACTGGTGTATCCCAACATTTGCATAAATTAACAAACCTTTGAAAAAGACAAATTAGAGCTAATTAAAAGTTGCAAGAAGAACACATTGTTGTATATAATTATTATGTGTGCTTTCAGACACCCTGACTTGGCCTTTCTCATTATTCAAATGTTGGAATGAAAACGTTACTGTTTTACTCGCAAAATAAATATAGTTCATATGCAAAGAATATAATATCACAAAAACCATGAGAACATTTTATCGAAATTACATAATCACGATTTCAAGTGCTGACAATTTCGATTATTTGACTTACCGATATAAGAAATCAATGCGTGTTTTTTTAGGGCAATATTCACGCAGGGTTATGGTTATTTTAGCCGAAAAATAACTTCTCAGAGTCAGGACAATGGATGCTGATTTCAAAATTATCAAACCTAATCTCTGTGTCATAATCACATAATGAATTGTTTCGATCAATGTAAATGATGCACATACAAAACCTTTGACATTAAATTGCATCATCATTTTGTGCAACATTTTGTTAAGTGGTCAAAGGTCCTGGAACAAAATATTTCAAGAGATTTATCTATGAATGGGCAGATGATAATACAGAATGGTTGGTTGCAGTCAATATTATGAAGTTACTGAATTTATGTTTACGCAATTATTCTAAAGCGAAAGAAACTTCAGTTAAAATGAAACAAAACATGGCCGCCGTGAGTGACGAGGGTCGTTCGACAGCAGTGAAATGGAATCATCACACATTCTTAACTTGAAATGTCCGGTGTCAGATGCAATTGTGTCCGCCATGCAACACTGTCCGCTCCGGACACTTTTGCATATGCAATCGTGTCCCGGGCTATGCAAAAACCGTCCGGTGGGACATGTACATGACTGTATGTATATGCACGCGTAAGCGAGCGTCAAGCACTGAACCTACGTATATATGCAGCATGAATATTCTGCAGCGAATACCCAACGGCCGAACATTACCATGTCATTGCACTTAGCTTGTAAAAAATGGCGAATCCGACCAAGGGCGTTTAATTTACTGCAAGGACGGTTTTGCACGAGGGCGGACACAACTGCATATATGCAAATGTGTCCGGGCGGACACAGTCACATTATGCAGCAGCGTCCGGGCGGACACGATTGCATATGCAAAACCGTCCGGCGGACATTATTGCATATGCAATAATGTCCTCCGGATAGTATTGCATAGAGGACATAATTGCATGAAACACCGGTATCTTCTGTTTGTTTTTTGTTCGGTAAACGATGGATCATATGAATTTGAAAACACAACTTTTATTAGACATGAGATTTGTTTCAATAAATTACCAGGTCTCAGAGGTTAGTAAATTAATGAACCAACCTCTAGGACCTGTTTCTTGATATGGGTATGGATATAGGAATTTGAAACCATGAGGCATGAAAGTTTCTTTTTTTTTTAATTACCAGGTCTCAGAGGTTAGTATATTTATGCATTAGCCTCCAGGACCTGTTTCTTGACATGGGTTCGGAAAAGGGAATTGTTAAGACAGAAGTGTATTAGGCATGAATTACCGGGTCTCAGAAGTTGGTATTGTTTTAGTACAAACCTCCAGGACATAATTCTTGACATGGGAATGGATATAGGAATTTAAAACCACAAGGCATGAAAGTTTTTTTTAAATTACCAGGTCTCAGGGGTTAAACCTGCACAACATGTTTCTTGACACGGGGATGGATACAGGAATTTTAAAACCGAACTTATATTAGGCATGCTTTGGTTTTTTTTAATTACCAGGTCTCAGGGGTTAAACCTGCACAACGTGTTTCTTGACACGGGGATGGATATAGGAATTTTAAAACAGAGATGTATTAGGCATGAAAGGTTTGTTTTAAATTACCTGGTGTATTTCACGAAGAGTTAAGACTAGGCTTATTCTCGAGTTAGGACGAGTTACTTGAGCTAACTTAGGACTAGCCACACGTTTTGAATATCTCGACTAGTCCAAAGTTAGGACTAGCCCTAACTCTTTGTGAAATCGACCCCAGGTCTCAGAGGTCAGTAAATTTATGTACTAACCTCCAGGACCTGTTTCTTGACATGGAGGATGGATATAATAATTTGAAAACAAAACTTGTATAATAGGCATGAAAGGTTTTTTTTCAAGTTGCCAGGTTTCAGGGGTTATATACCTCAAGGACCTGGTTCTTGACATGGGGGATAGTAAAACGGACATTTTTTAGGCATGAATTTTTTTTATTTTATTTGGGGGGAAACCTCTAGACCCATCAGTGTACAGAGGACAGAGAACCTCTAGATCCATCCGTGTACAGAGGATGGCTTTCTCCGTGTAGGTTTGAGTAATCTTCGCAACTCCATCCAACTTGCTATCCCTCGTTGCCGAAGCGAAGGTAACAAAATAGCCCCATCCCTGTTGTAACATAGGCCTAGCCTATGCATTCTTCATTTTTGGCTTTGTTTGTGTGTATTATTGTTTTCCCGTGTAAATGAATCCGCTTTGCTTGTTTTTATTCTTCCGAAATTCAGATTTAATTCGGCCATTGGGAATGTGTGTTTGGTTGCTAACACAGAATAATAATAAACATAGAACAATTTAAAATTTGTAATTAATTGATGAAACCTTTTTTGAACTTCATAAAGCTGACCTTTGATTTGTCATCGCAAAAATTATCCATTGTCACATTAAATAAAATAAATGTCATCAGCTGTTTTTGTATCCATTGTATCAGCTAACAAATTTGCATACAATGTTTGGTTTTAAATAGAAATGTTCCTCCTAATACTTTAGTTGAAAAACGTGGCAAAAAAGGGCGGGGGGGGGGGGGTCTGTCAGAAATGTTTATCCAGTAAGACTTTAAAGTCCGTGTCGACTTCTGAACTCAGTATTTGTGGCATGTTGCACATACAAGGAATTTGGAATGTTTCCATGTGTGTTTTACCATGGTTTTACACGTTCACCAATGTGCTCAGTGCTTTTGACCAATCAGCAACAAGTCACGCAACTGAATTAGCATAATGCTTTTGTGCACAATCTGTGCCGCGTACAGTATAAAACACCCGGTTTTCTGATTCTTGAAAACATTGTCTTTGGGCAGTCCGTTTTGAGACTGAACTTAATCTATTCCCGTCTTGCTGTATAGACTACTGAATTTGGAGCCATGAAGCAACTAGCGTTGCTGCTGGTGGGAGTCGCCTTGTCATGTAAGTATGCCGCTACAAAAGTTTCTGAAGTTTTTGTTTTGTTTTTGTAAAAGCTAACTTGAGTGATGGATATGCATTAGCTTCCCCGGGTCGACCCCGGTGTATGGCGTATTTTTTTCCAGGATGAACGTGTGCAGATAATTACCCACGTTTGTCCTGGAAACAAAAACCGCCACACACCAGGGTCGACACAGGGAAGCTAACGAACGCACCTATAGACGATGTGACCTGTGACATCACATCTTTAAAAAAGAGCCACAGAGCCTGGACTTCCTGCAGGCAGGATTTGTACACAGCCTAATGGAATACATCATAAAATCATATATGGAGATTGCACTGTCTAATTCCTATCAACTTTTGATATGATGAAAGGGGGCACATCTCAAAAGCTGCCCAGCTTTTAATTTCATAATTATTTGTTTTGTGTGAAAACGGTGGTCACGGATGATTTTATCACACTATTGTCTCGGAAAGAGACTGCTTATAAAACAAAAGCACACACAACTGGCACGAGAAACATAGCGGTAAATTTGGAGCCAGCAGAATATTGGCAGTAGAAAGTTTACGATAAAAGCATAATAAAACAGTAAAGGGTTTGAGGATGAGCTAAATCATCAAAGATAAACAGATTGGTAGGCCTATACTATAGTCTACTTTATAATGAGAGAGTGTTGACATAATTGATTGATTTTTCAGGCTAAAGAAGGCCTAGGCCTATAGGGGTTACTTTTGTTATAACTTTCGTACGAAACCTGTTATTCATTTATTAACCATTTCAAGCTAATTGTTGATGGTATTTTTGTATTACAAACTTTAACATGTTTTGCTTTGCAGATGCCGCCACAATCCCTGTGAACCCACAGTCGGATGGTGAGTAGAAACTTGTACTCTTTTTTTTAGTGCGAGTGGAGTCTTGAATAATCTAAACCCCCAGATGAGGGCGCTGTTTAACGTGAAAGAAATTAGACGGGTTCCCTTTTGTGCAAACTTTGTCAAACTGAAACCTTAACGTTTTGGCCTGGGATCCAGACAAAAGTAAACAACAAGAAGTTTTTGCCGAAAAAGAACCGAGGAACTTCGAGCTCTTCCAAATAAATTCACAAAATGTTCATCTGTATTATTTTTCAGGCTACTTTTCTGAGGGTCGTGAGTATGTGTACCAGTATAAGGGTCAAGTTCTCAGCGGACTACCGGGGGTTAGCAAGGAGGTGGCCGGTATCAAGATTGTGGCAGACACCCGCATACAGATGAAGGAAAATGGAAAATGTCTGCTCAGGGTAAGTTAGAATAAAGAATAGAACAAAAACTTGATAAGCACACAAGACTATTGCTTTAAAACAGAAACAGGTGAGGTTACCAGCCAAAATTACATTAATAATTAGTTTGCGGTTTTGTGACTGATGGTGCCCCAAAGAACTGTGCTTTGTCATATTTTCTTTTAATTTTATGAAATTGGGTACAGTGGGGGCAGTGTCCAACATCATACATGTCCAATTGTAAACTTGCAAAACACATACACACAAATTTTGCCTAACAAATATCAGAACCTGGTTACCAGCCAAAATTACATAACTATATTGAATAAATTGTTACATGGTGCCTACTCATTTTATGCTAAGCTTGAAATTTGCCTAACTACTTTTTAAGCACAGCTTCTCATGAATTCAGGCCTAAGATTGAACTCATCTTTTATTTCTTGTCTTACAGCTTGAAGGAGTAAAACTCCACAAAGTTCTGACGAAGACGGAGAATCCTGCAAAGCAACAAGTCGAGGAGAAACTCCAACGTCTGGATTTCATCTACGAATCTCCCCTAGTTGTCCAGCTCGTCAAGCCCATCGAGTTCACATATGTTAGCGGAAAGGTTTGTACAGGCGTTTAATTTCTCAGAAATTTTTCAGGATTTTCTCAAAATCTCCTTATTGGCTTCAAGTTTTCCTGAAAGAAGTAAAGCAGTGACCAAAGGGAGAAAGGAATACCCCACATTGTGTCCAAACCTCCGTCCAATTTCATGGAAGTCTGCGCTTACGTCACTCTGTAAAGTTTTTATATTGCCACGTTTCTTAAAAGCAATCTCCACGGAAAGTGAAAGAGTAGGGGTTAACCCCAATGTTTCTGGTTCCTGTGTTTGTGTTGGTTTTTTGAAAGGTTTTGGGGGCATTTATTAAACATAGAAATGTGGTTTTATGAAATTTGTGTCTGTATGGAGTGCCCCTTTTCTTTATTTAGGTGAGCAACATCATCCCCTCTATGGAGGACCCGGTCTGGTCTACAAACATCAAGAAGGGTATCGTAGAACTGATGCTTGTCAATATCCGGGGGACCAACGACTTGAACGAACCCACGGCACAGAGCACTGATGGGGTATGTACTTGAGTAATATATAAAGTTTGGAAGGTTCTGGAACCTGACCATGGAAGCCATTTTTTGGAATTTTAAAATGCATCAATACTCTTCACAGAAGCTGTCATTTACTGTGTCCAAATGGACTGGCCTGGTCAGTCACAACACTTGTGTTGTTGAGCATAACTGCTTCTCTCCACCCAGGAGTACAGTTGGGTACCGGCAAGAGCTAGGGAGTAACATGGGATGGACCGGCATCCTATCCAGGGGGAATAGAAATATTCTCAGTCATTTAATGCCAATGAAATCAGATATAAACCCTGGCCTGATAATAATAACAAGAATTTAGAATATTAATTTTTAATTTTTAACCATACACTGATGTGTGTTAGCACTGTATACTCAGTACTTTCCCGAGTCCTGTGAAAAAAATATCACAGGCATGTTAGAAACGCTCCCCATAGAAAACTATATCACAGCGTTTACAAAAACTGAAAATGCACAACAAACAATTAATGATGAGCCGTATGGGCTCGGGGCGGACTTTGCTTTACTTTGGTGTGTTCAATAATGGGTCTGCTTGCCACAGGATTCACCCTTCTCTGCTGACAGGGTTAGATATTTCCAAAGTAACTTCCTGTCTCAATTTCATGTTAAGAAATGTCTGCGTTGTACTTTTTTACTGCTTTGATTCGGTTTTTTTATCTTGTTTTATTCCCTTTCCTCTTTTTCCCCAGACCTCAATCACCAGACAAAAGAAGTACTACCGCGTGATGGAGGTAATTGCAGATGGCTATAACTTATTAATATAGAAACCTTATCGAATGAAGAACAAAATGTGAAAGTTTTCTGACAAAGAAATTATTTTTATAATTGGAGAGAAAAAATAAACTTATTCTAGGAGCAATACGCTTAAATACTAATTGACAATCAAAACTTAAGTGGCAAGGGACAAAAAAATGTAGTTATCAAAAATTAGAATTTATTTAATTTTGGGTGGAACAACGTCAATTTACACTCTACCAACTGAGCTATCTAGCCCTATGATGGCGGTCTCCCTATTTGGTCAATATCTCTGTTCGGGTGCCAGTCAGAAACCAAAGTTTATGATACAACCTTGGAAGCGGCACAATACAGAACATTTTGGCTTTAACTTAAAATGCTAATTATAAACCACAAGGGAAACCGACTGGTAAATTTGAATTAATTTGGGGGTTGAACTTTTTTGTGGAGCGGTGGCACGTTACTCTGCAGATCAAATAACACTATGGTCAATTTTTCTTAAGATTTTTGTACAATTCATATTCACAGAATGGCGTTGCAGGAAACTGTGAGTCTGTGTATGACGTCAAAGTCTCAAAGCCTGTCATGAAACTTGTAGACAACAAAGTCCCAGGTAAGTTTTTCTGTCAACTTATATCGTTTATGAAATTAGTAGACTGTAAATATTAACGATGAACTCCCAAGGTCCCAGTTTTACGATGCATTCATTTTCCAATAAGTAGGGTCCTTAAAAAAAAATCTTATAGAAATCTCTTACCTCAGGCGTTTGTAACCGTTTTTTATCAAATGCATATGGGAAGAAAGATGTTGTAAAAGTAGAATACAATGATCCACACAAACATGCCTCGAAATTGCGTGGTTTTCCTTTTACCTCGTCGACTAACACAGTTCGCCGTTTATGATAAATGGCCGACTGTGTTTATTACACTTCCAGAACAAGATACTGCACCACAATTGCTTTGTCCTCCCCCCCCCCCGACCGGTTCTTTATCGAGCACTACCAATTCTAGTGGACCTGTAGCTTTAAGTTCGATCCAAAGGATAAAGCAATTATGGGAAGGCATCTTCCTTAAGGACACAAGCATCGTGAACATCCAGTCAGGATTCGACCCCCCCCCCCCCCCCCATATGATTGACAGTATGAGGACAGTGCACTGGACTCCTCGGCTTTGACGATTAGGGAAATCTGCAAAATATTTGTAATAATCAATGATGTACCTTACTCTCTGAATCAATCTATTTCTCTTCAGCTCTCCGCTATGTCTTGAACATTACCAAAACTCGCGATCTTATCGAGTGCCAAAGACGCAACCAGCGCAGTGAGGTCTCCCTCCTTTCGGGTCAGAAGTGTGAACATTGCTGGGACCCCAAGAAAGAAAACGTTGAAGAGCCAAGACCCCAGGAAGGCCAGCCAAAGCAGGGAAAGGAAGACTTCATGACCTGTCTGAACAAGGTGCTGGATTAATATTTTAAAAACAATTATACTTGTTCCTAACTCAGCACTCCCTTAAAGGCAGTGGACACTATTGGTAATTGTCAAAGACTAGCCTTCACAGTTGGTGTATCTCATCATATGCATAAAATAACAAACCTGTGAAAATTTGAGGTCAATCGGTCATCGAACTTGCGAGACAATAATGAAAGAAAAAAACACCCTTGTCACACGAAGTTGTGTGCATTTAGATGGTTGATTTCGATACCTCGAGTTGTAAACCTGAGGTCTGTGGAAAATAGCGCCCTCAGTTTGCCAAAGCTGGAGAACTGTGTTCAAATCCAATGAGGGGAAAATCGTCACGGGCATCAAGGGGTCATTATAATAGATAAGCCGTTTTTGACTCTCAGCTGAAAGTTATTTATACTAAATGCAAATTTTGAGAGTAAAATGGTTATTGATCGGTATCTACGATGTCTATTTGGCCATAAAAAGTTAATAGTTGAAATATTGAGATCATCCTTTATTGGCTGTTTAAGCACAAAAACTTGCTAAGCACAGAATAGTATTGTTCAGCAGGAACAGGTTACAGCAAGACAATTTCTCAACAGAACATAATCTACCCAGCAACTCGTTATACACATGGTGTTACTGCAAACCAAACATTCATTGATACCTCACCTTGCATTGCCTCAAATCCCACAAGACATATCCTACCTTGTGTTCTTCTTTTTAATTATTTTTTGTTTATGTTCAGGTTCGCTACGGCATCAGCTTGAAGGACCATGACAAGTTCCTGATTGACACCGTGGTTGTTGAGGGAAAACACGTCTTCATGCCCTTTGGTGAGAAGGGAGGAAAGGCAGTCACCTTTGTCAAGTGAGTCCCTCGTTGATTTAATTCTGCAAGCCTACCTTTAAATTTAAGACGCTAATCTTAAGACGCTTCTATTTCCAGAACCTTCAATATTTGTTTTGTAAATCATTTTCAGTTTGCCTTTTGGTTTTCTTTTCCTGTTTATGTTCGGCACTCTGTCCAAAGTATAATGCCTTTAAATTTTGGTTAGTGTTATTATAAAAGTAATGAAAAGGTCAGAAACAAGTTCAGTATCATCAGTCTTTTCTCGACGGTATCTTCATGTGCTTAGGCCTTGACAAAATGTTACCGGTTACATGCCATTTTTTTAAAAAGGCAGGTGCCATTTTTTTTAAAGGTCGGTAGGTCAGGATTTTTGGTGTCTTTGTCTTTAAAAAAAAGTTATTTGGCGAAGGTGTAAAAATGCCCTACTTGCCGAAAACTACCAAAAAACCAGCGACTGGCAAATCCTTTACCTCTGCAATAATCTTAAACTCAAATGAAATAGGCCAGAGATGTTGCTTGTTAGTGTGTCAGATATGTTTCTAAAATTATATATTTTTGGTTAAAAATGATAAAAACAATCTGCAGTTTGACTGGGACCTGCCCCTTTTCTTACAAATTACTTATACTTGTGTTTCAAAATACGGGCAATTAATTAAGGCAGACTGTTCCATGGGACAATTCAAAATCATGAAGAAGTAAAAACGTTATTTCGTCATATTCCAATTTTCCTTGCAGCCAAACCTTTGTCTTGAAGAGCAACAAAGAGATCCCTGATGAGGAGGTGATCCCTGAGGTCCAGAACCCCAAGCAGATGCCGGAGGACCTGTCCTTTATCTTCCAGGAGAAGTCTAGCCACGACCACGACACAGAAGAGGAAAGCCAACTTTCCGAAGAGGACATTCGTAGCTTGGTAAATCCATCTCAATCCATCTCAGTTGAGCATTTTACGTCAGTACAACAAGTCAGGCCTGGTACTTCACTGAGGCAACGATGGCGATTGCCTCCATGCCCTCTGCCACCTTGGTGCCCTTTAAATGCTTAAGTAGAAATTAACAATTTCCTCATAGGGTGCCCTTTACCAAGGAGAAAATGCCTCGAAAAAAATGCCCTTTCAAAAGCCAAGCATACAGGCCTGGGAAGGTCATATATGTCACATTTACGATGAAATTGAGTTGGAATAATTATACAAAACTTGGTGTTTTTTCTATTTTTTCTGGATATACGATAAAAGCTTCAAGTTTGTCCAAAAGTTAATTGAAAAGATACAGGTCATTCACAATAAATGGAACATACATTGTAAATCGTTGAGTCGTGTTTAGAGAAACAAAGTCGTATCTTAGATTTGGAGACAGTTGCTATGTCATGATTCGGAGCAAGCTTTTGTGATAGTTGTGTAACAGATCCTGAATGAATTAGTAACACAATTCTGAATGAATGTGTATTGCACGTTTCCCTCATCTGGAGTTTGCTCTACAAAAAGCTTGCCCCGAACCATAGCAACTGTCTCTAAAGTCTGAGGAATTCAAACTGAATTGGTGAGTATTAGCAAGTCATTGTACCAGATTGTACCAAATCTAACTCACAAACGGCTTATTCTTGCTTTGCATAACGAGTTTAACGAGTGACATTGTAGGTGCTCTGACATTACACTCACCTTATATGTATTATATCTTTTTAGGTTACGGTCCACGTTGAAAAGATCATTGCTGGCATCCAACAAGATAAGATCACCGAGGAAGCTCCTCTCAACTTCATCTACATGGTCAAATCACTCAAGAGACTCAGCCCAATTGAGCTTCAGAATGTCTTTGACAGGCTCGGCAAGAAATTCGCTGACGATGATGAGCCGACGAAGGTTAAGAAGTAGGTCAAACATGTTGATGAGTAATCATATTGACAGTGGCAGTCTTTTTGATTTACCACATGAGAAAATGCTCAGTTTAATACAGGGAACAATTGCGGCCATTTCCACGAGGTGTTCGCAATGATGGAAATCAGTGCCCAGAAGCCAAAAAACATGAATACGATTGCCGCTCTTTCAAAAACTTGAAAACTATACATCCTTTTTACCACTTGTAGTGTTTACATTGAGTCCACTAATTGGAAAAAGGAATTACATCGAGATAAAAGGTGTGGGTTGCCAGGTGAAAAAGGACATTTTATTTTAGCCTCTTTAATGGCTACAACGCTGATGTTGCAAAATAAATGTTCTGATTGATTGCTTGATTGATTAACTTTTGGATGTCTGGTCCGTAGGCAGATTGTGCTGGATGCCATCCTGCAGGTGGAGAATGATAAAGCTGTTGAGATATTGACTGATGAGATCAATGAGCGTCAAATCATAAAGGAAGAGGCAAGCCAAGTCTTGAGCACCCTAGCTCTCATCAACAAACCCACAGTGGAGATGCTTGACAAAGTCTTGGTGAGTCCTTTCATTATTTCAGACGGGTTTTTGGACTTTTGTATTTGTCGAGGTTTGTATTGAAAAATGTTTTTGTTTGTTTTTCTCTCCAGCGTAAATTCTATAGGTTCTGTTTACAGATAAACTTATAGATAGGTTTGAATCCCAACCGAGTGAATTGCCTGTGTTTTTTCACACATAATTCAGTAAAATACTGAGTTTTACCGATAGACACCATCTTTGTTGGTAATCTGCATTTTGGCTTCCAAACCTGTCAAGTGCTCAAAAACGCAGCCACATTGTTCACTTACCAATCGTGCAATGACTTTTGTGAAATGTGCGAGTGTTGCATTTTTGTTTTCATGCGAAAGGCATGACTGTGTGTTCCACATTTGACACTGTATTCAGCTTAAACTTTCCTGTGGACTTTGATTGTTTACTGCTTGACAATTTTGCCTGTAATTAAGAAATGTGTTAATCAGGGAATCAATGTGTGGTGATGAGGTTTTCAACTAGTGGTTTAAACCCGCCGAGGCCTGGTTCTTGATAAATTTACCGAGACAAAGTCGAGGTAAATTATCAAGAACCAGTGTTTAAACCATTAGTTGAAAACTGATTCAACACACTTTGATTCCCATTCATAAATACCTTTATGGTCAAAAAACATCAAAACTTTTTGGTCAAAAAGTAAAATAAATGCAAAAATTATAATTGTTCAAAAATTTCTTTCAACACAACACCCCTCTAACTATGCAATGGAAGGCCCTCGGGTAAACAACTCCTCATAAGGGAATGCTGTGTGCTTCGCGCGTATCACGTGATGTGGCACTACTGTTCCAGCCGTTGCTCTCGACCAAAAGGAATGAAGAAACTGTCTTGTAAGCTTTAGGTGCAAGCTCGCTTGTCACGCCCATGTTTCAACACTTTCTATTGGTGTTATATCACCCCTTCAAACACCCCCATGTGATGCCCTCTTGACCAATCAGAATGGATAAACTGTCTTAAGTATTTATGAACAAAAAATTATCTATGACCCCACTTTTAAACATGAGCAGTATAATTTGAATCCATCCCTATTGATGTTATACTTGACCTTAACCCCCTTCTTTCTTTTCTCCAACTCAATAGCGACTGTGCAGAGGTCCTATCCTGTCACTTGATGATGCTAAAGACGTCAAGACGACCTGCTGGTTGACCTTTGGGTCATTGGTTCACAAAGCATGCAAGGTCAACAAGATCTGCACCCAGGACAAGCTCAATGAGTACTCGTTGGTAAGTTAGACCTTTCTGGAGTGGTTAAACTGTTATCATCCTTAAGAACAACAAAATGATGCTTACCAGAAAAAGGTTTACCAGCCAAAATACTATGTCACATGAAACAATTTGTGACTGGTATCTTGCTTGTTTTTGCTGAGGTGTTAAGCATAATTCCTCTGCTTAAGCAGTTCTAAAAAATCGGCCCAGGGTTCGAATCCCATTCAAGTAGCCTGTAGATTTTACTTTTTGTTAAAACTTACTTACTTAGTTACTTAGCTGCTTAGAATTGGGTGTCCCTTGGCCTCCTTGGAAAATCGTCCCCATTCAGGTCTATTTCTAGCTAAATTCTCTGCCTCATGAAGTGGAATGTTGATATCTTTCTGAACTTGAGCCTTCCCAGGCCTGGAATTACAATTTTTTTAGGGCAGGCCACTTTGGCCTTGGAGCAGGCCAAATTTTGAAGGGCACCAAGGCCAGTAGAAAGGGCACCAAGGCCAAAACTGAAAATAAAAAAGGCATCAAGGCCAAAAAAAAAGAATTGACCAGGGGGACCCCTACGGGTGGTAAACCCAATTAAACAGTTCACATGAATAAGGATATTGATAATCAAATCTCAATAAGAATATTTATAAATCATATCTTATTCATGAGCAAACTGTACCATTTAGTTTTAAAACAATATTTGTATTATTTAAAAATATAAAAATACTTACCCCCCCACAATTTTTTTTAATAAAGCAGCAGCTTTAAAATCAGTTAAAAAAAATTGACCAGTTTACATGAAGATGGATATTGATAAATCATACCTTATTCATCATAAGCAAACTTGACCTGATTGGCATTACATTGAATTGATTAACTTTTATTTTAGGCCTACTAAAAAATAAAAAAAAAAATAAAAAAAATCCTTAATTGCCCAAAAAGATGTCAAGTTTCTTGCATTTTTCAGCAGAGCTTTCAGAACGCTTCAAACGCTCTTTTCGCGGCATTATTCTATTATGAAGTTATAAAGTTGACCTGAAAAGTTGTTGCAAGCGATAGTAACTAAACAAGTTTTTCAGATCACGCGGTGTAACAATGCCACCAGCAGAGGGCGGTCGAAAAACAACAGCGCCCGCTGTCGTTCAATGATTCATGTAATAGACGGGTCCCCTGTGAAAATGGGACGTCAGATGTTCGGGCTAATCGCATGTACATGTGTACGTGTTTGCAACGGATGTCACGATTGGAATAACAAGTTGCGCGACTCGTTGTTTGTACGATGATGACTCTTGACCTGATTGCATTGGATTATATTTTTTTACACTTCACAAGCGAAGTTTCGTTGGACGAATACTAAACGCGTAAATATTGTGGTTTTTTTTAATGAAAATAAAGGCACGACGGCCCTTTTTTTTAAGAAGAAAAAAAAGGGCACGACGGCCAAAAGGAAAAAAGGGCATGGCAATTATGGCCGTGAAAAGCGGAAATTTTTGAAGGGCATCACGGCCAGTTGGAAGGGCATCGACGGCCATGGCCGTCGTGGCCGCCGTGTAATTCCAGGCCTGCTTCCAACGCAATGGTAGACGCCCTCGTTGACGTGGTGTGTTGAAGTCATAGTAGTAGACCAGGTTGGGTAGCCTGTAGGTCTGGCATTCTGATGACAAGAAACCAATTCAGGCGACGTCTGGTCACTACATCCCTAATTGTTGTGGTCATGTTAAGTTGCCTGCGTATGTTAAAACTAAAATAAAAAATAAGTTGCCTGTGTATATTAAAGACACTGGACACTATTGGTAATTGTCAAAGACCAGTCTCCTCACTTGCTGTATTTCAAATAATGCATAAAATAACAAACCTGTGAAAATTTCAGCTCAATCGGTCATCGAAGTTGCGAGATAATAATAATAGAAAAAACACCCTTGTCACACGAAGTTGTGTGCTTTCAGATGCTTGATTTCGAGACCTCAAATTCTAAATCTCAGTTTTCGAAATCAAATTCGTGGAAAATTACTTTTTTCTCAAAAACTACGTCACTTCAGAGGGAGCTGTTTCTCACAATGTTTTATACTATCAACCTCTCCCCATTACTCGTTACCAAGTAAGGTTTTATGCTAATAATTATTTTGAGTAATTACCAAGTGTCCACTGCCTTTAAAACTAAAATGAAAAAAATTAAAAAATTAACTGAGGATATGAATATTTGTTTTAACATTTAGCATCTCCTGGAAGGTATTGATGCGACTAGCCCCAATGATGAGAAACGCTTCTTCCTGAAGGCCATCGGTAATGCCGGTCTCGTCCTCAAGAAGACCCCAGAGTCTCAGACAGATTCCATCGATAGAATCAGCGAGCTGATCAAGCATGAAGTGGCTGACATTGATCTCAGAGTGCAGGCTATTTACTCACTGCGCCGTGTCTGCAAGGAACATACACACAGAGTGAGTGAACCATACCCCATTGTTAGGATGACCACACAGGAAAGCTTCTTTAAAGATGAACCGGTCTCACAATTCATAAAATCTTCCAAACCTCTTAAAAAGTGTGTATCTTTGTTCAAGCGCCTTCAGCATCTTATTGGTGGATAGGTGCGCTATATAAGCCTATATTATTTCATTTTATCACTTGCTGATAAAATATGTTAATCAATAGACACCCACAACCGTTGTGGTGCCGCCTTGGCTAGTTTAACAAACCCTGTCCAGTTGGTCTTTTTGTGACCCTGCAAATAATTTCCCAGGGTTTTTCGAGGGTTCCTTGTGTTAGGTGCAGTTACGTAAAACAAAAGTGTTGTCACACTGCATTTGTGAAGGAACCTCGCTTCTGTTCAGCTTCCAACCGAATCAAGACCAAATGCCAATAGACACCTAGAGGCAAACTTCTAACTGTGTATGTTTTGGGTTATCCTTTAAAATCAAAGATGCATTGTTTGTGCAGCGAAATGAATGATGGATCTTGAACAGCGCTGATGCTAGTCCAGATTCTGGAATTTTGTTATTAAAATATAGTTGTAGCTCTCAAGATAACACAGAAACTCTCCGCATTGAGGGCACTTTGCCAACCAATTCAGAGACCACTTCTTGGCTCATCATCTGGACGTTGAGGGCATATTTCCGAAAAGCTTTCTCTGGGCGCGAAGCTATCATGCACTCAGTATACGAAAACGGTCCACACGCTTGACTACGTTGATGCAGACACTGATTCTCTTTCTGTCTCCCCCAGGTGATCTCTCTCCTGATGCCATTCCTTAAAGATGCTGACGAGAATCACGAGATCCGCATTGCCTCTTATGTGATCATCATGGATTGTGAGCCCAAGCTGGACGATGTCCAGTTCATTGTGACTGACCTTCATAAGGATAAATCCAAGCAGGTCATCAGCTTCATCTACACCCACCTTGAGGGACTCGTCAAGAACCCCAAACTCTGCAAGTTCAGTTTGTGAGTCGACGAACAAACTTTTAATAATAATAATGTTTGTTGTCTTGTCGTTTAGGTTTGAGAAAGACTCTGCTAGGGTCGAAACATCGGGCCATAAATTATGATTTGCACATAAACCATATGTCTTTTGGTTTGTAAGCAGTTTGCAACAGCTAATAATAAAAATAATAATACCTAGCGCATTTTACATTAACTGTGTCATATAGAAAGGTTTGCAGTTTATGGCCCGGTGTTTCGACCCTAGCAGAGTCTTTCTCAAACCTAAATGATAACACAACAAACATTATTAATAACTGTGTCAGTTAGATTTGAAACTTTGCATGGTGGAAATACGATATGGGAAGGTTTGCGCCATGTAGTGACTATCTCTAAATGAGTTGAGATGGTTCTTAAAAGAACCGTTGGTTTCCAACCAATGGTTCTTTTCAGAACCATCCCATCTCATTAGAGATAGTCACTACATGGTGTTGCCGCAAACCTTCCCGAAAAACAACTGTATTGATGTACTTTACATAAGTGGCCAGCCGTCGATTTCACCAAACTCTTCCTAACTTAGGATTAATCTTAGGACTTAGGACGGGTTCAGTTCCGTATCAAAATACGTAGGATGCATTGAAGGACGGGTTACTCGTCCTAACTCGAGATAGGATTGATCCTAGCGTTTCGTGAAATCGGCTCCTGGTCATTTTGTCAATAACATTCTTGTAATCTTTCAGGGGCCCCTTGTGAGTATACAGCCCCGGGCTGCTGTAGTGCTCCTAAGACATGTTGCTCTTGCAATACAAAGGTTTTGGGTTCGAATCCCAATTTCCTGTGGTTTTTGTTTTCAACGAACTCGCAAAAGTACTGATTCTACAGTGCTTAATACACATTGGTGTAAGGGTAAAAACAAACTATGAAATAATAACTATTAAGACTTGCAGGGTCTGTTAGGACTCTCTCTGGTAGGGATAAAGTTACTCTAACCCACTTAAAGGATCTATTTAACTTTTGTAGGACAAAAAACACAATGTCCACAGATTTACACTAAACTTACACAGTTTGAAGATAATGATAGTAGAAAGCTTCCCTGAAAATATTTTGTGCTGAGGTGCTGTAGTTTTGGGCAAATAAGTAAAACAATGCCATGGAAATAATTTTCGTCTCATGAGACGAAAATTATTTTAATCATTTAAAAACGTATTTCCATGACATTGTTTAACTCATTTCTCAAAAACTACAGCACCTCAATAATAAGATTTAAAGGGAAGCTTTGCACTATCATTATCTTCAAACCCTGTAAGTTTAATCTAAATCTATGGAAAATTTGAAAAAGTACCCAAATCCTTTAAGACTTGACCCTCTACATTTTACGTTTGATAACCACAGGACTGAGGTGGCTAAGAAGGTGCTCCTGACCCTGAAGCCGATTGTCCAAGGCATGCAATACTCCAAGAGGTTCATGTGGTCTCTCAACGCTGGTAAGTCTAAGATTTAGTCCTGTTTCGAATCAAAGTGCGTCAAAAAGTTTCAAACTTCTGCTAAGCATAAATAAGCAGGATACCAGCCACAGATGATACGTTTGGATTGGTATTGTGGATGGTAACCTTATTCCAGTTAGCATCATTTTGTTGTGCTCAGCTAGTTTTTGTGTTGAAGCAGCTCCATGGAGTTAGGCCCTGTTGTTTAGGAATGCGTGCTTCACTTTAAACTCCATCACCAGTCGTTGTTCAGATCAAAATAATTTGGTAACAAGACGGTTTAATATGAGCCTGACATTTCGAAGAACATTAGTGATTTTCTGACGTGTTGACGGTTCGATTATTACATAAACCTTTTTGTGGTACTTCTTCAGTCCAAGAGAAAGTTGCTCTGACCACCGAGGCGTCCATGATCAATACCCCAACCTCACCATTCCCAGTCCGCGGCGCCGTCAAACTCGGAGCAACCATCCTCAATAGGCAGATGAACCTGATGGAGGTGGGATTCCACGCCAAGTGTCTGCGCGAAATTGCAGAGAAGATTCTAGGCGTGGCCAGACCAGCAAGCCCCAAGCTGGAGAAGCTCTTGAGGAATAACGGACGAGTAAATGAAGACAAGTCTATCGTCGAGAGAGATTTGGCGCATCTTGATAATGTGGTATGTATAAGATCAATATTTGTAACAATTTAAATTTTGGTAATTGTTAAAGTCCAGTCTTCTCACTTGGTGTATCCCAACATATGCACAAAACAAACCTGTGAAAATTTGGACTTAATTGGTCATCAAAGTGAGAGAAAATGATAAAAGTTAAAACACCCATGTTGCATTACTTTGTGTGCTTTCAAATGCATTATAGAAGGCTTCGGCTGAAGTATTTTATTATTCGATTGAGAAATTTCTTCTTTCTCAAAAACCATGTTACTTCAGAGGTGGCCTTTTCTCACAATGTTTTATACAATCAACAGCTCTCCATTGCTCGTTACCAAGTAAGGTTTATACTTATTTTGAGTAATTACCAATGGTGTCGAGTGCCTTTATTGAACGCAACGCAAATATAAATGCTCAGTAGTTGTCCTAACTTCTCTTTTGCTTTTTGATGCCTTATTACATAGCTACCAACAACCAGGGTACAAACCAACCTTGACACGGCGAAGGCTTCAGCTTACATGAAGCTGTTTGGCAACGAGCTAAGGACAATCACTGTCGACAAAACCACCATTTGGGAATGGCTTGAAGGAAGTAAGTACAGTAATTGATAGTTTGAGTTAAAGACAATGGACGCTATTGGTAGGTGTCAAAGACCAGTCTATTCACTGGGTGTATCTCAACATATGCATAAAATAACCAACCTGTGAAAATTTGAGCTTAATTAGTCATTGAAGTTGCGAGATAACTATGAAAGAAGAAACACCCTTGTCACAAGAAGTTGTGTGCTTTCAGATCCTTGATTTCGAGACCTCAAATTCTAAATCTGAGGTCTTAGAATCAAATTCGTGGAAAATTAGTTCTTTCTCGAAAACTACGTCACTTCAGAGGAAGCCGTTTCTCACAATGTTTTATACTATCAACCTCTCCCCATTACTCGTTAACCAAGTGAGGTTTTTTGCTGATAGAGTAGAATGACTTGAAAGAAGTAATTTCAGTAAGGAAGAAGAGTGATTTGGGAAGGGGCCAAGTAATGACAAAACCATCATTTGGAGTGACGTGAAAGAAGTAAGTTCAGCAAGAAACAAATTGAGATTCAGGAAGGGGCCTTGTAGTAGTATTGACAAAACCATCATTTTGAAATGACTTAAAAGAAGTAAGTTTAATAAGTGGTGGAATAATTTGAGTTGAGTAAGGGACAAAATCATTTGGGAATGACTTGAAAAAAGTAAGGTCAACAACGGAAAAGAGTGATTTTGGAAAGGGCTAGTGTTGGCAAAACCATCGTTTGGGAATCACTTGAAAGAAGTAGATTTAGCAAGAAAAATGGGTTGATTTGGGATGGTGCAAAGTATTTAGATAACCACCCTCCGGGAATGACTTGGGAAAAAGTAAGTTTTAAGCATGGAAAAAGACTGATAGGTAAAAGAAAAGTAGGATTTGAAACTTTGCATGGTGGAAATAAGATATGGAAGAGTTTGCCGCAAACTCTTCCATATCTAATGGTGTTACCGCAAACTCTTCCATAGGTAAAAGAAAGCCAAGTAATGACAAAATTGCCCTCTGTGAACAGCTTGAAAGAACAGGGGGGACAGAATTTTATGAAAATTAGAAGTCGCACCTCGCAGTCAATTTGACTTTAGAGTAGGCATTTTCCCTTAATTTAAACATTTTTTATTAGGGGGGGGGAAGGACACCAAAATAAAAAATAATTAAATCCTTGAAAAGAAGACGAGCTTTTCCCGAAAGTCGTTGAATGACTCGGAAAATGAGTGGAGGGAAATTTGTGCAAGTTCAGGTTTTTTTCCATTTCAATGGCTGTGTCTTTAATGTCTATGACTTTCTGTAAAAGGATCTGAGAAGATGCAAGAGCTTGAGAATAAGATCCTCACCAGCCAAGTGCCGTACTCCTATCGCAAGATCTTCAGTCTCGGCCGAGGAATGCACAAGATTCCAACACAGGTTGGACTTCCCCTCAAGATCTCCTTCGACACCGCTGCCGTCCTGGCCCTGGATATCTCTGGCAAGGCTCGCATGACACCTACCCTGACTGAGGTGCTTAGAACCAAGAATGGGAAGATGAACAATATCAGCATCGCTGGATCAGTTAAGCCAAGGTAAAAGCCCTGTCATTCTACAGCCGCCCTGTCTGTCCCTCCATGACTCTCTTGACGTTAGGTCTTTATTTCGTTCATTTGGATAAGTTATGCCAAGGTAAAAGCCCTGTCATTCTACAGCCCCCCTTTCTGTCCCTCCATGACTCTCTTGACGTTAGGTCTTTATTTCGTTCATTTAATTTATTCTGACTGTGAAACCAATTACTCTCAGAAAAGCAAACTTAATCACTGTACTGGCCAAGAACCAAAATGGAGAGAAGACATGGAAGGAAGTTTCAGTTTTAGATGTGGGAAGAAAATCCCAGAGATTTATTCTATGGGAAAACCCATACAGTCGGGTAGGGACTGAAAACCCAGTCCGCGTAGTGCCCCTGGCGTGCTTTGAATGGGGGTCCTAGAGGCGGAAGGTGAGGAAGACACCACTACGTCAACCAGACCATGCAGCCAAGTAATTCTGACATAACATTTTGGGGGGGTTTCAATTGATGTGGCCGGAATTAACCATTTCTTTTCAAGGAGTTTTTGTCTCCGACCAAGCCTTATATTTTTTCAGTATACACTTTTAAATGTTTTGGCCACTTTCATCCAATGCAGAGTTGCCGTCACCATGAAAGCCACGATGATCGTTGATCTTGATGACACCCTCAGGACCGGCATCGGACTGGTTGGTTCCTTGAACTCCTCCGTTGTTCTGAACGGCGACGTCATCGTAGACGTTCCCAAGAGGCTCTTCAAGTCCAAGCTTGATACCCCGACCACCGAGCACCAGGTCCTCTCCCTCCGAAGCAGACCTTTCACTTGCAACTTGCTCGTCGGGGCCAAGTCAACAGAGGTAAACAGCTTTGTTTCTTTATGTTATTCAGAATAAGTTGTCCACATACTCCACTGTTTTTCAACGGTGTATTGATTTTAGGAGAAGAAAAATGACTTATGTTGCTTATTTAAAACAAAAAAATTCCAAAAATGAAGCCAACTCCGTTTTGTCTGTAATTTCCGTCAATCTTCAAACTGGAAGAACGTTGGCTTATTTCTTTCAAAGATGATGACATACACGTACTCACATCTTCTAATAGTATCAAATAAAAATGTATTTAACAACATTTTTTGCGTGAGGAAACCTCACAATTTTTCTTCAAAGAAAGAGAACACCTCTGTTTAAAACTATTCTAATTTGGCCCTGTTTGTGAAGAATTCTTTAGAGAGGTCAAAATTGTTTTTGTTTGGGTTTTTTTTTCTTGGGTATTTCTAGGAGAGTGTTCAAGAGCCAGCGATCAGAAACTCAATGGAGGACTCATCAAGATCCATTCATGAGAAACGCATTGTCCAGGGAGAACTGATGGCCAAGAAACCTGTTACCGTAAGAAAACTTATTGCCATCTATTAAAGACACTGGACACTGTTGGTAATTGTCAAAAACCAGTCTTTTCACTTGGTGTATCTCAACATATGCATAAAATAAACCTGTGAAAATTTGAGCTCAATTGGTCATCGAAGTTGGGAGATAATAACGAAAGAAAAAACACCCATGTTACACAAATTGATGTGCTTTCAGATGCTTGATTACGTTACTTCAGAGGGAGCCGTTTCTCACTAGGTTTTATACTATCAACAGCTCCCCATTACTCGTTACCAAGTAAGGTTTTATGCTAATAGTTATTTTGAGTAATTACCAATAGTGTCCACTGCCTTTACCAAATGTTATCAAGAATATATTTTGTTCTTTACTCTTTTTTTTTTACACAGTATCCCTTATCCTCATGGAATACAGCTCAAGGGAGGCCCCAGAAGTCGATTTCACAAAGAGTTAGGATTCATCTTTATCTTGAGTTAGGACGAGTAACTCGTCCTAACTTAGGATTAATCTTAAGGTCTGCATGCTACAGTGCAGGGTTAGGACTTGTCCTAAGTCCTAAGATTAGTCTTAAGTAATAGGAAGAGTTTTGTGAAATCGACAACAGGTTTTTTTTCCTCAAGGTTAACCTAGTCTTGGTTCAAGACTCTCCTGGATTTGTCACAACAGGGTGCGCTATCACCCCCAACGCGCTATCAACCACGAACCGCTGTCACCCGAGAACTGCTATCACAGGAGAGTCTTGACATATTCGTTAAATCTCCCCCCAAAAAAGGGGCGAGCTCTGCGGGAAACCTACGCACGCGCATTATGTTTCCCCCCGATTTTTGGGGGGAGATTTAACGAATGTGCCAAGACTCTCCTGTGATAGCGGTTCTCGGGTGACAGCGGTTTGTGGTTGATAGCGCGTTGGGGGTGATAGCGCGCTCTCTTGTGACAAATCCAGGAGAGTCTTGAACCAAGACTAGGTTATCCGGCACACTGTCCCCGCCTGGGTCTCTATTCCACTGGGTTCCAGCTGCTCGTTTCAAGGCAAGAATTCCTTGGTGTTTTACTGCTTACCAGAGCAGGGGTGGTTAGTCCTAGGAGTGTCCCATTTGCCGGGGTAGATCAGGGATAAAGATATCCTAGTTTGAAAAGGGCTGGTAGTTATTTCCTGTGTTTGCATGCGGGGAATCGTTTTATCTCGAGTGTTTTTTGTTTTTTGCCATTGTTAACAATAATGAATGTAAACACGCCAATTTAAGTCTTTTTAACTTCTGTCGTGTATTTTGTGATATTTTTAATAAACCTTAATGAATTGAAATTGAATTGAATTGAAAATTGAATTGAATAGCAGAATTAATAATAATAATAATAAAAGTAAGACATTTGTAAAGCGCCATATGCCAAAAGTCTCTAAGCGCCTAAAGAGAACAATAAAATAAACAATGAGAAAAAGATACAAGATACAAATAAGCAAATTACAAAAAAGCAGCAATGTATACTTTCCAGAGTCTATGAAAAAAACTTCCACAGGCAAATCACTCGGGTGGGATTCGAGCCAGTGAGGTTACACAGTACTCATCCAAAAGTAAAATGTGTTGTGTCAATCTGGAATTATGAACTTGAGTATCATAAAAAACATCTTCTTCTTTTATTTGTGCAGAAAAAATGGAGCATTGGTAAAGAGTCCCTTGGAGTTGAGGTTGAAATGACTACTCGTCGGGTTCCACGCTCATGCGGCTGGACCTACAGACCAACCCAACTTCTATTCAACGGCCCGATTGACGTCAATGTCATAACCCGACGTGGTGTGGACGCCCCTGAGCAGGTCACTTGTACCGTGAAACTGGAGACTAAGAACTTGACCCAAGTTCAGTACCAAGCGTTCAAGGTAAACATTTAATAATAGTCTCCCGAACCCCCGATTATCTACTCCGCGGCAGTAGAATAAAGCAAGACAGTTCCCTAAGAACAACTCTACCTGGCAAGTAGATACACACATGGTGTTACCGCAAACCAAATATACATTGATACCTCACCATGCAATGCCTCAAATCCTATACATTTAATAATACTCGCACCCCTATTGACCCATTTCACCTGACGTCATCATCAGAAAAATCTTGGATGCGCCATACTGGTGGGCAATTTCACTGTGCGTTTTCATATATAACTCTGTGCATTGAGTATACTGTGCGTTATGCAGTGAAGTGCGCATTTTAGGTGATGCGGCATTAATACACGTAAGCCTATTGACCACCAACATGGTGAGCGTGGCATCAGTCGCCGCGTGTGACGCGCGTGCAAGGGGTCAATAGGGTATCAAAGGGCTCAGTATTATTTCCTGCAAGGTATGTGGAGCTAGGTAATAAAATATGAGACCTATTCCTATATGGCACCATGTAATGGTTAACAGAGCACTGGGGCGAGCCCCTTTTCCTTACGTTTAGTGCATTGGGTTCTTTTTCGGCATTACACAACACACAGGACCTACTGCTTTATGGCCCATCCGAAGGACGAAGTATGGTTAAGTGTCTTGTTGAAATACCCAAGTGTCATGAATGGGTCACGAACCCACACTCTGCTGAACAGAAACAGCAGAGCTTATGAGTATGAAAACATAATTTTTAAGCAACCATATATTTTCTGTCTTTTTGGAGCAAGGTTTTGGTTAGAGTAGATAGAGCCTTACTATTTGCTTATAAATGTGGGTTTTATAAAATCAATTTTTCAGGACAAGTACTTGATGAAGAAGAACTTCACAACTGAATCCAGCTCAGAGGAATTCTCCGAAGGGCACGGAAGTGATAATTCTGACGACAAGAATAAAAATTATCCTCCCCAATTGAGCCAGTCGGTTCTGAAGTTGAACCACACAGACTTTGAAAACTGGATGTTCCCTAACGCCAAGTCGGCTGAGACAAAGACGACCACTCACAAGATGGCGCATCATCAGACCCCAATAAGTGGCAGCAGCTTTGAGCTCTTTAACGTCTTGGTCAATGTAAGTCAGTCAAAAAAATTTGATGTGTTTTTTATAAAAAAATTTAAAATGAAAAATAGCCCAACACAAGGCAAAACGCCCACTTGTCAATAGAACCTTCTTATGAAAGATGTTAATTGTCACTGGCGTGTGCACTTACATTTTGGATGGCAAAATAAGGGACCAGTGTGCTGTTGTGTGTGCAGCTATAATGACGGAGTGATGCAGACGCGATTGTGCGTCTGCTTAGTGCACATATCTATGACATTTGCCAACCAATTGTGTCTGTACCCATGCGTGAATGTAATTAGCATATTTCATGGGAAGGGTCTATTACTCTTCAAAGATTTTTTTAGATGGTTTTTTACAATTTTTGTTTAATGAAAAATTGGCCAACACAAGGCAAAAAGTCCACTCAATGATCCATTTGCATGTTAGATTTGATTGTTGTCTGGTACAATGATGTCCTTGATCACAAATTACCACTTTTAAAAATTTGAATTTTTCAAACTATCGAGACAGTTGCTATGTCACATGAATATGGGCAAGCTTTTGCATATAGTTAAGTAACAGAAGGTAACCACCTTTACACAATTCTGAATGGATGTGATGGCACAATGGTACCAGGGTTTGCTCTAAAAGCTTGCTTTGGACCATTTGATATAGCGACTGTCTCTATAGTATGAGGAATTAAAATGTAAGCGGTAAAATGGAACTAAGCAAGTCATTTTACCAGACAATGTTAAAATCTACTCGCAAATGGCTCACTTCAAAGTGCATGGGTTGCTAGTTTGGTGAATATTCATGTCAACTAGTTATATTTGAATTATAGATCAGCACCATTGGAAGCCAGCCCATCCGTGAGTTGGTCAGCCAGATCAGTTTGGACCAGCAGGATGAGTTCTACAAAGCTCTCCGTATCGACATTCTCACCAACAAGAAGACATTCATCAGGGATCCGGTCCACCAAGACCAGTTCCAGGATAGCAATGATTATGCCAACGCGGTCAAGGTACAAAGAAATTCCCATTAAAGCCTCATGGTTCATACTTACTGCGAATGTGAAGCGAATTTTGACGTCACTTGTTCGATTTTGCAGCGAAAGTTTTTCAGCAGTTGAGCGCAGTGAATTATTTGTTGCAAACTTGTGACGTCAACATTCGTATCGCATTCGCATTCGCAGGAAGTATGAATATTATGTTGCTTAAAAAAAATTGGACCTTTATCCTCTGGTTGGAATGGCACAGTTGTGTCTTGCCTGGCTTTTCCACCTCCTTTTATGTATATTGATATACATGAAACCTTTTATCCCGGTCCAGTCTTTTGTAGAATTTAACAATTTTGTAAGCATGTCATTTCATTGTTGCCATGTAATGCTATAACCGTTGTGTATAACCATCATCAAATCATGTTAAATCATCATTGTATTCTCCTGAAGACGAACAGAGTATACTGTTTGAAACATGGAGACCCAACTGACTCTTTTCAGAGCCAACACTCACCCTTAGTGATTTACACATGGTTGTACCCGCAAGTTTACTATTTATTTGTAGTAGTGTTTTCTTATTTCTCCACACCATGCAAAACTTCAAACAATACCTATCATCATATTCATCGAACAAATCTCCAGAAAAACTTTAATTTACTTTTCTTTACAGACCCTGTGCATCCAAGCGGAGATGGAACACCCAGCCAACGTCATGACTCTCCCAGCCAACGAGAAACTAGAATCTGTGGAAGGACTTTCGGATGTCGCAAAAGATCCCAAAGTCCTCTTCAAGTTCAACACCCAGTGGGGAAGAAGCTGTATGACCGACCAGAAGATTCAGCTCAAGGTACGATTCAGAATGATTTCAAATAATTTAACTTAAAGGCCATGGACACTGTTGGTAATTACTCAAAATAATTGTTAGCATAAAAACTTACTTGGTAACGAGCAATGGAGAGCTGTTGATAGTATAAAACATTGTGAGAAACTGCTCCCTCTGAAGAAGGATCTTTAAAGGAGCTTCAAACCTAGATGAAATGGACGTCAATGCGAAAGTGGACCTTTACAATGTCACCCTCTCTTCCACTCTTGATGGGTATGCCCCTGCTCGTGAGAAGGAAATACAATTACGACCACATGCACCATGGTATAATAACGCTCTGAGGTCATCCAAGCAGAAGGTCCGTCGGTCAGAAAGAAAGTGGAGAAAGTCTAATCCTAGTTCTACTGTAGCTAAACTAGAAATGCATGAAGCAGTGACTGAGTACAATTGTCTACTTAAGAGATCTAAGTGCAGTTACCATCGGAAACTAATACAGACTTCAGGCAACAAAGGACTATATCAAATCGTGAACAAGCTTACAGTTGAAAGGCCTGTTCAGAGTCTACCCTCTCATACTTCAAAATCTAAGCTCTCGCAGGATTTCTTAAAGTTCTTTGACGACAAGATATCTAATCTTCGGACACCACTTGAGAACTTGCCACCACCCACCTTCGCTATTACCAACATACCAGCGACCAATGTGATGCACAGCTTCCAACCTGTCCGCGAAGATGACATCCTAAAGCTTGTCAAATCAACGGAGATCAAGTCGTGTACTTTAGATCCTATTCCTGCCCCGGTGTTCAGGGAATGCTTACCTGTGCTTCTCCCTGCCATAACGGATATCATTAACCAGTCTCTACGTACAGGAGTTTTCCCCGCATCATTCAAGTCTGCTTTGGTCGTCCCGACTCTCAAGAAGCCCAACCTTGACCCTGACTGTCTATCACATTACCGCCCAATCTCCAACCTTCCCTTCGTCAGTAAGGTGTTGGAGCGTGTTGTGTGCCGACAACTTCTGAATCATCTTCATGTAAACTCTCTTTTGGCATCAAGACAATCTGCTTACAGGCCATCATACGGTGTAGAGACAGCATTGACGAGGGTCCAGAATGACCTGCTCCAATCGCTTGATGATGGAAATGAGGGAATCCTTGTTCTCTTGGACCTGAGTTCTGCTTTCGACACCTTGGACCACGGAATGCTTCTCCACAGACTGAAAGTAACCTTCGGTGTCTCGGGTATTCCAGCCGACTGGTTTACATCCTATCTCCATGACAGGGAACAACGTGTTATTGTGCATGGTGTTATGTCTGAAGCGATCCCTATTCGCTGGGGAGTTCCACAGGGATCCGTTATTGGTCCTCTCCTATTCATATGTTATACTACCCCTCTCCAAGAAATAATTGAAAGCCATGGAGTTTCTTGCATGATGTATGCGGACGACCTACAACTCTATGTGTCAGTAAAGCAAGGAGAGCAACACCTAGCCATATCAACACTAGAGGCTTGTCTGCGTGATGTACGGTATTGGATGAAGACAAATCAGCTCGTCTTGAACGACAATAAGACGGAAATTCTCCATGTTACTTCACAGAAGAAGAGATCTCAAGAATTACCTCCTGTACACATTGGTGAGACCCGGGTCTCATGTAGTGGTGCAGTGAGGGATCTTGGGGTGACACTAGACAGCCATCTATCTCTACGCCAGCATCTGAACATAGTATGTCGCAAAGCCTCATTCGCACTTTATAGAATCGGCAAAGTGCGCCATCTTCTCGATAAACAAACTACAGAGATTCTGGTCCACTCATTTGTAAGCTCCCTTCTGGATAACTGCAACTCTCTCTTGTTTGACATTCCCCAAAAAGACATAGCTAAACTTCAACGTATCCAGAATTCCGCTGCCCGTCTGGTCTCACGTTCTACTAAGCGCAAACACATCACTCCGGTTCTGAAAGAATTACACTGGCTTCCCATCTCTTTTAGAATTCAATACAAGCTCCTCATCACTACGTTTAAAGCAATCCATAGAACATGCCCTAGCTACCTGTCTGACCTCATCATCCCTTATGTACCAGCCCGTCCACTCCGTTCATCATCACAACATCTTCTCACCATACCACCCGTTCGTACTAAATCCTTCGGTTCAAGGACTTTCTCTAGTGCCGCCCCCCAACTTTGGAACTCTCTTCCTGGCTACATCCGCTCTCCACAGAGCATGGAACAATTCAAAACTCTGCTCAAATCCCATTTGTTTTCTATTGCCTTCTGTTCAGTTTAATCCTTTCGTTTGCATTTTGTTAGCGTATTTTTTGTTATTGGTTGCTTTATTGTTTGCCTTTTGTTTTTTGTTAAGCGCATTGGTATTTCTTTCAGTTATGAAATGCGCTATATAAGAATTAGCTATTATTATTATTATTATAAGAAACATAGTTTTTGAGAAAGAGGTGATTTTTCGCTCGAATATTAAAAGACTTCAGGCCTGAAGCCTTTTATAAGGCATCTGAAAGCACATAAATTTGTGCAACAAGGGTGTTTTTTTCTTTCATTATTCTCTTGAAACTTTGATGTCAAATTGAGCCCAAATTTTCACAGGCTTGTTATTTTATGCTTATGATGGGATACACCAAGTGAGAAGACTGGTCTTTGACAATTCAAGACAACCCATTTAGACCTTGACACTCTCTCTTTTTTGACAGGCCCGTGTTGAGAGATCAGAGGAGCAGAAGAAACGTCTGAGTGAGGAAACCCCATACAAGATGGAGTGCATGGAGGACATTAGAAACGGCAACAAGTACACCAAGGCCTGCAAGAGATTCCGTCTGGAACGTGACGAACTCCGCGCTGTTAATGCCGAACTCACTCACAATGAGGTTTGTAGGTTTCATTGGAGCTCATGTTTTACTGTCGGTAAAATGATGATGTTGTTTGGGGTCTTTGTTAATCTAAGAATTAATTCTACACAGGGCAGGGTTCTCCCCTTGCACAAGCTAGGGTATTGTGTACAACACAAATTAGGGAAAATGTGTTCAAATGCTGGATAATTTGTACTGTTTTTGCTTTTTACTCCAAGCGTTCACATTTGTATCATTTCAGTGTTTTGTCGTCTTTCCATTTACAGAAAACGAGCAGGGTATACTTGGAGGCTTTCTACCAGGGCATTCAGATGGTAAAGAATATGCTTTGGCAGAATGTCAGGACAAAGCAGGCTAAAGTATTCAACCTGGATAAGACGGTGAGTTGTAGGAATGGATTACTCCAGTCTAGGGATTCTAGGATTCTAGGGTTTGCTCATATTATGTGATGGGCTCTGCAAAAATGAGCCACAAGGGGGACAATTGGCTTATTGGGTTTTAAACGTGGTTGAAAAGAGCAAACAACAAGCTTCATTTTGACATATCTTGCACACTTGTGTGATGTTTGGTTCAAAAGTTATGACCTTTTGAAAAATAGAATGTCACAATCTGAAAATAACCCATACTGGGGAAACAGCCGTTTAATAAAAACATCACCTATTGATGTCTAGGGGATGAACAAAAAGAACATGTTTTATTCACCTGCATTGGTCAAAAACAAAGGTTTTTCAAAATGTGAAAATATAGACCCTAAAGAAGCATAACACCACATAAAAAATAAAAATAAATTTTGTTCAACCTCCCGTCACTCAATAGCCCTGTACTGGAAATTGGGTTGTGAGACAAAGCCACTCATTTTTGTAGTGCCTGTCACAAATATTAAACAAGGGTGTCTAAAATCTGGTGTCAAAAATCCGGGCCCAATTTCATTGTGCTGCTTAATGTCCAATTTTGTGCATTTTTTCTATTTCACATTTCACACTCTTTACGACGTCTGCAGAATAAAGACGTGCAGAGTTTACTGTTAAATAACCACAACAACGGTTCTTTTTGAACCATATTTTTGTTCAGGGGTGCTATGCAGAAGCTACTGAGCCAGTTAAACACATTGACAAAATAGGGAGACTAGTCATTTTGTTTGTTAAACCCAAACGTATTTAAAATTTACCCAGTCACTTTTCATTGTGGTTTATTATTTGATATTAGAAAATGTTTTCTTTAGAATATTTGAGCACATGGACGTTTTGTTTTTAAAATTTAGCTTGTTGCAGTAAACATTTCTATCCAAATATGGTGTCCACACCTATCTTTGCATGAACTTGCTTAAAGGCAGCGAGCACTATTGGTAATTACTCAAAATAATTATTATCATAAAACCTTGTTGACAAGTAATGGGGAGAGGTTGATGGTATGAAATACTATGAGAAACGGCTCCCTTTGAAGTGACATAGTTTTCGAGAAAGAAGCGATTTTTATAAAAATTTGATTTCTAGACCTCAGATTTAGAATTTGAGGTCTCAAAATCAACCAGCTAAATGCACACAACTTCGTGTGGCAAGGGTGTTTTTTCTTTCATTATTTTACAAATTTGACGACCAATTGAGCTCAAGTTTTCCCAGGTTTGTTATTTTATGCACAATATTGAGATCAGCAAGTGAGAAGACTGGTCTTTGACAATTACCAATAGTGTCCATTGTCTTTAAGAAACGTTTCCTTTTTTAAATACATTTTAGGTCCTTTTTAGCGCAGAGATTGAAGAAAACCAGAAGAACTTCAATGTGACCATGAAAGACATTAGAGAAAATATCCACTTTGACCGTGTCTGGATCCCGATGATAGTCCAGGATTCTCATATTGTTGCCCCCTACAATATGCAGAAGCGCATAGTCCAGAGCTACGGACAGGAATGGCTGAGCGGACGTAATATCAGTGAGTTGATAGATGAAGTCCAGTTTTGGCAAATCTGTGGGTTTTGGAGGGTTTTTTTTTTGGGGGGGGGGTTCAAATTCCGGTCATGACATTTGTGTCCTTGAGAAAACCCAGATCTATAAATGGGAACCTGAGAGGGCTGACACAGTATTGTGTTTGATTAACTCCTTAGTGGTAATGTAATCAGCTTCTATTCTCCCCAGGGAGTTGAGAAAGTTAGAGGTCTGGGCCCAATTTCATGGCTCTGCTTATCACCGAATTCTGTGCTTATGATCACGATTCCCCGCTTGACATGCTACACCGAATTTCTACGCTAGCCTTGTAAGCGTAGAATGCCTAGTAACGCACAAGCCAAAATTCACCGCTAACCGGTGAAATAAGCTTGCCGTAAGCACAGAATTCCCTGCTTCCATAAGAGCCGATTCTGTGCTTATGGTAAGCAGAGCCATGAAATTGGGCCCTGGTCGAAGTGTATTCAATAATACTAGTCTTTCTTCGCTTACACCGTTAATGCAGAAATGTGGCGCTTGCACTGTAAGCAGAGAATAGTGATCTCAAACGCAGAATTCAGCGGTACGCATTAGCAATGTAATGGGGCTAGCCAGGACGAGCTGTTCCTGTTTTGAAATAAGATGTAAAACTTTGATTAAAATTTGTTCACTTTGCAGATCAGTGCAAGGCTCTGAGGAATAATTCCATTATTACATTCGACAAAGTCTTGTATAACTACAAGGAGAGTCAATGTAATCACATTCTGGCCAAGGATTGCTCCAACAAAGAACGCTTTGTCATCCTCAGCAAGGTTCACGAACAGGACAGCACCAAGAAGGTGCGGTTCTTATGTCTATAATCACTTCATCATATCAGTATTTATTTAGGGTGGCATGGTTGCATGGCTTGTGCGGAAAGCCCTCGCCTCTCACCAAGGTGACCCCGGTTCGATTCCGGGCCAGGGCCATATATGTGAGCTGAGTTGTGCGTTGGTTCTCTGCTGTGCCACAAGGGTTTTCCAGACCATCCGATTTCCTCCCTCGGGAAAAACCAGACACTTTTGATCTTGGCTGTGCTCTGTGGTCATAATGGGTTGATTTGGCTGGGGGGGGCACCCAAAGGCGCCCTTGCATGCCTGCTTCTCGAACACGTTGTAGCCGCGTCCATCGCAATTCAGCTCTTAGCTGCGAGTGAGGATGATTAGCCCTTCAATTTATTTTCTTATTTCATCAGGGACGCACATTCAGGTGCCACTGGAGCGCCATGGCAGCTCAGGGCTGAATACTCCCAAGGGAGCTGAGAAAAATTTCAGGAATAACTTTTGATCATTGCCCACATAATGCAATAACATGATTAACCAATTTGTTGCCTGTGCATTTGTATGTTTTTAGTCACAACTTTTTTATGTTTAGTTCTTTTTGTGTAATATTATGTAATGATTTTAATGACTGTTTGTCAACTGTGACATTTCGGCTGTTAAATGCTGTATTGCAGAATTTTTATAAACCATGAATGTATATTTTTAATGGTATTGATTTATGTACATTTTATAGGTTGTTACCGTCTACCTCGACAACACAAAGATTCAGTTCATCCCGGATCAAACCACTCAGGAGGTCGTCATCCAGGTCAACGACACCAATACCGATTTGCCGGTTTTGCACAAGCTGGTCGTCAAGGAAGGCGGAGTCATGAAGCAGGTTGCTATCGACACCCAGAAGACCTACATCATGTCTGTGGCTCCACACAAGGATTATAATGCCGAACAGAAGGTTCGTAAATCGATGTATTTTTTTTATATAAATAAAATGACACAAAATCACTTGTTTCATACTTGTAATGAAAGAAAACCTCCCCATGGCAATAAGCCTTTTTGAGATATGGTGGACACAATGCTACTAAAACTACTGTGGCTTATGGCTCGTATGTTGGCTTATGGCACGTATTTACAGGAGGCCGATCTAGGTATTAAATTCTATATCTACTACTTGACCCCGTTTAGGGCAGGTGCGTGAAACAATGTTTGTCCACCATACCTCATGAACATATTTTTTAGCTATTACTTCTTTTTGAAAGACATAAATGAAGGACTTTTTGTTGTTGTGGCAATTTGGATTTCAGCTGTGAATGCACAACTGTAATTATTTACATGTGGAGTGTCAGGCGCACTGGATTCAAGCTCAAGTGTTTCTAATCAGCAGAGTGCGAGTTCAAGTCTCGGTCTTGGCTCTTGTGTCCGTCCCAAAGCAAGACACTGCCACTTGCTCTTTAGTCAAATCTTCTGAATCTCTGTGCCTTTGCTTGAATCTGTTGCTTCTGTATTTTGTTTAGTGGCAGTTGATGTATCTTTTGCTTTGTGTTAAACTTTCAAACTTTCATTCCAGCTATTTGCTTTTTCTGACCACTTTGACTTAGGAGTTCTTTTCAACTTTGCTCAGGAAGGATAGTTACACCCGTTTCAGACAGTCGCACCAGAGTCGCGACAAACGAGCGACTCTAGGCTGACCCAAATAAATTTTGGGACAGGCGAACTTTGCTAAAATTTACACTGGCTCGGCTCATGACAAGATTGACGTCTGAAACCAAGGCGCTCCAGAGTCGTTCCGAACGACTACAATAGTCAATCATTCGACTTCTAGCGCATCCAGTCGCACCTAACTGTTTCAGATGTCAAACTTTTCAAGTACTTAATTCAGAATTTGGTTCGCACGACTCTGGAGCACCTGTCAGAAACGGGTGTTAGGCTGCCATGAAACTAAACTTTGTCCAGTGATTTTTTATTTTGTCTTTGTTCTTGCTTCTTTATAACAGCCCATAGATACATCAAACAGTGCAAGCTCTCAGGAAGATTACCTTTCCAGTAATCTGGAGGCTCATGTTTGGGACCAGATGAGAGAGCACATCAAGAATGAAGTTGCCGCCCCAGCACAGACCCAGACCCAAAAGCCCAAGACCCTGGTCCAGATCGTCCGCCCCAAGCTCGGAGATTCTATCATGCTGTTTGCTCCGGAGCAAGAACTCAAAGTCTTCTTTGACGGACACAACATCAAGATTGAGGTGAGTGTATGGAGTTGGTGGTGAGAGGAGTTATAGTAGGGTCTTTTGTTTGGCGCCTAACAAATTTGGTATTTTGAGCATTGCATGCTGACATCAATGTATATTTGGTTTGCGATAACACCATGTGTATGTAGAGTTGGTGGGTAGATTATGTTCTTTTGAGAACTTGTCCTACTGTGCATTCTACTACCGCTGAGTAGCTTTTTTTGGAATTTGGGAGTTTTCTCTAATATCTTGGTATTATTATTAATTCTTATTGAACACTCTCTGGTTTGTCAACTTACAGCTGGCCCAGAAGTATAAGGATATGCTGTGTGGTTTGTGCGGAGACTTCAATGGTGAGACCAGCAACGAGTTTGTGGGACCAAACAGAGAGGTGTACAAGTGGCCCCAACAGTTCGGACGTAGCTACCAAGTCTCCACTCCAGAATGCTCTAGAGGTAAGGAGAAGTTTTATAAAAGGGTGGTTGGGTTGGCGTTTTGGAATCTGTCCTTACCTTCCACATCGTGAGAGTCAAGGTCAAATCCTGGCAAGGGCACTTGTGGATTCTATTATTGTATACTTTCAGTAGTTTTTACTTTTTTGATGTGGCTTTTGTGCTTTTTATAACTGTTAATTTGTATTTTTTACAATGTAAAATTTGTACAGAAAAAAACTGTTTTTGTGATTGACATGCGGACAATTTGTCTATCTCCAGTAAATATCAACAATTTTAAGCATCTAGCAACCGAGTTAATACAATCAATTTTGTTTTTGATTTGTTTTTTTAATGGCTGCTCTGTTAATGCTTTTGTGTGTGTTTACATTGTTTTTTTCTTTTGCCAATTGAACATCAGGCCAGCGTTTGATAAATGTCTACAAGTACCTTTTCTGATTTTGTGAAATGACTTTTTATCTGGTTTATCAGATTTGTTATAATACTGTTTCATTTTACAGTCGATCACTGCACACCCGTAACAAACTTCACCGTGGACAGAGACGTCTCGCTGACAAAAGAAGAACAAACCATCTGTGTCTCAAGAACCCCGGTACCCAGATGCCCGGACACCTGTGTAGTCGCCGAGTCATGGCCCATCGATGTGGAGTTTGTCTGTGCCCCTTCAAAGGAGACAAGCAACCCCAACCCCTTCGAGGGACTCACCAGGCAACAGGTCATCAACAAGTACGGTGTCAAGCGACCCGACTACAAGAGAACCTTGGACATGGCTGTGAAGTGCAGGAACTAGACCACAAAGGATTTCGGAATTGACAACTGGACTATCTTGAATGCTTAGTTGATGATAAGAAATGCAAGAGATTATTTAATAGTTAATATTAAATTATTCATATTATTTTCGATTCACAAAAGCTCAAAGTTGCTCTGACAACTCACCTTTTCAAGATGTATTTAGTGCATAGTTTTGTTGCTTTCCATTGTTAACTATTGTATGTTTCCCTAATTGTTATTTTGCTTTCTTTTCGCTGGATGTATGTATTGTTTTGTTGACATTGTCTCTACTGCACCTTGCACATCTCTTGAGATTGATATGACGCATTTAAATACAAATGCCTGTTTTTATTATCAAAAGGAAATGGTTTTAGGAAATGCGAGAGATTGATTTTAATACTTAACGTTAAAAATAAACAGATTTAAGAAACACTAGAGATTAGCTATTTTAAGATCAAAAGGAAATAGATTTAAAAAATGCTAGAGATTCATTTATATTTAAGATAAAACTTTTTGTTCACATAAAAATACAGTCACCAGTAAAAAGGTACAACGTTAAAAATGGGTTAAACCTTACCACAGAGAAATAGTGGGCCTAATAAATACAGAGTTAAAAAGTGAACCACCGACAGAAAAAAAAGCAAAACCGAAAAGAACACTAAACAACAACATAGTTAGAATACACTCAAGACTTGCATGGTCACTTCAAAGATGATTCCAACACAGAATGATGAAACTACCTTTTTGTCGTCTCTGTCCACTTTGACTGCACTGAGGAGGATTGAAGCAATCTGACATCTATGATCCCTCGGCATCAAGAATAACTCAATGGTATCCACACCCCTTTAAGAAAACAAACAATGAGTTAACCCTTTAGTCCTTGCACTGCCCGAGTTTGCTTCAAAACCAATTTCTCAAGATTCTTGCAGTAAATTACTGGAATCGTAGTTCGCATTTTAAAAGATAGCCATGGCTTAATATGTATGCACAATTTTTTACAAATCTTTTAAAAGTACAAGTTCTCATCGGAACAATAAATGCCTCTCGTTAAACGGCTACGGTAATTTTTATGGCGATTATTTATGTGCACAGATGAAATGGACACAATAGCTTTTCAATGCTTTTATCTTGCTCAATGCTCATACTGATTAAATGCGAAGGCGTTAACTTTCAAAAATATCATCATAAATTATGAACAATTTCCTGTTTACTAATGAGCGTTTTTTTTCGTAATAGCTAAATTATTTCATCATTATTAGCTTCGACAAGTCAACTGTGAAGGGAGAATTAATAACGATCTATAACAACTAAATATATTAAAAAATGCGTAGACCTACTAATGACTATCGAGTTTTATTTTGATGTTCCGTTTTTTCTACAAACACAAGCTAGCGAGGTTTCCTCGTACCGCATAGAGGCGGCTGGGCGGTACAGTAACTAAATGGTTATACCTTAAAGACAGTGGACCTTATTGGTTATTGTTAAAGACTAGTCTTCACAGTTGGTGTATCTCAACATATGCATAAAATAACAAACATGTGAAAATGTGCCCTCAGTCGGTCGTTGAAGTTGAGAGGTATTAATGAAAGAAAAAAACAGCTTTGTCGTCGCATGGTCACACAAAGCTGTGTGCTTTCAGATGCTTGATTTTGAGACCTAAAACTCACTTTGTAACCGAAATTCAACCTGAAACTCAAAAAAATTCTATTTGAGGTGTAGTGCTTTCCAGTTTTATGCCTCCTGGATTTTAAATGTGTACTGGAGGAGTTGAAGGCGATCTGATGGCACCTACCCAGTTGACGGCGAATAGCGGCAAGACAACGCGCTGCACTCTAAAGCCATGCGCACTTGGGCTCACACTATCAATTGGTATACGATGATCAACACCGCCAGTGCAGAACTTCGACATATTCTTGGAAATAATTTCTTCCATGGATATATTTGTTAGCTGTGAACTCGTTGAGAATATAGTTAGGGACATCATGAATATATGAACGAAATTTCAGCTTCTCCAATCAGGTAAAAAATAAAGAAAATTAGTCAAACTTGTGTTCGCATTGTAAAGAACCTTTATACCCAGGACGTCAGTGCAGTGGCACTGACTGACGTCCTATCAGGGCTAGAGGTATTATTGCATTGCCTTGGGCCAGAAAAAAAAAAACACGCCACACACCGGGGTCGACCTAGGGAAGCTATACGAAGGGAAAGCTTACGTCACAGCACGTTTATCCAATGAAATCATTTGGCCTGTTAGACCACCAGTGCCCGTCATGCGGTTAAAGACCGTGACCAGTCTAAATTCCTCTTTGCTAAAACTAGGTCATGCCACCGTGTGAATGTCCTCAGTACACCGTGTCGACTGATTTAATTTTCCTCATTTCATTGTCGGATGATCGCACCTATCAGTGTTTTCTCATTAGAACACTTAGTACCATGCATCAATAGACAAAATCAAAATGTAACGATGGACACAATCATGCAAGTGTTTTGGTCTCAACTCACGAGTGCGTTTTGGCGGTCATAATCAATAACTGTTTCGGGTGAACTGACCATTAGATAATCACTGACCAATGACTGCAAGAGTTATCGGGTCAGTTGCGAAAACGCTCCTCAGTTCAGTGTTCAATAATAAAGGGGGGGTGTTTGGTAAACACTCGTAATATGTCAGTCAAATTTTCTTGGGGTGGACGCCTAGCCTACAGAAGCATGTTTGAACCATTTTGCATCGTTTCACTTCGAAGTATTGTACTGCATTGTTTGTATCTGTATCAAACCATTTCAGATGAATTTAAAGTGTCAACAGATGTCTGTGAAAAGACTTTACTTGCACCAGTGAGCATCTACGACCTAATATTTTTCCGGAGCCCTAAAACGGGCCCGGACCCCATGCCGAAAAGACAGGTTGACGCTTATCATTTCAATAAAGCCAAACGTCTCACAAAAATGACCCGCAACGAGTTTTAGATGTGAAAGAGAACGTTTTAATCTCATACTGTCAATGAAGTTGTTATAAAAAAACTTACCTCAGAGACGATCCTCTACGAATCCCGTGAAGCACGAACTCCTTTGGCCGCCATGCATTTTAATAGCTGAAGACATGATGTAGGGGTGCCTAGAGTCTCTGACACACGGTGTGGTTGTTAACAACTCGCTAATGAATACACCACATCTTGGACATCAGACAACCCGATTAGTTCTGTTCGACATTTTTGAAATTCCAGACATGAGGAAAACATGAGAGATTTGTGTTAAATAGTTTTAGCCAAAGATTCATACCCAGCGGGTGAAGGGAAGCTTAGCTCATGTTATATCCTTCTAAGTGCGTTAGGGTGTTCGTGAGCCAAACATCAATATCACAGGTTGAGTATACAGATTTAAACACATAAGGGAAAGATGGAAGGTGCGAACTATCAAGACGGCCTGAAGTGTCCGAGAGCCTAAATTAAAGACACTGGACACTATTGGTATGACTGTCAAAGACCACAGTCTTCTCACTTGGTGTATCTCAAAGTATGCATAAAATAAAGCTGTGAAATTTTGAGCTCAATATTGGTCGTCGAAGTTGCGAGATAATAATGAAAGAAAAAACACCCTTGTCACACGAAATTGTGTGCGTTTAAGATGGTTGATTTCGAGACTTCAAGTTCTAAATCTGAGGTCTCGAAATCAAATTCGTGAAGAAGTACTCTTTCTCCAAAACAACGCCACTTCAGAGGGAGCCGTTTCTCACAATGTTTTATACCACCAACCCGTCTCCCCATTACTCGTCACCAAGTAAGGTTTTATGCTAATCATTATTTAGAGTAACTACCAATAGTGTCCACTGCCTTTAATGGCAGTGCTCTAATAGTAGATCAAGAATGTGGTTAATTTATTACTGACTTGATTGCTATTATATTACCTATATAAAACATAATGATCCAAACTATGTGTGACCCTTTGGTCAAGGCGGCCGATACCCATGCTTTGAATATTAAGTACTTATGAAATCAGATTGATGTGTGAGTGTTATTATAATGTCGTCCGATAGAGTAAAAGTATTTTTTCATGCGTATAAGCAAAGCGAAGGAGCATGAAATGCCGGGTTTTATTTTGTTTCTTGCAAATTTCCCCGCATGTTTCCATCCCCAAGGCAAACACTAATTGACAATAATGTGCAGATGGGGGACCCTGTAATTGTCGGTTTCCATAACTAGTTTGGTGGTTTTTGAGGGTCAGATTTGTTTCGGTGCATAGAGATGGGTTCCCGGTTTATCATCTTCACTATCATCTGATGCTGTGGGGTTTTTTTTCTTGCAGTTTTCCGTGTGTTTTCACGGTTACCACATGGTTAACAACAGGCAAAACACACATACACCGCAAGAAACGGAAGAAAAATGCCCGCGGCATCCGACTTCTACTCTACATGTTATGGGAAGTAGAGACGGGCAGCGCGCAATAGTCGCGCAACCAGCAGAGAGCACCCTCTGCAACTCGACTATCTCTTTGCGTGGGACCATAAACGACCTGTCCCCAATTCTACAATTAGCGCAGAATTTGGCGATACAGAGCTATGAAGTTGTGCCCTGTGGTCTTGAAAGGATTTTGTACATTATAACGTGTAGGGAACCATGGGGGAATGGGTTATCACCTGCGGGCGCCTTTTCCCGCCGCCGATAGCTTCATTCGACGGCGGGGTTTCAAGACAAGTGCGTACGTCAAACATCTTGTGGAGGTTTTAATCGTCATATTTCCGGATACTGAAATGGAAAATAAGTATGTTTAAACCTAAATGTTCACTGTTATTGTATACATGTACATGCTTACTACGGTGTTGTAGATAGGGATGTGAATGTCAGTGAAGACGGTCGGTTTCAATCGTTGGTTTCAATTTGTAAAATTAATTAGCACGACATGTACGTATACATGTATCTGACATGACAGAGCACGACTATAGTGACAGGCAATCTAATAAACTAATAACCTGGCATGCTCGGCGCGGTGTTCCTCTTGCTATATAAATACTAGGGACCAATTGTGAGGTATTTCATAGGGACCCCAATCCACGGAAACAAGCCAAAAGATATAAATTGGCTTTGTTGGGTTATCCTTGTTTTGTATATTTTTGTGTCAAATTTTTATTGTGTTTGAAATTAATTTATAATATTTCATCGTCTGTGTCCGATTGCTGTCTATGTATTTTTGACGTGTTTTTATCCAAATAAATTCAAATCAAATCAACACACGTTCTGTCAATGATAGTAAACCTGGCATGCTCTGCGCGACCGGTGTGTTTGCACTGTGTCTACTTTAATAAAGCACCAAGTTGGGTATTTATAGAAGCCCAACGGAAATAAGCCAAAGATATTGGCTTACTATATTGGGTTATCCTTGTTAATTTTGTGTCCTATTTTTATTGTGTTCGAAATTAATTTATATTCCATCGTCTGTTTCCGATTGCTGTGTATGTATTTTTGACATGTTTTTATCCAAATAAATTCAAATCAAATCAAATCAAGTCAATGATAGTAGCTTGGCATGCTCTGCGCCGTGTCTTTGTGCCGTGTGTACTTTATTACGCACCAAGTTGGGTATTTTTGTGTCCTATTTTTATGTTCTAAATTAATTTATTTTAATTCATCGTCTTTTCTCCCATTGTTGTGACGGTTTCGATCGTCATAATTCAGGATACTGAAATGAAACTTAAGTATATTCTTATATACTTATGAACTTATGGTAAACGTATTTACCATGGTGTTGTAGAAAGGGATGTCAATGAAAATTATTGCTTGATGTCGGTGAAGACATTCGGTTCCAAACGTTGGTTCAATTTGTAAATATAACACGACTATCTCATTTTTAATGAAAGTAGTTTTATAGGCAACTTACTAATAGCCGCGCATGTTCTGCGCGGTGTCTCCCTCTGTGCTGTGTCACTGTGTGTACTTTAGGGACCAAGATGGGTAGTCAGAGACATCCCAATGATTTATTTGGTTATCCTAGGATCGGTTATCCGAATATTTTTTGTACGTGTTCTTACTTAATTTATCTGATTCCATCGTCTTTTCTCCTATTGTGTATGTATAGTTAACATTCAAATAAATTCAAAGTCTTGTTCTTGGCAGGTTACATGTATGACCTCGATATTGTGAGAGTTTTTAAGAACTGTAATCAGAGGATAATAAATTTGTTCTACCAGGGTCATTGGTGCAAACATGTACTTGTATGTCTACATGTGAAGTTAAAGTCGCTATTAAATATTTATAAATATATAACTGTTTACATGCATTTCTTCATAAAAATTCCCTTTTTTTAGTCAATTGTAAACAAAACACCCATTTAAAAAGCACTACATCAGAGGCAATTTTTATGTTCATAAAAAAGGTTGATCAACTTTAAGCGCAAAATGGGGTATGCTTTCGGCGCCTTTTCCCGCTGGCGATATGCTATGGCTGCATCCGCAAGGGGTCTCTAGTGTCACACCTTGTTGAGGTTTCAATCGTCATAATTCTGGGTTCTGAAATAAAACTAAGTATATTTTTATAAACCTTAACATTCACTTATTGTGTACGCGCTTACTATGGTGTTGTAGAAAGGGATGCGAGTGTCAGTGAAGACGTTCGGTTCCAATCGTCTTTTTCATTTTGTAAATATAACCACGACTATAGGGCCTACTGACATTTTAATGATAATAATTTTATAGGCAACTTGATATTCACCTGGCATGCTCTGCGCGGTGTCCTTCTGTGTTGTGTGTAATTTAAGCACCAAGCTGGGTGTTTCATAGGGACCAAACAGAAACAAGCCACAGATATTGGCTTTATTGGGTTATCCTTGTATATTTTTGTGTCCTGTTTTTATTGTGTTTCTAAACTAATTTTTCTTATTTCATCGTCTTTTCTCCTATTGTTGTGTTTGTGTTATGAAATGTTTAATACAAATCAAATCAAATCAAAGTGTTGTTCTTGGCAGGGTATGTAATTGTAGCATATACACCAATTGTACGAAGACTGTGGTGTCATAGTTATTTTTATTGATTAGTCTGGTCCGTGTCATTTTTAATTTTTTTATTTATTTTAGTTTTTTTTCTTTCTGTTTTTGGTTGCTTTTGTTTTTTGTCCTTGCCGTCCAAGTCTTTGTCTGTCTGTTGAAATTATCCTAATTTCTGTAGTTATTTTCTTCGAATTGTAAACATTGCATCCGCCTTCACTTTTATGTTCATAAATATTTGTTTTCTAGTGTATGCTTAAATTGTTATTGTCGACGTGAAAAATAAATGTTCATTTGTGGGATGTTTTTAAGAAACTGTTATCATCAGTGGATAATAAATTTGTTCTACCATTTGTTGTAACATGTTGTTGGTCTACATAAGTTATTTAATAAATAAACGTCGCTGTTAATATTTATAAGCGTATATTGGTTTACATGAGTTTCTTCATAAAGAGACTCCCTTGTTTGAGTCAGTTTGCTAGATGTCAGTGAAGACATTTGGTTCCAATCATCTGTTTCAATTTGTAAATATAACACGACTATAGGGCCTGTTTATATTTTTAATGATAGTAATTTTATAGGCAACTTGATAGTAGCCTGCTGCTCTGCGCGATGTACCTCTGTGCTGTGTGTATTTTAAGGACCACATTATGTATTTCAATGCGACCCCAATGGAAATAAGCTTTATTGGGTCACCTTGGATATTTTTATAACCTTGGGATGTCAAGAGATGTTCGAACTGAGCACCAAGTCAGTAGGGCATGCCAGTCTTTTATTGGCTCAATATTCATGTAAATGTTAACGTTTTGATAGAATGGCTTTATAAACCAACCCTCTGTATTGATGAAGTTGTAACTGTACACGGGGCAGTATACTGTAGTATGCACAGACACACGTTGTGCGTGGCAGTGTATGGCGTGGCCATCTGCGGGACACACACCGCACAAACCAGCGCACTGACCAATCGACCAAACGATCGGCGTAAGTTGGTGTTTGTTGTTATATGAATAAGATTATCTTGAGAAATATAAAGGTGTATTATACTAAACAAACAGGGTTGTCAACAAAATCTTTGTGTCTTTTTAAAAGCTCAGTATAAAGTAAGGGGGGCCAAATTGACACTTTTCAAATGTGGTGGGGCGGGGGCAACGGCCCCCTGATGTCACAGCCGTTCATCCTTCGCACTTATTGTTAGACGTATTTTTTTTATAACAATGAGAAAAAGACGTGATTACCATTGGCAAACAGCTTACTTTAGGTGAAGAGGTAACGACCCCCGGGGTTCCCTGCATGAGGCATGCTCCGGCTCATGCCGGGTAGTTTGTCTAAAACACAAATGTCCCATTATAGGGCTAGGACACGATTATTCTAAATGAGCATACATTCTACACAATTTTTGCACAGTCTGGCACTGTAGTGTTTTTATTGTTTGATGTATAAGTCAATTGAGGGGGAACCAGACGCGTAAAAGGTCCCATTATGCGGCTAGGATACATTTCTCTTCGTTTAGCCTACCCTCTACACTGGCTCAGTCTGGCTCCTGTAATTTTTTGTTCCCTTTTTGTATTTATAAGGGTATGTTGGGGAAGCCAGACAAACGGTTAGCTTCGGTACGCGCGAGCAGTGGAAAAAAAAACTCCGCTGGAGGTTTGCATGCCTGATTTTTGCTTAATCAAAATTGCCGATAATATTGAACAAATTGCGGTATATCAACATTTTCGATATTTCGTTATGATTAAAAATATTACATCCGCAGTATCTATCTCCAAAAAACGTTGTGTATATAAGTATTTTCGATATATCGACGGACGTTATTTAGCTGAACAGTCAAAAATAAATATGGTTACGCGGATGTTGGTCAGTTAACTGGGTAACCTTGTAACTGTCACTGTTAAATAGTCTCTACTGGTCATTTTTTGTGGGTTGGTTCTGACAGTGAAATAAAATTTTGAACTCGTGTTTCAGACAAATTTTAATATTGTATTCGCTTTGTTTTGTTTTTTATCCACTGTTTTCGCTTTAAAATAAACATTTTATTTGGTTCTAATTCAGTGTATTTATGTCATCAGCCAATTGAACAATAAAAACACTTTGTGCCAATCTCTTTTTTATATGACCCTGGATTATTTCTTCATTTTCATATAACTGCTTAATTATTTGCTAACTGATTTGTTGGTTTTCCTGTAACCTTGTGAATGTAAAGCATTGTGAGAGTTTATGTAATACCTTAAACAATATTAAGAATAACTTACTTTTAATTTGATTCATTTGTTGAGTCCTACGTGGTGATGACGTTGTTAAAGAACTGTTTCTTCCTCGCAGTCATCTGTTTTCTGATCATCAACTAACTTTTTATGGATCGCAGTCATCTGTTTTTCTCAGCATCAACTCACTCTCTATGGATCACAGTCATCTGTTTGCATAGCATCAACTAACTTTCTATGGATCGTTCTCCTCTCCAACCACGACACTTTTGGAATGCCGCAGTCACCCACCTCATCTATTAATGGCCATGGACGTATGAACTTGAAACACTGATAACCATTTTCTTAGTGGTGTCAACCATTAGGCCCCTCGTATATGGAGCGCTCTACGCGACCAAGGCTATCGATCGGTATTAGTTAGGTGTAGGTGGGCATTAAATATCTTAAACACTGTTACCTATGTTACCATATATGTAATGTTAACAAAACTTTAGTCCCTAAACAGGTTGCCTGGTTACTAACTGTATTCTTTTTGTTGTCTAGCAGGACGAGGCCCTTTGATGCATGGAGCGCTCTACGCGGCTAAGCGAATTGGTTGGTTCTAGTTAGGTGGGCATTAAATATCTTATACACTGTTACCTATATTATCATATATGTAATGTTAACAAAACTTTAGTCCCTAAACAGGTTGCCTGGTTACTAACTGTATTCTTTTTGTTGTCTAGCAGGACGAGGCCCTTTGATGTATGGAGCGCTCTTTGCGGCAAAGCGAATTGGTCAGTTCTAGTTAGGTGGGCATTAAATATCTTATACACTGTTACTTATATATGTCATGTTAACAAAACTTTATGTCCTTAACAGGTTGCCTGGATCCAAAGCTCCCTCGTCTTTCCTGGTTACTAACTGTATTATTTTTGTTGTCACTCAGGACGAGGCCCTTTGATGTATGGAGCGCTCTGCGCAGCTAAGCGAATTGGTCGGTTCTAGTTAGGTGGGCATTATATATCTTATACACTGTTACCTATGTTATCATATATGCAGTGTTAACAAAACTTTATTTCCAAAACAGGTTGTTCCAACTCGATCCTACTCTGCGGCAGTAGTTGTAGACTGGCACTCTACCTAACAAGTTTCTATGATACTTGCAAATATGGGAATATATTGAAGGGATACAAACTCTTTATGAGGCAGTGACGTTAATAGCGAGAAGTCCATTGATCCGATAAGAGAACCGTAGGTGCGGTAGTAGGTAGACTGGCACTCTACCTAACAAATTCCTATGATACTTGCGAATATGGGAATATATTGAAGGGGTTCAAACTCTCTATGAGGCGGTGACGTTAATAGCGAGAAGTCCATTGATCCAATAAGAGAACGTTAGCTGCGGTAGTAGGTAGACTGGCACTCTACCTAACAAATTCCTATGATACTGGTGAATATGGGAATATATTGAAGGGATACAAACTCTTTATGAGGTGGTGACGTTAATAGTGAGAAGTCCACACGATCCAATAAGAGAACCTTCGGTGCGGTAGTAGGTAGACTGGCACTCTACGTAACAAATTCCTATGATACTTGCGAATATGGGAATAATATATTGAAGGGATACAAACTCTTTATGAGGCAGTGACTATAATAGCGAGAAGTTTATTGATCCAATAACAGAACCGTAGGTACTAGAGTAGGTAGACTGGCACTCTACCTAACAAATTCCTATGATACTTGCGAATATGGGAATATATTGAAGGGATACAAACTCTTTATGAGGCAGTGACGTTAATAGCGAGAAGTCCATTGATCCAATAAGAGAACCTTAGGTGCAGAAGTAGGTAGACTGGCACTCTACCTAACAAATTCCTATGATACTTGCGAATATGGGAATATATTGAAGGGATACAAACTCTTTATGAGGCAGTGACGTTAATAGCGAGAAGTCCGCACGATCCAATAAGAGAACCTTCGGTGCGGTAGTAGGTAGACTGGCACTCTACGTAACAAATTCCTATGATACTTGCGAATATGGGAGAATATTGGAGGAATAAGAACTCACTCTGGTGCAGTGACGTTCTGAGCGAGAAGTCTGATCGATCCAATTAGAGAACCTACTCTGCGGTAGTAGGGAGACTGGCACTCTACGTAACAATTCCTATGATACTTGCGAATATGGGATTGTATTGAAGGAACAAGAACTCACTCCGGTGCAGTGACGTTCTGAGCGAGAAGTCCGATCGATCCACTAAGAGAACCTACTCTGCGGTAGTAGGTAGACTGGCACTCTACGTAACAATTTCCTATGATACTTGCGAATGTGGGATTGTATTGAAGGAATAAGAACTCACTCCGGTGCAGTGACGTTCTGAGCGAGAAGTCCGATCGATCCAATTAGAGAACCTACTCTGCGGTAGTAGGTAGACTGGCACTCTACGTAACAATTTCCTGTGATACTTGCGAGTATGGGATTGTATTGAAGGAATAAGAACTCACTCCGGTGCAGTGACGTTCTGAGCGAGAAGTCCGATTCATCCAATTAGAGAACCTACTCTGCGGTAGTAGGTAGACTGGCACTCTACGTAACAATTCCCTATGATACTTGCGAATATGGGATTGTATTGAAGGAACAAGAACTCACTCCGATGCAGTGACGTTCTGAGCGAGAAGTCCGATCGATCCAATAAGAGAACCTACTCTGCGGTAGTAGGTAGACTGGCACTCTACGTAACAATTTCCTATGATACTTGCGAGTATGGGATTGTATTGAAGGAATAAGAACTCACTCTGGTGCAGTGACGTTCTGAGCGAGAAGTCCGATCCATCCAATAAGAGAACCTACTCTGCGGTAGTAGGTAGACTGGCACTCTACGTAACAATTTCCTATGATACTTGCAAATATGGGATTGTATTGAAGGAATAAGAACTCACTCTGGTGCAGTGACGTTCTGAGCGAGAAGTCCGATTCATCCAATTAGAGAACCTACTCTGCGGTAGTAGGTAGACTGGCACTCTACGTAACAATTTCCTATGATGCTTGCGAATATGGAATTGTATTGAAGGAATAAGAACTCACTCCGGTGCAGTGACGTTCTGAGCGAGAAGTCCGACCGATCCAATAAGAGAACCTACTCTGCGGTAGTAGGTAGACTGGCACTCTACGTAACAATTTCCTGTGATACTTGCGAGTATGGGATTGTATTGAAGGAATAAGAACTCACTCCGATGCAGTGACGTTCTGAGCGAGAAGTCCGTTCGATCCAATAAGAGAACCTACTCTGCGGTAGTAGGTAGACTGGCACTCTACGTAACGATTCCTATGATACTTGCGAGTATGGGATTGTATTGAAGGAATAAGAACTCACTCCGGTGCAGTGACGTTCTGAGCGAGAAGTCCGATCGATCCAATAAGAGAACCTACTCTGCGGTAGTAGGTAGACTGGCACTCTACGTAACAATTTCCTGTGATACTTGCGAGTATGGGATTGTATTGAAGGAATAAGAACTCACTCCGGTGCAGTGACGTTCTGAGCGAGAAGTCCGATTCATCCAATTAGAGAACCTACTCTGCGGTAGTAGGTAGACTGGCACTCTACGTAACAATTTCCTATGATACTTGCGAATATGGGATTGTATTGAAGGAACAAGAACTCACTCTGATGCAGTGACGTTCTGAGCGAGAAGTCCGATCGATCCAATAAGAGAACCTACTCTGCGGTAGTAGGTAGACTGGCACTCTACGTAACAATTTCCTATGATGCTTGCGAATATGGGATTGTATTGAAGGAATAAGAACTCACTCCGGTGCAGTGACGTTCTGAGCGAGAAGTCCGATCGAACCAATAAGAGAACCTACTCTGCGGTAGTAGGTAGACTGGCACTCTACGTAACAATTCCCTATGATACTTGCAAGTATGGGATTGTATTGAAGAAATAAGAACTCACTCCGGTGCAGTGACGTTCTGAGCGAGAAGTCCGATCGATCCAATTAGAGAACCTACTCTGCGGTAGTAGGTAGACTGGCACTCTACGTAACAATTTCCTGTGATACTTGCGAGTATGGGATTGTATTGAAGGAATAAGAACTCACTCCGGTGCAGTGACGTTCTGAGCGAGAAGTCCGATTCATACAATTAGAGAACCTACTCTGCGGTAGTAGGTAGACTGGCACTCTACGTAACAATTCCCTATGATACTTGCGAATATGGGATTGTATTGAAGGAACAAGAACTCACTCCGATGCAGTGACGTTCTGAGCGAGAAGTCCGATCGATCCAATAAGAGAACCTACTCTGCGGTAGTAGGTAGACTGGCACTCTACGTAACAATTTCCTATGATACTTGCGAGTATGGGATTGTATTGAAGGAATAAGAACTCACTCCGGTGCAGTGACGTTCTGAGCGAGAAGTCCGATCCATCCAATAAGAGAACCTACTCTGCGGTAGTAGGTAGACTGGCACTCTACGTAACAATTCCCTATGATGCTTGCGAATATGGAATTGTATTGAAGGAATAAGAACTCACTCCGGTGCAGTGACGTTCTGAGCGAGAAGTCCGACCGATCCAATAAGAGAACCTACTCTGCGGTAGTAGGTAGACTGGCACTCTACGTAACAATTTCCTGTGATACTTGCGAGTATGGGATTGTATTGAAGGAATAAGAACTCACTCTGATGCAGTGACGTTCTGAGCGAGAAGTCCGATCCATCCAATAAGAGAACCTACTCTGCGGTAGTAGGTAGACTGGCACTCTACGTAACGATTTCCTATGATGCTTGCGAATATGGGATTGTATTGAAGGAATAAGAACTCACTCGGGTGCAGTGACGTTCTGAGCGAGAAGTCCGATTCATACAATTAGAGAACCTACTCTGCGGTAGTAGGTAGACTGGCACTCTACGTAACAATTCCCTATGATACTTGCGAATATGGGATTGTATTGAAGGAACAAGAACTCACTCCGATGCAGTGACGTTCTGAGCGAGAAGTCCGATCGATCCAATAAGAGAACCTACTCTGCGGTAGTAGGTAGACTGGCACTCTACGTAACAATTTCCTATGATACTTGCGAGTATGGGATTGTATTGAAGGAATAAGAACTCACTCCGGTGCAGTGACGTTCTGAGCGAGAAGTCCGATCCATCCAATAAGAGAACCTACTCTGCGGTAGTAGGTAGACTGGCACTCTACGTAACAATTCCCTATGATGCTTGCGAATATGGAATTGTATTGAAGGAATAAGAACTCACTCCGGTGCAGTGACGTTCTGAGCGAGAAGTCCGACCGATCCAATAAGAGAACCTACTCTGCGGTAGTAGGTAGACTGGCACTCTACGTAACAATTTCCTGTGATACTTGCGAGTATGGGATTGTATTGAAGGAATAAGAACTCACTCCGATGCAGTGACGTTCTGAGCGAGAAGTCCGATCCATCCAATAAGAGAACCTACTCTGCGGTAGTAGGTAGACTGGCACTCTACGTAACAATTTCCTATGATACTTGCGAGTATGGGATTGTATTGAAGGAATAAGAACTCACTCCGGTGCAGTGACGTTCTGAGCGAGAAGTCCGATCGATCCAATAAGAGAACCTACTCTGCGGTAGTAGGTAGACTGGCACTCTACGTAACAATTTCCTATGATGCTTGCGAATATGGGATTGTATTGAAGGAATAAGAACTCACTCGGGTGCAGTGACGTTCTGAGCGAGAAGTCCGATCGATCCAATAAGAGAACCTACTCTGCGGTAGTAGGTAGACTGGCACTCTACGTAACAATTTCCTATGATGCTTGCGAATATGGGATTGTATTGAAGGAATAAGAACTCACTCCGGTGCAGTGACGTTCTGAGCGAGAAGTCCGATCGATCCAATAAGAGAACCTACTCTGCGGTAGTAGGTAGACTGGCACTCTACGTAACAATTTCCTATGATACTTGCAAATATGGGATTGTATTGAAGGAATAAGAACTCACTCCGATGTAGTGACGTTCTGAGCGAGAAGTCCGATCGATCCAATAAGAGAACATACTCTGTGGTAGTAGGTAGACTGGCACTCTACGTAACAAGTTTCTATGATACTTGCGCATATGGGAATATATTGAAGGAATAAGAACTCACTCCGGTGCAGTGACGTTCTGAGCGAGAAGTCCATTCGATCCACCAAGAGAACCTACAGTGGGTAGTAGGTAGACTGGCAATCTCTTGATTTTTTTTTTTAAGAATTTTTTTTTTTTTTTTCAATGATATATTTTAACCAGTTTTTGCCTTTATTTTTATTTCCCTTAACAACAGTTTTTGTGTGTTTGTCTACAGATGGTGCCGGTTAATTGTTCATTCCACTTTTCTTAACTCTGTAAAGTTAAGAACGAGAAGTCCACTCGAACCACTAAGAGAACCTACTCTGCGGTAGTAGGTAGACTGGCACTCTAACTAACAAAACCTTATGATACTTGCGATTATGGGAATATATTGAAGGAATAAGAACTCACTCCAGGGAAGTGACGTTCTGAGCGAGAAGTCCACTGGTTCCATTAGAGAACCTACTCTGCGGTAGTAGGTAGACTGGCACTCTACCTAACAAAACCCTATGATGCGAGGGCTTGATAATATGGGATTGTAATGAAAAATAATAAAAACTCACTCCGAGTTAGCGACGTTAATAGCGAGAAGTCCCCTCGATCCACCAAGAGAACCTACAGTGGTTAGTAGGTAGACTGGCACTCTCTTGCTTTTTTTTTTTTTAAGAATCTTTTTTTTTTCAATTACTTGTTTTACCAGTTTTTACCTATGTTTGATGTTTTAATTTTTGTGTTTGTGTGTAGATTGTGCCGGTTTATTGATCATTCCCCTTTTCTTAACCCTGTGTAACTAAATAAACTTAAATGTTGTCGTGTTTCTGACTATCTTTTAATCAGATTTGTTGTCCGGTTACTTTTATCGTGGGGGTCAAAGGGCTAGGAACGGCCAGGAATGTGTGAAGTATTGAGCAACTTCTCACCCACGAAACATTCTATATGGCCAGCGTCTCAAATAGCCTCTCCTAGTCAAACTCCTACTGCCCGGCTTCCCGTGCCGATCCCTGTTTAGAACAGTGGGCAGAGGTGTGTTTTAAGTTAAGCAAATGACATTACGTACCAAGAAAAAAACATTGACCATAATCTGCAGTTTGTCACTGACGAGAGGGTTCTTAATGAGTAGTATTGTTTGTTCGTTACTTTCAGGTCACATTTCAAGGTTCAACATATCCAGTTACATAGGAAAGAAGAAGACAACGGGAAAAGGATTCTGGTTTGACATTCCTGCTATTTATCTGCTCATAGAGAAAATAGAGGTGAGACAACATTCTCATTTAACTTCAAAATGTTACTGATCTCATGAAAAGCGCTTGTAACCGTTTATAAAATGCATATGGTTGAAAGTAGAATATAACTATGCACATTATGCCCCGCATTTGCACAGTTTTTCTAATGTGTTCTACTAACATGACACGCCAGCTTGTGGAGTCAAATTTTATACTCCACAAAATGGTTGACCATGTTAGTTTGCGAAGTAAAAGAAAAACCACACAATTTTGGGCCATATTCTTGTGGCTCATTGTATTCTACTTCTAAAACATCTTTCTTAACATATGCATATTAAATTTAAAAAAAAACATTAAAAAACGATTTCTAAACACCAAATAAGTCCAATCCCAGGCAACGTGTCCCTTTAAAGTAAATTTGAAATACTTTATTCTTATGGTCAATTGATAGCAACAAGAATGTAATAATAACCTAGTACATTATTGTTTGCCGTGATTCACTTTGCGCTTGCCATCCTCATTGCAACCCAACACGACACTACAGGCAAGGCTTTATGCTTATGTGGCTGTGTATGGTCAATGAAAAAATGGGCCAGGGCTTACTTCCCTCACAAAATACTTTATAACAAACTTATAAGAAACTTATAGGAATCTTGTAAGAACCTGTATTGAGCAGTCTTATAGAATCTTATTAGAGTCTATTGAGCAGTCTTATAAGAATCTTATCAGAGTCTTATGTGATTCTTACAAGTATTTAATATGTAAATTAGTGAGATCTCACAAGAAATACACCAGGATCTTTTGAGAAACTTCCGAATGTTTTTTTTTCTCTTCAGAATCTTATAAGAAGTGTATAAGAATCATTTCAGAATACGATTTTTAAACGGAAAGTGTCATCTACTGTGCGTTGCAATCGTTGTGACATTGAGGCAAGGTCATGTTTAGTAAGTTATCAGACTTAATAGTATGCATGAGTTAGATAAGCATAAAGCAAACCAAATCAAATCATAAGTTAAGTTGCTGTCACTGGCGCCCCACTTACACTGCATTTTTTCCTAGTAAAGTTGTTTGTCTAAGAAAGCAGTATTTTCTGCTTATTAATGGCTTACATATTCGACCCATGTTCTCATCTGTAAAGCCAACTATAAAATAATGTGTCCCCATCCCCGCAGTATGCACAGTGCTGGGCTAAGTTTCATAAAGCTGCTTAAGCACCAAAAAACTAGCTAAGCACAACAAAATTGTGCTACCAAAAAAAGGTTACCAGCCTAAAGCCTGAAGCCCTTTTCAGACATCTGTAAGCACACAATCTTTCCAACAAGTCTATTTTTTCTTTTATCATTTTACAGTACATGACCAAAACAATGTTTACAGTAAAAGGCATGGTCTAAAACAACAGTTTGAAAGTTAAACTTCACACACCTTTTTTCAGAAAACACTGAGCTTTGCCTGTTGTCGTTTTGTGGCATGAGCGATATGTTGTATGTTTGAAGTTAAGCAAATGACGGTACTTGCCCCAAAAAACATTGACCATAATCTGCAGTTTGTCACTGACGAGAGGGTTCTTAATGAGAAGTATTGTTTGTTTGTTACTTTCAGGTCACATTTCAAGGTTCAACATATCCAGTTACATAGATAGGAAGAAGACAACGGGAAAAGGATTCTGGTTTCTGCTTTTTATCTGCTCATAGAGAAAATAGAGGTGAAACAACATTCTCATTTAACTTCAAAATATAACTGATCTTATGAAAAGCGCTTGTAACCGTTTATAAAATGCATATATTTGAAAGTAGAATACAACTATGCACATTATGCCTCTCGACTAACGGGACTAGCAAGCTGGTGGAGTCAAATTTTGTACTCCACAAAATGGTTGAACATGCAATTTTGCAAAGTTAAAGTAAACCACATGATTTGGAGGCATATTCTTGTGGCTCATTATAAAATATCTTTCTTACCATATGCATTTAAAAAAAAAAATGCTTGTTATGCACCAAGTTGCCTTACCCAAGCAGCGTGTCCCTTTAAAGTAAACTTGAAACACTTTTTTTTGATGGTCAATTGTTAGCAACAATTGAGTGTGATATTAAAGGCAGTGGACACTATTGGTAATTGTCAAAGACTAGCCTCCACAGTTGGTTTATCTCAACATATGCATAAAAAAACAAACCTGGGAAAATTTGACCTCAATCGGTCATCGAACTTCGGAGATAATAATGAAAGGAAAAATACCGGCGTTACACAAAGTTGTGTGTGTTTCGATGGTTGATTTCGAGACCTCAAGTTCTAAATCTGAGGTCCCGATGTCAAATTCATTGAAAATTACTTCTTTCTCAAAAACTATGGCACTTCAGAGGGAGCTGTTTCTCACAATTTGTTATATCATCAACAGCTCCGCATTTCTCGTCACCAAGAAAGGTTTTATGATAATAATTATTTTTTAGTAATTACCACTGCCTTTAAAGTAAATTTGAAACACTTTTTTTATGGTCAATTGATAGCATTAATCAAGTGTGATATTAACCTATATCTGTTAGCCTTTTTAAATGTTTAAGCCTGGTTTCATCATTGTTACCCAAAATGACGCTACAGGCAAGGCTATGCTTTGTGTGGCTGTGATTGGTCAATGAAATACTCTTATAAGAAACTTTAAAGGAACTTATAAGAATCTTATTAACATCTAATAACCTGTATTGAACAGTCTTATAAGAATCTTATCAGAGTCTTATAAAATTTTTATAATTTTCTTATAAGTATTTTATATGTAAATTAGTATGTAAAAAAGAAGGATGTTTTAAAAGTAAAATATAATGATCCACACAAGTATCACTCAAAATTGCACGGTGTTCATTTTAGGTCGCAAACTAACACGGTCGGCGTGTTTGTCGACAAGGTAAAACGAAAACCACGCAACTTCGAGGCATATTTGTGTAGATCATTGTATTCTACTTTTACAACATCTTTCTAACCATATCGATTTTATAACAAACGGTTACATGACGCTTTTCAAAGACCAACTCGATCGATCCAAGGCAACGTGTTCCTTTAAACATAAAGACATTTTGTTTTAAATAAACTTTGGGTGAAACTTATGATGTGTGTTCCTGAGAATCCTTACAAATTGGTAAACTTTAACTATCTGTATTTAAAAAAAGATCAAACATGTTCTCAGAATCTTTTGTGACAACATTTTATTCCTTCAAATATATTTATTAATGGTTATGTTTTTGTTCAGTTTGTTTACAGGTGCACTTTGACAAGGATCAATTTGAACCTCGACCAAAGGACTGAAAGTTTAGGCAGACTTCTGTCCCAACCATCTTCCCTCACTGCAAAGTATCCAAACTAAACTGATGAAGAAATCGACACTTGTCGAGATAAATTACGGATTCTCAAGACTTGTGCTGCAAAGTGTTGCAAGCGCACGTTATTATTTGTTGCGAATAGTAAGAAGCAACACAACTCAGTGTTTCACCAGACAGGTAGTCGGGTCAACGTTTGAGCACGATTATAACAGAGTAGAGAAAAATAGTAGTCGCGACTCAAATAATAATTTGTAGTCGCGACTTTAACACTAAAGCACACTAGTCGCCCCAGCCTACTTTTGCATGTAAGTAAACCACGGGTATTATCCTGCGAATGCAAATCAAATTTTTAAGTCACGGTTGTTTTCCCAGTGAAAGTTTTGCAGGAGTTGAGCACAATTAGTCAACTGTAAGTAGGATTTGAAACTTTGCATGGTGGAGATAAGATATAGAAGAGTTTGCGGTAACACCATGTAATAACAATCTCTAAATGAGTTGGGGTGGTTCTGAAAAGAACCGTTGGGTTAACTCGACGTTTCGATCAGTATGCTCTGATCGTCTTCTGGAGAATGCTGGACTCTGATGCTGCATGCTGCTTAAGTACTAGGTGGTGGATCAGCGGTGATGCATGAAGGCGGGAAATGTAGGCGGGAAGTGAACTCGATGATGCGTGGTGAAACCTGTTGTGGAGCCTTGGGGGTTGTGTGGGGGGTGTGTGCTCACTGAACCGTGTCAGTAGGAACAAGCACAGGGGACAGTGAGGGTGTGGGGCCTAGGTGACTGAGGGTATAGATGACCCAAAGCAGTCTAATAGTTGGGGCCTAGGGGGTGACCGTGGATATAGAAGATCCATTGGTCGGGAGAAGAGGGAGCCAGATGTCACTGATGTGGAAGCCGATGTCTTGGGGTACGGTGTCATGCTTGTGGATCTCGATGGCCTCTCTAATGCGTCTAGGGTGCCACGCCTGGATGGGAGCGATGATCTCAGCAGCATCCCAGTTCACTCGGTGGTCCGCGATGTGGGAATGCTTGACGATGGCGGATTTATCGAAGTCCCCCCTCCTTCCGTGTGCTCGGTGCTCCTTAAGTCTAGTGGGAAGGTTACGCCCGGTTTCCCCGACATAAACCTTACCACATTCGCATGGAATGCGATAGACTCCGGCACGGGCGGAGGGGTCCTTCTTGTCCTTGTGCGATTGGAGAGAGCCATGGAGTTTCTTCGGGGCGGAGTGATACACCTTGATACCTGCTTCCTTGAAGATGCGTTGGAGGCGATGAGAGGGGGGACCTAGGTATGGTAAACTAACTGTGGGTGTGTGTGTTTGACCTTGGGTATAGGAGACCCTTTGGTCGGGGGGGACGGGCTTGCTAGTCCCCCCCGACCAAAGGGTCTCCTATACCCAAGGTCAAACACACACACCCACAGTTAGTTTACCATACCTAGGTCCCCCCTCTCATCGCCTCCAACGCATCTTCAAGGAAGCAGGTATCAAGGTGTATCACTCCGCCCCGAAGAAACTCCATGGCTCTCTCCAATCGCACAAGGACAAGAAGGACCCCTCCGCCCGTGCCGGAGTCTATCGCATTCCATGCGAATGTGGTAAGGTTTATGTCGGGGAAACCGGGCGTAACCTTCCCACTAGACTTAAGGAGCACCGAGCACACGGAAGGAGGGGGGACTTCGATAAATCCGCCATCGTCAAGCATTCCCACATCGCGGACCACCGAGTGAACTGGGATGCTGCTGAGATCATCGCTCCCATCCAGGCGTGGCACCCTAGACGCATTAGAGAGGCCATCGAGATCCACAAGCATGACACCGTACCCCAAGACATCGGCTTCCACATCAGTGACATCTGGCTCCCTCTTCTCCCGACCAATGGATCTTCTATATCCACGGTCACCCCCTAGGCCCCAACTATTAGACTGCTTTGGGTCATCTATACCCTCAGTCACCTAGGCCCCACACCCTCACTGTCCCCTGTGCTTGTTCCTACTGACACGGTTCAGTGAGCACACACCCCCCACACAACCCCCAAGGCTCCACAACAGGTTTCACCACGCATCATCGAGTTCACTTCCCGCCTACATTTCCCGCCTTCATGCATCACCGCTGATCCACCACCTAGTACTTAAGCAGCATGCAGCATCAGAGTCCAGCATTCTCCAGAAGACGATCAGAGCATACTGATCGAAACGTCGAGTTAACCCAACGGTTCTTTTCAGAACCACCCCAACTCATTTAGAGATTGTTATTACATGGTGTTACCGCAAACTCTTCTATATAGTCAACTGTAGCATTTTTTTATTGCGAATTGTGACACTCAAGAACACATTCCCTGCTAAGCTGTTAAATACGCTTAGCGTAAGCACAATTCCATGATTACGTAAGCACTGCGATTCTTTCCTTTAAAAGCCATTGGCCCTGGACCAAACTACACTAAAGATTTTTAAACACAAAAAGCAGCTAAACACAGCAAATACAAGTACAAGTTGTGAATCAAGGTATTCTGCTCATCTGCAATTTTTTAAAAGCAAAATGTTTTGCCTATTGATTATAAGCAGCTCTATAACATTCAGCCACTATTCTGCTCAATTTCTGCATTTTTATAAAGCAAAATGTTTTGCCTATTTATTATAAGCAGCTCTATACAAATGACCCACTCAACCACAACAGAAAGGTCAGCATAATAAAATCGCTGCTTTTGTATTCCTGCCAAAGAGTTTTTGTATGTCATGGTATAATTTCCGAAAAGAAAGGAAAATACTTGAATTAGTTTAGGCAAATGGTCCCCGACTTCACCCGATTCCAAATCACAGGCGTTCTATTTTCGTCGTCCACGCTCGTCGCCTGAAACGAACCCGGTCAACTCGGTCCCAGTCATACATTGATAGTTTATTTTCACTAATTTCTCAAAAACTACAACACCACAGCAATAAATAGTTCAAGGGAAGCTTTCAACTATCATTATCTTCAAACTGTTTAAGTTTAGTGAAAATCTGTGGACACGATGGTGTGTCGTCGCTGTCAAAAACCCCTGTTCAATTACGCACGAAATCCCTAAATCTACGTACTTTGTCGCGTGCAAAGTATATGGGCCCGGAAGCCGGTTAGATGGTTATGAGTCCTGTACGATGGTAGGAAAACAGAATGAGTAGACTTCCTCTCAAGAAGTTACAACTCATGGTAGCTACATACTGCATGGCATTTACCATAGAGAAAGTTTAACAATAACATGGAAGTGACTGCATCCAGTTATATTCAAACGCGTAGACTCATCTCAAGAAGTCACAACTCATGATAGGTACATACTGTATGGCATTTACCAAAGAGAAAATTTAACAATAACGTGGAGCGACTGCATCCAATTATATTCAAACGAAGATTACGTAGTTAATTAATTAAAATTTTAATTTTTGTTTACATTTAGAGTAAAGCTTATGTTCTAAGCTACAATTTGGTATAATAAACTCACTCTTTCGTGTTATGGTTTAGGAGATTAGGCTTAAAGAAAACACGTGTACAAATGCTATGGGGTTTTAGGTGGAAACAGAATAATAATAATGATAATGATAATGATAATGATAATGATAATGATAATGATAATGATAATGATAATGATAATGATAATGATAATGATAATGATAATGATAATGATAATGATAATGATAATGATATGATAATGATAATGATACTGATAATGATAAAAATAATGATAATGATAATGATAAAAATAATGATAAAAATAATGATAATGATAATGATAAAAATAATGATAATGATAAAAATAATAATAAAAATAATAAAAATAATAAAAATAATAAAAATCTCGACGAAAACAACAGCTGTTTCAACTGGCTCGGAACAGCTAATAATAAAACTTGTAATGCGCACGTATACACCCTGCTGGGTGTTCAAGGCGCAGACATTTGATTATTGTTTTTGAAGTTGTCATTGGTTTTTTTAATGTAAGTTTATGATTGTGTTTAAAAAAATGTGACCAAGTCATCAAGAAATTGTGCATTAAAATTATTGAACCAAAACTGTTTACCATAACATTTTTATCTTATTTATTTCATTCCATATCAACATATGTTACTACTTTATTTACAACGTTAATTTTTTTAAAGAAATTTACAAATCAACTCTTCAGCTTTGCTTGCCAGATTTGTAGATTCCACTCTAATCTTAGCCCAATTTAATAAAACTGTAAATGGTATGGTCATGGATTGGTTTTTGTAAAAAGGAGCTAAGCACAAAAAAACTAAGCCTATTAGATAAAAGGTGACTGCTCTATATTCCGACATCCCTATGATCCGACACCCCTATGTTCCGACACCCCTATGTTCCGACACCCGTATGTCCTGACAACTCAACCTATAATCCGACACCCCTATGTTCCGACACCCCTATATTCCGACACCCCTATGTTCCGACACCCCTATGTTCCGACACCCCTATGTTCCGACACCCATTTATTCCGACAACCAAAACACCCCTATGTTCCGACACCCCTTTGTTCCGACAACCTTCACCAACATTTCGTGTTAGCAATTTTTCAAGAAAACTGGTGCGAGTATAATTTATGTGAAAGTGTTATTCTGCAACTTTGGTTTAGTAAGAAGGGCTGAGTAAATTGGGGGGAGGGGGGGGGGTGGGTAAGACTTGATTATTTGTTATTGTTAACGTATTATTATTACTTGTATTATTATATAAAAAATTGGGGGGGGGGGGGCAAATGAAAGAAATTACACATCAGTGCTAATAACGCAGGGGAGAGTTGTAATTTTTATAAATTGAAAGCTCATGTCACAGACACGCATCTAACAAAGAAAATTGTAAAGTACCGAGCATTTTCTTGTGGGCTTACTCGGGGAGCCATAACTCATGTTTATAACCACAAAACAAAAGCACCAAATTCATGTGTGATTCAATTATCTTAATTTTGATTCAATTGCTTTAATGGACAAAATTCAACTGATGAATGTTCAAACTTATTATCGGCCGAAATTCGCCGGGAAACATGTAACACAACTTGTGTTTTTGTTATTGGTCAACAGAGTAATAATGTGTGAATATAACTTGTCGGAACATAGGGGTGTCGGAACATAGGGGTGTCTGAATATAGGGGTGTCGGAACATAGGGATGTCGGAATATAGGCTGAGTTGTCGGAACATAGGGGTGTCGGAATATAGGGGTGTCGGAACATAGGGGTGTCGGAATATAGGTTCAGTTGTCGGAACATAGGGGTGTCGGAATATAGGGGTGTCAGAACATAGGGATGTCGGAACATAGGGATGTCGGAATATAGGCCGAGTTGTCGGAACATAGGGGTGTCGGAACATAGGGGTGTCGGAATACAGGTGTGTAACCAAATAAAAGGAACACAGTGCTGTGGATCGGAAGAATCGGTCTTTGAAAAGTGTTTAAACCATTTTTTTATGAAATGCACATGGTTAGAAAGATATTTTAAAAGTAGAATGTAATGATCCACACATGTATCACTCGGAATTGCACGGTTTTCCTTTTATGTCACTAACTAACATAGTCGGCCATTTTGTTGACAAAATGGCCGACCGTGTTTCTTCGCGCCATAAAAGGAAAAACCGTGCAATTTCGAGGCATGTTTGTGTGGATCATTATATTCTACTTTTAAATTATCTATCTACCAGTTTGCATTTCATAAAACAGCTGTAAACGCTTTTCAAAGACTAACTTAACCGATCCAATGCAATGATTCCCTTTAAGGTTACCAGTCAAAAAACCATACCTACGGAGCTCCAGGAGTGTCATCCCACATATTGAGATACCGACATAATTATGTCAGTAAGTCGACTTATTTCTCCCAGTAAGTCGACTTGTTGAAATAAATTATGTCAGCAAGTTGACTTATTGTTTTATCTAAGTCGACTTGGCGAGATAAGTTATGTCAGTAAGTCGACTTAGTACTCTCAGTAAGTCGACTTGGCGAGACAAATTATGTCAGCAAGTCGACCTTTTGTTTTATCCAAGTCGACTTGGTGAGATAAACTATGTTGCTTAGTCGACTGATTGTTTTGAATAAATTGACTTAATAAATTATTTCAGTAAGTCGACTTATTGTTTTATCTAAGTGAACTTGTTGAAAAAAATTATGTCAGCAAGTTAACTTATTGTTTTGCTAAGTCGACTTGGTGAGATAAATTATGTCAGTAAGTCGACTTAGTACTCTCAGTAAGTCGACTTGGCGAGACAAATTATGTCAGCAAGTCGAATTTTTGTTTTATCTAAGTCGACTTGGTGAGATAAACTATGTTGCTTAGTCCACTGATTGTTTTGAATAAGTCGACTTAGCTAGATAAAATATGTGGGTAAGTTAACTTATACCACGAAATAAGTCGTCTTGATGAGATAAATTATGTCAGTATCTCAATATGTGGGATGGCACTCCTGGAGCTCCGTACATACCTTATGTGCAATTTGTTACTTTTATCCTGCTTACTTTTTGCTAAGCAGAAAAATTTTAAGCATTATATATGCTGAAGCAGCTCTCTGAAATTTGACCCTCAGCGCCTTGATGCCCCTTGAACTATTCCAGTTGAAGTTTAAAAATCCCGCAATAGAGGAACCCATTCCTAAAGAAAATCTTCCCTTACAGAATCAATGGAGAAGTCCTAATACTTTATACCCCCATCACACCGCACTTGTTCTCACTCATAGTTACATATAAGAACTAGAGGGCGCACTGGTGATGCTGCTTGCACAAACGCGACAGGGACCGCAAGGAGACACGCACGCCATTCTGTACACGCGTTGAATATGAAGTACACTTTAGAGCTTTTGTTTATTGAACGCTCTATGCGATGCTGTTTGTTAATGGCCGCACAAACACACGCTGTGAGATGCTGTTTTGTCAACTTGGTCACATGCGCACATGCTGGAGAGCGTATTTAGGCCAGTGCGCCCTCTAGTTCTTATATACATGTATAACTCTATGTTCTCACTATGTTCTTAAAAGTGTAGTCTTGGTGCAAGGTGTTGTTATTTACACTATCACTCAACTATCGCAACCCCCCACTCGCTCCCTCCATCGTCTTTTATTATTCAGAAAGTAGTGAGAATGAGTTTGATTTGATTGGGGTATTATGTGTAATTACTTAAAATAGTATAAACTAGCACATAACATTATAGATAAACGGGGGGAAAAGAGGAAAAATTTAAATGCAACAGCTATTCACGTTGGCCTGGCAGGTCCATGGATATCAGAGTACAGAGATCCTAGTGAGTGCTTGAAATGCTCCAGTTCCATCTCCAGCTTTGAGATACGATCCAGAGTGCTGAAGAGCTCTTGTAACTTGTCTTGAATCCCTTTGCTGTTCTGCTGGTACACTTGGTACATGGCTTGCTCCAAGGAAGCAAAGGAATTGGATGCCTGTTGAAGAGAAACAAGAACTAATTTTAAAGATTTTGACTGGGTATGGAAGATTGCTTATTCCTCCAGATATTTTTTAAAAACAAATCTTTTAAACACAGTGGACACTATTGGTACTCAAAATAATTATTATAACACCTTTCTTGACTACAATTATTGGGGAGAGGTTGATAGTATAAAACATTGTGAGAAACAGCTCCCTCTGAAGTGACGTAGTTTTCGAGACAGAAGTAATTTAGAATTTGAGGTCTTGAAATCAAGCATCTGAAAGCACACAACTTCGTGTGACCATGGTACGACAAGGGTGTTTTTTTCTTTCATTAATATCTTGCAACTTCGACAACCGAATGAGCTCAAATTTTCACAGGTTTGTTATGTTGAGATACACCAACTGTGAAACTAGTCTTTGACAACTACCAAGAGTGTCCAGTGTCTTTAACCTTGGATGAAACTATTTTGTGAAGATTATGATAGTAAACCATTTGTGAGTTGGACTTGAATAGTGTCTGGTACAACAACTTGAGTAGTCCTAATTAGACAGGGCATCATGGTCCAGCGGTTAGCGTGGAGCACTTGACATCGACTACAGGTTAGAATCCTACTAAGCTAACTACTGATCTCACAATCACTTGAGTAAGACTTTCTTTATGTGTGCAATTCATAATCATAGCCCTTAAACGAATGTTTGTATGAAAGAGAGATTGGCTGTTGGCAGCTTGGTGTTTATATCCCCTTTGTAGGAGTTTGATGAGTTCACTTTACAGGAAAATCATTTATACAAACAAACAACCAAATTACTTGCTTAGTCAAAAGTGATTGCTTAAATTATAACCATGTCACAGTTGCTATGTGATATGGTTAAAGCCATTGGACCCTTTCAGTTCAGAAAAAAATAAAAGTTCACAGATTTTCAAATAACTTACAGGGTTTACAGAAGGCAATGGTGAAAGACCTCCTGAAATAATACTCCATGAAATGCTTTACTTTTTGAGAAAACAGCAAAACAATATAAATTCTCGTTAATGAGAATTACGGATTTATTTTAAACACATGTCATGACACGGCGAATCGCACGGAAACAAGAGTGGGTTTGTCCGTTGTTTTCTCCCGACTCCGATTACCGATTGAGCCTAAATTTACACAGGTTTGTTATTTGATATAGAAGTTGTGGTACACAAAGTGTGGGCCTTGGACAACACTGTTTACCGAAAGGGTCCAATGGCTTTAAGGGCATGCTTTTGCAAAGTTGTGGAAGAGACAAAGAACACCTAAACACAAACCTGATGACTTAAAGGCAGTGGACACTATTGGTAGTTACTCAAAATAATTATTAGCATAAAACCTTTCTTGGTGACGAGTAATGGGGAGAGGTTGATGGTACCAAACATTGTGTGAAACGGCTCCCTCTTATGTGCCATAGTTTTCGAGAAAGAAGTGATTTTCCACGAATTTGATTTCGAGACCTCAGATTTAGAACTTGAGGTCTCGAAATCAACCATTTAAACGCACATAACTTTGTGTGACAAGGTTGTTTTTTTCGTTTATTAATATCTCGCAACTTTGATGACCGATTGAGCTCAAATTTTCACAGGTTTGTTATTTTATGCATATGTTGAGATATACCAACTGTGAAGGCTAGTCTTTGACAATTACCAATAGTGTCCACTGCCTTTAACTAACAGAACTTGAAGTTGATGCTATAAACCACTCGGCCATGCATGACCGCCTACGAAAAATTAAAACCTACTTGTAAATCTAAGGCTTTCTTAAAATCTGCCAACATAGTGGTGTCTCGTTTTCTCTTAGCGTTGATGTCATCAATTAGCTGCTGGGTCTGCTCATTTAAGAACTCCCTCGTGATGGAATATGACGGAGCTGGTGAAGCTAGCTGATCCTCAGGAGTGGTTACTTGGGTCTTTTTCGGTGGATCAGTAGAAGTCGTTTGAAGACTACCACGTGCAGACTCTGTCGGAACGCTGAAAGATATGCGTAACAAAAATTTGATTCAACACTTACTATGCTTACACTACAGGAATGATATTTGGTCCTTGGAAAAAAAGTAGGCATATTAATTTTAACGACTACAATTTACAAGGGCTGATTTACATGTAGACATGGTGTAGGCTTTAATAGATATTTTAGGTTATTTAATCACTAAAAAAAAAGTCAGATTTTTCCAAAGGCAAACAAATCAGAGAACAAATCAGAGACTAAAGTAGGAAGAATATTATGCCTGCACTTAGCTCCAGCATGTCCAGTCAAACTCAGAGGCACTGTGTCATTTAGGATCAAGAGGGTTTGTGGTACCTCTTTGATTTTGAATGCAAATTGCAATCAGATCAATAAATCACAATCATCAATGGGGATTTTGTTTGATAAGTCAGGGCTTTTACTCTGGATCTCAACTGACTTTAGTGTCGTGCCAGTAAGCTCAAGACAGGACAAGCCTGGGGTGCGTTCCACTCGCGCAAACGTTGCCAACAGTTGTGCACCTTGCCAACAATTTCAAGTGGAACAAGTTCTGTGCCGCCACCGTTGGTGAACATTGGCAACTTTAGGCGAACATACTTCTGAGGTGTTTGCGAATGGTTTTAAAAATGGCGGACAAGCATACAGTATTATTTCTTTGTTGCAAACATAATAACATTTTCTGTGATTTATAATGAAGATTTAAAGTAACAAAGTTAAAGGAACACGTTGCTTTGGATCGGACGAGTTGGTCAAAACAAAAGCGTTTGTAACCGTTTTTTTATAAAATGCATATGGTTGGAAAGATGTTTTAAAAGTACAATACAACCATCCACACAAGTTTGCCTCGAAATTGCGTGGTCTTCCTTTTACTCTGCGAAATAACACGGTCGGCCATTTATGGGAGTCAAAATTTTGACCCCCATAAATGGCCGACGTGTTAGTCGACGAGGTAAAAGGAAAACCACGCAATTTCGAGGCATGTTTGTGTGGATCATTGTATTCTACTTTTACAACATCTTTCTACCCATATGTATTTTATAAAAAACGGTTACAAACGCTGTTCAAAGACCAACTCGACCGATCCAAGGCAACGTGTTCCTTTAACTAGTTGAAGAAATGATGTACAAAAGCCGACTACATAAAAAATAACGTACAGCAAAAACTAAGTTAAAAAAAATACTACGTACGGTGCGACCCATCTTTATTTCAGGGCGCCACCATATTGACATCATGTATACGCACCAACCGTTCAAAGATAAAAAACGTTTTTGCGAACAGTTATGAGTCGTTTGCCCGAGTGGAACACACCCCTGGTGGTCTATTTTTTTTCAATTCAATATTTTTGTCTCAATTACAAAAGAAGTAGGCCCTATTATGTTCAAAAAGTTTATGTTGGCTTGCTTACCTGGGCTGTAGAAAGTCTGCCTTGTCCGGATCAAACTGATTACAATCATCAGCTCTTCTCACTGAATTTGTAAAATTATCAGCGACATCTTTTTCTAATGAACAGCCCTCCGTTGTTTCCATGTTTCGTCGCTTCCTTGTCAGAATCAAAACGGGACGTTGGTAAAACGCGGAACGATTGCGGAACGACGGAATGGCGGAACGCTTTTATATACGATGTAACAGATTGTATTGCACGTATGTACATACGTACAACCATACCTACGTGATGGAGCATGGAGGTAGAAATATGGAGGTAGCTAGATGGCAAGACGACTGTAGAATTTGCTGCATATATTCCAGTGTATAGAAAGTCTTTGGAATGATACTTTGTACTAACCAGTGCGTTCTATCATTGGACAACTTGGTATTTCAAGATTATTTTTTTAGAAAGGTTCTTCGTGCATGATGACATTATGCATTAACATGGAGCACTGCTGAAGTCCATGGCTGAACTTCAACGAGTGTACAACTGTGTGTAATTTGCATGCATGACCCACACGCGCATACTGTGTATGCTTCATCCCCCTATACTATGGCTGATGATGGTGCATTGCGCGAACTAAATATAAAAGGGGGGCATGATAAATGAGCAAAAACACCATCAAGGACGGGGTGCTCCACCAATTCCAATAAACCAAAATATTCTTTGAGGACTCCTCTTTCATACTAGCTATCCAAAATAGTGGAGCACCCCGTCAATGAGGTCGAAAAAATTAGTTCTTTTGGCGGAACGTTTTTAAGCCGCCATTAATACATACAGTGCATTGCGCGAACTGAAACAAAATAAGGGGGTACATCGACGGACAAAAACACCATCAAGGACGGGGTGCTCCACCAATTCCAATATACCAAAATAGTCTTTGAGGACTCCTAATTCATACTAGCTATCCAAAATAGTGGAGCACCCCGTCAATGAGGTCGAAAAAATTAGTTCTTTTGGCGGAACGTTTTTAATACACCATTAACACGTACAGTGCATAGCGCGAACTGAAACAAAATAAGGGGGGTACATGGATGAGCAAAAACACCATCAAGGACGGGGTGCTCCACCAATTCCAATATACCAAAATATTCTTTAAAGACTCCTCTTTCATACTAGCTATCCAAAATAGTGGAGCACCCCGTCAATGAGGTCGAAAAAATGAGTTATTTTGGCGGAACGTTTTAATGCCACCATTAACACGTACAGTGCATAGCGCGAACTGAAACAAAATAAGGGGGGTACATCGACGGGCAAAAACACCATCAAGGACGGGGTGCTCCCCCAATTCCAATTTACCAAAATATTCTTTGAGGACTCCTCTTTCATACTAGCTAACCAAAATAGTGGAGCACCCCGTCAATGAGGTCGAAAAAATTAGTTCTTTTGGCGGAACGTTTTTAATACACCATTAACACGTACAGTGCATAGCGCGAACTGAAACAAAATAAGGGGGGTATACGGATGAGCAAAAACACCATCAAGGACGGGGTGCTCCACCAATTCCAACATACCAAAATATTCTTTAAGGACTCCTCTTTCATACTAGCTATCCAAAATAGTGGAGCACCCCGTCAATGAGGTCGAAAAAATGAGTTATTTTGGCGGAACGTTTTAATGCCACCATTAACACGTACAGTGCATAGCGCGAACTGAAACAAAATAAGGGGGGTACATCGACGGGCAAAAACACCATCAAGGACGGGGTGCTCCACCAATTCCAATATACCAAAATATTCTTTAAGGACTCCTCTTTCATACTAGCTATCCAAAATAGTGGAGCACCCCGTCAATGAGGTCGAAAAAATTAGTTCTTTTGGCGGAACGTTTTTAAGCCGCCATTAATACATACAGTGCATTGCGCGAACTGACACAAAATAAGGGGGTACATCGACGGGCAAAAACACCATCAAGGACGGGGTGCTCCACCAATTCCAATATACCAAAATATTCTTTGAGGACTCCTCTTTCATACTAGCTAACCAAAATAGTGGAGCACCCCGTCAATGAGGTCGAAAAATTGAGTTCTTTTGGCGGAACGTTTTTAAGCCGCCATTAATACATACAGTGCATTGCGCGAACTGACACAAAATAAGGGGGTACATCGACGGGCAAAAACACCATCAAGGACGGGGTGCTCCACCAATTCCAATATACCAAAATATTCTTTAAGGACTCCTCTTTCATACTAGCTATCCAAAATAGTGGAGCACCCCGTCAATGAGGTCGAAAAAATTAGTTCTTTTGGCGGAACGTTTTTAAGCCGCCATTAATACATACAGTGCATTGCGCGAACTGACACAAAATAAGGGGGTACATCGACGGGCAAAAACACCATCAAGGACGGGGTGCTCCACCAATTCCAATATACCAAAATATTCTTTGAGGACTCCTCTTTCATACTAGCTAACCAAAATAGTGGAGCACCCCGTCAATGAGGTCGAAAAAATGAGTTCTTTTGGCGGAACGTTTTTAAGCCGCCATTAATACATACAGTGCATTGCGCGAACTGACACAAAATAAGGGGGTACATCGACGGGCAAAAACACCATCAAGGACGGGGTGCTCCACCAATTCCAATATACCAAAATATTCTTTAAGGACTCCTCTTTCATACTAGCTATCCAAAATAGTGGAGCACCCCGTCAATGAGGTCGAAAAAATTAGTTCTTTTGGCGGAACGTTTTTAAGCCGCCATTAACACATACAGTGCATTGCGCGAACTGACACAAAATAAGGGGGTACATCGACGGGCAAAAACACCATCAAGGACGGGGTGCTCCACCAATTCCAATATACCAAAATATTCTTTGAGGACTCCTCTTTCATACTAGCTAACCAAAATAGTGGAGCACCCCGTCAATGAGGTCAAAAAATTGAGTTCTTTTGGCGGAACGTTTTTAAGCCGCCATTAATACATACAGTGCATTGCGCGAACTGACACAAAATAAGGGGGTACATCGACGGGCAAAAACACCATCAAGGACGGGGTGCTCCACCAATTCCAATGTACCAAAATATTCTTTGAGGACTCCTCTTTCATACTAGCTAACCAAAATAGTGGAGCACCCCGTCAATGAGGTCGAAAAAATTAGTTCTTTTGGCGGAACGTTTTTAGTACACCATTAACACGTACAGTGCATTGCGCGAACTGAACGAAATAAGGGGGGTATACGGATGAGCAAAAACACCATCAAGGACGGGGTGCTCCACCAATTCCAATATACCAAAATATTCTTTAAGGACTCCTCTTTCATACTAGCTATCCAAAATAGTGGAGCACCCCGTCAATGAGGTCGAAAAAATTAGTTCTTTTGGCGGAACGTTTTTAAGCCGCCATTAATACATACAGTGCATTGCGCGAACTGACACAAAATAAGGGGGTACATCGACGGGCAAAAACACCATCAAGGACGGGGTGCTCCACCAATTCCAATATACCAAAATATTCTTTAAGGACTCCTCTTTCATACTAGCTATCCAAAATAGTGGAGCACCCCGTCAATGAGGTCGAAAAAATTAGTTCTTTTGGCGGAACGTTTTTAAGCCGCCATTAATACATACAGTGCATTGCGCGAACTGACACAAAATAAGGGGGTACATCGACGGGCAAAAACACCATCAAGGACGGGGTGCTCCACCAATTCCAATATACCAAAATATTCTTTGAGGACTCCTCTTTCATACTAGCTAACCAAAATAGTGGAGCACCCCGTCAATGAGGTCGAAAAATTGAGTTCTTTTGGCGGAACGTTTTTAAGCCGCCATTAATACATACAGTGCATTGCGCGAACTGACACAAAATAAAGGGGGTACATCGACGGGCAAAAACACCATCAAGGACGGGGTGCTCCACCAATTCCAATATACCAAAATATTCTTTAAGGACTCCTCTTTCATACTAGCTATCCAAAATAGTGGAGCACCCCGTCAATGAGGTCGAAAAAATTAGTTCTTTTGGCGGAACGTTTTTAAGCCGCCATTAATACATACAGTGCATTGCGCGAACTGACACAAAATAAGGGGGTACATCGACGGGCAAAAACACCATCAAGGACGGGGTGCTCCACCAATTCCAATATACCAAAATATTCTTTGAGGACTCCTCTTTCATACTAGCTAACCAAAATAGTGGAGCACCCCGTCAATGAGGTCGAAAAATTGAGTTCTTTTGGCGGAACGTTTTTAAGCCGCCATTAATACATACAGTGCATTGCGCGAACTGACACAAAATAAGGGGGTACATCGACGGGCAAAAACACCATCAAGGACGGGGTGCTCCACCAATTCCAATGTACCAAAATATTCTTTGAGGACTCCTCTTTCATACTAGCTAACCAAAATAGTGGAGCACCCCGTCAATGAGGTCGAAAAAATTAGTTCTTTTGGCGGAACGTTTTTAGTACACCATTAACACGTACAGTGCATAGCGCGAACTGAAACAAAATAAGGGGGTACATCGACGGGCAAAAACACCATCAAGGACGGGGTGCTCCACCAATTCCAATATACCAAAATATTCTTTAAGGACTCCTCTTTCATACTAGCTATCCAAAATAGTGGAGCAACCCGTCAATGGGGTCGAAAGAAGTTTTTTTTTAACCCGTTAGTTGGGTAAAAATCACTCCCTGAGTTCGATCTATAAATCAAACTCTTTATCCGCAGTGCTATAGTATAGCCGTTGTTGCAACAAAGGAATGCTTACACCAGCGAGAAACATGTGCGTCTCCCGCATCCAGTAGGCGTTTTTTCTATTAAAATAAAAGTATAACATTGTATATAATTCTTTTCGTGCCTTTCAATCTATAATTATTAAAAGATACACCATTGGCGAGCAACATTGGTGTAGCTAGCTTTCGTTGAGACCGCAGTGTTTAGTCGTTCAACACTCTTGCGTTGAGTTGGCTCTGTATTGCTGACGCCGGGTGGCAGTTAACACAATGTTTGGCACACTTTATGTAGATCCAAAGGTTTTTGTACTGACATAATCATTGGCTTTTGTTGTATACCACTATAGCATGACAGCAATAACAATCGTGTCTCAAGAAAGGATTAACATACTTGTGTAAATGAGTACATGTCTGTCGCAGGTTTTTACCTAGGTTGTTGTAAACAAGTTTGCTATAAAATAAAACGCAATGGACAGCAATTAATTTTGAAACGCTTCTCTCAGTGATGGTTACTATTATTATAATATTTCAATGAGGTCGTTCACACGCCGTACTAAAGTTGGTCTAAGTCCACTTAGACCGGTTCGGGTTCAACTTTTGTGCGTGTGAACGCAAATAAAGTTAGACCGGATCGGGTTTAAACCCCAAAACTTAAACCGTCCAGCGAGGCGGTCTAAGTCTAAACCGCTTCGGGTTTATCTTTTAACACTGCGTGTGGACAGAATGACATCCGGTTTTAACTCACAACGGACGACCCATTGTGTGGTTCAATGCACACGCCCGGGACCCGGAGTGCTTGTATACGGTTTCTGTTGCCTCTGATGCTGAAAAGCACCGAGTATTTATATTACTTTCTTGCCGCTTACCGAGTTGGCGAAACTCTCTCGATCAGTGTATGCAGTTTAACACAGGCCCACGCCCATGATTTATTAAATTCTGAAACAAAATTATATTTTCCAAGCTTTTTTGTTGAGTGTCCTACAACAAATTGAAACTGTTTTTTATGCGTATACTACGAGCGCAGCGAAGAAGCATAATTTGTATTGCTTCTCACATGTACAGCGCTGCCATCCCATAGTGATCACTCTCTGATATCCCATAGTTATCATCACCGATCCCGTGGATGTGCCTTTCTATTGCCGACACCGTTACTAGCGTGCTGTACTTTCAATCTAGGAGAATGAACTGCAGTGGGCGCGAGGCTGTGTGTAGGGGAAATTCCCTACGCCAGCAATATCACCACGTTGTTGGGAAGTTGGGAAAATACTGCAAAGTACATGTCGTAACTTGCACGTGTGTAGTTGTGTTTATGAACGAATTGGAATAAAAATCGCGGCACCAGCTTTTGAGAGATCGCAACTTCCAATCGATTGAAGTACAAACTAAAAGTATTTATTAAATCGGAAACAGTGGTATAAAACAAAACACAAAAATGAAACGTGTTCTGTTTCATGGAATATGGACAATATTTTGGTGAGTTTTCTCGGCGGTTTGTATCAATATTTTGTTTGTTTAAAAAAATAATTTCGAGTCGTGTTCATGTTTGTTTTAAGTGCCCATATCCTCCCAACGGTAAAACTGTTACCGCGTTCGATTGAGCCATTTGTATCCAATAATTATGCCCTGTCTGATCATCCAGGGCATGGAGCACTCGGTATATCGGCATACTCGGTGCGTGAATCTAATGAATAAAACCGGATGTTAGAGCAACGGGGTCGCGTCTACTTTGACCTCTTAAAACCGAAGATAAACCGGATCGGGTTTAACTCTGTGCTGTCTGAACGCAATGGGTTTTTATTTTTACGACCACCCCCCGCTGCTCGTAAAAGTTAGACCGGTTCGGGTCTAAGTTAGTACGCTGTCTGAACATACCCAATATCACAACAGTTGGAATGAATTTAGGTACAAGGTTATCAAATATACACGTCAATGGGTTACTGTGAAAGAACAAGTGCAACAACTCACAAGAAGAGCAAAGTCACAAATCAGGTTTGTTCTGACTTTCTCCTTCAAAGAATAAAATCATACAGTACACTTTAAACCACTTATAAAGACACTGGACACTATTGGTTATTGTCAAAGACCAGTCTTCTCACTTGGTGTATCTCAGCATATCCATAAAATAATAAACCTGTGAAAATTTGAGCTCGATTGATCGTCGGAATTGCGAGATACTATGAAAGAGAAAAAACACCCTTGTCACACGAAGTTGTGTCCTTTCAGATGCTAACTTGATTTCGGGAGATTTTAAAAATTCTAAACTTGAGGTCCCGAAATCAAATTCGTGGAAAATTACTTCTTTCTCGAAAACTACTTCACTTCAGAGGGAGCCGTTTCTCCCAATGTTTGAAACTATCAACCTCTCCCCATTACTCGTTACCAAGTGAGGTTTCATGCTGATAATTATTTTGAGTAATTACTAATAGTGTCCACCCTTTAAATTTCAATAAACTGAAGTTGTACAGTACATTCAATTTAGCAAAATCAATAAAGGCAATAGTAAAATTCGTTCTAGCTACTTCAACAGTAATTACAACTCTGCAAAATGACACCTGATCAACGGCAATTAACCACTGCAACAAAAAGTTCGTAGTGGAGCAACGGCCACGATAGTGTTTTTACAAGTGTTTTTTTTTTGCTCATCCATACCCCCTTATTTTGTTTAATTTCGCGCAATGCATTCCGTGCTAATAATGGTGGCTGAAAAACGTTCCACCAAAAAACTTATTTTTTCAACCTCATTGACGGGGTGCTCCACTATTTTAGATAGCTAGTATGAGAAAGGAGTCCTCAAAGAATATTTTGGTATATTGGAATTGGTGGAGCACCCCGTCCTTGATGGTGTTTTTGCTCATCCATGTACCCCCCTTATTTTGTTTCAGTTCGCGCAATGCACTGTACGTGTTAATGGTGGCTTAAAAACGTTCCGCCAAAAGAACTAATTTTTTCGACCTCATTGACGGGGTGCTCCACTATTTTGGATAGCTAGTTTGAAAGAGGAGTCCTTAAAGAATATTTTGGTATATCGGAATTGGTGGAGCACCCCGTCCTTGATGGTGTTTTTGCTCATCCGTATACCCCCCTTATTTTGTTTCAGTTCGCGCTATGCACTGTACGTGTTAATGGTGTATTAAAAACGTTCCGCCAAAAGAACAAATTTTTTCGACCTCATTGACGGGGTGCTCCACTATTTTGGTTAGCTAGTATGAAAGAGGAGTCCTCAAAGAATATTTTGGTATATTGGAATTGGTGGAGCACCCCGTCCTTGATGGTGTTTTTGCCCGTCGATGTACCCCCCTTATTTTGTTTCAGTTCGCGCTATGCACTGTACGTGTTAATGGTGTATTAAAAACGTTCCGCCAAAAGAACTAATTTTTTCGACCTCATTGACGGGGTGCTCCACTATTTTGGTTAGCTAGTATGAAAGAGGAGTCCTCAAAGAATATTTTGGTACATTGGAATTGGTGGAGCACCCCGTCCTTGATGGTGTTTTTGCTCATCCGTATACCCCCCTTATTTCGTTCAGTTCGCGCTATGCACTGTACGTGTTAATGGTGTATTAAAAACGTTCCGCCAAAAGAACTAATTTTTTCGACCTCATTGACGGGGTGCTCCACTATTTTGGTTAGCTAGTATGAAAGAGGAGTCCTCAAAGAATATTTTGGTATATTGCAATTGGTGGAGCACCCCGTCCTTGATGGTGTTTTTGCCCGTCGATGTACCCCCCTTATTTTGTTTCAGTTCGCGCTATGCACTGTACGTGTTAATGGTGGCATTAAAACGTTCCGCCAAAAGAACTCAATTTTTCGACCTCATTGACGGGGTGCTCCACTATTTTGGATAGCTAGTATGAAAGAGGAGTCCTTAAAGAATATTTTGGTATATTGGAATTGGTGGAGCACCCCGTCCTTGGTGGTGTTTTTGCTCATCCATGTACCCCCCTTATTTTGTTTCAGTTCGCGCAATGCACTGTACGTGTTAATGGTGGCTTAAAAACGTTCCGCCAAAAGAACTAATTTTTTCGACCTCATTGACGGGGTGCTCCACTATTTTGGATAGCTAGTATGAATTAGGAGTCCTCAAAGACTATTTTGGGATATTGCAATTGGTGGAGCACCCCGTCCTTGATGGTGTTTTTGTCCGTCGATGTACCCCCTTAATTTGTTTCAGTTCGCGCAATGCACTGTACGTGTTAATGGTGGCTTAAAAACGTTCCGCCAAAAGAACTAATTTTTTCGACCTCATTGACGGGGTGCTCCACTATTTTGGTTAGCTAGTATGAAAGAGGAGTCCTCAAAGAATATTTTGGTATATTGCAATTGGTGGAGCACCCCGTCCTTGATGGTGTTTTTGCCCGTCGATGTACCCCCCTTATTTTGTTTCAGTTCGCGCTATGCACTGTACGTGTTAATGGTGGCATTAAAACGTTCCGCCAAAAGAACTCAATTTTTCGACCTCATTGACGGGGTGCTCCACTATTTTGGATAGCTAGTATGAAAGAGGAGTCCTTAAAGAATATTTTGGTATATTGGAATTGGTGGAGCACCCCGTCCTTGGTGGTGTTTTTGCTCATCCATGTACCCCCCTTATTTTGTTTCAGTTCGCGCAATGCACTGTACGTGTTAATGGTGGCTTAAAAACGTTCCGCCAAAAGAACTAATTTTTTCGACCTCATTGACGGGGTGCTCCACTATTTTGGATAGCTAGTATGAATTAGGAGTCCTCAAAGACTATTTTGGGATATTGCAATTGGTGGAGCACCCCGTCCTTGATGGTGTTTTTGTCCGTCGATGTACCCCCTTAATTTGTTTCAGTTCGCGCAATGCACTGTACGTGTTAATGGTGGCTTAAAAACGTTCCGCCAAAAGAACTAATTTTTTCGACCTCATTGACGGGGTGCTCCACTATTTTGGATAGCTATTATGAAAGAGGAGTCCTTAAAGAATATTTTGGTATATTGCAATTGGTGGAGCACCCCGTCCTTGATGGTGTTTTTGCCCGTCGATGTACCCCCCTTATTTTGTTTCAGTTCGCGCTATGCACTGTACGTGTTAATGGTGGCATTAAAACGTTCCGCCAAAAGAACTCATTTTTTCGACCTCATTGACGGGGTGCTCCACTATTTTGGTTAGCTAGTATGAAAGAGGAGTCCCTCAAAGAATATTTTGGTATATTGGAATTGGTGGAGCACCCCGTCCTTGATGGTGTTTTTGCTCATCCGTATACCCCCCTTATTTCGTTCAGTTCGCGCTATGCACTGTACGTGTTAATGGTGTATTAAAAACGTTCCGCCAAAAGAACTAATTTTTTCGACCTCATTGACGGGGTGCTCCACTATTTTGGTTAGCTAGTATGAAAGAGGAGTCCTCAAAGAATATTTTGGTACATTGGAATTGGTGGAGCACCCCGTCCTTGATGGTGTTTTTGCTCATCCGTATACCCCCCTTATTTCGTTCAGTTCGCGCTATGCACTGTACGTGTTAATGGTGTATTAAAAACGTTCCGCCAAAAGAACTAATTTTTTCGACCTCATTGACGGGGTGCTCCACTATTTTGGATAGCTAGTATGAAAGAGGAGTCCTTAAAGAATATTTTGGTATATTGGAATTGGTGGAGCACCCCGTCCTTGATGGTGTTTTTGCCCGTCGATGTACCCCCTTATTTTGTGTCAGTTCGCGCAATGCACTGTATGTATTAATGGCGGCTTAAAAACGTTCCGCCAAAAGAACTAATTTTTTCGACCTCATTGACGGGGTGCTCCACTATTTTGGATAGCTAGTATGAAAGAGGAGTCCTTAAAGAATATTTTGGTATATTGGAATTGGTGGAGCACCCCGTCCTTGATGGTGTTTTTGCCCGTCGATGTACCCCCTTATTTTGTGTCAGTTCGCGCAATGCACTGTATGTATTAATGGCGGCTTAAAAACGTTCCGCCAAAAGAACTAATTTTTTCGACCTCATTGACGGGGTGCTCCACTATTTTGGATAGCTAGTATGAAAGAGGAGTCCTTAAAGAATATTTTGGTATATTGGAATTGGTGGAGCACCCCGTCCTTGATGGTGTTTTTGCCCGTCGATGTACCCCCCTTATTTTGTTTCAGTTCGCGCTATGCACTGTACGTGTTAATGGTGGCATTAAAACGTTCCGCCAAAAGAACTCAATTTTTCGACCTCATTGACGGGGTGCTCCACTATTTTGGATAGCTAGTATGAAAGAGGAGTCCTTAAAGAATATTTTGGTATATTGGAATTGGTGGAGCACCCCGTCCTTGGTGGTGTTTTTGCTCATCCATGTACCCCCCTTATTTTGTTTCAGTTCGCGCAATGCACTGTACGTGTTAATGGTGGCTTAAAAACGTTCCGCCAAAAGAACTAATTTTTTCGACCTCATTGACGGGGTGCTCCACTATTTTGGATAGCTAGTATGAATTAGGAGTCCTCAAAGACTATTTTGGGATATTGCAATTGGTGGAGCACCCCGTCCTTGATGGTGTTTTTGTCCGTCGATGTACCCCCTTATTTTGTTTCAGTTCGCGCAATGCACTGTACGTGTTAATGGTGGCTTAAAAACGTTCCGCCAAAAGAACTAATTTTTTCGACCTCATTGACGGGGTGCTCCACTATTTTGGATAGCTATTATGAAAGAGGAGTCCTTAAAGAATATTTTGGTATATTGCAATTGGTGGAGCACCCCGTCCTTGATGGTGTTTTTGCTCATTTATCATGCCCCCCCCCCCCTTTATATTTCGTTCGCGCAATGCACCATCAATCAGCCATAATAGGGGGATGAAGCCTATGTACATACACAGTATGCGCGTGTGGGTCATGCATGCAAATTACACACAGTTGTACACTCGTTGAAGTTCAGCCATGGACTTCAGCAGTGCTCCATGTTAATGCATAATGTCATCATGCACGAAGAACCTTTCTAAAAAATAATCTTGAAATGCCAAGTTGTCCAATGATAGAACGCACTGGTAAGTACAAAGTATCATTCCAAAGACTTTCTATACACTGGAATATATGCAGCAAATTCTACAGTCGTCTTGCCATCTAGCTACCTCCATATTTCTACCTCCATGCTTCATGGATACACGTACGTATGTATGTACGTATGTACATACGTGCAATACAATCTGTTACATCGCATATAAAAGCGTTCCGCCATTCCGTCGTTCCGCAATCGTTCCGCGTATGTATGTACGTATGTACATACGTGCAATACAATCTGTTACATCGCATATAAAAGCGTTCCGCCATTCCGTCGTTCCGCAATCGTTCCGCGTTTTACCAACGTCCATCAAAACGGCAGAAGTCAAAGAGGCTCTAAAAATCTAAGTAAAAAAGAAATAACGAAATGTTGAGAATTGTTCACTGTCATGACAGTAAGAATTACTCCGTTGTTAAGCCAGGATTGATTTCCTCTCAAACTCAAACCACTCCCTAATAAAGGCTAATACTTATTATAAACAATATTTAACAAAAAGTGAAGCTTACGGGCCCACTTACCCCAAATTTGTGGCCGAAAACAAATTGCTCGTCTACCTGTGCTTATTTTTTCCCCCGCAACAAAATCATCAGCCGCAGACGATCACGAAAAAATAGAGGGCGCTGTTTCCAAACTTTTGACCAATGACAAAAATTGCTTAACTCCCGATCGGGGCATATTTCAAACTTGCTAGTCGGAAATTCCCATTTGAATGAAATTTATGTAATCATGTTATTTATTGAAAGACGAGTTTTTAATAACTCTTATTGGGGGTTTTAAAATAATTCACATCCATTGTTAATAAATCATTAACCTTAGAATAATGAAGGATAATGAAATAAATGTATACTACCCCATTTCGTAACATACCTCGAACGAGCCATTGAGGAGTAAACAAAATGGCAGAGATTGCTAAATCGCCAAATGACACACGTGAATATCGGTAGGTGGTAAAGTTCTCGTTCTATGTATTCGAAGCTGTTGTTTTGTCTATTTGTATGAAACAACCTCCACATATTGGATAATTATTGATTGTTTAGGAAAGAAACATCCTTTACAAAACTTACATTATAACGAATAAAGCACAAATGCCATTTTCCACATGTTGCCCAGATTCCGGACACGTGCGAGCAATGCCCAAAAGTCCCAAAACACAACCCAGTAAAACACAAACGTAGGACAACAACAAGCATTGAGAAGGTGTCTGTTAAAGTGTCACTAGTATTACATTAATGAATACCTCTGACTGAGCCTGTATGCTCAATTAGTCAAGAGTGCATTGATTGTGCGAATATTTTCATGAATCATCATGCATGTCATGGGATCATGCATGGCATATTTATTGTGATTGATCGGTCGGTACAGTGATGTGAGTGTGAACTTGGTTTCACGTTCGACATCGGACATTGGACATTCAAATGTCAAACATGACTTGGTTCCTCAGTGGACATTCAAATTGTATTTATGCATAAAACCAACCAATGCGTATGTAACTGAGTGTTTATGTGCATACGGCACTATAAGGTCTTTGGTGCATTAGCCATTACTGTGTTCACATTCCCATGTCTGCTGCAGACAACAAATTTCGATTCCGACTTTGGAATGGTCAGTTTGACATGCCCAGACCCCATGGGCCGGGCACCACTACATACAGAATTAAAGAAGAAAGTTTAAGGAAATCACCCATGGTCAACTTGACCCGGGCCACGGGATTTTTGTAATTTTTATTAATTTTTGCATATTTGAAGGTTGCTGTAAATATCTATTCACCATAAAGAAACAGCCCCGAGTCGATGCGAACAACGTCAAATTAAGAGTTGCAAGAAAGGGTGAAATTAGCCACAAGGGCAAATTTGGCGAAAAAAGACACATGAAAGGAGACATAAGAAAGGTCATTGCTACAGAGCTGCAGAAGGAGCGAGTTGGTAGTTGGTACTACATACCATCAGTCACATGACAGATAAAGGAAAGACAGCCGGAAATTTAACAGCGTGCTCCTCCACTGACGTCCTACGAAAAATACTCTTCGAAAAAAAGGGACCGGCAAAGCTACATGACGACACTCTTCAGGAAACCAAACTTCTGCAAGAAGTGTACAGAGAAGTCCACCCAGCAAATAAACAAATGGGGGCTTTGCTCACTATTCGCCGTGTTATCCCTTCAAGGCCCATCTCTCATGATAGACGAACAGGCAGAATTATATAGAGAGGCGGCTAAAAAAGATTGTTGTTTTGCATTTAGACGCGACTGGCTCTATTGTGAGAACGATCCCCTACCAGCCGAAGGGCATCTTCTACTATGCTTTGATAATAGAAAATCCAGTCGAAGGAAAAGCTGGAATTCCAGTAGCCGAAATGATAACAAATGACCAGCATGCGTCTGAAATCAAGCACTTTTTGTCTAGATTTCTGTTCTTGGTCAGCAAGGGAAGAAGCGTTGCTTCCGTGGTCCTTCATAGGGTAGAAACCGATTTTTCATGGGCCTTGTTGCAATCGGTTATTGCATGCTTTCAACAATGAGGACTGCAAAGGCTACCTCAAGAGAACCTACAAAATTGTTCATGGAGATGTCCAGCCAAATTTGATGAAAGGAATACACCTACCCACCTAATGCGATGCCCACATGCTGAAGGATGTTTCGCGAAGATTAAGTTGATTAACAACCGACAAGCACAAGAGGCAGTTCGTCCTCTACTGCTTTGCACTTATGCAGACCCAGCATAGTTTGAACAGTGACCAAGAAAGCCAAAGTGTCGAGTCTGCAGTGCAATCAATGAGATTGCAAACAATCAAAGAGAGTTCACCTTGGCGTAAGTTGTTTACACGGTTGGCAGAGAGGCAGGCGGCTGGCAACGAAGAAGATGACGGCGAGGGGAAAGATGTTGCAGCTTCATGCAGCAACGCATACCAAACACTAGGACCCAGGCTTGTGCTGGACCAGTTTCTGCATATTTACCCTCTGTGGAGTGCACTTTTGTTTGGAGATTTGGGAAGTCCTGCAACCAAGCACCTGCCATTAATCGGGCAACAAATGCACTTATTGAGAACTGGTTTGGAATAGTCAAGAAAGATTTCTGTCCTGGCCGCCGCTTACGCCTCACTGCTGGCCAGTTCATAAGGAAGGCGTTTACCAAAGTTTGCGGAAGGCTTGGAGAAACTTGATTGAAGCAGGCAAGAAAAAGAAAGACAAAATCAGATCGATGGGAAAACACCAGAAAGAGAAGAAGATAGGAAGGAAAATACTTCAGCACTCCTAAAGTCAAACTACCACCTCCAAAGCCCAAGAGAAAAAAGGGGGAAAGTGCAAGGAGAAAAGTTGGTGAAAAAACAGGATTGCAGAAGACAACCTGAACCCGCAAGAAGTATGGAAGAAATTCGAGAGAGTCATTAAATGAAAACACACGTAAATTAATGGCTGATGATGCATGCATCACTCACGCAGTAAGGTTAACTTGTTGTAGGGTAAATATATAATTTTTCAAAAATTCATAAATAATACTAAAACCCCACGGGCCGGGTCACCTTGACCATGGGTGTTTTCCTTGAACTTTTATCTTCAATTCTGTATGTAGTGGCGCCCGGCCCGTGGGTTTGGACTGTGAATCTGACCATTCAAAAATCGGAATCGGAACACTTCCCTTTGCAGCTGACATGCGAACATGAACACACGTAAAGGCATGGCTGATGCATGCATCACTCAAGCAGTACGGTTAACGTTGTAGGGTAAATTAATAATTTTTCAAAAATTCATAAAAAATACTAAAACCCCATGGGCCAGGTGAAGTTGACCATGGGTGTTTTCCTTGAACTTTCGTCTTCAATTCCGGAACACTTCATTTTGCAGCTGACATGCGAATATGAAAACATGTAAAGTAATGGCTAATGCACCAGGAACTGAGTCGTGTTTGACGTTCGAATGTCAAATGTCCAATGTCGAACGTGAAACCAACTTCACACTGGTATGTGATTGTGATAAGTTGTCAATGAAAGATGAAATGTTCTTTTTTTTAAAGATTGAATGGAACATTCCTTCCAATATGATACTTTATTTGACTATAGTCTGAGTCGATTTAAATTTGAGTAATAATAATAATAACCAATTCTTATAAAGCGCATTTCACAATAACCATATCAATGTGCTTTTTCATTAGTGCCCTGGTCATAGGGCCAACAGCATCCCTTTTAATGTTTCTCAGCTCCCTTGGGAGTATACAACTTGGGCAACGGTTTATATCGCTCCAAAGGCTTTTTCATTCACAATATCAACCTCTACCCTTGCAGGTACCCATTTATACCCCTGGGTGAAGAGAAGCAATTATAGTAAAGTATCTTGCTCAAGGACACAAGTGTCACGACCGGGATTCAAACCCACACTCCGGTGACTGCACCAGAACTTGAATTCGATGCTCTTAACCACTCGGCCATGACACTTTACATGATTATTTTTAGTATGAAAAAAGTCGTAAGTTTAGCAAGGCTCAAACCCAGAATTTTTTGCTTGCAATGACTCAGAATCAGATGAGAGACCTACGACTACGACTGCTGCTATATTTATTAAGCCTTTAAGAAGTTAAGGGGGAGGGTGTTGTTATGTTATTAGAATGCCCTACTTCGGGCAACACATGATCCCGCCATGCTGTAGCCTTGGTCTGAAGCCATGATGGGATACACTAGCCGTAGCTGCAGGTTTGTAGCCACCAGTTTGGTAGTTGCGATAACGTAACCCTCCTGCAGACGGTGTAGACGCCGTCAGGAGGGTTACGTTATCGCAACTACCAGTTTGGACTTGGCCTAATTTTCAAAAATATTAATTTTCTTATTTTTCCAGTGTTGTAAAATTGCTGAATGGTTTAACAGCACTCTTAATCTCAGACTTGTCCAAACTTGGCCAAGGAGATGAAGGGGACGACTGTATTACATCGGAAGATGACCTCTCACACTCGGAGGATGAGGAAACCCCCTCCGAGGACATGGAGTTAGGATCTCCCCCTACAGTGAGCCGTACCATTGGGACAAAGCCCATTGCCTTGAATACAGATGAGAGGGAAAATGGGCCTGATCCATTGATGGAAGAGGGAGGTGATGAGGAGGAGGAAGAAGAAGAGGGGGAGGATGATGAAGAAAATGAAGGAAGATCATCCAAAAAGCCACCTCCCAAGCAATCCAAATTGGTATGAAGCAATAGTGGTGTGTTTAAAGGGACACGTTGCCTTGGATTTGGCGTGTTGGTGTATGAAAAATATTTGAAACCGTTTGTTATGAAATGCATATGGTTAGAAAGATATAATGCTCCACACAAACATGCCTCGAAATTGCTTGGTTTTCCTTTTATTTTTATTTTGCCAGCCAACATTGTCAGCCATAAAATTTGACTCCACCCCACAAAATGGCGTGTCGTGTTAGTTTACGACGTATTAGGAAAACTGTGCAATTTCGAGGCTTTGTGTGTGGATCATTATATTCTACTTTTAAAACATCTTTCCAACCAAATGCATTTTTTAACAAACGTTTTTCATAGACTAACTCCCCCGATCCAAGGCAACGTGTCCCTTTTAACTTATATATTAATCCTACATGTGAACATGTGAACATTTAATTTCAAAAGGTGGTCATATTTTTTTTAAGAGATTGCTGGAAATCGGGAGCGAATGTGTCCAAGCAGGATGATGATAATCCCTCAACAACTTCATTTATTTATTTTGTTTGTATTTTTGTGGGGGGCAAATACAGGCTGCTGCAGCTTTGTGTGTCGGCATTGGAAGTTTCAGTGAACCAGACGACATTCCCGGCTTGGCTCACTTCTTAGAACACAGTGAGTAATTTTTAAGATAATATTCTTGAAAAAAACACAAATTTTTATGATGTCGTTTTAGTATGTCGAGATAAGTATTTTTTTATGTATGTACAGGCACAAAAAGGACTCACTAAATAGTGAATTTTGTTAAAATCTGTAAACATTATGTGTTAAATCACACATATGTTTTGCACACCATCTTTTCATGTGTATGTACCAAGAAGACATTCTGTTGCTTTGTAAAATACATGCGTAGTAGACTGTTGCGTATTACTCTGTGCCCGAATACTGGCACGCACGCTTGGTAAACAGCCAAAAACAAATATATATGAGGTATAGTAATACACATTACACAACATTCAATTTTAAAGATGCTATGTCAGATTTTTTGCCCCAAATGTTAAAAAATATATTTTTTTGAGTGAATGGTATTTCAAAGAGTACGTGTATCACCCGCTCTAACAAAAAAAAGTTTAACTTTTTCTTTTAATGGTCAGGAACCATGACCAAAATTTAAAACGTTTATTATAAAACACATAAGAATTGGGCACGTGATATATTGTCGGGATCCCGACAAAAACTCATTTTGAGCACTTTATTTCACTGCTACTAATAATTTGCAGACTTTTTCGAGCAATGGCTCAAATGAAAGCTTGTAACTTTCTCGACCCCATCAAAATACCTATTGAATTTTAAATCAAAATTTTGGGGTCAAATCGACCAAAAATCTGACAAAGCATCTTTAACTAAACTTTATCTCTTCAAATGTCTGAAAAGTATTTTTTTTATATGAAACCAACAATAGTTAACGAACTAATGGAGAGCATGTCTTTCTTCTCTTTTGATTCAGTGGTCTTTATGGGCAGTGAGAAATATCCAGACGAGAATTCCTTTGATGCATTTATAAGGAAACACGGAGGGTCAGATAACGCATGTACAGACTGCGAAAGGGTGAGTGAGTCCGTAACGTGAGTGACATTGTACAAATCTGGACATAACATTGCTTCCAAAAAACATCTGCTGGTAAATAATTTCTTAATTTCAAATGTCGCTTATCTAATGTCAACTTTTAATTTGTTCTTAAAGACGACGTTTATCTTTGAGGTACATCAGAAACACTTGCGTGTGGGATGGATACAAATCTGGACATAACATTGCTTCTAAAAAACAACTGCCGGTAAATAGTTTCTTAATTTCAAATCTCGCTTATCGAATGTCAACTTTTGATTTGTTCTTTGAAGACAACATTTATCTTTGAGGTACATCAGAAACACTTCCGCGAGGGATTGATGCGATTTGCTCAGTTCTTTACCTCTCCCCTCCTTAAAGCGAGCAGCACGGACAGAGAGCTGGAGGCTGTAGATAGTGGTAAGCCTATTTACAATTGTTAAACAATAAAAATGTTTGTGTCCTTGAGCAAGATGCTTTATATTATAATTGCTTCTTTTTACCCAGGGGTATAAATGGATCCAGGCAAGAGTAGAGGTAGATTGTGTATGAAAAAACGCAACAGAGCAGCCCAGTGTTGTATACTCGGATGGGACGTAAAGCCATTGGTCCCATGTGTTGTGTAACGCATGTTAAAGAACCCAGTGCATAATTACCAAAGGTGTACCCTCCCTGTAGCCAACTCTATAATATTGGGCCCGCTGGATGTTGACAATAGCATCTTTTCTGTTTCACAGAATTTCAAATGAGTCTTCCGAGCGATCACCATCGTAAGCAGCAGATGTTGGGCTCCTTGACCAGAGACAACCACCCCATGGGGAAATTCATGTGGGGCAACTCCACATCGCTGAAGACCGAACCGGCGGCCAAAAATATAGATGTACACAAAAGATTAATCGAGTATCGTAAGAGGGTCTACTCAGCGCACTATATGACCCTGGTTGTCCAGTCCAGAGGTTAGTCATTCTTGAAATTACAATCGTGTTTGGATTTTTAACTTGGTGCCTTTTTTGTACAGAGTTTCAACAAAAAACCTGAAATCTTTGTTTGATATATTTTAAATTAAATATTTTTTTCAGTCCCCAAGTGCTGTTTTCCTGTATTGTTTCCTTAAATATCATGTTTTTAAAACTGAAACCCGGGAAAGTTGCCAGAAAAATGATAACCCTGTTTATATGGATGTGTGTACATTCTTAGCCTCCTTTAGCAGTCATCGAAAGAAATATCACCATTTTCCAGACAGGTTAATATATAAGACAAGGTGCAAGAAGGAAAACTATAGTATACAATATTTTAGGGGGTATATTATTATTTTGTTGAATGTACCTAGTCGTAAGCAGACTTCCCAGGTAAATCCATATATTTTTTGTATGTGCGCATGCTCAGAACTCCGAAACAATAAGCAAGTCTGCTGCCACCTAGCATTCCAAAGTTTCCCATTCTTCAAATTTTGTTGCCCACAAGGTTTAAAATGGCACATGTAGGATTTGTTCAGAAAGTTCTTAAAAATCAAAAAACTTTGCAACACTCCCCTTCTTTTTTCCTAATATTACTTTAGAGATGCTGGATACATTGGAAGAATGGGTAAAGGAGTCATTTTCAGACATCCCTAATAAGTAAGTATGAATTACACAGAGACCATGTTACCTCTTGGCCTTGGTGCCCCTTGATAAGTTGTCCTACAATCTTGAAGATTTTTACAAATGAATATGGTCTTGCCCTCTCAATTTGTTTGTTTAGTGGAGTCGAACTTCCGTCTTTCATTTCAGTGTCACTTCCAAATTGGTGCTGATTTTAAGATTGTCCAATAAACCTCGAAGGAAACTAACGGTGAATTTTAAATAAGTTTTGGTTGATTAAAGAAAGTTGACTAGAGTGGGACTCAAACCTGTGACCTCCGGATTAAAGCCATTTATTTTTGTTTGTTTATCCACAGTGGCCTAGAAAGGCCATGTTTTACGAAGTGCGGAGTGCCGTTCGATGCAGGCAAATTTCACAAGTTGTACAAAGGTATGTGAAAACCACTGGGGTGAACCCCTTCTCTTCACGGTTTATTGTACCTGGATTTTTAATGTTATCATTTAGCCTTCGAGAAAGACTCAGCTAGGGTCGTAGCCTTGATCAAGGCTGTGTAGACAATTGCTCTAGCTAAAACCATAGAGCAAGGACATACCTCAGCTGCCCGAATGCGATACAACCAGTCCCCGACTGACTCTAAAAAGAATAGCACACCGCACTCACACACACACACACAGCGCCTGCACGCACACACCGCCCCACACACACACCGCTATTCCACACACTGCTATCGCCCACAATCCTAGCCCATGAGCCGTCAGGCTCACAGCCTTGATGATCTTGTAAACCGAGTGGCTTATGTGTTTCATTGTTTTTCTTCGCAAATCCATGGAAAATGGAGGGGTGAGTGGATATGCAAAGATTTATTTCATGAATAATACATCATTCCTAATAGCCAATTACACACCATTATTGTTGGTTTAGAGGAAATGGATATGAATCATTAATTTACAACCGTCCAATCAGCTGCACAAAATTTGACCTTTATTTTGACCTTTAGAACAGACCGCCCCTATGGGAATCGCGTTGTCGTCATTATATTCAAAATGTTTACATGACCACTTCCAATGGCCAATCAAGAGCCTTCTATTACAAGTAGAGCGCACTCATTACCGTAACTGCAAGACCCGGAAGTGTACAAGATCGTCAAGGCTGTGAGCCTGACAACTCACGGGCTAGGATTGTGGGCGATAGCGGTGAGTGGAATAGCGGTGTGTGTGGGACTGGAAACGAGCGTTTATGTGCTTCCTTGGGTGATAATGTGGTGTGCTATAAGACAGTCAGGGGGACCGGAACATTGCATTCGGGCATCGCATTCGTGCGGCTGTGGTTATGCACATTTTTAGCTTTAAGCAAACTATTACACAGCCTTGATCAAGGCTACTAGGGTCGAAGCATCAGGCTCTTAACATTTTGTTTGTTTACATTTATTACACAGCACACAACACCAATAGCTTTTTATTTTGTTGTGAACATTTCAATTGTCATTCTTACCAGTGTGGTGGTGTACAACGATTTTTAAAAGTGATATTTTAAACATATTTTATGGCTTCAACAAATTTACAGTGGTTCCTGTGCAGAAGGCTCATATATTAGAAATCACTTGGTCACTACCTAACCAAAGACAGTACTACAGGTGAGTTACACAATTCCTTAAGACGTTAGACAACCTTGGGGTTAACACTCCTTTCCCTGTTACCTTTGGGGGAATATTTTCAGTCAAACATCACCCCTATTTCCCTAGCTATTAATAATTTTTTTAATGAAGCTCACTTACGACAAACAAAAGCCGTTTCCTCATTGACATATACCGATTTTAAGGGCTTGAAATTTTTGTATGGTCGTGATTCTGAAGTGCAATCAGAAACAATGATTAACACCACAAGTGTCACGACCGGGACTCGAACCCACACTCTGAGCTTGGGTCCAGTGCTCAGCCACAACACGCCATGCTTTGTTTCAGCCTTCATCATTCACAGCTTGAAGATTCACTTTTGTTTACGCACATGCCCCTTGCCCTTGGAACCATCTCCCTCATCAAAATTCGTTCAGCTGAGTCACTTGAAGTTTTCAAGAAACATCTCAAAAATTTCCCGTTCAATGGTTGATTGCTAAGGAAAAACCGTTTCCTATAATTAGTGCCTTTATTTATTTGCTTTATTGTACTGTTTCGTGTAAAGCGCTGATGTATCCCGTGTAAAAGCGCTCTATAAATACCTGTTATTTTTTATTATTTTAATTTAGTTTCCAATTGTTATTTCATCTCAAGGTGTAAACCGCTCAACTACCTTTCTTGGCTGATTGGTCACGAAGGACATGGAAGCATCTTGGCTCTCTTGAAGAAAAGGTAAGATATGCTTAAAGACACTGGGCACTATTGGTAATTACTTAAAATAATTGTTGATGAAAATCTTACTTGGTAACAAGCAATGAAGCTCTGTTGATAGCATAAAACGTTCTCAAGGCGTTAAAACTTCCAGAGCTGCATACTCTGCTGATAAAAAACACCAGAGAGTACTGCGCTCTTAACCGCTTAGCCACGACATTACATTGGAGTTAAAGTGCTTCTGTGAATTAATTACTACCATTGTTTCACACACAGGGCCCTTGCACTGAGCCTGTTCAGTGGTAATGCAGACTCTGGGTTTGAGCACAACGACACCCACGCTATGTATGTCATATCAGTAACGTTGACTGATCAAGGATTTCAGCAAATAGAAGAGGTCAGTATTTTATACTTTGGTTTTCCATTCTCTGCTTTCTTCTTGATCTATTTTGTTTGTACCTTTTACAGGGATGAGCAATTTCAGACATTTATCTGAATTCAGACTTTTTAGTCTGCCTAGTGTGCGAAAAATTCTGTTTTTTTTTTTCTACGAGTGAAATAGACAACGTTGCAAAGTGGAGTGGAAGAAGCGTCGAAGAACTGAGACGAGCAGCGATTAAAAGACACCAGGTGATGGGGGCAACTCAAGGAGTGCGCCCCCTTTACAATCTGAGGACGTGGCGGCCACGGAAGCAAGTCTATGCCGAATGATGATGTTTAAATAAGTCAATCTCTTTGATCTACTTCTTTATCACTGAAAATACTGTTATTTTCTATACCTATCTATTTGCCGTCATCACTGAGATCAATCAATGGAAATGCGCATGTGTGCACGCCTGGAATTATACACAGGCCGCGGATGCCATGGCCTCCGTTAACCCCTTGTTTTGGCCTTGGTACCCCTTCAAAAGTTTCCCTGGGTCTTAAAGACACTGGACACTACTGGTAATTGTCAAAAAATAGTCTTCTCACTTGGTGTATCTCAACATATGCATAAGATAACAAACCTGTGAAAATTTGAGCTCAATTAGTTGTCGAATTTGCGAGATAATAATGAAAGAAAAGACACCCTGGTCACACAAAGTTGTGTGCTTTCAGATGCTTGGTTTCGAGACCTCAAATTGTAAATCTGAGGTCTTGAAATCAAATTCGTGGAAATTTACTTATTTCGTGAAAACTACATTACTTCAGAGGGAGCCGTTTCTCACAATGTTTTATACTATCAACCTCTCCCCATTACGCGTTACCTAGTAAGCTTTTATGCTAATAATTATTCTGAGTAATTATCAATAGTGTCCACTGCTTTAAAAAAAAAAATCCAATGGAAGTGCCCTTTGCAAAATGAAAATGGCCTTGCGATTTTAAAGATGAAATTCCAGGCATGTGTGTGCTGTGTGTGTGTATGCTGCTCACAAAACTCCATCAATGATAGGGTTTGGTTGTCCTCAGTGAGGGCGCTGTTTTGGGGTCTTGTGACATTTTTGCAACAGGTTCATATGGGATTTGAGTCTGTCTAATCCTTTGACTGACATTGATGTCTCATATGTCCAACAGGTGATCGCCATTGTCTTCCAGTATATCAAAATGCTCCAAACAATAGGACCACAAGAGAGGTAAGACAAAGACGAGCAATTCATTGGAATAACAGTGTGAGGACCTCGTCCTCACTGAGCGTTAATGACTGGCTTGGTGGCTAGCCGTTGTTAATGGATCAAGCCAATTGCGACCAGCCACGAACCGAGTGGTTTAGAGCATCAAGCTCTGGTGGTTAAGTCTTCGGGATGTGGGTTCGAACACTTTTGTCCTTGAGCAGGATGCTTTACTATAATTGCTTCTCTCCACCCAGGGGTGTAAATGGGTACCTGCGAGGGTAGAGGTTGATGGAGCGCCACTGCAGTCGGGATTGTATATTCCCCAGGAAGCTGAGAAAGATTAAAGGACCGTATGGGCCAAATGACCAGGACACTTATGTTAAGCGCATTGATGTTAAATTAAGCTTTATAAGATCTAGCTATTATTATAACTCTTATTATTATTATTATTACCACACAAATTTAAAAAACTGTTAAAATCAAATTTATTTGAATGAAGCATCTTTTATCCTTTTTTTCAGAATATTTCGAGAAATTCAAACGATCGACGACAATGACTTCAGATTCCAGGAAGAGGTATGTCAAGCACTCTGAAGGAAAATAATTAGTAGATAATTATTGCATACATTTGATCTGTCTTACACCTCTTGGCAATTCCATATGAGAGAAAAAGCCAAAAACAACAAATTTCAAACTCAAAGAAAACCCAATAAATACAAACGTTGCGAACAGACAGAGTGCTTTGTTTAAAAAACTGTAGACCCATCCGAGTCCATCCATGAAGTTCGTAAATAGATGGTGAAAAGTTGCTACTGCGTCCACTCCATTTGCACACAGTCTAAGCCGGTTCGGCTACTTTTTTCATAACGTAGTGAGCACGAGTTCGTTGTGTATGGGGCTTAAGTAGCTCTATGAAAGTCAGCACTATATTGAACTGATGTATATTTATAAAAGTGATATTAGAATAGTCATTTATTTGACAGCCAAGTGAAACTCCTATTCGTACTTGCCATTATACTTAATGACCTTTGACCCTTTGACCCTAGACTGAGCCCATTGAGTATGTTGAGATAGTATCGGAGAACATGCAGCAGTACCCTTCGAAGGAGTACCTGACTGGGCCACTCTTGGCACCAGACTACAACCATCAGGTAAGTGGCTGCTGCAAATGGCTCGAAAAACAAAAGGAGCAAAGACTGATCTTAAAGGAACACGTTGCCTTGGATCGGTCGAGTTGGTCTGTGAAAACCGTTTGTTATAAAATGCACATGATTAGAAAGATATTTTAAAAGTAGAATATAATGATCCAAACAAGTATCATTCGAAATTGCACGGTTTTCCTTTTACCTCCCCGACAAACACGGTCGGCCATTTATGGGAGTCAAATGGCCGACCGTGTTAGTTCAAAAAGTAAAAGGAAAACACGCAATTTCGAGGCAAATATGTGTGGATCATTGTATTCTACTTTTAAAACACCTTTCTAACCATATGCATTTGATAACAATTACAACCGCTTTTCAAAGACCAACTCGACCGATCCCAGGCAACGTGTTCCTTTAACAATGTATCAATCTTAATTGCTAAGCAAAGTGTGATGACACAATACAAATCACTATGGTCCTTTTCGAATTCACGGCTTCTGCTTTGGATTCGGCGTCATGCTCCGTTCTCTCGTCTGAAGCCCTGAGCACGTACGCAAAGCACGCGCAATTGTCAAAACAAAAGCCGTGGTTAAAAAAAGTGTCATGTGTTACTATGCACTTGCAAACTTAATCGTGACGCAACAAGTGAATTGGGTCAGTTTGTTTAAATTTATTTAGTTTCATTGGACCCTTTGTTTTTTCTGAAAAAAATAGTAATGGTTTAATAAAAAACTTTTTCCTGATTTGATAGTCCATAGCTTTTTGCACAGACTGCCTGCGTGCGGACAACGCAAACTTCATGCTGTCATCAAAGCACTTTGATGGTCAGTGTGATATGAAGGAGCCTTGGTACCAGACTGATTATAAAGTAGAGAGTGTTCCCAAGGAGTGGATAGACACGATACAGGGTGAGATTCTTTCTATGTCATAAACCAACAACAGGGCCCAATTTCATAGAGCTGCTTAAGCACACAATGTTGCTTAAGCAAAAACATCCTTGCTTAGTAAAATCAGATAACCGGCCAAGACTCCTCTCAATTGTTACGCTTTGTAAACAACAGCTACATACCAGTCACAAGCAATGTATATGGCATGAAATTTTTGTTGCTTAAGCAGCTCTATGAAATTGGCCCCAGGTCTCCAGCCGATTTCACGATATGCTGGGATTAATCCTAGCTCGAGTTAGGACGAGGATGGGTTTAATGTGTCCTAACGTCTTTGGATACAGAACTTAGCTCGTCCTAAGTCCTGAGACTAATCCTAAGTTAGGAAGAGTTTGGTGAAATCGACGACTGGTGTATGAGCATTACAAACAAGTAGGTTGCACAGTTTTAAGTAGCCCACAGGACAAGTTGAGAAGTGTTGTTTGCTAGCCTGAAGCAGTTTTTTTCGTTTTTGAACTTCCATGTCTTAGGTGGTCTCTACTATGTTGAGTTTTACGTTTGGGCGATTCTGTTTCTCCAAGTACTATAGTTTAACAAAGATTATGGTTATACAAATTATATTATATAGGATTTGAGGCATTGCATGGTGGGGTATCAATATATATTTGGTTTGCGGTAACACCATGTGTGTATCTACTTGCCAGGTAGAGTTGTTCTTAGGGAACTGTCTTGCTTCAGTCTCCTGACGATGACTAGAGCAAGCTAGTCGAAACGTTGAGACCAATTCAGAACTGACTCGCGGCAGTACAGTTATTACGATCCTATAAGCTAAAGTAGTAGTCCAGTCTAATTTCTATACCATCCGCCCTGGTAATAGTTAAAAAGCAGGACAGTTCTTTTCAGAACTGAGAAGTCTCCCGAACCTCCGATTATCTACTCCACGGCAGTAGAATAAGCAAGACAGTTCCCTAAGAACAACTCTACCTGGCAAGTAGATACACACATGGTGTTACCGCAAACCAAATATACACAAATTATATTATGTTATTGTAAAGTAAACTTTTGCCATTATATACATGAAAGTTAAAGGCAGTGGACACTATTGGTAATTACTCAACATAATTTTTAGCATGAAATCTTACTTGGTAATGAGTAATGGGGAGCGGTTGATAGTATAAAACATTGTGAAAAATGGCTCCCTCTGAAGTGACATAGTTTTCGAGAAAGAAGTGTTTTTCCACTTCTCGCAACTTCGATGACCAATTGAGCTCAAATTATCAAAGGTTTGTTTTTTATGCATATGTTGAGATACACCAAGTGAGAAGACTGGTCTTTGACAATTACCAATAGTGTCCAGTGTCTTTAACAAAGATTATGGTTATACAAATTATATTATGTTATTGAATAAAGTGAAATAAATTTAACAAATCATTAAAGAACACCTTCCAAAACACTCATATATTTGTTACTTATTTCTTTGTTATTGTCATGCTGTTCTTAACAGGTTTAGAATTGAATCCAGAACTTTACATACCGGAACCTAACAAGTTTATAGGTAAGAAATGGAAAAACAAATGATGGGAGAGCCATCAGTTTGTAATTTCCCTGCTCCCCCCTCCTATTCCCCGCCCCTTCCTATACCTCCTTCCCAACATAAACTTTTCACTTTTATTAGTGTGTTGTTTAGTTCACTTTATGCTTAAGCATTTTTAACATGACACAATTGACCTGAACATGTGTTATGAGATGTTAATCTAGTATAATTTTGAGTGTTGTGTTTGTTGCATTTCATAGTTTACTCCAATTATTTTTTTTACTCTTTTAAGCAACAAATTTTGAGCTGAAAACGCCAGATATTCCTGACACTGATTACCCAGAATGCATCTTGGATAGCGAGCAGAGCAGACTGTGGTACAAGAGAGACACAAAGTTCGAATCGCCAAGAGGTAAAGAGACTAAGACCCAGTTTCAAGGGGTTGCTTACTGTAAGCGAAACAACCACTCTAACATTTTAACAGATTGGCGTAGAAAGTTTAATATTTTTCTCATGAATTGTAACATTTGCTATGAGAGATTGTGCATCATCACAAAGAGGGACGTCCGCTTCAAGGTGAGGGCTACACTTAACCTAATGACCCAAATCAACTGCCACAAGTGGCTGAAATGGGGTTCCCCCGTCTCAGTCCTTTGAGTTGTCAACCACTGGTGCTCAGAACCACTGCTACTCAAAAGAGATACACACATGGTGCTACCGCAAACTCACCTAATGCAAAGTTTCAAATCCTACAAACACATTCATATGAATAAAATGTTTTTGTAGTTATCTTCCATTGAGCTGTGCTTGCTGGAAGTCCAAGCTCTGTGGCTCAGTTTCTAAATCTGCGATAAGTAAACATTAAAAACTGATTTTCCTTTCTTGTTATCTCCAGGTCACATCATCTTTCATCTGATCTCGCCCCTCGTCTACACCTCTCCAGAGAACCTCGTCCTCTTCGATTTCGTAGCGACCATCTTAGAGCACAATCTATCTGAGATTGGCTACGAGGCGGACACGGCTCAGCTGAGTTACAGTCTCAAGACGGAGGAGACGGGTCTGGTTGTTAAGATGAGTGGCTTCAATCATAAACTACCGGTAAGTTTAAAAATAATGATACTGATATTAGATGTTAATTTGCATCAGGATAAAGAATATTCATTTTTGGTTTTACTCATATACACTGATGTGTGTTTAAATAGCAATGTATACTCTGTACTTTCCAGAGTTCTGTGAAAAAAGTCACAGGCATATTACTCGGGTGTGATTCGAACCCACAACCATTTGCAATACTAGAGCAGTGTCATACAAACCAAACCATCGAGGCTGCCGGGTATCTAGAGGTGCTTTATCACACCCCTAGGGGCCTATCAAATCGCTCAGTATTGTTTCCTGCAAGGTTTGTGGAGTTACGTATTCTTTTGATTGTTGTTATTTAAATGTAATTTTAATTGTTCATGTTTAAAGTAATTTTATTGCTGTTTCCTTTGTACATTTTAATGAGTGTAATAGCTCATATGGGTCTATTTTATATTGTATTTTCTTGTATTTTTTATTAACATTTTATTGTTCGACGCATTTGAACAAAATTATATTGGAATTTGCGCATTAATTGAATAAATGTATTTCATTTGAATCATCGTTAATATTGCATGCCCATCTTCTTTTCAGCTCTTATTCGATACGATAGTTGACTACATCGTGAACTTCTCGGTGACTGAAGAATTGTTTGAAGCAGTGAAGGAATCTATGATAAAGTCTTACTACAACCACGTCATCAAACCAGGCAAGCTCAACAAGTGAGTACCAAAAGTGTTATTGATGTTACTTTTTATTTTCCAGAACTTGAAGAGTCATGTTCTTTTTCCAACATTCTAAGGAGTCAAATTGTATTTTCAGCACTTGAGCAGCCAATAGCAAGTTTGGGTGAGCGACTAAGGCTTGAACAGAAACTGTGACAGAGCTCTCGAACTTAAATTGTCATGTTCTTTTTCCAACATTCTAAGGAGTCAAATTGTATTTTCAGCACTTGAGCAGCCAATAGCAAGTTTGGGTGAGCGACTAAGGCTTGACCAGAAACTGTGACAGAGCTCTCGAATAGACCATAGTCGACCATGCTCCAGAGCATGGATATCTTCAATCTCCCTGTGCTGTATGGTTTCTGGTTAGTCAAAAGTTGGTCTAGTCAAAGTCTAGTCGCCGTCCGAATTTGCTCCAAGCTGCCTCTCTGGACCTATTTTATTGAATTTGTCAACACTTCATGTTTCTGTTTTAACTTTGTTATCTGAAATGTGTTGTAATTTATATGTATGGGATTTGAGGCGGTGTATGGTGAGGTATCAATATATTTTTTGTTTGCAGTAACACCATGTACACATGTATCTCTACGTGCCAGGTAAATTTTGTTCTTTAGAGAACTGTCTTGGTAGATATTCTACTACCGTGGAGTAGATTTTGGAATTCGGTAGACTTCTCAGCTCTGAAAAGAGCTGTCATGCTTTTTAACTCCTACCTCAGCGGAAGGTAGAAAATTGGCCGGGATTACTACTTTAGCTTTTAGTGGAGTGAGTTCTTAATTGGTCTCAACGTTTTTACTAGCTTGCTCTAATCATTAGTTAATATTTACAGCATGTGAATGAAACTCTTATGTGATTCACTTTTGTGTGACATTTTAATCCACAACATTGACATGTCTAAATTTTTAACGGTTTTGATTTTGATAATTGTTTCCAAGTGGTCAAATTTATTTGGAATGGACACAAATATTTTCCTTGAATTTTGTCAACAGTGATGTGAGGTTATCGATTCTACAGTTGATTAAGTGGACGCCAGTCGACAAACGAGCCGTGGTCAATGAAGTCACACAAGATCTTGTCCTACAGTTTGCTACAAGATTCAAGAAAGTTTTGTTCATCGAGGGACTCGTGCAGGGAAACTTTATTGCAAAGGTATGTTCTAGTCATGAAGAATTACGGTGAATAATTTGTCAATTTCCAATTTATTCATTCATATCGTCACCTTCATGTAGCCTTTATAATGGTTCTGCAAAAGAAAAGCAGGTCACACCATGACAAATGTCTATTACACCTGTTTTAGACAGGCGCTCCAGAGTCGTGCCGAACCAAATAGATTAGGAGCGACTCTAGGTCAACCCAACTAAATTTTGGTTTCAGACAGGCATACTTAACATAACATTTACATGGTTCGGCTCATGACGAGATCGACGTCTGAAACCAAGGCGCTCCAGAGTCGACTCGAATGACTGAAACAGTCAATCTTTTGACTTCTAGCGCAGCCAGATGCTCCTAACTGTTTCAGATGTCAAACTTTTCACGTACTTAATTCAGAATTTCGTTCGCGCAACTCTGGAGCACCAGTCTGAAACTGGTGTTACATAAAGAGTGAGGGTTCCGCTTGTACGAAAATAATGGTAGAAACTTAACTGTTTCTTCAACATTTGTCTCTGCAACAGGAAGCGATCGGTTTTGAAGAGTCCCTACGTACCAAGTTGAAGTGCACCCCCCTACCCAAAGTGCAGATGCCCACCACTAGGGTCATCCAGCTACCTGCTGGGGCTCAAGTATGCAAGGTCAAAGGTTACAACTTCAATGATGCTAACTCTGTGGTGACCAACTACTACCAGTCAGGGCCGGGTACCATCAGGAGGCTGAGTGTGATCGACGTGCTCATCGTAAGTGATTTGTTGTTTTCAGTGATCTAACTCGGGGTTTTCCTCTTAACGTTTTCAGTGGCTAGCCAGCAGGACCAGTTAGCTTGGCATATCATTACTCAGTCCATATTTTAGGTTACATGTACAAAAATATTTTCACACAGTTAGCTAGCCAGCCGGACCACTTGGAGAATTTTTTTTACTGGACTCAGATCTTTGGAGTTTGGACAGTGGACCAGTGTTTAGGGAGAACTCCGACCTAACTTAAGCTCATCTGTAACTTCAAATCAAATCAAATCAATCAACATTTATTTCCATACAAACACAATATACAAATACAAACAATAGGATGTTACAATACTGAAAACTGTATGGAGGCATGGCCCATTAAAGCAAAGCTTGTAAGCTGGGATGCCTTTTACAAAACAAAGGAAGGTAATAAGGTCATTTAAATTATAAAACAATGCGTATAGGATCCACTTGATGGATCCATTGACTTTCCTCCTTAAAATCACAATTATGTTAGTTTCCATCTTGCTTGTTTGTCTGTTTGAGTAATTCTTTACCTCCTCAAGTGAAATCTTCTGTAATTGCCTTTCAATATCTGTTACTTTGCTTAGCGGTCTAGTCCTACCAACCCAATGATTTAGCCATCAGAACTTGAGTCTGGATGCGCTTGATGGCAGGGCCATGATACGCCACATCTTATGAGATGAGTGTGAATGAATGTATAATCGCCAACTCAAATTGTTAATCCCACACAGACAATGATGGAAGAACCTTGTTTTGATGTCTTGAGAACTCAGGAGCAACTAGGGTAGGTGGTTTTCTTCAGATCGTCAGAATTATTTTGTCATCTTATGATTGGTTGTTCGAGTTCATTGAAAAAGAAAATGCCAAACCATTTAAAATTTACCCAGTCAGTTTCCCTTGTGGTCATACAAAGGAAAGACCTTACAATGTTGATATTTCAGGGTTGAACAAAGACAAAATTGACTAGAACCTGCAACCTCCAGATTAACGTGCCGGCGCTCTACCAACTGAGCTATCAAGCCCTATGTTGACGGTCACCCTTTTTTATCAGTATCTTTGTCAAAAGGGTTCTAACTGACACCTTTCAAAAAAGATATTGATAATAAGGAGAGATCATGATTTTAAGCCTCATATTTATTGTAATAAATTTTAATGTTTTATAATTTGTTTATATTTGTTTACTCTTGTAATTAGGTTTGCTTACACTGTTAACTGTTTGTACTCGCCTCCTTACTTTTATCAAGGTGTTTTCCTTGCCTTTGGCTGGCTTGTTGGTATTTGTTGCTTCATTTTGATTTGGTATTATTATTGTTATTCAACTAGGGAGATCACCAACATTATGTCTAGACACCTCAGTTGGTAGAGCACTGGCGCATTAATCTGGAGGTCATTGGTTCAAATCCCGCTCTAGTCATTTTTCTTCGGTCGTTCCTAAAATATTTTAAATTCACCGATTGAGGTAATCACTTGCAGTAACATTAATATTTATGTTTGTTTGTTTTTTAATCCTCCATATACAGCTATAGCGTATACCCAACATGTCGCAACAGTTTTGGGATTGTAGGGTTTTCGGTTACTGTGGCAACACAAGCGACAAAGTTCAGGTAAGTTGTCAGATGTGATGTCATGTTCAAAACGAAAGAAGAAAAAAAACAGGAAACATGAGCACCCTCAAAAGTCCTCTTTCCTATTCTGAAAAGTGCGTGCCCGTGTTACCTTTATTTTATATTTTATAACCAATTCAAAGTGACCGGTCGGCGCATGATAGAGTTTAAAGCTAAAACATGAATAGTTTGAGATTGATCTATTCTCCACCATTTACTGAAATCAAAACTGATATTTTTCCTTTTTAATCATTAATTGTATGTTGTATGTTGTATATTATGACTACAAGGGGTTAATGTTTTCCTTTTTTAGTCCAATTTGAATAATGTATTTTCTTTAATTTGCTCTTTTTAAAGTTTCTAAATCTGCCTGTTTCATGTCAATTGAGGCTGACGCTTTATATCATTGTTATTGAACGGTTGTAGTTTCCTTAAGCATTCTAATCTGTTTATCTTAAATTGTTTTGTAATTTTCTTAACTTGCTTAAATTTGTAATCATTGTTATTGGACATTTATAGATTTTTTCTTCAAAGCATTCTTAATCTGTTCATCTTAAATTGTTCTATGTTTTCTTAACTTGCTTTACTTTTTTAATCTTTGTTAATGCTCTAAGAGGCTTTTCGCATTAGGCGCTTTATCGATGTCTTATTATTATTGTTATTTGACATTTGTAAAGTTCTTAAGTCTTCCTAATCTGTTAATCTTGAATTGTTTTGTATTTTCTTACTTACTTAAATGTTTTACCTCTGTAAGGCGCCTCAGGACCCTTTGGGGGTTTAGGGTGCTACTTAAAAGCCATTTTATAATTATAATTATTATTATTCCTCCACTCCCCCCTCGACAGCGTTTTACACGTAGAGGAGCGAATCGACACCTTCCTAGAAACCTTCCAACACAAGATGAGAACGGCGACGACAGAGGAGGAGTTTAAGACCAACGTAGACTCTCTGATCAACCTGAAGCAATGTGCGGACAACCATCTTGGGGAGGAGGTGGACAGGAACTGGTGGGAGATTCTCAGCCATACCTACGTCTTTGACAGGTTGCAGCGGGAGGTAACATTTTTAATTTATTACTTTAATTCTTAGAACAATACAATATTACGAGAAAAGAACACAATCATGTGAAGTATTATTATAATAAAATGTTTGATCGACTTTGTTTGTTGTTGTTTCAGGTTGAGGCCCTCAAGAGTCTGTCTCAGGAAGAGGTTTGTGATTTCTTAGTGGATCACATCAGGGGTGGAGCTAACTTCCAAAAACTTAGTACTCAGGTAAGTCACTTCAATGTTCCACAATCAGGCATGGTATTCCTTTGACTTGATTTCTGCTCTTTTTTCTCTCAGAACAGTTAGTAAAACTGTTTTTAAAGACAGTGGACACTATTGGTAATTGTCAAAGACCAGTCTTCTCACTTGGTAAATCTCAACATATGCATAAAATAACAAACCTGTGAAAATTTGAGCTCAATTGGTCGTAGAAGTTGCAAGATAATAATGAAGAAAAAAAACACCCTTGTCGCACGAAGTTGTGTGCGTTTAGATGGTTGATTTCGAGACCTCAAATGCTAAACTTAAGGTCTTGGAATTAAATTCGTGGAAAATTACTTGTTTCTCGAAAACTATGTCACTTCAGAGGGAGCCGTTTCTCACAATGTTTTATACCATCAACCTCTCCCCATTACTCGTCACCAAGAAAGGTTTTATGCTAATGATTATTTTGAGTAATTACCACTGTGTCCACTGCCTTTAATCTGATTTCTGATTTGGGTTTTTCTCTCAGAACAGTTATTAAAATTGTTTTTTAAAAAGCCTGCACAGCCTTTATAATCCTATACCATGTGGACATGTAGGTCAGCCCTTGTACTGAATTCAATTTTCCTAATTTTTTTCAAGGGCCAAATATCATGTGTGCACAATCAACACCTGCTAAACAGTTTGTGGAATGTGTTTGTTTTATATGACATTTTGGGCTTGGAATTTCATCTTTGAGAGGGGCAAGTTCATCTCCCTTATTACCTGGTTACCAGGTTCCCCTATCGCCCAGCAGGGGGCGACCAGCAGCGGAAGCTCCACAGCAAGAGTGCGGTTTGGCGACCTCAGCCAAAGCCCAACCGACTCAACGATTGGATTACCGGTTGGTCCGAACAGCATCGTCACCGCGCTCAACCGAACACGCGAAAACGCTCAACCGATGACCAATGTTTCTGGTTGAGGTCGCAAAAACGCACTCCTGAGCTATGCTGGTTCCCCCTACCGGCCATTCAACTTCGCCCTCTCTAATGTTATCAAACAAAGATTAAACTAGTAACTTCTTGTTTTGTGATTATTAAAAACAAGTCATTTATATGATTTTGTTTTATAATGTGATCCAGTGATTAAATGTTCACCATTTTCTGTAACTTATTCAAGACAATGGGATACTTTTGAGATGGTAGCTGGCATCCAACTTATTGTTCCGTTCCCTTGTTCTCAGCAACGAGAACAATGGAAAAGGACATGTGAGTGGGATGCCCGCTAGTTTCTCAAAAAATCGCCCATTATTGTGGGTTAGGTGATATACATTGTTTAACAGTTACAAACCAGGCCTAATACTTAGTGTAGTCTACCATGATAAAGGTTAGTTGATATATAACAGTTATAATCCAGGCCTAATACTTAGTGTAGTCTCCCGTTCATGTAGGTTAGTTGATATATAACAGTTACAAACCAGGCCTAATACTTAGTGTAGTCTACCATGATAAAGGTTAGTTGATATATAACAGTTATAATCCAGGCCTAATACTTAGTGTAGTCTCCCGTTCATGTAGGTTAGTTGATATATAACAGTTACAAACCAGGCCTAATACTTAGGGTAGTCTACCATGATAAAGGTTAGTTGATATATAACAGTTATAATCCAGGCCTAATACTTAGTGTAGTCTCCCGTTCATGTAGGTTAGTTGATATATAACAGTTACAAACCAGGCCTAATACTTAGTGTAGTCTACCATGATAAAGGTTAGTTGATATATATGTAACAGTTATAATCTAGGCCTTATACTTAGGGTAGTCTACCATGATAAAGGTTAGTTGATATATAACAGTTATAATCCAGGCCTAATACTTAGTGTAGTCTCCCGTTCATGTAGGTTAGTTGATATACATGTATAACAGTTATAATCCAGGCCTAATACTTAGTGTAGTCTCCCATTCATGTAGGTTATTTGATATATAACAGTTACAAACCAGGGTTACCAGGCATAATACTTAATGTAGTTTCCATTCATGTAGGTTAGTTGATATATAACAGTTACAAACCAGGCCTAACCATGATTAAAAAATATATTTATTCAAATCATGGGAACACTTTCAATGTTACCTGAAATGTTTCTAGTTTTTGATTTATTATCTGCTGTAATATTATTAGTTTTGTATTCTTATAATATGCTCTTTGGATTTTGCTACCTTTCTACTTGCTGATATTTTCATAATGCAGTATTTACCAAAAAGATTATGGATTAAACGTCATATTAAATTGAATTGAATTTCTCTGAGCAAGTGGTTTAGTTGCTATCAAGTTACTCAAAAAGTAGAATTTCAGAAAAACTTCTCATTTTTTGTAATCCTGTCCTGTTTGTAACCTTTGACCCTGTAAACAGGTCGTTGGAGTTGGCAAGCTTGAACAGCATAACCACGACTCGGTAACTACGGCGATAGATGGACACACGGATCAGTCCAACAGGGACAATCCAGGGACAGGTTTGGTATTTCTACCCTTGGATGAAGCGGACAGCAAGAAGTTGGTCAACGCAATCGACTCATTCAAATCAGCCTTGTCAGTGTATCCAGTGACAAAAATAACCAGCTGATTCTGATTTATTCCAGCGCTTTGCTATGAAAGGTATAAATGGTGCCCTCATTACCTTTTTAAAGGCAGTGGACACTATTGGTAATTACTCAAAATATTTAGTGACATAAAACCTTACTTGGTAATGAGTAATGGGGAGAGGTTGGTAGTATAAAACTTTGTGAGAAACGGCTCCCTCTGAAGTGCCATAGTTTTCGAGAAAGAAGTCATTTTCCATGAATTTGATTTCGAGACCTCGGATTTAGAACTTGAGGTCTCGAAATCAACCATCTAAACGCACACAACTTTGTGTGACAAGGGTGTTGTTTTCTTTCATTATTATCTCGCAACTTCGATGACCGATTGAGCTCAAATTATCACAGGTTCGTTATTTTATGCATATGTTGAGATACACAAACTGTGAAGGCTAGTCTTTGACAATTACCAATAGTGTCCACTGCCTTTAATTCGAGTTGAACAAAGACAAATTTGACTAGAATGGGACTTAAACCTGCATCTTCTGGATTTCCGCCAATCATTGTTTTTAGATATCAATATAAACCACAAGGGAAACTGACTGGGTAAATTTGTAAATGATTTTTGGGGTTGAACAAAGAATTGACTAGAGTGGGATTCGAACCAACGACCTCCGGATTAACGTGTCGGCGCTCTACCAACTGAGCTATCTAGCCCTATATTAGCGGTGTCCCTATTTTGTCAATATCTTGGCACCCCCGAACAAAGATATTGACAAAATAGGGACACCGCCAATATAGGGCTAGATAGCTCAGTTGGTAGAGCGCCGGCACGTTAATCCGGAGGTCGTTGGTTCGAATCCCACTCTAGTCAATTCTTTGTTCAACCCCAAAAATCATTATTCTTAATTGATAATTGTTTTATTCTTATGATGCAGACAATGATCTTAGTTACATGTATAATTCTAAACATTCTGGTGCTCTGCCAACTGACTGACACCAGCAGTACAGATCAATGGGCCAAGAACTAAACATTTGCTTATATTTTTTTTAATGGGTAACTTTTCTTTAAGCTGTTCACTTAATGTTGTCATTTTCTTAATCTTTTGCAATTTTTACTGTCATGCGCCCTCAAACAGGCTGGTCCTGGAGAGAGTGCAATATAAGATCAATAAATTATTATTATTATTATTATTATTATTATTATTATTATTATTATTATTATTATTATTATTATTATTATTATTATTATTATTATTATTATTATTATTATTATTATTATTATTATTATTATTATTATTATTATTATTATTATTATTATTATTATTATAAACATTGTGGAACATCTTTCATTAATGCTTGGCTATGTACACTGTTTATTTTCTCTTCAGATCCAGTGATGACATCTCAAAAAGATTGTTCAGCTGCTTCACTGCGAGAGATGAAGTGGGTAACTTCCCTCAACCCCCACAACCCTTCTCCATCAAGATCAAGATGAGATGGGAAGGGCTGGGGAAAGCTTTGAGCAGTGCAGGGCACTGGTCACATCAGCAATACGGGGCACCAGTCAAGAAATAAACCAATCATGAGTAAGGGAAGTATTAAAATAAATATTTTGCTAGAATTGTTGATATATTTATACGAAAAAAACTGTCAATGATTTTGTGGACAACTTTCTAATGACAAAATGATGTATCGATCCATTCACGGTGTGCAGCATGCTTACAGGGACCAATCCTGCCCTTGGAGTTAAAATCGGCCTCGCTACCATGGGCAGCGCGCCGTATCGTACCCCTCGTCACTTACCCCGGAGAGGGATGTACTGGGACTAAACAATGCTGATTGGCTCAGGAAATTGGTTTAAATGCATTAGATGTCAAGTGTGTGCGTGAGTAGTTTAAAGATATTTGCACGTTGATCCCGCCCGCGTATTTATGACACAAACACATTTTGAAAAAACAAAAACATTCTTTGAGACGAAAGACATGCGTGTGCGCGTAGAAAAGTCTTAATTTGTACGCTCATTCTTGGCTCATTTAAATGTGATAGCACATTTAACTTTGCCAATTCCAGGGGTTATGATATCACACCGATCACACCGAGTCAATCACCCGTGGGAACGGGGTTGAGTTAAAATGTACATAAAGGAATCAACTTCCAAAATGACGGAAATGGTAGTTGCACATTTTGCCTAGGGGGTGGTCTGCGTTGTGTAAGGGGTGGGGGGGGGGTCAAGATAGACCAAAGTCATTTTTAGGAAAATGTTATTTCTCCTGCACTAGTTTTTATCCCTCTGCCTAACATTGGTCAACCCAGATGATCTTGAAACATGTATGCACCATTCCTCCATACGAATAAAAAATAACTTTTTGGGGGTTGAACAAAGAATTGTGGTTTATATTGATGTAAAAAATAACTTGTCAAAGGTTCCAATGGCTAGTCAGATTATAATGAGTAAATGAGTATTTTTAAAAAGACTCTTCCTGCATGGACTAAATTAACAGCTTTGTGTGTTTTTTCGGCAATATCTCAAAAACGCTACCACCAGGTTTAAGTTTGTTGTATATATCTACAGTTATATCACACGGTTCCATTTACCAAAGGGTTTAAGTTCCCTTTAAGCAGCTATGAAATTTTGCCTTAAACACGAGTCACGATACACCACGGAGGGAGATCGTGAGAGGTCAAGGAAGGAAGACCATGCAAAGCTAATCAGGACAAAACAGCTAATTGGTCATAAAATTCCAGCATCTCAGGGATTTTTATTATTTCATTATCAATACACTTTGGCATAGATTGTTTATACATTACACCATTCTAATGTCCTCAGATTCCCTCTTAATACTAGCGCCTTATTAAACAGCAACAATCTGGGGTATTATTCTATTTCATTTCATATTGAGCATTCCGACAGTGACACAGCAAATTTTTTTAAAGAGGCATTATTAAATTATGAAAAAAAATTTAAACGGATAAATTTAAAATAAGCGAGTTAGATTTGGATTACACATTGATTTGGTAAAATGAAATGCTTGGTCACTCGTTGCTTGGTTACTGCTTAAAAGTAAAATTTAAATTCCGGAAACAATTCCTATGCCACTTGGTTCGCGGCAAGCTTTTGTATGGTTCTGCGATTAAACCAGTCTTTCCATGTTCTCCCCTATTGTGTTGAATGTACTTGTAATTCTAAATATTTCCCTGCATTTCTTGGGATAGCAACTGTCTCAATAGTCTGAGGAATTTAAATTCAAGCAGCAGCCTGGGACTAAGTAAGTCGAGGTACCAGACATTCAAATCTAACTCGCCAATTGCTTATAAATACCATGCATAGACAAACTGCTGCGACATGGTATGAGCATCACATTCTTAAACAATAACCATGGATGCTAATAAATACTAGCCACACTGCCATGGCAACAGAATGATGCATACATTTGTATATGACATTTGATTTTTAATGATGTTGATAGTGTAAGATTAGATACAAAGTCATTAAACTTCTACAACTTTAAAAAAAAAATGCTTTGAAGGGTTCTTTGTAATTTTTTGATCTTAATACCCCCCCCCCCATATGAGGTTCAGATAAATTAGACACACAGTCAGGCTACATTTTTATCATGTATGTACCACGGTGCACTGCAAATCGAAAAACCCATATTGATCCACCTTCTCGAATCTTTTACACAATGTTTACCATTTATAGTTTAATAGAATACATTTATTTTTTAAATAGATTTGAAGGATTCGTTTTGAATGCATATTCTTTTTGTTTTTGCGTTTCAAATTCTTAATTATTCCTAAGAATATCATATTCTATCATCCAAGTTGTTGTTATTAACCTACAGGTAGCTGGTAAATTCGGCTCTCAATCATGAATATGTATGAGGTACTAACTTGATAAATTAATAACATACATTGGAGGAAGAACTAAAATGCTTATTGTGTCAGATACTAGTCTGATGTCACAATTGAATGTGCAAGGTTGAAAATAATATGAGAATATGAAACTGTGAAAAAATCCGGACTCTGGCTTACGATCTAGTGGGTATTTCGAGCCCCACTTCTGATCAGCCAATCAGATCACTGCCGGATTTGAACTGGCCAATCATAGTAATAACAAACTTAAAAATGAAGTGCACCAACCTTTACTGTTAGTATAGTGTAAGCATAACCACAGTAAGGGAGACCACTAAAAAGGGCGAGATAACTCAGTTGCTAGAGCTTCGGACCGTCGCAGGTTGAAGTTCCGTCTTTGTAAACTTTTGTCTTTGTTTGACCCCAAAAATGTTACACACAGAATACAAACAAGCCATAAAACCCGTTGAAGTAAGATAAGTGATGGGAAAAAAAGAAGAGTTTGAGAGAAATAAATCTTACAGCTAAAATAGTAAATGAAGTAGTTTAAGTTAAATACTTTTATCCCGCAAAAAGGAAAAGAGGAATATCCATAATAAAAAGCTACTTTCTTTTTTTAACTTAAAAAGCCTTTCACTATAAATGTGGATTGAGCCCCGGAGCTCTTCTTTGAGCTTAAGCTCCTTTAGCAGCAGTTTGCAGATAAAGTTTTTTTTATGAAGGAAAACAATGTCTGACTTTATTCATAGGCTTCCATCGGAGGGCATGCACACACTAGGTTCTGATCTCCGTAAACGTCATCGATACGGCCGACTGACGGCCAGAACTTGGAATCTGGTTTGACAAACTCCTGAAGAAAGAAAAAACAAATCAGAAGTAGTGCAATGGTATTTGTCTCTAGTAAGTACATATTATCAAATTCAAAATAGAAGAGGATTAAGCCCGTCTCATGATTGCTGAAAATGCGAAGCGATTTTTACTGTCACAGGGCTGTTTTCGCAGCGAATGTTTCTCAGGAGTTGAACACAGTGATTGTTATGATAGCTACATGTGTAGTGTCTTTCAGACTTCAACACATGAAATTCAACTTGAATTTAACTTTTTTTTCTAGAGCTTTATTCCTTACCTTTACACAAATGAATGAAAGAAAAGAGGTTTTTTCCCACAAGTACTGAATATTAGAATCGGAGTAATAAAAATAATATCAAAGTCTTATATGGCGCACGCATCTACCAAACAAGGTACTGAGTATATACACACTTTCAGAAAGATAGGTTATTGCAGTGATGAATTCTGAGACCAAATTATGTAGCACTTGGGGTTTACAAGGTGCTACGGTGCATTAAGCAGCCACAACCAGGAACACCGGGGCGAACACCTTCTCTTTTCGATAAGTGCACTGGGTTCTTTTACATGCGTTACACAACACTTGGGACCAACGGCTTAACGTCCCATCCAAAAGGACGAAGCAATGGTTAAGTGTCTTGCTTAAGGACATAAGTGTCAAGGCTAGGGATTCAAACCCACACTCTGATGATCAGAAACACCAGAGTTTGAATTCGGTGCTCTTAACCGCTCGGCCACGACACTTCCACATTTGCAGTCAAGTATCCATCGAATACATGTGCATGACTTTGAGTATAGCTAACTTGTTAGTAGTAGATAGAGTACAGACTGTGAGTACTTGCTAGTCTTGCTGCTTCGCTTAGCATGATTTTCCTGGGCTTAATAATTTGTACAATACACAATAAAGGCCCTACTGCGTGCTTACCATAGGAAATGCTGCTTGCTCCCTAGTATACGGCCATGGCCAGTGGTTGGCCATCACGATACTCTGAGAATGAGGAGCGTTCTTTAGAGGACTCTGTTCCAAGGCAATCTTCCCATCATTAATTTCTGCAATTTCTTCCCGGATATCTGTACAAACCGGAGACATAAAATAATTGACATAATTGTGGAGCCCAAGTGGTTAAAGATGCTAGGTGAGATTTTTGGCCGATTTGAGCCAACAATTTTGATTAAAAATTAAATGGGTATTTTGATGGGAGTTGAGAAAGTTACAAGCTTTCATCTGAGCCATTGCTCGAAAAAGTCCACCAATTATTAGTAGCAGTGAAACAAAGTGCTCAAAATTATTTTTTGTCGGGATCATGACAATATATCACATGACCAATTCTCATGTGTGTTATAAAAAAACGTTTTCAATTTATGTCATAGTTCCTGACCATTAAAAGTAAAAGTTTTTTTTTGTTAGAGCGGGTGATGCTCTTTGAAATACCATTCACTAAAAAAAATCTATTTTTTATTGTTTGGGGCAAAAAAAACTGACATAGCATCTTGAGTTACTTTGTTAGAGTTTTGAGTTTTCAGATCACACTTTGGAAAGTATAATCGAGAAATGTTCTCTTTTGAGTTTTGTATTCTGTGAATTGAATAAGATTGAATGATTTCATTGACTGTTTTACTCTTATCTAAAACGAAATCTCAGGATTGTAACAGAGTTTGCAAAAAGGAGCCAAAAAACATTTCAGTCATCAGCAGTTGTTTAACCTTTTCATGCACCCTTTTCTTTTGGTTGTTTTGGGGGTTTTTTTCCTCAAAATTTATGGTATCCCCCAAAAAACCGTCCTAATAGTACACTCAGTTAGTTGTCCGATTCTGATGACTGTGTGGCCGTGCAATCTTTATGTTTCCTTTCACAAATATATTACTGTCGGCGCATGGAAGAGTTAAATTTCAAAACAAATATGTCACTTTGGCCAGTATAAAAATAAGATCTGTTCGTTAACTGTTACAAAAATCACACCTAGAAGAGAAGTGTGTAATGTTTTCATGATAAACTAGACACTAGATCTTTTTTTTGTGGTAAAGTACTTACAGAGCAGTGCATCACAGAACCGGTCCAGCTCTGCCTTGTCTTCACTCTCTGTAGGCTCGACCATGAGGGTGTTGGTTACCGGCCAAGACATTGTCGGTGCATGAAAACCTACACAATCAGAAACATGAATAATGTACATTTAATGGTGGTGTAGTTGGTAACCTGTTTTTACTAACCGTCTTAGTGCAGCAGATAAGCAGAACAATTGTGATTTTTTTTACTTTTTATTTTATTTTTTTACATACAATGCAGTTTATCTATTTTACGGGTTGATACCGAGCGGTCACACAGTAGGAGGGTTGACTAATGACTGTATATGTTTTTTTACCACATGATATCATATTGCAGGCTGGCATAGTTTATCCATAATTCAAACCCACAGAGAAAAATATTGATACTGGTAAGAAGTATAATAGCATCTTTGGAGAAAATACTGAGTTTTGAGGATCTTTTCACTTTGAAATACAGCGTTTATGGACAAATATTTCAATTTGTATCCCCACAAATTTGAATCTGAGAGTGTTACTGACAAAAACTTGTCTCAGATTGTGTATTTCAATTGCAGTGGACATAACCGCTCCAGATTTTTCGGAAATTATCTCAAAAATGCTACCACCTTTTGAAAAAAATATGTTCACAAGTAAAAAAGTCTTCTGGTATTTATCTTCAATTTCATAGAATTGAAAAAAACTAAACAGGGGGTTTCAATTACCAAACGATACTTACCAAAGTCTTGTAACCTCTTAGCAATGTCTGTTGCTTCCACTCCACACATTTGCTTGAACTCACGAGTATCTAAAATAAACTCATGAGCGATGAACCCTGAAAAAAAAGGAAACATGAAGATGATGATTTAACCTCGGTGATTGTAAGAAGGTATTCTTTCAAATTCTCAAGATTTTTGAGAAACTTTTGGGGAGAAATCGGTCCCCAAAAATTACAGCATTTCAAACAACATTATTTCTCAGATTCAAAATTTTGATTATCTTTTTTGATCTGTATCTTAGAGTGATTTGCATGTTAAGGGGAAAGCAATTTGTTTATGAACTTTTTATTGTGAATTTATTATTCAGTACCGAATTTATTTTACATACCAAACAGGATGTTTTCTTTAATATTTCCCAGTTATTGGTTATGAACCAGAAAATTTTTCAAGAAGTGATTAAGATGATGAGCAAATTAGCGATTGATAATTAAAACATCATTACGACCTACCCTTGTGTCCTTTGTAGAGGATTTTGTAGGGCCCTTCTAGCCTTTTCATCATGTAGTTGGCGTTCAAGATGGCAACCTCTGATGCCACTCGTAGACCATGGCCACCCATCATCTAAAGTAAAGCAAATAACAAACATTATCTACAAGGTGGGAAAGACTCTAGTCAAAATTGAAACTTTGCATTTGCCACTGATTACAGAACTGCTTCATTTTAAACTTGCTCTTTTTGTTTACAGATGCATTTTGTCACATTTCAAGTAATGACAGTTTAGAATAAGATATTCGGAAGTATAAATTTAACAAGTATAAGTATAAAACTTTTCTGGTCTCGCTTATTTGAGATGAGAACATTAATTTCTCAAATGAATCTAGAATATCAAAAATAAGTTAAATGAGGGCAAAGAAGGAAAGAACTAAAAAATGCAAGGTCCAAACCTTGAGATACGCCCATGAGATGGGTAGAATAGAGGTAGAGCCCCAGGGTGCTGCGCTGATGACACCCACTGGTCCCGCATTGGGCTCTGTGGTACTCATTGGTGGGATGACAGGGTTAGTGGGAAAGAATGGCGTCAAATGCTTCTTCCTGTAAATGCAAACAAATTGTTTTAAAATTCAATTGCTCACAATGAAGCAACAAGTCATTGCAGGCATAATATTCTTATCCTACTTTAGTCTGATTTCCGATTCTGTTTTTGCCCTTGGAAAAATCTGAAAAACTGTCATTAAACAGCCTGAAAAATCTATAAAACCCTACTCATACCAATCATGCCTCTTATTGGTCAGTTAAATAAAACTAAATGAAACACCATCTTTAAGAATCGTAAAGGTTTATAATTTCTTTGAGTAAAATATTTAACTATAGTTTATACTCTCTATCTAACTATATGTAACTATAGTTTATACTCCTTGAACACCAAGCAGGGTGGATATGTGTGCATTACAAGTCTTAATATTATTATTATCTACATGTATCTAGGAGTATAGATTGGCACTTTACATATACGACAGATTTTCCAACCCGATGACCAATGCAAATACATGTAGTTAGAAACCTTGACAACTTGACAAAACCCCTCCCTTTTTCTTTAAACCACAATAAACTATAAAGTGGTGTTTGAAGCGTCGCATGGTGTGGTAAAAAAATAATTAAATACTAAGTAACTACAAACAAGAAGTAATTTTGCGGGTACAACCATGTATTAAATCTCCTTTGTGGGAGTGTTGGCTCTGAAAAGGGTCGGTATGGTCTCAATGTTTGGAACAGTGTACTCTGCTTGTTTTTTTTTTTAAAACAAATTTATAATATTGCAAAATCAACCAACTACTCACACTCCAATGGGGCCCATCCCCGGTCCCCCACCTCCGTGTGGTATGCAAAACGTCTTATGCAAATTCAAGTGAGAGACGTCGCCCCCGTAGTCCCCTGGCCTGCAGATACCGACTTGCGCGTTCATGTTAGCACCGTCCACGTACACCTGGCCCCCGCAGTCGTGGATCAGCGCACACATGTCTTTGATATCCTCTTCAAAGATCCCATTGGTGGATGGATAGGTGATCATGGTTGCTGCAAGGTCGTCCTTGTACGTCGTCGCCTGATTGGTGGATCCAAACATAAATTAACATAATTAATCAAGGAATTGACTGTATGTGTCTTCTCAAAACCAACGTCTTTCTGTGAGTTTGCGCAGAGCACGCTGAATTGAGTTCCTCAGAATAGTTTTGAACTTGTGTTTCTCTTTGTTTTTTAACAATACAATCGAAGTGAAATGTTTCTCAAATGCTTTATACGATCAAAAGCTGCCGTAGGCTTGTAACAAAACGTTTCTATTGCAATTAACTTTAAGAGTGACTATGTAATGTGTACCTTCCCTTTTAAAGACTGGATCACATAGCCAACTTTAACCTTGGGGCCCCTGTTTAATTTGTATCTCAGAACAACGGAGATGTTCTCACCTGTTTCTTGAGGTCATCAAAATCAATGCTGCCGTTTGGTAGGACCTTGACTGGTTTGACCGTCATACCAGCGAGGCTAGCGCTGGCTGGATTGGTACCATGGGCAGAGGTAGGGATCAGACACACCTATAACAAGAGAGTTTTCATATAAATAATATTACAGCAGTTGCAGGTTGGTTGGCTTCCGACTGGCAACCTGAACCAATATATACTGAAAAAAAAATAGGGAGACTGCCAAACATTACAGGCTAGATAGCTCACTTGGTAAAATTAATTTTATAACAAATTTTTGGATACTGTTAAAAACCTCTTTTCTAACTAAATTTCAGAAGGAAAGCAAACCCCAAAATATTTATTTGGAAGTTGCTCTGTTGACCCAAGCGACCCTCAACTCTAAATCATATTGGGGGGGGGGGAGAGGTAATGTTATACATACCCTTCTGTGTCCCTCTCCCTTGCTGGCAAGGTATGCCATGATGACCATAAGACCTGTGTACTCGCCCTGGGCACCACTGGAGAAAAATTGTCAGAGCAGGTCAATTTAAAATGAAAGAGGAATTTTATTAGTAGTGAAGGATAGTGTCAGAGGAAGGTGGTCATTATTAGATGGAGGAGAGCAATATAAGATGGATGAGTTAAGTGTTAAATGGAGGAGGGATATATGAAAACGAAGTGGACAAGATATCAACATGATAGAAGGGCCGTATCAAATGTTATTGCACAATATCAGATGAAGGAATCAAAATTAGATAGAGGACATCAAACATAGATTAAGGTCAATATCAGATGGAGGGTAATATCAGATGGAGGGCAATGTCAGATAGGGGCAACGTCAGATGGAGGGTGTTGTCAGATGGAGGGCAATATCAGATGGAGGGCAATATCAGATGGAGCGCAATATCAGATAGAGGGCATTATCAGATGGAGGCCAATATCAGATAGAGGGCATTATCAGATGGAGGCCAATATCAGATAGAGGGTGGAGGGCTATATCAGATGGAGGGCATTATCAGGTGTAACTGAACAATCATAAGATGGAGGCCAGTATTAGATGGAGGATGGTCAGAGGTAATTGGACAATCTTAGATGGTGGGTATTATACAAGTATGAGATAAAAGAGGTCAATATAAGATGATGGGTATTATACAATTAAGGTCAATATAGATGGAAGTCAATATCGGAAGGAGGTCAACATAGGATTCAGGTCAATACATATATCAGATGATAATCAGATGAAATACACAGAATCAAAATGTCCCTATTTTTCCTTCTAATTGATGAAGTTGTAACCAATGCTAAAATCTTCCACTTCATGTTTAAAAACCTGACAGTGTTGTGAACTATGTTGTGAATGAATTATAAACAATTCTCAAAATTCACAAAATGTTTTGAACTTACTTATTGAAAAATCCATCCATGAGAAATTATTAAGGCAATAATCTAAACAATAAAACCCAAGCACTTGTATAGTTAACTTAGAAAGTTAAGATAGAAATGTGTTATTTTTTATTTTATGGTATCTGCAACTATAACAAACTCTGCTCCACTTGCCGGACCTGCAGCCGATTTTTCAAAACGCTAGTATTAATCGTATCTCTAGTTAGGACGAGTAACTCGTCCTAATTTAGGATGGGTTCAATGCGTCCTACGTCTTCAGTTACACATCTCAACTCATCCTAAGTCCTAAGATTAATCCTCAGTTAAGAAGAGTTTGGTGAAATCAACGGCAAATACTCTTTAAAAAACGATGAGGAACAGAAAGTCACGGGGGATTGAAAGTAAGAGACCAAATGTTTGTTGATTTTTCTTTATATACCTGTTAGGCTGGAAGCAGATATTATCGTAGCCAGTGATTTCACATAGATCATGCTCAAGCTCCTCTAGTAGAACCTGATATCCCTTGGCTTGGCTGACCGGAATGAACGGATGAAGGCTGCTGAACTTTGGCCAAGAGATGGGCTGAGGTATTACCAAGGAAGAAAAGAAATTAGGTCAATCCCTCTAATTAACAATACATAAGAATTATATTTTCTTTACTTGGGATCACAAAGCACTGAATTATGGATGTTTCTACAGTTCTTTTTTTCAGCTTTATAGTCGTTACTAATGTTACTTTCATGACTTTGTTACTTTCATGACTTTGTTACTTCATTAGTCGTCACAGAGCAATGTTTTCAGGAGAGTCATGTAAATACCAGTTCTGTTAAACACGCTGTACATGCTAAAATAATTTTTGTCTCCTGCGACCAAAATTATTTTTGTGACACTCATTTCTCAAAAACTACATGATGGGACAATATTTTATGCTTGGTGCATAAAAACGTGCGCATAGCTCAGCGTCCCTGTAGCGTTTCATATTATTTTAAGAGGTCTATAATGTTTTAAAAATCAAACTATCTTACCATCATCTGGGTTGTGCTGTTGAGTTTCATAGTACAGGATCCCAATGGAATCATTGAGTGTGCAAGAGACAAATCCTTATTCTCCAACATCTTCATAAACCGCACTATAGAGGTCTCCGAGTGATGCCTGAAACGGTTAAAAGTTTCCCATTCCACAGATATTTTATTTTTTTATAATACAAACCCAACACCACAATTAGTGCAAATAACAGGAAGGATAGAAAACGAGACAAAGTGCTCAGTTTTAGATACTGGATGAAAACCCAAAACGGGGGAAAACCCATTTTGGAGAAAAAAATGGTCCGAAGTGATTGAACATGTGACAGACGAGTTAATATTTTTTTTGAGGCAATGCATGGCGCGGTATCAAAAAGTACTTGGTTTACAGTAACATATTGTGTATACTTCCTTGGTAGATTATAACTCTTTGAGAAATTGTCTAGCTCATTGTTCTACTACCGGAAGTAGATTTTATGGAATTTGAGAGACTTCTCTACTATTGCGGAGTAGATTTACAGAATTCGGGAGACGTTTCACTTCTGAAAAGAACTGTCCTGCTTATTAACTGCTACCTGGACAAAAGGTAGGAAATCAGGTAGGACTGCTACTATCGCTCAGTTGATCAAGGGGACTTCTTGTATGACTTTTTATATAAACATGGTCTTAAAGTTTTGACTAGCTTGCTCTAGTCATTGTCAGGAGCACGAGACTAAAAAATTGACAAGTTACTCCCAGGCCTGATACTTCACAGAGGCAACAAAGGCGATTGCCTCCATGCCCCTCTATGTCCCCCCATGTCATTACCTTGGTCCCTTGAGATGCTCCAGTAGAAATTTAAAAGCTCCTCCTAGAGTGCTCTTTACCAAGGAGAAAATGCATTGACTCTTTCTACTAGCCTTGAAGCCTTAATTAGACAGGGGACCAGTCTAGGATTAGTACTTACGTGTTAAACACAGGATGTTCCAGGTAGGGGGTCGATCGTTTGTGCCTAGTCTCTGTGATGGTATCCGGTGGGTGATCCCCTGGAAACGAGTCAGCAATATCTGCCTGTAATCGACACAGACACAAACAATTATAAGTGACACTGGATAACTAACAAGAAAAAAACTTATCAACCAATTTGTGTGCAGAAAATAGTTCATTAAATATAATAAACCTTATGGGAAGACCATGTACATAACGATGACCTATATGGTGACTTCTACGCATCTCAACGAATACCAGGGAGAAGAGGATGGGTCTGGTAGGCCACTGCATTGGACACCCAGAGCAGGCAGCTCATCACACCATCCTGAGGGAGCCAAATCAGGGAACTGGCAGAAGGGGAGGGAGGCAAGCCACATTCATCAACACTTTATGAAGGGATGTTGGCCTTAGTGACACAGGGGAGATGAGAACCCTTATGCTGGACAGGAAAGAATGGAGGGCTGCGACCAAGTCCCAAGTTGGTGTAGGATGGACTACCGCCTCGCATCTAAGCGTATGCAATGACATTATTTCAGTGGCGATATATACGAACTGACACTTACCGCAGTTACGTCACAACCAAAGACTTCTAGTAAATCATCCAGATCGTTTTCTTCTACTGTTTCATCCATAGATACCCCAATCTGAAGAAAAAAAACATGTGAATATTTCAGTTCTAAAGGTAGTCAAGTTTGTCAGACATCACCAAATCCTGAGAGAATAAATCTGAAAACAATCCCCGGGGTGTCATAAGGAGCGGATAAGAGCACCGAACTCTAGCTCTGGTGTTTCTGTTAAGCAGAGTGTGGGTTCAAGTCCCGGCCATGATAGTTGTGTCCCTGAGCAAGACACTAAACTATTATTGCTGCTCTCCACGTAGTGGGTATATGGGTACCTGTGAGGGCAGAGATGATTCTTGCGATTGATTTAGCTTTAGTAGCACATATTTGTTAAACATACTGTATACTCCCCTGGGAGCTGAGGTGGTTTAAAGAATTAATTTATTGGTCCAGTGACCAGGTGTAACGATGTTGGAGGGCTTTTAGAAGCCCTCCGGGTGTGTAAAAGCACAATATAAAAACCTATTATTATACTCACAGCACCGTCATCAAAATGCCTGAAGTTAATACGCTTCTCTGCTGCCTTCAGTAGGATCTCGTTCTTGTCTCCCGCGCATCGAATCTTGAGTGTATCGAAGAAGAATTCCCCAGTCTCAACGGTGTGACTTGTTCTTTTCAATCCTGGAGGGCCAAGGTCACATCAAATACATGTAGATATCATAACAAAAATAGCATATCATAACAAAGAAAAAATTCATAAAAATATTTTTTTTTTTTTTTTGCATGAACCAGGTGATGCAACTTATTTATCATGTCGCATTGTTATCTTGATTGCCAAAATAATATTGCTAATAGTTAATATATGTTTTCTTTAAAATGGATCAAGTCATAGTCAACTGTACCGTCTTGCACATCTTAATGGAAAGAGCATTTATGAACTGCCATAAATTTTATAAGAATTTGTTTTTGAAATCACTTCAATTTTGGTCTTAAAACTGCCCTATCAAATGTTTGTAAATTAAAATACTGATTTTTCCCCCCAATGCATTGAAAGTTTAGAAAAAAAGTAAAATTTTATCAATCATCAGTGTTGGGCAAAGATTAATATCAAATAAATCATTCTGTACTCTCTTATAAATCTCAGACGCGTACATTTCCAAAAACCATCGGGTCATTTTCTTTTAGTCTAATATTAATAACTACATACCTACTGCCAGAATGTGTGTGGCATTGTGGACACGAGTTGCTATGTGATGAAGTCCCTTAGGACCGTGGTAAATAGCAAACATTGCAGACATGTTGGCCAGTAGTGCCTGAAACAAACAAAACATTCTATGGAACAATCTTTCATACAAGAACAATTTCATTCAAACTTAAAGGCAGTGGACACGTTTGGTAATTGCTCAAAATAATCACTAGCATACATGTAGAACCTTTCTTGGTAACTGTAGTGCTGTTTTTGGTAAATGGAGTGCTGTTTATAGTATTAAACATTGTGAGAAATGGCTCCCTCTGAAGTGACGTAGTTTTCGAGAAAGAAGAAATTTTCCACGAATTGGATTTCGAGACCTCAGAATTAGAACTTGAGGTCCCGAAATCAAGCATCTGAAAGCACTCATTTCTTTGTTCAACAATCTTTATAAGACTATTTTCATTACTATTATATCTATAATTGTTGTTTATTATTAAAAGATAGAATGAGTTGTTGTCAATGACCCAACAATATCTCACCTTACCAGCACCAATGTACAATTAATGTACTTGTATTTTGCATTGTGGATAACATACCCCAAAATATCTTTTAAGTTTTTCAATTTTGAAATATCATCATCTGTCATATTTCATTCAAAGAAAAGATTCTTCTAAATTAGTGGCTCTTTCATGATAATTAAATCTGGCATTGGAAATATGAAGGACATGGTCAATGCCCGGATCATCACACACAGAAAAATATTCTCAGTTGTTATTATCCAACTCTGGAATAAACTTATCTTGTTGAAGGTTATACACACAGTCCCTGTTACCAATGCCATCACAAAGATATCCACAAACCCTGGTGTGGATTTCACAACAAGTTTACACTAGTCTTATCTCAAGTAAGGATGAGTTACTTGGCACTAGCCTTAGCTACGTTTTTAATATCCTAAAGACTCCTAGGACTATAGTCCTAAGTTAGGACTATCTTTGTGAAATCGACCCCTGGGGTGGATTTCACAAAGAGTTAGGACTAGTCTTATCTCGAGTTAGGACCAGTTACTTGTCCTACCTAAGTTAGGACTAGTCCTAAGTTAGGACTATCTTTGTGGAATCGACCCCTGGGCTTAGTTTAACTTTTTAGTGATGAGCCTGAACTCACTAGAGAAAGAGGGCATGCATCAAAAACTTGTTCAGCAGTTGTTGTTTTTATCAAAGTTTATGATGAAATTCTTATACACAGTGCCGACTTTTTTACTTCCAACAATGTATGTATCTTGGGCCTTCCAAAATCATGTCATGGATCTGTCAGGTACCCTGCATACAGCAATGGCAATGGCAGTTCTAATTCTCATATCACCAAAGGAATTGTCTTTTCCTTCTAGCCTCAGTTTAGTTTTTGTCTCAAATAAAAGGGAAAAAACAAGATGGCAGCACTATGACTAAGGTCAATAACCCTAAAATGTACATGGTCATCTTACGCAAACAAGATGACATTAATGTTTAAACATTTTTTTTATATCACAAAAGGAATTGTCTTTTCCTTCTAGCCTCAGTTTAGTTTTTATGTCTCAAATAAAAGGGGAAAAAACAAGTATGGCAGCACTATTACAAAGGTCAATAACCCTGAAACGAACATGGTCAAATCTTTACGCAAACAAGGTGAAATTAATGTTTACACATTATTTTTGTGTAGTTTAGTTCTTTGGTTTGTTTGTTTTTTGTTCAGCAGTCTAATCAAGGACAAACTGTGACGTCATGTGGTGTGTCATGGTCAGGCCTTTTAGTGCACAGAACACAAGTACTGGTGGCCGAGTCACCAGGGTGGGGGTTTGACTCTCGGTTGTGACACTCAGGTCCTTGAGCGAGACACTGAACTCAGAGACTGCTTCTCTTCATCCAGGGGTAAATGGGATCTGGTATAAACAGAGCTGTGGGGACTTGTATATTATGGTACAAAGGTCCCCTCATCGGTTTTCTTTTTTAAACTGGGAATAATAGAACAATAGCAAGTCCCCACAACTCTGTGTACAAAAGAAACTGTGATTGATTTCACTTGGTGCACTTCATACACCTGGCGGCACAGGCTGTATACTCTCAAGGGAGCTTGAAACAAATAGCCCTGTGACCAGGGGTAATAAAGTTGGAGCGCCACAAAGTGAAATATTTAAAGGCCATACAAAATGCTGCTGTTATTATTTTAAACATATATTAAAAAGATGCTATGTCAGATTTTTGGCCGATTTGACCCCAAAAATTTTGATTTAAAATTCAAAAGGTATTTTGATGGGGGTCGAGAAAGTTACAAGCTTTCATCTGAGCCATTGCTCAAAAAAGTCTGCCAATTATTAGTAGCAGTGAAATAAAGTGCTCAAAATAAGTTTTTATCGGGATCCCGAAAAAAAAACGCGACCAATTCTTATATGTGTTTTATATAGATTTTTGTCATGGTTCCTGACCATTAAAAGTTAAAGTTAAACTTTTTTTCGTTAGAGCGGGTGATACTCTTTGAAATACCATTCAATTGATTCAAAAAAATCAATTTTTTAATGTTTGGGGCCAAAAATCTGACAAAGAATCTTTAACAAACAATTGGGCAATATGGCCTTACCTGTGCTGTGCATATATTGCTGGTGGCTTTGTCCCTTCGTATGTGTTGCTCCCTGGTTTGTAACGCAAGACGGTACGCAGGTTTATTGGTAGAGTCTCTGCATTAGAAATTAATGGATGAATTCCATAAGAACTATTTAGAAGGTGCTACAAGAACTATTAGTGCAGTATGAACAGCGCAACATACTTAGGGTTAGGGATGCGGCCTCTGTATCCCTTAAACTCTCCCCGTGGCTGCTCTTGCCAATGATGACTAGAGGATTGGAATTAATTTTTTTTTTTCACCAAACCAATTAATCCCGACATGTATACAAGCAAAACATGCAAACAGCAGTCCGATATCCCGTTTAAAAAAAGGTGAGCACAACATTCTTTGTTTATTCCCGGTGGTTGTCGTGAGCACAGCAACACTTTGTTATTCCCGGTGGTTGTCGTTTAACAGCCAAACATTCCTACCTTGTAACTCCAACCAGCCTTCCCGGTAGTTGTCGTTTCAAAGCATCCCTGATGGCAAAGAAGGCGGCGTGCGGCCCTCCATAGCCCAGTGGAACACCGAAACGCTGCGAGTTCCCCACCGCTACGTCCACTCCAAGCTCTCCGGGAGACTTGATGAGTGTTAACGCTAGGAGATCTGTTGCACACACAGTTAATGCCTAGAGAGATCAAATCAAGAGAGATTTATTTGTAAAAACACATTCAAACAACAATTTCAATAAAGTGTTAGCCATTTCCATAGCCGTTTTCAAATAAATGAATTTATTCTTAATTTTTTTCTTCTTAAAATGCACATCACATAAATTCCAAATACGTTCAGCGAGGGTGCCCCATGTTTACCAAAGTATTAACTCTTCGGTGTTGAGTTACCAAAAAGATACAATAGGGGATTAGGATACTAGAATTATTACAAGTTGGCAACAAAGTCCAACAAAGTTTGCCATCTCTTTTTAGTCTAAATTAGGTAAAAATCTTTAGAAAAACTAAAGCCAACCGACTAAGAATGTATGTAAATATATGGGGAAATGAACCATCTCTGATATAGGATATAATCTGTATCATTTCTCTGGGTTTTTTTTTCCAACAAAATAGTAGAACATACTCCATGTTTCTTGGCCGACTCAACCAAATCATGAAAATCATCAATGGTTCCTTCTGTATCTGGATATTGGAACAGGATACCAGCTACATCCTCACTACTGAAATCAACTGTATTTCGATCTACCACTTCAACCTCGATTCCTAACGGCCTGTAAAAAAAAAAATCAGAATAAGATATTTTAACTAATGTTTAATTTGTTTGTTTAATGTAATAATTACATTGGGGATAAAAGAATATTAATTTTGTCCCTAAAAAACTCTTGTAGGCCTATAATTTAACTATTTTCTTACAATTTCCCTACAATTCACTTTTTAAAATTTTGAGGTTTAGTAGAATTGACCCTTTGTCATGTAAATTTTGTCTCCCTTTTTATCAGAAATGGGGTTGATTTCCTCTGGGTCCGCCTGACGCTTATATTGTTTGCCCTTCAAAATTTTTACTAAATTTCTGCTTCTAACTGTAGTGTATTTTAAAACCATATTGCTATTTTTTCTCTATTTTTTATCCTGCATTTTGTAATGTTTTCTTGGCTGTACAGCACTTTGAAACAGTGTTAAAGCGCTTTATAAATGCATTTAAGTCTAAGTTAAGTTAAGTTTATGAAGTCTCTTGTATCCATCAGAACAGCATTCAGAAACAGTTACAGCATGACACAGCAATTATTAATCAGCCAAAGCATACACTCCCACAATGAATGAGAAACATAACCCGCCCCCAAAGAAATAAAGCAAATATTGAATGAAAGCAAAGAAAAAGACAAAGAACAGGTCCTCCAACTCAACTCTACAATGAATTTCGTCAAGATAAAAAGCCAGGCTGTTATCATTACCTCATTAGGGTTAAAGGTCAAGTTGCAAAAGTTGCACAAACATGCACAAAGTTACACAATGTTCTTTGTGTTTTTTGTTCTTCTTTTCTTTAGTGTAATTGCTTAAAGTACATTGACTGAAGTGCATGAGCTGATACTATTTGTACAGAATAGGTGGTCAAACTTTACTGCATCTTCTTAAAAAGGTTTTGAACTTCTTATTTTAAAGAAATTTAAACAAAATATCAATCAAACAAGTTTAAGTTTTGGGCTGACTCAGCACTCTGATGTTATAATGCATGTTTAACCCCTGCATGGAACCATGGTCAACTGGTCAAAAGGAATGCAGATTACACAGCGGCCATCTTGAATTTCTCCTACTGGTATCAATGTTACCGAACCGAGGCTGTGAGAACAAAATAGTCTGGTTCCTAATTGCAAAATAAATATAAGCATTCATTATTGTTATTCGATACAAGGAATATGACCAAGTAGATGAAGGCAGCATGATAAAGGTCTATATTTGCTGGTAACCCAAACCTTCTTAGCTTGGTTAAATCTCTCTAGGAATACAGCGATTTTTATTTTGGTGCTTTTTAAACCCCTTAGACTTTATATATTGGTCATTTCTGTATAATCATCACCATACACCCAGACATGGCTAATATTGTGGCTTTGTTTTCTTATGTCCCCAAAAAAGGGTAACAGAAAGAAACGTTGTTTCTTAAATTGTAGATTTCATGTTAAAGGTTCCCTGAACTCTCTGTTGTTTCCTTGGATAAAAACACCTCTGAAAAAGTAGAAAGCTCCCGGGATTAACAGAATGTACAGAGTGCATTTATGATGGGCGTACTGAAGCTACCTACCTTGCTCTTGTTTTGACAATGGCTAACGTCTGTGGATGACACTTCTGGTCGACATAAAATTTCATTCTTTTGGTGTGCCTACAATTGGAGAAATTTAAGTCATTCAGAGTTTTAGCAAATATACCACAGTAAACTACCCTTTTAGCGGATGTGTATTAGAGGTGAGGCACATAGGTTAAGAAAACAACCTAAAAAGTATGACAGAATCTCCTCAATTGAAACTTTGATAAGTGAATTTATAAAAAACCTGAGATGACAACACTCTCTCGTTAAACAGCTACCTGAGCGGAATGTTTTCAACGGAAATGGTATTTTAACTTGTTTATAATGTAATTTTGATATGTGTACACTTCTGAATTTTTCGTAATTATCGGTTACAAAATCAGGCCCCAACCTAAAGGTTTTGAAGAACTAAAAACACTTCTGCCGTTGAGAGCGCGCGTCAAAGGACAATGCCGCTGACGTCATCTCTTTCCAATCAAGAATCAATCCCACCTGAGAGACTTTTTATTTCTTACCTGCCACACAATGTCATGGCCTCAGCAGCAGCTGTCCCCTCATCAAGGAGAGACGAGTTAGCGATGTCTAACCCCGTCAAATCTGTCACCATCGTCTGATAGTTCAGCAGGTTTTGTAGTCTACCCTGGGCTATCTCGGGTTGGTATGGGGTGTATTGGGTTGTCCTGCAATCAAAAGTGCACGATAGTTGTAATCTACCCCGGGCAAACTCGGGTTGGAATGGGGTGTTTAGGGTTGTTCTGCAACCAAAGGGGGTAATGAATCAATAGGTTTTGCAGTCAACCCTGGGCTATCTCGGGTTGGTATGGGGTGTATTGGGTTGTCCTGCAATCAAAAGGGCATGATAGTTGTAATCTACCCCGGGCAAACTCGGGTTGGAATGGGGTGTTTAGGGTTGTTCTGCATTCAAAGGGGGTAATGGTACAAAAGGTTTTGTAGTCTACCCTGGGCTATCTTGGGTTGGTATGGGGTGTATTGGGTTGTCCTGTAATCAAAAGCGCATGATAGTTGTAATCTACCCTGGACAAACTCGGGTTGGAATGGGGTGTTTTGGGTTGTTCTGCATTCAAAGGGGGTAATGGATCAATAGGTTTTGCAGTCAACCCTGGGCTATCTTGGGTTGGTATGGGGTGTATTGGGTTGTCCTGCAATCAAAAGTGCATGATAGTTGTAATCTACACCGGGCAAACTCAGGTTGGTATGGGGTGTATTGGGTTGTTCTGCAATCAAAGGGGGTAATGGATCAATAGGTTTTGTAGTCTACCCTTGGCTTTCTCACGGGTTGGTATGGGGTGTCAATCGCTTTTGTAGTGTGACCTAGGCTACTTTTGTCTGAAGCCCTGAGCACATACGCAAAGCACTCACATTTGTCAAAACAACCGCAGGGCAAAGCTAGCCCGAGTGAAAATCTTGACTTTAAAAAGAGGCGTATGAATCTACCTTAATGATCTACGACTTACCAGCCAGGATTTTCCAGAATGTTTCTCTGAATGGTGGTCGGTACCCAGCAGTTGTAGTAACCCAGACCGATGTAGCTCCGCCACAACTCATTCTGATCAGATATTTGACGTAGCCTACTTAGTGTCTCTGGTTCACCTTGAAAACAAAACAAAAGGTAAACTGTTTGTAAGCACTGAGATAATAATAATGTGAGATGTAAGCAAGGCAGTGGACACATTTTACTAAATATAATTATTATCATAAAACCTTTCTTGATAACAAGTAATGGGGAGAGGTTGATAGCATAAAACACTGTGAGAAACAGCTCCCTCCGAAGTGACGTAGTTTTCGAGAAAGAAGTAGTTTTCCACGAATTTGATTTCGAGACCTCAGATTTAGAATTTGAGGTCTCAGCGGCACTTTTACTTACAAGGCGGTTTGGAATTGAACAGTTTTTAGTAGCCTAATACATAAGGTGCTGTGTCAAAATTGGCCAATGTGTTGCAACTGCACTCATTTTTGCGGATGGCCACCATCACAACTTTATTTTCCAGGGCCATCATAGCAAGCAACTGTTACAGGTAACTTGGAGGAGGCAATCAACTGCAATGCATGCTACACCCCTTTGGTAGCCTCGTGTTCCCCAAGAAATGTATACATGTGAATATTCCAATGTCAATGGATTCTCTTCTTGGAGATTGTCTAGCTGCCTTACTCCTAAAACAATGATGTTTATTCCGTTGTCGTCTCCACGTTCATGGAGAGTGGAGATGACAGCAGAACATACCTCATAGCTCTAGGACTAGGAGTATAGTTGTCTGTACATTGCCTCGTGTGAAATGACCCTAAGACAAGACAACAGTGAACTCTTACTCATGGGAGGGTCAAGGTCCAGCTCTTTCTCGATCCTGATATTGCTTGGTACTGTCTGCTCGATCAACCCTTCCAAACTCTATCAAGAAAAATACAAAATAAAGCCAGATGTTGTTATAAAATTTCTATGCTGCCCTCCGCCGCGGCCCCTTTGTAATTCCAGGGGTGGATTTTACAAAGATAGTCCTAACTTAGGACTAGTCCTAGGCAATGCTAAGAGATAGGACTGGTCCTAAGTTAGGACCAGTAACTCATCCTAACTTAGGACTGGTCCTATCTCTTAGCATTGCCTAGGACTAGTCTTAAGTTGAGACTACCTTTGTGAAATCCACCCCAGGCCTGTAACTAATGTGCAGTGAAAACATTTTAATTTATGGATGAAGCGCTCAATGAATGATAAAAATTGATGAGGAAAAGCTGCAAAATCTGACAACTATTTTTATACCGAATTTGATCAAAAATACTATAGTAAAATCATCTTATTTTAAACAGAGTTATGTTTTTGATCATTACAAGTGAAAACTGAAATTCCAGAATACCCTGCCATTTTAACACTGACATAGTTACAAAATCACCCAGAGGAACAAGTATTGCAGATAACACTGGGTGACACTGACACCGACAGGGTTCGCAGTCTTTGTAATAATGATTTGTGGGATAGAACGATCAGCATTTCCACTGGAAAAGTTTCCGTATGGCGCCACCACTTTTTCATTCGATATGAAATAATATAGTATCTAATTTACCTCAATGAGATATCCCTTTTTGTAAAAATAAGTGAAAAAGTGGTGGCGCAATACGGAAAGTTATCTTAACGGAATCACAAAACAAGGAAATTGAACTTAATCCAATTAAAAATATGTATTTAAACTCAACCTTAACTCAATGATTCCATTCTCATATCTTCATTCATCATTCATATGGAATCATGAATTAACTTTACCTCTGCTCCAATAAAGGAAAGCATTTCTTCAATGTCTGATTCTCTGGGCCCCAGATGACGATCGGGAAAGTAGTCATGCCTCTTGTAAACTCGATCAAGTTTCCGGGAGTTGGTCCCCGCTGTTGTTTGAGGCCTGGCAAGACTTTGTTGGGAACAAAACCGAACGTGATGGGCCCATTTTTGGTTAAAGTTATCCGTACTCACAACACATGTTGACGGCAAAACATTGTTTACTACAGGCGAGGCAGCACCAAAGTGCAGTTTTACGCGGGCAGATCCCTTCTCCGCCACGGCACGAAGACGACCAAATCGAAACATGTTGTCACCGTCTAAATTACCACAGCAGCTTTGTCAATCTTACGCTTTAAAACAACTGATAGTACAGGGCAAATGCCCATGTGAAAGAGAACATAAATCGGAATGTTTGTGTCCTTCGTTTCTCTACGATGACCTTAATTTAATGTTTGTGATCAACTCATGACGCAGCGGGGCATGATGTGATGTTTTCCAAAAGCCATCTGATTGGAAAAGTACTGGGTCACTTTCAACCTCGCTCCAAATATTGAGTCCATCCCAAATAACCAATTTAGGACACACCAAACACAAAGAAAAGCACTTGAGAACGAGGAAAATGTATACGTCAGTAACTGGTACTTTGTACGCTAATTTTGCGTTGCTCTACTGACGACAACCAGTTGTTAAAATTAGGTAAGGAGATGTGTACGTCATAGCGACACACCTCCGTGTTGGACCAATAAGATTTGGACAAATTCCAAGTAAAGGCGTACTTTGCATACGCACTTTTTAGTGGGGGGTCATAGCATGGAGACAGACAAATGAAGTTACGCAAATTGTTGACAGATTCTCGGTTTTTTTTTACCGTAATTCCTTTTTTAGAAGTCATTAAAGCTTCAATCAACATGCCTTCGCTGTGACAAGTCAAAAGGTACTTTAAAAAAAATAGATCGACTGATCGCTCTACTCCCACTGACTGCCAAACAGTAGTGTTCCCCCCCCAAAAAAAAAAAAAAATGTACATGAAAGGAAGTTTGGTGACCACATGAGCTGAACTGCCCCGACACTCGAGTTTCTGGCCCGCGCGGTGGCGGGCCGCAATTTTTCTTCTGCACATACTGACATCCTCATAACTTTGTCCTTATTGGTTTTTTTTTTTAAGATTGAGTAATTTGATTATAATCAAAATAGCACAATCGGTGACGCAACGATCGGTGGTGGCTTTTCCATTTTTCATGTTTCCAACATTGGAAACATGAAAATTGGAAAAAAACCACTAGAAATTGTAGCCTTAACAAAGGCGTTATTCTTGTTTTCATTTATTTATTTATCTTTCGTTTGGTTTATTTTCCCTTTGCACTAATGAACGATGGCAGAAACAGAAGAGGCAGAGTGGAGCTTTCTGTTTGGTATGGCAACATTGAGTCTTTTGACATTGAGGCCGCGTGGTTTTCAACACACCGAAATGCCATCAAACTTTGCGGGCTCATCAGCAAACTAATTGTTATCTTAAAGATACTATGTCAGAGTTTTGGCCGATTCGACCCACAAATTTTGATTTAAAGTTTAATAGGTATTTTGATGGGGGTCGAGAAAGTTACAAGCTTTCTTGAGCCATTGCTCGAAAAAGTCCGCCAATTATTAGTAGCAGTGAAATAAAGTGTTCAAAATTAGTTTTTGTCGGGATCCCGACAACATATCACGTGATCAATTATTATGTGTTTATAAGAAACGTTTTAAATTTTTGTCATGGTTCCTGGCCATTAAAAGTAAAAGTTATCTTACAGCGGGTGATACTCTTTGAAACACCAGTCACTCAAAAAAATCTATTTTTTAATGTCTGGGGCCAATAATCTGACATAGCATCTTTAATTGAAGAGAACACGTCATAGACAGATATTAAGTGAACATAAGTCGTTGCTTCATCTTCAAACACATGCATAATTCTCGCAGATCGAAGAGTTAGAGGTATTTTGTCTTTATGCCAACATTGTGGCGTTGGACGAATTGCTTGGAAACAAAAGCCCCCCCCCCCCCCACCCACCCCTAGAAAATATCGCCCCCTCCAAAAAAATGCACCGTGTTCATGACGTTGCAGAATCTCGCAGCTCTGCGCAGTGTGTGTGTCTTTTTTGGCCAATCAAGCACGTGCAATATTATACACACCTTCTGGCGCGACTCTGCTATGAATGGATGTGTACTGTAAACATTATGTGACGTGTTGTTGCATCATCTGTCCATGTGAATATAAGCACACTCGTGCAGCAGCAGCAGCCGGTTAATTAAAAAGACATTTCCATCGACGAGTTGGCTCTGTTGAAAAAATCAATCATAATTGTTGATGCGTTATTCATCACCGGTTTTGAAACAACAACCACTCAATTAAGCACCAGAATCTTGTCCATCATCATGGCAGCGAATGGAAACCAGTGTCTGGACTCCGAGGAGACCACCTTTCCGGGTTTTGCTACGGCAGCACTCCATGCCGGCCAAGAGCCCGAGCAATGGGCTTCCAACTCCGTAGTTCCTTTGATCAGCTTGTCGACAACTTACAAGCAACATGCACCGGGGCAACTGGCAGCGGTAAGCTTGGTTATTTTTTTCAGCAAACATCTGGATGTTTTGGGAAATTGTATGTCTGACATGTACGTCGTTCTGTGGCCTATAATTCAGATGAGAGACAGTCATTTTGGTTGAACTACATTTGAATCTGTTTCTAATTCTCTGTGTGTCATGTTACGTTATGACATGTGTAGCAGAGAAAAATCAGCAAGCTAAACATTGTGGATATTTTGGTATGATAATGATGATGGTGTGGGAAAAGTTTCCGTATGGCGCCACCACTTTTTCACTCGATATGAAATAATTTAGTATCTAATTTACCTCAATGAGATATCACTTTTTGTAAAAATGAGTGAAAAAGTGGTGGCGCCATACGGAAAGTTATCCGAATTAAACATACGGTAAGGTGGTCAGGCAGAGCAGTGACTCTTCTTAAACTAGTAATACATGTAGGCTATTTTATTATTATTAGGTGTTCGGGCCAAAAGGCCGGAACACCTCTTAATATAAATATGTTCGGGCCTTAAAAATAATAAAATCAACACTTCGTACGTACTACACTACAGGCAACAGCTACAAACGGTACAGGTACATCATACGGGGGCTGGTTATCTCGCCACCTAGCAAGCTCGCCACCAACAAAGTCGCCCCCTGCAGAGTCGCCCCCTGCAAAGTCGCCCCCTGCAAAGTCGCCCCCTGCAAAGTCGCCCCCTAACCAACTCGCCCCAAGTTGTTACAAAGTCGCCCCCAAACAATGTCGCTCCCTAGCTAAGTCGCCCCCAGAAAATAGTTAGGATTAGGGTTAGGGTTAGGTTTAGGGTTAGATTTAGATTTAGGGTTAGGGTTAGACCTTCCACAAGCACATTACTTAATTTGTTTCTGAAAATGTTTTAACTATAGGCCCTATCATGTGTTATTCATTTGGATTTATAAGTACCTCATTGTGTAATATCTTTGTAAAAAATAGTAAGCTTATTTCAATTCTGTTTCAAGAGTATTGAAGTATGTACAAAAAACAAAAAAATGAAATAAATGTGACAGTACAGTACTTCTATAAACTATGGCTCCCCGTGAGCCTTATAGTTTCTAGAAGTAACAGTACAGTAGAACCTCTCTGAATGCTTGTTCAACTGAATGTGATTCTGGTGAATTGTAAAATAATATCTGGTCCAGTGGACATTCTGAGCTGCATGTTGTTGTGATAGACACGCCCTGCTGACTTTTGGATTTTCCCAAAATAATTGATCCCTGACAAGCTTGCTAAATTGGTAATTACTCCAAATAATTTTTTAGCATAAAAGCTTACTTGATCAAGCAATGGAGAGCTGAATGATGGTATAAAACATTGTGAGAAACGGCTTCCTCTGAAGGGTGTTTTTCTTGCATTATACTTTGATGACTAATTTAGTCAAAATATTCACAGAGTTGTTGTTTTATGCCTGTATTCTGGGATACACCAAGTGAAGAATGCTGACAATCCGAAGATGGGCTGCAGTCGATTTCACGAAACGCTAGGTTTAATCTTGTGTTATGACTAACAACTCAATATAACTTAGGATGGGTTCAATGCGTCCTAACGTCTTCAGATACGGATGTGAAACCATCCCAAGTCCTAAGATTAATCCTTTAGTTAGGAAGAAATTGGTGAAATCGACGGCTGCGCCGTTTACCCAAATAGGGACAACACCTGGTCTTTTATCTCTGTTTCTCCTCATCTCCCAATGTGGGGCACCCAAGGTGCTCTCCACTTACAGTGTAAGTGCCCTTGAGACAATAAAGATTATCTCCCCTGCCCTTGTTGTTTCATATTGCATAACAGTATTACTCAAGCCTAGAAGGTGCATGTACCTGGGATAACCATCTTTACGCTTTCGAGCAAAAAGCTGTAACCCCCGAGTAGATTTTCTATTCAAACACAATGGCTAGGGGGTCTGATCATTGCACAATGTGCTAAATAGCACATCACAATGTGCTAAATAGCACATTGTGCAATGAACAGACCCCCTAGCCATCCTTCCCTCTGTTAAAGATCCATGCAAAGCTGCTCCCAACAGGCGGTTTTGCATGGCATAGAGGGCCCCCTCAAAAGCTAAAAATATCAGGCCTGACACTTCACTGTGATTGCCTCCATGCTCCTGGGGCATCTCTTGGTAGGCTCAAAGGCGTATCTCAGAGTTACGTGACATTGCAACTGTCTATGTCTGAGGAATTCAAACGAAATGCAAGTCTTGCTATTTGTATAAATGACTATAAGCAAGTCAATGTATCTACCTCGCAATGGCTTTTTATGTTTCTTTTTTGTTTGTTCTCAAAATAATGAGGTATTTTAACAGGTAGAGACAGTTCTCAGATTCAAGGTTTCCCAGCAGTATTTTTATTTCTAGACTTAACAGTCTTGCCTAATGTCATAGCCCCCCTGGTAGCTTTTTTTTTGAAGATGTGCTCCACCCCTTTCAAGCAACATTGACTCCTAGTATGGGGTACTATCGTTTTTGTTTATTTAAAAACTACCGTAATAAGTTTAAAGTATGTTCACCACAGTGCAGTCAACAGAAGGCGAGGCTGGCAAAAATGAACTTTACATTGAGGGTTCATTTTATGATAAAGTTAATTACATTTATCAATAGTAATCAATAGTAATCAAATGTATACCACGCCCTCATGGCTTCGGTTACAGAACAGGTGATATTATACATTAATTGATTTTGTTGTTGTTGTTAAAGGGTAATCTAGAACATTATTGATAAAAATGTATCAAATCATTGACACAAAGTTAGAGCTTTGTCACACCATGTTACTCTCTGACTCTCATGGTTCTTTATGTACATGAGCAAAGATCTGATACAAATAAATGGGTGCATTATAGCAAAGTGTCAACACTAATGGTGACAGTGCATTTTTTGTATTTTTTCTTTTTTTGGGGGGGGGCTGCATTTAGCTAATCCTCTTGTTTAGGAAAGGAGGTTTTGGCATTCAGCTAGTGTAGACACAAGTCTTTAGTACACATGTTTAACTATTAAAGTACAGGCCCACAGCAATTGTTGTGGTGCCCTGTGCTTTTCCTGTGGTGCCCTGTGCTTCTCCTGTGGTGCCCTGTGCTTTTCCTGTGGTGCCCTGCTGTGCTTTTCCTGTGCTTTTCCTGTGGTGCCCTGTGCTTTTCCTGTGGTGCCCTGTGCTTTTCCTGTGGTGCCCTGTGCTTTTCCTGTGGTGCCCTGTGCTTTTCCTGTGGTGCCCTGTGCTTTTCCTGTGGTGCCCTGTGCAAAGCTTTAAAAAAATCACTTTTTGTTTCTTCTTTTGGTGTTGAGTAATACGGCTCCATTTATTAACCCCAAAAAGATTATACAACTTGACAAGTGGGTCATTTTCCTCATAGCGTGCCCTTTACCTAGAGGAAAATTGCTGTGCCGCCTTCAAGGGAGTATTTGAAGGCCTGTAATATTTCTCTGGCGGTGTTTGTGGAATACTTTGCTGTTATTTATAGGTACTTTTTTATATGGCAGAGGTCGTGAATGTTTACATTCATGTCAAGCTACAAGGTCTGGAGTGCAAGTTGTGAGTGGGTGGGGCTGGGGATGGAACAAATCTGTGGACTTTTGTTATACATGTCATAAGCCATAATATACTGTAAACTGTGAACGCTCAATGTTACACTGTACATCAACAACGTGTAATTTACGATATTTGTGATATTAGAAATGTGGGAACATAGCTTTGTTGCTGGCTGGTAGGAAAGTATAGCCCAGTCATAAATTCTACTTGATTACCCTAGGTCAATCTGGTACACAGAAGCTTCTCAGTCTGTCACAGTGGCATTTATAAACATTGTTTGTATTGACTGACAATATCTACACCCGTATAAAAATTGTAGTTTTGTCGAATGGTCATAGTAAATTTTCCCTTTTTTTATGATGTTGGATACAATTTGTTGCATCAATATTCAATTGCATGACTTACTCTTAATTATCTGCTTTCCCAATTCTGTTGTTTAAAGACAGTGGACACTAATTGGTAATTGTCAAAGACCAGTCTTCTCACTTGGTATATCTCAACATACACATAAAATAACTAACCTGTGAAAATTTGAGCTCAATCGGTCATTGTGTGCTTTCAGATGCTTGATTTCGAGACCTCAAACTCTAAACTTGAGGTCTCGAAATCAAATTCATGGAAAACTAGAAATTGAGAGTTTGTGTACAAACTCAGGGTGTTCGGGTGAATGGTCAAATGATGTCACGTTGTGTACAACATTTGTAGAACATTACAAGAGGTTTCATGTAGTGAAAGAATCTTGTACGTAGCGTTTGTGGTTCTCAAGATATGAATTTTTCAATTATTTACCGTTTATTTAACGTAATGACGTCATCGATGATGTCATCATTCCAAAAAAGTTGCGGGTTCATCTACTCATGAAGGTTCATGTTTATGATAAGTTACAAGTTCATAGTAGTTTAACATTTTGTTCAAAATCGCACGAAGAAAGATGAGGCGAATCCCAGCGTAGTGGAATTTGAATTACGCGCGCCTTCAACGGAGTCTGCATGTGTATACACAACCCGTAATGCCCACAGCCACGCAGTGCTGTTTTGTCGTAGAGCATGGATACAATGTAGGCCTACATGAACTACACGCACACACACCCACACACCCACAATACAATAGTAGCATTCACATACATGAATGGCGATACTATCTGGTTTCTACGCGTAATGAATGGAGGTCAACACAAACGCGCGTTTTTACGACCAGAAGGCAAAATTCAACTGGCATTATGTTTGTGCAAAAGTTTGAGCAGGATAACTGATCTTCAAACTGATATTCAAATTTTGCGAATATGATATATAGTTCTTGAGATATGAACTTTTGAAATTTTGAACTTCCGGTTTCAACCGGAAGTAAAAGTCACATGAGGTCACGTTGTGCACGACTTTTGTAGCTAATTACAAGACCTTTTATATGCACCAAATATCTTGTGTGTGGCATTTGTAGTTCTCAAGATAAGAACTCTCCAATTTTTAGCGTTTTTTTGAACGTAATGACGTCATCAATGACGTCATCACTCCAAAAATGTTGCTGTTTCGTCTACTCATTAAGATCAATATATATGGTAAGTTTCAGGTTCATACAAGCTTTAGTTTTTGCGAAAATCACGCGAGAACGTTCGAGGAGAGAACACGCAGAAAAAAAACAAAAAAAAAACAGAACAATAACAATAGTTGTTCGGCTGGTGGCCGAACACCTAATTACTTCTTTCTCGAAAACTACGTCACTTTAGTTGGAGCTGTTTCTCACAATGTTTTATACCATCAATCTCTCGCCATTACTCGTTACCAAGTAAGGTTTTATGCTAATCATTATTTTTAGTAAATTACCAATAGTGTCCACTGCCTTTAATGTATAATGCAATGGCAAAACTCCCCTTTGTATGAAAAACAGAAGAATGTAAAATGTTCTTGTTACATGTACGTCACACTATGGTACACCATACATGTAATTCATGCAGACAAATAAAAATGAAAATCAGTTGAACACTGACTGTCCCACTCCATTGGGCAAGACTCAATCAAACCTGTTCTAACATACCTTGCACTAAAAAGCTTTGTGATTTATCATTACTAGCTCAGTGGCACTGGGCTAGGACCACCTGGCTAGTAAACTATGCTTTTTCATTTAATTTGCCCCTAATAAACCATGACTTTTCTCATTACACAGTGCAGGTTTTTTTTAGCTTTAAAAAATAATTTGGTACGAATGTGTAGCAACAACAACCATTTTAATGAGTAGAGAAAGTTACACAAACACCCTAACGAAAAAAGTGATGTTGTATGTATTGCTGCCATCCTACCACGTTGGGCCCTCAAAATTGTACACCACATAATTTTATGTATTTTCCTTAATTGAAACATTTTTACCCACCGTGACCATGCAATAGGCCAGGGAATTACACGGAAGCCATGGAAGCCTTGGGGTCGATTTCACCATATTTCACAAAGAGTTAGGACTATAGTCCTTACTTAAAGGATTTGGGTACTTTTTCAAAATGTCCACAGATTTACATTAAACTTACAGGGTTTGAAGATAATGATAGTGGAAAGCTTCCCTTCAAATATTACTAACTAAGGTTGTGTAGTTTCTGAGAAATGAGTAAAACAAGTCACAAAATAATTTTGGTCTCATGAGACCAAAATTATTTTAGCATGTAAAATCCCCTTCACCAGTTATGATACGTGTATTATACCAAAACCATAGCATAACTGGTTAATACGTTTTAACATGCTAAAACTGAGACGAAAATTATTACTTTTACTCATTTCTCAAAAACTACAGCACCTCAGTAAGTAAAAATTTCAAGGGAAGCTTTCTACTATCATAATCTTCAAACTGTAAGTTTAATGTAAATCTGTGGACATTGTGTTTTTTTGTTAGGAAAAAGTACATTATACCCTTTAAGGACTAGTACCATAGACTAATCTTATCTCTTTGTGAAACCCACTCCTGTTCCTCCTAGCCCCAGTCTTACTCTTAGCCTTTGTACCCTTTCAAAAGTTTCCCATCAAGTTCATGATTTCCCAACAAATGCCCTTTGCAAAATCGAAATTAACTTGAACTTTCAGCATGTTCAGAGATATACTTCAATCTACAATACAAGCATAATGTACAAGCATGGAGCACATATTGTGTTTGTGTGTTTAGGGGGTCTTTTGTTCAATTCAAGGAATAAATTATTTGGGAAGGGAATGCAGGACCCCCACATGGTAGTGGGACCATAAAGTGCTTGCCTAGGCTGTACATCCCCCCCCCCCCCAGGTTTGAGGGCATTCCAGGGGCGTTGGCTGATTTCCCCTTCACCAATTGGCTGGACAACATGAGGTCATTCCATTAGTGAAATGGGGGTGGTGGTTGAATAGATTTGAGAAATCTGCAAAGGTCAAAATACATTACATGTCTAGACAGCTTTTAAGTTGAACTTTTTTGGATTACAATAATTAGTAAAATGGGAATGTTTTTATTCTTGACTTTCAATATACTTTGGCATGGTGTTTTTTTTTTTCATGAATTGCTTTGTTGTACCTCCATGACTTGTCTGACTTGTTTATTTTATTTAATTTGGAGAAGAACAAAAATTGTGTGATGATGATTGTGTAGGATTGACTGTGGATATGTGTTGTTAAATGTTGGGGAAAAGCCATTTTAATTGTGTTAATAAATTACAAATTAATCATTGTGTTGATAATAAGAGCAGCTGAGAGAGATAAGTAGTCATGTAACTACTAATTTGTGTAAACCGATTAACAATAAGGCCTAAAAGAGTATTATTATCCAGGATTTGTAAAATGATAAAAGTATCATTTATTTAATTTTAATCTCTGAAAGCTTACAGATTACAAAGTTAACTATAAGGCCTAAAAGAGTATTATTATCCAGGATTTGTAAAATTATAAAAAGTATCATTTATTTAATTTTAATATAGATATTCCAGATTAAAAAGTTCATACTAGAATTTTTTTTAAATTGGACGAAGTCATATTCAAGAACACTGAAACTGAAAACAGCTGATTTCAGTTGTTACAACCAAAGTTAAAGCCATTGGACCCTTTCGGTACAGAAAAAAAAAAAAAATTCACAGATTTACAAATAATTTACAGAAGGTAATGGTGAAAGACTTCTCTTGAAATATTAGTCCATGAAATGCTTTACTTTTTGAGAAAACGGTAAAACAATATAAATTCTCGGTAGCGAGAATTACGGATTTGTTGTAAACACATGTTATGACACGGCGAAACGCGCGAAAACAGGAGTGGGTTTTCCCATTATTTTCTCCCGACGCCGATGTCCGATTGAGCCTAAATTTCCACAGGATTGTTATATATATAAGTTGTGATACTCGAAGTGTGGGACTTGGACAATACTGTTTACCGAAAGTGTATAATGGCTTTAAGGAGAGGTGTGTTCTACATGCTGAAAAATGTGAATTGTCTTTATTGAGATATTGTCGAAACTCTGGAGCAAATATCCCTATTAGGAATACAATATGAGAAGTATTTCTCAGATTCAAATTTGTCTTCTTACATAAACCACCTTATTTGTAGGTGAAATGTTTTTTCTGAAAATGCTTTATACTATTGAAATCTGATGTTGGCTTTGAACAAAATAATGTTGTTGCTGCCATTAATTTTAAGAGTGATTATCAAATCCTTTCAATAATATTGTATATTTTGTTAACTTCTGACAGGGTTACGAGTATAGCCGTGGTGGTAATCCAACGAGGAAGGTTCTGGAAACATGCATTGCTTCAATAGAGGGCGGCAAATACGGTGAGTTTTTAAGATGTGTATAACTCTGAAATTGCAATTAAGTGTGAAATCACAACACAAATCACTACGGTGAAATTGACAATTCATCTCTCCAAGTGCTTTGTGAAGTCATTTTCAGATCATACATCCAACGAGGGTCCTTTCGTGTCAGATCAACTAATGGGGGCCTGGGTACAGAGGTCACCCTTCTGATTTGGCTGAAATTAATTTCTTATATTCATCTTTTGGCGTAATGAAATATCACTGAAAAATGGAATGGGCAGCTTCATTCCAATGACTAAAAAGTGGAACAGGCGACATCATTCCATGACTAAAAAGTGGAACGGGCAACTTCATTCCATGACTAAAAAGTGGAATGGGCAACTTCATTCCATGACTAAAAAGTGGAATGGGCAACTTCATTCCAGGACTGAAAAGTGGAATGGGCAACTTCATTCTAGGACTAAAAAGTGGAACTGGCAACTTCATTCCATGACTAAAAAGTGGAATGGGCAACTTCATTCCATGACTAAAAAGTGGAATGGGCAACTTCATTCCAGGACTGAAAGGTGGAATGGGCGACTTCATTCCATGACTAAAAAGTGGAATGGGCAACTTCATTCTATGACTAAACAGTGGAATGGGCGACTTCATTCCAGGACTGAAAGGTGGAATGGGCAACTTCATTCCAGGACTGAAAGGTGGAATGGGCAACTTCATTCCATGACTAAAAAAGTGGAATGGGCGACTTCATTCCAACTAATGAAAAATGCCCTTCGCAGCTTCATTCCATTACTAACTGCTTTGTCATTTCTGTCTCCTCCAGGTTTGGCATTCGCCTCCGGTCTGGCAGCAACCACAGCGATCAGCCAGATGCTCAAAGTTGGAGACAGTATCATCTGTATGGATGACTTGTACGGTGGTACCAACCGCTTCTTCAACCGTATCTTAGTCAATTCTGGCATCAAGGTCAAGATGGTAGATGCTTGCGATGTATCTTGTATTGAGGCTGCCATTGATGCTACTACCAAGGTACAGTATGTTGACATTATGCAATACATGCTTATCGGCCCGATATGCTAGCTTGTGCATTCGGTGAATGCTGGGTGTATACAAGGCCATAGTTAGTGTAAAAGTTAAAATGATACATTTTTTTAATTGTAAAATCTGTTTTATAATTCAGCCTCGCGGCTACAACGAGCAGATTTGAATAAGCTAGTAATAATGAAATACTTTTTCTGCAGATGATCTGGATTGAGACCCCGACAAATCCGACATTGAAGCTTGTTGATATTGAAGCTGTCTGTAAGGTTGCTCATCTTCATGACATCTTTGTGGTGACAGATAACACGTTTGCCTCACCGTATTTCCAGGTAAGCTTACCTTAAAAGCATTGTAAAAAGATCATTCATTTCTGTATTAAGCCCAGTTCATACTTTATGCATATGCGAAGCGAATTTGACGTGATTTGACGTCACAACCCTCCTTTCGCAGCGATATTTGCAAGTGAGTAGAGCAGAGTTGAACTGCTGCGAAGTATTTGTTGCGAATTTGTGACGTCAACATTCGCTTCACATTCGCATTCGCAGTAAGTATGAGCTCTAGGCTCTAAGGTTAAGTTGGAATTTGATGTCATCGATTGTTACGGGGTTTTGTAAAAAATTAAACTTGAATGGTATCACGGACTGGAGTTTTTTACTCCATTTTTTTTAATCAGAGGTTAGAGACTTGTAATGTTATATTTCCATTTCCGTAACGACTCTATCTTTTAGGAATTGAGTGGATCACAAAACAGAATATCACCTTGGAGCCCCCCTGTAATAAATGAAAAACCTTATGGCAAATTTAATTTTGCACCAGGAAAAAAACATAAGATGGCAAAGGTCCTGTCTTTGGTTGCAATTTTTAAGACCTTTCTCCTCTTTAAAGGTACAGAATAGTAAGGATGAAAAACATAGTTGTTTAATTTCAGTCTGACAGCATTGTTCTCGCGAAGCTCATACTAGAACCATTTATTTTTATTTTTTTTATATTTTCCCCTAAAATGAAGTTATCTTTGAGAAAACTATATCTTAAAAACTCTGGAAACACGACAGCGGAGCTAGGTTGTTGACATAGTGTTTACATGCTGAAAATTGTGCATGGGTTTTTCTCTTGACTCACACAATTAAGTAACAGGGTCTACAAAAGCACAATGTCCACAGATTTACATTAAACTAACACAGTTTGAAGATAATGATAGCAGAAAGCTTCCCTGAAAATATTGCTTACTGAGGTGCTATAGTTTTTGAGAAATGAGTAAAACAATGTCATGCAAATAATTAACGTCTAAGTGATCATCAGACGAAATTTATTTTAGCATGTAAAAATGTATTTTCATGACATTGTTTTACTCATTTCTCAAAAACTACAGCACCTCTGCAACTAATATTTTAAGGTACGCTTTTTACCATCATTATCTTCCAACGGTGTAAGTTTAATGTAAATCTGTGGACATAGTGTTTGTGTTACAAAAAGTACCCAAATCCTTTAAGCCCAAATTTTCACAGTTCGTTATTAAGCCCAAGATTTTAACAGTTTGTTATTTCATCGTTATTTCGTTTTGATAACACAAAACATGAACACTGTGTGCGACTTTGTCAGCTCTGTGTAATAACTTTAATCTACACACTGCTACCCACAAGGTTTTGTGACTTTCATCCTTCCTCACTCGAAACAAATTGCAACAACATATGGTTACTCAACACCCAACCTGCTGAACTCTGACTCTGAGGAAATCCGATATGTATAAGGGAATCCTAAAACCAAGCTTACTCAACAGAACCAGCCGATGAGTAAGGGTTAATGGCATGACATGGAAATTGGCAACGAAGACCTTTAGTTCTTGGAACCGTTTAATTGATTTAAAGGCAGTGGACACTATTGGTAATTACTCAAAATAATTTTTAACGTTAAACCTTACTTGGAAACGAGTAATGGGGAGAGGTTGATGGTATAAAACATTGTGAGCAACGGCTCCCTCTGAAGTGAAGAAGTTTTCGAGAAAGAAGTATTTTTCCACGAATTTGATTTTGAGACCTCAGATTTAGAATTTGAGGTCTCGTAATCAAGCATCTTAAAGCACACAACTTCGTGTGACAAGGGTGTTTTTTCTTTCATAGTTATCTCGCAACGACCAATTAGCTCACATTTTCACAAGTTTGTTATTTTATGCATATGTTGAGATACACCAAGTGAGAAGACTGGTCTTTGACAATTACCAATAGTGTCCAGTGTCTTTAATCCTATGGTAACGTTTTTTAAATATGGCAGAAAATCTGGAGCAATTATGCCCCTGCAGGAAGAATAATCCCTAATAGGAATACACAATCTGATAAATGTTAGTAACAGAAACGCTTCCAGATTCGATTTTTTGGGCCATGATTTTTTACATTTAAAGCCATTGGACCCTTTCGGTACAGAAAAAAAAAAAAGTTCACAGATTTACAAATAATTTACAGGGTTTACAGAAGGTAATGGTGAAAGACTTCTCTTGAAATATTAGTCCATGAAATGCTTTACTTTTTGAGAAAACGGTAGAACAATATAAATTCTCGTTAACGAGAATTACAGAGTTGTTATAAACACATGTCATGACATGGCGAAACGCGCGAAAACAGGAGTGGGTTTTCCCGTTATTTTCTCCCGACTCCGATGTCCGATTCAGCCTAAATTTCCACAGGATTGTTATTTTATATATAAGTTGTGATACACGAAGTGTGGGACTTGGACAATACTGTTTACCGAAAGTGTATAATGGCTTTAATAACCGTATTACTTTGAAGAGAAATGTCTCTCAAGAAACCTATCAAAAACTACTGTAGGCTTCTAACCCAATGTTTTTGTTTCCATTAATTTTAAGAGTGATTACAAAACGTTTACCTTACCTGTAAAGGCTTCTGAGGTGGCTATGGTCGGACTGCCGAAAAGGCCTACTCTACAGTGCTGTCACGACTGTCTACAACCATAGCCAAAGTCACTAATTTTGTAAATCTCTTTGGAACATCGCCCTCTAGACTTTGGAGCGGATACAGTGGCTATGGCTTGACCGCTGGAAAAAGCCTACTCTTCAATGCTGTCACGACTGTCTACAACCATAGCCAAAGTCACTAATTTTGTAAATCTCTTTGGAACATCGCCCTCTAGACTTTGGAGCGGATACAGTGGCTATGGCTTGACCGCTGGAAAAAGCCTACTCTTCAATGCTGTCAGGGCTATCAATAACTGTAGCTGTGGTAGCCAAAGTCACTAAATATTGTTAAATCTCTTTTGAACAGCGCCCTCTAGATTTTGGAGCAGATATCGTGTACCACTCTGCAACAAAGTACGTTAACGGTCACAGCGACGTCGTGATGGGCTTGATAGCTACTAACAGGGAAGACATCAAGGACAAGTTGCATTTCATCCAGTATGGTAAGAGAATGGTTTTGTTATTATTAGTTTATTAAATCTTTCCAAATTTGTTTGCACAGAATTTTACCCATGGGTTGTTTTCTTTTAAGTGCAGTGGACACTCAAAATAGTTATTGGCATAAAAACTTACTTGGTAACGAGCAATGGAGAGAGGTTGATGGTATAAAACATTGTGAGAAACGGCTCCCTCTGAAATAATATAGTTTTCGAGAAAGAAGTAATTTTCCACGAATTTGATTTTGAGACCTCAGAATTAGATTTTGAGGTCTCGAAATCAAGCATCTGAAAGCACACAACTTTGTGTGACAAGGGTGTTATTTTTTTTCTTTATTATCTCGAAACTTCGATGACCAATTCAGCTCAAGTTTTCACAGCTTTTTTTGTAATGCAATGTTGAGATACACCAAGTGAGAAGACTGGTCTTTGACAATTACCATAATGTCCAGTGTCTTTAAAGAATGACATATTATTTGGTTTGCGATAACACCATGTGTGTCTACTTGCCAGTGTAACATCTGCAATTAATCAGCTCACCAGAAGATATAAATACAGTATGCAAATTGTTATCAAGTCATTCTGCATTCACATAAATACTTTCCTCATGTTTGACAACAGCTGATTTCAATAAACACATCTGCTGTGTGGGAGCCTTTGCTGTAGCGTTTTATAAAGTGTAGCAGTTGCAATACTTAGTACCAGTGCTCAACACAAGTGTGCTGGGTTGTTTAAATGGTTTACGCCAATTTCATGAAAGTTATGTACGTTCGAAGAGCTTGATGATTCTGTATGTGTTATAATTTTGTTCAGTGATTTACTTTGACTATGTAAGAATGATCTGTATATGGTAGAATATGCATACATATTGTGCAAATAGTATGGGGTCTTTAGTATATTTAACATAGAATGGTTAACATTATAAACATTGACATACAATATTTGACGCACAATAGTTGACATACAATATTTGACAAACAATACTTGACATAAAATATTTGAGATACAATAATTATTTGACATACAATATTTGACATAAAGTATTTGCTAACAATACTTGACATACAAAAATTGACATAAAATACATTTTGGCTTACAATATTTGTTCTTTTCCCTGCAGCATCTGGAGGAGTCCCGTCGCCCTTTGACTGTTTCCTTGTCAATCGTGGAATCAAGACGTTGCATGTCCGTATGCGCACACACGAGAAGAACGCATTCGCAGTAGCTAGGGCTCTGGAGGCTAATCCGAGGGTAGTCAAAGTGACATACCCAGGTATGTAGTATTGAAATCTAGAATAGAGAGAGAGCTTGGGTAGGCAGGTCAGTGGGCTAAGGTGCATGTCCCACTCTTAGCCTCAAAAATTGCAAAACTATCTCTGAAATGAAAATTCCGAAAAAAAAAAAATGAAATTGTTCAGATACATTAAAACAAAAACAGTGTACTGTACACTTAAGAAAAGATCTTATTTTGGGCAGGATTCGGCAGGCTCCAAGGCCAGTGATTTAAGCATCGGACTAGGGCTCGATGCCTAAGCAGAAAATATTGCTTAACAATTGTCTGATAAGCAGAAATGAGCAGGATACCTGTCACAGATTGCACATGTGACATGGTAACTTGGCTGGTAACCTCCTTCTGGTAAGAATAATTTTGTTGTGCTTAGCTAGTTTTTTTGTAAAATCTTGACCAGACAAGCCTTAATTATAATTAAATCATCTAATGATTGGTTTTGTGTAACCTTGCTTTGTACTGTATCAAGTTTTAAAACACAACATGCAAATTTTCATAGGTGGGACATGTGGTGCTTTTCCTGGCTGGCCCAGATATATTTAGCCTTTGGTGTTATTATTGTACATTTGCTTACAGGGTAATGATTTTGTGTTGTTGTATGTCCGAATTTAGCCTTTATTTAAATGTTACTGTTTCCTAGTTTTAATAATGCTTTTAATCATTTTAGTTATATATTTTTTAATGTTGATGTTTGTTTGTAGCTGATGGGCACCTCTAAAAAATAGTTATTTACTGAGAGGTCTCCCCAGGGTAAAGAATAAATAAATAAATAATAGTTTATTAATAAATGACCGTTAACAATATCTTTTTGTCTGTATTCTACAATCCCGGCCATAACTCGTTGGGCCCCCTGCCCCCTTTCAATGTTGGTTCCATTTGCCGACTGTGTTCCGAATGACAGCCGACTGTGTTCCGAATGACAGCCGACTGTGTTCCGAATGACAGTCAACATTGAGCGGGGGGCTGGGGGGGGGGGGCAAATGTTTTGAATGTGAATGAGAAGTGCACAGGGAACAGTTGTATCAGGAAAGGGTGGCCCAAGCATTTCGGCCGGGATTGTAGCTGTATTTTTGCTTTTTAGCTTAATTTTTATATGAAATACTGTCTGTCATCGATTTGGGATTTTTTAAAGTAAAACGCCATATTAAAGAATACACATTATTACAATTATTATTATTATTTGTATTATTCCCTCCCCCTTCGCAACCCAGGTTTGCCGTCCCACCCCCAGCATGAACTTGCCAAGAAGCAAATGAAAGGCTTCAGCGGAATGGTGACCTTTCGGATCAAAGGAGGTCTAGTGCAGGCCCAAGACTTCTTCAAGTACATCAAGGTCTTCACCCTGGCAGAGAGCCTGGGTGGCTTCGAGAGTCTAGCTGAACTACCGTAAGTTCATGTACATGGCCTTTCTCGCTCACAATTTTGTTTTCTTCATTTTTACCATTTCATGTGGATCATTACAACTACCTGGGTGCTATTATCTCTAGGGACTTAAAGGCGCTGGACACTATTGGTCGTTGGTCAAAATAATTGTTAGCAAAAAAAAACTTACTTGTTAGCAATCAATAGAGAGATGTTGAGAGAACATTGTGAGGACCGGCTCCCTCTGAAGTAACGTCGTTTTCGAGAAAGAATTTGTTTCTCACAAAAATATTTGAATTTGATTTTTGAGACCTCAGAATTTGATTGTGAGGTCTCAAACTTATGCATCTGAAAGCACCCAACTTTGTTTGACAAGGGTGTTTTTTCTTCCATTATTATCTTGCAATTTTGATGACCAATTGAGTTCAAATTTTCACAGGTTTGTTATTTTGTGCATATGGTGAGATACACCAAGTGAGAAGACTGGTCTATGACAAATACTGAAGGTGTCCAGTGCCTTTAAGCTGGAAAACACATGGTTAATAAAGTCACATCCAAAGCCACTAGACTCAACAGATTTATTGGTAGAGTAGTTAAAACTAGAAACCCTAACACCTAGCTACTATTATTATATTTATTATTACAACATTGTGTTTGCTACCAGGGGTGGATTTCACAAAGGTAGTCCTAACTTAGGACTAGTCCTAGGCAATGCTAAGAGATAGGACCAGTCCTAAGTAAGGATGAGTTACTGGTCCTAACTTAGGACCAGTCCTATCTCTTAGCATTGCCTAGGACTAGTCCTAAGTTAGGACTACCTTTGTGAAATCCACCCCTGGGCCATTATTATATTTATTATTACAACATTGTGTTTGCTACCAGGGCCGTCATGACGCATGCTTCAGTCCCTCCAGCTCAGCGTATAGAACTAGGAATAGATGACACCCTCATCAGACTCTCTGTAGGTATTGAGGACATGGAAGATCTCGTTAACGACGTCAACCAAGCCCTGAAAAATGCTGTAAGTCATTATTATTCTGGTTTATTTAGAAAGAGTTAAAATCATGCATCAAGGGTTTCGGGTCAATGGGTTCTGTGTTCTGTTGTAAGCCTGGGCGACTAGTGTCGAAGTCTCGACTATTGATTGCTTTAGTCTAGTCGCAACTACCGTTATTCAACTACTTGATTAATCCTGCAGGCTACTACAAAAATAGTCTTGACTTCCTGTGTGGTGAACCAATAGTGTCGGTCACGACTATCCATGACAACATAATTTACTTACAAACTCAATCAGACATCAGTGACATAATCCGTCAATCCTTTCAGCATGATTTTTTACGATATTGCGCCTGCGGCAAACAGTATTTCGCAATTCATCGTGGGAATTAAAAATTAGTCCCGACTAGTGCGGAAGTTGCAACTATTTGAGACGGACCAATCGAGAAGTGAAAAACTACACTAGTCGCCCAGGCTCACTGTTGTAATATTTGGGTTGATGTGGCTAGCTGCTAAAAGCCGCCTTTACATGCCGGGATGCCCACTGTTAAAAAAGAAATGTAGTCTCCTCCTCAGCTTCAGCCGCTAGTAAGGGTAATAATAAGCACCCCAGGTTATTTATATTATTAATTATTATTATATATTTGTTTTGTAGTAACACCATGTGTGTATCTACTTCCCAGGTAGAGTTTGTTCATTAGAGAACTGTCTTTCTTTATTCTGCTACCGCGGAGTAGATTTATCGGATGTTCAGGAAACTTCTCATTTCTGAAAAGAACTTTCCTGCTTTTTAACTACTACCTGGGCGGAAGGTATAGGAAATTGACTGGGACTACTACTTTAGCTTATAGGATCGTAATTAACTGCACTGCCACGATGTCAGTTCTTAAACGTTTCAACTAGCTTGCACTAGTCATCGTATTATTATTAATATTTACCATGAAATTTATGTTTTCTTTTGTAGGTTCCCGACTCCTTGCTGTGAAAGGGAAATTGCCATACTTCAAAACAGGTTGTTCCATAACTGCCAGCGATTTCTCTACATCAGCATTAAACAATAATACCAAGGACCATTTACATAGTGCTACGGAGCACTTCACGGAGCACTTCACTTGAGTCTGTTCACATGCGTGAATGAAATTAGCATATTTCATTAGGAAAGCCTAATAGACCCTTCCAATAAAATATGTAAACTGCACATCAAGCGAGTGCACCCAAGCTTGTGTACGCCTGCAACCGTGGACCTCCTATTGTCCCTATTTTGGTAACTTTTTGGCAACAGCTCCCATTATTTTTGTACACACTTTCCCGAACCGTGGACCCTATTGTCCTCTTTTGTTATAGGTCCTCTGTTTGAATGTGTACACCTACTCACAAAAGGGACAATCGTGCATTTTTGTATGGAGGTTACAGTGGTGTGATTTGTGGGACTGCCTAACGCACAACTTCATGGCGTTTGCCAACTAAAGGGCCGGTCCCACTGCAGCGATAACGAGAACGATCACGACGCAAAGAGAATGCGTTCTATTGGTTGAATTGCACCACGCACAATACGCACACGCTCATTCAACAAATAGAATGCGTTCTCTTGGCATCGTTATCGTTATCGTTCTCTTTATCGATGCAGTGGGACCAGGCCTTGAAGGCCGGTTTATAGTCTGTTGCGGGATGGTCGGTCGGAAATCTTGCTCATCAAGATGGAAATCTTGCACACTATCCTAAGACTGAGGCCTAAAAACTGTCTTTTCATGATCGCGCGTCAAGATTTCCATCGCGCAACCATCGCGCGACCAACTATAAACCGGCCTTTACAGTGTCTGTATGCATGCTTGATTGTAATTAGTATATTCCTCCACAAGGCCTATTTGGCCCACATCCCTTAATAGGGATGTCACATACAGGGTGTTCATTGACAGTTTGAATTTATTGTCAGAAATATTTTTAACCAAGTTCTGAAACCTTTAGCACTTCATTTGTTTTTTATCAAAATGAAGAGAGAGAATAAGTAGAAAGTTATTAGATAACAAATAAATACAAGTATTGGACAATGGACACACTGTATGAATTATGGATAATGGAGTTGATTCTACTTTTCAAAATGTACATCTTGAAAAGCTTGGAGTTTTTGTCAATGAATGAGGTGAAACTAAAAAGTATACAATCATATATATTTTTAAAAGTTTTCCTATTTATCCTTAATGTAATTGTTTCTCCTCTTTTATCTCTTTTATTTTTGAATTTTCTTCTTAAAGAAAGTATCCCTTGAAATTAACTTAAAAGAAAGTAACAAGTGAATTTGTTCTCTACTTTATTTTTTGGAAACGTTGTATTTAATGGAATTGTTGTTTTTGGTTAGATTCAGTACACTGGGCTTAAGTTTCTTGTGTTGCCAAATAGTGGGTTTTGGGTCCTTTAGCGTAGTGGTGTAGCAGGAGAGTCTTTCACTTCATTAAGGCAAATTGGGTAAAAGTTTTGTCTAAAATCGCCCTCTTTTTAATTCACCTTCCTTCAGCCCAATCTAAGTTTACAGTGGGGACAAAATCCATGTTGATAGTGGTATTTATTCTCTTACCTCTGAAATGTTCAATGTTTTGGAAACACTAAACACGGTAACCACTGAACACAGTAAGACCAGTTATTCTATTGTATTTTGGGTTCATATCTATAACATATCTGATTTGGTTTTATTACTTTAGAAAAAAAACTTATTTTTGAGGCTTATCAATTCGAATTATATGCTTCCATACTTTGAATTTTTTTAAAGTTTGGGTCATTTTGAATACACTTGACATCAGACATGCTATCCTAACAATGATCGTGTTTTTTGGTTTGAAGTATATTTAGTTTCGTCACAACTTTTTCCAATTTGGTATTTTATTAACACAAAACTTCTTACACCAATTCAAAGATATTGACAAAATAGGGACCCAGCCAACATTAAGGTCAGATAGCTCAGTTGGTATGCATGATGCCAGAAACGTAAATCCGGAGGTTCGCAGTTTCAAATCCTGCTCTTGTTCAATTTTCTTTGTTCCACCCCAACAATGTTGTGAAACATTTATGTTGAGGCCTACCAAGTTGCATTCAAAACAACCCCTGCAGCTGCATTATATATTGTTAAATAATCTTATACGCGGTTAATATAATGTACACTGTGTGTATAAACTATTGCAATGTCATGGTGTATAAAATAGTATAAAATATGTGTACGGGTTTGTCCGTTTTCAATCTGCAATTTTTTCAATTTATGAAGATACCAACTTCATGAACATTTATACATACTAATGCTATAGATAGTTCCCAGAGGAACGCCATTTTTACGGGCATTTGAGGTTTTGGTTTTGAGCTGCGTCACAGCAGTGTAATGTTTATACGCAGCCGAAAATGAATTACGGACCAACGCTAGTTTACTCAAACTCTCACGCATGGCATGCTGTAGATGCAAGCAACACAGACAGTTTGTAGCCGTGAAGACGGCCGACCTGATGACCTCAAGTGGGAACTATCGTAAAGGCACCTTTATATTAAAGGTTAAAAGTTTATAATGTTGAATTGATGTACACTTCTGTCTGTCAACAACTATGGAGCTCTTGAGGTGCCATTTAACTTTTGTAATCAAGATAATTTTATCTCAAGATAACAATATCCTGAAAGATGGCAAGCCAAGAACTCTGTAGGCAACAGAATTTAATAATTTACGTAAAAAGCTGTCACAGATGTACTCACATTGAAAACAATAATAGTCATGAATGTAAACTTATCTTGGTACTATTTCACCTCGGGAATGTTAATAAAGGGAGTCATGCTGTGTTCTTGAAATACATTTTTCCAAGACTCATTTGTAATGGTTTGTTAATAATCTTAGAAAATGTTTAAAAAGCCTAGGCGGAAGTGCTAGCTAACGAGAATCTTTTAAAAGCCAAATATCAGAAACTATAGCTCTCTACTTAATTTTCCTTCTAATTTGTTCAACAGTGCAACCATGTGATTCGCATTGATTTTTGTTAAAACATCTTGGACGGTATGGATTTAAAAAATGAAACACCACAACATCGAGATAAGTGGATGGCTGACACGCCCACAAGGTTGAATAAAACATCAAAATTATTACAATACAATTAAAGCTTAAAACAATCTAATAGGTTCAAAATTTCAAATGGGGGGGGGGGGAGCATGTGGCTTGTCCTGATAAACCAGTAGTTATCAAACATTACACTAACTTAGACCATTGTTCAAATAGCAGCAGCACAATGGTTTGTTTACCAGCCAATAATTGAACTAATAAACCAGTAGTTATCAATCATTACACTAACTTTAACCATTGTTCAAATAGCAGCAGCACAATGGTTTGTTTACCAGCCAATAATTGAACTAATAAACCAGTAGTTATCAAACATTACACTAACTTGGACTATTGTTCAAATAGCAGCAGCACAATGGATTTTTTACCAGCCAATAATTGAACGAATAAACCAGTAGTTATCAAACATTACACTAACTTGGACCATTGTTCAAATAGCAGCAGCACAATGGATTGTTTACCAGCCAATAATTGAACTAATAAACCAGTAGTTGTCAAACATTACACTAACTTGGACCATTGTTCAAATAGCAGCAGCACAATGGTTTGTTTATCAGCCAATAATTAAGCTGATAAACCAGTCGTTATCAAACATTACACTAACTTGGACTATTGATCAAATAGCAGCAGCACAATGGTTTGTTTACCAGCCAATAATTGAACTAATAAACCAGTAGTTATCAAACATTACACTAACTTAGACCATTGTTCAAATAGCAGCAGCACAATGGATTGTTTACCAGCCAATAATTGAACTAATAAACCAGTAGTTATCAAACATTACACTAACTTGGACCATTGTTCAAATAGCACCAGCACAATGGTTTGTTTACCAGCCAAGAATTGAAATAATAAACCAGTAGTTGTCAAACATTACACTAACTTGGACCATTGTTCAAATAGCAACAGCATAATGGTTTGCTTACCAGCCAATAATTAAGCTGATAAACCAGTCGTTATCAAACATTACTTGTGTGAACATAGGCATAATACCCAAGGTAGCAAGAGGATAACTGCTCTCCCAATATCTGGTGAAACAGTGAGGCAAACTTTGGCATAGCATGAAGAAACGTATGAGAAAGCATAAACAAAAATTGTTCGCCTGGTGTTGGAAATTAATAATTTTTCTCTGTGGTGAAATTTTGAGGTAGCCAATCCTGCTGTCTCCCTTGACCAAAGCGCCCTCATAAGCCCACGAGTGTACACATTGTTTAAAGCCATTGGACACTTGAAAGACTTCCCTTGAAATATTATTCCATGAAATGCTTTACTTTTTGAGAAAACATTAAAACAATTATCAATTCTCAATATCAAGAATTATAACGGATTTTTTAAACATGTCATGACATGGCGAAATGTGCAGAAACAAGGGTGGGTTTCCCAAATATTTTCTCCCAACTCCAATGACCAATTGAGCCTCAATTTTCACAGGTTTTTATTTTATATATAAGTTGTCATGCTTTAATTTATCATTACATGGATGTGCCACCCTGGAACTCGTCAATACTTGATAATGACATAGAGGTTCTATTTCTACCTCCATGATACTAAGTACTTGACTACAGATACTGATAAGAGGTTCATGCAAGGGATTGTTCTTGAAACGAGTGAAGATAGGACTTTAAATGTAAAGTGCACTTCTTTTGAACTGTTACAATTTTGTTGTTGCTTTCTTTTGGGGCTAGCTGACATCAAGACGAAAGGGTCTTTGTATCAAAGAAATACTCTCCAAGATTAGGCCCCGCCCTGCTGATGTTTCTCAGATGATCCCCTAGTTCCTTGATAAGAAGCATTTGCTCTCGAAGAAAATCCCCAAGAAAGCTTTTAAACTGCAATAAAAAAAATTAAACGTATGTCATGCGTTTTACATTCGTAGCCTGGTCATGAGGCCAATCGCAATACTTAAATCTTGCTCGTCTCCCTGGGAAGTATACAGCCCCAGGCTGCTATGGTGCTCAAAAGGCTTTTTTCATTCACAATATCAACCTCTACCCTTGCAGGTACCCATTTATACCCCCCTGGATGAAGAGAAGCAATTTATTTCAGCATCGTGACCAGGATTCAAACCATGCTCCGATGACTTAACCACTGAACTCATTGCTCTGAACCACTCAGCCATGGATTTTTTGGGCCAGAATTACTTTTATCATCGAAGCAATCAATGGATGGTATTACGAAATCTACACAAAGTAAAACAAAACGCCACTCTACCTGAGCATCCTTGTTGGCAACAGCAACGTTGACCAGCTCCAAGAGAGCTTTGTTAACCTCCTTCTCATGGACCAGTGCAACTTCAAATGCTTTTTGACCAGTGGAAAAGTCATGATTCAAAGACTATACCAGAAAACGGTAAAGGTGAAAAACATTGGTTAAGGTGAGATTCATAATTGCATTTTATTTAAGGCTGTATTCTATCTAAAAGGTAGGATTATAGATTAGCTTTCACCTATGTAATAACTGATTAACAAGGCCTAATTACGTTTTGGGGTGGTTTTACAGAAATTCCCCGTCCTGGACAATCGGAGCATACTGATTGAAATTTTAAGTGATCAACCACCCTACTGAAAATGATCAGCAGGGCCCAATTTCATAGAGCTGCTAAGCACAAAAATAATTTGCTTAACATGAAATTTCTTCCCAGTTAAAAATCGGATTACCAACCAAATTTCCACCTGATTTTCAGGATAAGCAAACAACAGCTGTATACCAGTAACAAGCAATATGCAACCTATGGAAATTTGGTTGGTAATCCTGTTTTTATCAAGGAAAAAAATTCATACTAAGCAAATTTTTGTGCTTAGCATCTCTACGAAATTGGGTTCAGAGCATGCTGATTGAAACCCTGAGAACCTACACTACTCAATTGAGATTTACACATGGTGCTTCCCCAAATCACACCAGGGCCCAATTTCAAAGAGCTGGTAAGCACAAAAAATTGATAAGCATGAAAAATTTCCTTGATAAAAACAGGATTACCAACCAAATTTCCACTTGTTGCATTTTGCTTGTTACTAGTATTCAGCTGTTGTTTGCTCATCCTGAAAATCACGTGGAAATTTGGTTGGTAATTCTATTTTATCGAGGCAGAAATTTCATGCTAAGCAAATCTTTGTGCTTAAGAGCTCTATGAAATTGGGCCCTGCTCATTACTCCTTTTGATGTTGAGCGAAGGCTTCAGTGCAGGGGTGATGATTTTGTTTTGAGAGAGAGAGAGAGAGAGAGAAATTACCTTAATGTCTTGAAGGTAAATCTTACCACCTCTTTTGTTTTGGTAGACCATCAAGCTACTGGCCACATTTTTCTTTTTGTCAGAGAGTTTCTGGCAGTAACTTTTGAAGCCTGGAAGAGCTACATCTGATCGATCAAAATGGTAAGCCTGGAGGGAAAATTGACATTGCTAAAATTATAAGGTCTTCAAAAAAAAGTGTTTTTGTTTTATTTAGGATATTAACACTCATGGAGCTGCTGCAAACTTGTCAAACAAACAAAATGAATTATCATGAAGCAACTTGTCCTATTTACCAAAACAAGAAATTCAATTTATGGAGCAACTTGTCCTTTTTAATAAAATAACAAAATAACAAAATCAATTTATGAAGCAACTTTGTCCTTTTAAAATGTTAATCAAAACAAAGAAATTATTATTCCTGGAACAAAGGTACCCACAAAGTTTTCTTTGTAATTAAACTGGGTCCATTTGTTGAGTATTCTTGAGAAACAGGAATAATATAATAAAACAGTAAAGCAAATCCCGAAAACTTTGGGTGCAGCCATGAAAGTGACAGTATAGAGACAAATCGTAAACAAGTCTATAAACAATGGTAAAAATGAGTGACAAAGTGATGGCAGGATAGAGGATATTCCATTTTCATAATCTCATAAAGTTAAAACCATAACCATGATGTAGTAAAAGCAAGCACAAAAACTTTAAAAAAGGAACAGAAAATTCTTGCCTAGCAGAAACATTAATAATAATAATAATAATAATAATAAGACTTGTAATGCGCACATATCCACCCTGCTGGGTGTTCAAGGCGCAGTAAACCAAAACAAAACAAAACAAAAACACAACACAAAGAAAAACAGACACAACAAAATTAGTCATTGAAAACCTGTGACATAAGATAAGTTTTGAGAAGGGACTTGAATTTTGCGGTACAAAGACAAGATCGAAGATTAAGTGGTAGAGAGTTCCAGATGCGTGGCGCGGCTACAGAAAAAGACCTGTCACCCCATGAGTGTCGAGACTTGGGTTCAATGAGGAGAAGCATGGAACTTGATCGAAGATTCCTTGATGGAGTGTAAACTTGAAGCAGTTAATAAAAGCTAACATTATGATTGTTGCTAATGGGGGGGGGGGGGGGGGGGGGGGCGATAGTCTACTAGTACTACTACTAGTACTACAAAGTGGAAAGAAATTTGCTATGCCTAATAAGTACCACGGGGGAGCCTCATAGTTTCTAATTCTAGAAGTACCCAATTAGTAACAAGCAGTATTTTATGCTAATGAATCTTGGGCCCTGTGTTATGTGTACATAGTATACTTCTAGAAACTATAAGACTCCTTCCTCACAGGGAATGCCAGTAACAGGTGAGCCTTATAGTTTCTAGAAGTATACAAAAAATACATGTCCCCCAGTGCCAGTGTGTCTGGAGCGCTACGGTCCCTAATACTACACACTCCACTGGGATGAGTTCAATTTTCAACCAGGCATAGATTACTAGCTGTTGTGTAGCCCATAACATAAATTGGCCCATCCACTCGTCACGGAGTGGATTGGACCAATTTATGGGGCTAGCTAGTTCGCGTAGTAAACACTGGTAATTTGAAGGCCATCCTTTCAACAGCAGGTGCACGTGTGTCGTCTGCATACACCTTCCTCCCTGCACAAAACACTAAAACGGCACACCACAACAAAACTTACCATTCCTAAGTAAAAGTAAGACCCCTGCAGTTGCATATGAATTTGCTTATTGATACCTGACTCACAGTCTCGAGGGAAGTTCTGCCTAACTTCGGGTACCGGTGTAGAAGCCATTTTTAGGAGAAAAACACCCTACTACTAGCGAGTTTTTTCTAGCCCTATTATGGCACGAGATACATTAGTATTGGTTCCAAGACCATTGGTGTTGCGCGGTCACACACACAAACAACGTTCCGATTAAGCACGGCAAAAACTGTTCACGCTTGTTATGAACGAACGCTAGCGGGCGCTCTGTTTCGGCCGTAGACCTTATCGCAAATACCAATGCGCAAGCGCAGACTGTTGAATGAGGTGCATTGTGGGATATATATGAATCAAATTTGTAATCAGCTAGACCACAATGCACCTAATTCCAAGCTTTACGCGCGCGCCCCAGTATTTGCGAAAAGGTCTATGTCCGAAACGACGACTTCGGCTACAGCTACGTCTAGATCAGCGCGTCTACCAGTGTTGAAGAATAGCAGACGCGCGCGATCTAGCCGTAGCTGTAGCCGAAGTCGCCGTTTCGGACGGTAGATGTTAGTTTCCAAACGCCAGGAGTCGATCGCTACTCGAAAGGATCCGATGTAATCGGTAGTCGTCAAACGGGGCAGCAATACATAGACTCGCTACCATTCCTTGAGCTTTTTCTCCCTAAGATTTGTTTGTGTATTTTTGTATGGTAGCTACACCGATGTTTTGGAGTTTCGCTCTTAAGTTCAGACATTTGTTTTATTTATTTTTATTCACAACCATTAATATACAAAGGGGTCATGTATTGCTGATTTTTAAAGTATATTTCCAGATTTTTAAATAAACAACAAAGCAATGTGTAGCCACAGAATACAAACTCTTCATCAACTAAAAGATGATTTGTTAAAAACTGTTTATCAATACGTTATCTTTCAGATTAAGCCAATCAAAGACTGCCATTCCCTATACAAAGGATTCCTGTAGCATTACTGATTTTATCGTATTTTTATAAAACTCCATTACATTTATTTCAGATTTAAAAAAATTAAAGACCACGAGTCTGCTGTGCGAACAGTTTACAATTTCATCAACGCCACGGGTCGATTTGTAAAACAGTTTATCATTACGTTATCATTCAAACGGAGCCAATCAAAGACTGCCATTTCCTATACAAAGCATTCATGTAGCAAAACTGATTTTATCATATTTTTATAATGCTCCATTATATTTATTTCAGATTTTTGAAAATTACACACCACGAGTCCCTTTGCAGCATACTGTGCGTGTGTACAACACTGCTGTGCGTACAGTTTAAGATTTCATCAACGCCACGGGTCGATTTGTAAAAACAGTTTATCAACACGTTATTGTTTAAACGAAACCAATCAAAGACTACCAGTACCTAAACAAAGGACTCATGTAGCATTACTGATTTTATCATAATTTTATGAAGCTTCATTATATTTATTTCAGATTTTTGAAAATTAAAGACCAAGCGAGTCCTGTCGCAGCATAGGCTACTGTTCGTGTGTATTCAACACCGCTGTGCGCACAGTTTACGATTTCATCAACGCCACGGGTCGATTTGTAAAACGGTTTATCAACATGTTATCATTTAAACGAAGTCAATCCAAGACTGCCATTACCTATACAAAGCATTCATGTAGCATTACTGATTTTATTATAAATTTATAAAGCTCCGTTATATTTATTTCAGATTTTTGAAAATTACACACCACGAGTCCCTTTGCAGCATACTTTGTATGTGTACTACACTGCTGTGCGCACAGTTTAAGATTTCATCAACGCCACGGGTCGATTTGTAAAACAGTTTATCATTACGTTATCATTCAAACGGAGCCAATCAAAGACTGCCATTTCCTATACAAAGCATTCATGTAGCAAAACTGATTTTATCATATTTTTATAATGCTCCATTATATTTATTTCAGATTTTTGAAAATTACACACCACGAGTCCCTTTGCAGCATACTGTGCGTGTGTACAACACTGCTGTGCGTACAGTTTAAGATTTCATCAACGCCACGGGTCGATTTGTAAAAACAGTTTATCAACACGTTATTGTTTAAACGAAACCAATCAAAGACTACCAGTACCTAAACAAAGGACTCATGTAGCATTACTGATTTTATCATAATTTTATGAAGCTTCATTATATTTATTTCAGATTTTTGAAAATTAAAGACCAAGCGAGTCCTGTCGCAGCATAGGCTACTGTTCGTGTGTATTCAACACCGCTGTGCGCACAGTTTACGATTTCATCAACGCCACGGGTCGATTTGTAAAACGGTTTATCAACATGTTATCATTTAAACGAAGTCAATCCAAGACTGCCATTACCTATACAAAGCATTCATGTAGCATTACTGATTTTATTATAAGTTTATAAAGCTCCGTTATATTTATTTCAGATTTTTGAAAATTACACACCACGAGTCCCTTTGCAGCATACTTTGTATGTGTACTACACTGCTGTGCGCACAGTTTAAGATTTCATCAACGCCACGGGTCGATTTGTAAAACAGTTTATCAACACGTTATCATTCAAACGAAGCCAATCAAAGACAGTCAGTACCTAAACAAAGCATTCATGTAGCACTGCTGATTTTATCATAATTTAATAAAGCTCCATTATATTTATTTCAGATTTTTGAAAATTAAAGACCACGCGAGTCCCTTTGCAGCTTAGGCTACTGTGCGTGTGTATTCAACACCGCTGTGCGCACAGTTTAAGATTTCATCAACGCCACGGGTCGATTTGTAAAACGGTTTATCAATACGGTATCATTCAAATTAGACCAAGCAAAGACAGTCATTACCTAAACAAAGCATTAATGTAGCATTACTGATTTTATCATATTTTTTATAAAACTCCGTTATATTTATTTCAGATTTTTGAAAATTAAAGACCACGAGTCCCTTTGCAGCATACTGTGCGTGTGTACAACACTGCTGTGTGTACAGTTTACAATTTCATCAATGCCACGGGTCGATTTGTAAAACAGTTTATCATTACGTTATCATTCAAACGGAGCCAATCAAAGACTGCCATTTCCTATACAAAGCATTCATGTAGCAAAACTGATTTTATCATATTTTTATAATGCTCCATTATATTTATTTCAGATTTTTGAAAATTACACACCACGAGTCCCTTTGCAGCATACTGTGCGTGTGTACAACACTGCTGTGCGTACAGTTTAAGATTTCATCAACGCCACGGGTCGATTTGTAAAACGGTTTATCAATACGATATCATTCAAATTAGACAAATCAAAGACTGTCATTACCTAAACAAAGCATTCATGTAGCATTACTGATTTTATCATATTTTTATAATGCTCCATTATATTTATTGATGATTTTTGAAAATTACACACCACGAGTTCATTTGCAGCATACTGTGCACATGTACTACACTGCTGTGCGTACATTTTACAATTTCATCAACGCCACGGGTCGATTTGTAAAACAATTGATCAACACGTTATCATTCAAATTAGACCAATCAAAGACGGTCATTACCTAAACAAAGCATTCATGTAGCATTTCTGATTTTATCATAATTTTATAAAGCTCCATTATATTTATTTCAGTTCTTTTTTAAATTAAAGACCACGAGTCCCTTTGCAGCACACTGTGCGTGTGTACAACACCGCTATCGCACAGTTTAAGATTTCATCAACGCCACGGGTCGATTTGTAAAACGGTTTATCAATACGATAACAAAGGATTTATTTAGTATTACTGATTTTATCCCATTTGTATAATGCTCCATTCTGTTTATTTCTGATTTTTGAATATTGTATCATAAGAAAGTGGCATCTAGAGAAGGAAGGAACAAACAAAAATCGGTGAGAAATAAAAATGTGTGGCTCTTCCATACAATATCCTCTTTTTATATCAAGTTCTTCATTTAGTCAAAATTTAAATGGCCTGTCTTAGCTCCGTAAACTTAGTAAATGACCAAAATTAGGTTCAGAAAGTTTTGTTGGTGATAGTATTAAAACAATTGAATTAAAATTAAGGGGGGAATGAAGTAATGTTTTCACATACGACACAGAAACACTTTGGTTTGATAAAGCATAGAGGAAGGCTGTCCTTCATCTATGATGTAAGTGAGTAAGCCAGCACAGACCGGCTATCAAGGACTGCAAGGCACTCAATTGGACGAAACAGTTAAATAATTTCCCAATTCTTTTGTGCATGGTGATTTGCCCATTTGTACAGTTTGTGCACAGTTCTCCAGTTTCGACCAATAGAGGGCGCTGTTTTCCAATAATTTTTTTCTATAATTATAACAACTCGTACTTTGCAAGTTTTACCATTGACGACTTTCACATGTTATTCGGGACTACCATAAGTACATGTGGGGGAAAAATCAGGTAGTTGCTGATTTCTCTGTAAAAAATAATATATCTAGAGCGATAGTATGAATGTCACTAGTGAAGACACTCAATTTTGTCAAATAAGCAGACGATTTATTTTTGTTTGTCGTGATGGCCTAAAATTGACTGAAAAAAATTGTAGGCAACTGTTCCGTACTTTCTTTTAAATCTGATTGTCTTTATTATATTTTCATTACCAGGGTGTGATTAATCCTCTTTTTTTCTCTTTTATTCCAATTAATAGATTTTATAACTAAGATAAAATTCATGAGAAAATTAACTTAGATAAAAACCACATGAAACACCCCAGATTGTGGGCTTTCAAAACCAAAGAAAATTAGTGTAAGAATGCCTCGCATTCGGATGCTTTCGCGCTCGCAAGCTTCACGCTTTGCACATTATTTTTATTGATTTTTTTATTAGTTTATTTTCGATGTCAACAACCTATCACACCCCTGCCCATACGGTGTTAATTTTTTTTCTCTTTTTTCTTTTTTAAATTAATTTATTAATTCTTTTTGTACTTTATGCCTCCGAAGAAGGTCCTGTTTGGATCGAAAGCTAAGGCCATTTATACCTTACTCATTATATATTTTATTTGTTTATTTTATTTATTTATTTATTTATTTATTAATAGATTTTCTTGGTCAATTTCGGCAAATTAGCAGCCAATTTAACCATCAACAACCTGTTCTAATTCGCGCGAAATCGAAAGCTACTGAAAAGGGTAATTTCGTTTTTATGATTAGTCAAAAACTGTAATGCTGCGGGGACAGCGTCATTCAATTTAACAATTCAACAAAGCAGCATTTAAATTCGCAGACGCTTCTTCAAGCTTGTGTGTCTCGAAAAAGAATGACGATACGCTAAAATGATGTGCTAAAGGAATTTTAATAACTCGACTCAATACGAAATTGAAGGGCCGAATTCTAAATTTGAAACGCAGTCACAATTGGAGAGGCAAAACAGCTTTAATTCCAGCGCATGAAAGTTAATTCCACTGCTCATTTGCCAAATTTGACCGAGGAAACCTACATTTATTCATTGGGGGGGGGGGGGGGGGCATGTATTGGAAACTGACCAAGACCTGATTTTGTATTGTGTGACAGAAATCTTGGCAGATGTTCAACTGCCAAGGTGTGAAGAGTGTTTGCCTTTACATTATAAAGGAAACAACTTTTAAACCAAGCGTGTCTTCAGTTTAGATATAAGTGAAGTTGTTTGTTTCATTACTTGAAATTGAATACATGAAAACCATTGCTCCCGGTCCATCACCAGCAATTTTTTTTCTGCATTCGTGTAAGTTGTAGGACGACATAATCGACGGACCATCAAAGGGCGGGTCCTTTTGATAAAAAGTTTTACAAATCGACCCGTGGCGTCTTAAACTGTAAACTGTACACACAGCAGTGTTATACACACGCACAGTATGCTGCAAAGGGAATCTTAAACTGTGCGCACAGCAGTGTAGTACACATACAAAGTATGCTGCAAAGGGACTCGTGGTGTGTAATTTTAAAAAATCTGAAATAAATATAACGGATCTTTATAAAAATATGATAAAATCAGTAATGCTACATGAATGCTTTGTTTAGGTAATGACAGTCTTGGATTGGCTTCGTTTGATCGATAACGTATTGATAAACCGTTTTACAAATCGACCCGTGGCGTTGATGAAATTGTAAACTGTACGCACAGCAGCGGTGTAAACAGGCAACTAGGCTGCAAAGGGACTCGTGGTGTGTACTTTTCAAAAATCTGAAATAAATAGAACGGAACTTTATAAAATTATGATAAAATCAGTAATGCTACATGAATGCTTTGTTTAGGTAATGACAGTCTTTGATTGGTCTAATTTGAGTGATAACGTACTGATAAACCGTTTTACAAATCGACCCGTGGCGTTGATGAAATCGTTGACTGTACGCACAGCAGTGATGTACACCATAAAGTATGCTGCAAAGGGACGCGTGGTTTGTAATTTTCAAAAATCTGAAATAAATATAACGGAGCTTTATAAAATTATGATAAAACCAGTAATGCTACATGAATGCTTTGTTTAGGTAATGACAGTCTTTGATTGGTCTAATTTGAGTGATAACGTACTGATAAACCGTTTTACAAATCGACCCGTGGCGTTGATGAAATCGTTGACTGTACGCACAGCAGTGATGTACACCATAAAGTATGCTGCAAAGGGACGCGTGGTTTGTAATTTTCAAAAATCTGAAATAAATATAACGGAGCTTTATAAAATTATGATAAAATCAGTAATGCTACATGAATGCTTTGTTTAGGTAATGACAGTCTTTGATTGGTCTAATTTGAGTGATAACGTACTGATAAACCGTTTTACAAATCGACCCGTGGCGTTGATGAAATCGTTGATTGTACGCACAGCAGTGATGTACACCATAAAGTATGCTGCAAAGGGACGCGTGGTGTGTAATTTTCAAAAATCTTAAATAAATATAATGGAACTTAATAAAAATATGATAAAATCAGGAATGCTACATGAATCCTTTGTTTAGGGAATGGCAGTCTTTGATTGGTTTAATTTGAATGATACCATATAGATACACAGTTTTACAAATCGACCCGTGGCGTTGATGAAATTGTAAACTGTACGCACAGCAGTGTAGTACACACGCACAGTATGCTGCAAATGGACTCGTGGAATGTAATTTTCATAAATCTGAAACAAATATAATGGATAATTTTAAAATTATGATAAAATCAGTAATGCTACATGAATGCTTTTTTTAGGTAATGACAGTCTTTGATTGGTCTAATTTGAATTATACCGTATTGATAAACCGATTTACATATCAACCCGTGGCGTTGATGAAATCTTAAACTGTACGCACAGCGGTGTAATACACGCGCACAGTATGCTGCAAAGGGACTCGTGGTGTGTAATTTTCAGAAAACTGAAATAAATATAACGGAGCTTTATAAAATAATAATAAAATCAGTAAGGCTACATGAATGCTTTGTTTAGGTAATGACAGTCTTTGATTGGTCTAATTTGAATAATAACGTATTGATAAACCGTTTTACAAATCGACCCGTGGCGTTGATGAAATTGTAAACTGTACGCACAGCAGCGATGTACACAGATAAATTAGGCTGCAAAGGGACTCGCGGTGTGTACTTTTCAAAAATCTGAAATAAATATAACGGAGCTTTATAAAATTATGATAAAATCAGTAGTGCTACATGAATGCTTTGTTTAGGTAATTACAGTCTTTGATTCCTCTAATTTGAATGATAACGTGTTGATAAACTGTTTTACAAATCGACCCGTGGCGTTGATGAAATCTTAAACTGTGCGAACAGCAGTGTAATACACGCGCACAGTATTCTACAAAGGGACTCGCGGTGTGTACTTTTAAAAAATCTGAAATAAATATAACGGAGCTTTATAAAATTATGATAAAATCAGTAATGCTACATGAATCCTTTGTTTAGGGAATGGCAGTCTTTGATTGGTTTAATTTGATTGATACCATATAGATAAACCGTTTTACAAATCGACCCGTGGCGTTGATGAAATTGTAAACTGTACGCACAGCAGTGTAGTACACACGCACAGTATGCTGCAAATGGACTCGTGGAATGTAATTTTCATAAATCTGAAACAAATATAATGGAGAATTTTAAAATTATGATAAAATCAGTAATGCTACATGAATGCTTTTTTTAGGTAATGACAGTCTTTGATTGGTCTAATTTGAATTATACCGTATTGATAAACCGATTTACTTATCGACCCGTGGCGTTGATGACATCTTAAACTGTGCGCACAGCAGTGTAATACACGCGCACAGTATGCTGCAAAGGGACTCGTGGTGTGTAATTTTCAGAAATCTGAAATAAATATAACGGAGCTTTATAAAATAGTAATAAAATCAGTAATGCTACATGAATGCTTTGTTTAGGTAATGACTGTCTTTGATTGGTCTAATTTGAATGATAACGTATTGATAAACCGTTTTACAAATCGACCCGTGGCGTTGATGAAATCTTAAACTGTGCGCACAGCGGTGAACGTTGTTTACACACGCACAGTAGCCTATGCTGCAAAGGGACTCGCGTGGTCTTTAATTTTTAAAAATCTCAAATAAATACAATGGAGCTTTATCAAACTATGATAAAATGAATTCTTAAACTGTACGCACGGCAAAGTGACTTGCCACAGTATATGAAGCAATTTAGGGGGACTCTCGGTCTTAAATATTAAAATCAGCAGAACTAGATGAATCTCTTGTGTACTGAAAGGGAATGGACCAGTCTTTTGATTGGCCTTAACTTAATTGATAACGTACGTTTGTGTTGAGAAGTTTTGCAACGTGGAGAGTGATACGTATGTACCCCTGCAGTGGGTCCCATCCACTCGCAACACGAGAAATGCTGCACGGACTTGGTCAAGTCTAAAAGCGTTCTTAACAGTGTGGTTATTTCGGATCCTTTTCACGTGTAACGATCGACTCCTGGCGTTTGGAAACTAACATCTACCGTTTCGGACGAGCCCAGGACATTGTGAGATCCGTAAATCAGAGAAACAGAGCGCCCGCTAGCGTTCGTTCATAACAAGCTTGAACAGTTTTTGCCGTGCATAATCGGAACGTTGGTTGTGTGTGACCGCGCAACACCAATGGTCTTGGAACCAAGACTAGAGATACACACAAAAGAAGACCACAAAACAAGAAGACACGTGCCAGAGCGCCACCAAGCGACACTTTTAAAATCTTTACAGGCCCATTCTGCCCCCAAAAGACTGCAGTGGTAATTTTGGTCCTCCTTACTGGTTCTCAGTCCAGGCTACCATAAAGAAATTACCTATTGATGGACATTGTGAACAAATTCCGTGTATTTACGGTCGATATTTTACGGAATTTTCCCGTAGGCGTACACACACTATGTGGACAAATGGCAAGTGCTTATCTCGTAGGCTTACTATACATCCCCATAGTACCTGAGTGAAGTATAGTGGAAATTCATAATTATTATTCCGAATGCAGTTTACGGCCGATAATGTCCCAAAGGTCGGGTTCACCACATGGAATGCTCTAATCAATGAAACGCCCTGGTCAATTTTTGGAACATTGGACATTCTCTCAACCATGAACGTGACACTATATAGACCGTGTATTGGCATATTTATAATAATTTCAACCGAGATTCCTGATTACATCATTTTAACCTCGGACTGAGATCCAATGCGAGCTTGGCATCTGGTATTCTCAAAGGATTTGAAGTCACGGAGCATCAAACTTTCCAAAATCTTTTTTCAAGTTCGTTTAGACTCACTGGATCTTTCTGTGTCTTGAGAAGGCCAACCGCTCAGATTGCAGTGAACCGTCATCGAAGCTTTGCAAAAACAATAGGCTGCACAATCAAAGGCGCACCCAAGGGGGGGGGGGCTTGAGCCCCCGCCCAGTGCATAATAAAAACCTTTGCTGAATTATTGACTGGTTTTTGCAGTTCGTAATTATAGACGATACATTTTATATGAATCAGAATTGCTTAGAGAGTATGTTTTTCTTCTAGATTTATGCATAAAGAGGCTTACATCCACATGTCATGAAACAGGTCCAGCGAGTTGGATATGGGGACGCAGACGCGTTTGGGGACGTAGCGTTTTATTTTCCCTCGGCTTCGCCTCGGGAAAATAGAACGCTCTGGGGATCACCTCGGGAGTCATAGTTTTAACCAAAGCACTCGAAGCAGTCAATATTTGTATAATATTGCACGGCTAATATCACTACCATGCGTCTTGTGTGTTCTATGTCACGCGCCAAGTTTACTTGAAGATAAATACGTTATCACACGCGCGCTCGTGTTCCTTTTACCTCGTCGACTAACACGTCGGCCATTTATGGGGGTCAAAATTTTGACTCCCATAAATGGCCGACCATGTTAGTTCGCACAGTAACAGGAAAACCACGCAATTTCAAGGCAAACTTGTGTGGATCATTGTATTCTACTTTTAAAACATCTTTCCAACAATATGCATTTTATAAAAAACGGTTACAAACGCTTTTGTTTTGACCAACTCGTCCGATCCAAGGCAACGTGTTCCTTTAAACTATGACTCCCCGAAGACTATCACACGGCGTGCAGTATACACATACGTCCGTTTCGTGTACGAGGATGATAAACTAATAATCTGTAACCATTTTCGGATTACATGACACTACATTTTACTCGTGCAATGGTTAAAACTATGACTCCCGAGGTGATACCCGGAGCGTTCTATTTTCCTTCGGCTTCGCCTAGGGGAAAACCTCTTGGGATCACCTCGGACTATAGCGCAATGCAATATCACACACGGCCGTTGTCTAGTAAAACTAAGACATATCATGTGACGCGCTCTAAACCAATGACAATAGACTGTGAAAGTCTCGCGCGCACCGGAGCGAGAAAACACGACAACTGAAGAACTTTATTTTTTTTATGAATCAAATCTTTGCTTTAATTTATTCTTAATGCTGAATCTGAACAACAAAAATACCCTATAGAGCTTGTTTAAATTAGTTTTAGCTTTTTAAACAAACACAATTATCGGTTAAAGTCAATGTATAGACGAAAGTAAAACTCTGGGACAAGGATGTTTGTTTGATCTTAAATTTTTTGAAACCCATTTGTAAATGTGCGCCCGAATGTGAAACTACTCACAGCTGGTTTATACGCAGACGCACGATGATCGCAAGGGCGTTAGATAAACGCATGACGCAGTTTAAAGAGGAAGCCGACGCCTAAACGACAAATGAAAAAGCTTTTCACCCCGCGCGACCAAAACAAGCGTCTGTGTACGTTTCGTGATCGGAGATGGGCACAAATTCTTAATTTTTACCAAGTAACCTGACCTGAGGTCAAGTGTAAATATGGGTTTTTCTTCGTTATTATGTTGACTTTATTTTAACTTTCATATATGATGTTAATTAGTATTACATTTTTAACAACATATGTCATTTTTATGGTCATAAACTACATTCAACTAAAGTAATGGACGAAACAAAATCTCCCCAACGTAAAACTCCATAAGGTTGGGACCACAATGGTCCCGGAAGTTCAAATCCGCGCGAGACTTGCACAGTCTATATAAGTTATCATACAAGCGCGAGTGGAATACGGAAAAATATAGCGCTTCTGCGTCCCATATCCAACGAGGCCGAAGGCCAAGTTTGTGGCATGTTTGTGTGGATCATTGTATTCTACTTTTACAACATCTTTCTAACCATATGCATTTTATAAAAAACGGTTACAAACGCTTTTCAAAGACCAACTCGACCGATCCAAGGCAACGTGTTCCTTTAAGCCATAGCACTCGAAGCAGTCAAGTTTTGTATTATACAAGTTCCTTTTGAAACTCCTATATCCATCCCCATGTCGAGAAACAGGTCTCGGATGTTTACTATTCTTCCGCCCTGTATTAAAAGAAAAAAATCCCATTACATAATAAAAGTTCTGTTTTGAAATTCTTTTACTCATCCCCATGTCAAAAAGCAGGTCTCGAAGGTAAGTTAATAACCTCTGAGACCTGGTTTCGCAAGAATAGTGTCAAACAAGCAGAGTGTAACATCCCACCTCCATGACCCCAACTGCAACTGCAAGAGGCACGGAAGTGTTTTGTCAACAAGTATACTTTAAAGGGGGATACACGCCCTTTGTCATTTTCAAATACCATTTTTTCGCTTGGTGTATTTTACCAAACCGATGATAAGACCGTATAAATCAATCATCCATGGGCGAGGCAAACATTTTGACCAATATCACCTGAGGTGGCAAAATCTAAAAACATTTTTTGAAAGGTCTGTGTCTAGGGATGGTAAATTTGATGTGATAGCAATCCCAGGGTGATAGCTTTAGTGGTAATAAAATTGCCACTTTGTAAGTCTAGTCAGAATGAGCTATAATCCTCGGGTGGTTACCAATCTGGTCTGACCCATGGACTAAATAATACGGGAAGGATCGAAAGTCATTATAGGATACCCCAAGTTGTTTTCCCGGTATGTTTGCATGCTTCGCATTCGTAGAGGTTCAATAACCAGTCACGGCACATCCATTGATTAACACAAACAGCTGTTCTCTTACATTCTGAAAAGAAAAACCCAAGTTAAGAGGGAGAGATAACGACTATTACCTTCCCCCCTTCTATAAGTTGTGAAGGTTAGGGTTTTATCGATCCTGGTTCATGAGAGGAGATAGACCTGCTTAAAGATATCTTCCTGAAATCAAGGTGGGTTAAATTTGAATGTAACTTTAAAAGTGACAGAGAGGGAAGTTGATAAAATGATAAGGAACAGGATTCGACACTATGGCAAAAGAATGTGGACACAACCCTGCCATGAGCAGGAAAACTGATTTCCTTTATTAGTGTGAGAAACTTGATAACCCGATGTGGGAAAGACGACGAGGTCGTTTCCCAGTTCTCTGGAGTAGTCACAATCTGTTTCTGCAGCACGCGACGTTTAATCTCCAATCCATTGTGGAAGTGTAGAGGGTCAAGCGCGGGTTCTCATGTACTGTTGTGCAATCTAAAGAGTGACTTGAAGCGAAGGTTAACCAGAGCGACGCGCGCACATGTCGCATTGGATGCGTGATCTACAGCAGTTTCTCCCGTCCATCAAGATAAATTATAAAACCACCATAGCCTAACGCTAATACATTTAAGTGTTATTTCTTCCTGTGTGACAATATTATTCCTGTGACCTGGTGCAAACACATCATAGCCAACCGACATTCCAAACAATGATTTAATAATAATGTATGATCTATCAAAGTTGTGAATGGAGCTGTGAGTTTGTCAGCTGATCGTTGCCCAAGAAATTGGCACTCCGGGGAATTAAACAAAAGGCGGTGTCGAGTGTCCAACGAGGAGGAGTTCGTGGGACGTTTCGAGGCTGCTCCCCCCACGGGCTGTGTAAATAAAACCCGGTGGTGGTCGTGTCTACATTAATACTATTGTTTATGGACACCAAGGCCAAAATGTCATGTCCTGGCTGCTCGGTGTGGTAGGCCTCTACTGGTAACACTTTTAAGAAGAACTCGGCATGGATGGTGGTGAGGTGAATAGTTGTTTTGCTCCGGCGGCGGACAAGAGGAGAGAAAATACACGACCACTGAAAGTCATGGTGCCTTTAATGTTATTATTTATATGCAGCTGGATTCCGGGCGGTCAATCAATGTATATCAACACCGACAGTAACGGAACCCAAAGTACTAATGCTCAACTTTTAACAAATTCTACGCTTGGAAACAACGACAACCAGACAAATTCTTTCCCAACACCGTTAACATATTCAGGTAGAACAGTGAGAGCAACGGACGAAGCATACATTGAGAATCCTAGTATAGCTGAGTTTCGGGAAACTGTTGATGTGAATGTCTTACTGAGGAGATCGTACGCCGAGGCTAGAGCCGGCTGCTCCAACATGTCCAGCGCCGAGGTCTTGAAGGGCCACGTGGAGAAACTCCGGGGAACGGCCAACGGTAAGGTCGATCTGGTCTTCCTCGTGGACAGCTCGTCCAGCGTTGGTATCACGAACTTCTTCAACGAACTGAAGTTTGTCCGGAAACTCCTTGCTGGGTTCGAGGTGGCCGAATGGGCCACCAGGGTGGCGGTAATTACATTTGCCTCTCGGCATCGTGTTGTGGTCAACATTGACCACCTGAGCGAACCTAATGTTACCAAGCATAAATGCTCCTTGCTTGGCGCTGAGCTGCCAAGTATTACGTATGTGGGAGGTGGGACTTTTACTCGAGGCGCTTTTGTACTAGCTGAGGTGAGTGTTGTTAAACATTCTTTTACTAAAGGTCCCACTCTTCATGACCATGTGAACTTTGTTTACAATAAGTGTGACCTTGTACATTCTTTGAGTATTCTGGCAGGCAAGATACTACACACGTCCTCTGGGAATGTAGTGTGTCATAATTTCCACATAAATCCAAGAGTTATGAAAGTAACAGCTGGACAAGTTTTGAGATGTGCCCCCTTTCATCGTATTAAAAGTTGATAAGAATTAGACAGTGCAATCTCCATAAAGTATAAGATTTGATGCTTTCTTCAATTGAGCTGTGTACAAATCCTGCCTGCAGGAAGTCGAGGCTCTTTGGCTCTTTTGTAAACATGTGATGTCACACGTCACATCGTCTATACCCCCACAATTAAACATGGCATTTACTTCTAAAATATTGACAACGAGCAGAGAGCAAGCTTCCTGAAGACCCACAACAAATTTATCGAAACGTCGTTTCACTATATTTACTCAAATCTATAAATCTAATACGAGGCTCGAATTGGAAAACTAAACAATGAAAGCACCCCTCCCTACTTCACAACCGCATACAAAAATGTTCTGAGAAGTTTATCATCGGTTTCCCCGTCTATTTCCCGAAACTCTTACCAAGTTGCTGCCAAGCCGGATCGGGTAGTTGCTGGTATAGTTCCTTTGTGATATGCTTTCTTTGGCATAAAAACAAAACCACACATTATTGCATAATGATCCCATTTGAAGTTTATTAGTTTTAAAGGCATGCACTGAACACTATTTAAAATTATTCAAAGTAATAATTGTTAGCACAAAAACTTACGAGCAATGGAAAGTTGTTGATATAAACAAATTGTGAGAAACGGCTCCCTCTGAGGTCACAAAGTTTTTGAGAAACTTTAGAAATAGATTCTCAAGTTATGCCTGAAAGCACACACTTTGTGCAACAAGGGTGTTTTTTTTAATAAATATTATTCTCTAGCAACTTCGATGACCAATTGACTCAAAATTTTCACTGTTTTGTTATTTTATGCATAATGTTGGGCTTAGACAATTACCAAAGATTTCAAAACTTTCTTCACACGCTAATTCAAATTTTGCAAAAAGTGGTTGAACAAAAAAACTCGCGTTCTGAGCGCGATTTGAAAAGAGTCGAAACGCAATGCAATTTTGACTGTTATGCATTGCATCTTCACAATTCGATTGGTAAGCGGTGTTTCATTTGTTTATTAATATATGTTTTATCATTCGAAGTATATGTCATTGTTTTGTCTTGGTTTTAAAACTAAACAAATGACGTATCTGTAAACATTTTCAATATATCCAAACTTAAACGACACTGTTGTGCCAGCCCCCCCCCCCGCCCATCCAAACCCCACATTTTCCTGTATTTTCTTATTTGAAAAGTATCACAATGCAATAGTTGGGTTACCTGTAAACAAGTTTGACAGTGATGGTCCTCGAAGTGTGTTCGGTGTCAGAGTTTAAATTATTAAAGGGTTATTCTTATGGGCATATTATTCCATAGCAATCTAGCTCTAAACTCATCAAATACGGCAATGAAAATGCTTGCTTGAAAATCAATTCTTTTGCAGAATTGTCTTTTTTAAAGCTAAAAATGCTTTCAATGTAAATAAGGAGAACGTCACTTACATAACTGGAACAAAACTCAGACAGTTTTGTTGTTGTTTTATACTCAGTTATATTTTCTGCAAATCTGTAAATAATATAACCATTATAGTTACAAGAACTGTTAGGCAATACTAATTGAAATAGGGGTTAAACCAACAAAGTTACCGGTCCCTATGGGGAAAAACCATTTAATATCAACGGGTATCTAACTTCACTTTAATTTGTAGAACTATTTTCGTGGTCCGGAGGGATTATGTTTACGAATTCTTCAACAACACTTTGACATATCATCGCCTCGTAAACGGAAATGAAATACGCAATATTTACAAATTGTACACGACTTTGATCTGAACCTTGATCTTCTCTCTCGGGATCTTGGTATAACCATGAGGTAATAGAATTACTGTACCATTAATTTACAGTTCGGTTAAATTACCCCAAAGACACCATGTGATCTTGATGTTGGTAGAACATGATTAGAACTAACCATGGTAAAACTATTACAGGTTCTTGGTTAAACTAACTCAAAAGACACTATAGAGCTGAATGATATTAGGCCTGTGTTTTCTCAGTATCTTGGTGGAACCATGGATATTACTAACCATGTTAGAACTATTACAGATTTGTAAAAAAGATTTGTCAAAAGGCATAACAGATGATGCCAGAAACTTGCACTACAAAAATACTTTTAATTTTTATATTTTTATAAACGACTGATTTGTTTGCCTTTCGTGTATACGTAATACTTTACTTTGTATTTCCTATGGACAAGTTTGAAATAATCTTTCTTGAGGGATAAACATAGTACAAACATAAGAATAGTGAATATTTTTCGTTTTTGAAGGCAATAGTCTTATGAGAGTACCTTCACTTTATCACATATTTAACAAAAATTTCCTTAGGTAATTCATAGTAACACAATGTATATTTCAAGTATACTTTTGATCCTAATCCCACAGAAAGTTTTAACTTCCCAATGGGCCCGTCCCAACGCCACAAAGGCTGTATTCCTCATAACGGACGGGTACTCCAACGGTGGCGACCCCCGTCCAATAGCTCAGAACCTTATCCGCAATCACGGGGTGGAAATATTCACGTTTGGGATCGAGAACGGGAACGTGAAGGAGTTGCGGGCAATGGCGTCTGAGCCAAAGCTGCACCATTGCTACATCTTGGACAGTTTTGAGGAGTTTGAAGCTCTCGCGAGGAGAGCTTTGCACGAGGGTAAGAGATGTGGCCTAATCGTGGCCATAAAATGTCTAGAATAATATGGGTTCATTGGTTACCCAATAATTTATTTATTTCCTTAATTTCAATTGTACCTTTTTATGGCATGGCAACACCCTTTTATGGGCGTTGCAACACTCCGAATTTATCCAAATGGAGCAAAATGGCCAATGTGATACCAATAAAATATTGTGTTAATTTCCCAATAATGTATTACATTTTAAGTGACTTCTTTTAAAAGCCCAGTTATTGTTTAAGATTGTTTGAGTCATTGAATTACCCAGTAGTGGAATATATTCTCTAATTAAAAGTTCTTATTTTAACTCATGTCTCAAATATTAATAAATGAGATATGGAACTCGGTTCCTCCCTCTTATGTGGAATGGTCCATTCTAGGATATCAACGAATTTGAGCTTCCAGTACAATGCACTTTGGAGAAATTTATATGGAAAAGCTTGCGGTAACACCGTGTCATTATTATGTTTGGGTGGTTCTGAAAAGAACCGTTGGTTTCAACTCAACGTTTCGATCAGTACGCCCTGATCGTCTTATGGAGAGCACGATCAGAGCATACTGATCGAAACGTCGAGTTGAAACTATTCAGAACCACCCCAACTCATTCAGAGATAATCATGACATAGTGTTACCGCATAATATTGTCCATGTCGTAATTCCCACCATGCAAAGTTTCAAATTCTTCTTGGAGAAATGTATTAATTATTGAGTATGCGCCAGGAGGTAGGGGTGTAGATAGGCGACTGCTCTGCGCTGATGTGATCATCGCTGCTGCTTGACCCCCTAATTCAAGCCAGATATCTCATTATTATTACCCACACAGATTTAATAATAATTCCATCAAAAGTCTCTGGCCGCTCGGACAGTGAACTGTAAAGGAGCACTGCCCTGTCTGCCGAACATAATATTGGAATTATTACACGAGTCCTATCTGAACATGATAAGCCATTTAGTCAGATCTGACGTCCCGTCTAGCCATCTCTACTGATTGTATACAGCCTTGGACAAAGTGCCACTGAGAACAGAGTATGCTTGTTTTCATCAGCCTGCTACAAGGTATTGTGCGCGGAAGGTGGTTGGGGACGTACCGGTATAGACAAGTTATTGCCGCTTAGCTAAGAAGGTGTGTAAACCCCCACGCAGCAATTTAGCAAGGGTCCCGCTTGCTCATTTTCAGCAAGGTTGTGGAGACTGTACCACGTGTGAAAGGACAACAAGGTTTACACTGTTCATACGGGTAGGCAAATTTGAGGGCTTATAATACGTCGAGAAAATACGCATGTAAGGCTTTTGCGCGAAAGCTTCAAAGTAAGCTATATTGGTGGCTGCAATCGAAAAATGATTACGTGCAGGAAATTCAAGAGACCCTTTTTGTAAGGGTCTAAGCGGTTTTCGTTATGTTATAAAAAAAAAAAAAAAAGGGTACGTGACAACCAAAATGTGAAATGTTCACATGTTTTTTACCTTTTTAGTGCACTGGCATGGACAGCCGTAAGTTCAATTGAGATGTTGTGTAAAACTTTCATTAAAAGAAAATACATTCCGATGATTGGTTGCAATTTTAAAATTTTATATCTGGTTAACATTGTTATAAACTTTGGCTAGGTGTGTTTTTGGCCTTTTTTCTTCTTTTTTTCTCGACCGTCGTTGGCAAAAACTCGGGCTTGCTTCGCATGTCGATATAAATGTCCTAATGGAGTAATTGAAGACTGTAGGGGATGGGCGTTTATCAAAAGTTCCGTTTAATTAAACATTTTTCAAACCCTTTCCAATAATTAAGATTTTGCACGTGCTGTTTAATTCAAAATGACCGGTTGAAAATAAGTTATTTTTATTGTCTGCTTTTAGCTGGTAATCGCTTGAGCTAGGCGTTGACCGCGATATACGCCACGTAGTACCATTTTCTTATTGCAGCTGTTATGATTTAGTCGGGTGCTCAGACGTGTACGTTTTTTAGATATGGTGCGTTGCAATTCGTATTTAAACCAATGAGAAAAAGGGTACCAAGCACTGTTCAATTGCGGCGTTTTGTTGGCAAACCGGTTGTCAGGTCGTCGTCTGCTCTCAAAAACAGGTATGTAGTGACATTTGTATTAAATAAAACGACCCTTTTTGCTAGCATATTTGTTGTAGAACGATCGAGTTAACAATAATGCCCCGTTAGTTGCAAGACAGAGAAGAATAGGCCTATCTATGTAAGATTAATTAAAGAAGTGATACACACACATGACACAGACACTGCACGTCCGCATACACGTCCGCGCTACATGTGCACCCGACTGCCGACCCGTTTACATTTTGTTATGTTTTTGCGCGTTGTCGGATTGTCGTTGCACTATATCAAAACATTTTGGCATTAGATTTGGACGAACTATGGATGAACTGTACCCTCTGACGTGTAACTGACGTGTACTGGTTTTATTTGGGGATAACTTTCCGTATGGCGCCACCACTTTTTCACTCATTTTTACAAAAAGGGATATATCAATCAGGTAAATAAGTTCCTATATTATTTCATATCGAATGAAAAAGTGGTGGCGCCATACGGAAACTTTTCCTTATTTGGAAACATTTCCTGCTACTTTTTCATTAGTTATGAAATAAAAACTTGTAAAAATTAGTGAACAACTTCAACTTGTTCAACAAGTGGTCACAGCATGGAGGCCTCTCCATGGTCACAGTATTAACACTCACAGTGGTGGCAGGATATGGGGGGGGGAATGGTTTTTTTTTTCTTCTGAATCCTGCCCGCACTTTTTTATTAGCTATGAAATAAAATTGTGTTAACATAACCCTCCTCCTGTCGGCCGCGAGGAGGAGGGTTGTGTTATCGCAACTACTTGTTTATCTAAAATGAGATATTCCTTTTTGTAAAAAATGGAAGGCAGAATACGGAAAGTTTTTCCACTATTTCCTTGACTTTTTGACAATATTTCTGATAAAACTATTTTTTTTTAACCAGAGCAGATTCACCGATAATGAACTAGACACATATATAGCTTGACAGTGCTCTAACTTGGGTATTGTTTTGTGTACTCCTTTTATTTTAGATTTCTTGGTTCCTACTAGTTGCGATAACGTAACCCCCATCGGGAAGAGGGTTACATTATCACAACTAAGATTGTTCTTGCATTAGTTTAACATTTAAAGGAGTACAGCAGCGCCCAAGTACTGGGTCTAGATAATGTACAGATGGCCTTTATTTAGAAACTAATATTCAGTAATTTATTACATAATCAATGACATAATCACAGGGCCTACTGTTTTGTCTGTTAATAGATGATTTTTTCTGCACTGATCTGCTTAAAAAAATTGCCCAAAATGATAAAAAAGACATGATTGATAAAAAAAATTGACAAAAAGCCTGATGTCTTCTCAATAGTGTCAAAGAAGAAATATTACACTCTTAATAAATTTCTGTGCTCAAAATCGATGTTTTTAGCACTAAAATTTTCTTGCAAATTTCCTATAGGGCCTATCATGTCTTTTTCATAACTTTGGCAGTTTTTGAAGCTGATGTGCGGAAAAACCGCAATTTCCTGAATCATAGGGAAACACGTATTTTGCCTTTGTAGTAGAACAGTCGAAGTAACAATTTTAAAGAGGAGTACAGCGGCCCCAGTTACTTGGTCTATATAGCCCAGATTAGACTTTTCCGTTACAGTGGCACTGAAGTCCTACCAGGGCTTATACAGCCTATAGCTTCGTGAATCTTTACAACACTAAAATGGAGAAAATATTTGTTGTGAAAGTAAATGCAATAAGCACAATTTTAAACTCTTTATTTGGGAACAAATTCTCACCTTACCTACATATCTTTAATTAACCGTTTGACCCAGTAGGTAGACAGATCCGGCAATCCCTGTCAGGGTTGCTATTTTACCATGTTTACCAACCGGTTTCCACTTCCAATTGTAACTGGTATCCTTCCTTAATGCTTTCATCTTCCTGTTGATGTTTGGACCTTGATGTGTAGAGGTGATTTACACACTGTGTGAAGTTGTTTCAAAACAACACCTGTCCTGGGTACATGGGTCGTAACTAGGTTAGGGACACCCAAATAAACCTTGGTCCAATACCGTAGCTTTACTCCGGGAGTCTGGACATACGCATGATTGATTTCGTTGAGCAAAATGTTCTTTAGTTGGCCTTTTTGCTAAGTAAAGCCAAGTTTGCCAAAATAAAAAACTTATTTTTAAATGCATGCATACAACAGGTTTGTAGGTGTCAAGTCCAGTTCATAGTTACCGTCACAAACATTTGTAGCGTAAACGGCCCTGTGGCGTCAAAATTCGCTTTGCATATGCAAAAAGTCCAGAACCAGGCTTAACACCCCTCCCCTCCCTCCCGTCCCATATCATCACCTTAACAAATATTCCTTTTTTGTAAAAATGTTCCCTCCTCCTTTCAGGGTTCTCCCCAGGTTTTTTTCCAACCTGTGGGGCATTCTAGACCCCAAATTTTTTTATGTTTGCTGAAGCACGCTGATTTGAAACACGGTCATCAGAATGTTTTCTACTTGGTGTTTTAAAAGCCCTATTGGTGCAATCTATATGGTTTTCTCTTGATGTTTTCTGTGAAAACATTTATCACCCAATATATGCGCGCATCATCAAGCAATTCAAAGCTGATATGCGTTAGCTAAGAGAACCCTACTTTTTTTCCCCATTGAGCTTTGACCTTTTCTCATCACCACTCTAGATCTCCATCTCGGAGACTTTATACTTGAGAATGAGGGACTGTGTTCATCCCTGTGTCCCCGTGGAGGTTACTGCTGTCATCCAGAAGCGACATGTCGATGTGGGACGACTACCGGTCAGTACGAGTGTATATGCCCCCAGGGTTACCATGGCAGCGGCTTGGTGGATGGTTGTCACCGTAAGTTTAAGTTTTGTGTCTCGGCTCACAACCGAGTGACAACAGTTCACATCTCATTTTTTTCGAATGCACTATAAAACATGAAAGGAAGGTGCTTTCTTCACAACCAGCTTGTGTTGCACAACACATAGGGAGCTATGCCTTAAAGACAGTGGCCACTATTAGTAATGGTCAAAGACCAGTCTTCTCACTTTGTGTATCTCAACATATGCACAAAATAACAAACCTGTGAAAATTTGAGCTCAATTGGTCGTTGAAGTTGCGAGATAACTATGAAAGAAAAAAACATCCTTGTCACACAAAGATGTGTGCTTTCAGATGCTTGATTTCGAGACCTCAAATTCTAAATCTGAGGTCTTAAAATCAAGTTCGCGGAAAATTACTTCTTTCTCAAGGAAGCTGTTTCTCGCAATGTTTTATACAACCATCCTCTCCCCATTACTCGTCACCAAGTAAGGTTTTATGCTAATAATTATTTTGAGTAATTACCAATAGTGTCCACTGCCTTTAACAACCAATCTGAGGACAAAGTAATTTTGACAAAATTTCTTGTTCAAGGACACAACCCATATTTTATTCCTTAAACCATCTCAGCTCCCTGGGGACTATATACAGCCGGTGCTGGGAGTTTCCTTCAATTAGTTCATGAATATTTTGTAGGTTTTTCACCTAAGTTAAAAATACTACTTATATGAATTATTTACTCTACAGTTTGCCCATCGGGTACATACAAGCCCCAAGCTATGCCAGGGGGCATTAGTACGTGTAAATCCTGCCCGGACCCGAACCACACCAGCAGACCAGGAAGTATTAGTCTGGCGGACTGCACTTGTAGGAATGGATACCAGGAAGAAGTCGGGACGCATGTCTGCCGAAGTAAGTGTCATAAAATCTTTGAAAGCAATTAAACAAAAGTGTCTGGAAGTAAACAAGTTGCTGAAGTGTTTCTTGCTTTGGGGGAAAGTCTTGATTTATTTCGCAAATTTCAAAGGAAAAGATGGTAACTCAGACTGTAAATTCTTCAATCATCTTACTCGGGGAATGATTTCAAGCAATTGTAAAACGAAAGAGTAATAATAACAATAAAAGACATTTGTAAAGCACCTAATGCGAAAAGCCTCTAAGCGCATAAAGCGAACAATAAAAATACAATGAGAGAAAGTTACAAATTATAAATAAGGAGATTACACAAAAGCAGCTTTAAACAAATGAGTTTTCAACGGAGACTCAAAACATTTTAAAGAACTAGCCGGGCGAGTATGCACAGGAAGACTATTCCAAAGAAATAGTGCAGCATGACAAAGATCTGTGGCCATAAAAAATGAAAAGAAGCTCTCGTAGTTGTTGAGATGATCGTAAACTCTGAGTAGGGGAATAATGGTGAACAAGTTCAGATAAATAAGCAGGAGATAGACATGCTTGAGCCTTGAAAGTTAACAGAAGAATTTTTTTTAACTGTACAAGAAAACAGACACAACAAAATTAGTCCCTGAAAACATTTAACATAGGATAAGTTTTGAGAACTGATTTGAATTTTGTGGTACAGAGACAAGATCTAAGATTACGTGGTAGATAGTTCCAGATGGCACTATGGCACTGATGGTGAGAATAAAGTCCTGACAAATACATAAAGTCAATGAATGACTGAATACCTTGATACCCGTTTGCAATCGATGATTTCAGAATCAAAAGGAATGTTAGTCAACTGACAGTCGACATGATGGTGTGTCTTTTTCCAAAGGTCGTTGTTAGTGCAAGCATCCTGTAACCTACTAATTTAACCTTAGTGCAGTATGGTGTCGTTGACTAATGTGTTGGCCAAGGATGCCTTACATCGTGCTTGACCATGATATACGGGTCAGGGCCTCAATGTCCGGACTTAAAACGTGTCTTTACTGAGAAACTGTGAACAAGCCTTGAATATTAGCCCAAGGCACAAGGCCTTGAATTGACCCTCGGCACCCACAGCAATAGAAGACTTTTGGGACACTTGGTGGCAGCAGACTCACCAGGTAAAAATCCATTGTTCTCGGTAATGTGCGCAGGCTCAGAACTACGTAAACAATGGAAATTTACCTGGTAAGTCTGCTGCCACCTAGCGTACCAAAGTCTCCCATTGCCGTTGTGCCTGTGGTACCCTTTGCAAAGTTCCAACACAAACTTACAATTTCCTCAAACCACTTTACCAGAGGAAAATTTGCTGTGCCCCTTCAGGAGTGAAGTTCAAGTCCTGAAAATTATCAGTCAAATTCTTAGTAAAAAATAAATAGTTTGAAAGGTCCATAAAAGCTTCAAATATACATCAGCCTTTGATCTCGATCAAATGTTCCTACTTTTTTCAAAGGGCCAATTAAAGGAACACGTTGCCTTGGATCAGACGAGTTGGTCTATGAAAAGCGTTTGAAACCGTTAGTTATAAAATGCATATGGTTAGAAAGATGTTTTAAACTAGAATATAATAATCCACACAATTATCACTCAAAATTGCACGGTTTTCATTTTACGTCGCAAACTAACACGGTCGGCCATTTATGGGAGTCAAATTTTTTACTCCCATTAATGGCCGACCGTGTTTGTCGACGAGGTAAAACGAAAACCACGCAATTTCAAGGCATATTTGTGTAGATCATTGTAGTCTACTTTTACAACATCTTTCTAACCATACCGATTTTATAAGAAACGGTTACAGAACGCTTTTCAAAGACCAACTCGACCGATCCAAGGCAACGTGTTCCTTTAATATCACACCTAACACATATCTTCCTGTGAGCCTCCATTAACCTTTCTGGGACCACCCAAATTTGTCGTCATCTTGTTTGAAGAGGGCCAATTTATAGAGCTACTTAAGCACAAAAAGTAGCTTTTAGCACAATAACATTATACCTAGCAGAATAAGGTTACCAGCCAAAATACCGTGTCCATTTATAGTATGTAACTGGTATCCTGCCTACCTTTGCTTAGCAGAACTTGTTGCTTTAGCAGCTCTGTGGAATTTGACCCAGGTGTTTTTCGTGCACATAAGTCTTCATAACACTGAAACTACCATCTACCTAAGATGTAAACACAAGTAAAACGGAACGATCTTGGAAGAAATCTGTAAGATAAATATTTTTTTAAATTTTTCCTAGATAAAATTATTCTTTTCAAGGAATTGTACGAATGAGACGAAAGCATAACAAAAGCACAGACATGGATAAAGTAACAGGGTTAATGGAAAAATTTATTGGGTAAATATTATCCATTGATTTTGCTTCTTTACTTTCGGGGGTAACACATACCAATATAAATCACAGACAAACACTAGTAATACAGGAAGTGAAGGCTAGGTAATGTGGCACTGATGCAATGCATACACACCACCACAGGAAGCAATGAACAAGGGTACGAACTCTCGCTGGGCGTCTGATAGGCTCTAATGGTACCCTGCGGTGGCACAGCAACACCTTGGTGTCATTGGACACCGGTTGGCCTTGAGTAACTCCGAGTCCGGAATTGCTCCAACCCCTGATTTTGTTTTGGGATCGGTTTCCATGATAATTTGATTGAAAGCTTTTAGCGATGAAAAGAAGTCACAAGTGTATTTTTGTAAATTTGTTCAAAAAATGTTTGTTTTTTACCACAGTGGTGAAGTGTCCTGCTTTATCTCCGCCAACAAATGGCTTTTTTGTGTCTGGTAAATGCAGCAGTATGGTTCACAATGCGTGCGCCATGGGCTGTTCGGCAGGCTTTAAGCTGATAGGTCGTCCTATCAGGGAATGCTTTGAAAATGCTACCTGGAGTGGGGAACCGGTTGTATGCAAAGGTGAGTTCCTAATAGCTGCTTAAAGCCATTGGACACTTTCGGTAAACAGTGTTGTCCAAAGGCCCACACTTCGTGTATCACAACTATAAAATAAAAACCTGTGAAAATTTAGGCTCAATTGGTCATCAGAGTCGGGAGAAAATAACGGGAAATCCCACCCTTGTTTACGCACGTTTCGCCGTGTCATGACATGTGTTTAAAATAAATCCGTAATTCTTGAAAATCGAGAATTGATAGTTGTATTAATGTTTTCTCAAAAAGTAAAGCATTTCATGGAATAATATTTCAAGAGAAGTCTTTCACCATTACCTTCTGTAAACTCTGTAAGTTGTTTTTTAAATATGTGAACTTTTAATTGTTTTGTTCAGAAAGTGTCCAATGGCTTTAAAGGCACTGGAAACATTTGGCAATTACTCAAAATATAAGCATAAAAAAATTACTTGGTAACGAGCAACTGATAGCTGTTGATAACACAAAGCATTGCAATTATTGGTGGTGCTGAGATCTATTGACAAAAAAATACACTCAAAAGTGGATCCTACATAAATTAATCAAATTTTAGTTTAAAATTCAACGCTTTTTTCATAAAAGAGGTAAAATAACCAGATTTCAAATATTTTCATAAAAGAGGTAAAATAACCAGATTTCAAATATAAAAAGCCATTTTTATAATGAGACCTTCGTGAAATTGTGTAAAATCTCATCTCTTTGAACTTCTCTTTTGCAGTAAAGACTTGCCCATCCCTTCCGAAGCTTCCAAATGGATCAGTCCACTGCACTAAGGAAGGCTTCGTGTTTGATGCGGAATGTACCACTCTCTGCGATAGGGGGTTTGTACTGGTGGGATCCAAGATGAGACGATGCCTGCCAATCGCTATGTGGGATGGACTCCCCTCTGCATGTAGAGGTAAGTTGAAACACTTTTGGTGAAAATGTCGAGCGATTCCTTAATAGAGACTCAAACAGCTGTGCTACTTCAGCTGCCAGTTTATGGTTCCATATTTAGTATGAAACCAAGTAGGACCTTTACTGTTTCTTGAACTACCCCTTATTCTTCGGGCCATTTCTGAAACGTCTCAACTCCTTAGGAATATGCTTCACCGGCAGCCCTGCTGGTTTACAGATTGCTAACCATGGACATCAACAACCTCTACTTTCATAGGTACCATTTAAAAATTTTTTTTTTTTTTTTTGCAAGTCGCCAGACACACAAGGCCTGAAGGCTACTTCAAGGTGTGGGCTACAATTATTTGCTGATCAAGCACCAGAGCTTGAATCCTGTGCTCTTAACTGCTCGGCCATGACACGCCATTTACTCTTTGATAATTGGAAAACAAGTGTCTTGCTTAAAGACATGTGTGTCGTGACAGGGATTCGAGCCCCTTCTCTAATAACTCTTGAGGGTCTGGTGCACCAGAGTCATGTTCTGTGACACCTCACCTTTGTATCTCTTTTAAGATGTTGTATTACGGTTGCTTAGCCTCAATTAATTCTGAACAATTTGGCACTAGGAGCGTTAAATTGACACTTTATTCCTAATCTACGATACATTGCAAAGGTGGCTAGTGTGTGAAGTGCTTGCCTTTCACCATTGTGGTTCCGGTTCGATTCCGGCAAAGACCATATGTGAGTGGAGTTGTGCGGTTCTCTCCCATGTCATGAGGGTTTTTCTCTTGGCCCTCCAGTTTTCCTCCTACGGAAATATCAAACACTTTCGATCTCTGGCTGTGCCTTGTGGTCATGCGGCTGGTAGCCAAAGGCACCTTTATACGTACCTTCATCTCAACCCCTTTGTAGACACGTCCTTCACAATTCAGCTTCTCAGCTGCAAGTACGGATGATTCTCCTTCCCAAATGATTACAACTTTAATAAAAATAATAAGAGAAATATCTTATATAGCGCAACACATAACTGGAAGAAATCTTGATGCGCTTTACAAATTGAAAACAATTACAAAGATCGAGAGAATGTCTGGGGTAGCAGCCTGTTCTAAGTGAAGATTTATTATTATTAGTATTCAATTTCTTTCTCTCCCTAGCTGTGACATGCCCTCCGGTACAGTCAATTCCCCACGCCTCCCTGCTACCCAGAACCTGCAGTTCAGAGAGACAGACTTTTGGGACAGAATGCCGCACGGTCTGCGATCCTGGGTATCGTCTTGCGGATGAGAGAGAAGACACCCGTCTGTGCTTAGCATCAGGGTCCTGGGACCAAAAAGCCAACCGGCCTAACGTTTGCTTAGGTAAGTATTGGTGAAACATTTGTGATGATTTTGTAATCAAAAATGAGGGTCAGGATTCTTATAAGAATCTTATAAGAAAAATGTTAGTTCGTCAAAGTTTTCTATTTGTCAGTAAAATTAGATTCTTATAAGATTCTTATAAGATCTTACTAATTTGCATATAAAATACTTATAAGAATCTTATAAGAATCTTAAAAGAATCTTATAAGAATCTTAAAAGAATGCTCTCAGGATTCTGGAAGATTCTTATAAAATTGTTATAAGATTCTTATTAGATTCTTATGAGAGTATTTCATGAGGGGCTCTTGAAGCTTTCCAAACACGATTTTGTCACCATGCGAGGGTGCTATATAATTGCAGTTTTGTTGTTACACAACAGATGTTACAACTCCTGACATACTTTGTCCCGATGACATCAAGATCGACGCCAATCCAAACGACAACGTAGCCAATGTGTCTTGGAACGACCCTTTGACTTTGGACAACTCCGGCGAGGTGCCGTCAGTAACCGTTACTCCATCTGTCCGTTCCCCGTGGTTGTTCACAATCGGGGAGACATTCATTACGTATTTTGCGACAGACAGAGCCGGGAATAGTGGGAGTTGCAGCTTTGTAATCACAGTTATGGGTGAGCCAAGCTTTCATTCACATGTTATTCTTTTACTCCTAGAGTCGCCGCCATCACCTGTACTCTTTCAATTGCTGCTCTTCTCAGCTCTCCTACGCTTCTACCACTCCACTTTGTCACATTGTCTATCCAGCGCAGCTTAGGTTGACCTCTGCCTGAAATTGTACCTGCGTCTGGCAGGCCTCACTGAGAGCACCACTTTGCCTTCTGCTCTAATACCTCTTTCAAACCTGCAAGATGTTGTAAAATGTCCAATATGTGTGAACTGTTTGTCGCCTTGACTTTTACAGATAGCCAGCCGCCGGTAATCGAGCGTTGTCGCTCACCTGGAGTTGTCCTCTCATCAGACCAAGACACCCACGTTGCTTGGGAGGAGCCACAATTCTCTGATAACTCGGGCCGGCCTGTGACAGTATCACGTTCCCATAATCCTGGCCTGTCCATGTCGTGGGGGACGACGAGGGTGGAGTATGTCGCCAGCGACAGCACGGGGAACACTAAGAGCTGTCACATAACTGTGAATGTTCAACGTGAGTGGATTGTGAATTGGGGTGTTCTGTTTTTTATTCAGAGTTTAGTGTGGCTCTAACCAAAGTTTTAAAACCTCACTCAGTCAAACATGGGGAAGACTTAGAGCTGTCACATAGCTGCAAATGTTCAACTCGAGTGGACAATTATAAATGGATTGAGAATTGGGTTAATCTGTTTTTATTCAGAGTTTTGTGTGATTCTAATCAAACGTTAAGAACCCCCTACAACCCGAAATATTTTGTTTGGGTTTGGTTTTTCTCCCATTATTTAGGATTATTTTGAAAAGATTTTTCCCATCAAGTGAACCTTATTTAATAGTCTATGAACAGTTGTTAGTTGCTGATAGTTGTATTTTTGTAAAGTGCTTTGAGGCCTTGCATTTGATGGTGCTATATAAATGTTTTGTTATTATAATTATTTCGTCTAAGATTTTCACTCAATTCATTTGCTAAAACCTACCCACAGAAAGTGCCTGCATCATGCCAGATAGTCCGCAGGGCGGCCGAGCAGATTGTGTTAACTCCAATGGAGGGATAGAGTGCTCTCTTGGGTGTGATGATGGGTACGCCTTTCCCATTGAGCCTGAATCTATCTACAGCTGCTCAGGGGATGGACGATGGAGTCCCAATCATGGCATGCCATGGGAGGACTGTGCAAGTATGTTAACCCTTTAAAGACACTGGAAACTATTGGTAATTGTCAAAGACCAGTCTTCTCACTTGGTGTATCTCAACACATGCTTAAAATAACAAACCTGTGAAAATTTGAGCTCAATTGGTCATCGAATTTGCGAGATAACAATAAAAGAAAAAACACCCTTGTCACACGAAGTTGTGTGCTTTCAGATGCTTGATTTCAAAAACTCAAATTCTACACTTGAGGACTCAAAGTTAAGTTCGTGGAAAATTACTTCTTTCTTGAAAACTACATTACTTCAGAGGGAGCCGTTTCCCACATTGTTTTATACTATCAACCTCTCCCCATTACTCTTAACCAAGTAAGGTTTAAGGCTAATCAATATTTTGAGTAATTACCAACAGTGTCCACTGCCTTTAAAGACCATTCATTTCTGTATAATCATCACACGGCCCAGACATTACTAATTTTGTTGAATTTTGGCACGATTATTTTCAGGTAAAATGTCAGGAAAATTAATAAGAAACAAAAATACATGGTTTTGTTTTGAGTTGTACACATGTAGATTCTATGTTTACATAGGAAACATTGGAAAATGTCAGTTCAGTTAGAAACATTTTCTTTTGACCCCATTGTTTGACAAAAAATTGATCAAATTATGCGCCCGTTTGGCGCCGCCTTTGGCATTTGGTATACGCCTTTTGCAGCCGCTTTGGTCTTCGAAGGGTTGAAATTCTTTTATTTTTTTCATTTTGCACCAAAATATGGTCTGATGTTTTAACCAGGCATAATACTCTTCCAACTTAAGTCTAATTTCGGATTTGTTTTCCTTTAGAAAAATGATCATTAAAAAGAACCCAGTGCACTTATCTATAAGAGAAGGGGTTCTCCACGGTGTTCCTGGTCCGATTGACAGCAAATTGTGCAACATCACCTTGTAAAACATTACATGGTGCTATCAGAATTAGGCCTCATAATTCAAACAGAGTCCTACATCTTGCAGGAAATATTGTATGTTACAGCGCCAGGAGCGTCACTGAGTGACGGACATGTGCGCTATTGAACAAGCCACAGTTATTATTATTATTATAAAAAATAGCCTGAAAATGTATTAAACCATGCACCATGTGAACAAGTAGATCAGCTCTTGTGCTCAACAATTATTTTCCTACTTTTTTTCAAAAAATCTCAGGGAATTTAAACAATTTTATCCCCCTTTGTAGAAAAGGAGAATCCAGACAACGCAACGCAGCCATTGGTCTTTGGATTCCCGGTGAATAACTGCGATCAAGAACTCGCTGATCAAATGGCCGCCAATATCAGAACATCTCAAGATAAAAAGGTACGTTAAATCAATAAAGAGAGAACAAAGGTTACTTGGTGGGTCCCTCTACCAGGGCTCATTTAAAAGCAGAGCGTAAAAACTTGATGTTTTTCTTGAGAAGTGTGCATTATAAATTAATATTCTTATTAACTGTTTTGTTGCTTTTATTAAATTTTTCATAATAACAATCTGTGTTTTAGGAGGGAAGTATCTGCAATGGGCCGGTGGATTGCCGCTTTGCTGGTGTCAAAGTCAGCTGTCGACCAAAAGGTACCCTTTGTCATGTTCCCTGTATCCGTTAATAACTGGTTCTTATCATTCCTAAAAAGGGCCACACTATTTTGATATCACAAATTCGCAACGAAAAATTCTCGGTGTCACTTCTTGCGTATATTTATTTTTTGTCTGCCCTGCACTGTGCAAAAAAAAGGATTCTGTTTTGAAATAATTTATTCAGTTTCAAGTTTCTTGTCTGTTCTGCAAGGTATTGGTGGTTTGGTCGGTGGTTCAATAATCGGCTCCTCGTCGCCACGCAGTGAGAGGCAGCAGCTACGAGGAGACATTGACCTGAGCAGACAGCACTTTGAGAAGTTGAAGAGTTTGCCAAGCGTCTACGTTGAGATGAATATTACAGGTAAAAGCAGTTACTCTTAGACCTGCGATCAATTTCACAAAGAGTTAACATTCATCTTTTCTGTGTATCCCCTCTTAAAGGCACTGGATATCTTTGGTAATGGACCCTTCCCATGAAATATGCTAATTACATTCACGCATGTGTACAGACCCTGGTGGTTTGCAAACGCTATGGAGTTGTGCACTAAGCAGACGCGCAATCGAGTCTGCGCCAAGCACCCATTACCAGTGTGCAAAACAGCGTGATGTTCCCTCATCTTGCCAACCAAAACGTTAGTGCGCACGCGCTATGTGCAATTTACATATTTCATGGGAAGGGTCTATTGTCAAAGACCAGTATTCTCACTGGGTGTATCCCAACATATGCATAAAATACCAAATCTGTGAAAATTTCTGCTCGATTGGAATTGTCAAAGTTGCGAGATAATAATGGAGTAAAAACATCCTTGTCGCACAAGTTGTGTGCTTTCAGATGCATAATATAAGGTTTGAGCGAAAGTATTTTATTATTTTAGTGAGAAAATACATCTATCTCAAAAACTACAGAGGAAGCCATTTCTCACAATGTTTTATACTATCAACAGCTCTCCATTGCTTGTTACCAAGTAAGTTTTTATGCTAACAGCTATATTTTGAGTAATGTCAAACAGTGTCCAGTGCCTTTAATTAGCAGGGTTTTGTTTTTTATTTTGCAGGAAAAGTCAAGCTTCCAGATGATGTCACTTCAGTGGATGACGATACCTACCAACAGTTTCGCCATTCCCTTTCCAGCGCGTCCAACTCCATCCTGGAAACCATACTGGAGGATGGTAACCTTCCCCCTGGCATGGGATCGACACCAGATACTAATTCTATCATCGTCGTTCCAACTCAACCTATTCCCGTCTGCCGACCGGGAAACATTCAGCTCGGATTGAGCCAATGCTGTGAGTCTTTTGATACTTTGAGTGTATAAAACAAATTGTCCGTTTGTGTAATTTTTTTTCTGTTTTGATTTGGGATTGAACAAAGAAAAATTTACTAGAGTGGAACTCGAACCAACGATCCCCAGATTAACATGCTGGCACTCTACCAACAGAGGTTAAGCCCTATTTTGTTGAGATCTTTGTTCTGTGTTGCCTGTCAGAAGCCATGCAACGGTAAACTGCCTTGTAGCCCGGGATCACACCCAAATTACGATACAACCTGGGAAGCGGCAGCCAGGGATCACCTTTAAAGGCAGTGGACACTATTGGTAATTGTCAAAGACTAGCCTTCACAGTTGGTGTATCTCAATATATGCATAAAATAATAAACCTGTGAAAGTTTGAGCTCAATCGGTCATCGAACTTGCCAGATAATAATGAAAGAAAAAAACACCCTTGTCACATGAAGTTGTATGCGTTTAGATAGTTGATTTTGAGACCTCAAGTTCTAAATCTGAGGTCTCGAAATCAAATTCGTGGAAAATTACTTCTTTCTCGAAAACTATGGCACTTCAGAGGGAGCTTTTTCTCACAATGTTTTATACCATCAACCTCTCCCCATTACACGTAATCAAGAAAGGTTTTATGCTAATAATTATTTTGAGTAATCACCAATAGTAACCACTGCCTTTAAGGGGATGTGACTTTTTATTTCATGTCCTTATCCTCTCCATTAACAGTAGAGTGTGCAGCTGGTACTTTTTTCAATGACATTACAAAAGAGTGTGAACGCTGCCCTCAAGGTTCTTACCAAAGCCAACCCGGCCAGATGGAGTGCATAACGTGTCCACCCGGTACATCAACGGTCAGTACAAGATCCAAGTCACTTCAGGAATGTAAAGGTAATGATCGCAAGTGTAATAGCGGGAGTAAAATCGGGAGTTTAGTGAAATTGGCCCCATTCCCAGAATAATATATTCACAAGCGTGGGATTTTTCCTACAGCCCCCATTCTAGAGCAGGGCTCAATTTCATGGCTCCTGTCTACTGTAAGCAAAGAATCAGCGCTAACGGAGGCAGGGAATTCGATTTAGTCTGATTTCCAAATTATTTGCCCTTGGAAAAATCAGAAAATTGTAAAGTGCATGTTGGTAAGTACTTGTACTTAATAATACTTGTTCCTTCTTTTTCCTGAGAACCAATATCATGCCTGCATCAAGCAGAGCAATTGCTCTGTGTGATGCAGGCATGACATTGGCCCAATGTCATTGATGACATTGGGCCGAGACCAATGTCATTGATGACATTGGGCCGAGATGTCTTTACCGTACCGATTGTTTGTCTTGTCCTACTAGATGTCTGCAGTCAAGGCAGCCACTCCGATACTGGTCTGGAGCAGTGTGAACCTTGCCCTAAAGGGACTTACCAACCCTACTCCGGCAGTCTGGACTGCATGCCATGCCCAGATGGGACGTCTACTCTCAAGACTGGCTCAATCTCACTTGCTGAGTGTACAGGTTAGTATGGTGGAATCATTAGAATGATCTAAAGACCCTTTGCATATGACGTCACCCCATAGAGTTATATATAAGAACTAGAGGGCGCATGGGCCTAGTTATGCGGCCCAGTATGCGGCCATTTTGTAAGTTTCTTTTTAGACCGCAGGCATATAGCGTCTTTTCAATATCATACACACACCGTCGTGTACTTCATATTCAACAGACAACATTAAAGTTTGGTTGTGTTGTGTTCGCTTCGTTCGGTGGCTGCACTGGATGCTTCGGAGTGGATTAATTCGCGGCACGATCAGGCTGAAGTGGACCTTGGATTTTAAGGTGAAAAGGGCACTCTGGCCATTGGGGAAAAGGGCACGGCAAACTTGGCCGTGATGTTTGGTTATTTTCAAGGGGCATCACGGCCACTTGAAGGGCAACTACGGCAATGGCCGTCGTGGCCGCCGTGAAGTTCCAGCCCTGTCAAATGGACCACTACTCATAAAAACACGCACATGGATGACTTGGGGTGAATTTCACAAAGAGTTAAGACTATATCTTATCTCGCGTTGGGATGAGTTACTCGTCCTAACTTGGGACTACCCTTAAGTAAAATAACTCCTAAATATTTCCTAGGCCTTAGTTTTAGGAATTTTTGTCAGATCTCTCTTGCCGTCAAACTGTTTTGTTATGTGTTGTCCTACTACCTGGATCTGGACCTGGATAAATATTCTTTAGGCTCTAACTAGAGCCAAATGAGAAGAGAATATGACGAAGAAATTTCAGTTTTAGATATGGGATAAAAACCCCAGAGAATTATTCCAGGGAAACCCTTGCAGTCAAGTAGGAACTAAAAACCCAGTCCACATAGTGCCCTCTGTGGGATTCAAACCAGGCCCTAGATGTGGAAGTCGAGGCAAGACACCACTTCACCAACCTGACCTATGGAAGGACTTCGCCATGTGGTCTCTTCGGCTGCAGTGTCAACGTAAGAGACTATAGACCTTGTTAAAAAAGTAAGAAAGCCTGTAAATTCTCCAAAATGAATACCATCACAGCTTCAGGGGATTTATCTCTAAAACTAAAAGCTGACAAAATATCCCAGGTTTCTTTAACACTCTCACCCTGAATTTTTTTTAATTTATGCCTCTTTTTTTTTACACACTTTATTTCAGAGCCGTGCAAGTCTGGTTATGTGTCAAGGAGTGGTCTGGTGCCTTGTCTCCCATGCCCTGATGGCTATTACCAACCAGGGATAAGTAAGACTTCCTGCTTTAAGTGCCTTGGTATGATGGCTAACAGCGCTGTCACCACATGGGAAAGTTGCATCGGTGAGTTCCACCATACATAAAATGTTTGCCCATTTAACATTTTTGTTTCACTTTGAACATTTGTACTTTTCAGTTTTCGCAGGAAGGAGTTTTTGAATGATAAGCCATGCTTATATGACATTCATTTAAAAGCTATATACCTTTTAAATGTGTTCATCATATCATTGACGGTTGAGAAAATGTATAATTTCATCGCAGGTTTCACAAAGTGGTATTTTACTCAAAAGTCATAATTTGTATGAAAATTTGTTTATTCACTTTTAGGACTGCAAATGCATTTATCTTTCATTATACCAAATCTTAATCCTCAAATATGTTTAGTTTTGCAAATAAAGTAAACAACTTTTTATAAAGTCTTTTTGTTTTTATGAAGTGACAGTTTTGATACTGGCAACTGGCACAGTGCGCACTGTGGTTTTGTTAGTTTTCACAAATTATCCTATCTGTTTTTTGAAACATTTTATACTCATTCAATATTAATTTATTTTTTAACCGCAAGTAAAAGGCTAGAACATTTAAGGTATCGAATTTCACACACTAACCTTTGGGGAAATTCCCTGTTAAACAAATTTGTCCAGGAATGATAACAATAGATCACTAACTTCAAATGCAATTATTACCAAATCAAGTTTTACCTCTGTGGGGTCGGTCGCATCAGTTTGTGAAACCTTCAACGATTTGTGTCAGTTTCATTTGTGAAATTTTCGTGGCATAACCCAAGAATTGTGTTAATTTTAAACAGGTACTAAAAAAACCAACTTTCATACAGACAATATATTACCTGTCCTCCATACCCTACCTCCATCATAACATCTATCTTCCCCTCTTCCCTTCTTCAGGAACCAGCCTGGATGGTTTTAACATCAGTTCTTTGGAAGTGGTTTCATTCAACGACTGTTTCTCCATTCCGTGTTCAAATGGTGCAACGTGCGAGGCTGTGTCAGCTGGCTATGTGTGCATATGTGAGCCGGGATACACAGGTAGGTGTCTAGGAATAGTAATAATAAATAATAATAACAAATGCACAAATCCACCAAACGATCTCAAGGTGCTGTTAAACAGCCCAGTTCTAATTTCCTGTGAATGCGAATGTGAAGTGAATAAAGCATTTCACACTACAGTGTCAACACAAGATTGGCATTAACATTTTTGAAATTAAAACTACTGTGTATATTATTTTCAGGAATAAGATGTGACATTGAGATCAACGAATGTGAAAACTCCCCATGTGAGAATAGCGGCAAATGTGTGGATGGTCTGAACGGTTTTACCTGCGTCTGCAAACCAGGCTTTGCAGGTAAAGTCTCTCATAACTATTAAAATAAAAAGTATTATGCTGTGGCTGTGTGTGTCCTTAATACTCTACTCTACACTGATGGATTGGAGCTGGTCTCTCGTCTCTTTAAAAACAATTTTTGTTGTTAAATGAGATATCGCCCATAATACAAGGCCACTTCAAGATGAACTGCCACTAGGGGGCACATTACTCCTGGGGCTGAGACCTTGTTACCCCCTTCACTGTCCATCAGGATTAGAAGTAGGCATGGGTATCATACACTAGGAGCATGGTTGGTAGAGCAGAATGCACTATCTTCCCAACTTTTTACGTAGCAGTTATGGTAAAGTGCCTTGCTCAAGGGCACAAGTGTCATGACCAGGATTCAAACCCACACTCTGCTGCTGAAAGCACTCAAGCAGTTGCATGTCATTCGACACGGAACTCTGCTACATCTCGCGCAGTCGGCCAACGGGTATGGGCCCACCAACAATTACGTTGGTACACCTCTTGACCCCGTTAGCATCCTCCTTTCTCTCCACATGGCCTAACCACCTCAGCCTGAACACTGTATAATACTTTCATGTACATTTCTTGCCCATCTTTCTCAGGGGAGACTTGTTCAGTTGATATTGATGAATGTAGACCCTACTCCTGCGAGAATGAAGGTAGATGTATTGATGGCATAGCCAGCTATCAGTGTGACTGCACTCAAGGTTATTCCGGTAAGAAAACAATCTTCAAGAGTCATTTCAATGGACCATGTGACCTGTGACATCACAGCAAGAACCGCAGACAGGGCCTACCCTCCTGTAGGCCAAACAGGCTGTAAAAAATCATTAGAGCAAAACATCTAATCTTTCATTTTATAGAGATTTTGTTTTACAACTTTTTTTAACTTTAAGGCACATCTCAAAACTTGTCCAGCTGTGTTTTTTTTGGTGTTTTTTTCAGTTCTTTTTATGTTGTCATCAAAGTTGCAAGAGAATAACAAAAGAAAATTGCCCTTGTTGTACAATTTTGTGTGCCTTCAGATGTATATTAAAATACTTCAGCTACAGCCTTTTATTATTTGAGTGAGAAATAACCTCTTTCTCAACAACTTTATTACTTCAGAGGGGAGCCGTTTCTCACAAAATGTTATACTATCAACAGCTCCCCATTGTTTTTTTAACCAAGTAAGTTTTTATGCTAACAATTATTTGGGGTAATTGGGTAAATTATTTCTGGTGTGATTTGGTCTTACTGTTCGTTTCTCATTGCTATGTTTCAAAAACCTATTCCAGGCGAGTACTGTGAGGAGGAAGTGAATGAATGTTTCTCAAACCCTTGTTACAACGGAGCGTACTGCGTGGACAGCCTGGCGAGCTTTAGCTGTGACTGCCTGGTGGGGTTCGACGGCTCATTCTGTGAGATGGAAATTAACGAGTGTATGAGTGAGCCATGTCTGAATGGAGCTGAGTGCCACGACCTCATCGCTGATTACAGGTGAGTTTGATTTTTTCAAGTAGAAATGATTTTCAGCTGAAAGTTTCACATGTGAATTTATTTGCCTGTTGACCCAATTCACCTGACGTCATCATCAGAATGATCTTGGATGCGCCATTTTGGTGGTCAATGTCACTGTGCGTTATTCAGTGAAGTGCGCTTTTAAGGCGACGCGGCGTTTACACGTAAACCTGTTGACCACAAAAATGAAAAGCGTGGCACAGTCGCCGCGTGTGACGTGTGCAAGGAATTAGATCTAGGCCTTAGATCTGCATTTTCATCACACATACTCTATGTTCCCAAAACTCGGGCCTTTATCGCATAGCCACGACCCTGCAAGGTTTTAAACGGCAGTTTAAGATTTCGTCGCCTACTTTTTTATTCCCATTCAAAAATACCCTTATGTTAAAAAGTGAAATAATTTCACAAAAATAGACAATGTGACACCATTTTTTTGCTAATTTTTCGAAGTTTGCAATTTAAAGACTTGTGTAAAAATGTTTTGTGCGCGTCGGTCGATATTAATACGCGCGTGTACACAAATAGTACGCTCTGTCACTAATAGCTATGAATTGCATTATGCGTTATTTCAATAGCCGTACATTAGCTTGCGCGGTCAACACGCGAAGTCAGTCGGTCTTTAACAGCTTCAGCTGTGTCTTTATTAACCATTTAAACACCCCAACGTGACGCGCTCTCCATCAATAGGAATAGTGAAACTGTCTGGGGTATTTATGAACATCGTTTAAAAACTTCTTTCTATCTTTTTCCGTCCAGGTGTGACTGTAAACCTGGCTTTGTTGGGACTCACTGTCAGACTGATGTGGATGAGTGTGTATCATCACCATGCCGTCATGGTGGTTCATGCCTAGATGACATAAGTGGCTACCTGTGTGTCTGCCAACATGGGTACACTGGACCTCTCTGTGAAGTGGGTGAGTGTATAAATATGAAATGCTGTCTTTATGTCATTGCATTTTTACTGTCTAAGAAGTCCTGTAAGGGTCTTGTTTTTGCAGTTTTGTATTACCTTGGTTTTGCCAGTTTTTCGATTTTTTTAATCATTGTCCAATTATTTTCTATGCGCTTGTTTCCTTTTATGGAATGGGCACAATATAAATACATCAACTATTATTATTATTATTAAGTAAACAACTGGGATAAAATTTTACACTGGACCACCAGCCCGAGGCTAGTGATTTCAGTGTCGGGCAGGTAAGCTCAAGACAGGACAAGTCTGGTTGTCTTGTTTTGTTTTTAACAATTCAAAATTTTTGTCTGAAAAGATTGATGTTGAAATGTTGAGTTTGAGTCTCACAAATATTTTTCAAATCTGCAGCTGAGTATTATGCCCATAAAACATAAGTAAAGAGGAAATAAAGCTTTTATAGTTTTTGTTCAAATGAAACAGTTTGAAAATGCCTGACGTTACTTTTCCCTTCTCAGAACTTCCTTGGGATTTCAGTCTCGTCTTTGATCACTTCAGTACGACGGACTACATCTTGATGAAGGATTTACTACCTGAGATGACGGAGGTTAGCGCCTCCTTTTGGATGCGCACCACGGACTCCTTCAACTACGGCTCCCCGTTCTCCTACGGAGCGATGGACAGTCACGGCACTGCTTTGAGCAATGCTTTTACATTCATGGACTATAGCGGGTGAGTTGGTTATCCTGGCCAGCTTGAACTTGGTTGTCATTGTTCCTAATTCCCTGTGGTTCCCTCTACCACTCCATTTTCTGTCCTTACCCAATCTATCCTCATCTCTCATCTGTTCTTATTATTATTATTATTATTATTTATTCAGCCATTTCATCGATACATGACAAAACAAAAATACTTCTAGATGGGCTAGGAGAAACATAAGCAAAATAATTACTGTGGTCCATAGACCTGCCTCCCCACATCTGGTTGTAATACAAGTAATAAAATGAGTAATAAAATATGTATAAAACAGTTTATGTACAAAAAGGTAGGAAAGTTAACTATAAATAAAACATCAAAAGTTGGCAACTAAAGCAAAAAATAGTATAAAGCATGTTCCTTGTTGTATTCAAACCTGTTGTCTGTCACCGTAATTCAGGACCAGTGGTTAGTTAGTATCCTGTAGGCCTATGGTAGCTCTGTAAAACATGTTTTCTACTATTTATCTTTAACCGTATAAGTTTAATACAAAATCGGTGGACGTTTTTGTTTGGTGTCTTACAGAAACCCTTTTAACTTATCATTTTTGACATCATTTCTGTCTTTGTTCAACCCGCCTGTCTGTTTGTTCTTGTTCCTGTTTTTGATTTGTTTGTCTGTACATCAGGCATCATGTAACCACAAGTCTTGGCTTCTAGATGATGCCTCCATACTAATTTAAATTATAAAAAATATATTTATGTTTTTTTCATCAATTCAATACTTTTTGGTTTTAGTGAAAAGCTTTTCCAAAACTATCCAAAGAGATCCTTTACAAATATTTCATAATTTTTGTGACTTTCTTTTGGATAGATTCGTTCTCTATGTCAATGACTCAAGTCACGTTTCCGATGTGGCGGCAAATGATGGGATGTGGCATCACATCGCCGTCACATGGGCCAGCAGGAACGGCCGATGGGTCATCTACAAGGACGGACGGGTGGCCGACTCTGGAGAAGGACTCGCTGAGGGCGCTGTTATCCCTGGTAAAGCCCGGTTCATACTTCATGCGAATGCGAAGCAAATTTTAACATCACAGGGCTGTTTTCACAGCGAATGTTTCGCAGGAGTTGAGCACTAGTCAACTGATGCCAATTAGTCATTGCGGATTTGTGGCGTCAAATTTCGTAATGTGTTTGCAGGAAGTATGAACAGGGCTGAAGTTAAAATTATCCAAATACTTTCTAAAAGGTTTTTGACTTTTCAAAGTTGATGCCTGAAAAGGAATTCAGTAATTAAGTTGCAGCTTTGGCAGGGTTGAGAAAAGACTTTTATCTGTATTCAGACTTTTATTGACTACCAGGTAACCAAAAATGCTGGTTTTCTTCTCCATATAAAATCCTACTCTTTGTAGACTTCTTTTGTTGTTCCCAGAAGCTCTTTGGAATCTATAACTCCAGGGAAAAGGTGGACATGCCATCACTTGAATTTACCCCCTAAGATTCTAGATCCCAGTTTTACACTTTTTTTGTCAGCAGGAACTCTCATGGTGTTTTGACATGGTATTTTGTCTGATTGGTGTTTATATAAGACTTCGATATTATTTCTTGGTTTATTTCAGGGGGTGGGATATTTGTTGTTGGCCAGGAGCAAGATTCCATTGGTGGTGACTTTGCGAGTTCTGAAGCCTTCGTCGGCGAGATCACCCTCCTGCATGTCTGGAATCGTACTCTGTCCTCGCAGGAGATCTCTGCCTTGGTGAGGGACTGTGAGAGACTCTCAGGGCAGATGGGAGATGTGGTTCTAGCCTGGCCTGACACCCTCTTTGATATGTATGGAGAAATCAGACAGGTGAAGAGTCATTTCTGTGAAGGTAAGCCAAAAACATGATGAAAGGAGTATTCGAACTGCCTCTAGCTATCGAGCAATCTCGGTGTCTATTTGGTAAGACACTACTTTAGAGTTGTAAAGGTCATGGGTTCGAATTTCACTCAAGTAATATGACTGTGATTTTTTTCACAGAGCTCAGGAAAGTACCGAGTATACAGTGCTAACACATATCAGTGTATATGGGTAAAACCCAAATGAATATAATCCCTGGCTATACGGCAGTTACAGGTTGTATGACTTCAGACTGGTACCGAACAAAGATATTGACAAAATAGGGAGGCCGCAAACATAGGGCTAGATTGCTCACTTCTCGTTATTAAAGATGTTTTTTTTACCATTCCAACATGGTCTTGCTCTCTCCCTCAGGATGCTATGCCCAGAGCCCGCCAGAGTTTGGCGATTACACAGGATTCCAGAGCCACACCCCTCTCAACGTCATCACCTTCTCCTGCGAGACCGGCTTTGAGTTGAAGGACAGCTCCAACAATCAAGCTGTGTGTCAGATCTCCGGTGACTGGCTACCGTACAACCCTCCTCAATGCCAACGTGAGTGCCTGCACAAAAAGGCAGGATAGATGTCTACTTTAATTATTATATTTTTAACCCAGTGACCTGGGCCCAATTTCATGGCTCTGCGTACCGTAAGCAAAGAAACGGAAGCAGGAAACTCATCTGTGCTTACTTCAAGTGTATTTCACGGGTTAGCAGGGAATTTTGGATTGTGAACCTGTGTACACAACATTACTAGGCATTCTATGCTTACACAGCTAGCGCAGAAATTTGGCGCCTGCAGGTAAGCGGAGAACGGTGATCCTAAACGCAGAATTGGGAGGTAAGCAGAGCCATGAAATTGGGCCGAGTACTAAATATGTGCAATATTGTTGATGTTTGTGTCAGTAAACTTACAGGCAGTAACAATATATTTATGCCTCATGAACATTTTGATCAGATAAGAAAGATCCTTTTGCAAACTGCTGTTTCCCAAACCAGTGAGTGTGGACCCTAGTTTGATGGTTTGACACAGGCAAACTTGGGCCCACTTTCAATATGTGATTCACACAATTCAAGTCTGTAATGTCACTGTGGTTCAGTGGTTAGACTGCAGGACTTGCAATAGACCGATCCATTAAGCTCTGCCCTATTGCGTTGTGACCAATCGCAACCCATTTCACAACCAAAAGTCTGACAAATTAAGTCCGACATGCGTGCGCGTATGCTTGGCGCGTGCGACAGTGTTGTGCAGAATGGCATTGGAGAGTAAGCTGGGGCGATATGGATTTATTTAATTCACGATATATCGGCGACAATATATCGCGATATTCGATATAATTGCGATTAATTAAATTTGACATCATCAGTCTTCAAACTCCCAGTGAAAGTTGTAGAAGAGACAGTCATAGCATAAGAGAGGTGTTCTAATGACCTGTTCTTCTGGTTTTACTCCAAACCTATGTGGTGCAAGATGTCTCAGCTAAGAAATACATCGCGATATTGCGATAATTAATCGATATCGCGATATATCGATATTTCGATTAAAACCAAATCGATCCGATATCAAAATCGTTTCCAAATTAGTATCGCGATATTCGATAATATCGTGATATCGCCCAAGCTTATTGGAGAGGCTCACATGTTCTTGCTCACATGTGCGCCGTGGGCAGAGCCTAATGGATTGGTCTATTACAAGGTTGAGGGTTCGAATCCACCAAGGTAATTACTGACTCCACAATGACTACAACAAACATTTGTCGTCTAGTTACTGAATCACAATTTCTTGACTTGTGCAATTCATAATCATAGACGTTAAACCATTGTTTGTAACGAGAGAGATTGGCTGTTAACAACGTAGCGTTTATGTCCCCTTAGACGAGTTTGCTGAGTTCCCTGGATGGGAAGATCATCTATGTCAGTAAAATTAGATTCTTATATTAAAGGATTTGGGTACTTTTTCAAAATGTCCATAGATTTACATTAAACTTACAGGGTTTGAAGATAATGATAGTGGAAAGCTTCCCTCCAAATATTACTTACTGAGGTGCTGTAGTTTTTGAGAAATGAGTAAAACAATGCCATGAAAATACGTTTGTAAAAGATTAAAATAATTTTCGTCTCATGAGACGAAAATTATTTTCATGACATTGTTTTACTCATTTCCCAAAAACTACAGCACCTCAGCACGTAATATTTTCAGGGAAGCTTTCTACTATCATTATCTTCAAACTGTGTAAGTTTAGTGTAAATCTGTCGACATTGTGCGTTTTGTCCTACAAAAGTTACATAGACCCTTTAAAGAGTCTTATAAGATTCTTATGAGATCTTACTAATTTGCATATAAAATACTTATATTAGAACCAATTGCTCACAGGATTTTGGAAGATTCTTATAAGATTATTTCGTAATGAATAACAAACAAATAATGTTTGTTTTTCGTTCATCGCAGGTAAGAAATGTTGGCATCCTGGCAACATCCAAAATGGAGAGATTTTGGGAACGGACACCAAGTTCTTTTTTGGTTCTCAAGTGAAGTATGTCTGCTATGATGGGTATACACTCGTTGGGCCTCACACAAGAGATTGCTATGAGACCGGTGTATGGAGTGACTACCAGCCAAGCTGTGAGGGTAAGTCAATCTAGAATGTTCTTGGTAAAAGTTTGTGTCCGATTTCAAAACCATGACTTGTGATCTACTGTTTGTATGAGGCTTTGTCAAGACAGAGGTCAAGCCTGAGCTGTGGCCTCGAAAACGGCCAATTAGAGTGGAAGATACATGGTCATATTTGCCATAATCAGACTAAACCATGAGAACAGGAAGAAACTACATATAAATAAGTGTAAACTTGTGGGTACATGTGTAAATCTCTTTAGTGGAGATCTCTTTCTCCTGAAGACGAGCAGAGTATACTGTTCAAAAGGTTGAAACCACACCGGCTCTTTTCAGAGCCAACACTCCCACAAAAGAGATACACATGTTTGGACTGGCAACTTTACTTTTTATTTATAGTTTCTTCCTATTTATCAACACCATGCAAAGCTTCAAACAATACTATGAGAAATTTTTGTGGCAGATTAGGGACTGTTAGCGTTCTAAAGATTTGTATCTTTATGTTTTTATTTGTTCAGTGGTTGTGTGTGGAGCTGTTCCCGAAGTACCACATTCCACTCTTTACAGTCCGATGAAAGGCTCTCATTTCTCTACTGAAACGTCCATAGTCTACCATTGTCAGGATGGGTATCACCTACGAGGCCAAGCCACCGTCATCTGCCAGTCAGACGGAACCTGGAGTGAGCTCCCAGACTGCCTGCTGATTCAATGCAATAAGCCTGAGATCGTGATCCATGCATCCTTGACGCCACCTATGGAGGACTTTGTGCTCGGAGGGGTTATCAGATATGACTGTGTTGACGGGTACCAGTTAGTTGGTGCTGCAACCAGGACATGCCAGCTGAATGGGACCTGGTCGGGTGCGAGTCCGAGTTGCATCCCCTTTTCCTGTGGTCCTCCCCCAGCGTTTCCTTTCTCGACGAACACCCTCACGGGCTTGACACTGGGGAGCGTGGCGAGGTACTCTTGCATGGAAGGGTATCAGATGATGGGAAATGCCTCATTAGTTTGTGCCGGGAATTTCAAATGGGAAGGAGAATATGTTGGATGTACCCCAAGACTCTGTCCAGAGGTGGAACAGATCGCTCATGGAGTCACTACGGGTAACTTGTTCTTCTATGGCGAGAGTCTGACGTTTGAGTGTGATGTGGGGTACCGGCTGAATGGAGTGACTTTGATAAGGTGTCTGGCAACTGGCCAGTGGAGTGACGGAGTACCAGCGTGTGAGCCTGTATCGTGTGGATCGCCGGATACCATTTTAAACGGTAACCTAGAGGGATCGGAGTTTGAGTACGGAGGCATGGTCAGATACCAATGTCACAATGGCTACTATTTGATTGGCTCAGCTTCACTGTCATGTGATTCTGATGGCCAATGGAGCGGCAGTACCCCATCTTGTAGTAGAGTTGAATGTGGACCTCCGCCGAGGATACCAAATGCAGACCTCCTTCCAGCAGATGAGAGTGTAACGTACTTCTACCAAACCAACGTGACAGTCCGTTGTCACACTGGATACAGCTTGTTGGACGGTTCGGACGTAATAACCTGTGGATCGGACGGGTCCTGGCAGGGGGAAGTATCGGTGTGTCAACCGGTGTCATGCGACCGTCTTGGAGGTCTTATTAATGGGAGGCTCATCAGATCAGGGCACAGTTACAACGACACTGCGACGTATATATGCGAGGAAGGATTCTACCTCGTCGGGCGTGCGACAAGAATCTGCCAAGCCAGCGGGCGTTGGAGCGGCATAGCGTCCAGCTGCTTCCCCGTCTTGTGCCCGCCTCTTCCGCTGGTTCCCAATGCCAAATTCTCTGTCAAAATACCCGTGAACGAGTCGGCAGTTCCAAGAGATACTTACAGCTACAGGACTAAAGTGCGCTACCGATGCGACTTGGGTTACCAGACTAGTGCCGACTACCAGGAGTTGCGTTGCAATGCTAGTGCTCAATGGTCTGCTCTTCCCCCTTCCTGCCTACCGATCAGGTGCCCTGATTTACCCGCCATTTCCCATGGAACCATATCTGGAAATGACCTCACTTTTAATAGTTCGGTGGTATACACATGTGATGAAGGCTATCAGCTCTTCAGGAAACCTGTGAGAACCTGTCTGGCCGATGGCACCTGGTCGGGAGTGGAACCGGTCTGCAAGATTATCAACTGCGGAAAGCCAGATTCACCGGAGAATGGGCGGTTTAGAGGTTATGATTTCACATATCAGAGGATTGCCACTTTCACCTGTAATCAAGGGTATCGTCTGGAAGGTAGGTTGATAAAACTATCAGCTGTTCTGATGTAATTAAAGGGAATGTTTACCTTTGGTTTTTGGATCTTTTTGTGTTGTTTTAATCCCTATACAATAAAACTAACCTGTGACAATTTCATTTGAGATTTGTGGGCTACAAATCAACTATTTTTCTAGGGGCTGTTGCCACCTACTCCTGGGGCTGAAACAGTGTTACAGTCGATACGGATGTACATATAGGCTTGGGTATCATCCATCAGAAGGCACTAAGTAATAAAGTATAGTAAACAAGCCTCCTTGTTCTTGCCCAATAAATAAAAAAGTGCCAATACATTGGACTTCGAAGTGTGAAATTTTTACGCTTACTAGTTTCTAGTTGTGATAACCATTACCCTTCATCCTCTGACGATCCCCTCTCTGGTCTGTGACAATCGGGAGGATGGAGGGTTAAGATTATCGTAACTGTTTTCAAATTTTAGGTTTTGGTCTTGCGAGATTAAACCCCAAAATAAGTGTATGGAATTGAAGGGAAAAGATGTTAATGTCCATCTCCACTGGTTTTCTTATGTAGGAGCATCAACCATAAGCTGCCAATCCAACGGGCAATGGAGTATGACCTCACCCCGATGCAACCCTGTTGACTGCGGCTCACCACCTCATATCAATCTCACCACTCACCAATCGGACTCCACCACGTTTGGTTCCCTGGCTTACTATGCATGCCTGGAAGGGTATGAAGCAGACAGGAGCCTGTTCATTCAGTGTGGATGGGACGCTCACTGGGTGGGTATGTCATTCATACACTGTTCACCCATGCTGTGTGACGACGCGCCTGTAATGGAGTTTGGATCAGCAACTGGTAAGTCATCAATTAGAATTACTTCATTTTTAGAGGAACATCACAGAATTGGTAAGAATTTTATTTTTCAATATTACAGATTTACATAAAAAGTCTAATGATGATGATATTAGAAAATATCCCTTAAAGACAAGTGGACACTATTGGTAATTGTCAAATACCAGTCTTCTCACTTGGTGTATCTCGACATATGCATAAAATAACAAACCTGTGAAAATTTCAGCTCGATAGGTTTTTGGAGTTGCGAGATAATTATGAAAGAAAAAAACACCGTGGTCACACTAAGTTGTGTGCTTGATTTGGATACCTCAAATCCTAAACTTGAGGTCTCGAAATCAAATTCGTGGAAAATTACTTCTTTCTCGAAAACTACGTCACTTCAGAGGGAGCCGTTTCTCACAATGTTTTATACTATCAACCTCTCCCGATTAATCGTTACCAAGTGAGGTTTCATGCTGATAATTATTTTGAGTAAATACCAGTAACGACCATTGCCTTTAAAATATTTATGTCTGAAATTTTGTATATGTTGAGAAATAAATTTATAAACTCATTTCCTGTTAGGAGTTTATCGCTCAGTGAGCGATTTATTCTTGTGACCCAGATGGCCGATTGATCTCAAACTTCCACAGGTTTGTCAATTTATGTATATGGTAGATTACATTAAGTGCTTACGCTGCCAGCAACTATTTTTTTTTTAGAAAAAACCATTTCTGTAATGTTCCTTTAACTTCCATTGTGATATAGTTGTTGTATCACAGTCATACATCTTTATAATTTTTAAATCTATTTTGATAAAGTAGAATTTGAAACTTGCATGTTAGGGGTACAATCAGGTGAGGTTTTGCTGTAGTCTTCAGGAAAATGCTGGACTCTGTTGCTGAGTGCTGCTTAAAGGCAGTGGACACTATTGGTAATTACTTGAAAAAAAATACTATCATAAAACCTCTCTTGATTATGAGTAATGGGGATCGGAGAGGTTGATAGTATAAAACATTGTGAGAAACAGCTCCCACTGAAGTGACGTAGTTTTTGAGAAAGAAGTTATTTTCCCCGAGTTTGATTTTGAGACCTCAGATTTACAAAAATTGAGGTCTCCAAATCAATCATCTGAAAGCACACAACTTTGTGTGACCATGGTGTGACAAGTGTGTTTTTTTCTTTCCTTATTATCTCGTAACTTTGACAACTGATTGAGCTCAAATTTTCACAGGTTTGTTATTTTATGCATATGTTGAGATACACCAACTGTGAAGACTAGTCTTTGACAATTACCAAAAGTTTCTAGTGTCTTTAAGTACTGTCGTGGAGATAAGCTGATAGATGGGCTTGGCTCAATGGTGCCGTAACAGAATTAGTTTGATGAAACGTGTAGGCTGGAGCTGGAACTGAAAATCTAATGTGATGTTTTTTTGTTTTACAGGGAACAATTACCATGTGGGTGACACTGCCGAGTATTCTTGCATAGAGGGCGCTGTTTTACATGGAAATGGAACTATCATATGCCAGCCTGATCAAACATGGACCAACTTAACAGCTTTCTGTCGTCTGATAACATGCTCTGAGCTAGCAGCACCAAACCATGGCACTGTCAATGCACCAAGGAGGAATAACGGCAGTATTGCAACATTTACTTGTGACGACGGCTACAACATTATTGGAGATGAAAATATAACTTGCATGGAAAGTGGTGATTGGAGTGGGGAACCATCCGAGTGTGAACCAGTGACTTGTCCGATGCCGGACATTGCTAATGGACAAGCAGTGTTTGTGGGTTACCGGTTTACCGATAAAGTGATTTACCGGTGTGATTCGGGATACCAGCTGGTGGGTGTGGCTGAACAGCATTGCTCGGCCAATGGGGAATGGAGTGCGGGCCGGCCAGTGTGTCAAGCCATTTCTTGTGGTGTACCAGTGCTCATTAAAGATGGATACTCTACACAGGTTGAAGTGGTGTTCGGAGATGACGTTCGGTATTCTTGCAAAACAGGGTACCAGTTACAAGGGAGTGACACACGCTCTTGTATGAGTAATGGCGAGTTGAGTGGTGAGGAACCAGTGTGTGAGATTATCTCCTGCCCCGAACCACCGGCTTTCAACAACGCTGGTACCCCTGCTACAAATAAAACATTTGGAAGTCTGGTAACCTATGACTGTATTGTAGGTTTCTATACTGATGACAGCACAACAATTGAATGTCTCTCCAATGGTTCTTGGAGCCAGACTGTTATAAGATGTAACCCAGTGTCATGTGGATTGCCGGGGGACATTGAAAACGGAGACTATTCTTTAGACAACGGGGCAACTTTTGGGGAAGAGGTTGTGTACCATTGTCATGATGGCTATGAATTGGAGGGAATTGCCTCTCAAGTTTGTCAATCAAATGGTGCATGGGGTCAACCATATCCCACCTGTGAACCTATCTCTTGCGGACCACCTCCAGCAATTGAAAACGGAGATGTCCAAGTGACTCATGAGACTTACCTCTCAAATGCTGTGTATGCTTGTGACATTGGGTATGATTTAGTCGGTATTAATGCCATTACTTGCTTGAGTAATAGATCTTGGAGCTATAGTGACGTACATTGTGTTCCGGTCTCGTGTGGCGAACCTGAGGAAATTACCAATGGTCATTGGACAGGGGAAAAGTTCACCCTCGGGGATCAGTTATTGTATGATTGCGATATTGGTCATGACCTGGTCGGCATGCCAGAGCGTGTATGTCAGGCTTCTGGAGAGTGGAGTGGTCCGACCCCGACCTGTCAACCAATCAAATGTCCACCCCCGCCAGAAGTGCAGAATGGAGTTGTCCTTACTCGGGGCGATTTGCAGTATCGGAGTGAGATTCGATATCGATGTGATACAGGTCATGTGCCGTCTACGAGTGAGACTAGCCGAATCTGTCAAGCTGATGGTACGTGGAGTGGTCGGGATGTTCGCTGCATTCCTGTGTCGTGTGGACCACTGCCCTCGGTGGATAATGCATACATCCCGCTATCACCTTCGCTTACGTTTGACACTTTGGTTGCATACCGGTGTCATGATGGGTATCAGCTGCAAGGAATACCCAATGTGAAATGCCTGGAGGGTGGACTGTGGAGTCTGCCGCGGTTTCAGTGTAGTCCTGTCAGCTGTGGCGACCCAGGGGATGTCCTGAACGGGGAGGTTTACTTCACCAGTACCACCTTCAAGTCTGTGGCTGTGTACAGCTGTAGTGAAGGGTTCAGACTGCATGGAGCAACTATACGCCACTGTCTTGCCAACCAGTTGTGGAGTGAAGTGCCCCCGTTGTGCAGACCTGTACCATGTGGTAGACCGCCGAGTCTCCCCAACGCGGTCCATGTGGATGATGACAATACTCAAACCATGGAGGACTATGTGTACGGTGCTGTGACACGCTATATGTGTGTGGAAGGCTACGAGATGGTGTCAGGTGAAACCATTGTCTGCCAAGCAAACGGGAAATGGAATAGCTCTGACCTCATTTGCAAGATCAAGCAGTGTCCACCACCAGAAGCTGTCAAGAACGGACAAGTCTTGGGAGAAGCTTATACGTACAGCTCTACCATCCAGTATGTCTGTGATGCTGGCTTTGAGTTATCCAGCAGTCACAACCTCACCTGTCTCGCCGACCAGATGTGGCATCCGTCGCCTCCGACTTGCTGGAGAATTTCCTGCCCAGAGATTACTCCTCCGCCCCAAACAACTGTCCTTGGAGACGGGCATCTCTACGAAGATGTCATAACATTCCATTGTCAGAATGAACTCCAACTAAGAGGCTCACGGCAGCTTCGATGCACCTCGGATGGGACATGGGATCAACCGATCCCAACTTGTGCTCCCAGGTCCTGCGGACGTCCACCTAATCTTGAGTTTGGGATCATATTTGGACATAGCTACCAGCCCGGTGACACCATAAGCTATCGTTGCTACAGCGGGTATCTGCTGAACGGTCCGAGCGGCCGGAGGTGCTTGCCGGACTTCAGATGGAGTGGACAGGATCCAAAGTGTGTTGGTAAGTCCAAGTCCAACCTTGAAAATTTTAAGCTGGAAAGATAGGATTAAAAACTTTCTTTGATCATAATAATCTTACATCTATTGCACCTCTGGAACAAACTTCCATTTTGTATTCGGAACGCTGATAGCCTTGACATTTTTTAATCTGTTTCTGAAGGCTGGAAAGATAGGATTAAAAACTTTCTTTGATCATAATAATCTTACATCTATTGCACCTCTGGAACAAACTTCCATTTTGTATTCAGAACACTGATAGCCTTGACATTTTTTAATCTGTTTCTGAAGAATTATTTTTTTAATTTACGAACTTTGTGTTTTACTTTATGACAGAGTTGAACCTGTCCTCAGCTCTCAACCAGTCTCCAGTGTGTATCTTTCCCTGTCTTCATGGTGGGACGTGCCGGGGGCCTTATCAGTGCAGCTGTCCCTATGGGTACGCTGGCTCTAGATGTGAAATAGGTAAGACCCTGTTATCAATATTTTCCAATTTATGGTTGTGTTCTTCAGGACCAGCTGGGAAGGAGAGCCTCTAGACAGGAACTGTGTTTCTTTTAAGCAACCCTTTCTCCAGCTGTTTCTTTTTCCTTTATCTGTATTTAAATTGCTCATTGCTGTTTTGTTTGTTGTTTTTATCTTATTAATGTGCATTGTTGTACTTTTTATCTACATGAGAAATTAAATAAATATAAGTAGGATTCGAAACTTTGCATGGTGGAAATACGATATAGAAAGTTTTGCGGTAACACCATGTAGTGACTATCTCTAATGAGTGGGGTGGTTCTGAAAAGAACAGTTGGTTTCACCTCGACGTTTCGATTAGTATGCTTTCTCCAGAAGATGATCAGGGCATACTGATCAAAACGTCGAGTTGAAACCAACGGTTCTTTTCAGAACCACCCCACTCATTAGAGATAATCATTACATGGTGTTACCGCAAACCTTTCTATATCCAAATAAATATAATTGTAAATTTAAAATATAAATATAAAATGAATGTTGCTTACGAAAATGTTTGATATTGAGATATTCATGCTAGATTCAATGATAGGAATTTGTATTATGGCATGCAGTATTATAACCTAAGTCGGGCATCTTCTGAGGAAGATTTGGGACATTGGACATAAAGTGTGCTCTTAATGTTTTTTGTTTTCAGAACTATGTACAAGTCGCTGCATTGGAAGTTCTCGGTGTACCCAAAGGCATCCGTCTTGCAAGTAAATTTATTCTTTTGTGTTGGAGGTAAAACAAAAAGATTTATGTACCTAGGGCCAATTTCCTACAATTATTTGCCGGTAAGCAATTTTGTCTGCTTACTGTAGTAGAGAAATAGGTGTAAGCATAAGTTGACATAATAACATAAGCCTGTGTTAGAGTTTACAGTGGATTTCCATTCACAATGGACTTTCATTTTTGCACCAATAATCTGCTTTAACAGAAGCACAGGCAAGCTCCATGTAGTGTTAAAAACTGGTTATTAAATAATCGAATCCAAATTCTGCGGTAGACTCCTCCGTTGCACAGAAGCACAGGCAAGCTCCATGTAGTGTTAAAAACTGGTTATTAAATAATCGAATCCAAATTCTGCGGTAGACTCCTCCGTTGGCAGAAACTTTATGAAATAAGCCATTTGTGAGTTTTTAGTTTTTAGTCATGTCTAGTACGATGCCTTGTTCGGTGTCGAGTGAATGCATAGTTTGAATTCCTCAGACTACATTCAGTGTTGCTAATGTAGGTCACATGGTTTGGAGCAACCAGCAAAGACAACCTGAACATATTTTTTTATTTTTGTTCCCCTCCAAATGAAATCGCTGTCAGTCAAAACAAGATAGGAAGTACCTTTCACTAGTTAACTTGCAGGTACAGCCATGTTTAAAGGGTCTATGTACTTTTTCCCAACACAAAACACAAGGACCACAGATTTACATTAAACTAACACAGTTTGAAGATGATGATAGTAGAAAGCTTCCTTTGAAATTTGTACTTACTGAGGTGCTGTGGTTTTTGAGAATTGAGTAAAACAAATAATTTTCGTCTAAATTTTAGTGTACATGTAAAAACTTAACAACATGGGATTTTACATGCTAAAATAATTTTTGTCTCACCGAGACGAAAATATTTACTTTTTTTACTCATTTCTCAAAAACTACAGCACCTCAGTAAGTAATATTTGAAGGGAGGCTTTCCACTATCATTATCTTCAAACCCTGTAAGTTTAATGTTAATCTATGGACATTTTGAAAAAGTACCCAAATCCTTTAAATTTCTTATGGTATACAGTAGTCCTAGTATATAGTGCTTTACACACATCAGTGTAGGGGTAAAACCAAATATTATTTATCCTCAATGCAAATTTAAAATCTTTTAAGACTAGTTTCCTTACGCCATACATTTTATTGAGTGTTTGTCGTCTCTGTTCGTCAAGCAGCCATTTGCGATCAATCATGACATTTTCCATGATTTTTATCTATATCCCAAATGGCTTATTGGTCCATAATCAACAGGATTTTTTTAATTAAGTACAGGCCTTAATTTAATTTTAGGTTGTTATCCATTAATTTATGATTTTCATATACACAACAAAAAATCATGAAGACTGTTTTAGACCATTTTAAATTTTACTCTGCATATAAATTGTATTTAATTTTTTATATTGTATTAAACACTTTGTATATTGTTTCAATAAATATTGTTTGTGTATTTAATTTATAGATGCAGTTGAACAGTATGTACAATGCAATGCCATTATGTAAATAGCCACTCCCATCTATCATTATTAAAAGGGGATTCTTGATGCAAGATGCTAACAGTAAACGTCTTCAGTTTAACAGCATAAACATTGTACATTTCCTAAATAGAGGTGCCCTTTAACATGAAAAAAACACGCCTTGGTGCCCTTGCTCGTGAGTATAAAATAACTCTACACTCGTATCTAGGTCCATGCCAACTATAGTTGATTTTGCCTATTTACCCAATTCACCTAATGTCACCATTAGAATAATCTTGGATGCGCCATTTTGGTGGGCAAAGTCACCGTGCATTTTTCAGTGAAGTGTGCGCATTCTAGGTGACGCGGCAATAACACGTAAACCTATTGACCACCAAAATGGTGTGTGTGGCACAGTCGCCGAGTGTGACATCTGGCAAGAAGAGTCAATAGGATTCAGGACAAAGAGTATGCTGAGCTCGACTCTCGCCCATGCCTGCTGTACAATTAAGAGCAAGTTCAAGTGCCCAATGGGCTCAATTCACGTTAAGAACACTGGACACTTTTGGTAATTGTCAAAGACAAGTCTTCTCACTTGGCGTATCTCAACATATGCATAAAATAACGAACCTCTGAAAAATTGAGCTCAATCGGCCATCGAAGTTGTGAGATACTGATGAAAGAAAAAACACCCTGGTCACACGAGGTTGTGTGCTTTCAGATGCATGATTTCGAGACCTCAAATTCCAAACTTGAGGTCTTGAAATCAAATTCGTGGAAAATTACTTCTTTCTCGAAAACTACGTCACTTCAGAGTTTTATACTATTACCAAGTAAAGTTTTATGCTAATAATTATTTTGAGTAATTCCCAATAGTAACCACTGCCTTTAAGAACATCTGGTAAAGCTTCAAATCTTATCGGTAACAAAATATACTACTTTACTGCAAAAAAAAGTAAGCCAAATAAATATAAACTATTAAAACTTAAAATATTTTCCTTTAAAATCCAGCTTATTTAGGAATTTAATCATGTCTTTATCAAAGGATTTTGTACCACAGATGAGAAACAAGGTGTCTTGCTCTGGGGTAGTCTTCAACTCCTCAGCTAGCATGTCTTGATCGATCCGACCATAGTGAAAATTCTCTCCATAGCTTTGGGGATGCTGTCCAGTGTGGTCCTAAAGAAACAAAAACAGAAACGGCATTTTTTATTTTGAATACATAAAGTGCAAATTTTCAACTTCTAGGAAAACAGTGCGCCTCTGTCGTGCAGGCTCATGGGGGGCCCAGCTTCGCCTGCCCCCATGAGCAGTCTCCTATGAAGGTCCCGAATCAGTACCCTTCCCTGCTCTTTCCACAATCCACTGCGACGATTTCTTTTTACTAACCTTGTGTCAAATTACCAGACGAGTTACCATGGGTTCCATTAGAGCAATTATACCTTAAATTCTGTTATTGTAATGTCACCAGCATTCTCCTTTAACAGTTGTCCACCGGCCAAATGCTAGTTCAAATACCAAGGACTAGTCAAAATTCTTTCCTTTGTTTAACCCCCAAATTATTTAAAATTAATCCAGTCAGTATCCCTTGAGGTTGTATTTTCGTTCAGTTTTACTCACTCGACTCAAAGCGTATAAAACTGTGAAGTTCCAATATGCCGTCAGCTCATTCAAAGTTTCCCGAAGTAAAATATCTTCATACATCCGATTAGCAAACAGCAGACGCACGAATGTCTCGTCATCATCATTGGTAACAATGTGTCGGATGACTTGAAGCATTGGGGCGATACCGGTACCCGCTGCTAGCATGACGATACGTCGATTCTATAGCAGAAGAAAAACGGAAACAAGAGTTATGATAAGTGGGTAAAAAAAAGTAACTATAACCAGTAAAATTGCTGGTACAACCACAAATAAATCTCTTTTGCAGGAAACAGCCCTGTGATTTCAAAATATGTATCTCACTCGCTTTCCAGGGAGTATGAAACCGGGCTTAAATGAACACGTTGCCTTGGATCGGTCGAGTTGGCCTTCGAAAAGTGTTTGAAACCGTTTGTTATGAAATGCAAATGGTTAGATAGATATTTTAAAAGTAGAATATAATGATCCACACAATTATCACTCGAAATTGCATGGTTTTCATTTTACCTCGTCGACTAACACGTCTGCCATTTGCTGCCATAAATGGCTAACCGTGTAAGTTTGTAAAGTAAAAGGAAAACCACGCAATTTCGAGTGATACTTGTGTGGATCATTGTATTCTACTTTTAAAACCTCTTTCTAACCATATACACTTCATAACAAATATTTACAAACGCCTTTCCAAGATCAACTTGACCAATCCAAGGCAACGTGTTCCCTAAGTACTGGCAGGTTAACATGCCTTTTTCTGTGCTCACGGTTATTAGCACTATAAAATGGAAATTACACAGCGAGCACAAAAGCAGCTCAATGCAATTGGGTCCTTGCTGCAACACTTATTTTTTTTTAAACTCTCACCAGTGAAGGTGTTAAGAAAGATTTCTTACCTGGTTGGGTTGGTACGAGAAACTACCAAATGGTCCTCGCCAAGAAACTTCATCTCCTTTAGTCCATTGCTTGATATATTGTGACATGGCACCATTTTCATAAATCTACAAGTAAAAAATGTAAACAACAGGGCTCATTATTATAAAGCTTTCAGATGCCCGGTCTTCGGGTGTGAAAAGCGCTATATAAATAAACTGGTTATTATTATCAACTGGTTATTATGTTGCATGAAGGGGCGAGGCTAATAAATGTGCCAGTTACTGAGCTTCAAATTTCTCCAACATTGTTTTTGTTTACCTTAATGAGGACATCAAAATGACCTCTTGACCTGGAAGGACCGATAGGCGTGTACTGCCTGGTGATCATCTTGCTATTCACAGAACCCCTGCAAAAACAAATAAAAGCAGCCAAAACGTCACCACATCAATTCTGCTTTTGTTTTAAGCAATACTCATGAGAAAAACTGTAGACCCATTTCATTCTGCTCCATCATGTATTGAACAGACCCAATTAAACATGCAAATGCAAAATAGAAACGGGTCCCAAGTATGTAGTCTGCCACAAATAACTTCTGGATGAAAATATTAAAAACAATTGATTTTTATATCAGGGCCCAACCTCATAAAGCTGCTAAAGCAGAAAAAAGTGCTTTAAGAATATGCTAAGCAGCACTATATAAGCAAGATACCAGTCACAGATACCTGTGCGTGAAATTGTTTTTAGCTGGTATCATTTTTTTGTTAAACATACTTTTGTTGTGGGTTAGCTAGTTTTTCTGCTTTAAAGGCAGTGGACACTTTTGGTAATTACTCAAATTAATTATCAGCATAAAACCTCACTTAGTAACGAGTAGCGGGGAGTTTTATAGTATAAAACATTGTGAGAAACGGCTCTCTCTGAAGTGACATAGTTTTCGAGAAAGAAGTAATTTTCCGCGAATATGAGGTCCCGAAATCAAGCATCTAAAAGCACACAACTTCGTGTGACAAGGGTGTTTTCTTCTTTTATATTTACCTTGCAACTCCAAAGACCAATTGAGCTAAAATTTTCACAGGTTTGTTATTTTATGCATATGTTGAGATACAAAAAGTGAGACGACTGGTCTTTGACAATTACCAATAGTGTCCAGGGTCTCTAAAAGCAGCTCTATGAAATCGGGCCCAGTTCAGAAACTCAATACTCATTCGTACCGGAGTATAATATGCTGTCCAACGCCAAGATTTAGTCTGGTGTTGCCATGGAGCTTGAAGGAGTACACAGCAGAATCACGGGACACTCTTGTGATGTTTCCCAGCTTCAATGACCTGTATTCATTGGGACTCAGTGCATCATCAACACTCAAGTTCTGAAATAAAAAAACTGATAATAAATACTATTTAAAATATTTACTAGTTTTGTTTACAAAAGAGGGGGGGGGGTCAAGAGACTTATTTAACAGCTACAACTGTTGCTAAGGGTGTTGTTAATGATGCCCTATACTTCAATGCACAGAGACCCAGCGAACTCTTTGTACAATTTGGACACCCAATTTTTTTTTTCCCCCAGCAACTTTTGACACCCCTTCACCTAATCCTGGCTGAAACCATGCACCAGGAAAGCCTTCTTTAATTTCTAAAAGGGTTTGGGCACTTTTTGTACGACACAAAACAAAATGTCGTCAGATTTATGAATTGATGGTAGAAAGCTTCCCTTAAAATTTTACTTGCGGAGGTGCCGAGTTTTTGAGTAATGAGTAAAACAATGTCATGAAAATAATGTTTGTTTCTGGGAGACAAAAATTATTTTAGACTATGTATAATATGTACCTTTAAAGCGATTATACTTGATGAAAAAAAAAGCAAGCATGGCTGTCATTTCTGAGTCGGTGTACCAACCTGTATGTTCCTTGCTGGTTCATGATGCTCCAACGTCCCTAACCCCACCCCATCATGGCACCTTTCACACGCCTCCCTCCACGACCCAAGTTCCTTCTCATACAAGTCAAACACGCAGGGGTTGCACCCGGTACCACAGCAGTCACTAGCAAGAGGCTCAGTAGGCTTCTTTGCGTTACATGTCTCACACTCAATGGCTAACTCAGAGTCGGACGACATATTTTCAGTTCAACATCTTCTGTCTTCCCTAGGAAAGTTTTCTATAACAGCTATAACATTCAGAGTTCTGGGCATTCCATTATCGATTATAGGGGCCTATTTTGTCTGTACTAGCAGAGCATCTTGTCTGCAATTAGCATCATTAAATAGGAATTTAAAGACACTGGACACCTACGGTGATTATCAAAGACAAGTATTCTCACTTGGTGTATCCCAACAAAATAACAAATCTGTGACAACATAACAATTCTGTGAAAATGTGGACTTAATTGGTCATTGTAGTTGCAACAAACCAATGAAAGAAAAAGAGCACTAAAAAGGCTTCAGGCCGGAAGTCTTTCATTATTTCAGTAAAAAAATTACCTCTTTCTCAAAAAATATGTTACTTCAGAAGGAGTCGTTTCTCACAATGTTATATACTATCAACAGCTCTCCATTGCTCATTACAGAGTAAGATTTTATGCTAACAATTTTTTGGGAGTAACTAATCAAAAGTGTCCAGTAGTGCCTTAAAAAGAAGCAGATTTGGCTTTCCTCCGGTTAATTTAAAAGAGGAAATGTTGATGCCGTGGCATTTATTCCATGTAAAAAGTCATGTCTTGTGCGGTATTATTTTTTGATGATCAGGAAGGTGGCACAGCTTTACTGGAAGCGGGATCATGTCTCCTCACGGGGACAGCCTTTGGGCGGCTTTTGTCGTGGGCCACACCTAGCATTAAACAGGTCCACCATGACATCTCTGGTTCCTTCACGACTCGCTTCTCCGGCTCACTTCCATCTTCTCGCTTTCTTTTCCTGGAATCTACAGGGAGGGGTAGGCAGAGGGGTGTGAAGGCAAATAAGCAATTACTGAATCAAATTATTGTAGATAATGTCTGTACATTCAATATCAATTACTCATTGTGGTTTTGAATGATGGATAAACCTAGGTTTAACCTACTCCTGTAGGTTCGTTCCGCTAGTTCGTGTTGAGACGATTGCGGAATGTACCTCATAGTTTTAGGTGTAGGATAAACTATGACAGCATTGATTATGGAGAATGCATCTTTCTAAAGTTCTACATTTAATGCTATATACACACATAAATGTATATATGTAGGACAAAATTTCTGTCGTGATTACGCATAGCTGAAGTCAAGTCACCTGTGTTGAGTCAAACTTCTGAGTCACTCGGGTCATAGTATAGAGCAAGGTTGAGTGGGTCGAGTCTCGAGTCTCGAGTCAAGAGTCACTTGTTTAAATCAATGGACCGATCCGGCCTATCAATCAAACTGTGCGCGTTCACCCATTTGACCAATCACAGCAATGATTGTGGTCGGACGAACTCGGTCATGCGTGCGCGTACATTTGGCACGCGCGGCAGAATCGTGCAGAATGTCATTGGGAGTATTCGTACACGTGTCTTGCTCACGTGCGCGGTAGGCGGAGCTTAGTGGAAAGCCGGAACGGTCCATTGTTTTAAGTCAATAGTTATGAATGTATATTGAGTATGTGGGGAAAGTTTTGGCAGTGTAGTACAAAAGAAACTTCAGTTATTGCTGGCTAACTGTCGTAAAACTTTTACCTATCAACGCTGATTTGAAAAACGTATAGCGTTAAAGAGGCCCAAAATACTAGACCCCTTATAAGGCTCACAGGGGAGCCTTATAGTTTCTAGAAGTAAGTGTCAGCCACCACCTGGCTCAAGAGCGAATCTCTGGTGGTTACCTCGACTCCCCTCGACTTCAAGTATAAACATCAGATCATCCCTAATACAACACTGCTGCCACCCCTACTCCCTACTAGCACTGCAGTCTATGGCATGTAGGGACTACGTTCATGTGTGATGTACACAACACATGTCTTTATATAAATAAACCCTATTTTCACCAAAGGTCGACTTGTCTTGAATTTTAATCCCCGTAAACTGCATAAGAGTCTTCCAAACTTCAATCTGAGTGTGTAAGTAATCTTTTTAAATTAAATATCACGCAATTAACGCAACCTCCGGCTACCTCCGACCTCCGACTTTTACCAACACCCTATATTTTTTGTGAGTCCTACCCGCAACGCAAGTTGTTTCAATCATCCAAGTCCAAGACAATCAATCAAGTTTACTTCTACTGTGGTTTAAAATAAATCAAACTTGACAACTACATCTTATAAAACAGTCTTTTATAAAAAAAGAAATACACTTCTAAGTTCTCTATCTTACCTTCCATTATTTAAGAAAATGTTTTGTCCATTTCCGTAGACAGAATCGTTGTTGACATTTTGACAAAACGCAGTGTGTAAGGATATAAACAGGCTCCTAGTCAATCTAGCAATAGAGTTTGTCCCGATCACTCAGTCTGTGTGTGAGACAGGCGAGTTTTTGCAAATAAAACTCAATTGACTGGTGACGACTCTACTTTTTCTCAGCCGCTAGGAGCGCGCGTGCGCGTACCGTACACATGTTCTTTTGATATGATTTAGATCGTCTGCTCGATTTTGTTGACGGTTCGTCCCCTGCTGCTGCAGAAAAATGGCAGAAATGTCTTCTTCCGAGTCTGCAATGGGTCAACATCTTACTGAATATGAGAACCAGATGTTTCTGGAAGTTTTTGGTGAAGATGGGTTATTGCTTTTGGCAAGGTAAAGTATTTTCCCGTTCAGGTTTGTTTATTTTTAGTTTGTCAAAAAAATGTTCACGAACTTTACTTTAGTGTAGTTTGACTGATGAGTCATTTTGTCATACTTTTGATCACAAGAGGGCTTCTCAACAACAAACTTTCTTATCATCAATGACAATGACAATAGTTACAGTTAAATTGTTTTATTTCTGTATGCCTACTTTTTAAAGTGGTAAAACACAAAAGGGATATTTTTCCGTATGGCGCCACCACTTTTTCACTCATTTTAACAAAAAGCGATCTTATTTTTTGAGGTAAACATGGTTACGGTAAACCAGATATTATTATCAGGCCTAGTAGTAGTAGTTCATATCAAATGATAAAGTGGGGGCGCCATACCCGGCATACAGAAACTTTTCCCACAAAACGATGGGAAAAAAAACCTGGTTCCAATTGTTTTGCATCATGTCGATTTGGTTCACGTCATAATAATTATGCCCTCACAACTTATCATGTCACATTCACAATCACATGGCCAAACAACATGAAAATACAGCAAATTGAGAGCACAGTGTCATTAATTTTCTTCCTCCATGCACTGACCATGAGGTATCTTGTTAATAGTAGAAATCTTGGGTCGGTAGGACCCGTCACATCAAATTGAAGTTAAAAAAGAATAGAGGGACATTTGCTGCAGACATATGGTTGGAAGGTAGTTAAATAAAAGCAAGAGGCTCTACTTTTGAAACACAAGATAAAAATTTGTGGTCAAGGTATTTGAATTTTTGTTTTGTTTTTAATCTAAAAATTAGAGATTTTGTATCTCAAAAAAGTGGCAAAGGCAACAAACTTGGTACGTTAATCTGGAGGCCATTGGTTCGAATCCCACTGTATAGACTGATTCATTAAGCTCCGCCCCATTGCATACTGACCAATTGCAACGCAACGAAGGTCCGACAAATCAAGTCCGACATGCGAGCGCGTATGCTTGGCCGTGCGGCATAGTTGTGCAGAAAGGTATTGGAGAGGCTCACGTGTTCTTGCACACACTTGCGTTGTGGGCGGAGCATAATGGATCGGTCTATTCTTCGTTAACCCCCCCAAAATCATTAAAAACATTTTGTGAAAGATTTTACATTTAATAACAAAAGTGATGTTTTTCCATCACAATTTATCAATAACATTCAAGTTTTTTGTCCTGTCGAATGTTTTATTTGAAGAATTTTTTGCTTTATTTTGTTGTTGTACAGAGGTTTAGGTATTGATCGAATCGCCTTACAGCTTCTAAATCTGTACTGTGATCCTGGCAACCTGGTTCTTGTATTGAACGCAACTGCATCGGAAGAGGTTAGAACAAAAAAATGCTTCATTGTGCATTTTTTGCAATATTCTTAGTAATTACTTCTTTGCTTTTAAAAATGAAAACATTGTGTTGTGATTAGATATAACCGGAATCAAGCTCTCTGGTGTTTTGTTAAGCAGAGTGTGGTTTCAAATCCACGTCGTGACAATTGTGTCCTTTTAAGCAAGACACTTTTAACACCATATTACAAAATGTCCAGCAAGCAACATGTCCTTTGCTTTGCTTCACAGTTAGCAGTGTTATGAAAGAGAAACTTTATCACCAGAAAATGTCAGCTTTATATTTAAAGGCTTTATGAAATTTGGCACTTCTTCTTGGCCCTGATAAGCTAAAAGTTAAGAAAAATGTATGAAAGATGTTCTTAAAAATATTTAGTAAGTGTATTAATCAAAACTGGGGTAGTACTTATTTACACTTTGTCTGAAGTTGAACTGTAACCTTTGACCCAAACAGGAATACTACATTGAAGAGCTAGAAAAGAGAGGTGTGTCACCGATGCCCAAGATCATTAACAATGAGTACAGTACTCATGAAAGGTAAACAAAGAAATAAGTTGTAGTCATTTGAATTATCGTATCACAAGTTCTCTTGTATACGCCTCTCTTAATATTCATGTATGACATCATAATTCTTACCCAAAATGAGGCTATAGGCGCCTGTCCGCCACCAATTGCAGTGGCTGTGCCTATAGCCTCGTTTCGGGTTAGAATTGTGATGTACTCGTGCATAAATATTAAGAGAGGCGTATTGTGTGTTTTTCTGTAAAGTAAATTTCTGAGTGCTTTTGTTTGTCTTAAGAAATTCAATCTAAAATTCAAAAGATTCATGAGAGATTAGAAGTTTACATTTGCCTTAACAAACACTGACTCTGCTTCTTCGTCCTATTCTTCAAATCAGGAAAGACATTTACCTTCAGGGCGGAGTGCTGTTTGTTACCTCCAGGATCCTTGTTGTTGACATGTTGACAGATCGGTTGCCCATCGATCTGGTCTCTGGGGTTCTAGTGTTCAAGGCACACAAGTAAGTTATTCATAAGCTAATGTTAAAATACAGAGATTTAAAAAATCATGAGAGATTTTGCAAAATGATTAGTCTGTCATATTGATGCAATCTTGCATTACAGCTTTTGAGTGCATTCTGGTCCTAATAGACCTTATGCACATGACGTCATTTCAGTAGGGCGCCCTCACCTAGAGGTCAAAAGGAGGTTGTTCATTGGCCAATCCTGTGCGCCGCGCGTACAAATCTGTGCGTTTCGATTGTTTCGTCACCGTTTTTCCACTAGGATGGCCACTGGATGACGTCAATGCATAAGGTCTATGCACATTTTTCTTAGGCTATTGTCACTAACTTTATGATCAGTGAGCTTTCAGATTGAAACTAAAAGTATATCTTGATGGGTTTTGGGGGTTTTTTTTGGTGCAAAACATGATCATGAATATTTGCTGATTATTAATCCTTAGAAAAAAATTAGGGAAATTGGCTTATAAGTGTCTTGAAATGTTTGCTTTTAGAAAACGGCGTTGTAATAAATTGGAAGACAATTTTCTTAGAAAGTGGTCCTTATCTATGAACAAAAAAAATATTTAAAATACAGATATTTTTTAGCCATTTTTTTGACCGGGATTTGATACATATATTTTGTTTCAGGATCATAGAGTTGTGCCAGGAAGTGTTTATTCTCCATTTGTATCGTCAGAAAATATTGTTATAAATTGGAAGACAATTTTCTAAGAAAGTGGTCTTTATCTATGAGCAAAAGACTATTTAAAATACAAATATTTTCAAGCCATCTGTGACTTGGACTATTACTCTGTTTCAGGATCATAGAGTCGTGCCAGGAAGCGTTTATTCTCCGTTTGTATCGTCAGAAGAACAAGACTGGATTCATCAAAGCCCTGTCTGATCAACCACAAGCCTTTGCATCTGGGTTATGTCAACTAGAGAGGGTCCTAAGGAATCTCTTCGTCCGGAAACTGTTCTTGTGGCCAAGGTAAATTTATCAAGTACCTATATAAGGATTGCACATGGCGTTATTGACTGACAATGGATAAGGGTCTGTGCTACGCACTACTCTCAGCCAATGATAGCCTTTCACTCCTGCACCTTTCATCATCAGGCAGTAAATCAAGTGGTCTATTTGCTGACAAGCCAAAAAAGGTCCATGGTATTGAGTTAAAGGCAGTGGACACTATTGGTAATTACTCAAAATAATTATTAGCATAAAACCTTACTTGGTAATGAGTAATGGGGAGAGGTTGATAGTATAAAACACTGTGAGAAACAGCTCCCTCTGAAGTGACGTAGTTTTTGAGAAAGAAGTAATTTTCCATGATGTTGATTTTGAGACCTCAAGTTTAGAATTTGAGGTCTCGGCATCAAGCATCTGAAAGCCCACACTTTCGTGTGACAAGGGTGTTTTTTATTTCATTATTATCTCGCAACTTTGATGAGAGGTCTCGGCATCAAGCATCTGAAAGCCCACAACTTCGTGTGACAAGGGTGTTTTTTTCTTTCATTATTATTTCGCAACTTCGACGACCGATTGAGCTCAAATTTTCACATGTTTGTTATTTTATGCATATTTTGAGATACACCAAGTGAGAAGACTTGTCTTTGACGATAACCAATAGTGTCCAGTGTCTTTGAGAACCAACCGGGTAATGTACAAACATTTAAAAGGTTCATCAAAACAATTTCATAACAGCCCTATTTCATATCTTAATGAATTGTTAAATGACATGCTTAAAGATTGATATACTTTTATCTTGTGTTGATAAAATAATGTTTTTATATTTGATATCATGCAAAAAATAGTTAATGGCCTGACGTTTCGACCCTAGCAAAGTCTTTCTCGAAGGCTATGATATTTGATATCATAATAGCCCTATTTTGTATCTAACTGGATTGCTATATATAACTCAACTCAGATGGCAGCAAATTGTATATTTATGTATTTGCATGTATATTTTTTTATAACTTCTGGTATTGTTTTTCATGTAGATTTCATGCTTCTGTCACAGATTCCATGGACAAGCACAAGGTATGTTTATTTCCAATGAGGTCTTATCCAAAGTGATGGATTCGGCTATATGGCTACGACTGTTGCTAAGTGTGTTGTTAAAGACATCCTATGCTTCAACGCATGATGATGCAGAAATCTAGCCATAGCCGTAGCTGTAGCCACTTATTCAGTCATGGCATTACTGAAAGAAAAACTACAGTTACAAAGATCATGTTTAGTAAATTGAAGCTGTCAAAACAGTCTGCACTTTTTTGGAAAAAAATACTACCAAACTGAGCAGAGCATACCGATCGAAACATCGAGTTGAAACCTACGTTCTTTTCAGAACCAACCCAACTCAATTACAGATAATGGTTTTACTGCAAACCTTCCTATACCATATTTCCACCGTGCAAAGATTCAAATCCTGCTTAAACTGTTTTTTGATGGTTTTATTTGTTCTGTCCACATTAGCCAGATGTTGTTGAGATTCAACTGAAGTTAAGTCCCTCAATGCTCGCTATCCAGACGGCCATACTGGACATCATTGCCGCTTGCATAAAAGAAATCCAAAGATGTAACCCATCGGTAAGAAAATTTCTTCTCTCTATGAAATTCTTCTATCTTGTTTTAGTGCAGGGGTTTTGAGTTCTCATAGAGCAAGTTTGTGTGCCCACGTTTAGTCGACTACACTTAGTCAATATATTATTATTATTATCGTTAAGACTTGATTTTTGGGGTGATAAGTAAATGATTTTTCTCATTGTAGTTAGACAGCACTGAGGTGACAGTGGAGTCAGCCATTGGTCGTAAGTCCCTGGAGCAAGCCATCCGACGACAACTACAACCACTCTGGCATCAGCTGGTAAGAAATACCCATCTCCAATATAAATGTTTTCATTCAAATAACTACACCTTTTTTCAGTTTTGTAAAGATGTCTAAAAAGTTGGTGGAATTATTTGTATATCAAGTAATAAACCAAATAAGGAAACTGACAGGGTAAGTTTTAAAATAAATTTGGGTTGAACAAGACAAAATTTACAAGCGAAGGACTTGATCCTGCAACCTCCGGATTTACGTGCCAGCCATAGAGTTATTTATAAGAACCAGAGGGCGCACTGGCCTATATATGTGACCCAGCATGCGCGCAGGTGGCCATTTTCTAAGTTGACAAAACAGGCATTGCACAGCGTGTGTTTGTGTGGCCATTTTGTAAGTTGACAAAACAGCATCGCGTCAACGTTAAATAAGCACAAATTCCAACGTGTACTTCATATTCAACGCGCATGCAGAATGGCGCGCGTGTCTCCTTGCGGTCCCGTCGCGTTTGTGCAAGAAGCATCACCAGTGCGCCCTCTAGTTCTTATATAACTCTATGGTCAGATGGTGCCAGCACTCTACCAACAGCTACATATATCTAGCCGTATGTTGGCAGTCTGCATATAGGGCTAGATTAATGTAGCTGAGTAGGTAGATTGTAGGCTCAAGTCCCCCACAAGTCAATTTGTCTTGTTCAACCTAAAACATTAATAATAAAGCCATATCATGAACCAGCCATCTTGCATTTTCTTCCATTCAAACCAATGTAACGAAACTGAGGCAAGAAGGATAAATAGTCTGGCCCCTGTGAGTATAAAAATATACAGTATTTGTTATTGCTGCATCATACAGGGAACATTGCAAAGACAGTAGCATGAAGGTCATGGTCTCTGTTTTCCCTAACCGGTAGCTTCAAGACACTCTTTGCTCGATATTTTCAAATGTGAGGATTTCAATTTAAAGTGTTTTTCTCTTACTCTGTTTCAAGACCTCTACCACCAAGCAACTTGTGGCTGATCTGAAGCTGCTGCAAATGCTGCTGTAGTAAGTCACAACTGTTTTATCTTTTATGAATGAAAGTGTTGTTCAACAACAACAAATATTTCCGTAATAGCGTTTAGAAATACAAGCCTTGCAGTTAAACCAAGAAACACAAAGACTGTTGAATGGTGAATTCAAACATGTATTTCACGATGGACCCCCTTGCATATGATGTCACACTTTCAAAAAGTGACATCTCTGCGGCCAAAAGGAGGCTGATCAATGGACGCTTCTTTAAGCGTAACAACATGTGCGTGGTGACCTCGGCATACCTTGTAGCATTTTGCGTTATGCAAGGATCAGGGCTCAATTTCATAGAGCTGCTTAAGCACAAAATTTTGCTGAAGCGAAATCAGATTACCGGCCAAGACTGCACTAAACTGTTATGCTAAGTAAACAACAGTTAAATACCAGTCACAAGCAAAGTATGTGGCATGAAATTTTGGCCAGTAACGTGTGTAAAATAAGCGAGCTATTTTCGTGCTTAAGCAAACTTTTTGCTTAAGCAGCTCTATGAAATTGGCCCATGGTCTATTGTATTCTATAGACTCATTACACAACGCAAAATGCTCCTCTGAACAATGCACATCTACCATTTTCATCATTTTGTAAAAATCGTTGGGCGTGATTTTGACTCCCAAAATTGCAGACAGGAAACACGCCTGTGAGTGAGTGTCATAGTCAAACTCAAAGCATGAGAAATAAAGTTCGTATTTTTTTTTCTCCTCTTACAGCTATCTGACCCAGTATGACAGTGTCACATTTTACAATTTTCTAAAATCCTTACGGTGAGTGAACATTTAACAAAATTATTTTTTTTACTGCGAACCCCAACTAATGAGTCGTCTATTTCAGTTAAAAAAAAATAAACTGTTTTGAATTTGTGTTGATTAATTTTTTTTTATCTCTCCCTCTCTCTTTAGAACAAATGAAAAAATGGTTACAAATAATTCTGGCTGGCTGTTCATGGATTCAGCTGAAGCGATGTTTGTGGTAAGTTACTTGTAATTTAAAATAAATTAAATTGTGTGACACTTTTTTTCTGAGCAATACAATTGCTTCTCTCCACAGGGGGTAAATGGGTATCTGCGAGGGCATAGATGGTTCTTGTGATTGATTTAGCATAGTAGCGCATGTTGCACAGGCTATAGACTCCCCAGGGAGCTGAAATGGGTTAAAGCCATTGGACCCTTTCAGTAAACAGTATTGTCCAAGGCCCACACTTCGTGTATCACAACTTCTATATCAAATAACAAACCTGTGAAAATTTGGGCTTAATCGGTCATCGGAGTCGGGAGAAAATAACGGGAAAACCCACCCTTGTATCCGCGCGTTTCGCCGTGTCATGACATGTGTTTAAAATAAATCCGTAATTCTCGTTAACGAGAATTGATATTGTTTTACTGTTTTCTCGAAAAGTAAAGCATTTCATGGAATAATATTTCAAGAGAAGTATTTCACCACTATCTTCTGTAAACCCGGTAAGTTATTCGTAAATCTGTGAACTTTTTTTTTTTTTCCTGTACCGAAAGGGTCCAATGGCTTTAAGGAATGATTTTAATGGCCCAGTGACCATGGATAACAATGTTGGAAGCGCTTTGAGACGCCCTTCGGGTGTCCAAAGCGCGGTATTAATATTATTATTCATCAACTGCTCAATTTTCTTTATCAAATGCCCTCTTCTCCAATGTAACACTGATTTAAAAAAAAATGTTATAGAAATTGATCAATTTGTTTCTAGCATGCCAAGGATCGGGTGTATGGAGTTTCCAAAAAGACGAAAGGGAAGAAAGGCGAAGGGTCAGATGTCAAGGGGTCAAGCTCTAATGTCAGCGACAAAGGTCAGTAAATGCATTTTTTGGTTTTCTTGAAGTCATATAATTCATTCCTAGTGATGGTATAAATATCGCATAAAAGCATTGAAGAATGATTTTAGTTGTTAAAACAACATTGTTCTTGATGCATACAAAACATGCAAGAAATTTTGACAGATCTCTGATCCAGAAACTCTTTCAGAAATATTAATTGGTTAGTTAGTTGAAATAATTTCACTTTTTGCAATAAAGTGGTTTCATTGCCGAACTGACTTAACCCCTTTAACAGTTAATTTCTATTTACTTAACAATGCTTTTTTATTTTTTTTATTTGATGTATGCTTCCACCTGCTTATTTTGAGTTCCTATTTTCTTAACTTTAAAGAAACTTTGTAAATTTGAATGTTGTCAACCTTTTGGTTGTTTTTGATTCAAATGAATATAATAATAGTGGCAATTTATAATGCGCCATGTCTGTCTAAAAGACACTCCTGGCGCAGGAGAGATGCCGAAGCCAGATAGCAAAGAATATAGTTAAGCACACAAATAAGTTTTCAAATGGGTTTTGAAGCTGGAATATGTAGTGAGTTGTCGGAGTTTAGGGGGGAGTTCGTTCCATAGTGATGGGCCAGAGTGTGAGAAGGAGCTGGCTCCCCATGAATGGCGTGTTCGTGGAATGTTTAGACGTTTGGTGGACGATGATCTGAGGTGCCTGGGTGGAGCATGAAGATGTAGCAGGTTCTGGATGTATGTTGGTGCCGTGCCCTGGAGAGACTGATACACAAGAAGGAGAATTTTGAAGTGGATGCGCTTTTGAACTGGGAGCCAGTGCAGGGCTTTGAGGATTGGAGTGATGTGTGTTGATCTTTTAGTAAGGGTGACAAGTCGGGCGGCCGAATTTTGGAGTCGTTGGAGACGCTTGATCTGATACTCTGGCATATTGCTGAGAATGGCATTGCAGAAGTCAAGTCGTGATGTTATGAGAGAATGCACAACCTGCTCTGTAGCTTTGCGAGAGAGGAACTTTCGAATGTGGGAGAGGTTGCGAAGCTGGTACCTGACAGATTTAGCGATATGTGATATGTTGTTGTTGAACGTCATAGTAGAGTCGAAGACTACTCCAAGATTTGTGTTTCGGACTGTGGTTTGCTTCGTCAGTTGTGAAGACTGGCTCAGTGACCTTGTTGAGCATCCCCTTCGAGCCTAACAGCATGAACTCCGTCTTGAGCCCATTGAGTTTAAGATTGTTGCGTGACATCCAAACTTTAATTTCAGCTAGGCATTCCTCTAAACGTCTGAGAACAGAAAGAAGATTCACATCTGACGGAGGAAAGGAAATAAAAAGCTGGATGTCATCAGCGTAAAAGTGGTACTGAACGTTGTGCTTGCAGATGAGCTCTCCAAGGGGTTGTGTATATACAGAAAACAGCAACGGTCCACACACAGAGCCTTGAGGGACTCCATGTGTCAGAGGTGTTGGCTCTGATTTGACTCCATCAATGGACACAGACTGAGAGCGATTACTAAGGTAAGACGAGAACCACCGAATGGCATTAGAAGTTACTCCAAAGGTTTGAAGGCGCTCGATCAAAGTTGTGTGACAGACTGTATCAAAAGCCGAGGAAACATCAAGCAAAACCAGAGCCGTCAGGTTACCGTTGTCCATCTGCCGTAGTATATGGTCTGTCAAACTCACAAGAAGGGTTTCAACACTGTGATTGCTCCTATATGCAGACTGGTGACTATCTAGTATGTTGTTATCAGACAGATGCTCTGTGAGCCTGGAGAATGCAGCCCTCTCCATAACCTTGGAGAGGAAAGGGAGATTTGATACCGGTCGATAGTTTTGCAATGAGTTGATGTCCAAGCCATTCTTCTTCAACACAGGTCGGACATTAGCGTGCTTCAGAATATACCATAAATAAGAATAAAATAATTTACTTTAAAAAAAATTGTTTTTTGTATCTTATTTTGTAGTTAGTTTCCTTATTCCTAGCTTTTTTCTAACTGTTTTTCCTTAAATGTTCTTTCTTGTGCTTTTGTAACTTTGGTTTATTCTGTTTCGGTCGAATAAATAATAATAATAATGAATGATAGTAATTTATTTTCTTTTGGCCAGATCTGAGTCTCGAAGAGAACCCAAAATGGAAAGTACTAACGGAAATCATGGAGGAAATTAAGCGAGAGACCTCCAAAACACGTAAGCAACATTCACAGCCACTGAGGAAATAGTTTCAATTATGTTATTGATTACATATTCAACAGCACAATTAGCACCAATAAGAGAATGAACAGTAGCGATAGAGGTGGGATTCGAACTGGGGTCCACTGAGGTGAAAGGCAAGAAAAGAAACCACTGAGCCGACCTAATGTTGGTCGACTCGCTTGTAAAAGTTACCAAGAGTATATTGAAAGTATGTAAAGTTGAATTGGCTCTGAGAAAATTCTGAATTTTTTTTTCTATTCTCAGAAACCGATTGTCATGGGAACAGAATACTAATCTGTGCCAGTGATGACCGCACCTGTGCTCAGCTGAAGGAATACCTCCAAGATGGGGGCCGCAACCTTCTACAGAGACTCTACGCAAAGACGCTTGGGAACCAGTCTGGAGAGAATACCGGTGAAGCGGCAGTACAAATGGTAATTTAGTCTTTCTCATTACCCTTGAAACATCCAAAATCTTCCAACGTAGTAAAGCCTGGTTCAGTAGGATTTGAAACTTTGCATGGTGGAAATACGATATAGAAAGGTTTGCGGTAACACCATGTAATGACTATCTCTAATGAGTTGGGGTGGTTCTGAGAAGAACCGTTGGTTTCAGCTCGACGTTTCGATCAGTATGCTCTGATCGTCTTCTGGAGATAGTCATTACATGGTGTTACCGCAAACCTTTCTATAAAGCCTGGTTCATGCGAATGCGATACAAATTTTGACGTCACAAGTTCTCAACCAATAATTCGCATCAATTGACTTGTGCTTAACTCCTGCAAAAAAAAATTGCTGCGAGAACAGCCATGTGACGTAAAAATTTGCTTCGCATTGGCAGGAAGTATAAACCGAGCTTATCAGTATTAACAACAATGGCAGATGTTTGTAATTTGCTAAGTTTGACTGGTGCCAATATTATCAAATCGGGTAGAAAGTAAGATTTTTTTTAGGCGAATCAACCAGGGGCCAATTATATACATGTAGAGCTGCTTAATGGTAAGGAATTGTTTCTTGCTTGGGCTCTCCCTACACCCTGGCAAGGGTCCTGCCGGGGACCATGGCCCAGTAGCCCTTTGCCCAGCATGCCTGCTTTTTACTGCCAGGGCCCAATTTCATATTAAAGCTGTTTGGCACAATATTTTGCATGGTAAAATCCTTTGCTTAGCAAAGCAAGAAATGCAGTGGTACCATGTACCAGTCACAACAATGATAAATGTGCGGTATTTTGGCTGTTAGTATAATTTTGCTGAGCAGGAGATTTTTTTGCTAAGCAAATTCAACTTTTTGTGCTTTCGGCTTTATGAAATTGGGCTCAGATCAGGATAGAAACACAAGAGCCAATCCTGTCTTCTCTTAAATTTAGTGGTTAGTGAAATAAATTAAACGCTTTACATAATAAATGTTTTTTTATTTTTTATTTTTTTTTAGCCCAAGGCCAACAAACCTGCCAGCCGTGGACGAAGAAAAGGGCAGAGATCAAAAGCCAATGATGGAAAGAGCAAAAAGGATGAGCCTCTTACTCTTACCCAGATGGTCCGAGGGAGCAAGGGAGATCATAAGCATGGGGTAAACCTTGATGAATGTCCTACATCTTTCCTATAATAGTTCTGATAGGATGGAATTTTTGGGTCTTTCTCAAACCCTGGCTTGGGCTCCGTCTCTGGCTTGCTCCGTCTCCGTCTCTGGCCTGCATGTTGCGCATGCAGTGGAAACGCAGCTCTGCATTAAGCATTTATTTTGGAGCAGCGTGTATTTTGCACCCGGTGCCTGGAGCCTGAGCCAGAGCCCAAGCCGAGGTTTGAGAAAGGCGCCTGGTTGAGCTCTTCCATGCAATCAGAAACACCATATTAACCATTAATTTGTTTACTCAATCTTGAAGTCTAACTGAAAATGGGGGGAAAGCCACATGAGTTACAAAGATTCAATGAAAACAAATTGGTTAATAGATCCCCTTGCATATTTCGCAAAAGCTGAGTTCCAACAATGGAAACCACTATGGCTTATTTGGTATTTACAAATAATTCTTGTATTATCAAGTTTTACTGACTTTACATCTATTCCAGGGAGAAGCCAGTGATTCTGATGATGCAGCTGAAGCAGTAGGAGGAGATGATGATGATACAGATGAGGATGTGGAGGATAAGATGCTGTCTGTATCTTCACCCGAGGCTTACTATGGTATCACCTCTGCACCACTAACCGTCATACACCCGCTGCATGGCTGCAAGTGAGCAAACCATAACATTTGTAAAATTTATTGTGTTTGTCTCTGTGTTTCTTGCATGAAAGAATGTGGTTATAGTATGGTAGCATCTTGTTTTTTCTATTGCTATCTAATTAAGTTTTTCTAGAGTAGCTGTTGTATTCTGTTGTATTCTGAATGCTGTGAGCACCCTATAGATCGATCCAGGCGCGCAAGTGCTGGGCGCCTCCATGCGCTGCGCGCCAGTGCTGGGGTGTCATTGTGCCTAGTTTTGTGCACAAAGACACGAGAAAATCATTTTCCTTTTTCACTTTTTATGGGAATTGAATGTCTTCCTCGATAATCTATGAAATTTCCTTGATATGGCTGCTTGATATAACAACGTACTACATTCTTGATAAAATTTTTTAATTAAGCAGAAAGTAAAATACTGAAATTCTGACAAAACACCTTGCCGATGTACCGCATTTTAGCTACTTTTATGCATTTTCCGCGTCTTTAACCCCTAACTCGCCTGAGACAAGCACCTTTTTCAAGATGATTCTGCTATATTTTGTTGCAAATATTTGTGGTCAGTGATCTACATTGGTATATCATGATATCCTGTTAAGGAAATTGTGTTATTCGTTGAGGAAAACATTTAGTTTCCATAAACAGTAAAAAGAAACATGATTTCCTCATGTCTTTGTGCACAAAACTTGGCACATGTGCACCCCAGCAATGGCGCGCGGTGCTAAACACTTGCGCGCCCGGTGTGGGTCGGATCGGTCTATATATAGCACTTTATAACTTTGTGTGTTATTGCTATTAACAGTATTACATTTACTTGTTACCTGCAGAGATCCGTACAGCTTAAGCAAGACACTGCATGAAGTCAAACCCCTCTATGTCATACTATACGATGCTGAGATTCAGTTTGTTAGGCAACTAGAGGTAAGACATCATTATCTCTTGACTTCCAGTTTAAAGGGTTTTGATACCTTTTGTAGATCAAGTTTTTTGCCATGACATGAATCGTTACTCACTGTGAAAGGAGATGTATGTTACATATGATTTACCTAAGTTTCAGCTTCATTAGTCAGCAAGTTTTTGAGAAAAAAAGCAAGAATCACAGAGGAATGTTTTCAAGAGAGTCGCATAAATTTGTTGTACATGCTAAAATATTTGTCGACTCACTGAGACAAAAATTATTTTTGTGAAACTGTTTTACTCATTTCTCAAAAACTACAGCACCTAAAAAAGTAATATTTCGAGGGGAAGCTTTCTACCATCATTATCCAAAAACCATGGAAGTTTAATGCAAATCTGGGAGTAAAATTTTGGATAGATTTTCCAAAGTGTTGCGCTTTTTAACAAAAAGGAATAACAGTGCGATGACTCTGTCTTAAACATTTGTTTAAAACCTTCGGCTGTGTCTTTTGTCGCACGGCCACGGCCCTGTCAGTTTTAAACAAACGTTCAAGACCTCGCACTACTCTTTTTATTTCCTTAAATTTTGTTTTGTTTTAAATTGATGTTTTCTTAACAGGTGTTCAAGGCATGCAGACCAGGGCTTCCTCTCAGAGTGTATTTCCTCATCTACTCAGGGTCCACTGAGGAGCAACGATACTTGACTACACTCCGCAAGGAGAAACAAGCATTTGAGCATATTATCAAGGAGAAAGCTGTAAGTTATTGGATGAGCATTTTCCTTGATGAGACGTCTTCAATTTTAAATTTATTTTATCAGTATTTCTGCTGTTTTACATGCTGTGTATTCATGACCCTATACATGTACGTTATTGTAATTTTTTCTTCTTCTCTTTTTCACTGGTAATGTATGTAACAATTTTAAATTGGGAGCTTGGTTATATTATCAGCTACTCTTTTGTAGCTGTGTTTTTAATATGATATAAAATAAACCAGAATAATAATAATTATTATTATTATTGTCAAACCACCCACGCCGTACCAACCCCCCAACATCTGACCTCAATGTCGCCCTCAAATTTAAATCTCCTCTTGTAATAATACCTGATGATGCCTCACTCAGACTAGCAAGAGGGGAAAGATCTTCCTCTCCTTTTCCTCTGCAAGAAAAACTTACATTAGTTTCCAATGGGTGCTCAAGAGTCGCGCCAAACCAAATTCTCAATTAAGTAGGGCCTACATGAAAAGCTTGACGTCTGAAACATGATGACTGGATGCGCTAGAAGTCGAAAGATTGACTGTTGCAGTCGTTCAGAACGACTCTAGTGGAGCATCTTGTCATGAGCCGAGCCAATGTAAATGTACGATTCGCCTGTCTTACACCAAAATTTGTTTGGGTTGACCTAGATTCGCTCTTTATCTATTTGGTTCGGCGCGACTCTGTTGCGCCTGTCTGAAACAGGTGTTACATCCTGGTCACATTAATAATTTCCTAAGTTCATTTTGATGGTCATATTTTCTACAATGGTTCTCTATACAGACAATGGTTTTACCTGAAGAGATTGAAGGTCGCGGAGAGATCACACCCCAGCTGAGTAGAGACCAGCAATCTGCATCTGGCTCCCAGCAGAGTAGTAGAGCAGGAGGGCGCAACACAAAGACACTTGCGCAACAAAAGGTGCAATTTCTCGCTTTTTCAAAGATTTACACCATTAAAGATTACACTCTGGATTTTGATGAAAGTTCTTTTGTTATACCCAAAAGCATTTGATTTACCTGATATTATTTCTTAAGAGTAAAGCCTGGTTCATACTTCCTGCGAAAGCGAATGCGAAGCGAATTTGATGTGAATTTGACGTCACAACCCTCCTTTCGCAGCGATATTCGCAAGTGAGTTGCCCAGAGTTGAACTGCTGCGAATTTTTCGTTGCGAATTTGTGACGTCAACATTCGTATCGCATATGAACCGGGCTTTAGAGTTTCTAACTGTCGTAAACTCATAAGCTATTTCATGCTGGTGGATCTCTTAAGCCCGGTTCATACTTCCTGCCAATGCGAAGCGAATTATTCCTTGCAAATTTGTGGCATCAAAATTTGTTTCCCATTCGCAGGAAGTATGAACTGGACTAAGAAAATATCTTGTTTTTTACATTTTTATACAATAATATTGTTAAAATATTATTTTTTTGCAGATAATTGTAGACATGCGTGAATTCAGAAGTGAGCTGCCATCTTTAATTCATAAACGAGGCATAGATATAGAGCCAGTAACAATCGAGGTACGTGAAAACACAGTTTAATGAGAGAAATAAATTTTGTATAGTTAAGATTAAATTCATAAAAACATGAAGATAAAACTATATATAGAATGCCACAGGTTGCAGAGTATCGCTTTTAAACCAAAGATGAATGTATGTCAGCATCACTGTTACTTTTGTTTTTGTGTACATAAATGTAAGCTTTTATTGTATATGACAGGTCGGGGACTACATTCTAACGCCCGAAATCTGCGTAGAGAGAAAAAGCATCAGTGATCTGATAGGATCGTTGGCATCAGGGAGATTGTTCAATCAAGCTATGTCCATGACTCGCTACTACAAGAATCCAGTACTACTCATCGAGTTTGACCCCAAGAAGTCTTTCTCATTGCAAGTAAGTCTTTCAAATGGTCGCTCGCCTTGCTGGAAAATATCACTAAGAAGAGTAGGGTCTACTTAAAGGAGGGTTTACCCTGTAATTGTGCCTGACCTGAGCGGCTAACAGGCCAGTTCAAAGCCAGTCATGTTTTCTCCCCTACTTTTGTCTGATTTCCATTTTTTTAGAATCAGACAGATTGTGGTTACATAGCCTGAAAAGTCTTCTATATCAATCAATCAATCGATCAATCAATCAAAATAATTTATATAGCGCCGGTATCCGTAAGACTGTTCAAAGGGGATTTGAGAAAGAATCTAAAGACAGCAACAAAAGAAACTTGGCAGTTGTAAAAGCTTCTTTAATTTCAAAATTGTTACTCATATTCTAAAAATGAAAACACCAGGAGACTGACAATTTAATTACGGTGTTTTTGACACCTTGGTTGTTCAATCAGTCGAGTATTGTTGTCGCGGTATCTGCTTACAGGTTACAATCGGTCTAGTATTGTTGTCGCGGTATCTGCTTACAGGTGAATAGTGCCCATTTCCATTGTTGCAGTAACTCCTATTGACAAGAACAGCTTTTCAAAATTTCCGCTATTAGCTTCATGCTGAATCAGAGGAGAAATCAATCATGTCAATAGGAGTTACTGCAACAATGAAAATGGGCACTTTTCACCTGTAAGCACGACAACAATACTCGACCGATTGTAACAAACAAGGTGTCAAAATCCCCGCAACAAAATTTTCCGTCTCCTTTTCATTTTTAGAATATGAGTAACAATTTTAAAAATGTAGGTGCTTTTACAACAGCCTAGTTACTTTTTTTGCTGTCTTTATTACAAAAAAAGAGCTTAAAGTTTAGACTCTGTCTATACATGTAGGTAGGTTAGCCCTTGTACTCAATGAAATGATCCTACTGTTTTTTTACTTTTTTTCCAAACAGCTGGCCTGCAAAGTATCGACTTCAAGGTACGATTTATGAAAGTATCAATTTGGACTTTTCCTCAATTGATTTCCGTTTTCTATTTTCAGTCAAAGAGTACTGCCTCCAGTGAGATCACCTTCAATGACCTGTCATCAAAGATTGCTCTCCTCACAATGCACTTTCCAAAGCTGCGTATTCTATGGTGTCCCAGCCCTCATGCTACGGCTCAACTCTTTGAAGAATTGAAGGTAACATTCATGCCATAAATGATTTTAATGTACTTGGATTTTATAATTTACAAGTTGAACATGCTGAGATTATCAATTCACTTCTTTAATTTTTTTAAATTTATGTCATTCTATAATATATGTTTAATTTGCATCAGGGATAAAGAATATTAATTTTGGTCATTCTAAGTGCACTTTTTTTTGGCTTTTCAATGTTGTTTCGTATTTCAATGTTGGTGCTTGATTTAGGCCCATATTTCATAAAGCTGTTTACTGTTGAAATATCTTGCATACATGAGCCAGAAAACTTGACAGTGGGTGTGTAAATCACCATATGGAAAGCTTCCGGACATTTATTCACGGAAGTCCGTCACATGGGGCTTAACTTGTGAAACACATGGCAAAATACAGCCCTCCCTGCGAACTTCCCCTTGCTGGGGAAAGATGTTGCTATGTACCTCACCAGATCGCTCAGTATTTGAAAGTATAAAACATCCCCTTTCGGTACAATGTTTTGTCTTAATTTATGCAACTCGAGAACATAGGGCCGTTTTGGATTGGTCAACTCAGTTTTACCGGGGTTTGCTCACCAAATTGAACAGCACCTCCTTTCCATTCATCTTATAATAGATTCATGGCATAATTTCATGGCTCTGCTTACTGTAACCAAGAATTGGCGCTTAAAGGCAGTGGACACTTTTGTTAAATACTCAAAATAATTATTAGTAAAAGAATTTATTGGTAACGAGCTAGGTGTAAATGTTGATAGTATGATTGTATAAAACACTGTGAGATACGGTTCCCTCTGAAGTAACGTAGTTTTTGAGAAAGAAGTAATTTTCCACTTATTTGATTTCGAGACTTCAGATTTAAAATTTGAGAGTCCGTAATCAAGCATCTGAAAGCACACAACCTCGTGTGACAAGGATGTTTTTCCTTTCATTATTATCTCACAACTTCGACGGGCAATTGGGCTTAAATTTTCACAGGTTTGTTATTTTATGAAAATGTTAAGATACTTTGATTGAGAAGACTGGTCTTTGACAATTACCAATAGTGTGCACTACCTTTAAATATGCACTTCAACTCCGGTTTGAAGGTATTGCATAGTAACAACCCTGCCCATGGTAGTACATTTCATCAAAGATGGCGGTCAATGACATCATGTGCAGATAATTTTTACTTCAGTATTTTGTTGATGTTGATCGTTTTATCTGTGTATCTTTTTCAAAAGGTCGGACGTGAGCAACCAGACGCCGCAGCAGCTGCAACGATTACGGCGAGCGAAGAGGCACAACAAGCCAAATTCAACCACGGTCCCTACGACATGCTGCTCAAGATGCCAGGGGTGAACGTCACCAACTGCAGGTGAGTCTGCAACCAATCAAACCCATAGTCTTCACTGTTTGCTGAAACAATCTTAATTCCTTCAAGATCCACCCTTAGATTTTGCCCGTTAAGGAGGGAGTTGTACACAAGCTTGTTACTTTCTTAGCTGATTTTCTCTTTATATTACTATAGATAACTTACAACACTTTACAAAGTTAAGTTTGTATGGCCATTTCCTCTTTTCGCCATTATTTAGCCAAATTTCTGTGTTCTGCAAAAACCACATGACCTGAAATAAAAACCAGTCAGTTTCCACATGTTAGAGCAGGCCTGGCATTTCATCTCTGAGAGGGCAAAGCCATTTACACTTTTGCAAAGGGCACTTCCATTGAAAAGGTCTTTGGGAGACTATTGAAGAGGCAAATCCCCTTTCAAAGAAAAACAAATCTTATGCCTTAATTTTTTTCCAGGCGCCTTCTCAAGTCCGTCAGAGATTTCACAGAGCTCAGTGTCCTCACCCAAGAGCAGCTTGCCAAGATCTTGGAGCACTCAGGAAACGCTACCCTGCTCTGGTCTTTCCTCCATTCCAAGGGAACGGTTGACCAAGACCCCAAAACGTCAAATCAGGCGGGAAAGATTCAGAAGGGTGGGAGGAGACCGTTTTATGGAAGGAAGAAGGGAGGGAAGAGGTGATGCCTTGTAGGTTTGTACCTTTCATCTCTTGACACCCTCTCCGCATGGTCAGTAAAGCAGTGTCCTGATGAGCCTGAATATCTGACGTCTGACGTGAATAATGACAGGTGACGCCTGTAGGTTTGTACCTGTAATCACTCGGGGTTGTTTGTGCGGTTAGTTATAGCACCCTCTCTGCATGGTCAGTGAGGCAGTGTCCCGATGAGCCTGAATATCTGACGTCTGACGTGAATAATGACAGGTGACGCCTGTAGGTTTGTACCTGTAATCACTCGGGGTTGTTTGTGCGGTTAGTTATAGCACCCTCTCTGCATGGTCAGTGAGGCAGTGTCCCGATGAGCCTGAATATCTGACGTCTGACGTGAGTAATGACAGGTGACACCTGTAGGTTTGTACCTGTAATCACTCGGGGTTGTTTGTGCGGTTAGTTATAGCACCCTCTCTGCATGGTCAGTGAGGCAGTGTCCCGATGAGCCTGAATATCTGACGTCTGACGTGAGTAATGACAGGTGACACCTGTAGGTTTGTACCTGTAATCACTCGGGGTTGTTTGTGCGATTAGTTATAGCACCCCCTCTCTGCATGGTCAGTGAGGCAGTGTCCTAGCCTGATTATCTGACGCCACACTTGATAGGCTCGTGAATAACAGGTCTGGAATTTTATCTTCGAGAGGGCAAGGCCATTTTCATTTTGAAATTTCCATAACTTTTTCGAAAGTATTGCCTTGCCAGCTGTTTATGCTGTAAAAAGAACATGCAGAATGTTGCAATAAGCAGAATATGGCCCTTTTTGACACCACGGCTGTGGCTCCAGATTTGACTCGGGCTAGCTTGGCCCCGCAGTTGTTTTGACAATAGACCTTATGCACATGACGTCATTTCAGTAGGGCGCCCTCACCTAGAGGTCAAAAGGAGGTTGTTTAATGGCAAATCCTGTGCGCCGCGCGTACAAATCTGTGCGTTTCGATTGTTTCGTCACCGTTTTTCCACTAAGATGGCCGCTGGATGACGTCAATGCATAAGGTCTATTGCGCATGCTTTGTGATTGTGCTAAGGGCTTTAGATGAGAGAACAGAGCCTGAAGCCGAATCCAAAGCCAAAGTCGTGGATTCGAAAAAGGGTCTATGATAGATGAGGTGTATTCCATTCTGTATTTTAATAGAGGTCAAGCCAGATGGGAATTTGCCAGCTGCAAACTCTCTGCACAAATTTCTTTAAAACAGACTAATCTTTCCATGTTCTGTTGAACAAATTTAAAATCTCCCTGATTATGGATTCCCCCCCCCCCCCCAATTATGTTAAATTTAATTCTAAACATCTCCCTGATTGTTCTACAAAATCTACCTGATTGCAAGATGTAAATTTGGGCAGCTCTAGTATACATAAAATGGTCCACCAAATATATACTAAGCCAGAATTGTTTTGTTAAAATACATGACAATTTTGTACACGACCACAGAGTGTTATCTTTAAGTTTTACACTTGTGTTTACTGTTTTTCTTTACTTTTGTGACAATACATCTGATTATTAATGTAACGTCTTGGCTGGGTTTGGGTCCTTTGGTTCCTCAGGTACATGCGGAGTAGTATAGTAAGTAGTATTAATCGGGAGGGCTTGAAGTTGAAGTTCACAACAGACAAATGACAAGTTGAACCCAAGTACATTGATGTCACTTAAGGTATCTCTGCTGGAGCTCTGCTCTGTTCTCAAGTCTAACCCAAACTGCCCCTTATTTTTACATTCCTTTACTTTATCCTCATCATTGTTATTAATCACCTTCTAAATCACAATATTATTAATTAGAAACCAACCGCGCACATAATTTCAAATGGGAGTAACTCGGCAACGTGACACACCCCAAAGCTGAGACATATACCAAATTACTGCTGCTGGTGTGTTCTTTCCAGCCATGCATACAACTCAATTCTTGAAATTGTCAACATTAGACTCATTTTCACGTAGCGGGTAACAAATACCTTTTTTAGCGAATTAAACGGCTAAAATTGTCCAAATTTTGTGACTTTTCTCTCGGCGATACTTCCAGACATGTTCAGGGGCCATATTTGAGCTTTTGATGGTTCCCATCTCTTTTGTGCGTTAATCACATTACTGATCTTTGAGACCAGCGTGAGCTCAGCATCCATGTAGCATGTCGCTGTAAACAAGACCATATATGGACAAATGAGTTTATACGCGCACACCTGTTACACGCACGCACTCAAATTGATACATTTTCAGCGGCGTACGCGCAAGTGTGGGAAGTTGTCATGAAACTAACATGGATATAAATAAGCATGTGATACAGTGCAACGCGCAAGGTTTACACAATGTATGCTGATTTAGTGGCCACTTATTCGCTTTTTTCCAAAGACGGTCTTTATACCGACCGTTAACACTCCCCCACGTGACCGGGTTTTGACCAATCAGAGACTTGAAACCGTCCAAGGTATTTATTAATACAATGTACAAACCAGTCATAAACCACTAATAATCAAATTCCTAACCCCCCAACTCTCCCACATTTTGAATCTTATCTGCCCCTGCAGATAAAACAACTGTACATTGCCGTCCTGTTAAAATATTACAATTTTTGTGGAAGATTAACAGCTGCTAGGTTTTGCACAGCCTGCATATAAGCTGCTGTAGCAAAACTGATTGTTGATGTTTTTGGTGTACCATTTTTGACAGCACAACTTGCTGTCGTTCTATTAGATGATGCAAAGAATGATTTGTCTTCCCTGTAAACACGTCTGTTTCTATTGATCTGACCTGACATTTTGGTTGCAAGTTCTCTGGCTCCTCAAACAGATCAAACATTGCTGCACACATTTGCGCAAATGTTTGCTCAGGGTTTGACAATTCCTGTCTTCTCAATTCAAGTCTGATTGTGGGTTTGTTGGCCCCCGACACAAATTGTCATATCAGTGATTTATCCTTAAGTGCCTTTAAAGTATTCTTCTCCTGATCCCCTGCTGCTTTGATAATTTTATCGTAGCCTCGGATTAGTGATCTTGAGAAATCCATCAAGGATTCGTATTCTGATTGCACTCGCTCAAAGAACAAGCGCTGTAAATCTTGGACCGTTTCTCGAGCCCCAAATTGGCGCACTAAGATATCTATTATGGCTTCCATGCACCTCTACAGAGTGGCAGAGCATCTCCTCTAAAGCTGAACCAGATAACAATGAACATAACAATCCTGATTTGCTTTCCTCAGGAATGTGATTTTGGTCACAGTATGTTTTGAATTCCCTCAACCATTCCTGAACATCTTCTCCGGTCGAGCATGAAATTTCCCTGGCCTATTCCCAGTTTGGGGCACTACCCGACAGCCATCCAATGTCTTCACCAACCCCTCAACTAACTGTGTTACCACATTAACTTCCTGACCTTACCCCAATATTACAGGTGGAGCCTCGTTCCGATCGCCCTCAGCCTTTGAGAAATCAGTGTTAGTGTTAGTTTTACTGTCAACTGTCAACTGTTAAAATTTGTTTACAATATTCAGGAAACACCTATCAAATTGCGTTTTAAAGATATCGTGAAGCACATGTGTGACACATGCAAGCTGCCATTTATTACACCAAACCAATACAATAACTTCATAATTAAAGAATAACTAATAATTAAGTGTATACACTTCGGCTGATTGTTAAAGTAACGCTAACCAACGCTTAAAATTATTTGTATGTGTACATTAATAGCTAGTATTAAGGTAATACAACCTTGTAAAGGGCTAACCTTCCCTAGCAGAAACTGGGTCTTTCCTCTTTCCATCTGAAACTCATACAATGTTGACAACAATCTTGAGCATAGCAAAGTCCTGGCAGCTCATGGTGCTTGTATTTAAGTGGACAGTCACTTTCAAGAAAATCTTCTATGTCCTTCATTGCTCCAAGTTTTTTTTTTCAGTAAGTGCTTTTTGTGTGTGCCTTGAATACCGCCTTTCCGTTGCTGTCAAAGACGATGTCTATCTTCATCCGATTGACGCGTCCGTAATATTTCTTGTATGTACTTTGTCGGTATTGAGTCGTCTTTGTGTTTCATCTTGGTTTTCCCGGGCCCTGGCAATTGATGTTTGTTCTCTGTTGTTATTGAGTCGTCTTTGTGTTCATCTTGGTTTTTCCAGGCCCTGACATATGATGTTTGCACTCTGTTATCATTTAGTCGGTGCCGAGTGTCTTCTGCAGCCTTACGATTCCTTGTATATGAAGCATGAACTTATCAAGTTAAGTACACGCTGTTGTCTATCTGCTGTCGTTTCCATTTCTCGATCGCAAGACCTCTGATGTTTCAAACTCTTTCTCGTAAGGAAGCGCTTTTTCCCTCTGATCTTTGGCGTTGTCGTATCTGGTACACAAATAATGTAAAGATATACTACAAATTGGTTTTATGATGCGTGTAATTGTTTAGAGAGGGATTCTTAAAGGGTTAAATGCAGTTTTTGGATGCACTTTCTGATAGAAAAAGTCTTTATATTAAAGGTTGAAACAAAAATAAAGTGTTGAGTTGTTATCTTGTGATGAGATGAAATCCAGTGATGTACAGCACCTTCCTTGATTGTGATGCCTGTGAGTCCTTCTTTGGTTTTTGAATCCCTGTTTGCAGTTTGTTCAATGGTCTGATCACATGGTGTGCCTGCAAATCCATGGTTCGTCTGTCTCTGAACACTGAAGTGCCCCCTTTGAAATGCCTCTACGGATGGGTGTTTTGTATTTGGCTGTGTCCGAAACGGCGACTTAGGCTACAGCTACAGTTAGATCTTGCCTGTCTCCCTATTCTTCAACACTGGAAGCAGGTTGATTTAGATCATAGAGGAGAATACAGAGAAGTCAAGCTAAAATATATCAACCATATAGCAATCCACATGTGGAAGCAGGTTGATAGAGCCGTAGCAGTAGCCAAAGTCGCCGTCAGACACGACCTAAGCTTCTTCATCTCTAGCCAATACCGGTGCATGCAATGCATAGTTAACTCTGTCGTAAGCCATAAACCATGGCATCATCACTTCTACTTAGGTACTCGATCCATAAGTCTGGATGTAATGTCGAGAGGACTTCTTGTCCATGAGCCGTGCCAGGGTCTGTTTGTACAAAGTGCAAGTAAAACCTCATCGCTGCTTATATGTGAGCAGCCACCACTCCCCTAAATGCGTCAGCTGACATGACGGAAGGTGAGGCAATGATGTTACCTGGGAGTGTGTTCCAATCAATCTGATAAGATGACAGATGTAAATCCAAGTTTACCTTCTCTGAATGCTCGGATGAAGAGAAGTAGAACTTGTACCATGTCGGATACCCTCTTAATAAGGCCGACGCCCTTTTCAAAGCCGTGGTGACGGTATCCTTCAAATGCGTAGCTATCTTACGGCTTGCCAGACATTTTTCTTGGCTCTCGCTGTCCATTGACAGCAGCACTTCCTTTGTCTCATTGCCAACCTGTGCTGCTCGCGGTGGTGTTTCATCTCTGTATCTTGAGTACGTTGCTCCTGCCTCTAGCAAGACTGCCTCTCTATCCTCAAACCCAACGTACTTTACAGCAGCTGGTGTCTGGGTAATATATGTGAGCTTGACTTCTCCGTATGCTCCTCTACCAAGGATCACCTCTCCTCGCGGTGGTGTTTCATCTGTGTATCTTGAGTACATTGCTCCTGCCTCTAGCAAGACTGCCTCTTTATCCTCAAACCCAACGTACTTTACAGCAGCTGGTGTCTGGTTAATATACTTTCGCTTAACTTCTCCGTAAGCTCCTCTACCAAGGATCCCCTCTCCTTGCGGTGGTGTTTCATCTGTATATCTTGAGTACATTGCCCTTGCCTCTAGCAAGACTGCCTCTCTATCCTCAAACCCAACGTACTTTACAGCAGCTGGTGTCTGGTTAATTCATGTGAGCTTGACTTCTCCGTATGCTCCTCTACCAAGGATCACCTCTCCTCGCGGTGGTGTTTCATCTGTGTATCTTGAGTACATTGCTCCTGCCTCTAGCAAGACTGCCTCTCTATCCTCAAACCCAACGTACTTTACAGCAGCTGGTGTCTGGTTAATATATTTGAGCTTGACTTCTCCGTATGCTCCTCTACCAAGGATCACTTCTCCTCATGGTGGTGTTTCATCTGTGTATCTTGAGTACATTGCCCTTACCTCTCATATGACTGCCTTTCTATTCTCAAACCCATCGTACTTTACAGCATCTGGTGTCTGGTTTATGTATTTGAGCTTGTCTTCTCCGTAAGCTCCTCTACCAAGGATCACCTCTCCTCACGATGGTGTTTCATCTGTATCTTGAGTACATTGCCCTTGCCTCTAGTATGACTGCCTCTTTATTCTCTAACTCAGCGTACTTTACAGCAGCTGGTGTCTGGTTAATTCATGTGAGCTTGACTTCTCTGTATGATCCTCTACCAAGGATCACCTCTCCTTGCGGTGGTGTTTCATCTGTGTATCTTGAGTACATTGCCCTTGCCTCTAGTATGACTGCCTCTTTATTCTCTCACCCAACGTACTTTACAGCAGCTGGTGTCTGGTTAATTTATGTGAGCTTGACTTCTCCGTATGCTCCTCTACCAAGGATCACCTCTCCTTGGGGTGGTGTTTCATCTGTGTATCTTGAGTACATTGCCCTTGCCTCTCGTATGACTGCTTCTTGGACTTGCATTTTCCAGTAGGGAAACTGAGGTGTCAGGGAAAATTCTGCCGCTTCATGTATCACAAGGTTTCTCCCTGGAGTTCTCTATCCTCAAACCCAACGTACTTTACAGCAGCTGGTGTCTGGTTGTCATATTTGAGCTTTCTCCGTATGCTCCTCTACCAAGGATTACCTCCCTCTCTGTGGTGTTTTATCTGTGTATCTTGAGTACATTGCTCTTGCCTCTATTGTGACTGCCTAGCCTCAAACCCAACGTACTTTACAGCAGCTGGTGTTTGGTTGATATATTTGAGCTTTCTCCGTATGCTCCTCTACCAAGGATTACCTCCCTCTCGGTGGTGTTTCATCTGTGTATCTTGAATACATTGCTCTTGCTTCTAGCAAGACTGCCTCTCTATCCTCAAACCCAACGTACTTTACATCAGCTGGTGTCTGGTTGATATATTTGAGCTTGACTTCTCTGTATACTCCTCTACCAAGGAATGCTGTGCATTTGTAAGAGCTGGAATGGTACCCACCGCGGGGACAGTTCTATGTAGGGCTCAAGATGTCGCGCTATGTTGTTTGTTTTGGGGAGTTGGTGTTGCTGGTGGAGGAGCTTGTTGGGCAACTGGGGTTGCTGAATGTTGATTTTGGATAACAGTATGAGGTGTGTTTTGAATTGGGGTAGTTCTCTGGGGTGCTCCTTGAAACACTTGTGTTTTTCTTCTCTTTTTGATGATCCCCTTTGAAATTGTTTTGCTCAATATTGCATCTGTTCTTGCCTTAAATGTGTTTTTTTTTAATCAATCTAGATATGTTCTTCTTACAAATTTGTTCCAAAATTCATCATGAAACAATCAGCTCATAATCAAAACAAAATCAAACATTTTCAAAAAGAAAAAAACTGTATTATTGAGCGATGACCAATCTCTTCATCCAGTTCATCTTGTCTTCCAGTTGGTGAAACCTCTTCACTGATCACCAATAAACTGCATGGCAACACTCTTGCACTTTGCTCTTCACCATCATGCTTTATTCTCTGCAGACTAAAACACTTGGCAGAAGTAAACCCCACTTTAATGAACATCTGCGCATCTTGCGTTCTTTCATTCTTTGTGCATGTGAAAGTGGAAGCACCGCAGTCGATGGCCGCAGCTTTGGATCTTCTCACTCACACCAATCAGCGACTTTCTTCAGTTCGGCCATCCCTTTTTAGAAGTATTTACTCATTCGGGAGAAGAATTTGCCGACCTGAAAAATGTCGCTGAAGGTTGGTTCAGGAAGACCAAATTCGACAAGTTCAGGGGCAATGTGCTTAATGCAAGCTGTGATTTCAACAAGAACTAGACTTTAGTAAGAATGAGCATGCTCTCATCGTGTCAGTTTGGTTCTATTGATGTGCATGTAGAAGTGGAGCACCGCAGTCGATGGACGCAGCTTTGGATCTTCTTTTACACATCAATCAGCGACCTTCTTCAGTTCGGCCAGCCCCAAGTAATGACTTACATGTACATGGGAGAAGACTTTGCCAACCTGGAAAATGTCACTAAGGGTTGATTCAGGAAGACTGAATTCAATAAGTTCAGGGGAAATGTGCCTATAAAGTCAGTTGCATTATTCCACACAAGGCTGAAGAGTTGTTCATCCTCCACAATATAAATGTGTGAAAGAGAACATTTTAGGATTTGGAGAAGAAGAAACTGTTAAGTGAACAAAATTGGTGAAAGGAAATCAAAACAAAACAAATGCTAGAAAAATAAATATATTAACTTCTTTAAAACAAATCAAATAATTGTGATGGACTTACGTTGCATAAAACCCAGATTAGGTGGTTCAAGACAGAGAATTCGGAAAGACGACTGTGTCTACTGATGATAGTTAAAAAGTAAATAATTGTTTGTTTAAAAGGTGCTTAAGTACATTAAGAAAAACGTTTTCAAAAACGATAGGAAATTAATATCTAATACCAACTTATCTGGGGGAGGAGCAGTAATTTTGGAAAAATAAGTTATGAAATTTAGGGAGGAAAACTAACGAGGGGTGAAGAATTTTGATAGCAAGTTGAAGTGAAAGAAGTTATGAAATTTGTCAAATGTAAAGAAGAAGAACAAGGGGTATAGTTTATAAGAAGTGATAGTTTAGTCATGTGAATAGCTTGTTTAATTTGTTTAACATCAGAACTGCTCCGAACGAGAGCATTTTCAAACATCTGCTGAAAACTTACCTGTTTACTTACCTGTTTATTTTTGTAAAGCGCTTCGAGACTGTTGTTTGAAGCGCTATATATAAGTGCCATTCATTATTATTATTATGGGCACGTCTCTTTGAATCAAACTCAACTGTTGAGTCGATGGTGCCTTGTGTCAACGTATGTAATTGCACTCGGTATGTTTCCGATAATGTCTTGTCTCCGAATCGACTTTTCAGTAACGTCATTAACATTTTGTAGTTGTCTTGAACATTGATTGGCAATTGGCTCACGAATTTAATTGCGTCACCTCTTATACACTGGTAGTGGTACCACAGTTGCTCCATGCGGCCATACTAAACCATTAATTAAGGCAACGTTTAGCGTGGAACCCCACTTTTCTGAACTTTTCTGCGTATTTTGCGTTCTTCAATCCTTTGTAAATGTAAAAGTGGAGCACCACAGTCGGTGGATGTAGCTCTGGTTCTTCTTTTGCTCACCAATCATTGTTTTTCTTTAGCATCTAAGTATGTTTTTACAGTTTTAACATAACATCACTGTTGCATTCAGGTTTTTAGTATGACATGCTATCAAGCTGTCGCCATCTCGTATTTCTTCCATTTGTTTCCATTTGAAATGAAGAAAGAATGCCTAAACCTCCCACTGTTTGTCAATTCTTTCTTCCATAATCTGATAATTGTGACACGTTCCCTCTCCTTTCTTAGCTGTCGCTTAGCAGTTGCCTGAGCTAGACAATTTTTTTCAAAGCTAGCAGTGCCTCTGCTGTGCAACAGTTGCCTCCATGAGGCTCGATCTCCTGTCAGGTCCTCCCAGAATGAATTATTGATACTACACTTCTGGAGCGATGCCTTCACATTCTATGGCGGCATACATTTTTCTGCTGTGGGTTTTGGTCCTCATATATTCTTCACAAATCCGTCATTTTTGTGAAATAAAGCAGCTCCCAACGTTACAAAATTTCCAGAAAGGTACCCTGATATCCATGATCACTATTTTTAGTACAATTTGAAAGTGTAAGACCACCAGGGCTAGATCAGTATCTAATGAGAAAGTTTATTCAGAGCTTTCTTCCTATCAACAATCTCTCCAAAACTCTACTTTTTTTCATCCCATTTCTTTAGTTTTTATTCAAATTTTTTGTTTAGATAGACCTCATAGTCCATTCGTTTCTGAAACATTCTGTTTGCTTCTTTGGCAAGTCAGGTGGTTTACGGTAAAGGAGGTCTTTTTGTCTCATTGAATCCAGTTGAGGTAATGGAGATTAACAGTTAAAAGACACATGCATGATATTCTTCTGTTTTCCAACTTTTTTTTTGCCATTTAATCTGTTATTAAAAAAGCTTGAAATCCCTATTAGAGCCAATACATGTAGGTCAGCCCTACATCCTATTTTATTTATTTTGTTTTCAAATCTTCGGACGTTACTCTTTGTTGGAAGGGGTTGTCCAGGGTAAGGGAAAGTTAAAAGAAGCTGTCATCAAAGCAATGTGCCCTCCCAGACCCCCCCCCCTACCATCTTAAAATGCATGGCATGTCTTTAAAAAGTAGTAACTGCCTCTTATTTTATTTTATTTATTTTAATTTTAAATCTTTGGACATAACTCTTTGTTGGAAGGGGTTGACCAGGGTAAGGGAAAAGTTCAAAAGAAACTGTCATCAAAGCAATTGCCCTCCCAGACCCCCCCCCCCCCCATCTTAAAATGCATGGCATGTCATACAAGAACTTGAGGCTTGGGCACTGCGAGCATGAATCAGATGTATTGGTAGCAATTTGTATAGATACACAAAAACAATCAAGATTGTTGTATATGTTTTATTAACACTCTGTGGTCTTGTCATAATGAACCAAAAAAACAAGGCGCAAAAGAACAAACTTTCTTTTAAAAATTCTGCCATTTTTCACAAACCATTCAATGTGATGAGCCACTAGGCCTAATTCATCAACAGGGATAAAGAATACTAATTTTGGTTTTGCCCTTCGAACTGCGGCCTCTAGCTACCGGGCTAGAGTTGCTAAGGTTGTGGGTTTGAGTCTCACCCGAGTATCATGCTTGGGTTTTTTTTCACAGAGCTCAGGAAAGTACCGAGTAGTGCGTACACACATTGGTGTAAATGTAAAGCCAAAATTAATATTAGTACAGACAAAATTAACTTTTTTAGATTATCCCTTATTTATATTTATGTTTAAATTATTTTTCTTTTATAAAGATATTACAAAGAAAGGGAAAATACTTTCAGCATATGTTAATTCTTGTACTATCCATTGAGATGACTTTCTTTTAATAAAAGATGACCATAGGAGATCGAAATAAGTTTCATTTCTTGTGTTTTATTTACTTGTGTGAGAACTTTCTTCTTTTTGATTAAAACCAAAGTTTTAGCCACTCCTACAATTATATTAATATATCATATGAAGGTCAAGGACTGGGGGCCCAATTTCTTAAAGCTGTTAAGCAGAAAATACTGCTTGCCAAATTTCTTTGCCAAGCAAAAATTAAGTGGGACACCAGTCACAACAGGGTACTCCTAATTTTGGCTGGTAACTTTTTCTGTTAAGCAATACTTTTCTGTACTTGGCAAGATTTTGTGCTTACAACTTTATGAAAGGACCCTGTTCATTTCATAGACTTTTAGTTTAGTTCACAGAAATAATGTTCTGGTGGTGGAATGGATATAGATAGTTTATAAGATCCAGGGGTCGATTTCACAAAGATTTAAGACTAGTCCACACTTTGGACTAGGACCTAGGAGATATTAAAAACTAAAGGCTAGTCCTAAGTAACGAGTTCTAACTCGAGATAAGACGAGTCTCAATAACTCTTTGTGAAATCCACCCCAGTTACATAAAGCATGGAGTTTATTCCTCCATGCATAAAGGTAAAAATAAAGAGACAAAACCAAAACAAAAATCTTGTTATTTTGTTGTTCATACTACTGAATGTGTCTTTAAAACCTATTTTTAAATAGAGACACATTAGATGGATGGTAAAACCAACTTGATCAGCCATTGTTTTAAATGTTTACTCACTGATGAGATGGATTATATATTAAGTGGGAGGATTGGTGTTAAGTCTATGTTTATTGAAAAGTAAAACATTTCCACCACTTGGTGGCGCTGTTTAGCAAGGTATTTCAAAATAAGTTGTTAGTGTTTTGTGTGTTGATCGCAACAAGCAGATCATGCAGATCGTAGAATGTGTTAGTTTTGCACATTTTCAACTTCAAAATAGATGACATAATCGACTACATCCTGCAGACAAAGGTAAGTGAAGGAATGCTCAATGCATATTGTATTGACGTATTTTGTTCACACACCACAGTATTGTTGCTGCACTTATCCTGGCACCTGGTCCCCCCTGGTGTCAACTCATGTGTTTTCAGTAGGATAACAGGAAAATTGTTCACAATCAAAAACTAATTTTTTTTTCTTCAAATCATCTATCCAATATTTTAACAATAATACTTTCACTTCATGGTGTGTTGATATTTTTAAAGTTTTGGTTTTACGTTGCGAGAGACAGTCCGCCATTAACACTACAGTGCTCATGCATGCACGACATTGGAGCAACGTCATATGTTTTCACACCTTTCATTGGTTGGTATTTTATTGAATATTCAGAAGCTAGTATAGCGTGCAAAAAAAATCAAAAATATTATTCAATTACTACTTAACAAATTTAATTACATTTTTGTCCAAAAGCATTATGGATAGAATCCAGAGATATCATAATAAGGCATGAAATTGATGAAAGTAAAAGGAAAAGTTTCCGTATGGCGCCACCACTTTTTCATTCGAAATAAAATAATATAGTATCTAATTTACCTGATTGACATATCCCTTTTTGTAAAAATGAGTGAAAAAGTGGTGGCGCCATACGGAAAGTTATCCAAGTAAAACACCCCCCCCCCCCCCCCTTAATCGACTCACACTTCATAACAATCCGTTTTCCCCCATTTAAGACCAGTAATTTTTGGTTTCAGGAGATAAGAAACCAATCTATGATATTTTCTCTTTAATGTAGACTAAATATTTATTACGCTTATCGGAATTTATTACAGTATGCATGAGTAAATCAACAAAAAATTGTTGTCATTTTCACTTAAAATATTTTAATATTTTCCCCACATTTGCACACCATAGAATCCAAAATAGTAACCACCTCACGTGATCCATCTAGTGACTAAAGCAGAGTGAAACTCAATCTAGCAGATAGTAATTTTGTTTTGAACTTTCGAGGTTGGATGATGTTTCTTTGACTCATTTGAATGTTGGCATAATAATGCACTAGTGATTAGTACCAAAAATCAATCATTTTATAAATGTTTGAGCATAACCAATGACGGGAAACTTTATTCTCAGCATGATTAAGCCTGATAAAAATACAGACCATGAGTAAACTGCATAGCTTCTGTCACCGGTGCAGCTTGCATCATTTCGCGATAAACAGGAATCAAAGTTGGGGACTGAAAACATATGAGGGTCGATAACGTATGACGCTACAATATTTTGTATTGTTGCTATCTTCTTCTACTTACTAACCTAAAATTTGTATCTTTTTACCGAATTTCTTTTTACTTGTACCTTTTTTTAAATTTTGATTTCAGTTTGCAGCTTTGTTGATATTGTTCCCGTGACCAAGCACATTTGCACCCAAGTACTATACTCCTCTGGGCATGCTGGAGGGATGTACTCATTGGACAAATGTTGGAAGATAGTTAGAAAGATAGAAATAGGCTGGGTTTTACTTTTGATTTTTTGTATGTATTTATTTATCATTTTGTGCCTTTTGTTGTTTGTGTGGCCAGCGTAGTTGCGATATGTAACCCTCCTGCCGACGGCGTAGCCGGAGGGTTACGAAGCAAACGCAATGTGAGCAGGGCGAAATGGTTAAAAACATACAATTTCGACAGCTTGTCAGCAGATTTGCTCAATTTTTACCACTTTTGAAAATCATGACACAAATTCTAGAAACACGAACTTGATCCTCAATGTCTAATGAATGCTACAATATCACTCAAAACACCATTGAGGAAATAATTTGAAGAAAAGGCACAAACACTTACCAGATTCCCGAGCGAAAGACCCAGGTTGAAAATTTGAACCTGAGGGGGGCGGAGCTTCGGCTGTTTGTGCACGTCACGGACTCAGCGCTGCGTGTGGTACATTCTGTATCCCTGCAACTGTGCAGCCCATGTCTTTGTACACGCGCTGAGATGCGGAAATCAGAGAAACAGAGCGCCCGCTAACGTTCGATTATAACAAGCGTGTACAGTTTTTGCCGTGCATAGATCGGAACGTTGGTTGTGTGTGACCGTGCAACGTCAATGGTCTTGGAACCAAGACTACGGCTGTACTGTTACCGGGATACACAATGCACCACACGCAGTGCTGAGTCGTTGACCCCGCGGTTACGTGCACACACGGCCGAAGCTCCGCCCCCCTCAGGTTCGAATTTTCAACCTGGGTCTCAAATTTTCAACCTGGGCATTTCGCCCTGCACACATTGCGTTTGCTTCGTAACCCTCCGGCTACGCCATCGGCAGGAGGGTTACGTTATCGCAACTATGGCCAGCGCTGCTGGAGCAGCTGCAGCAACTCTCTAACCCTTCACACTATGTAAGTGGCTTGTGGGGGAGGTATACTCCTACTCTCAGTACAGAGTCTAACCTGTATTTCAGTTATTCGTGTAATAGCACGAATTCGCGCCGTCGCAAGATTTTATTTTGCGTGCATAGCTAGATATTCCTGCCTTGGCACGAATTGAAAACTACGTACGGTAGAATGCGGCCAAAACGACCTGTAACGTGTTTAAAAACGATCTACGCACAAAGACTTCCTAAGTTGCCGTCGTAGTTTCGCTGATATTTTTTAATGGAAAATAAATTGCTGAATAAATCAATTTTGGGAACATTAGTTTGAAGTCATGATAATTGATATTCAGTTAACTTATTTTTATACTTTAAAATGACTTGGCAAATAATTTATTTCTAACCTGAGGTAGTCTGTCTCCACATGTTGTTTTCATTGACGCAGCGCTGTAACATCATGGCGGACGCTGAGAAGACCATCCGGTGCGTCCAAATTCTGACAATTCTACGAAAAGCGACAATGCACTGAATAACGGAAATACGGGTTAGACCCTGTCTGTACTGACTCTAGAACTACACTGTGGGGTTCATTCTTCTATCTACTCCCCTCCACGAGGAGTAATAGTCACAGTGGAACAAACCTCATACATGTAGTTCTAGAGTAGGAGTAGTGTACTGGAACTGAGACTACACTACAGCATGATTGGTCCCCACATTCATGACGTTGTCAAATTGATGTAAAACTTGGGTGTACACCATGGCAATTTTGTTTTAATACAAACCGTTACTGTTCAAATGGAAATTGTTAGCATGCCGCACATTATTTTATTTTATTTCGAAACAATGGTGCTAATGGCCGCACAATCGAAATGCAGATTAATCAAACTATTTTTTTATTTCATTTTCAACTTTATATTTCAGGTCCTTTCCTTAAAATTGAAGGAAAGATTTTAAAGGTAGATTGATTCATTCAAGTTCAACTTTCCATCTCAGAGTTTGAAGTTAATTTGCCATAATGGATAAAAGATGGCAGAAGGCTGAGACTGACACAGGCATTCCATATTACATAAAGTAAGTCTAATGACCAGGGCCCAATTTCATAGAGCTGCTAAGCACAACAATTTGCTTAGTATGACATTTCTTCAATGATAAAAACAGGATTACTAACCAAATTTCCACGTGATTTTCAGGATAAGCAAACAAAAGCTGAATACCAGTAACAAGCAATATGAAACACATGGAAATTTTTCTTGGTAACCCTGTTTTTATCAAGGAAGAAATTTCATGCTAAGCAAATTTTTGTGCTTAGCAGTCCAGGGCCCAATTTCATGGCTCTGCTTACCGTAAACAACAAATTGGCGCTTATGGTTATCAAGAAATTATGTGCTTTCTTCAAGCGTATTTCACAGGTTAGCGGGGAATTTGGCGTACCCATGTGTACTCCACGTTACAAGGCATTCTATGCTAACACAACTAGTGCAGAAATTTGGTGCTAGCACTAATTGGAGAATGGTGATTGTAAGCGCAGAATTCGACGGTAAGCAGAGCCATGAAATTGCGCTCAGGCTTCTAAGTTCTCCCAACCCAAACCGTCCTAGGAGTAAGACCATGGATGACATTTGTTCAGCCTTTTATCTGAATTCAGCTTTTTTTTATAACTCTAAACTGGCAATAAAGATGCTGCATTATCTCAAAGTTAAATAACTCAGGCTCTTGGTACTAATTTTTTTGCACTATAGATTACTCTTCTCAGAAGCTCCTTGGAATCTATAACACTAAGGGTATATAGATCGATCCAGGCGCTCAAGTGCTGGGCGCCGCCGTGCGCTGCGCGCCATTGCTGGGGTGTCTTTGTGCCTAGTTTTGTGCACAAAGACACGAGAAAATCGTTTTCCTTTTCACTTTTTATTGGAATTGAATGTCTTTTTCAGCAATCTATGAAATTTCCTTGATGTGGCTGCTTGATATAACAACGTACTACATTCTTGATAAATTTTTTTAAATTTAAAGCAGAAAGTAAAATACTGAAATTCTGACAAAATACCTTGTCGATTTAATGCATTTTAGCAACTTTTATGCATTTTCTGCATCTTTGACCCCTAACTCGCCTAAGACAAGCACCTTTTTCAAGATGATCTGGCTTCTATTTTGTTGCAAATATTTGTGGTCAGTGATCTACATTGGTATATCATGATGTCCTGTTATGGAAACTGTGTTATTCGTTGAGGAAAACATTTAATTTCCATAAAGAGTGAAAAAAAACATTTCCTCATGTCTTTGTGCATAAAACTAGGCACATTTACACCCCAGCAATGGCGCGCGGTGCTCAACACTTGTGCGCCCGGTGCGCGTCGGATCGGTCTATATCAAAAGTAGCAAAACTTGGGGTAAATGGTTACACATTTGTTTTGTGTCCAAATAACAATTCTGTGTCAATGATGAGTAAACTTTGTGCTTGAGCTTGTAACAGATGTGTACTTTGACTCTAACAAATGTGTACCCGTGATTGTGGCTGTGCCCATCTGGATATATTTATAAGTAGTAATGATTTACTTTGTGATTTAGTAGTACGGTTGATTTTAACTATTTCAGTCATCTGTCAGAGAGGACACAATGGGATCACCCAGAGTACGTCAAAGCTCAACGGATTATGGGTAAGTTTTCAAAGTAAAACCATTTGACACTTTCAGTAAACAGTATTGTCCAAGGCCCACACTTCGTGTATCACAACTTATATATAAAATAATAAACCTGTGAAAAGTTAGGCTCAATCGGTCATCGGAGTCAGGAGAAAATAACGGGAAAACCCACCCTTGTTTCCGCACGTTTCGCCGTGTCATGACATGTGTTAAAATAAATCCGTAATTCTCGATATCAAGAATTGATATTGTTTTAATGTTTTCTCACAAAGTTAATAATTTCATGGAATAATATTTCAAGAGAAGTCTTTCACCATTACCTTCTGTTAACCCTGTAAATTATTTGTAAATCTGTGAACTTTTTTTTTTTTTTTCTGTACCGAAAGTGGCCAATGGCTTTAAAAGCACATTGACAATTTGGTAATTGTATAAGACCAGTATTCTCACTACATACCACCAACATGCATAAAATAACAAATTTTTGAATATTTGGACTCAATTGGTCATCGAAGTTACAAGTGAATAATGATAGAAAAAAATAATCTCTTGAAACAGTAACTAGGAAGGGCATACCTATCAGAGAGCTGCCAGAAGAAGCTTCATTGCAGAGCTGTGTGAGTGCCCTTAATTGGCCAATAGGCTTTACTGTTACAGTATTTAAAAGGTCCTTTAAAGGCACATAGTTTCTGGAGACCCTTTAAGAAGTGCTAGTCATAGGAAAACGTCATTGGTCAAACTTTCTCAAGATGAAGAAAGAAAGGGGCCCTTTAAGTTATTTGGCAAGGAGTTCTAGAGTTGTGGCATACATCTTGTATTATGTTAACACAAACCTTAAGACTCGGATGCTATCCTTAAAAGTGATTTAGATTTTGATTTATAACCGTGTAGATGAAATGGGCAAGATCCAGCTGGCATCATACAGGGCAGCAATGAAGATAAGGACACTCCAAAAAGTCATCAACTGTAAGTACAATATAAAATATAAAGCTAACCCGTTAATTTTATGGTTGTCTTGAGTTTTGTGTCCTTAAGCAAGAAACTTTTCACCAATTATTGCTTCGTCTGTCAGATGGGACTTAAAGCTTGTGCCTGTTTGTTGTGTTATGCACGAAAAGAACCCAGTTACATATATCGCAAAAGAAGAGGTTTGCAGGTCCCCGTGTTTCTTGCAGTGGCGCAAGTGCTACATAAATGGATCTTAGTATTCAAAACTCTGCTAGACCTGTTGAAAGACAAATAATTAGGTCTTTGTTACGCCCCTAGGGGAGTGTGGGTTTGAGTCCCAGCACTTAACCTGATGCTTCATCCTTTGGATGGGGCGTAAAGCTGTTGGTCCCGTGTGTCGTGTAAAGCACGTAAAAGAATCCAGTGCTCTTATCGAAAAGAGAAGGGGTTCACCCTAGTATTTCTAGTTTGATTGGCAGCATATTGCGCCACAGCAACATCTAAACTAACCACTGCATTGTGCTATATGATAGGTTTCATAATTCAAACGTATCGCATTATACCTTGCAGAAAAATACTGCATGTTTAACATGTTTAAGGCGCCTTGAGCGTCACTGAGTGACGGATATGCGCGCTATATAAGAAGCCACTATTATTGTTAAAAACAAGAAACTTTGTCTCTTTGCAGTGCATTCGGTGGAGTTATCTACAATCACATCCGTCTTTGAGCATTTTGGGTTCAACAGCCCCAGCAACATGGTCATGAATGTGATTCAACTGCAAGACGTTGTGTATGAGGTATTCTACACCACTCAATGTAGAGGATGGAGCTCCCTGGATGTGGATACCAGTACTGACCTAATGGTGAACTGGACTCTGAATCTATTTGACATGTGAGTGATGACACAACGGCGTTCTTGAAACTCTTTCTTTGCAGTGGCCTGGGCATCATTTCATAGAGCTGCTTATAATCACGAAAAGTAGCTTAGCATAACTAAACTATGTGACTCTAGCTACCGGGCAATCTTGATAGTCTAATTGGTAAGACACTGCTCTAGGGTCGTGGGTTCGAATCCCACCCGAGTAATATGCCTGTGATATTTTTTTACAGGACTTGGGGAAGTACTGAGTATTATACAAATAATGAATGTTTATGAGTGCAATGGTGCGAATATATTCATGAGTTGAAAGATGGAATGTTTTATTCAACGAGGCAGATCGTCGAGTTGAATGGAACATTTCATCTTTCATCGAATGAACATATTTGCACTATTGCACGAATGAAAAACATTCATTATTTGTTTTATTTAACATCCAAGTAGATCTTTGTCATTTTGGTTGGAGGATACAACTTTCAAAATAAACAAAGCGTAGGCCTACAATTTGTAATTTTGAAGTTACACCCGTTTCTTTTAGTAACACTGCTGCATTACCCAGACACGGGCACGCAGTGATGTTTTTTGCTCAGCGTGCAATAGTAATTTTCGGATGAAACGAAAAATGCACGCTGAGTGACGTAGCGTGCAATAGTACTTTTATTTGCTGACACGTGCTGGACAATCCTCCAATTAAATGGCAAGAATCTGCTTGGGTGTTATATAAATAAAGCTAACACACATCGGTGTATGGGTAAAAACCAAAATTGATATTCTTTATCCCCGATGCAAATTTAACATCTATTATATTGTTGCGGTTCCCACTGCCAAAACATAGGATTCCAACTGCATCTATAGCTACCAGGCAATCTCAGTAGTCTAGTTGGTGAGACACTGCTCTAGAATTGCAAGGGTCGTGGGTTAGAATCCCGACAGAGTATAAATATGCCTGTGATTTGTTTTCACGTGACTCGGGAAAGTACCGAGTATACCGTGCTAGCACACATCGGTGTATGGGTAAAATCCAAAATTAATATTCTTTATCCCGATGCAAATTTAACATCTATTACAACTGTGTTGACTGAAATAAGCTAACCAGCTATGTCACATGTAAAATTTGTGACTGGTATTCCTGCTCATTTCTGCTTAGTAGAAAATTCGTCAGCAATTTTTCACTGCTTAAGCAGCTCTATCGATATAGGCCCTGAACTGTGAAGAGCATTGGACTTTGGACCCAACTTCATAAAGCTGTTTAGGAGAAAATACTACTTAACAAATTTCTTTTGTAAGCAAAGAAATGAGTGGGGCACATGTAAATTTTATGGAATGTTGCTGATAAACTCCTTTTGCTAAGCAATGTTCTCCTGTGTTTAGCAGGTTTTTGTGTTGGGCCGTGGTGTTTCTGATCAGCAGAGTGTGGGGTTTAAGTCTTGGTTGTGGCACTTGTGTCTTTGAGCAAATACTTTACCATAATTTGTTTGTCCTTCTGATGGTACACTAATCTAAAGGTCACCCGTTGGTGAAGGGCAAGTTAAATAACAAGTAATGTTTCACGATGATGTTGAGAGTCCATAAATCCTCTAAAATGTTAAAGGAACACATTGCCTTGGATCGGTCGAGTTGGTCTTTGAAAAGCGTTTGTAACCGTTTGTTATAAAATGCATATGGGTGGAAAGATGTTGTAAAAGTAGAATACAATGATCCACACAAACATGCCTCGAAATTGTGCGGTTTTCCTTTTACCTCGTCGACTAACACGGTCGGCCATTTATGGGAGTCAAATTTTTTACTCCCATAAATGGCCGACCGTGTTAGTTCGCGACGTAAATGGAAAACCGTCAATTTTGAGTGACACTTGTGTGGATCATTATATTCTACTTTTAAAACATCTTTCTAACCATATACATTTCATAACAAACGGTTTCAAACGTTTTTTATAGACCAACTCGTCCGATCCAAGGCAACGTGTTCCTTTAAACTTTGAAGACTTTCTGGACCAAGATGTGCGTATTGTTTTTTGGTGTTTTTTGTTGTTGATGCATGATGGCAGATTTGAGTTTTGAATACAAACAAATGAATTCTGGGTTTTTTTTTTGTTATGTTTATTTGGACAGGGGTCGCACAGGATTCCTCAAGGTTCTATCAGTCAAGATCCTCATGGTAGTGTTGTGTTCTGCTGAACTCTCTGAAAAATACCAATGTAAGTTTCACATGAAGTTATTGTTTTGGAGAAAAATGTTGTCATCTTTTTGTGTATTTTATGTGCCCTACTCCCTCAACTTGAAAGCAAGCATTATGTAGACTATAGAGACTATGTCACTTTTGTTTACAAAAAAGTGACCTTGTGCACTCTAGGGCTTTTCCAAGAGTTCAGGGCTGAAGCCTTTCTTGGGCATCTGAAAGCACACAAATTTGTTTTTGTTTGTTATTTTCTTGCAACTTCGATGACCAATTGAACCAAAATTGTCACAGATTTGTTTAAATGCATGTTGGGATACACCAAGTGAGAGTACTAGTCTTGGACAATCACCAAACGTGCCCCTTACCTTTAATTAATACCGAAACCAAAATGATGCCCTGTTTTGTTTGTTAAATCAAGTTGATTTTCTTTTTTCAAGATTTATATGAGCAGTTAACAGATCGAGCAGGGGGAGTAAGTCGACGTAACATGACAGCCTTCCTCAGAGACATGATAAGAGTAAGTGATGCATTTAAAATAAAATAAAATTGTAATTTTTTTTTAATTATGCAAGTTTGCCCTAAACAAGGCTAAAAGCCACTCTTGGTATGGGGCTACTTGAAATAAAATGATTGAATGTGAACAGAACTCAGGGAAGCTGAAGGAAGGAATTGATATTCATCTTAAAACAGTCTAGATTGTAGGATGGAGGGAAATCAGACTTTTCTAGGTCAGCCTGTGAAGATAATTTTGTCCACATATAAAGGTGCTGAAGATACTTTTCCTAAAAGCTCTGTGAATTCCAAACCCAATGAATAACAAATGGTTGAAATTTCTTCATTTCGACATTCCTCCTGAAATGTTTATCTTAATTTCAGACCTTCTGGTCAGTAAATGACTTTCATCCCTGCTCTAGTCCTCAGGAGACTGGTATAGAAAGAGATGGTTTCCTGAGACAATGGCGGGTCGAGGGTAAATTTCCACCTCATATGAGCATTTTGTTATCATACACATGACTTTGTTAAAACATCGCTCAGCTTTTAAGTTGTAATTTGTTTAGAGGAGTTTTAAATTGACAACATTTTATCAACAATTTTATTTTTAGATAACAGAGTTGATCGATGAGAGCTCTGCCTTGGGGAAGAATGCTGCAGCTGCTGTCAATAGCTGTTTCGCTACGGTAAGAGCTTAAATTCTCAACTGTTGATCCATTGCTCCCCTTGGCCCAATTTTATGTCTCTGCTTACTGCCAAATTCTGTGCTTACGACCACCATTTGGTAAGCCCCAAATTTCTGTGCTAGTTGTGTAAGCCAAAAATGCCTAGTAACGTGAAGTATGCACGCGCAGAAGCCAACATTTTTGCTTACCAGTGAAATACGCTTGGCTTAAAGACACTGGACACTATTGGTAATTGTCAAAGACCAGTCTTCTCACTTGGTGTATCTCAACATATGCAAAAAATAACAAACCTGTGAAAATTTGAGCTTGATTGGTCGTCGGAGTTGCGAGACATTAATGAAAGAAAAAAAAACACCCTTGTCACACGAAGTTGTGTGCTTTCAGATGCTTGATTTCGAGACCTCAAATTCTAAACTTGAGGTCTCGAAATCAAATTCGTGGAAAATTACTTCTTCCTCGAAAACCACGTCACTTCAGAGGGAGCCGTTTCTCACAATGTTTTATACTATCAACCACTCCCCATTACTTGTTACCATGTAAGGTTTTATGCCGATAATTTTTTTGACTTTGAGTAATTACCTATAGTGTCCACTGCCTTTAAGCACAGAATTCACTGCTTCCGCAAGCGCTGACGGTAAGCAGAACCATGAAATTCGGCCCTGGATGTAAAGGAGAGAAATGTCTACAATGGGAGAATTTTCAACCTTGTCTAACGAATGTGTCTCTGAGAAATAGTGAAATTAATCTAAATGTTTTTAAATCACAATGACCAGTGGAGTGTCGAGGCTGAGCTGTCCAGTTCATCGGACTTAAGTTCAGGGCCCAATTTCATGGCTCTGCTTACCGTAAGCACAGAATCGACGCTTACGGAAGCAGGGAATTCTGTGCTTACGGCAAGCGTATTTCACGGGTTAGCGGCAAATTTTGGCTTCTGCACGTCATACTCCGCGTTTTTAGGCATTCTATGCTTACAAGGCTAGCGCAGAAATTCGGCGCTTGCAGGTAAGCGGGAAATCATGATCGTAAGCGCAGAATTCGGCGGTAAGGAGATCCATGAAATTGGGCCCTGGGGTGGATTTCTCAAAGGTAGTCCCAACTTAGGACTAGTCCTAGGCAATGCTAGGAGATAGGACCAGTCCTAAGTTAGGATGAGTTACTGGTCCTAACTTAGGACTAGTCCTATCTCTTAGCATTGCCTAGGACTAGTCCTACGTTAGGACTACCTTTGTGAAATCCACCCCTGGTGTTGTAAGAGTGTGGGTTTAGGTCCAAGTCATGGCACTGATGCCCCTGTGCAACATACAAAAAACCAGTTTCCTTCGTCATTCAGATGGGACGTCATGTGATAAACATATGATCTATAAAAAATCCAAGTACCCTATAAGCAAACAGAATTGTACAATCATAGCCAACATTTAAGGAAAAAGTGAAGCAAAATGCTTTTATGCTTTTCCCAGTGGCAAGCAATGACTTGCACATGACAGGGAAAACAAATTGTACAAACATTTGTCCTGTATGGCATTTCCAAATCAAGCAAATGCTTACTGGGGATTAGTGCCGCCATTTCACTAACTCTGCCCTATATTATTATTTAGTATCATTTGTGTATTCTGTTTTAATGTCAAGCATCATTTTGTATAATACTTGCACACATATTATTTGAAATGTAAACAAATGTTGTTTAATTGAACTGAGTTGTATCATATATTTTCTTTTCTCCTTGCAGGTGATTGGAACGACCGTTTCTCATGACAGATACATGAGCTGGTTGATGGCAGAACCTCAGACCATTGTGTGGTTACCAACAATGTATCGTGTTTCCCTGGCTGAGTCAGGTAAGTTCAGAGTATAATATCCAACCATCTTCATCCATCACAGGAAAGAGGCCAGAATAATACGTCCTTTTTGTCTTTACCAACTCACACCTGTTATCTCCATGTAATTCCTTTTCCAAACAGTTGACCCAAATATTTTTATTTGATCATGAACAAGCCAGTATTGCCGACTACCCTGGGCAGATTAACTGCTCATCCATTAAGTTCAATAAACCAAGTAATACACTCAATCACTCAAAAAGATGTGGAGCTTTCCTGTAATGATCCTCATCTACTTTCAATTGGTGTGTCATGGACAAGTGGTTGAGAGCACTGGACTCAAGCTTTGGTGTTTCTGATCGGTAGATTGTGGGTTCAAGTCCTTGTCATGACACTTGTGTTCTTGAGCATGATACTTTACCATGATTGCTTTTGATTTCCACAATTGATTTATTGATTTATTCTGTGTATCTAACATTTGTAAAAAATACATTGAAGAAATGGTTTTTTAAACCATGTGTTTTGTGACAAGTTTCCAACACATAATTATTTTTGTTTTGAAGCTGAATTGCTGTTTAACAGTGTTTTTCAAACTGGGACTGAAATAAACCAATTGCTTTTAGGCCATTATTCAACTCATTGAAACAAACATGTTTTTTTCCAGTGAGACATGATGCAAAATGCAACATTTGCAAGATGTTTCCGATCATCGGGCTTCGCTTCAAATGCTTAAAGTGTCTGAACTACGACATGTGCCAGGATTGCTTCTTTGTTGCCAGGACAACCAAGAGACACAAACTGACACACCCAACTCAAGAATACATTATTGCAGTAAGAAAATTTGTTTTCTTAAACTTGTTAAACGTTATATAATTTAGATCCTAGTTTTAGACTTTTTATCAGCAACAATTTACATAATCTCTAAATGTTATTTTCAAAATATATATTTTACCATCAGGAAATCAGTTGGTAAAGTCGTTACAAAGGAAATCATACATAAAACTTAAATTACCAACAAAAATAGCAGGGAACCCGTCATTACTAATGTACATTAGATGTTGCTTTGGCTGGTAACCATTTCTGCTCAGAGACACTGTTCTGTCTCAGCAAAGTGTGATTTAGGAATATTTTCCTTTGTTTTGTCAGACGTCATCTAAAGAAGACATCAGAGACTTTGCTAAGACGATACGGAACAAGATGAGTAAGAAACATGGCCGCCGCGTTAAGCTGAAGTACCTCCCTGTTGATGACAGTGACACTGATTCCAATAGTTACTGGTTAGTCTCTCATGTGAATTAAATTTGAATTTTATTAGAATTGACAAACTTCGTGCCCCGTAGATGAAATTACAGATACAATAGTTATATTAGTATGACATTTAAATTATTTAAAAAGTACACCTAAATATCATGTAATGAATATCAGTGGGCAAGAAGACACCATTAGTGTGGCATGTTTTGGTCAAGTGGTTTAGAGCACCGGACTCAAGCGCTGGTGTTTCTGATCAGCAGAGTGTGGGTTTGAGTCCCGGTACAGTGTGTCCTTAAGCAATGTACTTTATCATAATTGATTACGGTGTCATCTTCAGGCATGAGAATCTTCCGGTTTAAACCGGAATTCCGTTTTTTTTCCTTTCAAAATTGTGGTCTCCGAGTTCGATGTGAATTTGCTATAAAATTCGGGGGGTAGGTTTTTAGGGGTATACATTTGGATTTCTCTGATCCCTCTTCTCTTGTCAGACAATGTAAGTTTACCTTTGTAATTGTTATTATCGCGTACGGCGTTCATGAAAAAACGGCACCTAAACAATAAATTGCCGTCAAGCAACTGGCCCAGTTTACGGCTTGTGGTCTTCCTGGCATCGCGCATGCATGCGGCAGCAGCGACAGATGTATAAACTTGCCTCATTCCTCGCTTCGTTTATAGTGGTACGGTTCAATAATGTTTGCGTGTAATGCGCTCGCTGCTGCAGCAGCAAAGATAACACGTGTGGAGACTTTTGAAAGTCTACTGAAAAAACAATGCACGTGTTTGCACCATGTGTACTGTGTACGTGCAGGTTTGTACACGAACCAATGAGCGGCGCGGCACGAATCTGAGATCGCCGGCAGGCCATGGAAAACTGGTACCTGTTATTTGCCTCACAACCAGCGAAAGATATATTGGGAACTAGCGAACACACGGTACGTCCGGACGACGTGCTTTCTTCATTGGTTCTATTTCTATGTTGGGGTCTTATCTCAACCTCGTTCCAGTTATACCCTATGCTGAATAACAACCTCTTTCTCAAAAACACATCGCTCTCGCCAAATATATAGGCCTATATATATTTTAAAATGTGCGTCGCCGACGGATCGTTAAAATCACAAACATTAAATTGCAAAAGAATTTCTTTTACACAACCGAATTTCAAATCAAGAACCTATAAAAATGGTTGTTGGTGAGAAAAAAAAAACATTTTCAAGGGCAGAAATAAGGGTTAAGATCGTCTAAAAAATAAAAATATTATTACTATTATTTTTTTTTTCCCTTTCTTTTTCCGGAGTTGTAACAAAATCGCAGGCGAGCCCAAAATTGTTTGAGCTTTACATTCCTTATTTTCCCTTAAACCTATTATTAAAAAAAAAGAAGGAAAAATCACACAAAAGTAGCTCACTTCTACCTGGAAAAATAGGTGTCAGAAATGCATCAGAGACCACCACAGAGCTTCTAAAATACCCAGAGCTCCCAGGGCCCTTAAGCGGGCTCTGGACCCCGGCCGTAAGGAACTTCGCGCTGCGCGCTCGTGTTGTGTGCTTCGCACACAAAAATGATAGAATGTTGACATTTTCAATCAACTTAATTTTTTCCTGTTTTTTTATCATTACCCATTCTCATGCCTGCATCTTGCTCATAGGTTGCAGATTTTAAATACTCATTAATTAATAATGTGTTATGAGGCTGTGAGGGTATCTATCACCATTGCTTACTTTGATTTTGGTTTTTAATTTGATTCTGTCAGTGATCCTACAGATAAAGAGATTGATATGCATGTACGGCTCGGCCACATCTCCAAAAAGTAAGTTAATCCAAAACCAATTGTCAGTCACTTAATTTACTGTATTGATATTATAGGCACTGGATACTATTGGTAATTACTCAAAATAACTGTTAGCATAAAACCTTACTTGGTAACAAGCAATGGAGAGCTGTTGGTAGTATAAAATACTGTGATTAATGGGCTCCCTCTGAAGTAACATATGTTTTAAGAAAGAGGTAATTTCTCACTGAAATATTCAAAGACTTCAGGTCTGAAGCCTTTTAGGCGTCTAAAAGCACACAATTTTGTGCAACAAAAGTGTTTTCCTCTCATTCAAAGACCAATTATGTTGGAATACACCAAGTGGGAAAGAATACTGGTCCTGGACAGTTACCAAAGATGTCCAGTGCCTTTAATCAGACATAATATTCCTCCTACTTAAGTTTGATGTCCGATGTGTTTGCCCTCGGCAAACAACTGTGATTAATAGCTTGAGAAGTCTATTGAGTTGTTATAAGGAGAGTTGACTGTACCTTGTATCATCCTCGCAGGTTAGCAGCTGTCGAGGATATGAAGCCAGCTCCACCTCCCTCAACCGAAGCTTCCCTGTCCCCGATAAGTGAGAGCATTCCATCAAGCATGATTCCTGACCCGGGGAGTGCTTTGGCTCGTGGGCAGGAAACCTCTCGTGATCGGTCGAGAGAGCATAGGGAGCTGGAGGATCTAATCGACATCTTAGAGAGAGAGAATGAGTAAGTCAAAGAGACAAATTCGTTGTGAGAAATTACTCCACATAAGCCCCTCTCACTCTGGATGAATTTCCCAAGGCTAGAACTTAACACTGAACCACAGGCCCAAGACCAATAGTTTTAGTGTCTGGCTTCTCGGCCAGAAAATGTGTTAAGCAACAAACCCTTTTGTCACTCTGGACAAAGTCAAAGGAAAGATTTGTTGACAGGCATGTCTGATTTTTGATTTTCTTGCCCTCAAAACAATCATCAAAATTATTAAGTAGAAAACCTCAGTTTGGTTGTGTTTTTTTTTAATTGGCAGCATAATGCACCACAGCACCTTGTAAACCATTACATGATGCTAAGGATTAGGTCACATATTTCAAAGCGTAACCCACATAACTTGCAGGAAATACTGTATATAACAGCGTCAGAAGCATCTCTGAGTGACGAATATGCGCGCTGTATGAGCAGCCACTATTATTATTGTTATTATTATCGCAGAGAGCTCCTTATCGACATGGAAGAGTTGAACATGGCCGGAAGACGCATGGCATCAGCAGGTGAAGGCACCTCACATGAGGCGCATGATCTTGAGGATGAGTCCATCGGTACCTCGGAGACTGAAGAGCAACAGGAGATGATGATAGCGAGGCATGAGGTTCTGGAGGACCAAAATAGACAGCTAAACCTACAGCTCAAAACACTCAAATCGCTCCTTCAGAAACAGGTACGGATTTTGTATTGGCTGCTTAATTTCTTTCTCCTATTTCATGATAACCATAGCTGTGTTTCCAGGCTTATAGATGAAAAAAACCTTAATGATAGCATTTAAAGACTAATGTAACGCAGAGATTTATATGATTATTATATGCAAGACTCTGGTTAATTAGAACTGAAGAAGAAGCGTATTGCGAGCGGACTATGCAAGACTCTGGTTAATTAGAACTGAAGAAGAAGCGTATTGCGAGCGGACTGGAGTATATAGAGAGTGACGACGACTGAAGAATACACATGAAACAATTGACTGGGTCTGATCTTGGTTTATTAAGAAGTTGACTTATAGCAGTACAATAAGTTACAGAGGTGCTGGACCTAGCTAGTAGGTTGGAGAGGCGAGTCCCTTGTAAAGAGAAAGTTGAAGGAATAGTCGAGGCCCAGAGTGAAAGTTGGGCAGAGGTTATATAGGATTTTGGTGGTGGGGGAACTCTAAATTTAGAAATGATGTCACACAGAAATAATGTAAGATTGGTGACATCATTACCTAGAAGTGGGATGATGTAATGGTCAACAGGGGGGGGGGGTAAGGGTGGGTGGTCAGGAATGTGAGGGGGGGGGCTAACACTGGACATGGGCTGACATAGGATATGGGCCACCTGTTGAAGTGTAAACAACTATTTTGGGAATTGTACTCTAGAGATAAAATAGTGGGAATACATCCTTACATTACTTTTATCTGGGGAAAAGAAAATGTCCCCATTTTCAAGGTATAAATTTAAAAATAACCATAATTATCAAAAGTAAACCAAATATAAGTATAGAACGAATTTGGAAATTTAAGTAAGGACAACAACAAAATTAGTAAAGCAGTCCACTTTTGCGAAAATTTGACCAGAAAAAAATAATAATGGCAAGTTAACCACTGGATAAATTGTACAGATGAACTGGTAAACTCAAGTTTAAGTTGATAAATGAGTAGAATAAGTGCTTAGAATGAAATTATATATAAACAACAAAGAATACCGCATTGGTCGAAATTAAAATTATGACCAAAGGCAATGGTTGGACTTTACATGATTGACAAAACACCAAGTTTATACAATAGAAAGTTAATTATGGCATTAATCAGAACAAAGCTCTTATCAGACAAGTTGTTGTAAACAAATTATCGACTGTGGTCAGAAGGCAATTAAATTGGGATTGGAGGAAATTTGTATGGTGCAGTTGGGCGTAGGGTTATGGGCAGAGAGTAGGGAGGATAGGTAGAGGTACTGGTTGGGGCTGTAGGAGAGAGTGGATAAAAACAACAACAGGAGAGAGGCGTTGTTTTGGAATTGGCAGCAAACCTGATCCAGCAGTGGGAGAGTGGATCTTAGGTTTTGCACAATGCTTCGATGTGGTAGGAGTTCTTGCGGGGGAGGTAATCTCGGTTTGATGGAAAGTTTGGCAATACTTTGGTACATCACCACGAATGTACGGCCAGTAACACACTTTCAGAGATTGTTTAATTATCATGTGGACATTTTGTTTGCAAGAGGAGCTACCATGTAGATAGGCAAGGACCGTGGGTTGTAGGGAGGTGGGGATAATTACTTGATTGACACGCTTAGCAGCAAACGAAGGCTGGTAGTGTCGGCATAGAATACCATCGACTAGGTTGAGTTTATGGAAATCCAACCATAGGCGACGTGAGACATGCGATTGCTTGTGTAATGTGGAACATTTGGGACGGGATCCATTTTCGACCCAAGAAATAACCAAGGAAAGGTCTGGGTCATCTTGTTGACATTGCTTAATGTCGTAACCATTGGAGGAAAGAGTACAAATAAGGTCTGCATCAATAGCAAATGATGAAGGTTTAGTGGGAGGAGCGGTTGTAGTTGATATGGGGGTCTGAGTAAAAATACTATTCACATATACGGGCTTGGTGACAGGCGGCTCAGACACTGAAGGTGTGGAGCGCTTCTCAGGTGGAAGAGAAGGTGGGGAGGGGTCACAATGTTGTGAGTGGTCATCTCGATCACGACTGTGTGGTCTGGCATGACTATGTGATCTAGAACTATGACGGCTTCTATAACGGGACTCAGGACGGCGGCTACTACTGGAGTAACGGCTGTCATGGGAGCTACGGTCATAGTGACTGGGACGGGGACTGGGTGATCCATGACGGGTGTCACGAGAGTAGCTATGTTCACGTGAATATCGGCGATGTTCACGTGAATATAGGTGATTACGACGAGGACTAGGAGAACGGTAACGGGGAGGAGATGGGGAATATCGATGAGGAGAGGTACAACGAGATAGGCGGGACAAGTGCATGTCTTTGATCACAAGAAAAAGGTCCTGCATCATGGACATGCAGCCCTTAATAATTGAACAAAGGGAATCCACATCTTGTGGAGGAATTGATTGATTTGAAACAAAACTACCGGCAGACGGAGAAAACATAATGAATATGTGGCAGACCGACAAAAATAACAATAAGAACTATATAGGTTATAACAAAAATTAATTAAACGAAAGCCTGGATCATAAATGAACACCACTTGACATAACTTACTTGAAGAAAAAAATCAAAAGCAAATCAATGAGATAAATGTAATGACCATTACGCCAGATAAAATATTGTGCATGTATTAAGCACAAAAAAACCCAGTATTGGTTATATGCAAATGAAATGCAAAGTAAAGGTCAATTAAGGTTATATATGACAGAAAATATTGGATGCAATCGAAAAAAAAAAAATGAAAAGTACAGGTCACTGATAAAATAACAATGACAACAATAAAAACAAGACGATTGTGAGAGCATGTAAAATCAGCAAAGAGTTCAAACAGATATGAAATAACTTATCGGCTTTTCTTGGCGATGCATCGATGCTTTGACGACAGAGGAGGACGGTGTTGATGGACGGTCGGTCGTGGCGACAACAGGAAACAGGAACGGCAGAGAAACAGGTTCGGAGACGAATATTGGCGACAAAAACAGGAACAGTTCGAAAGAAGAACAGTTCAGGGCAGGAACAGGAAACGAAGAACACGGAGACAGGAACGAAGAACACTGAGACAAGAACGAAGAGCAGCTAGAAGAACAGAACTCAGATGAGACGACAGGAGACAGCGAAGGCGGAGGCAACCAATCTGGGACAAAAATATGTCTTTTCAGGTGGAAGCACGGCTTTGTCAGTGAGATTATAAGGACAATGGAAGCAGGAACACGAAACTTGAAGACCGGAACGAAGAGCAGGAAAACAGGAAAAATGAAGCAAACCGGAACGATGAAACATTTAAAATGTTCAGAGGGCAGCAACAGGATCAGGAACACTCAGAAGAAATTGAAGATAAGGAGACTAGTAGAAGATCAACATCGGAGCTGAGAGACTGTGGTGACGAATTTCAAACATGTCAGCGCACAGACTAACTTTATGATGTCAAGTCCAAGACATTAAAGAAGAATAGCAGAAGAAACTCCAGAGAGGACGGCTTGTGTGAGTAACACCACTGCTACCAGTGTAACGCAGAGATTTATATGATTATTATATGCAAGACTCTGGTTAATTAGAACTGAAGAAGAAGCGTATTGCGAGCGGACTATGCAAGACTCTGGTTAATTAGAACTGAAGAAGAAGCGTATTGCGAGCGGACTGGAGTATATAGAGAGTGACGACGACTGAAGAATACACATGAAACAATTGACTGGGTCTGATCTTGGTTTATTAAGAAGTTGACTTATAGCAGTACAATAAGTTACAGAGGTGCTGGACCTAGCTAGTAGGTTGGAGAGGCGAGTCCCTTGTAAAGAGAAAGTTGAAGGAATAGTCGAGGCCCAGAGTGAAAGTTGGGCAGAGGTTATATAGGATTTTGGTGGTGGGGGAACTCTAAATTTAGAAATGATGTCACACAGAAATAATGTAAGATTGGTGACATCATTACCTAGAAGTGGGATGATGTAATGGTCAACAGGGGGGGGGGGGTAAGGGTGGGTGGTCAGGAATGTGAGGGGGGGGGCTAACACTGGACATGGGCTGACATAGGATATGGGCCACCTGTTGAAGTGTAAACAACTATTTTGGGAATTGTACTCTAGAGATAAAATAGTGGGAATACATCCTTACACTAACTAAGAGTAGAAAAACTGCATGAGCCTTCGTAGCAACAACTACTTCATCAGATGCAATGAAGTGGACAAGCCAAGTACAATCTGTATACATGTTCCAGAAAGTTCCGGGTGAGTAGTTCACAAGGTAGGCTGGTGCATCATTCCTGGTAGTGGGAAAGAAAATCACTGTCCCTATAACTCAATACTGTTTTAGGTGTGTGATAATCTTTTGTTCAGCAGCCTCCCTTTCATATCTGGTACCTTTTATAATCTATTTTATGGTATGAGCAGGAAAAAACAGGATCCTGAAAAACAGTGCACAATGGTCATATGTTCTGTCCTCTTTTTATTGAGTCATTTCATTTTCATTGACATTTCGACTTATTGTCATTTCAGAATCGCACACCCCCGCAAGCCAGCACATCCATGTTTGTACCAAACAACCACGCTCCGCCTCCACCATACCATGCCACACCCACCAATGGCCATCTTGATCGAACCGCTCCGCCCGGTTTACCTTATTATCAACCTGCTACCCAATCACAGCCAAGCATTGATATGATTGACAGTCAACATGTGAATTCATCTGTCCTTCCTACTCCAACAGCCAACCAATCAGGAGCTTCTGTTGTGATGAGTGGCAGTGGATCACTCCGCCCACCATTTATGTTGGACCAATTAGTAACCCCACAAGTGTCACTTCCTCCTCACCACTCAACCAATCTAACCATGACTCCAGGTTTGAGTGACAGCACTGTGCCCCTCCCACCATACTCTTCCAACCAATCAGCAATGACTCCAGGAACCTTTGCAGCAAGGAGGCTCCTCCCAGCCCATTTGGTTGACCAATCAACAGTGATGTTTCCCAACTTATCTGCATCTCGAATATATCCACCAGAAGAGGCAGCATTGAATGATATTGTGCAGAGAATGAATGAGGCATACCCAACGAATCTTCAAGGTAAACATTTGCAATTTCAAGGCTCAAACACCTATCTTCAGAAATGCAGCTTTTCAGTACAATCCGCGCTTACAATTAACATTCTTCACTTACTGTGCAGGCGCCAAAATACCTGTGCTAGCTGTGTATTTAGCTACTGTAATAGGAATGGCCAGTAGCGTGGGGTGCGTACACTCACAAGCAAAAATTTTATGCTTAGCCCAGGCTTGCATAAGTGTGTCAAAAATCCATCAACGTGCTTTGAGTGTCTTGATTGCTATGCATCCTATATAAGAAGCCACTATTATTAATATTATTATTATTATTAGTACTATTATTATTATTCTACAGATACACCAGCTTCACCTGAGATGCCCCCTCCTCCCTCTTACACAGCGGCTCCTACATTCATGAGAACCAGAAGATCACATGGTAAGTTGCCTTTAGTAAAAATTCTCCTCTGAATCAATCAATCAATCAATCAATCAATCAAAGGTCATTTATAGAGCGCCAAAATCAACAGTTTGTTCCAAAGCTCAGAACAGCATCAAGGGAAAATTTGGGACAGTCCTCATTTTAGTTAATTTGTTCGTTTGACTCAAAAATTTACTTTCCCAAATTGAATTCTTTTTTAATATTGTATGACGTGACACAACTGGATGCTAAACAGCACCAGGCTGTAAGTAGTCCACTGCTCTCAAAAATGTTTGAATGCTCAGAAACAAAAGAAAATTTACTTGTAATATCCACTTCCACCCTCAACTCCACTCAGTTCCTTCTTTGTCCTTTGTCTTGTTTTAATAATAATAATATGGATTTATATAGCGCAGATTATCAAGTCCAGGCCTCGGCGTGGGTTTAAACCACTAGTAGAAAACCTCTTCACCACACATTGATTCCCTTATTCTTTTTGCTATCGCAGGTAACCATGACAACCCAACAGATATGATAGACGCAGTGGCACGCATCGGTGATGCGATGTCGTATCTCGTAGCGAGAGTTGCAGACAGGCCCTCTGGAATGTAGATTACCATGGTTGCTGGCAAACTCTGCTGTTGATATTTGAACTTTGCAAACTGTGTTCACGGACAAACCTTGTCTTTAACATTCAAGAGTTTTAGGTTGCGGCTGTCATTAATTAAAATGCCAAAGTTTTTTATGCCAGTATTTTTATACGTTTTACCTTGAGTCGTCATCTTTTTCATGTCTTTTATCTTTCTTTGTAAGAGGAGCATGCTGTTATTGGGGTTTTGAGAAACCCTTTTTCTTATTTTTAATAATCCTGATCAAATTTCTTAATCAGAAGTCACTATTGTCTCCTTTTTATGTAAGTTATAGCTGATAATGAATAAGATATTTTTGTGTGACCAAAAAGTATAGTAAATATAGCATTGTTTCCATACTCTGCTCTATGTAACTGCTCTCTGCTTTTTTTAAATTGGCTGAATTTGTAACATTTTGTACTAGGTAATATATTTTTATACTAAATTCACGACCATTTTATGTCAAACACCACAGTATTTTGTGTTCACTGATGATTTGCATAATGGTTTGGATATAAAAGATGGGTGTTATTATTTTTACATAAAATATGAATTGTGTGTGCTTTGTTATCCCGCGTAAAAATGGGTGATAACAAAATAAGTATTCGGTATTTTAAAAAATGCTTCGCAACTTCCGTCCATAAAGGCCATAGCAGAATTATTGAATACGTTAAAATAAATTAATCATGGCTAAGTATTTTCTCAAATGTATTATTGTATTTGTTGTTATTTTTTGTCTGTTGTAAAGAAAGTTTCTTTGATGGATATTAGACATTGTCATAATGTGCTACATTTTAGTCATGTTCCCTGATTATAGAGCAGCATAAATGTTGATGTGTAAATAAACCAAAAAGTTGCCAGACTTATTCCCCTCCCAGCTCTTGTTGAATTGTTTTGGGGAGTAAACACAAGAAAACACCTGAACAAAGTCCCCCTGCGCGTTTTTTCTGTACATAAAAATTGCCCGTCGTAGTGCTTTTTTCAATTGGGAATATATTTTGTTTTCTAAATCCATGCAAAAATAGGGAATCCTTGACAATAAAATCAGGCAAATTTAGGGGATGTCAATTCTATACCGTTTTTGTTCTGGAGCAAAACGAATAAACTGCTTTTAAGACACCTGCGGCTCACTTGGTCCACTATATCAGCACCATTGATCTCCAGTATACTGGAGTATACTGGAGATCTATGGCCATCAGCACCCCAATGCACTATGATTGGTCAGATATTTACTTTTTTGCTCATAACAACGGTCGTCGGTTTTAAGGTCGACGATAGAAATCAACACGATCAGCTGGCTGCCTGTCACGTGCTGACGGCATGTAAAGGTCGATCAAACGAGATTGGAGATTTGCGTGTGTTTTTAACCTTTGTGGTCACATGATGCAGGTTACATGCAGGTTGCATGCTGCAGCAGCAGAGCATGCAATAGCATAAACAGTGCGCCATACGAAAAAGATGGGCAAGGAAGTAGGGAGAGACATAAGGCAGCGCAATTTTGGGGGTGAAAACCTCCTGAATGCAACCCAGAAAGGCTACCAAAATGGCTCGAAGGATAGAAAGATCCCCTCTCGTTACATTTCGGAGAGGATTTTTGCCTACATTTTGCTGTACATGGGGGTACTTCTGCTCATTGCTATGTGGAGTTACCACCGGCTTCCGCTACCGAAGACCGTGGCTGAGCACGGAGGCTCGGGGGAGTTTTTGGAGGAGCGGGCCCGGGCTCACGTCGCTGCCATCACCAGCCTCGGACCCCGGCCTTCGGGGTCGCGAGCTAACGAAGTTCACTGCGTTGAATACCTCCTGAAATCACTGGAAAAGATCAAGAAAATGGCCGTGCCTGGGGTCCATGAGATAGAAGTTGATATTTCCTACCCGGAAGGCTCATTTACGATGGATATTTGGGGAGGTTTCACGCCATATTACAAGAAAATCACAAATATTGTGGCTCGATTGAGTCCGGGGAAAGATGTGGTTAGACAAGGCGAGAATGCCCACGAGCACAGCCTGCTGGTCAACGGACATTTTGACACCGTGGAAGGAAGCCCTGGTAAGAATAAACCGTTTATTATAATATTCCCTTTAACTTTATTCTATTTTATTAAACGGTTATTTATCTTCTTCATTGTTTTGATTGTTTGTAAGAAAGTTTTTTTTTTAATGTACAATTTTGTAAAATAAAATTCTTGTTGGATAACTTTCCGTATGGCGCCACCACTTTTTCACTCATTTTTACAAAAAGGGATATATCAATCAGGTAAATTAGATACTATATTATTTTATTTCGAATGAAAAAGTGGTGGCGCCATACGGAAACTTTTCCTTCTTGTTCTCCAAAAGTCCAAGCCCAGGGACCAAACACCTGTCATAAATCTTTTTATAATATAAGTTAGATGATTGATATTTAACTGTACACTAATACTGCCTGACTGAAACGTCTTTGTTAACTAAAACTGTGCACTGCTTGTAAGTTACAGACGTCTGTTTATTTTTAATTTGTAAGGATGATAAAAAATCCTCGGGTGACAAATCGTAACCCTCCATCCTCCTGTCGAGGATGAAGGGAGGATCATAGATGGAGGATTACAATTACCGCAACAAAGTGAACGATACTTTGCAATGACAGCTGTTTTGAAGAAAGTTCTCAATTGGTAATCATTTTTATAGGCTTTCCTTAGAGGAAAACTCAAGGTGTATATAATTTCAGTCCACGCCAAAAACCCAAAATGGAAACTTTTCCGGGAAATGTAATTATTTTGTGAGTTTGTGCGGACTGATGCATAAAATAGAGTGGTTGAATAAAAGGAAGAGACTACCTTGAAACAAAATCATGGTTTATTAAAAACAGTCAATTTAGTTGCCATAGACAAAATTACATTGAATTAAAAAAAATTACAGCTAAAACAGTATAATTACAGAATTAAACTGGGTTTGACATTTAAAATAAAAAATGTAAAAAAAACCTGCCACTGACAGAGACTCAGTTGAAGATGTTCTGCACTTCTCTGATAATATAGCAAAGCTACATTAACAGTACATTGTATTATTTTTATTTATTTATTTATTTATTTCCAGGCAAACAGTACATACAAAGAATAGGCAATAAGAAATAAGACTACACAGAGAACAAGCCTGCGGATAACCAAAAAGCAAAAATAATCACTATCTAAAGGCGATCCAGACAATAAAAATAACAAAGGCACAAAAGGGCACAAGGACAAAAACGACATAAAAACATACATACTTCTTGATGCATCTCGAGGCTGATTGTTAAACATAAAAGGAAAAGACTGCCTTATTACTCCCTATTATTCTTAATGTTTTTCGTAAAAACATTCAAACATTGCAGCCAAAGGCTGAATTGAGTTTATGCCCTTTAGGGCCTAAACGGATCTATAAAAATAGAATGTTAACATTTACAACAACAAAAACATTAAGAAATTATACATTTATACCCGACAGTAGGGAGGTAGTGAGACGTAACTGTACATATAATTTTCCTTTTTATAGATTTGTATGTAACTGAGCTCTGTAATTACACAAAGGCTATTGACTCCCTCCCCCCCCCCCCTTTTCCAGCCTCTATGAATGAAGGCCATTCCTTGTTGAAAACAACATTGTCCTTTCATGCATGAATTAAGTTCTGTTCCTTGGGTTGTTATAAACACATCAGTCCATAGTTGCATCCTTTGGGGCCTTATCATACAGGCAACCAGCTTCAGGCAATCTCAAAGAATTCATATTAAGTATAATCACATTTCAGTTTTCTCTTTATTACCTCTGTCTCTGCAAGGAGGAAGGAATAGACTGTGTCAGGTATAAGCATGGAGGAAGAAGGTAGTCTCTTTCTTTCCCTTTTAACATGTTTAACGACTTGGCCATGTAACTGCCATAGTCACAAGGTCTAGGATTGGACTATTATTGTACACTGTAGATCTATGCATTGTTTTGAGGACAATGAGTTAAGCCCGGTTCATACTTCCTGCGAATGCGAATGCGATACAAATGTTGACGTCACAAATTTGCAACGAATAATTCGCAGCAGTTCAACTTTGCTCAACTCACTTGCGAATATTGCTGCGAAAGGAGGGTTGTGACGTCAAATTTACCTCAAATTCGCTTCGCATTCGCAGGAAGTATGAACCGGGCTTTACAGAGAATAAAATATTGTCTGTATGCTGTGTTGTACATAGGTTATTGCAAGTACTGATGCATGCAGTGCATGCAGTTGATTGCCTCCAAGTTGCCAGATTGAAATGCCCAATGTGACATGGCCTAGCGGCCTTTATCCTACTTGATTCTAAAATTTAAAGGGGTAGGTGGATCACTTTTGGGGGAAGAAAAGAGTAGATTTTTAATGCCTGTTTCATTAAACTTACCAACAAAGGATCGATAATTTCTACCTCCATTATCCAACAACAGGCCTTGAATTTAATCTTTGAGAGGGCAAGGCCATTTTCATTTTGAAAAGGGCACCTCATGCAAAATCTTTAAAGTTGCTAGACACTATTGGTAATTGTCAAAATCAAGTCTTCTAACTTTGTGTATCTCATCATATGCATAAAATAACAAACCTGTGAAAATTTGAACTCGATTGGTCGTCGGAGTTGCGAGATAACTATGCAAGAAAAAACACCCTTGTCGCACGAAGTTGTGTGCTTTCAGATGTTTGATTTCGAGACCTCAAATTCTTAACTTGAGGTCTCAAAATCATATTCGTGGAAAATTACTTCTTTCTCGAAAACTACGTCACTTCAAAGGGAGCCGTTTCTCACAGTGTTTTATACTATCAACCCCTCCTTTACTCGTTACCAAGTGAGGTTTTATGCTGATAGTTATTTTGAGTAATTACCAATAGTGTCCACTGCCTTTAAGTTTATAGGCCAGGTATTTGAAGGGGCACCAAGGTCAATACCAGGGCAACAAAGGCCATGGCCAGCAAAGATTCCATCCAATTAATTAGACGATTTTGGAGTTGAACAAACAATAAAAATGACTTGAACAGGGTACATGTATGAACCAATGGCCTGCATGAAATATTTACAAGCGACACAACATTTTAGACTTTTAGTACAAATGTTTTAAATTTTCTCCACAAATTCACTAATATTTCACAACAGAAAGGTTCACTAAAACATTTATTTATAAACTACACTGTAGTAGGACTAGGCCATTCTGGGGAAAGTGTATTCCCCCCCACCCCCCCCCCCCCCCCCCTATAAACCAAGGTTCAGGTCTGCCAAAACAAAAAAACACTAAAAGCTCAGTACATGCAAAGACATCCGATCAAAACATTTGAGTCAAAAACAATTATATTGACATATATATCAGGTTGTACTTTGTTCATGGTACAATCATACAGACAGGGGATACAGCCAAGCCCTGGGGGACAACAAGCCCTTGGAAAATGTCTCAACCACTGGCTGCACCTGCTGACATAAGTCCTCATGAATGACTTGAACTTTATGAGAAGACAGATTGTTGTATGGTTTTTATGGTTTTCACAGCCTCTCTAGTGTAGAGAAAGTAACAACCTCATCAGAATTTTTAATAGGTGTCAATCAACAAAATATATAATAATCACCTGTCTAAATGTGTTAAAAATGCTAAACATCACAACATTGTTGTATGGTTTTTATGGTTTTAGAGCCCCTAGTACAGAGAAAGTAACAACCTCATCAGAGATTTCAAATGTTAATACATGTATGTCAATCAACAAAATATATTATGATCACCTGTCAGTGTTTAAATGCTTTACATCACAACATTAGTAAAGTGCCTGTCATTTAGGCAAAGTAAAGTAATAGGGTATGTTCAGACAGCGTACTAAGTTAGACCTGAACCGGTTTAACTGCTACGAGCAGCAGGGGGTGGTCGTAAAAATAAAAACCCCTTGCGTTCAGACAGCACTGAGACGGTTTATCTTTGGTTTTAAGAGGTCAAAGAAAACGCGACCCGACCCTGTTACTCTAACATCCTGTTTATTGGCCTGTTCATTGGTCACCATGTGTTTACATCATGATTACGGAGGTCAATGGGTCGTCTGTTGTGAGTTAAACCGGATGTGGTCTTTTTTTTCTGTCCACACACAGTGTTAAAAGATAAACCCAAAGCGGTCTAGAAATAAACCCCCTCCCTGGATGGTTTATCTTTTGTGGGTTGAACTAGAGTTGAACTAGAGTTGAACTCGTTCGGGTTGAACCATGAGTTAAACCACTTTTGGTACTGTGTCTGAACCACCTCATACTCAACAATTTGAAAAAACGCCCTTGTCACACAAAGTTGGGTGCGTTTAGATGCTTGATTTCTAGACCTTAAATTCTAAATCTGAGGTCTCGAAATCAAATTCAGGGAAAATTACTTCTTTCTCGAAAACTATGTCACTTCAGAGGGAGCCGTTTCTCACAATGTTTTATACCATCAACCTCTCCCCATTACTTGTTATCAAGAAAGGTTTTATGCTTATAATTATTTTGAGTAATTACCAATAGTGTCCACTGCCTTTAAACAATAGACTAGACTTGATTTTAAGTCTGAGACTGCGGTTGATTCTCTGCACAGCCACACAGAATTCCCCTGCAGATTTTCTATCACGTGCTCTAACTCGCAATCTCAGACTTTACCCTCTAGTGTATCCGGGATATTCATTTATTCACAACTTACATTTACATATTATAACAACACAATGCCAGAGAGATGACCAATCAGAAGACCATAAAACACCCGTTGGCTGCGTCTATTCCAAATAGGACATAGAATCGCTTTAATAGCATTTTCTGTAACACAAGATTTAATCTCAAATTGTTGAAAAATAAACTTGAGAAACTACTTGAAATAACTATAATAATACCAGACAAAAAAATGTGATACCTTTGATTTGAATGGAGTTGTCCGAAGAGTTTCCCAACATTTTTTATGTAAATATTTTGTATAAAGGATAAAACTTACTTTGATATTTGTTTTAATGGTTTTTTAGTACTTTTTACTGGCAGGTGGAAACAGGTCGTTATACCAATAATAATATTTTAACGATGACTATACATACATACAATACAAGTAGGCTCTAGCTAGGGTTGAGTTTACATTCATGTATGCTCAATTGAACTTGGTGAATAGAGGAGGCTGTTAAATAATAGAGACCTGGGGTAGGTTTGGCTCCAGTGTCTCAAAATTGTGGTGGTACTGCTGTAAAATAAAATATCCTTGGTCCTTGAAACATCTAATTATGTAAATGTGATGGCCCAACAAAATAAAATCTAGTCTCTGGTCTGCTTTATAAGGTAATATATCTTGGACCAAGTGGGGCTGGATGCCAAGGAGTTGCCATTACAAGAAAACATTTTATTTACTTAAGGTTATAACCCTGGAAATGTAGGTCATGGTGTGACCTTTGATATTACCTGTATTCAAATTATATAAGTACTGAATATTTATGAGCTGAGTGTAATCAACTAAGTGGGCCAAAGCAAATAAATCACAACTCCATACATGTACAGTATGTGAGGAACCTTAAATCCTGCGAAATCGTGTTAGAGAGATTACAACCTAAATCCATGGCAGAGAACAGAGATTACTGGACTTTGATTGTGTGTTATAGGGCCTGCTTATTAAATGTGTTGAGTAACTTTTGCTGGTACTGGTGCTGTCGTGCTTTCTCTCTCCGTGAACTGCATATTAAATTTACTCAGTCCTTGCTCTTTTGTACATGTTAGTGAAACTACATAGAGTGCATCAATAGTAACAATAATAATTGGGAGGCTAATCTGCCTCATTGTTATTGTTAATTATTTTATTATTATTATCATTATTATTATTATTATTATTAATATTATTATAATTATTATTATTTGTTCGGCATAACAAAAAGAACAACACAAAACACAGGAATTACGGAACAAAACATCAAGGACAAAAAGCCAATTGCACATGCCTGGGGCCAATTTCATAGAGCTGCTTAAGCAAAAAATTTGCTTAAGCACGAAAATAGCTCGCTTATTTTATACATGTTACTGGCCAAAATTTCCTGCCATATACATTGCTTATGACTAGTATTAAGCTGTTGTTTACTTAGCATTACAATTGAGTGGAGTCTTGGCCGGTAATCTGATTTTACTAAGCAATGAATTTTTTGCTTAAGCAAATTTTTTTGCTTAAGCAGCTCTATGAAATTGGGCCCTGGAATTAAACAAAATTAACTAAAAAACTGTGACTACAGTAGGAAGAAGCCTTTAAGTCCAATGCCCTTACTCACTGCTCTGAGAAGCTGAATTGCGAAAGAGGCGGCTACAAGGTGTTCCGAGTTGCAGGCATGCAAGGGTGCCTTTGGCAGCCAGCCACACCAACCCAATAATGACCACAGCACAGCCTGATCAAACTGTGTGAAAGTGTGAACTGTACATTGAGTTTTAAAATTGTAATGTTGAAATTTTAAAAAATACTTGGTTTAAATACCTGCATTTGTACTAGAAACTATTTTTTGTTCAGTAAAGCCGGCATCCAGGATTTCGTGGCATGACAAGTGATTGAACGGATCACGTTCTGCTGACTTAAGTGGCTGGTTGTGCGCTATAATGGTCTCTTGTCTTGTCAATGTCAATATTCCTTTGCAGTACAAATATACTTTAGAAATCATTCATGGGAGTTTCGGTTCACTTAATGAGCATTTTGATGAGATATTTGATATTTTTATTTTAAAAATGGTCTCAGATATTGTCAGGCAGAAAGCTTCAGTGCAAACATCTAATTTTGAAGCTGCTTAAAAAACAAGGAAATACCCATTGTTTAATTGAGCCTCATGTCTGTTTGTAAATTTGTAAGGACAGGGATTGTTGGGGTTAAAGGTGCCAGTACATTCCGCTATTCCACCAACTTCTGTCACATCACTGATCAGTTTTCATCGAAGTAGCCTTCACTTTAAACTAAATCCCTTACAATCCCAAGAATTGAGCCCTGAGGAACACCATGCTTTAACACCAAGATTTAAATGAACAGAATCACAGCCCTTTATTGCAGAAGTAAACTGGTGTCTCCGAAAACCATTCCAGTGTGACTCTCCTGATGCAATAATGCTCAAGTTTGGAGAGAGTTAAGAGTGATCTATTGAAGGAAGTGTATGATATTTGCTACCAATTTGTTGTTTCCTTAAGAGTCCCTGCCTGTAAGAGTGTACCAAGTGGTGATTCATGGGTTCTAAGATCTTCTTCTAAAAAATTAGAGTGATACATCATCATACCAAACGAATAAATCCAAAATTTTAGTTTGCTGACGCTTTCGGTTTTGGAGTTACCAGTTATCAAAGTTTCGACCTAAAAGCCCTCGAGAAACGAATAGTACATTCCCTGTAAACACAAAAACCAGCGCCAAGGTCATCCCAAAAAAAGTAAAACATTTTTTGAAACCTCCAGTTGGGCTTATAACAAAAGTAAAAAAAAAAAGTTGGGATCTCGTTGGCGCATCATGTTACGCGCACCTGAACCTTTGACGAACAGTGCCCTCGTGCCATTTTCAACGCCTCATAACTCAGCGCGCCTATAAGTTCCCATGAATTAAACAAGTTCAAATGAAAGAGCTTGCATCCCTAAAACAAATTTAAGTGCAAAGTGCGTGGGATCTCGTTGGCGCAGAGAGATAATAGAGGTCAAAGTTCAAATTTTACCAATATATTGCGTTTTTGCACCTCCGTAACTTCGCGCGCCAACAACAAAAAATTGTTTTTATGGCAACTGGGTATTGGAACAGTTTTCATCTAATGACAAATGAAAAAAGAATCTTGGGATCTCTGCATCTTGCATGTCAAAAGATTTTTTGAAAATTTTCTAAAGTATTGCCATTTCACACATTTTGGCCTAAATTGGGACAACATTCACTTTTTTCATCACTGTAAGTATCTGTGCCAAACAAGATCCCATCAATGTTTTCTTGTATTTGGTTAAGTTGAGTGTTCCTAAACAGATTTCAATTGAAAAATAATTGGGATCATGTTGGCCCACCAATGTAACAAAGGTCAAAGGTCATATGAAACTACACTACTGCCTATTTCGGGCAATTTTACGTCGTCTAGAAATCCACGCGCCAATATGATCCCATTAAATTGTCTGCATTTTATGATTATATAGATTCTCAGCAACACATAAAAAGCAAAAATCTAATGGGATTTGAGTGGCGCTAACAAATATTACAGATCAAAAGTTCGCAATACATGCCTATACTTATGCATTGCTGTGGCAACCGAAAGTGAGAAATATCCCCCAATTTGAAAATGTTGGCAAACCATGAAGGGGATAGGTCTCCAAAACGAATTTTGGTCAAGAGATAGACTGGACTTGTTTTTACAAATGGTGTTAGTTTAATGTTGGTGGGTAACTGTTGCCAAGGTCAAAGGTTACACAGAATATGGGTGTTTTTTATATTTCTGTCAAGAGCCAACTTCAGAGCCTTTTCAAGATTTTATTTAAAGAACAAGGGCTCTATCCTTTCAGTTTGGGACAGCCACTTATAATATCTAGGCACATATGGTTGTCCCAAATTAATTATAGAGCCCTTCCTTATTTGATAAAATGTTGACAGGGCTTCGAAGTTGGCTCTCCACAGAAAATGAATTACAAAACACCAATATTTTCTGTGGAGAGCCAACTTCAAAGCCATGTCAACATTTTATCAAATGAACAAGGGCTCTATAATTAATTTGGGACAATCACATGTGCCTAGATATTATAAGTGGTTTTCCCCAACATAAAGGATAGAGCCCTTGTTCATTAAATAAAATCTTGAAAAGGCTCTGAAGTTGGCTCTTGACAGAAAATATCAAAAACAGCCATATTCTTTGTAACCTTTGACCTTGGCAACAGTTACCCACCAACATTAAACTAACACCATTTGTAAAAACAAGTCCAGTCTATCTCTTGACCAAAATTCGTTTTGGAGACCTATCCCCTTCATGGTTTGCCAACATTTTCAAATGGGGGGATATTTCTCGCTTTCGGTTGCCACAGCAATGCATAAGTATAGGCATGTATTGCGAACTTTTGATCTGTAATATTTGTTAGCGCCACTCAAATCCCATTTGATTTTTGCTTTTTATGTGTTGCTGAGAATCTATATAATCATAAAATACAGACAACTTAATGGGATCATATTGGCGCGTGGATTTCTAGACGACGCAAAATCGCCCAAAATAGGCAGTAGTGTAGTTTCATATGACCTTTGACCTTTGTTATATTGTTGGGCCAACATGATCTCAATTATTTTTCAATTGAATTCTGTTAAGGAACACTCAACTTAACCAAATACAAGAAAAAATTGATGGGATCTTGTTTGGCACAGATACTTACAGTGATGAGAAAAGTGAATGTTGTCCCAATTTAGGCCAAAATGTGTGAAATGGCAATACTTTAGAAAATTTTCAAAAAATCTTTTGACATGCAAGTTGCAGAGATCCCAAGATTCTTTTTCCATTTGTCATTAGATGAAAACTGTTCCAATACCCAGTTGCCATAAAACCAATTTTTTGTTGTTGGCGCGCGAAGTTACGGAGGTGCAAAAACGCAATATATTGGTAAAATTTGAACTTTGACCTCTATTATCTCTCTGCGCCAACGAGATCCCACGCACTTTGCACTTAAATTTGTTTTAGGGATGCAAGCTCTTTCATTTGAACTTGTTTAATTCATGGGATCCTATAGGCGCGCTGAGTTATGAGGCGTTGAAAATGGCACGAGGGCACTGTTCGTCAAAGGTTCAGGTGCGCGTAACATGACGCGCCAACGAGATCCCAACTTTTTTTTTTTACTTTTGATATAAGCCCAACTGGAGGTTTCAAAAAATGTTTTACTTTTTTTGGGATGACCTTGGCGCTGGTTTTTGTGTTTACAGGGAATGTACTATTCGTTTCTCGAGGGCTTTTTGGCCCAAACTTTGATAACTGGTAACTCCAAAACCGAAAGCGTCAGCAAACTAAAATTTTGGATTTATTCATTTGGTATGATGGTGTATCACTCTAATTTTTTGGAAGAAGATCTGCGAACCCATAAATCACACCCCCCCCTAATTTGGTACATTCTTACAGGCAGGGACTCTTAAAAAAATAGAAGCTGCTGGAAATCAATTAACTCTTCAAGAAGCCTTCTAAAAAAAAAAAAATAACATTAAAAACTTGCTTGATCTGTTTGTACATTGCAACTAAGATGGAGAGACAAGAGTGTACTGAGGAAGTGCAACACTGTACCAGGTAGGAAGGAATAGACAAAAGCCCCTTTCACACGAGCGCTGCAAACGCGGGTCCCTGGTTAAGGGCGCCAGCCGTCTGTCACCTTTACCGCGTGCGATTTTTTAGCGAGCATTCACACGACACGCAAACACACATGTAAACATACGTCCCTCGTTTGGGTAGGCCTACTGCATGGATAAAAGTCTACAAGCAAGAGGCTTGAGTTAATACAAAAACCTTACAGTTAAAAGGAATAAAATAAATCAATTTCATTGAAATCAGTTAAGTCACATAAAATGTAGAATATTTTAAAAACATTTGCGATAACATAACTCTCATCCCGGCGGCCGGCGGGAAGGGGGTTACGTCTTCGAAGCTAAAAAAAGACAAACACAAAATTCCACAATTCAAATAGCTTTTTTGGACGTTAAAAATGCTACATTGTTGAATGGAAATGCTTATTAGATATGAAATTATTGATGAGACATACCAAATAATGAATTAAAACATCGAAAAGCTTAGCCAAATGACGTATTCTGCTTGCGATTGAACGATGTTTTTGCTTCAAGGTTTGAGCTTGTCTGGAAATGCAGCGATCCTGCAACGTCGAGTCATGATCGAGTCGAAGAAAAACACAAAATCCCACGATTCAAATAGATTTTTAGACGTTAAGAACGCTACATTGTTGAATGAAAATGTTTTTTAAATATGAAATTATTGATGAGACATACCAAATAATGAATTAAAACATCGAAAAGCTTAGCCAAATGACGTATTCTGCTTGCGATTGAACGATGTTTTTGCTTCAAGGTTTGAGCTTGTCTGGAAATGCAGCGATCCTGCAACGTCGAGTCATGATCGAGTCGAAGAAAAACACAAAATCCCACGATTCAAATAGATTTTTAGACGTTAAGAACGCTACATTGTTGAATGAAAATGTTTTTTAAATATGAAATTATTGATGAGACATAACAAATGGTGAATTAAAACATCGAAAAGCTTTGCCAAATGACGTATTCTGCTTCCGAATGAACGATGTTTTTGCTTCAAGGTTTGGGCTGGTCTAGCATCCGGCCACAAAACCCACCAGCCAAACGGATCTTAGTCCAGCGTTGAGCAGATATACATGTACATGTATGTACATGTACATGTATATGCATGCTATAGTTGGGTATTCCTATAGTTCGCCCATTTCTTCCTCCATAGTTCTTCACGTGTCAACGCAGCGGTCCCTCGTTACGATCGCAGGCATTCGGTTCAGACGATGGCTCCCCGTGATTATAACATCGATGCGATTTTTTGGAGGAGGTCTCGATCTGTGTTATGAACAACACGGGACCCAGGTAATTTCGTAACATACATAGCATTCACACGACGTGGATTTGCGATTTCATAACATCGATGTTATGAAATCGCACGGGACCCTCGTTTGAATGGGCCTATAGTAACATCATGAAGTGTTGCAGAGCACTCGCTATGTAAACAGTGTGATATCCTGTAATCACCTGAACTCTTTTGCCCCTGTACAATGACAAATAAACCCATTTAAAGACACTGGACAGCATTGGTAATTGTCAAAGACAAGTCTTATCACTTGGTGTATCTCAACATACACACTGCATAAAATAACAAACTTCGGTCATCAAAGTTACGGCCATGGAAGAACTAGTACCCTTTTATTCCCATTCATAAATACTTTTTTGGTTAAAAGGCGTAACAAAGTAAGAAACTCTGTGTGTTGCATGCCTATTCCAGACAGTTTCCGGTTCCGTTCGTGCGCATGCGGGTATACATGTAGTCTTGGTGCAACACGTTCTGGTTTTCTTTTCACACACAGCGCGGCCAACTCACCGACAGCGCCTGCATCGCCCGTAAAAAGAAACGTCTTGCACCAAGACTAGCGCGGAGTATCCGCTCACAACTGGTTATAAACACTGGTCATTATCGAAGGTTTAAACACCCCCACATTACGCACTCTCCACCAATAGGAATAGCGAAACTGTCTGAGGTATATGAATGAAAGAAAAAACACCCTTGCCACACGAAGATGTGTGCTTTCAGATGCTTGATTTTGAGACCTCAAATTCTAAATCTGAGGTCTAAATCTGAGGTCTCGAAATCAAATTTTGTGGAAAATTACTTCTTTCTCAAAAACTACATTACTTCAGAGGGAGCCGTTTCTCACAATGTTTCATACTATCCACATCTCCCCCCCGTTATTAAACCTTACCAATTAAGGTTTTATGCTAGAAATTATTTTGAGAAATTACCAATAGTGTCCACTGCCTTATACTTGATTCACCATTATATTTCCTTCATTTACTAACATTAACCTATAGTAAACACACAGGGAAAAATGAGTTCTGGGTGAAATATTCTCAATTCTTAGGGCTGTTTAAATGCAGAAAAAAATACAGAATCATGTCTTTCATCAAGAACCATGGGGGTAAATTTCGGGGGCTACTTTTTATTACTGCTTACAAAATGTATGTATTTTTGCCATAATTCTTGCTGTGTTTTATCTGAATAATACAAATCAAATGAAATCAGAACATGCTTATAATATGGGGGCAGTGTAAACGGTGATTAAAGCATGCCTGTGGCTGTGCATGGAATTATAAACTCTCATCCAGTTACTGCATGCATGTGTGCTCTCTATAGATGTGATGCGGAAGGAGTACGTGCGCATGCAGTAACTTGGCGAGAGTTTATAATTCCATCAAGCCACAAGCATGGGCTCAATTTCATAGAGCTTCTTAAAGATGGACACTATTGGTAATTGTCAAAGACCAGTCTGCTCCTCACTTGGTGTAAACATAGATCTCAACACATGCATAAAATAACAAACCTGTAAAAATTTGAGCTAACGTAGTTTTCGCGAAAGAAGTAATTTTCCATGAACTTGATTTCGAGACCTCAAGTTCTAAACTAGTGACCATGGCAGACACTAGTTCTAAATTCTAAATTTGAGGTCTCGAAATGAAGCATCTGAAAGCACTCAACTTCGTGTGACAAGGTATTTTTTCTTTCATTATTATCTCGCCACTTTGACGAACGATTGAGCTCAAATCTTCACAGGTTTGTTATTTTATGCACATGTTGAGATACACCAAGTGAGAAGACTGATCTTTGACAATTAACAATAGTTTCCACTGTCTTTAAGCATAATTGTTGTTGTACAAGCTACTTTTGTGCATTAAAAGCAGCTCAATGAAATTGTGCCCAGCTCTGATCATGACGTCACAGCCCCTTTAAGAATGTTTTTTATGTGATCGCAAAAGGGATACATTTCACAAAGTGATGTCAGAAAATCATAAGTTATTCCAACCACGGAGATGGTGAGGAAATTGAATCGTGTTTGTTGAAGATTACTAGCAACTTTCTAGATCAATTAGGTACCACTAAGAGATTTAAGAGCCTGATGTTACACACAAAGAGATTATAATGGATTTTTGTCGCCTAATGGAAGCCTCTACATCAGGCTTATCCCACTCTTGTGTTTGTTCCAAGTATTTACATATATTGATGTGCATTTCCTTTTGAAAACTACTTACTAAGGACTGTAAAACAGCTACTGGTGTTCCCACCAATTGGTTCCAACCATATCTGTCCAAAATCCTCTTCAGGAATTTGTCCGACTTTGTAAGATTGTTTTAAGTGCAGGGTCATGTTGTACATGAACATTTTGAATGATTTTAGAGGGTTTTTTTCAAGCTGAACACACTGTACTTCCAACGGATGCGATACAAATGTTGACGTCGCATATTCGCAACGATTAATTCGCAGGGGCTGAGTGGTGCTCAACTCTCTTGTGAATGTTTTTGCGAAAACAGAGTTGTGACATCAAATTCAGGTCAAACTCGCATCGCATTTGCATTCGCAGGAAGAAATGCAGTTGCAGGGTGTATGAGAGTTTATATAAATCACCTTGTGCAAAGAAAGATTGACTGTACAATATTTACGTTCCAGGTAATTTCCTGGTAGGCAAGATCCTTAAGGAAATTTACATGTTGTCATTAGTTTACATTAACATCAAGTGTTATAATAATATTCAACTGACTGAACATATTTTTGTGATTCCTATATTATGCCCTCCTTCTTTCATAACAATAAAAGATGTTGTCATCAAATGTCTTGAAAGTCTGAACGAGGAAGTTTCATTGTGAAACTTGAGCGTAGTTAATAGTTATATAGCCTGCATCTGGGAATCCTTTGTAAAATCATTTGGTTCTGGTGGATTCTAGACTGTCCAAAGGTCCTTCATTGTGGGTCCTAGACGTGTCTGTTTTATAAGCTAGTCTTCAAGCTAACTACATGTGTGAGCACAAGGTACATTGTACTTTTTAGCTAAGTTGTTTGGTCAAGCGAACCCCCGCTCCCGGTGTGAATATTCAGCATTGAAGTTTAGTTACATGTACTGTACTCATAATGTTAAGTCAATTCAATTTCACTTTCATCTCGGCCTTTAAATCAAATTAACAAGAATTACAATAAATTAAGTTTACCATTTTTATACTGTACAAGCCAGAATTCTCTATTAAATAATATACATAAAAGCTGAAAGTATACAAGATTGCTTTTCCAAAAATATCTTAAAATTTCTTAAGTGTAAAATGGAATAGAACCTATGAAAGGCTCTGTAATATTGCCTAAGAGAATCATCCTTGCCTTGCTCTATGTATGTTTGTAGTGAGACAACCATCCCACACAGCAGGTAGACCATTGACTGGAGAGTGGGGGGGTCATGGTATCCTAATCTTCAATAGACTGTGCAAGTCTCGCACGTAGCGAAAACGAGAACTTAATTCGAAAAAAAGTATATTTTTGTACAAAACCAAATTGTATTGAAATTGTTATTTGTTAAAAAATTCTTAAAGATTATTATTTTTAACGTACTTTTTGTATAATTATTATTTTAATTCGTGTACATAATAATTGTTTTGTTTAAATTAGCGTAAAAATTATACATTTATCGGGACGAGGATCGCTGTTCGACATCGACCTGGATGGTTTTTCTAATACACCCCGTTTGTGAATCACGTCCAATTGGTGCGATCATCACATAGGTTCAGCGATAATGGGAACGTCAATTGGGTAATATTCTTAATTGTTTAGAGTAAACCGGAAACTGGAGGTTTTTTCTTTAGTTTTCTTCGTTAATTTGTTGAATTGACTTTACTTTTCTGTTTTTAATTACTTATTTTTACATTCCCAAGAACATATACACTTTTTAGAGTCATAACTTATGTTAAACTAAAATTATTGGCAGAACAAAATTTCCCCAACGTAAAACTCCATTAGGTTGGGACCACAATGGTCCCGGAAGTTCAATTTCTCGCGAGACTTGCACAGTCTATACCAATGCAGCAGGGTAGACTTGAAGGTCTCAAGGGATATGGTGACTCAGCCATGGGAACCCCAGGCACTCAAACCATAAAAAAAAAACATAATATTAATCATCCATCCTGCAAAATAATGAGCTCAAACTTAAAGAGATTTTGTGAATAAAAATGGATTTAATTATGAGGAAGTGGGTTTTCTTTCAGACAACTCGGCTATGCAATCAAATAGGAGAGCAATTACGGTTTGTAGGGTGAATGCACTGGAGGCTACATGTAGGTCGTTCATCCTTAAGGCCGGATACAATGCTAAAGATGGTATTCTTGAAATAATAAAACAATCTTATTTTTTAAGTTAATATTTCTTGTGTCACCCCCTACAAATCTTTGTATTAAAAACAAATTGGGAGTGATACAAAAAAGTTTAAACCGATTTATTAGGCCTACATGTCATCTCCAGTACCCTGGATAAAATTATTTTATTAAGGGAGATTTTAGCTTATATTTAGCATTTCATTAAATTTTACACTGCAAGCATTTTTAGTTCACTTACACATATACACTTAAAAAATAATAATAATGGCATCATGTTTTGAGCGGGCGGAGCATAAATCTCACCAACAAAAAGTCTAAATTATGATATTTGTTTGCATCTTTTTCAGTGCTGAATTAATGTCAACTTTGAAAGGGAATTGTATCCCTTTACCGCTCAGAATGTCTCCCAGTTCATTTCCACTGCATTCTATAGAAGTGTTGGTGGGGGCACATAATGTCAAACCCAAGTACTGGCTCCAAATGAACCTTCCGCGTTAGGCCGTCAAACTCAAAGTTTTCATCTGGAAATGCTTGAATTCTGAATCTTGCCTCCCTTGAAGTCTTCAGTTTACCAACTTGAGAGCATTCTATGCTAAATTACAAGGCCTCAACAGGCCTGTATGCTTCATTTTTGAAAAGGCAAGGGCACCAAGGCATTTTCTCTTTAGCAAAGGGCACCCTGTGAGGAAATTTTAAATTTCTACTAGAGCATTTCAAGGGCACCAAGGCAATGGCAAGGGGCAACGGAGGCAATCCTCCGTGAAGTATCAGGCCTGCCTCAAAATAACAAACAGCACACACAGCAGTTGCAGTTGTGCCTTTTGCTCTGTTGCCCTTTGCAAAGGTTTATTACAAATTGACATTTTCCTCATAGAAGTGCCCCTCGATAACCTCACCCCTTGCCAGAGGAAAATTGCTGAGCCTCTTCAAGAGTGAAGGTCAAGGTCTGATTTACAAATGGCAAAATACTTAACCAGCCAAATTCAGCAAGATCAGCAGCTGGCCATGTTGCTTTTTGTAGTCCAAGACATTGGAACAACCCTACCCTTCCAACTCTTCAACCTCTTCAAGAAAAAACTCAAGACTGAATCAATTCAATTTTTTAATTACAGTTTTTTAACTTGATTGTACAATACAATTTTTTTTATAAAATCAGAGAAAATGGAATGAACTGATTGCAAACTGCTTACCAATCTAAAGAACCTATAACTTATAAACAATAAATGGTGAATGGCCTAACATTTTGGCCCTAGCAGAGTCTTTCTTGAAGGCTAAGAGACAACACAACATAACACTCAAGTGGATGCATAGAGAGAGAAAGGCAAAAAGCACACAGCATTTGAAAAGTATAACAGTACCTAAAAAAGGGAGCTTTATCAAACTAAAACCCTATCCAAACAACAGAGGCTCAACAACATACATGTCACATGCACAAATCTCAAAGTTTTCTTCCATCCGCAGGAAAGAATGTTTTCTGTAGTAAAAAATTGCAATCCTCAAACATTTTCCTGATTTGTTTTTTAAAGAGCAATTCCCTTTTTTGAAAAGATTGAGGAAAACAAAAATCCCCAAAGCACTCTGACAGTGGCAATTTTGCTGTAAAAAAAACAACTTGCTAACGGAAAAAAGTAATGCCTGTAAGGCCATCATCTCATGAAATTTAACAAGAAATTTAACAAGATGTTATTTTTGTCTTCTTCCCCCTTCTAAGGTGCAAGTGATGACGCAACGAGCTGCGGCATTATGCTGGAGATCCTGCAGAATCTGGCCACATCATCTGACCCCGTAAGACACGACATCATCTTCCTCTTCAACGGAGCAGAGGAAAACGTCCTCCCAGCGAGCCACGCTTTCATCACCCAGCATCCCTGGAGGAAGAACATTAAAGTCTTCATTAATTTGGAGGCGGCGGGCGCTGGCGGGCGGGAGCTTGTCTTCCAGACGGGTAATCTACTTTTCTTTCTTTTTTAAAGAAAATTAGCTGATCAATTATGTGGGGAGAAGGTTGACAATGTCAGATGAACTGTGAAAATTGGCAGTTTATGTTGTGGGATTTAATTATTATTCACAAGGTTGAATCACAGGTCTCAACTATCCTATAATGAAGGTCATGTTCCAAATGAAACTTCTGCTTCGTGTTCCCCACTCACTTCTAATAATGTGGAAATAAGAGGCCAGGAAACCTGTCTTACAGATGAGACATAACATGTGGTATTTTGGCTGACTACCCCCCCCCCCCCAGAATTGTTGTTTGTACGCTATTTATTATTATATTTTTTCAAATCAAGTTTGCCCTAAACAAGGCTAAAGTCAACTCTTGGTAAGGGGCTGCAAAAATAAAAAAACACAAAAAGATGAAAATAACTCAAGGAGCTGAAGGTAGGAATTGATATTCTTCTTCTAAAACATATGCACTTCGGGCAAGGAGTTCCATATATGCAATTGAGTTAAGTTAAGTTAAGTAATACCTTGCACAAGAAAATACTGAATGATGAAGTTTCTTGAGCATCACTGAGTGACGGATATGCGAACTATACATGTATGTAAGAAGCCACTAATTATTATTTCAACCAGTGAGCTTTAAGATTGAAACTAATCATTTTTTTATCCGATAATTACCAATCCTGTACCGTCTTTAATCCCTTTCCAGGCCCAGACCATCCGTGGCTGCTCAGAGCCTACGCTCAGCATGCTAAGCATCCCTTCGCTACCGTCATCGGACAGGATGTCTTTCAAGCCGAGTTGATTCCCTCTGACACAGACTTCAGAATCTTCAGAGATTTTGGAAATATCCCAGGTGAGCATTTTGTGAAAAAAAAGTCAGTGTATCCATTTGGGCCTGATATCTACATCGATCGTCTGAGAGCCAGCCCTAGATTCAACTCTTCCGCCCTGGATTCGACCCCATGCACAAACTAGCGCATCAGGCCGATATGCGCAAATTGCATGATGATACACGCACATTTCGGCCGATACGCAAACAACTTTGTTTACATGAAATTACTCATTTCACAGAAGTAGGTGGCAACGGCCCCTGGAAAAAGGTTGATTGTTACCCACATCTTGAAGTGGCCTTCAGGCCTTGTGTTTCTGGCATAAAATATTGTTTCGGCATAAAATATTGTTTAAAAAAACAAAACAAGTATTGTTGATTGAACTGGATGAGACTGAAACCACAGAGATCCAGATCACTGGTCTTAGTATTGTGCTGGTCATAACAAGATAATAGACCGATCCATTAGGCTCCGCCCACGACGCTCGTGTGAGCAAGAACAGGTGAGCCTCTCGAATGCCTTTCTGCTCAACTCTGCCGAGCGCGCCAAACATATGCGCGGCATGTCAGACTTTATTCGTTGCGTTGTGATTGGTCAATATGCAATGGGGCGGAGCTTAATGGATCGATCTATTGCATGATGATAGATTAAACGTCAGGCCTGATACTTCACAAGTAGGCAACGAAGGCGATTGCCTCCGTGCCCCCTGGTCATCGCTGTGGTGCCATTGGAATGCTCCAGTAGAAATTTACGATTTTCCTCATAGGGTGCCCTTTACCAAGGAGAAAATGCGTTGGAGCCCTTGCCCCTTCAAAAGAAGAAGTGTACAGGCCTGGGGTGGTCCTAACTTAGGACTAGTCCTAGGCAATGCTAAGAGATAGGACTGGTCCTAAGTTAAGACCAGTAACTCATCCTAACTTAGGACTGGTCCTATCTCTTAGCATTGCCTAGGACTAGTCCTAAGTTAGGACTACCTTTGTGAAATCCACCCCTGACATTGTACATGCATATGTGTACATGTAGGCCTACCTAAAAATATACAAAAATAAACCAAAATGTACTGTAAAGGAGAGATTGGTCGGCCAAATGTACGACACATGTAGTTATACCTGGGTATGATTGATTTTTATATGTATTCTGAGTGGATAAACAAGATATTTTACAATGAGGTTCAGAAGGTTGTTGGGTGATTGTGTTGTTTCCCAGGGCAGGAAGGTCACCTCAGTGCAGTTTATTCTTTTCATTGTTTGAGTGAACGATTGTGTTGCAACCAGAATAGATCTATAGTACTTACATATCTATAGTACTTACGTACGTATATTATGCTTGTTTAATGCTTTGATACAATCCTACTTGAGTATGCCTATGTTTTTTTCACAGAGCTTGTGAAAGTACTGAGTATACAACCCATTGGTGTATGGGTAAAGCCAAAATTAATAGTCTTTTTACTCGATGCAAATTTCCATCTGTTAAAAAACAATGTTATTTTGGACGTCTGTGAAGTTTAATGTTGATTTTCAGGCTGTTTTTTGGGGGGTGGGGGGGGGAGGAGACAATTGCTGATAAAGGCAGTGACATTTTTTATAAAATAAAAAGTGTCCTAAAGTCTCTGAGGAAATTTTAATGGGTTGCTGCGGATCAAGGCAATGAAAGTCGTGATTCTATGAAGTTTTAGGAATTTTGTAGGTCTTCATTTCATTATTATTCAGTCAAGACTGGCAGCACAAATAATAGTAATTATATAAAATTTAGCACTTTATTAAAATAAAAAAAAAGGGAAAACAAAAAAAGAGCAATTAGGGCCTATAAGTTAAATAGGTAAGTGTTCAATCTAGTTTTGAACATGTTCACAATCAGGGAATCATGGATGATTATTGAAACAAAACTGAAATGAGTGGAAATTACAAAATGTAACAGTATTAGAAATTGTAAACAAAGTAAGTTCATGGACATAAAAGTATTTTCGACATTGATGCCTTGCCTATTACATGATGTACCCATTTAGGTCTTTGAAGACATGGATACTATTGGAAATTGTCAAAGACCAGCCTTCACACTTGGTGTATCTCAACATTTGCATAAAGTAACAGACAGCTGTGAAAGTTTGAGCTCAATTGGTTGTCGAAGTTGCGAGATAGTAATGACACCCTTGTCACACAAAGTAAAAAACACCCTTGTCACACAAAGTTGTGCACTTTCAAACGCTTGATTTCAAGACCTTAAATTCTAAATCTGAGGTCTCTAAATCAACATCGTGGAAAATTTCTCGAACCTACATTACTTCCGAGGGAGCCGTTTCTCACAATGTTTTATACTATCAACCTCTCCCCATTACTGGTTACCAAGAAAGGTTTTATGGAAATAATTATTTTGAGTAATTACCAACTTTTGAGTAATTTTGAGTAATTCACTGCCTTTAAAGTTGTTTGCAACAGCAAATCATATTTTTCTCAATGAAATAAATAAAGATGAAACTAGTACAGACATAAATAAGGAAATACAATCAATGACTTTACAAACAAAAATCATGCAGAGATGAACAACAACAACACCAACACATACATGTACTATGTACTTTGCACATGTACGCACCAACAAGCAGTCACAGGGACACAGGATCATGTGTCCATCCTATGTATAATGTATTTAATGCGTAGCACGCATTACAAATGGAAATACACACCAAGCAATAAGCAATATAGTATGGAACTGTGTGCATTGCTTGGTGTCGCCCGTCATACGCTGTGAATAATGCTTACATGTAATGCACAATCTTTACAAATAAAAGTACACTGTACTTGCTAAGCAATTTGCATGTTATTTTTATGGATATATAGTAGTTAGGATTACGGATACATCATTGAATTATGTGCATTTCTTTGTGTCATCTGTCATGCATAATTCATAGCACGCATTCCTTACAATGTGCACATTATTTTTCATGAATAGCAGTAATGATTACGGACAGTGGGATTATGTGCTTGCTTTTTATCATCCGTCCTATGTTGTGCATGCAAACTGTGTAATAAGCATTCCTTACAACAACAACAAAACAAAACAAAACTCCCATGAGGCACACTATCTTAAGGAAATGGCAGTAAGCAATATGAATACATAAATTAATTGTAATACAATCTGCTTGGTGTGTATTTTCATGGTATTGTATGCTTCTGGGTTTTTCAAAACTGAGGCATTCTGGACCCAATTGTTTTTACAGTTTGATCGAATCACCCTGAACTGAAACACGGTCTTTGAAATGTTTTAGACTTTCACTTTAGTTTATGTTATTGTTTAAAGACAATGGACACTATTGTTAATTGTCAAAGACCCTGGTCTTCTCACTTAGTATGTCAACGTATGCATAAAATAACAAACCTGTGAAATTTGAACATGAATGGTCGCTGGAGTTAACTATGAAAGAAAAAAAACACCCTTGTCACACGAAGTTGTGTGCTTTCAGATGCTTGATTTCGAGAGCTCAAATTCTAAATCTGAGGTCTCGAAATCAAATTCGTGGAAAATTACTTCTTTCTCAAAAACTACGTCATTTAGAGGGAGCCGTTTCTTACAATGTTTTATACTATCAACCTCTCCCCATAACTCATTACCAAGTGAGGTTTAATGCTGATAATTATTTTGAGTAATTACCAAATGTCCACTGCAGGAAATATTGCTTTTACAAATTGCCTGCTTTGCAAAGTAAGCAGGATACCAGTCAAAAATGGGAAATGTGACATGGTATTTTGACTGGTAACCTTTACTTGTAAGCATAATCTTGATGTGCTTGGCTTCTTTTTGTGCTTTAGCAGCTCTATGAAGCTGGGCCCATATGTTTAAATATTTGTACAGTACTTCCTGGACAGAGAATTTGGCGTCCACTTTTTGGTTCTGTGACATATTTGGTAACATTTCATGATTACAAATTAATTCTTGTTGTTTATAGAAGTGCTGTTAACCTTTTTACGAAAGACTTTCATGTTCTCAAAGTAATTCTTGTTATTTATGGAACTGCTCTTTCCAAAAAAACTGAATAAATAAATAAAAATTGATTGTTTACTTTGAGCTTTCCAGTTGAGGTTAATGTTGTTTTTTCCTTCTATGTGCAGGTGTTGACATTGCCTATGTGAGCAACGGTTATGTCTACCACACTAAATATGATAGTCTGGACTCCATACCGCCAGGATGCATACAAAGAGCTGGTAAGGAAAATATTACAGGGACAACCCAATGAGAATTTGTTGATGAAAATCTGTGTCCAAAACCTGTGGTTTCTGTACTTTCACAATAAATAGGATAGCCTGGACTCCATGCCGCTAGGTTGTATACAAAGTGCTGGTAAGGAAAGCATTAAAGGGACAAACCAATAAGAGTTTGTTGTTAAATATCTGTGTAAAAAAAAACTGTAGTTTCTGTATTTCTGGTGATGGCATTTGCATTTGCAGGACAGAGTCATTTTGTTTGGTATACACATCTTACTAAAAACACACACAGCAATAAGGCAAGACAACTGAATAGACAAAGAGACTGGCAGAATGGCAATAAAGGACAGACAGAAAACAAGAAAGACAAAGGAGAAGGAGAGATGAAATCACCATGGCAACATGGAAATACAGTGACAGAAGAGAAGGGAATATGCCTGAGGAGGGCTTCATCCAACGAAGAATGACTACAGTCAGATAATGATGATGAAGTAAAGAAAAAAAGCATTTGAAAACCAACAGATATGTAACCTAAGTAGGATTTGAAACTTTGCATGGTGGAAATACGATATGGAAAGGTTAGCGGTAACACCATGTAGTGACTATCTCTACTGAGTTGGGTAGGTTCTGAATTGGGGTGGTTCTGAAAAGAATCGTTGGTTTTAACTTGACATTTCGATCAGTCTGAAAAGAACCGTTGGTTTCAACTCGAAACTTGACGTTTCGATCAGAGCATACTGATTGAAACGTTGAGTTGAAACCAACGGTTCTTTTCAGAACCACCCCAACTCATTAGAGTTACATGGTGTTACCACAAACCTTTCCATATCCATACATGTAACTGTTTTGGATGGCTGCAAAAGCCAATATAAATGTGCACATGATCCCTGACTAATTTATGTTTCCTTAAAAAATTACAGACCTGGAATTTCACAGTGGCCACTGAGGTCATGCATGGGCTCTGTTGCCCAGGGGTGCGTTCCACTCGCGCAAACGTTGCCAACAGTTGCGCACGTTTGCCAACAATTTCAAGTGGAAAACGTTGGCAAACGTTGGCAACTTTAGGCGAACATACTTCGGAGGTGTTGGCGAGAGGTTTTTAAAATGGCGGACAAGCATACGGTATTATTTCTTTGTCACAAACATAATTACATTGTATTTTCGGTGGATGATAATGCAGATTTGGAATAACAAAGTTAATTAGTTGATGTAATGATGTCAAAAAGAGGACTATTGCAGCAAAAACAAAGTAAAAACAAAACTACGTATGGTGCGCGCCATCTTCATTTCAGGGCGCCGCCATGTTGACATCGCGTATACGCACCAATCGTTCAAAAGATAAAAAACTTATGCGCGAACAGTTGCGAGTCGTTTGCGCGAGTGGAACGCACCCCTGGTCTTGGCCTTGGTGCCCCTTCCAATATTCCCATAGATTTTTTTCAAGACTTTTCAATGGAAGTGCCCGATAAAAATGTCCTTGCCCTTTTAAAGATGATATTCGAGGCTTGTGGGGAGACTGCAGAGTTGAATGACATTTTAACAGGTTACTGGAAGCTGTTGGAGTTGAGTTTACTTTTCTTAAAACCATCGCTGTACTGCACCCTTAAGGTAATCAAAACAGTGACCCAGGTACTTGCACCTCAGCATGCATTATGCCATACATTAATTCACACAATGACATCCAGACACTGTAAATCATAGTGAGGTGGTGGGAAGAAAAAATATGTTGAAAAACCCCTTTTTGTCTGGAAGGTTTTTTGGTTATTTGTTTAAGGGGGGGGGTAATTACAGTCTAGACACCTGCTTATCCCTTGGTGTTGGAGGAATATTGGCTTGAGGGAAAAATTTGTTGACTGAAAAACTCACTGAGCTTTCTCACTGAGACTGCCAAGATTTCAAGAAGCATTGTAACTTTGGAAGGGACTTTCTATATCCTTATGGCATCACTTTGTAACCTTGAAGTCACCTGGAAGGAAGGGGTATTTTTTCAAAATAAAGCTTTTGTCACCAAAATATGTGTTTTGATGCGTGGATATGAATAAACAGTCAACTAAGGTTCTAAAAAAAAGGTTTCCATTTTATTCACAAATTTAAAAGTAGGCCCGACCCGAGAGGGCGCTGTTCGTGACGTTGATCGAGGCGTGATATTTGAAGAGAAAATGTGTAATCTGGCCCCGTACACTACCTCTCGTAACCTGATTGGTATGATCAGGTACGTACAGAACTACGGTCACGGAGCAGACTGCACTCTATAATGAGAAAATTGTAAATTGGAACATCTCAAAGGGCTTCAAGTCAAGGCAATGACATGGGTGCTAAAGGCATCACACAATACTGCATGTCAATTTCAACACAAATGTTTGAAGTACGGCCGACCTTAAGAATCTTTGTGATGAAATGTCAGCAATATAAGGAGGTCTAGCTGCACATTTCATGAGAAAAAAAGTTAATACCCTCATATGTGAAGCAGATGACCTCATAAACTTCTGCCCATTCTAGCTCATGTTTGATCAACCAAGGACGCATTGACATAAAAAATTGAAATCTTCTTGCATTAGCAGGTTTGGTTAGTGACACTCATGGAAGAAATGTTTCCCACTTTGATGTTATAGGTAATTCTGTTTGGCTAGACCTCCCTAATATTATTTAATGACCAATAGGCACTGACTCTATCTACACTTGCATAACAAATTGCTAAAAACAAAAGCTCAAGACCAGGATCTCAGACAGCAGGTCAAATGTCACTAAAACATACGCTTGTGTAAGTGGTTGAATGTTTGTCTTACAGCCGGGCAGTTTGAGCAAAAGTAACTTAACTAGTGTTGGTGCGATTTATTTGCTTGCATTGTGAGGCGAAAGTTACACATGTTTTTGAAGAAAGAGCCATGTTTCAAATACTGAGTTTGTCCTTAATATTTTTAGTGACTAATTTTAGAGATCATTCATTACTGTGTTATCTTCACCAAATGCCCAGACATGACTAATAATTGTTGACACAATTTTTCAAATGGTAAAAACACATTTGTTGTAGAAATAACGTGATTGAATGTATGTCAACATGTGTAACATTGGAAAGAGTCTATACATGACCTTTAGTCTTTCCAGTTGACTGGATGAAGGTAAAATCAGTGTAAAGTTTGTGTTTGTTTTTCTTTCAGTTTTTCAGTATTGGTTTTGGTCTCTAATTTTACTAAATACTTTCCTGCTAAGCTAAAATAAAAATAATTTCGCAGTCACAGATGGTACACTGTATGTGTGTCATAGTGTGGCTAGGTATTCTATTCTTTTCTCAAATCGTTTAAGATTTGAGAAGTCTTCTTGGAAGAAGTAAAACAATCCCCAAAGAGAGAAAGGAATAGTCCACATTGCATCAAAACACTTAGTTGTGTATTTGAAGGGATGCACAGAGTCGGTAAAGCTCCTGAAATTGTAAACATCTGGGAGGTACTTGGTATAAAATAAGGGTGAACTTGGGTCCGCAAGCTCCTCTTCAAGAATTTTTCACACATTAGTCAAATCTCATCCCTGTCAAAAATTGCAGCTTTACATTATTTTCCCTTCTTTCTTTGACACAGGTGACAACATCCAAGCCCTCGTTCTCCACCTTGCCAACTCCTCCACACTGCATCATGGCATTGAAGAGGATCGTCACGGTAGCATGGTATTTTTTGATATCCACGGATTCTACCTGGTGACGTACCCAGCCAGGATGGGCATGATAATCAACATGTGTGTGGTCGGAGCCGTCTTTCTCTTCATCATCTTTCGACGCAAGCCAGGTGAGTTTTTTTCTTTTTTTTCTTTTTTTGAGGGAGGATGTCACTGGAAAGTTATCCAAAGGGTTGTTTGAGTTTAGATTAGAATGGTATTTTGTCTGACACAAATGCTAGGCTCACCCTTAACACTTGCCAGGCATACATTGTCTAGTAAAAGCTGCTATCTATCTATCAACATTCAAACGCAACCTCAAGACTCATCTGTTCAATCTGTCAGCTTGCTAGCGACCGGCGCCTTTGAATGGTTCTATTCCAGATACTGTGCACCTTTCGGGAAATTAGAACGCTCCGGGGAACACCTCGGGAGTCGTTGTTTTAACCATAGCACTCGGAGCAGTCAATATTTGTATTATACAAATATTGACTGCTTCGAGTGCTATGGTTACTCGGAGCAGTCAATATGTGTATTATACAAATATTGACTGCTTCGAGTGCTATGGTTAAAACTATGACTCCCGAGGTGATTCCTGGAGCATTCTATTTTCCTGAGGCGAAGCCAAGGGAAAATAGAACGCTCCAGGGATCACCGAGAGAGTCATAGTTTTAACCATTGCACGAGTAAAAGCAGTCAATATTTGTATATAACACCCCAAACATTTCTAAATACTGTACTATTAAGTTACAGGCCTGAATGCTACAAAACTAAGACATATCATGTGACGTGCTCTAAACCAATGAAAAGCCAGAGTATTGGTAAGAGGTGTTTTAAAAAAGGTTACACAATAGGTTAGATCTTGTTTTCAGTGAAATGTTCCTCCTTGTTTCCCAAGGCCCAAAATATCATGCCTGCGACCACACTGCAAACTATGGGGCATACCATCGGGAATTACTGTTGGAATTAAAGGGAAGGTACACAATTGGTAATTGTCAAAGACCAGTGTTCTCACTTGGTGTATCTCAACAAAAGCATTAAATAACAAACCTGTTAAAATTTGAGCTCAATTGGTTATCGGAGTTGGGAGAAAATGATGGAAGAAAAAACACCCTTGTTGGACGAATTTGCTTCTAGATAGAAGTCTTTTATTATTTTAGTGAGAAATTACCTCTTTCTCAAAAACTACATTACTTCAGAGAGAGTCAGTTCCCACAATGTTTTATACTATCAACAACTCTCCAATACTTGTTACCAAGTTAGTTTTTAAGTTAATATTTGTTTTGAGTAGTTACCAAACATGTACCTTCCCTTAAACTTCAGAATTTTCTTTTCTTACAGAATACTCGAGCCGGCTAATGTATCTCTCCAAGCTGCTCCGTGCCGTTGGAGTCATTCTCGCCTCTTACCTCGCCGTCTTAGCGACCTCTGCTTTCATCATTCTTCTCCTTACCCTGACCAATCGTGAGATGTCTTGGTACGCCCATCCACCCATTATCTTTGGGCTGTATTGGGCGCCCAGTGTCTACATGATGATCAGGGTGCACCGTTCTCTAGGTGGCAAGCTTCACACGGTAACTAGTTATTAGTTCTTTGGTTGCTTCACACGGTAACTAGTTACTAGTTCTTTGTACTTGTGACATGTTTAGTTCCAGGTTCTACTTTTTCTGTTGTTGTAATGCATCTGGGCGGGCTCAGTGTTTTTATTACCATAACCGAGTGTAATTTTAGACTTTAATTAGAGTTCTTTATTCATTTTTGTCAGGAATCGTTTTTCAGATAGAGGTTTGTAGGCTTTCAACCTATCATAAGTTATTTTATTTTCTACTCTTATTGTTCAACTCTTAGCTCTAAAGCTTATTTTTCTTTAAAGGCAGTGGACACTATTGGTAAATACTCAAAATAATTATTAGCATAAAACCTGACTTGGTAATTAGTAATGGGGAGATCAGGTTGATAGTATAATACATTTTGAGAAAGTAGTTTTCGAGAAAGAAGTAATTTTCAACGAATTTGATTTCAAGACCTCAGATTTAGAACTTGAGGTCACGAAATCAAGCATCACACAACTTCGTGTGACAAGGGTGTTTTTTTCTATCATTATTATCTCGCAACTTCAACCACCAATTGAGCTTAAATTTTCACAGGTTTGTTATTTTATGCACATGTTGAGATACACCAAGTGAGAAGACGGGTCTTTGACAATTACCATTAGTGTCCAGTGTCTTTAACACTTATTTATAAACACCACTTGAACATACATGTAGTTGTGTGCAAACAAATAAATAATTGCAAGGGGTACACACACCACGACTGAAATATTGGTTAGCAAAAAAAAACCTGATAAATCATCTTAAACAACTTAAAAACTAATCAAATTTATCGTTTGAAGGTGAAATAAAATGTACTTAATTCATCTTTGATGGTAACTTTTATACTTCATCATACTTTTTCCAGAAAGCTAGCTGAATATAAATGGTGTAGGCTTCACTCAGTAAGCTATGGGTTGACATGCTTGGGACCTTTGGCCAAAGTACCCTGTAACTCAGACTCAATCTCGGTCGCAGACTCACAGTCAGGTGGTGGAACGAGTGCCTCACGGTTGGCTTTGCTTCTACGGTCGTACAATGTCGCCACGGACATGCCATAGTGTCTTTGCCCCAACCCTCAAAACCATGGTAATCCATTGTAAACACATTGTGTGTATGTGGTAAAGATGGTTAGTTTTTATTGCACTCATTAAGTAGCCTCTAGTTTAAGCTACCGGTAGTACAAGAAGCAAACTATAGAGGGCGTTGTAGTGTGAGACAGCTGGGGTGCGTTTTCGCGGTAGCAACCAATAACTGTTTTGGTTGAACTTGCCAGTGCTTAATCACTGGCCATTTGACAGAAACAGAATTTGTTACGACAGTGAAAACGCACTGTCTGTGCTAATTACAGGCAAGTTTGTGTTTGATATGTACAGACCTTACTCATTGGCGTTGTCTCTCTGGGCCATTTGCCCTCTTATCTTTGGGATTTTGTTGTCGAATGTTAGTTTTAATAATTTTTACTTTTTATCATATTATCTACGTTTTGTACATTAAAGAATAGTTAATAGTATTTTTACAGCAAATGTCTTTTAATATGAAATAAATAAATAAACCATTAATATAAGTCAAGATACATGTACCACTACACCAATCTGACTAACCTTTTAAAATGTCCTTTATATTCATCATGTACATGTAGGTGGACACCAAAGCCAACCCGTGGATCTTGGAGAGCTTATTCTTTGATGCTAGCATGTTGATCTGGTCCATGATGATTGCTCTCATGACACTCAGGGGGATCGGCTCTGCCTACATGCCAATGATCAGCGTTCTCTTTGCTGTACTCGGACGCAGTGTGCTGTGGAAACGGATGACTTCGTTTCAAGAAGGTACAATCAAGACTAAATTTCAGACTTGGAATTTCATGTAGACCACGGAGGAGACAATGGAGTCTATAACCTCCGTTGCCTTTGGCCTTGGTGCCCCTTCAAAAGTTTCCCATAGTTCATCTAAACAAACAAACAAACAAGCGAACACAAAAGTCAGAAGCCATTCAACCATTTTTATTTTGACAGGTGCACGGATGTTGCCAGTGTTCTTGGCGTACGTCTGCTTCACCATCGTTCCAATGGGTCTGTGGTTGTACCTCATGTTGTTAGGGTATGAGATATTCTTACCCATCATGGGGCGTTCGGGGTCTCTCATCACTCCAGAGCTCTTCATTGGACTTCTCACCTTTGCCGTCACCATCCTCTCAACCAACTTTTTTGTGAGTATAAAATTTGTTTTGATTCTCACTCCATGTAATGATGATCTTTGTGCAGGAAGATAAGTCCTTGGGGAAATGCTTCTGTGTAGACCTTATGCATTGACGTCATCCAGCGGCCTTCTTAGTGGAAAAACGGTGACGAAACAATCGAAACGCACAGATTTGTACGCGCGGCGCACAGGATTGGCCAATGAACAACCTCCTTTTGACCTCTAGATGAGGGCGCCCTTCTGAAATGACATCATGTGCATAAGGTCTATTGCTGACATTATGCCTTCCCCTACTTCTCCTTCCATGTTTTGGTGACCACGGCCCAATTTTATGACTCTGCTTACGTCAAGCGTATTTCACGGGTAGGCAGTAAATTTTTGCTTGTGCACATGCTTACTCCACGCTGTAAGGCATTTTTTTGTTACACAGCTAGCGCAAATATTTGCGCTTGCCCAACCAGCAGGGTATGGTGATTGTAAGCGCAGAATTCAGCGGTAAACAGAGCCATGAAATTGGGCCCAGGTGATAAGCTGAGAGACAGGTTCTTTGATGTTTCTCTTTGAGTGCCCTGATAGTCTCAACCAACCCACTCTAGATTCATCCAAAAACTCGGCCTTAAACCACTATTTAAAGCACAACTTAAAAAGTATCTTATGTGAAAATGCCATATTGTTTCTTGATAGATTTGTCTGGTGTATGCCTGCAAGACGCTGAAGTACACCAGGGCATTCTTACTCATGTTGTTCCTGGTCAGTCTTGCCGCTGTCCTGGGGTTGGTTGTCTTTCCTTACTCCGGTGATCCGCTTAAGCCAGCTCCGAAGAGAATCCTGCTTGAGGTAAAATCTGTGTTCCCCATTTGGAGCAGTGATAAATAACTCTTGACTCTTTGCCAAGATTGTTTAACACAAGCTTTGTAGTTTGTTTCTTGATACTCCTTAAAAATTCTAGTCTGTCTGTCCTTTTTATATATATGTTGGGCTTCTTTGAGAGATATTTTATGATCTTAAGATAATAATTAACTATAAATAATAAACTCTGGGTACAATCTCTTTTTTTTTTTTCACCTGAAGATGAGCAGAGTCTACTGTTCGCAACGTCAAGACCACACCGGCTCTTCACAGAACCATCACCCCTCCAAAATAAAAAGGTTTTACACATGGTTGTACCCGCAGCTTTACTATGTATAGTTTATTCTTATCTCATTTTCTACATCATGAAAGCTTTAAACCGTTATTATTTGATTATTTGATGTCACACATTCAGTAAGTTAATGAATTTGTGTCCAATGTTTCGCTCCATCAGCATATTTCCCGTACAAAGCACGACCAATCTGGCGCCGCAGTCCGCCACGAATCGTACGTGTCCGTTTTGCCGTTAGACTACTTGGGCATTACGCACATGGAGTCTTACATTCCAGCGTTGAAGGACGCCCCCAAGGCTGTATGCGAGAAAGACATGCCGTACTGTGGCCATCCTTATTATCTACCGCTGTTGCATGTGTTCAGGTAATTTGTCATTTTAATTACTTCGGCTGTTTTAATCTAAAGCCCGGTTCATACTTCCTGCGAATGCGAATGCGAAGCGAATTTGACGTGAATTTGACGTCACAACCCTCCTTTCGCAGCGATATTCGCAAGTGAGTTGCCCAAAGTTGCCCTGCTGCGAATTATTTGTTGCGAATGTGTGACGTCGTATCGCATTCGCATTCGCAGGAAGTATGAACCGGGCTTTACTCTGTCTTTTATAATGATTGTTTTAGTTTTAGATTTTTTACTTTTTATCTTTGTTATGTAAGCAACAAAGACAGATTTTTGGGTCCTTTTCATTTCATTTTCAAAGTCAATTGGAACTTGTTTTTATGGCTTTAGGTTTAACTAAGAATTAGTACATTGTATTGAATATTAGATTACTATTTTTCTTTACTATTTGTCTGTGTGGGCTGTGCGGCCATCCCTGCAATTTATGGTTAAATTATGATTGGTATTTTACTTACTGTCTGCTTGTTTCTTTTTTTGTATTTTACCATCTCCTTTTATGGAGATTTGTTTGAAATAAATAGCAACAAAAGTCTTTGTTGGTGTATCTTTTGTTGATCTTGTTTACGTAATGCACTCACTAACAAATTATAAATACTATTTTTATTACAAATGTAATTATTTCTAGCTGCTTTTGATAAGCTTACTTGTCAAACCTTTTCTTCGTTTTATGACAGGAAAATGTAATTATAGATTGGCCTCATGCTATGGCCTGCTTTGTAAGGTTGCCAATATTAAAATCGTGATAAGTTTACCATGTTTGATAAGGGGACCAGACTGTAATGCAGTCTTTGTAGAATCGGCTTGGTAATATCAGGCCTCAAATTAATCAACGGCACCCACAGCAATTGCCGTGGTGCCCTGTGCTTTTGCAGTGGTGCCCTTTAAAAAAGTTCCAATACAAGATTACGTCATCTGAATGACATTAATATCACTTCATTTTAACTTTAACTAATTTATTGTCCTTTTAATTTACTTGCTTTTTTGCTTTGGTTTCCCTATTAGTATTGTTCTAAATTAGTTCCAATCATTTTTGTAGTGGGGAAAGGTTTTTTGCCATCTCTTGTTATTAATTTATTATTTAGTTTTAAATTAACCATTTCAATCAAATCTTAGAAGTGACTCTTACCAGAAGAAAATTGCTGTGCTCCTTCAAAAATAAAAGTCATTTTGACTGGAAGATTTGTTTTTGAACCACAGAGATCAATGGATTCTCCCAGGAGGTGAGCCTCAGATTGATGTCGAGACGACTTTTAAGCTCGATACAAGAATTAAGAAAGATGACAGACAGAATTTGACGTTCACTGTCTCCGGTGAGTAGTTTGCGAAGTTACAATCCTAAATAAACTATAGCTAATAGTAAACTTGCCGGTACAACTGTGTCATGGTTCTCTTTTGAGGGAGTGTTGGCTCTGAGAAGAGCCTCTTGGCTCTGAGAAGAGCTGCTTTGATCTTTATGTTTCAAACAGTACTCTGCTTGTCTTCAGGAGAACCTGAAAGATGAGGGGAGTATACTTTTCGAAATGTCAACACAAAACCAGCTCTTCTCAGAGCGAACAATCCCTAAAAAGGGAAATATTACATGGTTGTACCTGCAAGTTCACTATTATTCATAGTTAAATCTTATCCTTCACACCATGCAAAGTTTCAAACATCACTTGTGTTGCCATTAGATCAGTTCTGGATTGTTGATAATCATGGATTAAGAGCTTCATTTTTACAAATCCCCAAAAATGTAGTTGTTACTTACATAAAATTTTAGTTAATTTTACTTTAATACATATACTTTTAGTTGGTTACGTTTCTCTCCTAAGCTACGAGCTTCTTCAGACTGGTGACTATGTCCAATGCTGATCAACTGCCTAGAGACCTCTATCATAGTGCAGCCATCTTGAATTTGTCCAATTGGTATCAATGTTGCCAAACCGAGGCTGGAAGAACAAAAAATACTGGGTCCTAATCGCAAAACGATTATTAGCATTTTTTAATGTTATTCGATACAAGGAACATGATCAAGTTGGAGGCAGCATGATACAGGTCTATTATACTATTTCTTACCCTTTCTATGTGTTTCTCCTCTTGCTGTAGGTCCGAGCCACATCAACCTGTTTATATCCTTCAGGGAAGGGGTAGACATGATCTCCTGGTCCCTGAGTCCGGAGAAGCCTCTTAAGACGCTGGATGGGACAGGCAACTGGGTCTACTATATCTGCTACGGGGGAGGACAGCCAGAGGACAGCTGGAAGTTCTGGATGGATATGAAGGTAGGAACGAGGAGCTTGTATTTCGGACAGGAGTGATGTGGGGGGTTGGGGGATGAGACCAGGGGTCGATTTCACAAAGAGCCAAGATTGATGTTAACTGCAAATTAATCAAAGTTGCTTAGTAATGTGTGATGTAACAAGGCAAATCACTCTGGTAATACTGACAATTTGTCTTTCGGTGGATTTTATTGGTGGATTTTATTGCTTTGTTATTGCAACCTCATTTTAATGTGCCGACACACTACCAACTAAGCTATCTATATCTAGCTCTAGTTGGGGGTTTCCCTGTTTTGTCAAACTCTTTTTAAGGAGTTGCCAGTCAGAAGTTTTGTGTGTGTACTTTCTCCAATGACGTGTTTTGATAAATTCTAATATTTTTAAACCTACATATTTGGTTTGCGGTATTAACACCATGTGTGTATCTACTTTCCATTTAGAGTTCGTTCTTAGAGAACTGTCTTGCTTTATTCTATTGGAGTAGATGTTCAGGGCTTCGGGAAACTTCTCAGTTCTGAAAAGAACTGTCCTGCTTTTTAACTATTACCTTGGTGGATGGTATAGAAAATAGGCTTGGACTACTACTTTAGCTTATAGGATCGTGATTAACTGTACTTCCACAGAGTCAGTTCTTAAATTGGTCTCAACGTTTTGACTATGCTTGCTCTAGTCATCGTAAGGAGTGTTTCTCCCGAACCCCCAACATCTACTCCGTGGTAGAAGAATAAAGCAAGACAGTTCTCTACCTGCCAAGTAGATACACACATGGTGTTACCGCAAACCAAATATATATTGATACCTCACCATGCAATGCCTCAAATCCTATATTTTTAAACCACTGTTGATGTGGTGCTTTGTCTTTGTTTGCATTTTGCAGGTTTTGTTTTTGTTTGTGGTACTTCATTTATTTGAACAATCGTTCAGTTTAATAGATGAATATTAATTTTGGTTTTTACCCATACACCGATGTGTGTTAGCACTGTATACTCAGTACATTCCCAAGTCCTGTGACAAAATATCACAGGCATGTTACTCGGGTGGGATTCGAACCCGCGACCCTTGCAATTCTAGAGCAGTGAAAGGGTCGTGGGTTCGAATCCCACCCGAGTAACATGCCTGTGATATTTTTTTCACAGGACTCGGAAAAGTACTGAGTATACAGTGCTAACACACATCGGTGTACGGGTAAAAAAACCAAAATTTGATATAATAATCGTTCAGTTGTTCTGTTTTTGCAAGACTTCTTACATTTGCAAGACTTGCATTCATTTATTCCGGCTGCCTTTAAGTTATACAATGGGCAACTTGAGCTGTGGTATCATTCGAGATCTAACTCCATTGTTGTTATTGCCTTTTTACTATTGTTGTTGTATAGTGTATGTTTATCAGTATCTGCTTTTTAATGTCTATGGGTCACTTTTTAACTTTCTGTTTAGGCCTACTCGTATTCTATTGTACAGTTTAACCCCTTTTTAACCGTGGTATTCTACACTGGTGTGTTTTATGTAAAACAAAAAAAGGGAATTTTGTCTTGCTTTTTTTTTTACCTACCTTAAGTTTAGTTTGCTTCTGTGTTTAATAGTTTGGCTTCTATCTGTACACTTCAATTAATTATTAAAAACAAAATTGGTGTCTTGGTTTTCTTGTTAGGTGGTTTATTTATGGATTTATTATATTATTTTTATTAATATGAACGCCTGATTATTTTATTTTGTATGTGTTACTGGTTTGTATTGTGACATCACATTTTGTTTGTTTAGCAGTTAAATCATTTCACGTGGCAACTCATCTTGTGATAAAAATAATAAATAAATAACTAAATATTAAAAAAATAAATTCTCTTTGAAAACCGAGCGTTCTTGATTAATCAATGACATCTGTGTCTTGATCGCAGGTTCCTACCCATTTCGATGAAGCCGATCCGATTGTGGATGTTGGCGTCGCAGGACTCCACTTCACCGATTTTAAAACATCCAGGGAAATGGAAGACTTTATCCAGCAGCAACCAGACTGGGTCTTTACCATCCCGTTCCTTGGAGTGTACGACTCGTGGATCTTCTGAGAAACAAGTGATGGCGCTGTTTCATTCTGTCCATCTGTAACGGAAGATTTTACCCACAGAATGATTAACTTGGTTGGTCAGGAAGGAGAGGCATCAAAATAGTTAGATGACCTGTTAACCAGTTAGAAAAAATTAAGCATTCAAAACAAATATCAATTTATTTACTATAATCTTTGGCATATATGTATAAGCCGCCCGGTTGTATAAGCCGCAAAAGTATGTGTCAAGGGGAACTTATACCAGCGTTCCACGCTGCAATTGAAGTTGTGCAACTTTTGGCAAGGCGTCATTTTATTTGGCAGGGCATCAATTTGGTTTTGCATTGCGGCCCATTCTTTGGTAGGGCAGTCTTAAATTTTGGAGGGCAAAAACCCATGTTTGGAGAACACTGGCGTTCGTGTGTGATTTTTAAATTTTTGGCAGGGTGGTCAATTACAAAACTTTTGTTCATGACATAAAAATGGTTCGCGCGGTCAACAGCGAAAGTCATACTTGAAACAAGCATGGTTTTGGGCGCAACATTTCGTCAAAACCATCACATCATACAGGCCATGTTTTGCAGGTATTTGTGTTTTATTTGAGAACAAGAGTGGGTTTTTTATCATCTATAAATATTTAACAAACAATCTTTCTTTTTTAACAGTGTATGCTGGTTTTTGTTCTTCAATCAATAATAACACGTTGATTTATAAGCCACAGTAGTTTTTGAAGGGGCAAAAATCAATGTATAAGCCGCGACTTATATGCCTAAGAATACGGTACTCACATCGGAGCTGCAGCCGATTTCTCAAAACGCTAGGACGAATTCTATCTCGAGTTAGGACAAGTAACTTGTCCTAACGAAGGATGGGTTCAATGCGTCCTAATGTCTGTGAATAGGGAACTTAACTCGTCCTTGATAAGTCCTAAGATTAATAATCCCAAGTTGGAACAAGTTTGGTGAAATCGACGTCAGGTGACACGTTTATTTTGTAGATCTCATTCACGAAGTAGACGTCTTATATATGGATGTCCTATTAAACAATGTGAATGCAAGGTCTTCTTTTGAACGCACAATTACATTTTGATGAGCCCTTTAGGCCCATTATACACCTGTCAACTGTTTACCCAATCCCAACCCTTCTACCCTGCATCCCACACATTCCTGTAGTCTGGATTGTAGATCAGCACAATGATGAGTTTCCGGTCACCAGACTTGTCCTGTCTTGAGTTTACTGCCCTGATACTAAAATTACTGGCCTTAAACTGGTGCTCCAGTTTAAAAGTCAAGCCCGCAGCCGATTTCACGAAACGCCAGAATCACTCTCGAGTTTAACTTAGGATGGGTTCAATGCGTCCTAACGTCTATGGTTACGAAATGTGACTCGTTCCAAGTCCTAAGATTAGTCCTAAGTTAGGAAGAGTTTGGTGAACTAGATGGCTGGCTTCATCATGATGAGCAACTCCTTAGAGCAGCCATTGGGTACCCTGGAGGGCTTTAGAGAAAGTGACAAAAGGGAGTAGGGGTCAATAATTGATGGCTAAAAGTAAAAGTAGTAGAGTATAAATCTCTGGGGTAGAATAAACCAAAGTTTTCGCACATGATTTATTTCCAGAAAAAGTCAATGAACGCAGGATTTTTTAGCTAATACAAAATTATCAAATACATTTTTAGTTGGTGTATGTTGGGGATAAATGGTTTAATATGGTTTGTATAGTCTTTCAGGTAATTTAAAAGATTGGTACAAAAAAAATTATTTTTGGGGGGAGGGAAACAGAGGCTGGAAGGGTGAATACGTCGTGTACCTTGTTGGTGTAATAATATGGGTTTGTTATTTGTAATTCAGTTAGGGTTATAGACATTTTTTAAAGATAATGAATACCTACACTTTAAAAAGAGTATGTATTTTGCTCGCTTGAGTTTTTGTTGAAATGTTTTTCTGCTATTTGGCTTCTACTTTGCTGCCATGCATTTATACATCTTGATTGTTTAAAATGTTGAAAGAAATTAAGTTTTAACAGATTTAATGCAAAAGGCTTTAACACTCTGAAATAATTTATGCAAATTGAATAATATAAAGAAATTCTATGTCGGTTGTTAGCTGGAAGCAGCGAAGTTCTCAAGTAGTAGCCAGAGCTTTGGACGTGGCCTGAAGGCCGGGCTAAAGTCAGTCGCGCGATAGAAATCTTTACAAATACGTGGTGATCATAAAAAAAAACACAGTTCATATGCCTCAGCGACGACTATAAACTGCATTATTTGATTTTGGGACCATCCCCTCGCCAACTATAAAGCGGTGTTTTAGCTGTGTTCCCACTGGACTTGTTTTTCTGCTGCCAAATGGAAATTTACCATAACCGTGACGTAATTCTACTGTGCATTCTAACCTGGACTTATATTCCATGCAGTTTGCATAGCGTTTTATAGCGTGGTCGCAGAATGTTTACAGCACAGAGCTAATCCCATTGGAGTTTTTAGCGGCCCCGGCAAGGCCCTGGTAAGTTACCGTTACCGTGTGGAAGTCTTCTGTGACCTCTTTTGGCCTGTTAGTTTTACATCTCGGTCTCAGTAAATTGATAGGAAGGTCAGCTTACTGTGCATCCCCGTTGGATTTAATGTTGTCATTGTACAGAAAAGTTGTGGTACTTTAAGAAAAAGAAAGTCTAATGGGAACACCGTTTAAGACCATTTTTAATCAACAGCTTCGGCAGTGGCTATGTTCAGAAAGCCAAAAAGAAATCAACGGTCTTAGTTGTGGCCAAATTTGCTTGACTTGGACGCCGCCTAATATTCTAAAGTTCATGTTGCTTTGAATGAGGTTGAAATCTTTGTGCCAAGTTATCTGTTGCAAGTTTGCAATAAATTAGCTATCCTGTTAGTCTTGGTGTAGGACGTTTCTAGTTTTCCTTTGGCCGTGCTGTGCGTGAAAGGAAAACGAGAAACGTCTTGCGCCAAGACTACTATCCTGTGCGTGCTCTCATGCAGTACCAGAAAATATTGTGCCACTCTGCGTCCCAGAAAACAACTCAGACATTTTTCCTATGCTGCTCATATTTGTGGGATTATACTAATACACTTTTTCGATAGACTATTTACAGTAAAAATAGAGGTAGATTTATGGGTGAACATTTTTAGTGTTTTAATGTTTTAAAATTGACAAACTGGAACAACTTATTCTTTAATTGCAAAGCAGCAACTTTTATGAACTTGTGTTGATTAAGTTATTAATGTTTTAAAAACATTGCTTTTTGTGATTGTTAACTTGAGATATATACTTGATCAATGTTAATTACTATGTATAAACTAGTGCAGCTTCCTTTGAAAGGGACAGTACCTCATGGGTTTCTAAAAGATTTAGATAATTCTAATTCTCATTTTTGTCAAGATTCACAATTCAACAAGGAAATTTTTTAAACAATCCTGATAAACAATCATGGTCAATTTTAGGTTTTTAGTACTTGACTTTGACAGTAATTCAGACAGTAGTTGTTCTCTAAATGATTAATACTTTATAATTACTAAGTTTATAGAATGAAATTTGTTGATAATTACAAATCATGTACTTTTTTGCAAGTACTCAAGAAGCAAAGTCTGTTAGATCTTGAATATTAACCACACTGCCATAATCTTGGTCATATTTCCCGTGTTCTCAGGGGAAACACAGAGAGTCTTTAGACCAGTCAGGGGATCAGACTATTTTTTCTCCATTCCCATTTTGGCTGTATTGATTTCAATGATGGAGAAAAAAAGCAAGATGGCTACCCCACTAGAAATGTCTAAAGCTATTGCAACTTGAAGAATGCCAGTTATTGTGTTTATGTGCAATTAACAATCACCATTGACTCTTATGTGATTCAAAATATAATTTAAAAAAAATTCACCAGTTGTTAAAGTATAATTTGTGTATTAATTAATAGATAGATGCTTTGCAATAAAGCAATAAAAATGTTGGAGACAACCGAGAGGGGTTATTGCTTTGGAAGAAGTCTCGTTCCAGTTTGTCACTATCTCATACTCTTATCGTTAAGTGATAACCCGTCAAAAGGCGCACTTTTCTTCTCGATTTCATTTCCCTTGACGTCTGTCTCTGGAAATTGAACCAAGAATAGACTTACGCAAAGCTAGCAGGCAATACGGCGCACTGCACATGGTAGCGAGAATAAACTTACACAAAGCTAGCTGGCAATCGTTGTGTGCTGCTCGTAGCAATGAGGCTGGGAAATCATCCATGCGTAGGCCTTGAAACCAAGACTTCTTTGGAAGCGGTGTTCAAGTTGTTGACGCTATTTGTCTTTGGCTAGTCTTATCTCTTGTCTAAAGATCCCTCTGGACATTCCTAACCTTTGTATGATCCCCAACTCTGTGTTCTTGTTTAATTTCTCACAAAATTAGTTTTACTTCCTTAGTCAGATAAGTCTTATTGAATTGAATTGAATTTTGTAACAGTCTTTGATGCAATTTGTAGACATTCTTAATAACGAACTTAGCAAATCACCATGTAAGCTTTTCTGTTTCACAACTGCATCTCATGTAACCTCACAACTAAATGTAACATTTATTGAAGATTTAATATTGACCTGGGCATAATGTAGAGCTGCTTAAGCGCAAAAAAAGTAGCTAAAAACAACAAACTATGCTTACGATAATAAGGTTACCAGCTAAAGTACCACCTTAAATGTACAATCTGTGACTGGTGTCCTGCTTATTTTGGTTGTCAGAAAATTGCAACGCAGAACTCTCTGCAGCTCTACATAGAGTTGCTCAAGTAGAAATACTGCTTAAACAAAAAAGTTATTCTTTTAAAAATTTAATAGGAAACCAGCCTTATCAAGTATGTGTGAGATTGTACTTTGGCTAGTAACCCGATTCTGGTAAACATAATTTTGTTGTGCTTAGCTTCTTTTTTTTGCTTAGGCAGCTCCATGAAGTTGGACCCTTGTCTTAGAGACGCATCCATAGTAGTAAAATCAAGCAACTTTCTTGTCTAAATTTAACTTTTTATTCCAGCACAACAATTTAACCAATCAAGTTCGTAGAGCTGCTTAGGCACGCTCAGCACAAAACCAAGTATGCTATCTAGAATGAGGGTATATTATTAATCATGGTTTATTCAATTTCAAACTTCAAACTTGTTGCCAGATATAGCATTGAATTGTACAAAAATTACATGATTTTAAAATGTACGTGTGTACCATTTACAACTGGTTTTGTGGTTATATTTGCTTATCAGAAAATAATAAAGCACCTCATTTACTGCTTAAGCAGCTCGATGACAGTAGATTCTAGTAGTTGCAGAAACCTAACAGTAATTTTTGATTGGTCGCAATTTGAGGTTGATTAAAGGAACACGTTGTAAGTTGGCAGGGTAAAAAGAAAACCACGCAATTTTGAAGCATATTTGTGTAGATCATTGTATTCTACTTTTACAATATCTTTCTAACCACATACATTTTACAGCAAACGGTTACAGAGAGCTTTTCAAAGACCAACTCAACCGATCCAAGGCATTGTGTTCTTTTAACAATGGACCCTTCCCGTGAAATATGCCAATTACATTCACGCATGCGTACAGACCCTGTTGTTGGCAAACACCGTAGTGTTGTGCACTAAGCAGACACGCAATTGCGTGTGCGTCACGCACCCATTAGCCGTGTACAAAACAGTGCGATTTTCCCTCATGTTACCAACCAAAATGTTAGTGCGCACGCGCTATGTGCAATTTACATATTTCATGGGAAGGGTCTATTACAACTTATCAATAGTTTGAAAAAGAAAATGATTACAATCCTATGGTAACAATATCTGAAGACCATTTTGTAGGATTTCTTATTATTTGTTTTATTACTAATATATACTTTGCATTGTATTCAACAATTCCCCCCTCCCCCATGTCTAGTTGCGATAATGTAACCCTCCTGCCGATGGCGTAGCCAGAGGCACGGGGGATCTGGTAAGTTTTTGCTCTTTTTCTTCAAATGATTTCCTCAATGGTGTTTTGAGTGATATTGTAGGATTTATTAGACATTGAGGATCAAGTAAGTGTTCCTAGAATTTGTGTCATGATTTTCAAAAGTGGTAAAAAATGGAGCAAATCTGCTGACTAGCTGTTGAAATTGTACATTTTTAACCATTTCGCCCTGCACACATCGCGGAAGCTTCTTAACCCTTCGGCTACGCCGTCGACAGGAGGGTTACGTTATCGCAACTACCCCATGTCTTAATTTTCTGTTGCCTACGGTAGTCCTTGATTACCCCTGGTTTACACACAGGGGTGAGAGTCATTGCTGACGAAAAAGTGTGAAACTAGGATAATTTTTTGAAGATACAATACAATGACTGCATTTCCACCGGCGATCTCTCCAAGTTTATTGGAGTTTGTCTTCACTTCCACAGGTTCCTTATGTTTCAGGAGGAAAACATCTCGTTTTGACATTTGGGTAGTATCTAGTATTCTACCTTTATTAGAGTCAAAAGTTTCTGTGTTGTATATGTAGCGTCATTTTCCCCCACCATTAAGGATATCAAAGAAGCCTTGGGAGGAAACTTGGGAGCAGAGTTTGATTTTCTTTCTTGGCGGTGGTTTTGCTTGTTTCACCAGCTGCTCTGAGATCTGCTCCATCTGATTCTCTTTTGTGTCTTCTGTCTCGAGCTCTAACGTTCTTAAACCTAGCCACTTTCTGTCCTGCCTAGTTGAATGTTTCATATCAGGACATGAATATTGCATGGTTAGTTCTTTGTCGAGTGTTGACAGCTCATCATTCCTGGCGTTAACCTGCCCAGCTTCCTGACATCGTCTACCTTGTGTACTTTGTTGCCTGGCAACCTTTGACCTTTCAACCTTTGACCTTTTCATGTTCTCCTTGGTTACCAGGTCAGCTTGATGGTTGTCCTGGTTACTGCTGCTTGATGCAACAAGTTGTATAATGGGCATGTCGTGGACTTTTTTTATTGGTTTAGTAGACTTTAGTATGTTCGCCAGTCTCTCCTGCGTTCTTCCATCTGAAACAAAAAAGTTATTGGATTAGAAGGGTTTATCAGTAAAAACCATGAGCATTACAATATAACCTTAAAGCACTCGTAGTATGTGTGACTCCCAATGAAATTTGAGTAGTTTTTCTTTGTGGATTTTCTTGTAAACAGGGCCTAATTTCATGGCCCTGCTGCCTACTGACGAGTTACTGCAGCCCTTGGCCAAAGCTGTAGCTATCGCTTCTTCGGACATGACCTAACAGCAATGTTTTCTTACAGAAGCTTGCTGCTTTCGCAGATCCAAAGCTAGCCTTGCTCTTTCCTCTCTGCATACAATTGGTGCTTGATTCTTTCCACTGCTCTACCAATGGCAAGGCCCATCCAAAGTTCTTGACAGGTTGAAGAAAGGACTTGGTTGTCGCCATGGTAGAAATAACACGATTTTCCAGTTTCAACTTTTTCTTTAACTTGTTAATGCCCTCCGACTGGAAACAAAAATCAAAAGAAGTTTGAGAATTAGTTAATACCTTACTTAATAATATAGGCTTGTATATAGCGCAAATCCAAAGAACTATCATTGCACTTATAACATTATTCCCCCTAGGGCGAATTTCATAGCGCTGCTTTAACGTGCTAACTGTAAACATGTAGCAGGAAAAAAATTGCTTAAAGGCAGTGGTCACTATTGGTAATTACTCAAAATAATCATTAGCATAAAACCTATCTTTGTGTCGAGAAATGGGGAGAGGTTGATGGTATAATACATTGTGAGAAACGGCTCCCTCTGAAGTGACATAGTTTTCGAGAAAGAAGTAATTTTCCACGACATTGATTTTGAGACCTCACATTTAGAATTTGAGGTCTCAAAATCAACCATCTAAACGCACACAACTTCGTGTGGCAAGGGTGTTTTTCCTTTCATTATTATCTCGTAACTTTCGACGACCAATTGAGCTCAAATTTGCACAGGTTTGTTATATTATGCATATCTTGAGATACAGCAAGTGAGAAGACTGGTCTATGACAATTACCGATAGTGTCCATTGTCTTTAGTACTTACTGAAATGTTGCAGCCTGACAAATCAAGTGATGTTAGCGAAGTGAACACAGTGAGGTATTGACCCGCAGACTTGTCACTTATAGATTCATTACCTGAGGGAAAAAAGTTCTGAATTAGTTATAACAGCTACAGATACTGTCTGCCACGTCCCAAACATAAACTGTACAGTACAATCATTTAAAGCCATTGGACCCTTTCGGTACAGGGGGAAAAAAAAAAAGTTCACAGATTAACAAATAATTTACAGGGTTTACAGAAGGTAGTGGTGAAATACTTCTTTTGAAATAGTATTCCATGAAATGGTTTACTTTTTGAGAAAACAGTAAAACAATATAAATTTTTGTTAACGAGAATTGCTGATTTATTTTAAACACATGTCATGACACGGCGAAACGCGCGGATACAAGGGTGGGTTTTCCCGTTATTTTCTCCCGACTCCGATGACCGATTAAGCCCAAATTTTCACCGGTTTGTTAATTGATATAGAAGTTGTGATACACGAAGTGTGGGCCTTGGACAATACTGTTTAATACCGAAAGGGTCCATTGGCTTTAATAGAACTCTGCGCTCATAATAGAAATAGAAGCACACTCGTATGTCAGACAAATGTGACAAGTTTCTCTAATATAAGGGCACATACAAGTTTTATTAGGGTACCGACTAGTGCCAATTGGCGCAACAGTGAAGCGGTGATCACGGTAAAGTGGTGGAATGTTTGCCCCATGTGGCATGGCCCTAAAGTCCTTTGAAAAGACTGCAAGGGTTGAAACACAAGACCATTACTATTTTGCAACGGCATGTTCCAACTATTTTCTTTTTTAGTCTACAAAAAAAAAATTAAAACCCAGAAGTTCTTGTAGCAGATCTTCTCTTTCACCTGCCAAGTCGAGGCTAAGCAATCGGCGTGGTCCCCTGTCCATCACTCTAAGAGGCGTTGTCAGTCGCCGTATGCCGGCATCGGTCAGGTCATTGCTAGCTAATCCAAGCCGTCTCAAACTGTAAAAAGACGAGAGAAAAAAAAGAAGCATTAATTTTTATGTTGATGAGACACCCAGGGAGTGTATACCTTTGGTAATTACTCCAAAAATTTATTACAATAAAAACTTACTTAGTTAGAAGCACAGCAGCTGTTGATAATGTAAAACATTGAGAACTGATTCTATTCAATGGAATGTGGTTCTATTTAGAGAAAAGGATTTAAAAATATTTGAATCTTAGAAATGTTTCTGCATGGACTGTTTCTCAGACTGTGTAGAAATGAAATTTGCACAGGTTGGTTTTATTGTGTATGGATTAAAGCAACTGAATGATTCCAACATCCAAATGTTCTTCTTGCTCTATTGAAAATGTACAGACGACTATTACTTTAACAACTTCTTGTACAAAATACACCGCATACATGTATACAAGACTATTAATGAAGCATGCATGCAAAGGATCAACACTTGTAACTTTGTTAGATGTTTAAACTGGGTATGGGTTCTGTTGAGCGTTCAACCGATGACTCACCAGATCAAATTGGCAACAATTGGGAGAATCTCACTGTCTTCACCAATGTTACATCCTCCGACGTCCAGCTCGGACAACCTCAAGAAGAGTGCATTACAATTAAGCAGCTCGTCAACAGCCAAGCGATGCCCTGTTAGGTTGACGCTATGTAGGATGCTGTTCCCATAAGCTTCGCAGAAAAGCTCCAGTGCCCGTGGGCAGAGTTTGTGGAGGAGATGAGCAGCATCAAACAGCTGGCGACCCACGACCTCTGGAAATCCAGCGAGTGAATCTACAAGAGTGATGTTGGCTGCAACAAAGTCTAATGATATGTCAAAGAGTTTACGTGGGGTTCTTGTGGTGGAATTGTCGACTGTGGTGTTTTCTAGACTGAAGGCGGGTTGGTGTAGCTGGAGAATCCCTTGGTGTGGACCGGCTCTGATCAGACCTAAACCAGGTGGGGAGCGGAGTCTGCCACTCTCTCGGACGTAGAATGGGCCGGGGTCATTGAACTGAAGAACAGCATCAGCGGGAAATGCTTCAAAGGTCATGATTTGTTGACTGATCATGTGTTCCCTCAAGTTTAAGTCTGAGTGGTCATGGTCATGGTTGCGTTGATGTCTCAACAACTGTCATGGGTTCTCAATCGATCAATCTGGCCAGTGTTTGTGCCAGTGACAGGTGTCAGCAGGTGCTGTTTGCAAATATTATGCAAAGCAATACAAATTAATATTTATATTTAACTCATTAATTTTACCAAAAAGGAATCATGATCATGATGGATTCACAAATTAGTTACACTAAAATTAAAACAGGATAAATGATTCACATGTCACCTGTCAGTGACTATAGACCCAGAACTGGGGCTCCAGACTGTACTCGTCTCAAGTTCAAAACAATTGGGCATTTGCATCTTCGTTAAACTTAAAGCCATTGGACCCTTTCGGTTCAGAAAAAAAAAAAAAAAAGTTCACAGATTTAAAAATAACTTACAGGGTTTACAGAAGGCAATGGTGAAAGACTTCTCTTGAATTATTATTCCATGAAATGCTTTACTTTTTGAGAAAACAGCAAAACAATATAAATTCTCGTTAACGAGAATTACAAATTTATTTCAAACACATGTCATGAAACGCGCGGAAACAAGGGTGGGTTTTTCCGTTGTTTTCTCCCGACTCCGATGACCGATGAGCCTAAATTTTCACAGGTTTGTTATTTGATATAGAAGTTGTGGTACACAAAGTGTGGGCCTTGGACAACACTGTTTACCGAAAGGGTCCAATGGCTTTAAAGTTTAAGCCCTAAATTTAAACAAAGTATTTTTTTAGTACGTAGCCGATTAGGCCAACACATTGAAGCCCAATAAATACAAAGGTCCATGTGTACAAAGAGACGTATTTACAGTTAGCCCAAATAGTACTCCTCGATGAGACAGTCACACTCAAAAGTCACAGTCACACTCACAGTGTCTGTCTGTCTAAGTCAAGTCTGCACTGCCACTGCGCAGTGACACTGACAGTAAATGAGTAATCCATTGAAAAAGTAAAGTAGTCTCACTCACAACAGTCACCATTAAGACACAGTCAACCGGTAAGTTCAACATTCATCAAGTACATAAAATATGAAAATTACTGTGGACAAAATATGAACGAAACCTGACAAAATACTTACGAATTTCAACATTCGCGCGAAAGTTCTACCAACTGAGCCTCTACTGTTGATTTGTTATAGCGCCCTCTCTAGTTCTGTTTCCCCCTTCTTGCTCGAATATTTTTTGTTAAACTACCCCCTCTACCATAATAGGATATGAGGCATTGCATGGTGGGGTATCAATGTATATTTGGGTTGCGGTAACACCGTGTGAGTGTCTACTTGCCAGGTAGAGTTGTTCTTAGGGAACTGTCTTGCTTTATTCTACTGCCGTGGAGTAGATAATCGGAGGTTCGGGAGACTTCTCAGTTCTGAAAAGAACTGTCCTGCTTTTATAACTATTACCAGGGCGGATGGTATAGAAATTAGACTGGACTACTACTTTTATGATCGTAATAACTGTACTGCCGCGGAGTCAGTTCTGAATTGGTCTCAACGTTTCGACTAGCTTGCTCTAGTCATCGTCAGGAGACTACCCCCTCTACCGTTTGCAAAATTTGGGCGAGATAAAGGGCGTGTTTGTCTCGTAAACTTCAAAGACAGTTTTATGAAGAATTGAAATACTTAAAAACTTTATTTTCGAATTTGAGACTTGGTACTGGTGCATTCGTATAACCAAAAACACTGTGTGTTGGCATTTCAGTGTGATCTGCTGCCTGTCTGCTCAGTTTATTGTTAATTACCTTGTTTGCACAGTTCAGAAAAATAAATTAATTCACTTTTCCCTCTCGTTTCTGAGACTGTGCCAAGTAGATATAGGATTTGATATAAAACAGAGAAGTCTTGTTCATCAGACGCGAGTTCGAAGAAATCATAAGAAACTTAATGGAATGATCGTAAGGAGAAGGGGATGGTAAACACAGAACAGAGAGTCTGAACAAATTATCCAACTTCCGATACTGTCTGGAGATGCACGCAAAGTGGTTATTTTCATCCTATGGGTTTCGTCCAAAAGTTGATGTCTTCATGCATTAATTGAGAAACTGTGTGAATTGTGAATCAATTAATCCCAACCTTGACCGGCCACCGGGTCGCTAACTAGCCCGAAGGTTCATAATAATGCCGGGTGACAAAAACGGTTCCAGACCCTCTTTTTACCGGACAACGGTCCACTGAACTCGGAAATTAAATAAGCCGTTTCAAAAAAAACAAAGCAAGTGGTATATACAGGGATATTAGGGTCAACTCCGCTAAACTGCTATTGATTATGGGAACATTGTACTTACTGTTTCCGCTCAGTACCACAACAATAATTGATTTAAATAATAGAGTTTGTATGCACCCCACCCCCACCCCTTGACCCTCAAACGACCATTGAACTTTACGAAACAAGTCACTTCTCATTGTTATGGTTTTGATTACTTCGTGGCTAGAATTAAACCCGGATACTTCCTTCAGTTAATATGAATTAATAAATTAATCGTTCACTGATTAAACCCAGTATCCTCACTTAGTTTAGGTCTACCCCCCCCCCCCCAAAAAAAAAAAAAAAAAATCACTTTAGGCTCAGGGTAGGCCTAATCGACTCGTTGCAAGAAAATAATAAAGGGAAAACCCATTTTTGTTGCCTGTGTTTTCAGATCCCTTGAAAGGCTGGTAAACCTGAAGCCAATATCGACATCTTTCTTTTAAAACTTTAGATGTGGCATAAATACTTCAAAGGGTGTCGTTATTCTGGCAATGTTTTTTTTTTATCAACAGCTCTCCGTTGTTCAACGAGTATGTTCGTTAATTTTTGAGTATGCCCCTATGGGATGTATTTCAAAGTATGTAAATATAGGGACAAATCCATTTTGAGTTTTTAAAAATATATCCTAAGAATAAAATTCAAATCTAAAAGATTTAATTTTAAATAAAAAAAATGGATTGGTCCCTTTAATTAAAATACTTTGGATTAACTTTAAATCCCGTCCATATACGTGTACACCTTTAACGACTGTTTGCACTGTATCACTATATAAGCCGCTAGCTATAATGGTCAAAAAAAGAAGGAAACAAGCTATATTTATTAAATTGATTTTTGAGTGGGCAACATTTTTAAATAATAACCTACGTCATTTTGATAAATATATTAAATTTAGACGTGTTCGGAATAACGCGTCAGGTGCCAGCAAATTGCCATCTGTCGATTTTGCATCAATAATTATCAACAGAAAATCCCGATTACTGATAAATAATTCAAACAACCTTTCATATTTTTGTTTTTGGAATTTAAATTATGAGAAGCTTACTCATTGAGTTATTAATCGATGGTTTCTTAAAAAATTAAGTGCTAGACACCAGAGGGATTTGGTTTCTCCTAAAATGTAATCAACCATTTATTTAAAATCTTTTTTACTCAGCGTTCATGTCCAGATCAAGCATTGAAAGAAGGCATAATGATGAAAGAAGTGGGGGTTGTGGCAAAACAAAACTTTTCGAAACGAATTTCGACTAGACTTCCTGTTTTTCACCCACTTGGTGGTTTTCCAGTTTAATTTACTGTATAACCACCATATGTTCTTAACTGTAGGGCAGTGAAGGACACCATTGGTAATTACTCAAAGTGATTATTTGCAAAAGAACCTACTTGGCAACGAGCAATGAAAAGCTGTTGGTATAAAAGAAACGGCTCTCGCTTAAATAATGTCTCACTCAAAATATTAAATAAAAAACTTTAGGCCTGCCTTTCATAACAGGCGTCTGAAGGCACACACACCGTAATTTGTTTTTGTGATTCAATGTTTTGTTTCTTCGAGTCATTGTTATCTTGTGACTTCGATGACCAATTGAGCCAAAAGTGTCACAGATTTTTTGATTTTATGCATGTGTTTTTATTACATGCTGGGATACACCAAGTGAGAATGACTGGTCTTTGACGAAATTACCAAAGGTGTCCAGTGCCTTTTAGCCAATAATTAAATTATAGTCATAACCCCACCTAGTTTTAGAATGACCCTTTAATAGCCGCTACACCCAACTCCGCCCAATCTGTCCTCTAACCCCCCCCCCCCCTCCCGCACACCATCCTGTGCATGAAACTGGAACGCAGAATGGAAAGTTCAAGGTTTTAAAATGTTATTGCAATCCATAAGCCCAACGGTGTGTGTGTAAAGATAGACTCGCCTAAAATTGAACATGACACAGAAATCTTCCGAGATCACCATAATTTTTTTTGATACTGGAAATTAAATTACCTCGTCGTACCCGAGAACTGGTTTAACAGGTGTTGTTAGTGAGTTTCGGATAGATAGACCTATACAGACAGCAAAAAATAAGCAAGCACTACAGTCTTGTTTTTGCGAAATTATTATGCCTTTTTTGTCTATAAGTATAAAGGCGTGAAGATTCAATAGATAATATCCTGAAATTGCTCTTTGATCGCAAGACAATGTTTACATAAGCGTTCTCCAAAATAAAACTCTGTGGCAAATCACGATAATTTGAATATTAAACAATGACAAACAAATCAAAGTGGACGCGCGACGAGGAGCCTCCAAATTATACTTTTGCAGCATCTGACATCGCTTACATTATTTTTCATAGCTGAAAGTCAATGTTTGTTCGTTTATCATTATAATCATCTTTAAAATAATGATTTAAACCAAATCCCATTATTTGCCCTTAGTGTAAACTCAGCCCCCCCCCCCAAAAAAAAAAAAAAAAAAAAAAAAATTCAAGTACATCGAATCCAATTAGGAGTTATGCAGTATCACTCACAGAAAGTGATGCCCCGCCGTCAACGTCATCATATAAGTGGCCTGATTTAAAGTTTGATTTTTTTAAATATTTTTTTGTTACGAACTGGTATATTTTATATTATTGTTTGTCTTATAAAAGTAGATTTTTGGGTACAGTGAACTACGGTTGAACGTGCATTGCCCAAGGTCGCCGGCAGGGTGCTTTAATATAAGGATCTCGGCCTTGTGAGCAAATTCTACGGGCCCGGTCGCACCCCGGTCCCCCACTCCAGGGTTCCCACAAGGACGTCCACTAAACACAATGAATTAGTTTCGATTCACGAACTCACCTCACGAATTCACTCAACAATTTCTACTCACAGCTTGATAAAAATTAGGCATTGTAAAAAATTAGGCTTATGTCTGGCAGAAATTGCCGCTATGGTTGTTTCTGCGGATACCTGTTTGGGGGACGACCCTCCCTCACCCTCTTAAAAATTTCAGGAATAGCCGCATCGGTGAAAACTTCTGTTTGTTTTCTTCGCAGCCAAAATCGTTTTCTGGTTTAGAAAAACCAGCATTATTGTAACATTTTGAAATTAAACTGTTTGCTATTTTGGCTGATTTTACTCCACCGTTTTTATGAACCCACATTCAGTGGTCACAATGTTTGGGTTTACTTGGTTAATGTTTACATGGTTTTGTATTCAATTGCTCATGTTGTTTGACCTCACATACCAGACTGTCACTGGTATTATCCTCTTGTTATGCGATTAATAATTTAACTGATACACAGAGAGAAAATTACATGCCTTATAGCTATACCAACATTTTGATTAACCCTTAAAAATAACCACATGTGCGGGGATTATTTAAGATGCTGGTCAGACAACAAGCGCAAGTTGTCTTTGATTATCATGTTTGCGACCCTCAAGTTCTCGGCCAATAAACTTTTACAACGGATGTCCGGAAGTGCCAAACTTACCAACAGCATTCAGCTTTGAATAAAGACTACGAGCACATTGGCGGGAAATAAAGTGATTCATTGGGCCCGTCTGTTGTCATGGGAGCGAGGACAAAAGTCTTGGGGGTGTGTCGGAGGTATGGTTGTCTGCTCGCTCTTGTATGGGTGCGATTATTGTGCAGCCGTATTCTTATTCAAATTAGTGTAGTCAAACCGAGGTGGCTGGTGGGAAATACAGTCTGGTTCTTTTTTAATTACAATAAACTGTTTCGAAAACTTTAGGGTGTTTTTGTTACACATTTGGGGCAGGAAAAACTTTTAACAGGCTGTTTTTACCAGAGTGGAAGTTAAAGTGTCAGACCTCGAGGACTTGCAATTTGTATAACTGTAACACTTTTCACTATATATATATATATATATATATACCGGGGTGGATTTCACAAAGGTAGTCCTAACTTGTGGATTTCACAAAGGTAGTCCTAACTTAGGACTTGTCCTAGGCAAGGCTAAGAGATAGGACCAGTCCTAATATAGGATGAGTAACTGGTCCTAACTTAGGACCAGTCCTATCTCTTATTATTGCCTAGGACTAGTCCTGAGTTAGGACTACCTTTGTGAAATATGCCTATTTGTGATTTGTAAAGGCCTGAGGCACTGAAGAGCAATCCTATATTAATTTAGGGCAATCATAATTGTTTTCGAGCGAGTATATATTGTGAGCTCAAACAATTTTGTTTTTAATTAACTCACGGGATGTAGTGGGAAGGATTTCACAAGGAAGTAGGGACCAGTCAATGTTCAGATTTATAATTAAATCTTTTAGCACTGGATTTATTCTAAATAATTACAATCTTTTTGATGAATTTTAAAATCCCTTCCACTTTAAAGCCATTATACACTTTCGGTAAACAGTATTGTCCAAGTCCCACACTTCGTGTATCACAACTTATATATAAAATAACAATCCTGTGGAAATTTAGGCTCAATCGGACATCGGAGTCGGGAGAAAATAACGGGAAAACCCACTCCTGTTTTCGCGCGTTTCGCCGTGTCATGACATGTGTTTATAACAAATCCGTAATTCTCGTTAACGAGAATTTATATTGTTTTACCGTTTTCTCAAAAAGTAAAGCATTTCATGGACTAATATTTCAAGAGAAGTCTTTCACCATTACCTTCTGTAAACCCTGTAAATTATTTGTAAATCTGTGAACTTTATTTTTTTTCTGTACCGAAAGGGTCCAATGGCTTTAAGTATATAGTTAAATTCTAAAGCAACCTTTTCCCAATTGACTTTTTCATGATTTCCTTCACGTGATTAGTGCACTAAACTAGGGTTTTCTTTTAGTAAGCAACCATTTGCATTAAATTAAAGAAAAAGCATCCGAAGTTTGTTTCCTTCATCATTGGGTGGTGGAAAAAGGGGGGGGGGGGGGTTGCTATTTGCACTGGCTGACATCGTGTGCACACGTGACTCAACAACAGTTGTTAATTTCGTGTGTACAGTTGAATAACCACTTGAACATATATTATTAGTTTTAAAACAATGTTTTCTGCAAATAAAACGTGGTGATGGGGGTAGGTTGTGGAGCCGCGTGTGCCCGTGTGGGGTGGTGGGGTGGGGGTGGGGGGGTCGGGTGTCTGTATCTATCTGTATCTATCTGTGTGGCGGATGCACTTTTTATAGCTCTTTCTAGGTCTGTACCACCTGAGTTCCATTATTGTTGGAAGACACCGGTGTGTTGACCAATGTGATAACTAATTATTAGGAAGTGGTTGGGAGATAAAATTGTCTGGGCTATGTTTATTTTCTATGATGTTTATCTGAAAATACAATTAAATTAAGCCCTTAGGCCTTTATACACAACTTGAGTAAACATTTACCAGATAACAAACGGTAGCAAGCCCCAATGGGCTTACTGATGTCAAACAAAACATGGCCCATCCAGTGCCTTGATATAAAAATGATGTGGAGTGAAAATGGGTTAACTTGTATGTCTCAAAAGTTATTTGATGAATATCGTTCGAGTCTGAAATCAAAGATGGCTGCCAAGCAAAGGCCCTGATGAGACATTAAGTTTTGAAACCAAATTCCGTTTATAACTTGACCAGGTTTACAACAAAGCAAGTTGAGGATAAAAAAAGAAGGTATAATTGGGGCAGCGTGGAAACCATCCAACCGGTTGCATGGCACATTCGTCGTCCATTCTCAACCAAACAAGTCACTTGCTAAAGGTATTTTTGGGGTATCCCCATATTTTTGGTTGTTTTCCTCAACCAAAATCCGGCCTGTTAAATGTTATGTACTTCAGATTGAACTTGTTAGTATTTGTCTAAGTAAAAAGTTGGCCTCATTTACATTGCTTGAGGGTCTATTTGTAAAAGAAGTTATAAGCTCGTGACTTTGAAAAGTTACTTAGTATTCGAAAACAAAATGCTGCTGACGGAGTCTTTTAATGATTTGTGGACGGTAGGCCCTTGTGGTTGGAGATGAAGAGGCACAATTTTCAAAGTTTGACTGCCCCACTAATGTTGACATTGCCGATGGGGGCGCTGTCGATGTAAACAAAGTGACGTCACAAATCCATAAGCACCACAACCTCGGTGTAGCACGCAAACCTCGAGACTGGCTTCCCTGTGGTGCATGCTAACGAGATAACTGTCCCTCAATGTATTAAATTTAAATTTAAAACAGTAATAATAACGACCATTAATAAAGTAAAAATCAAAAATTATAATTCTAAATGCTTTGTCATTGACATAAATTAAAAGGTGAACAGAGTAATTTTCGAGAACGCTATGCATGCAGCGAAGCCCGCGTACACATGCGCGCTGTGTAAGCTGGCAGCTGCCGAACGCGCACGCGCAAGTTAATGTGCCAGTTATTTTCCATCATGTGAAGGTGGGCGCATCGATACTAGTTTAGGTAATTTGGTAAAACAAAACTTACTTTTTATTACCTTTTTTAACAATGATACATTATTTCTTAGCTTTAAAATGATTTCCCAATACTACAAATACATTGTCTAGTAAAATTTGTAACAATGACGGCTATACAAATACATATTTGAAACGTCTAATGGATTATGAGTACCCACTGTACAATGGTATCGTCCACAATTTTGTTGGAAAGAGGCCAACAAATTTTCGCCGGGTCATACGTCACCGGTTTTGCTCATGAATATGCAATCGTTGTATACAACTCACGGCTCGGCCGCATGGTTTGTGTGGATATCGGATAACACAGGCAAACCATAAATTTTGATCGACCACACACAAAATCTAAACCAAGGCACATTCACAGAATTCCTTGATAACGGAGCAGGTTTTTAACTCAAAATGTCGCCATCAGAAAAAGAGAAGTCGCTGCAGACTGTAAGTATCAAATCCACTATTTTCCAGTGAAAAATCAAGACTAGATTTTGTCTGTTTATTTGACGATCGTTTTCATCAATGAGCCTTGGCTACAACTCGCGCCATTTATTTCGCGCGGGTAGTATCATCAGCAACTTAACAAATTCATGAATGAATTTTAGGGTGTGTGAAGTATGGATGTTGATTGCACTGCAGGAAAAACGATGGGGGAGGCTTGGTTTAAGGCCGAATAAAAACCCTTTAAAATCGTATATTGTGAACAATGAAATGTTTTTATCATCCTTCAAGTCATGCAAGTTGTTAATTGTGTTGTTAAGTAACCAAAATTAGATGCAAAAGATCTGTAATCTGAACAAAAAACACAGATGCTACGCACACAACGTGCATTCTTTTGTGCTTCGCCACGTGGCAACTGAAATTCTCTCACTATTTTGACCAACCATGATTTTGCAGAAACTGTTAAACCTCATTACGTCTGCTTGTATCTATTGTGGATAAGTTGTTCTTTGTTCATCAATCAATCTGGTCATTGTAGTGTCTTTTAAACCTTCCTTGGTTTTAGAAAAGAATAAAAGATGTCGCCATTTTCCAGCTGGATAGTTTAGGTTGGGCACGCCCGGCATCTTTAACGCTCAGCTACGGTCGGTTTCCGGCCACAGTTTGCTGTGAACCCTGGGCAGTCTGGCACTAAGAAACCCAAATAATTATTTTTTAAGCTACATGGTTAATAATGGAAAGATCGATTGTTTATCATGTTTATTATTATATTGGAAACAAGTAGAGAAATTTCAAGTAGGCCCTACATAAACTTTAAAGGCAGTCTAATAAATTGTTGATGGATAAGTACAGAGTCTGGCAAGAATTCTTAAACCAGTTTTGTTGTGAAAAGCGAACGTTATCCGTAAAGCCTTAACTTTGATTTGTAATAATAATCTTTTTGTGTATATAAAAACATTGCTGAGTCTGACAGTGACAGCTGGCATTCATGCTGGTGAAATTTATTATCAAAGTTTATTAAAGATGATGTTACCATTGTTTCAATTTTTATTATAAGATTAAGAATTAGATTCTAATTCCTTGGTTTAAAGGCAGTGGACACTATTAGTGTTTACTCAAAATATGTATTAGCATAAAACCTTTCTTGGTGACGAGTAATGGGGAGAGGTTGATGGTATAAAACATTGTGAGAAACGGCTCCCTCTGAAGTGCCATAGTTTTCGAGAAAGAAGTAATTTTCCACGAATTTGATTTCAAGACCTCAGATTTAGAACTTGAGGTCTCGAAATCAACCATCTAAATGCACGCAACTTCGTGTGACACAGGTTATTTTTCTTTCATTATTATCTCGGAACTTCGATGACCGATTGAGCTCAAAATTTTCACAGGTTTGTTAATTTATGCATATGTTGAGATACACCAACTGTGAAGGCTCTTTCAAAAGAAAACAATGATGTACTTTTGATTTTTCCCTTCAACGTTTGTGATGATATGGAACTAGCAAAAAACATCCATTTCCTTGTTGATACTGAGAAAAAGAAACGCTAAACAAGTCAAATATAATTGATAATCCAATGAGCAAGGAATGAATGGCAGGGTTGAAGTATGCTTAACCATAGAGGAACTTTGTGAATGGGAATGAATGAGCATAAAATATGTGCTATAGAAATCTCTCTAGTGTTCAAAAAGCATTTAGAAGGTAATGGCCCGTTGGAGGTCAACTTGTACTGCAAAAGCGATGCACTGGCCAAAAAGAGAAGGCGTTATTTTATAGGCCTATGCCAAACCTTGAGGCTTGAAGCATGGTCTACCATTGGTGGTCAACTCGGTTCAAGGCCATTTTCCATGCCAAACCTCCCCAACTCCAATTTGAGTGAAAAGACATCTGTTGGAAACGTGATTTGTTTTAAATTATTTTAAACACCAGAAATTCTTAACTAAGACCATAGAGTAAGACTAAGAGCAGGCATTTGTTTACAAGTGTCACCATTGCTTTAAAAAAACACCATCAAAGTCTGTTTTTCATGACTGGTGTGTACTGGGTTTGGAGATCCAGCTCTGCAAAACACAAGCAATCATGATTTGACTTGACCAAGGAAGAAATTGGTTTAACTACTTGGTGATAGAAATTGGGCTTTAAACTGCTACATGTATAACTATAAGAAAATTAAAAAACTAAAAGCAACAGAGACACAAAGACTTTCTGTCGATCATAGTTATGAAACTGAGTAGAAAGACAAACATTGAAGACAGTTGGAATGGAACATGACATACATAATTTCTTTTTCAAAAAAAAAAGAATGTCATTTTATTCGTTGGGATGGAAATGGAACTTCTTCAAGGCTGTTGTGTTCTTTGTGCTGAGAGTCAAAGGCACTTGTTCAAACACATCAAGTACAATAGATTAACTGTTTGCTTTTGGGTGGTGGCACTTTTACTGAAAGATGATGTACACAGCCTCAAGTCAATGCATGGAGTACAGTAACATTAACCAAACAACCAGTGAAAACTTTTTTCTCTACTTGTACTTAATTTAATTCTAATTTCATCCTATAAAATGGTCACATTTTGAATGTAGCTTTTTATAATCAGTACTCCTTTCTTCTCAGTGGTATGCCATCATTGAGGTTGAACGTACAGACTTTTTACATGGTAAAGGTTAATTTAATTTTGTTTCCCCATGTGTGACGAACTTATACAACAAAAGCATCAAAGCAGTTAGTTCTTTTCATAGTCGAGCATGACTGATTATTTTGAGAAATTTGGAAAAAAGCGTTTGCGGTTTGAAACTTTGAAAAGGAAAGATTTTAATGGTGAACTTGATTCGCATCACAAAATATGAAATGATCCATATTTTAGTTGAAATCCTGATGACCTATTTATTCATACACTTATCCTCCCCCACTTCTTTTTGTTGTAAATTTTTCTCGCTTTAACAAGATGAACAAATCTTTTCAACTGTCCCCAGGTTTTGCCAAAAGGTGCTGCAGAGCCAAGCCAAAACATACAGCGCTTAAATTTCAAAAAGGTTTCCGCTTAACTGCGTCTTGTAACAAAATAGACTTCCACTAGACCAAAACTTTTTTCCCCCATCATAAAAAAAGTGCATGTTTGCTAAATCGTCAAAGCCCAACAAAAACAAGCACGTCATATACGAAACACGTCATGTTTTGTTTTCTATTTAACCAGTCTAGTTTTGTTCCTCCCCATGCGTAAAGGGTGGCACTCTAACACCATTTGAGATGACATTTTGTCGACTTGCCACAAAATATGATCTGATCCCCTACCAAGCAACCAGCATCACAAAGACATGATTGCAGGTTTGTTTGTAGGTTACATACCTAACATGCCTTCCCGGCCTACATTAAAGTTGATCAGTCATGGTCGCACATGTAACCACATTCACTCTGCCCATCAAGAAGGTTTTTTATTTATGAGTATTCCGATTTTCCAAGTGATCAAATCGCAGGGGGTTAACCAGTGCACTAGTGACTCTACCCACTAAATCAAGATGTTGTCAGCTTGCTGTTGAAATTATTTGCCCCCCCCCCCCCCCCTGCCAAGAGGCTTATACTGTATTTTCATACAAAGACGTTTTGTCACCACAGGTGTTCAAATCAAAGCATTATAATTCCCTGTTCAAACTATTTGTTTGGATCGGATCCAACTAAAATCCTAAAGTGTGACGTCACTGAAAGTGTTTGAAATTAAAACTTACCTTCATAGGTTGATAGAGGTTCACATGATGCATGACTAAATGGTTCACACGGAAACACATTTTGGTGTTAATTTATGGAGAATAAAAGTGTAGGGTGAACATTGAAATGTGTAAATGCAAGTGGACGACATTTAAAAGAGTTCGGGTGTCACAAAAAAACATCTTCAGATTGGCTCAACCCCCATTCAGTATTTTGCTTCTTTCATTGAGGGTAATAAGGAGAAGACAAACAATTGACAAATTTGGTTGCGTTGGAATGTGGCTTGTAAGTTAACACAAGTAAAATTGATCCTGGCGCAGACAGCTGTAAGGTTTGGGCACTGAAATGCGTGCCGCCTGGCTGTGATTTTCCATGAACAGTTTCCAAGGATAAGTGAACCCAGATCAAATCTCTGAAACCATTCTTGAAATCCATGGCCAAATAGAAAGGACACAATGTTTCTTGTACCTGTTCCAATAAAGTTTAGGAATTGAGAGGATGTGACTTAAGTATGTTGGATTTAATCGCAAACATGTGTCGTTGTTGGAAATACAAACATAAGGTTACCAACCCTCACATACGAGCATCGTAAATAGTGACACACCTTCTTTTTTAAGCCAATCAGAACATCGCATCGTACTGAGTAATCAAAACTGTAATGTACACTGCACAGTCTGAGGATGTGCTGGTATGATTGTATGCAGGTATTGAACTTAGGCATGTCTGCTAGACAGTTAGTTGATAAAATACAGCAAATTAAATCAAGGGCTTGAATGATGGGGGAAGGGGCAGGGGGATTGCAAAGTTGAAATGATCCAAGTGTCATTACTTAATGTATTGTTTTGTGTATGTCAATAACAGTACAGTGATCATATTTTGGTTAAGTTTCACGATTGTTCAGGCATGATGTTCTAATTGTTATCCTACTTAAGCTTCAAGGGCGATATCAATTTATTTTATTCACGATATATCGCCCACAATATATCGCGTTATTCGATATAATCGCGATTAATGAAATTTTACATCATCAGTCTTAAAAATCCAAGTGAAAGTTGTAGAAGAGACAGTTGTAGCATAAGAGAGGTGTTCTTATGACCTTTTCTTCTTGTTTTACACCAAACCTATGCGGTGCAAGATGTCTCAGCTAGCAAATACATTGCGATATATCAATATAACGCGATTATCGCGATATATCTCGATATTTTGATTAAAACCAAATCCATCCGATATCGAAATCGTGTCCAAATTAGTATCGCTATATTCGATAATACCGTGAAATCGCCCAAGCTTAATCCTACTCTAGGTGTCCGATTTCTTTGCCCTTGGAACAGTTGTGATTATATCCTAACAGTGTAATTGAAAGCTTGCACCATGTGTACGTGCGGCCCTTCATGTTTGTCAGCCATGAAACTCCATAAAATATTCCCTTTTTATTTTTCAAGGACCAAATATCATGCCTGCTTTTAGCTGTGCTTGTTTTGTCTGAGTAAAGAGGGATTTCTGAGGTTGTTGTCCTCCATGGGACTGACTCCCTTTTCTTCTAAAAATTGAATACCTTGTCATTACTGTACTTGTGGACAAGGAATACAATCAAAATGACAGCTGCACAGAATACTTCTACCAGGACTAGCAAACTCACATTTAATCACCCATTAAAAAAGCTTTCCGGTTCTGTGTTTGGGCTGTCGGATTGTCAGCAAGTTAAAATACAATGGTATGTTTATTGTGGATGAAAAAACAACAGTCGAGAAGTAGTTGTGTTTTCTTCAAGATACAAACTATCACTTTAGAGTGAAGTTATTCAGTTCAGTTCCTAGTAGTAGTAGACGAGAAGAGATGAATAAAAAGGTCGATAGCGAATCTCAAAGGTTGAGCTGTGAAAAAAAAAAGAGTCAAGAAGTAGTTATGTTTTCTTCAAGGTAGAAAATGGACACTTTAAAGTGAAGATGAAAGTTATTCAGTTGAGTTACTAGACAAGAAGAGATGAATGATTGAATTGACCTGTTCCAGGGCTGAAGGTAACGCCACACATCCTGCCAATATCCCATGCAAAAGATAGTTTCCCGTTCTGCTACAGGTACACATTAAATCAACCTTGTTTGATGTAATTTGAGACATAACATCCTGTTTGTAAAGGCTATGGAAATTCGGCCAATAGAAGAAAAAAAACTTCTCTGTGGTTGGAGCGCTTAAATACATGCAGGCGTTTGATTTTGATTATTAAGCGGGTTCTAGGCCCTAGCGGGTTCATAAACTTTTGAATTTCTGACTGGAATTGAAGACTAGTGTTACTGGTACCATGTTATTATTTAAGCATCAGTATTTTTAAAGATTCTTTTTCGCTAAAAAGTCTTGCAAAAAGGGTGGTCTCGACTTATCTAGGGACTTCAAAAACAATTTGTCAGATGTCTCAAAAATTGCAAGTTGACAGGCAGGTCACAAATCTGAGAGAGTAGACAGTTAACTGCAAGTGTACCTGTGGGAAAAACATTCGGCAATTGAAACAAAAATTGAGTCACCATGACTAAGCCCCCAGGACTAGTTATACTAGTAATAGTAAATGTCTTATGCGGTCAATGCCAAAAGGAAAACTGTCAGTTAATCAAAAAACTAAATTCATAACAATTATTTGGTTTCATTGTTTACACTTTTGCTTTTTTATTTTAAACCTAAAAAGGAAGTTGCTTGCACTGCTGTCTCATAAGCTAATTTAATCCTGAGTCCAACGTCCTACGTGCGAGGCTAACTGTATAGAAAGAAAGAAAAAACCTGCTGGGCCGTGGCCAGGCAGGGTTTTGCATACACAGACAACAGAGGTCAGTACACCAGACTGTAACCTGCATTATATACATAACCTTTTGTGTATGTATGCCAGTGCGTGTATGCTGCGCAATGGAAAATTCCACTCCATATTGTGCATGAGCTTAGGTTCACACGCACAGCAGGTTTCCCTCTGCTCTGCCAGAAGCTATGTTAATTTTATCACAACCAGAACGTGCCAATATTTTACTCTAATTGCCATGGCCAAAAAAGGGAAGTTGTGTTTTGTCTCTGCACTTTTCTTGCTCCAGTCCTAGATATTTCTAATTGTCTCTGAGGTGTAAATTGGGTTTGTAGTTTACAGCCCTGATACTTCGGCTTTTAAGGGGCACGGCAGTTTTGCCTTGACTTTTTGTAAAAATTTAGGGCACCAAGGCAATTTTCAAAAATTTGGAAGGGCATCACGGCAATCGTAAAAAGTTGCGAAGGGCACGACGGCAGTTTGAAAAAAAAAAAACTCTGAGTTGCCTGTAAAAAATAGTTCTTCAAATTTTTCCATTTTCTAACTGTTACCCAATGAAAAAAGAAAGCATTCATCTAACTCAACAAAATAAAGAACAACTACTTACAATACACAATAAATAATTTTTGTTCATACGTAATCCTACTATTGGTCATGCACGTTGTGTAGTTTTTCGTAGAGACGCTAAAATTCCCACGTAACTGCTCCATTTTGACACGATGTTGACAGAATAAATGCATGCGGTGCGCGACGACTATGCTGTACATGATGGTTCATCACATGTACCAAGCATGGGGAAAACCACTATCCCAGCATGCACAGCACGTCGAGTCTTTGTCTCAAGGCGTTTAACGTTGGTTCGCGTAATTTTACCACTAGAGGGCGTTTAATCTCATGCTATCGTGTTCAGAAACGCCCTCTAGCGTTCGATGTTTCGAGTATTTTTTTGTCGCACGCAAAGAACAAAGACTAACGGGCCTCAAATCTGCTGTTGTGCCTTACGTGCGTGAAATTGGGGTCTATTTCGCTGCGTGAAATTTACACAGACATCGGGACTTTTTGGCTTATTTTCGAACTTTGACAACGTTGAATATAATTTTTTTTCGGGAGGAAGGGCACGGCGGCAATGATAAGAAAAGGGCACGGCAATCATTGCCTTGAAAAATTGGGTTTTTTTTTTTGAAGGGCATTGCGGCAAACGGTAGGGGCAACGACGGCAATTGCCGTCGTTGCCGTCGTGAAGTATCAGGGCTGAGTTTACTCTGTCCTCAAATTGACCCCCACTATGTAGACAGGGTGTGTTTAGGGTATCTGTAGGTGGGATGGGGTGGTGGAGAGGTCATGCTAATGAGTAAATTGGGTGGAAAAGGAATTTACAACATCTTTGGTTTTATTAAATCGAACACTCTGGTTTCGGAACCTGATGACAGATTAGGATGTGCTGATTTATTTTTCCCTTTCAACGAGCAATTCAAGGTGTCGGTATTGCTTTTTATTCTTCGTATCTTATACATATAAATAAATTATCAATATCGCCTTGGTTACGGTCAAAATCCTCTGCTTTAACCCCAGCAGATGTTCATTAAAATACAGTTTTGAGAAAAAATATTGTGGTTGATAATATTTTTATGGAACAGATGCTGTTTGTTATTTTCTAAAGAGACAAAAAATAAAGATATCATTGTTTTATTTGTTGTAATCAGCTCCAGATAAAATCTCATTTATTTCCTAACTCCCAGTGGAGGGAAAACACCTACACTATACCCAGCCACCAATAACAAATATGCTCTATGCATTTCATGAATAAATGGGGGTGAATTTGTGATTTTATTTTTCGATCAAAGGAAAGAATTTGTCCGCAAACAATTCTGTTGACACAATTGCACTGGGTTTTCTTTACTCGCCGGGTCAGCAGTGTTGGTTTTTCGTCAAGTCATTTTTATTTAGTTAGTTACTTTACATAAAAGGGTATCCAGGGTGTATTGACTTCTGAGAAACTATTTTATAAAGCGGATAGGCTCTTGTAGTCAAATGTTTGCTTCAAGTAAAACTTAATTTGCATTTTTCCTTCTCCTGGTCATAAATTTATGTACATTTTGTGTTTAGGAGAATTAGCTGAAGGATCTATGGTAGAAATCAAATAAAGTAGTTAACTGACCTGATGTTTCAACCCTAGCAGATTCTTCCTTGAAACCTTCGAGAAACACTTTGCTTGGGTTGGTGAAGAATAGAAATGATTAGAAGCAATTTTGTTTTATGGATTGATTTTTTTCTGATTACATACTGCTTTTTGGTAGAGTCAACTCAAAAACAGGAAGGTATGCAAATTGGTTGTCAATCTTAAAATTAATGGCAACAAAAACCGTTGGTAAGAAGTCTGCAGCAGCTTTGGACAGTATACAACATTTTGAGAAATATTTCACTTCACAGAGTAAAGGGGTTTAGGTAAAAGATGTAAGTTTTTATGCCCCAAAATTTGATCGAAGCGTTATTGCAGTAGGAAAGATTTAAAAACCCAAAAGGCATACTTAGCTTTTAAAACCCACAATCTGTGTTATCATGTAACCCAATTTGCACAAGTCATTAATGCTGATAACATTATTGATTGCAAATGATTTACACAAGTTCTTTCCCAGATGACGGATTTAACCACGTTTTAAAAATCCATAAAGGCTACAGATGGTTCTATGCAAAAGCAATCACGCGCTTCCTTATGAATGCACCTCATTTACAGACCATGAGTATTTTATAGTAAGAAATGACGAACCATGCAGTTCAGACCCCAATTAAACATTTTAATCATGGGGATCTAAATGTTTCTGACATGCTGTCCCTTTCAGTTACAGATTATTTTTGGTGCAAAGTTTTCTGAAAAAGTGGTGACATAAATTTCCGTATTATTTTGATTTGTATAAAGTACAGTTAGACACTAGTTCCACTTCAGTAAAAGAAACTACTTCTCCACTCAACCAAAAAGGTTTGAAGTCTTATACAAAACCTAACAGAGCTCCTTGGTGGGCCTATACTGCTGGACTCTGGACAGCTGTCCAGTGAATATTTCGGTCAGTGGAGAAACCTTCCAAGATGGCTTTCAAGTGTTTAGTAGTTGGGGAGCCACAGGTGAGATTGCCAATCACAATCTCTTTTATTATGTTGAGCAGAAGTTACTTCTCTGCCAAACAATGGATGGAATTCCAGCTATGCCATACGCATGCTTTGCTTTCATTCTTTCATTCTCATTTGGAATTCTTGCAAGGGCGTTGATGTTAATATACTTTTTTTCTCCGAGTTTTTTTTTTTTTTTGTGCTTGGTAGTGTGCCAAAAATAATCTGGATTGCTTCCTACTCTGTGACAGGGAAATCCTATCCTGGTATTTGAAGTACTCTAAACATTGTACCAAATGTTTTGTTTTAAAGGCGTACAGTTTGGGAAGTTCAGAGAAATATTCTATCCTGGTATTTGAAGTACTCTAAAACATTGTACTAAATGTTTTGTTTTAAAGGCGTACAGTTTGGGAAGTTCAGAGAAATATAGGATCAAAGATTTGTTAAATGAAATGATTTAGGCCTTGGTGCCCCTTCAAAATGTTCCCATAATTGTTGAGGTTTTCCGATAGCTTTGCCCTCTCAAAGATGATATACAAGGCCTGATGACTTGTATGGATCATTACTTTGTTTTTGCCTGAATTCCTGTAATTTTGAGGCAAATTTTGGGGTCTGGATCCCTCTTTGCTCGCTTACTCGTTTTATAAAGCCCAAAGGATGTTTCCAAGGAGTGAAATGAATATACAGTAGTACTCCAGAAATAAATCTTGAGCTGTTCTTTAAAGGCATAGACCATGCCTTCATTATGCTGATCTACAGACTTTATGCTAACAGACCTCGTGATCAATGGTCTACATGGATGTCTATTTCTACTGACCTCCTTCTTACCTCTTGATGCTGATGGAATGAAAAACATTCAACAATATTTCCTCGTTGCGTATTCCACTGACAATAAGATTGGCACAAATGTGGTGGGCTAGAGTGTGACCAGGCTGAGTCGTGCTTTTTTAGTATTTCCTCAAACAAATGTAAAAAATTAGAAGAGTTACAAAGCCAAGGACTAAGAAAACAAATGGACTGTGAAATGATTGTTGACATCGTTTGAAAAAGTAAACATGCAAAAAAAAAGTAATTACTATAAAATAAGGGAATGAGAAATTTCAAACTTCATCTGAATTCAGACTGTTTTTCGTTGTTGTATGGCTGGCTAAAAACAGATCTAGTTCTTTCTAGTGGTGAGGATACTGTTCCTGAACGTTCCTTGAATTCTGTAGCTCCCGGGTCACCGAAAGGTGAAAATACCTCTAGATCCAAGTTTCAGATCTTTGTGTAACCTGTGACGCTCATCCTTTGTAAATCATTAAGGTGACCATACAGTTCAAACAAAACTAACCCATTTTGATTATTTCTCCTGGAAAAATACCGGCCTAAAAAAACATATTTACATAAGAATTGACGCTGGGATTTTTGTTCGTATGGGTCGATGTCTATATTTGGTATTTGAGAAAATATTTAATGGAAGTTGGCTGTGATCACTAGAAGTGTCGTCTGACTGACTTGTTAATATTAACCTTTAGGAGGATGTGCATTTATCAGTCATTCTTATTGTGTTGGGGGTTTTGTACACTTGCGTCACTGAGTTTGAACTCTGCTTGACTGGTACCACTTTGTTTATTCTTTGTAAGTGTAGACGCACCAACTATTTACGTAGAACGACCAGCAGATGTCTGTGTTCGACCGTCATATGCTTAGTTATTGATTGACCAATCGCGTCAAGGATTGGACTTCGACCTCATTTGCATGTGAAAAGGGCAACCTTTTGATTGGTTCTGGTTCCCTTTCATTGATCGGGCTTATTTGCATGTGTTTGTAAATACAGCATGTTGGGTCTCGTGCTTTTTAGTATACTTAAGTTCAGTGTGGTTATAGTACGGATATTTTTGATCAATCTTCCAACACATCATCACCTAGAATTAATTTCCAGTTACTTGTGGAATATTCTCTGAAAATCGAACAGTGAGTATAACATTATTAAAACAGATCGTTGTAAGATGCACTCCATTGTTGTTACTGTTTTGGTTGATAACTGGCCAATGACCGAATGTGGTTTTGATGGCAAAAACGCACTCCCGGTCAAGGTGGGCCTTCATTACTTATCCAAATGCATTTATCCAGTTTTGATATATTTTGAAACGCTTAAAAGTACAGTGAGTAATTTACAAGCCATTTTTTCCACCATATTTTTAATATCCTACAAAAGGCATAATTGATCGTTTAGTTTGATTATGTTTTCTTTTCTGCTTTATGTCCATCTGAACTCTTCCAAGTGAAACAAAATGACCGTTTTCTAAACCAGTACGATGTTTTGGTTAAAAGTACTGTAAGTGAGTAATTTAAAAGCCATTTTTCACCATATTTTTAATATCCTACAAAAGGCATAATTGATCATGTAGTTTGATTCTGTTTTCTTTTCTGCTTAATGTCCATCTGAACTCTTCCAAGTGAAACAAAATGACCGTTTTCTAAACCAGTACGATGTTTTGGTTATGACTGAGGGATACTGAAGAATGACTCATTGAGAGATTCATCTATGCCCATATAAGGCAAACTCAGAATCAACCAATGGCTTGGATGATTTTTGCAAGCTGGTGCGATGATTGGTTGATGCTGTTGAACACCTGATGTTGACAAGGGACAGGAAAAGTTGTGATTCAATCTAGGTCACAGGCAACATTTTACGAATACTAATTCCAGATGGTTCGTCCACATCTGCGCTCGCATGCCCGCAAACCAAACCCATGGCAAAATGACTGGAAATGGTACAGAGTGATCCCGATCTTGTAAGAAAATAATTATGCAAGACATGTGTTGGTAACAGCTACTAACTCTCCATGATTCTGCAGATAGTGAATTTCCCTGAAAACAACCAATCTTTCTATTTTCTAAACAAACATATTTCCCTGATTGTGGAAACTTTTTCATATCATGCTGAATGTAATTCTAAGTTACTCCCTGACTGTTGTACACAGCCTTTCTGAATGCAAGATTCAAATTTTGGCAGCTCTGAATTCATTGAACCACACATAGTAATCACACTCCTGAGTTCCTGAGTTTGAAAAACAAACTGAGGTACAACTATTTCAATGCACAAATCAGCCATCCAAGTTGTTTTTATCACAAAGAGAAACATGCATTGTGCTCACTTTCCTGCCCGATACAATTATTCTCTGAAACGAAAGGAGAAAGCAACCCCTGTCCTTTCTTAGCCAAGTGTAAGAAATGCTTCACAACCAAATTTGTTGTGAGTGTAAGATCTTTTTAGGGTACTCATCGATGCGTTGTTGGAAACTACGGGGAGTATCTCATTGGTTGTGATTTTGGATGTTTGTGGACATAACCCTTTCCACAAATAGTATGTCTTTTGTTCCTCCTTAATCACCCAAGATCAAAGACTGAGGAACAAACATACTGTTTTCATTCATGGACGGTGCAGATCGCAGGTGCCTTGAATTTTCTGTGTAGGTTCAGGGGGTCTGGATGTTATAGTCCTGTTGGTGATTCAGTGAATTCCCAGAGCAGCGTTCGTCTTAATAGCCAGGAAGTTTGCCGTGGGTTCGCTGAATGGCTGGTCCTCACTTTGACCGATCCTTGCCCTTGACACTGTCAGACACTTTTTGATACATCCCTTTGTTTCTAGCTTAAGGTGACAGTGGTGTTCATCTGGCTTAATTTGTAACAAAACCAAGATGTCGCTGATCTGTAATTAACTTAAAATGCGGTTGCCCACTTGGGAAATGCGGTTGGGGGTTGGTTGTGGGATTAGTCTCCAGGTGAGATTCGGCTCATTTAGGGAAGCGGATGACCAGTAAGTGGGGATTATTATTTGTTTCCCCATGAGATCCTGTAGGAAATGGCTTGATCATAAGCTGTCAGGGTTATTCAGGGGACGTTGAAAACTGGTAACACAAGCTTGAAAGGGGGGGGGGGTGAGCAGAGTGGTCATCTTCTAGAAAATTATTTTAAATTGTGTGACATTTTTTGAGTATTTGAATTGATAATTGACCTCTGAAATTGAGCAAATGGAGGATTATATATTTTTTTGTTGGTTTAGCTGGCTTCCATAGTCCAACAGACCTTTCTGATCAAAATCTTTAAAAACTTCCTTGGTTTAAAAATAAACAAACTAAAAAGACCTGAAAAAAATCCTGTAAACTTGCATCTTCAAACTCTACTTACTAACTGTTTGTTTTGAAATGTTATCAAACGCCTTTGTTCATTTAGCAAATTACCAACAAAACCTCCATATGGCAGAAATGAAAGCTGAAATATTTCACCTGTTTCCAAATGGAATGATCCCGTGTAGGTCACACTGTATTGGATAGAACCTAAATATGCAAAGTCAGCAGGCGTCCACCAGTAAAACTAATCTATTTGCCAGAATTGTTGATAGTCCCACAATAATATGACAACCAATTTTAGACAACCAGTTTTTGAAAAAAGTGTATAGGATTATGAAAAATTTGAACTAAATTGGGAGAATGAAATTCTGATTTTGCATTATGAGCAAGTAGAAATAATGCATGTGATCAACTTAAAATGGAAAATTCCAATGTAATTAATTAATCTATTTGCAGTATTTTTAAAATAATTTATTCTGAAACTTTGAACGTTGGACTTCAGGAATTGAGTTCCTGAAACAAAGAACAGATTGACAAAATATATCTAGGACAGGTCACAGTCAAAAGTTTGTCTGGATGATACCACCAGGAATCTTTCTTAGTCACTTTGGGTGCCTTGCTCAATGAACTTCAGTGTGCGAGAAAGGTTATGTATGGTCCTTAGGGATGCTAGAGTTCACGACCCAGGCTGATCCATCGAGTGCTTACAGAAGCATTATAAAGTTTTTAACTCTGAAAACGAAGAAATATAGCCTGGTTTATGAAAGCAAATGTTTCTCTGCTTGAGTTAGGCTAAGAGGAAGTGAGGTAATGGTAAAAAGGCTACAAAAGTCAGTCCAAATCCCAAGGTGGACTGGCTGGATGGTGACCGGAGTTTTACCTGTGCTAGCTGCCGGACCATATGGGACACACTGGGTCTTGTCTGCTTTTTAGAAAGAGGCGAAAACCAAATCAACCCACTTCCGTAACTTTCTTTCTTCCTGTTGTTAGTGCCTGTGTGTGCGTATACTTCACCCTGTTTCGCTTGAACACTTTTTATTTCCACTAGGAAAGCAACGATATGGACAACCGTTTTGTCGACGACGGGACGACCAACAACGGCACGACCAAAGCTGCACTGGCGGTAAAGGCACCCGCATGAAATCTTGCCCGTTTATTTTGCCGGTTTACTTTGCCCTTTCTCTTTTCCCGTTTTAATTGAGGGTTCTGACTGATTGTGATCAAACTATCTGTGTTCGATTGTCAAGCTACAACAACAAGCCATCCCCTCAATTTTTCGTTGTTTTATTTTGTGGTTTATGTTCTTTTCTTTTAAAAAACGCTGCATGAAATATGTGTTGGTAGTTTATTGTTTTACTGCGTAGCCAGATGTAGCGGACGTACATGTACCAGGCGAAGCCAACCATGTTTGTCTAGTCTAGATTTGTGCATAAAATTATTTTTGGTAGTTTTAATTACCTGTGATGCATGCTGTACAGTTTTCCTCCAAAGTAGAAATGTATTATGTCTGTAGGTTAATACAAAGTTTTTGTTTGTACACAGACTGTGTAAATATATGTTCAACTTTTGCATGAATTGTGAGCTGCAGGTGTTGGGTTGTTGCTGTATTTGTAAACCCCTTCATTTGTTCACTTTTTCTCCCCGAAAAAAAAAAAAGAGCAGCATTTAAACAATTTTAATATTTTTGTTTCCTTAGTCTTCTTTGTTTGTAGTACAAATCATATTGGATTGCATGCACGCTGCAGCCAATATCTCTTATTTAAAATGAGTTGAGAGGTTTACTATCTCTCTTGCCCTTATACCAGTCCCTAAATACTGTTTGAAAGCTTAGTGTCAAAACTTGTCTTGTCCCCCTGTGCTCTCTTTCTGACCCCTCCCTAAAACCCATGTGTGGGCAGCATTCGTATCACTTGTTGCAACTGGCGCTTTGTAGAACTTGCTGTGGAAGCATGTTGGGGCGGGGGTCTGAAGGGATTGGTGAGATCCTTAAAATGCTATCAGACAGTTTTTGTTTGATTATAAATTTTTTAAATTTTTTTTTTAAAGAAGGCTGCATTTACAAAATTTTGCATCTGTTATGTACTTTGCATAATTTTGTTGTGCTGTGCAACTCATCAATGAAATTGGGTCCCAATGTACTATATGTAGGTTGCATTGCTAAGCAATGGGAGATTTTTGGACGTTCCTTTTGACTGTTCTTGTTAGTAGTGTGCGTGCTTAGACCTTTGCGCACAATATAGAGAGTGCAGGAACGCTCAGACCCACAAAAAAAGAACCATTATGTCTGCTGCTGCCAGCGTCTCAAAAATCTCATATGCAAAAATGTGTCTTCCCATTTCTTGTTTTTCTTCCGCACCTGAAGTTGACCCTTTCCCCCTCCCGATTTGCCTTCATAGAACCACGTTGCATTAGTCAACGATGACAGCCCACACAAGACTAAGGTGGATTCTTCCAACACGGACGAGAACCAGGAACGTGGCAACTGGTCCAACCATCTTGACTTCATGCTCTCCTGCGTTAGCTATGCGGTTGGTCTCGGCAACGTCTGGAGATTTCCGTACCTTTGCTTTAGCAATGGAGGAGGTGAGTCGAAAAAATTTTGTTTTTTTGTTTCCCTGTATGTTTTTGTTGTCTCAGAATTTTTTTCAATGCCCCAAATTTGCGCTTTCCCTTCAGCTGCCTGGGCTCAATTTTCATAAAGCCTGTAATCACAAAAACTTGCTACGTACAGAAAGGTAAATTGCTTAAAGGAACACGTTGCCTTGGATCGGACGAGTTGGTCAAAACAAAAGCGTTTGTAACCGTTTTTTATAAAATGCATATGGTTGGAAAGATGTTTTAAAAGTAGAATACAATGATCCACACAAGTTTGCCTCGAAATTGCGTGGTTTTCCTTCTACTGTGCGAACTAACATGGTCGGCCATTTATGGGAGTCAAAATTTTGACCCCCATAAATGGCTGACGTGTTAGTCGACGAGGTAAAAGGAAAGTCGCGCAATTTCGAGGCATGTTTGTGTGGATCATTGTATTCTACTTTAACAACATCTTTCTACCCATATGCATTTTATAAAAAACGGTTACAAACGCTTTTCAAAGACCAACTCGACCGATCCAAGGCAACGTGTTTCTTTAACAGAAGCAGGTAACCAGACAAAGTTTCACTAAGTTCACATTATTGTGACTGGTGCCCCACTCAGTTTTGCTTAGCTAAGAAAATTGCTGAGCAGTCATTTCTGCTTAAAACAGCTTTATGAAATTGAACCCAGTGGTATTTTGGCTCAGAACAAGAGCTGTCCATATCCAGTAGAAATCTTCAGCATTGCAGGTTACCAGCCTAACTGTTAAATCATCTACATGTATTGTTGTTAGTGAAAGGTTCCTGCACTCCTCAGTAAGGGGGTAAATTAAAAATCTTTTCTGTTTATGTACCTACTTCATAAAATAGATCACTTGTAAGAAAGTACAAATAAAATAGCTCCTTGTTTATTTGTGATAAACCCAAGCCTTGATCCACTTAAGTTTGTTTGGAGTCAGGATCAAGGGTTACAATTTTCTCCACTAATTTGATTAGACATCGAGTTATGCAGACTTCCTTGAAGTTAAAAGAAAAATAGCAAGCAAAGTAAATATCAAGTGGTTTCCATAGCCTTAAAATCAGGGTGAAATAATTAACAAATTAACATTTTACTTGAACTTGAAATTCAAGTTTGTAGACCAAGGTTTTCAATTTTACTTTAACTATATCTGGTTTTAGACCAAGGTTTTCTAAATATTAGAAGGGTTTTTAACCATCCACTTTAGGGTTAAAAACAGCATGCATTCTGTCCACATACACATACGATAGTTTCCTCCATTAATAATGTTTTCATAAAGTTCACCGAAACAACCTTGATTTACAAAAAAAAAAAAACACACAAGTTTCCTTTGGCTAGTGCGACCTTTACGTAGGGGTCACGGACATTCATTTAGAAAACCAGCTGTTGGTCTCCAGTCCCATGTCCTTACTGGTTGCATACGGGCGCCAGGTTGGCTACTTTACCCTCTGTAGATGTTCATGGTGGTCAACTTTGAAGGCAGCTTTCTGCCAATTTGTATCAACTGTAATTTTAAGAAAAACACAGAAATATCAGAAATATTAAAATGAATAATAAATAAGGCATTTTTGTCAGCATGCAGCCTAAATCCTCGCATCATCTTCTCCTGTGTCACTCCTTATAAAAAAAATTCAGACTCTACCAGTGGAAAGCACGACACTGTTATCTATAAGCAATTGTTATCTCGGCCTGCCTGCCCAAGCCTTTCTGAATCATTCATTTTTGGCAATTGGATATAGAAAGATTTGGGACCAGTACAAGTTTTGTGTGGAAATAATAAAATTTGAAGGGAGCTCTATGAAGTAAATTTAGTTTGGTTGGAAAAAACATAAAAAACATTGAGAGAATAAAGAGAGAAACAGATGAAAGTTGCTTAACCAAACCAAAGTTCATTTGCCTCGCTGAAGGACAAAGTAACCCTTAACACCATTTTATGTAAATTTGTTTGTTTTTATTTTTTTATTCAGTGCTCAAAACACTTTTGAAACATCATGGTCATTGTCCATCTGTCAGCGCAATGTTTTGCCATGATAGTTTGTATTGATATTTTAGGTACATCCATGAAAAAAGGGTCTTTCAACTTAATTTTCTTATCCCAAGAAATCAGGCTTCCTGAGTCTTTCATCCAGAACGGAAACCATTATCTGTATTTCCCGCTATCTGGATCTCCCATGTCTGCATTCATAAGGCGCTTCTTGTAAAGGTTAGGATTCTGGAGCTGCCTCTGCATCTTTTTCCCAGATTAGGGTTAATCTAGCGGACTGGAATTTGAGATCCCTATTATACAAGTTGAGTGATCCCTGCCATCGGGGAACCAAAAACTGCAACTGAAATGCCGACTGACTGAAACATCAGTTTGTCAATCTGTGGCCTAATTTGTTAATCATCAGGGATTCAGACAGACTCTTGACAAATGGTGTCAAAATTTGCTGTTAATTGATACTTGGCATTGGTGTATGGATGCAATGAGATATTAACATTGCGTTCAGTTTCAACATACTGCTGGAAAGACACCCAGATATGGTTGCTGATTGTTAAATGAGCCTTTGTGTAGTAACAGCTTTGCGGCTGCTTAGTTGCTCTGTCATTATTTTAACGCACACTTTCGCATGACGTTTAAAACAGCCGGATAGAACTTTGATGGTTTTGAAAAGGAGCTACAAGTAGGTCAAATTTTTGCACTGGCTTTGAATTTCGGTGTGGAAGAGGCACGGCTATTTTCCTCACAGGGGCACTTCTATGAGGAAATTGTAAATTTGTATTAGAACTTTGCAAGGGCACCTCAGCAAAAGCATCCGGGTTAATTTTCAAGGCCAAAATTCATTTCTCAGTCTTTGAGAAATATTTGAGAAAAAGTTTCAAGTCTCTCTTATGAGTACAGTTTTTGTCCAGCAATGATCTAAAGTGCAATGTTTTTTTGAAGAGAGAGAGAGAAATTTACATTGTTTCGACAACTTATTCTTAGCAAACAGTTGAAATTATTCCTTCTGGTAACCTTAGCCACTATGTGGGACAAGCACTGTCATCAATACTGGGGGCCAGTATCGAATGTTGATTTTCTGTCTCTATTCTTCAGAGAGTATCAAGCCTTGGTTTATTATGATCAACCCCTTTGATGAGGTTGTCTCAGACAGACAGACAGACAGACACAAAAAAAGAGAGTAATATTCCTAAGGAATAGAGTTGTCTTTGGAGACCCCTGGAGCAATGTGTGTCCTTTTGACCTCTTCATTGCACCTGTGCGGAAGGTCCCGATGAAATGATTGAACCGACATCCTGTCAAGTTGGTATCCAGAGGGTTCTGTATCCGAGCTACAGATTCCCTCCCCATCAAAGAGAAATATATCCTGAAACAAAAAACTCTCTGGCCTTCTTGTATTTTCAGAGATGGTTTTCGTCCAGCAATTTTGCATGATAGCAATTTTTTTAAGACGTCTTATTTTGTGCATGCTGATTCTACTGAGTATCAACTACTGACTTTTGAGTAGCAACCAGTGCATTTCCCAAGGCATTTTGCATTTTGCTTGTATACAATTGCCTTGTGTATGTGGATTTCTTTTAGGCAGTAGTTTGGGTTAGAAACAAACATAGTACAAATTCCCAAATCTCTCAGAAGTTACTAAAAAGATGTTCAGCACCCACATCTGTAGGGAATCGCCAATTGGGCACATACTGTGGGCACATACTTTGGGCAATTGGCGATTCCCTACAGATGTGGGTGCTGAACATCTTTTTAGTAACTTCTGAGAGATTTGGGAATTTGGGTTAATAAGAAAACCATAACAAACCAGCAACTTCCGATCAGAAGAAAACGTCATTACAAAACTTCTGTGGAGTGGTGTTTTCAGAAGGTAATGTGTGCTTTGGGAAAAGGTCTCTTGAACCTCAGAGGGCGAGCAAATTTTAATTGACTCGGAGACAAATATCCTGGAAAACTTTCTGGAATTCATTTCTGTTCAATGTCGGATATTGTGTGAGTTTCCTTGGCAAAACATTTGCAGGCAATTCTGAGGAACATTAAATTATTCACCTGAAGTTTTTTATTTTTGGACACGCATTGTTAATGTTGGCTAACTGATGATTGGATAATTGTTCATTCAAAACATTAATTAGTTTTAGGATAATTTGTCCGTAATTGATTTTGAGCATCTTCATTATGTGTGCACCAACAGGGTATCATTTTTTTATTAATTCAAGAACTCCAGAATGGTAGAAAAATATGCAGAATAAATGTAATATCGCGCTTGTTTTGTATTATCAGAATGTTGATATAATTGGAGCTGATGTTTCAATTTACTTTGAGTAAAAGTTGGCACCTCAATGGGCCCCTAAATGATTGCTCACTATGTCAGCCAAGTAGACGGCAAGCAAATTAAACACAAGCTACTGTCCACTCTGCACGCAGGCCGAGGCGTGTTGGATTTCATCTCTCCCCCCCCCCCCATCCCCAACTGGCACGTGGTCTTACTTTAGGGCCAGGGATACTCTTACAATGTAAGACAAGCCAGTAGTTTGTTTTGTATTTTTCTATGCCGTGGCTTCAGAGACGTAGGCGATTTGGTATTAGGTATGGTAATGTGGCAGAGTTCACTTGTCGGTGAGGCCTGATGTTTGCATCCATGTAAGGATGAACTCACCTTTATACTCGTTGCATATTTTTCTGCCGCGGTGGTATGCAAGCCACAAGACGTCTCAAGTCTCGAAACCTACTCTTCACACACAATGTGTGCCAGTTAATAGGTCATGAGTAACTATTTGAAATTCCTCAACACCGTTGAAATGTTCTGGATGTGTACAGAGAAAAAAAATCTGCTTCATGTAAAAAAGATTCTCAAAGCTTGATTGTCAAAACTCAACAAAAGATATTATCGGAAAAAAATCTTTTTAAAAAGAAATGAAGGGGGGGGGGAAATAAATAAAAGAAATGCAAACATTAAGTATTTTGTAATTTTTCATTTATGAAAAAAAAAAAAAAAAAAAAACCTTTACACGAGATGGAAATATTCCTGCATATTATGTGAGACTTTTTAATAAGATGATGGATTTTGTTGATAATCATTGTGGGAGTGAATGAAACTGTTGCCGGAAGTCACAAGTATGCAACGTGTCTCGTCAGGGAAATGTGTCATGAAATTTCTTTAAGATTTGACGAGGTCCGGCAGGGAGATTCACGTAAGGGGTTCGTAGCCTGCGGAGGTTCTTCCCAGTCTTAGCAATTTGCTGAATAACCAATCTCCACCTACGGCGATCAGGGAATTCTTGTTTGACAGAACAGGAGAATAATTTTTGTTAGCTCTGCTATTCAGAACCGGGGGAAAAAAGATGAAGGGGAAAATTCCACATTGTCCAAAGATGATTATTGGATGATGACATTGTTACACTTTAAGGTAGGGTCGTAGATTGGTTTTTGTCAACACAATACTGTTTTTTTGGCAAACCTATAAAGAAAAATACAATAAAAAGTCACCAATGTGAAAGTTTCAACTTAATACATTGTACTTGCTGAAGAAAAAAACCCTGTCCCAATTTCTTTTGCAAGCTCGTCAAATCCATCCATATTTAGCATGGTGACAGCGGGTACCGACCACATCTCTGACCGACTCGTACGCGGACGGATACCAGCCCCCAGAAATCTGAGAAATTATTCTTAAATGAATCATTTTTTTCAGATTCACACGTTTTGGGGGTGAACAATTGTTCAAACCATATTGATTACTTCCAAGGGAATCCTTTTACAAAATAGTTTATAAATACTATCAACAGCTGCAGTGCTTCTCACCATGTAAGTTTTAATGGTGATTAATTTTTGTGGAATTTAGCAATCTATAACCCTGAATTTTTGACGCATATTTTTTGATATCTTGGGTTACGATTTCTATTTTTTTTCCTATTTTTTTCTATTGCCACTTGAATGTTTTTTTAAAAAATATGTCATTCATGTGTTTTGCTCATGCAGCCATATTTCACAGTTTCAGATCGATTCAAAATCTTACTCACCCCATGACACATCATGGCAGATGATTCATGTCAAATTACGACAACTTGTAAAATTTTTGAAAATAATTGAAAATCTGGAATGAATTAAGTTACAACAGGCACAGGATGGTTCCAGAGTTTTTTTCCTAAGTCCTAAGGAAGTATTTGGCTAGGATTTGTGCCGTAGGATGTACACCATGGTACACACAGTCATTTACAGGGATATCTTTCGCCCAGAATGTTGCTAAAAAAGGAATTATTTTATGATTCCCAAAACTGCAGTCAACTTCAGTGATACGTTTGACCCCGAATGTTGCCAAAAATGGATTTGTTTTATGATTCCCCAAACTGCCAATACATAAAACATCATTACTCGTGATCGTCTCGTGACATAGCAAAATGTTCTCTGTCAATGGAGGATTCACTGGGGAGTCGCTGAAGAGCAAACATGAAGACAGACTAAATCTCTTAAGCGTCCGGCCACACAGACAAATAACTCACTCTGGGATTTGACCTGTCTGTCGCATTCTTCACAAGAATTTTGTGTGGGTGTACAATAAGAAAAGGGCTTATTGACAATAAGCGGGGCATTAGTACATGTTGCCTCCCTGGTTTTTCTAAGAACATCCTGATTTCAGGGTTCTCTACCTAGATTGAAAGGGGGAGGCAGGGAGGATTGAGGGGGCCAAAGGCTTGAGGGGGCAGGTACATTGAAGGTGACTCTGGTGTTATGAAGTTACTTTCCTTGTCTTGCCTTGATGAATCTAATGGGCAATATTGATGCAAATAACAAAAGGCAGCAGGAAATTTTGATGATAAGGTATTTTTGGTCAAGTCAATTCGTGTTCAAATTTTGTGGTTCAAGAATTTAACCTTTTTTTTTTTTAGTCCCATAATTTTTCTGTTAGTGTAAAATTTTACATGAATGAAGCAATCCTTGAGAATTTATTATTTTTATGATCTACTTTCATTTTCCATGGTCAGGAATGTGAACCTGCTCTGTGTATGGGGGAAAACAAGAACCAAATAAATAAATAAACATTGATGCTCAAGGTTTTGGCGAGAGGCCAAGCATTAAGGGTGATTATTGATTGATTGAAAAGATACATTGTGAACTGACAAAAGGAACAAAGGACATTGCATCCAGCCTCTCACAGCATGCTAAAAGACAGTATGGGTTACATTAAAGGAACACATTGCCTTGGATCGGACGAGTTGGTCTATGAAAAGCGTTTGAAACCGTTTGTTATGAAATGCATATGGTTAGAAAGATGTTTTAAAAAGTAGAATATAATGATCCACACAAGTATCACTCAAAGTTGTACGGTTTTCATTTTACGTCGCGAACTAACACGGTCAGCCATTTATTTTGACTCCCATAAATGGCCGACCGGGTTTGTCGACGAGGTAAAACGAAAACCACGCAATTTCAAGGCATATTTGTGTAGATCATTGTATTCTACTTTTGCAACATCTTTCTAACCACATCGATTTTATAACAAACGGTTACAGGACGCTTTTCAAAGACTTACTCGACCGATCCACGGCAACGTGTTCCTTTAACGGTCTGTAAAAAATACCACAGACCTTGTTACAATTTCATAGAAGCTTTGCTGAGCATAAACATCTTGCCAATAATTTGTTCAAGTTCAATAATTTTCCGCAGAACCTGAGTTTAATCCCTAAAGAAAATCCATCGTTTTGGAAGAGTGCATTTTAGATGTTTGGTGCCTCCTTCATATTATTTGTCTCCCATCAATCACACAGTTTCAGTAAACACAAATTCATCAACAGTTGAAACCGTGGAGTGAGCATTTCTGTTTGGTTCCTATTTTCCTAATTGTATCATCACCATTGTAAACCTCTGTTGTGGTTACATCGCTTCGTTTGGTACACCCGCTTGAAAGTTTGCCAACGTTGTTGCTTGTTTGGACATTGTTGCTTAAAAAAATATAAAGTTACGGCAGCAAGGTTTGGCAGTGTTATCCCTAAATTCCAGTTGGGACAGTCAAAATGCTCTCTGAGTGGTTCTGGACGGCTAGTGAAGTGTAAAGAAGCATACCTAATTCATTGAAGTATGGACAAATGAAAAGCTGGTTGTACCTCTAAAATGACAAGTTGGTAGGTTTTTGTTTTGATTAAAGACACATAGAATTCAGAAAAAGAACCAGTAAAGCCTACTTTAAACATGTGATACTTATTATGTACGTTTTTTACAATAATAATATTTAGTATTATTTGATATTTTTTGTACTGCACAAGCATCCAAAATTTCGGATTGTATGCTTTAGGCCTATAGCTCTAAGCATGGAGGTTGGATTGCTCTTAAGTTTGTGCTTAACCAGCAGAATTGACATTAGTATTTAACCTGTGATGTAATATGTTTACAAAGAACCCCCAAGCTTCGACTTCCTGCTGGCAGGATTTGTACACTTGTAGTTTTCTTCCATGCAGGAATGTCAACACCATACATTTTGTATAGCATTTCATTGTGAAGAAACTCCGCCCTCAAAACTTCTTCATTTTAAATTATTACCATTCATGATTTTATGGTAATGAGGATTCAAACAGCGCAACATTTCTCTCTGGGCCCAAATTTTAGAAAATTCTGCTTAGCAAATTCCTTTGCTGAGCAAGAAATTAAGAAATATATTATTGTGGCTGGGTGGTAGCTATTATTGCTAAGCAAGAGTTTTCAGTACTTTTCTTTCGGCTGACATTCTTTGTTAAATTGGGCCTAGTGTAGTATCTTGCCTGCCAGAAAAAGGCTATGAAAAACTCTTCTTCAGTCCTTATGCAAAGAATTAAGGATCGGGTGGCCACCCAGTACATTGGCTTCTGAGTTATTAAAGAAGCTCAATGTCCCTTTCCCAGTAGGTAGAAGTTAAGCATCCATTATGTAAAGGAGTGAATAACTGTCCCTAATGATGCCTGTTGTGAAGTATTGATTTGTACGCAGAATGAAAGGCTTTTTACTAGGAGAGCTTGTATAGAAAAGACATGGGGATGCTGCATCTAGCTGCATCTACTTTCACTCTGAACCTTTTCCACATTCTATGAATCCCTATCTAAAGTGCCTTTAGCAGTACAAGAAGGGCCCATTGGTAGGTCAGTCAATAGGATTAACTAAAGACATGGCCAGGGCTGATAAGAAGGGGAAGTGTTTGGTAACAAAAGCAGACCCCTAATGCTGTTGCCATCTGGTTGCATAACCTCTCTGGCCAGTGACCCACCAAAGCATGTAAAGAGACCAACCAAAAGATGGAATGCGCTGTTGTCAGGAGGCCTTTTTGGCAAGAGGCCCAGGTTTTTCTATCTGGTGGGTTTTGGCGGGAGTGGGTGGCCTCTGGATTAGTTCAGCATCAGTAACCCTGATCCTTCTGTTGTGTGTTTTCCTGGTTTTTTTTAATCATACAGTTATTTTGTGCTTTCACCTGTTCAAATCTGTCTGACCTTTCTACATCGTCCATTATAAAATGACTCTATTCGAGCGTGATACAATACATACACAAATTGTTGTGATTGCGATAGGCAAATTTGCGTTGGCAACTCTGCAATTTCTAGGGGCACCAAGGCATTGACTTTGGCATGGGAGCAATTACCCAGGCTACCAAGTGATGTATTGACTCTGTTTGGTGGATCTATCTCTACTTGTACAGTAATACATTACTGCATGTTAAGCCTATAACTTTGGGCAACATGGAGGGCTCTGGGTTTGCCATTATGGAAGAAAAGACATCGGAGAGACTTATTGAGAGTGTCTTATTCTTGACAATCCCTACACAATAGATCAGTCCTCCCGATGTGTGAGTGCTGGATCACTCTCCTTTGATTGGCCGGTTGTTCCAGATACTAATGAGACTGCAAATCTCCTCTTTTGTCCGCGGAGACAGGCTTAGAACCAAGTTGGCAACTTCTTTTGTCTCTATTTGTCAAGGATCGGAATCTCTGAGTACACAATACCAAAGCCATCTCAATGGAATGCATGCCAAAGTGTTTAGAAACATTTTGTCAAGAAAAGAAAGACTCATATGGGAAATATTTCCAGTAAAACAAGTGTGTGAAGCATTCTCTTCATTTGTTTTCTTTCGTAAAATGATCTGAACGCCTAAAGGGATGGGAGACAGCAGACCTTTTTCGGTGTCTGCCTGGTGAAAAAGCTGTTGTTGTCTTCAGAATTTAAAAAGAAACTGTTCTCCTTGATCCGCTGCGCTGGTGTTTCTGCTACCAATACTAGTAGCGCCTTGAAAATGTTATGTTGTTCGACCCCAAATCATCCTTTTGTACAAATACTTCCCTAAAACAATTTATATCATAGTTTCAGACCTTTCTTTTTGCAGTAAGGAATCTAACTTATGAACCCCCCCCCCCCCCCCCAATCTTAGTGATCCTTAGAATGGCAACTCTCATGAAAATCAGGCCAGCTTAGAAACCTCTGCGTTATTATGGAAACATTTCCAGACACGTGTCCAAATTGCAAATTAAGTCTTGAGTTGAGGGGGATCGTGAGCTGCCTGTACAAATATCAAAACCTGATTGTAGATGCATGGGTTGTGAACATGTAAACAAAAATATATATACAGTTGTTTTGTACAGGGGCCCATTGGCACACACAAATTGCTAGGGAAAGGTTTTGGGGTTAGGTTGGGTGGGGGATGACCCTCGCTCCCCACCCTTCCTACTTTGAAACAAAATGTGCAACGATTCATTACGATTTGATAAATTGTACCATTACTTGTACGTGAGTGCTGCAAAGTTATAAATTCAATAGGCAAGAAAGGAGCTTGGGAAAGATTTTGTTTCAAAGAAGAAGGGAGATTAAAAGATTGACTGCTCCTTTTAGTTTTCAGTTTCTCAAGAAGACCTACATGTTTTTGTTTATGTGACAAAGGACAGTTACTGCTACTACTACTTAAAGCCAGCCTCTAAAGACATGTCATGGAGATGGCTTGGACAGTTGAAGCACCCTTACAAAAGTCTTTATCTAAACTTTTCTATTTTTTTTTCTCCTCTTTTCAGGAGCGTTTCTCATTCCCTACATCATCATGCTGGTGTTCGCCGGTATGCCGCTGTTTTTCCTGGAGTTGAGTTTTGGGCAGTATGGCAGCAGTGGACCTATCAGCTGCTGGCGTTCGGTGCCGCTCTTCCGAGGTAAGTAATTTAATTGTAAATTCCCTACGTTCTTGACTCGGCCCATGTGTGGTCGTAGTTCAGTCAACTGCTGTTACCATAAAAATGTTGTTATTAATTTACATGTGGAAATGTATTGCAAGCTTAAATTAAATGGATTAGCAGGACAGTTGTTTTCACAACTAATAAGTAGTCTCCCGAATTCCGAAATATACTCGGCTACAGTAGAATAAATGGCAAGAAAAACAGTTTAACCAACAAATCTACATATCTAAAGTAGACATTTGAACATGTGTTACCCCAAACTCATTGTCAGTTTGAATTCTCCCTGAAGGTGTCGGCTACGGTATGGTCATCGTATCCGCTCTGGTGGCAGTCTACTACAACGTCATCATCTGCTACACCATCTTCTACATCATTAAGTCCATGACGACGGGACTGCTCCCGTGGGTCGGCTGTAACCACGACTGGAACTCCCCGTTCTGCAGCACGTTGGTCCAGGACTGTCTGGACAGCGACGGCATCGTGACCCAGGAAAACGAGTGCATCCCAATCGTCAACATGACCAGCGCCGAGATGATGCAGTACAACATCACGGCCGACGGCAATATTACAAACTACAAGGACCCTCTGATGCATCTTAGAGTCAGACCCAGCGAGGAATACTACAGGTAAACGGATGTGATCACTTCCTCCATTTTAAACCTTTCTGGAGTTGAAGTTTCATTGGAATGGATCAACCTTAATTGTCTTTTTGGGCAACTTCGACAACAAAGAGTCGAGGGTTGAGCCAGGATTTTATAAAAGGGTGTCAAAATTTGCTTGAAATTGCTTGATCAATTTTATTAAAAAGCAGCATGGTGTCCAAAATACACTCAGACACCCCTCTGGATGGCAAAAGTTACTTTTTCCTTGTGCAAACATAGTCAGTTTAAGTACATGTTCCCAGTAAGTTACAAGTGACAATTATTACAGTTATTTATATAAATAACAAGAATTATTACTTCAGTTATAACGTCAGATGAAATGATATATCAAATAGTTCGTATAAGTTTTGATATGTGGGAACTGATTCATTTTAGTGCAACAGACTGCAGTTCTCTCATGTAATCATACACTGGGATCTATAAATCTTGTGATTTTGTTCCCGTTTCAGAATTTGTCTAGACCCCCTAAAGTTACTAATTTTTACGCTTCCATCTTTTTTGTCCAGGCAAGGGGTCTTGCACGACTCTGGAGACATCTTCAGCTCTGGATACGTGATCTGGCAGTTGGCTCTTTGTCTTCTCCTGGCCTGGTTCCTGGTGTTCATCTGCTTGGCAAAGGGTGTCAAGTCATCTGGCAAGGTGGGTACCAGACCAGATGCAAATAAAAAAGTATCTGCGCTCTTATTTCACTCGTGCCAAAAAGAAAATATTGGCAAGTTCCTTGCATAGGCAAACTGCCAAATAGGCCTACTGCCAATTCTCTGCAAAAAGCTTCGTTCAAAATAAACCTATCGTTCCATGTTCCAGTGATAAAATTGGAAAAGTTCCCTGATTTTTGAATTTGCTTTCAGATTTTGTTGAATTAAGTTCTAAATATGAGGATAAAATATCTGAATGCAAGGTGCAAATGTTGGCAGCTATGCATAGGTATTGTGTTCAATGATTATTTTACAAAGCCGTCTTCAATAAATATCTGAATTTTTTGTACAAGCTGTTTCTGCATTGATGACACTATTGAGGAGAGCCCATGCTAACAGTGGTGTTAAGAGAACAGTAAAATAATATGTTTTTTGTTGTCTGAAGAAACAGTCTAAATATTGAATTTACTATACAATGTTTTTTCTGTGTCTATAGGTTGTATATTTTACGGCCATTTTCCCATACGTCGTCCTCTTCATTCTGTTGATTCGTGGCGTTACTCTAGACGGTTACATGGATGGTGTCGAATTCTTTATCACTCCAAAATGGGAACTACTCAAACACCCCAAGGTATGCTGTAAAAATCCACTTCCAATCCACGTTTAAAGGAACACGTTGCCTTGGATCGGTAGAGTTGGTCTTTGAAAAGCATTTGTAACCGGTTTTTTTTATAAAATGAAAGAAAGATGTTGTAAAAGTTGCCCGGTTTTCCTTTTACCTCGTCGACTAACGCAGTCGGCCATTTATGGGAGTCAAATTTTTGACTCCCATAAATGGCCGATCGTGTTAGTTCGCACAGTAAAAGGAAAACCACGCAATTTCGAGATTGTGTTCTACTTTTAAAACATCTTTCTAACCATATATGCATTTTTTTTTAAATGGTTTCAAACGCTTTTTATACTGCCAACTCGTCCGATCCAAGGCAACGTGTTCCTTTAAGGATTTTTTGTTATCACTTTGGTTGATTTTCTCCCTGTTCTCTGCCGATGAACGGGTAAGGACAATTTGGTATAAAGCGGAAGTATAACTAAGGCCTTTGATTGATCAGGAAGCTTTTTCCATGCAGCTTTCACAGTTTATTGAAAGACTCAAAATGGGCATCAACAGAAGACGGAAACGTACATCTCCTATCCTAGTTTCCAAATCTCTAATGTATATTTGTATTGAGAGACCAAATAAAAAAAAATGTCATTTTCATCTTTATAGTTTTTAAAGTACATTTCTGTTGGGAGACCATTTTTCGTTCTCATTTTTCCACTAACCTTCAATTTGTAAATTTTTATGCCGTTTCTGTTGTTGCTCCACCCTAATGGAACTGTTCAACCAAATTGTTGTTTCTTCAGGTATGGAAAGACGCAGCAGTCCAGATTTTCTACTCACTTAGTGCATCTTGGGGAGGTCTCATCACTTTATCATCTTACAACAAATTCCACAACAACTGCTTCAGGTGAGCGAGCACGTCAAACTTTTAAGCCTTGTGAGCCCTATTCAGTCTGTAGTCCATCACTACATTGTGTTTCCGTCTTTGATTTCAGTCATTGGTGGAAAATGCTTCACTCGCGAATGAGATGACAAAATGTCAGAATTTATTCGAACTTCCCCTTCCATCCTCTCCAAAAGCAAAGAAGGAGAAACTGTGAACAGGTCCACCTGGTCATCTTTAATTAATATAATTGTCGCGTCAGTGCAGAAACATCGCATCACGATTTTGCAACATGAACATGGTCTGCGCAAAAATTTATTCTGGTTTGGGTGTCGTACATCAATGGGAAATAACGTTTTGTCAGTATTGAAACATCTTGCGAAACTTAAGTGCTATTTTAGCACCAACACACTGTAATCTTACTTATCTTCTTAGTAAGAATTATCATTTATATTTTTTAAAATATCAAAACTTTGTTCATGTTATTTGCAGGGATGCAATGATTGTTCCCGTCATCAACTGCGCAACGAGTATCTTCGCCGGCTTTGTCATCTTTTCAATCATGGGCAACATGGCCTACGAGCTCAAAGTTCCCGTTAGCGAAGTCGTCGACGAAGGTACGTTAATGAACCGCCCTCCTTGGTTCCCTTCTCTCTCACTAACAGTAAACAAACCAGCGCACAGTGTGTTAAGATTAATCCGTAGACCTCATGAATCGGAGATATTAATCCACTGTCGCCCATTTCATTTTACATTTTACAGAATTCGGCCTGGCCTTCATCGCATACCCAGAGGCTGTTGCACGCCTACCAATTTCCCCGCTCTGGTCCTTGTTGTTCTTTTTTATGCTCCTCACTCTGGGGCTTGGAAGTCAGGTAAATGAACGGAGAGAAAGAGAGGTGGTCCGATCCTTTTTCCTCCCCTCGGGCCATTTGCTAACCCGGTTCTACAGTCAGGGGACCAAACTGTTCATGGCATAATCCCCAAAAAAGTCACGAAAATACACAAATTGTGAATTTTTTTTAAAGAATCTGCTCAGAACTTTTCCAAAACTTGCAACGGAAATTGTAAGTCTGACAGATAAGTGTCAGAGTGGAAAAATCCATGAACAGTTTTATCCCGAGATTGTAGACTGTTCCCCCCCAAGCAGGATGGCAGGGACATGATGAGGAGACTGTTGGACATTGGACTCGAGACAGAGCTGCAGTTTAGGGTAGGGTTGTTCCGTAAGTATACCCAGAAATAAGTTTTCTGGAGGGTAAGATCATTTAAATGTTTGCGTGCACTTCTTTTAATAACAACACTTGATGATTTTTCCTGCTTGGTTCTTCATAATTGACAGCCAAGGCTTTTGTAAACTTAAATGTGACTGTCAAGGTATTGATGTTTACTGAGCAAGATTTCAAACTTCTGTAAAGTCTGGTTCATACTTCCTGCGAATGCAAATGCGATCTGAATAATATTGCTGCGATCTGCGAATATCGCTGCGAAAGGAGGGTTGTGATGCCACATTCACGTCAAATTCGCTTCGCATTCGCAGGAAGTATGAACCGGGCTTAAGTGTTTGATAATAAGCATTGTGACTGTTCTTTTTAGAACTGAGTAGTCTCCTGTATTCCAAAATCTACTCTGTGGCAGTAGACTTAATATCAAGACAAGTTCTCAAAGAACAAATCTATACAGCAAAGTAGATAAACACATGGTGTTACAACAAAATGATTATACATTGATACCTCACAATGCAATCCCTCAAATCCCATGAATCAAATGATATTTTCACTGTTGAAAGAATTGCTTGATGACAAAGTGCATTAAATTGTGTTCAAAGACAAATCAAGATAATGTTATATTCCTTCATTTTTACAAGTTGAAACTTTCGAAGATGTATAAAACACTCCCTGCGTTTGAATCACAAGTTTGATGACAAATTTTTGCTCTTCATTTTCCCGAAGAGGTAACCATTGCCAGTTGACGATTGACTAATGCCTTATTTTCATTTTCTTATACCCAGTTGTGCATCGTTGAGACAGTCGTTACATCAATCGTCGATGAGTTCCCCCGATATTTAAGATCAAGAAAAGTTTGGGTTCTAGCAGTGTACGCAACATTGGGTTTCTTGCTAGGGTTGAACTGTGTAACACAAGTAAGTTGAACTTAATAACTTGATCCTGTCATAACTACATCAAAGTGGACTGTGAAGGGAGGTAACCCTGTTTCAGCCCCTGGAAAATAGTTGAATTGTAGCCCACACCTTGAAGTGGCCTTCAGGCCATGTGTGTTTGGTCAGTTGTGTACAAAAACAAAATTCAGTTCATAATTTTGCCTTAAAGTTCAGAACTCTTTTCTCTCCATGCCCCCCTTTTTTCATTGTAATTGATACTAGGATACAAATAACCTGTCCAGCCGTCGATTTCACCAAACTCTTCCTAACTTAGGATTAATCTTAGGACTTAGGACAGGTACATTTCCGTAACCAAATACGTTGGACGCATTGAACCCATCGAAGTTTGGACGGGTTACTTGTCCTAACTCGAGATAGGATTAATCCTAACGTTTAGTGAAATCGGCCGCTCGAGCTTGCAGGAATAACTACAAGCGTGTTTGAGTTTGCTGTGGCAACAGTGTTATAGGGAACAGTGCCATTCTAAACACACTTCCCAAACGACGTACAGCTTTTTATGTTAGTGCTTTTTTGTTTCGGTTTGTTACTGATGTTCAAATAATTTCTATTAAGTTCATTTGAAAGATATTTTTTTTTTTTTTGCGTCTTGTGAACTGTAACTGGTTTGTTTTAAGTAATTTCAAATTTGTTTCCTCTTCATTTATCTCTTGTGCACATTTACTGCTTGTTAAGTTTTAGTCCATTTTTATGACTACTGCTGATTTGCTGCTTTTTCAATTTGTCTATTTTTATGATTAGCTTTCCTTTTATTGTAATGACTTGATGCCCCTGGCTGCCGTGTATTATTTGTAACAATTAAATCAACAGTGAATGAATGAATCAAGTACAATGCAGACTTTTCCCCACTTTCTTCTCTATTAATCTTTGGATCTATTTTGTCTCCTCAAACCCTAGGCTGGTAATTATTGGGTTATCTTAATGGACAAGTATGCTGCTGACTTTGCTTTGTTGATCTTCGGTCTGTGTGAGTGCATCGGAATGGGCTGGTTTTACGGAGTCAGGAGATTCTTCAATGACATCCGCACCATGATCTCGGACAGACTCGTAGACAACGTTTTCTTCAAGTGGTGGGGGGTTCTGTGGTGTGCTCTCACCCCTGCCATCCTATCGGTAAGTGTTCAATCGTTAACTTTTATCAGGGATGTTATTTCTAAGTTTTTAACTGGAAAGCTGTTCTTTGTCCCATTTTTTTTTCAATTTTATTTATTATATTTAATATAATAACCCCGTTTTTTTCCCCCAAAAAAAGAAGAAGAAAGAAAAACAAGTTTTTGGTTTTGTTTGGGTGATATTTTATAACTTAGATCAATTCATTAGAAAATGAAGATAAAACCATATTGAACCCTCATGAGATTGCTGAGTAGGATTGTCAAAACCAAAGGTAAAGCTTTCACTCTTAGGTTTTTTTCAACAGCCTATCACTCTCCTGCTGTATAGAGAACATGGTCCAATTTCGTATTGCCGATAAGCAGAAATACTGTTTAGCAAATGTTTATGCTAAGCAAAAATGTATTTTGGCTGGAAACCAGTTTCTTCAAAGCATTATTTGTCTAGGTGCTTCTTCGAAATAAGTATCATTGTTTTTCGAAAGATGAAACTAATACATTCATGTGTCCTCGTGTCTGTTTTTCAATAATATTCATTAGATAATATACCATGTAATATTTCAGATTGAGATTCGTTGATTTAGTTTCCTTCTGGAAGTAAGATTTTCAGGGTGGGGATCGAGGACAAACCTCTACCACAATTTTGTATCTTATTTATTTGTTTATTCTTTTTGTTTTGGTCAACAGTTTGTATTGCTTTTCAACTGGATTGACTGGGAGGTGCCAATGGCCGGTGAAAATAAACCATTCCCCCCTGGTGCTCACGTCATTGGCTGGATCATGATCATGTCGAGTATATCCGCCATCCCAGCCTGTATGATCTATGAGCTTATCAAAGCAGATGGAAGCCTAAGAGATGTAAGTATTTCCAACCTTTCTTTCAGGGTTCTGAGCAGGAATTTGTTTTTTTCCCTTCCGCAGATGTCCCCCTGTCTTCAGACACTCATGAATAACCATTAAGGGATGACAGACATTGACTTTTTGAAGCATCTTCCGTTAACAGTAGTCCGCCGGCCAATGGCCACTTAGGGAGTGCTCATCGTTGGCGCATAAGAATGTTCCTGCGGGCACACTCCCTCAATCCATTTTGCTGAAGTACAGGGCCCATATTCATAAGGGCTGCTAAGCACAAAAATGTGCTAAGCATGAAATGTTTGCCTTGATAAAAACAGAATTACCAACCAATTTCCTCGTGATTTTCAGGATAAGCAAATAACAGCTGAGTACTAGTAACAAGCAATATGAAACAAATTTCATGCTACGCAAGTTTTTGTGCTTAGCAGCTCTGTGAAATTGGGGCCCAGGACAAATCCTTCTGGACCCAATATGCCCGCTAGTAGTTGAACATTCAAATGGAACAATTTGGTGTTCTAACGGCACGGTCCTTGAATACTTAATTATCCGATTCAATCAGATGGTTCCAACTTTTGGAAATGTGTCTCACAGGTTGAGTCAAAGTCCGACTAAATGTACTCTCGAATAAGTGTCCCAAGAAGTCTTTCTAGTAAGCTGATCGAGGTAATTTCAAACTAATGAAAAGAGGCTTTTCTGTTTGTTATCCACAGCGCTTCAGGCAAGCCACCACATCACATCCCTCATGGGGTCCCGCGTTGAAAAGCCACCGCCTGGAGGCGATGAACGTGCATAAATCACATGGAACGGAAATGGGTGGAGTCTTGGAACCAGACTCGGATAAATACGCTGATAACGACGTGAAATACTCCCCTGCTAATGCTGACGAGTCTATGGTCTAACCGCTTTACACAATTTTAAAAAGCTATTGTGGAGGACCTTCTCGGAGAAAACAAATATGAAGGAGTCTCCGTCGAGAACAATGGCGTCCTTGATTTCTGACTGAGAAATATGAGTGAGTCAGGGTCAGGAGCCAGAAACAAATTGAACAACCCCTGAACAATACTGCCATTTTTTGTCAAGGATACTTTTGTGGCACCATTCTGAGCGATTGTTCACTAGAGAACTCACCTCCATTTGAGTAGGCGTACGCTGGTGTCTCCTGTATTAGATCTGATGCTGAAGATTTACCTCTGGGAAGGTGCCTGAGGAATTCGGCGTTTTGAAACTACACTTTGCTGCTCAGAGAAAAACTTGGGAATAAGATCAGTTCTGCCCAATCACAGTAGTTACAGTTTGATCCGGTTTCAACAGGATTAGCTCAATGGTAACCAAAACCTAGTATATCTTCCAAAACAGGTTAACGCAATTTTTTTTTTTTTTAAAGAGATTTATCTTTGGAATACTGTTATTAAATTTGTGTGTGTTGCTGTTAAAGGCATTGTTGGGGATTATTAAAAGCAAAATATTTATGTGATGGTTGAGGATGAAGGATGTGCACACCATTGGTTTGATAAGGAGCTATCACCCAATAACGGACGTACTCTGATGTTTTAAAACTTTGGGTTTTTAGAAAATGTATATTAGTAAGCATACGTCAACTTACGTCACTACGCTTCAAACAATATACCCTGCCTGAGAGAGCTTAGGGTTTTAGTCCTGCTGCAAGTAAGATTGTTATTATCAGTTGGGTTTTTTTGTTGAAAAAAAAAAAATGAATCTGGTACTTGATTTCAACCAGAAAAACAATCGCCCCTAAATGTTTGGAGATTGCTAGGCAAGTAAAAAAGAAGAAGCTTAATTTCAATGTATTTTACAGGCAAGCAAGGTTCCTACATACCTCACAATACTATATAGCTTGCTGGAAGTTGAGACTGTTAGCACAGAGTCCTGTGGTAAGCAGAGACAGTATATTGACCCCTGGTCTGTGCGCCTGAAAATTGAAGTAAATCCATTACATAAGAATAGGTCTGGGTGTGTGTCTCCTTCATGAACTTCGCAACAATGTCTTTAACTGCAGTTACAGGCCCTTTTCGAAACCACGGCTTTGACTTTGGATTTAGCTCAGGCTAGCTTGGCCCCGCGGTTGTTTTGACAATTCACGCGGTGATTTCGTACCCGCTTAGGGCTTCAGACGAGAGGACAGAGCCTGAAGCCGAATCCAAAGACGGAGCCATTATTTTGAAAAGAGCCATAACACACAGTGTAGTTTTGTTATGATTGTTTTCCTCTTGGATTATGTGCTGAACCAACCAACTGGAAATGATCATTGAGCCAGTTAAATTAGAAAACGGGTAGAAGTTAGGACAGAGCTTCTAAAAACCAATGTGGTATATACGAAATATGTTAATATTTTTGTGCGTAGTCGAATACGATACTCATGTAAATTTTATTTTAGCTTTTAGTTTTTTTGTTTGTTTTATTTTGCTTTTATGATTTACTTTGAAGAACACTTCTTGAATCTGGATTTTTTTTGGGGGGGGGGGGGCAAGGTGAGCCCTATGAAATATTAATATCTTATGTAAATAGACGTCGGGGTTATGTTATGGTATAAATTTATCTTAAACATTTCCCTTTAAAGCTGGTGGCATTACTGTAAAATACAAAATACCTCACCTTTTTGGGAATGCCCAAAAAAATGAATAAAACAATGTTGGTCATTTTGGCCTAAACATTCAGTAAAAAAATTTAAAACCAAAATAAAAAATTTAAAAAAGATTTTTACATTCTACTCTAAACTCTCCTCGCAGTTTTGAAATAATTACTTTTGTTTCCCCAGCTCATTAAAGCCACTGGACACTATTGGTAATTGTCAAAGACCAGTCTTCTCACTTGCTGTATCTCAACATGTACGTAAAACACCTGTCAAAATTTGAGCTTGATCGGTCCTCGGAGTTGTGAGATAACTATGTAAGCAAAAAACACTCTTGTAACACGAAGTTGTGTACTTTCAAATGCTTGATTTCGAGACCTCAAGTTCTAAACTTGAGGTCTCGAAATCAAGTTTGTTGAAAATAACTTCTTTCCTCGAAAACTACTCCACTTCAGAGGGAGCCGTTTCTCAGAAGGTTTTGTACTACCAAGTAAGGTTTTATGCTAATAATTCATTTGAGTAATTACCAATAGTGTCCACTGCCTTTAACTGATGGTAAATATAAAAATAATTATATCTGGAGAAATATCAATGTTAGTGTGTTTGCCTCTATAGACATTTCATACATGTTTTAAAAAACTTCTTAAAGGCATAAAGCTAAGTTGAAAATCAATGCAACATAACTTGCTTCTTAAGTTTAAAGGTTGTATTCTACAAATAGTTGTATTCTACAAACCTGTAAAATAAACTTAGCAAGTGTAAAGGAGAAACAGGGTAATAAATTGTGTTCAAGTCTTACTGAGTTTCCTTTTCTGTAGTTCTCACGGTCTAATTATTTATCGAAAGTTTATTTTCTTAGACGGAAGTACATGTACGTAATAGTGTGTATTGGCCTAATTCTCCCGATGTCGTCAAAATTATCTCAGTTGTGCTATTTTGGGAGACAGTGTCCCTGTGCGACTATAGTGTTGTGCGTATTTAAGGTGATCGAAACGTTTAAAATTATGGGCAATAGCATCAGAAGTGTCTTTTTATTTTAGGGAAAAGGGAGTCGTATAAAGAACAAAACTTATCTGCAGAAGATAATTTTGTAAGTTAGATTTGACTGAATTTGAATGGTTAGCTGTTCTTGAACATAAATAAAACAACACCTGAGTGAGCACTGTAAAGACATCCAACTTAAAGCCATTGGACACTTTCGGTAAACAGTGTTGTCCAAGGCCCACACTTTGTGTATCACAACTTCTATATCAAATAACAAACCTGTGAAAATTTAGGCTCAATCGGTCATCGGAGTCGGGAGAAAACAACGGGAAAACCCACCCTTGTTTCGCCGTGTCATGACATGTGTTTAAAATAAATCCGTAATTCTCGTTAACGAGAAATTATATTGTTTTGCTGTTTTCTCAAAAAGTAAAGCATTTCATGGAAAAATATTTCAAGAGAAGTCTTTCACCATTGCCTTCTGTAAACCCTGTAAGTTATTTGTAAATCTGTGAACTTTTATTTTTTTTTCTGAACTGAAGGGGTCTAATGGCCACACTGGCTATTTTCATCTTTACTGTCAATGGAAAATTGCTCAAAGTAATGCAAAAAGAATGAAGGGCACCAGTCTATTCAGTACAAATGCTTCATGGAAAAAGTAGGGTTTATTCACAGAGTTATATATAAGAACTAGAGGGCGCACGAGTGATGCTTCGTGCACAAACGCCACGGGACGGCAAGATGACAAGCGCGTCACTCTGCACGCGCGTTGAATATGAAATACACGTTTGAGGGTTTTTTTTATTGAACGCTCACGCGATGCTGTTTGTTCAACTTACAAAATGGCCGCACAAACACACGCTTTGAGATGTCAGTTTTGTCAACTTAGAAAATGGCCGCCTGCGCGCATGCCGGGGCGCGTATATAGGCAAGTGCGCTCTCTAGTTCTTATATATAACTCTATGGGTTTATTGGATTTTGAGATTATTCTTGGTCTTTTAATCCATTGTCTAGGTTTGAAGCTGTGTTATCCATACTTGTTAGACTATTTTTTTTTAAAAGGTGTTATAAAGAAAGATCCCTGGTTGTGTACAGTTCATAGACATTTGTACAGGTTATGGTGATAATATTTGATGCATGCTGACGACATTACTTAATCAAGTGATTTTATTGAAATGTTCATATTGTATGATTTTTCTTTTTGGGTTAAATCCTGTGTATTCCGTTTTGGGTTCCCACTAAAAAACTTCTGGTTTAGAAAAACATCTTCTGCTTTGGAAAGCTCTAAGATGTCCCCAAAAACTACTCTGTGTTAAATAGTTGTTTTTAAGTTGCTGCCCCGCCCTTCGATATCGTGCCTTAAAAAAGCATAAGGCTTACCGCAATTTTGTTTGTAGGATTAATTTTCATTCTATAATTTGTTGTTTTCTTATTCTTTGTAGGGTTTAGAGAATACTTTTTTTCTTTTCAAGTTTGTATAAAAAGGCAATGCAAGTCACTGCTGAAATTGGACAATGCAAAATAATGAACGAGAACTTATAAATACTTGTATATATAATATGAGAAGTGTTTAGTGGTCATTTTTGTGTTTTCACTTTCAACAATTGCGTATAGGTGAATATGCAAGATGTTCCTTCATGTAGGGTCTATACTTTTGTAAATATTATAAAGAGACAAAGAAATTAACCACTCTCCTTTGGTCTTAAAGACAAAATGTTGTGTTTCCAAACTGACCCAAAAAGCTGTCAAAAATCAGAGCCTGGATTTGTATGTTTTTTCTTCAGAATTCCAAAAGGAATAAGTTGAACACAAAATCAAGTTCGCTTCATATTTTAAAATATTGCATGTGCACATGTTCTGCATGCATGCATCAAACTAATTTTATAATATTAGCCAGAGGAAAATGTAAACCTTCTCACTGGAAACACAACGTTTACTTTACTTGGACTTGGGGCTGTGTGAGAAAACACATGTTACTTTTATATAAAATCTTCGACAATCCCTTCCACTGACAAGACTACTTCACCTTTTTCTACCAAGTATATGTATGGTCCCGTGTTAATATGAAACTTAAATAGAAAAGACGAACAAATTCTAACCATAATCAGCTGAGCTATTGAATCTCTTTCAGACAGTCTATTTTAAAAAGAAAAACTACACATTTTTACAACTGCTAAAAAAGGATTGAGGCATCTACTTGCCAAAATTTACTGTCAATCAGTTTTTGAAATCAATGGTTCAACTAAATCCCCCAAAATAGCCATCATTATATAGATTTTGATTGGTCAATGTGATGTGACGAACAGAAGGACATACCATTGATTGGTCAAAAGACTGTTTACGTTGGTTTTCAAACTTTTTATTGATCTGCCATTTTATATTGATGCTATGAGATCTTTCACCTGATTGGTCAATCTGTTACTATAAGTTTTCTACTTTGATAAACTAACAGTCACAATAACTTTGATCAATTCAAACCATACCATTGTTTTTGTGCTTGAGATGCACATGCATTTTGCATTTAAAGACACTGGACACAAGACCAGTCTTCTCACTTGGTGTATCTCAACATATGCATAAAATAACAAACCTGTGGAAATTTGAGCTCGATTAATCCCCGGAGTTGCGAGATAACTATGAAAGAAAAAAACAAACACCATTACACACGAAGTTGTGTGCTTTCAGATGCTTGATTTTGAGGCCTCAAGTTCTAAATCTGAGGTCTCAAAATCAAATTCGTGGAAAATTACTTCTTTCACAAAAGCTTTGTCACTTCAGAGGGAGATGTTTCTCGCAATGTTTTATACTATCAACCTCTCCCCATTACTGGTTACTGGGTAAGGTTTTATGCTGATAATTATTTTGAGTAATTACCACGTGTCCACTGCCTTTAATAAGTACAGAAATGAGTGTACTCATCGAATCGTTCAAAAAATTCTCACCATTACTAAATGCAAAGCTCTTAAGTCAAATCTTGATTAACCTGCTGATTTATAAATGTCCGTAATACATGTATGTCTGCTTTCATTGGTGCTGCAGTGGTTATAAGAATTGTAATGTTTTGGAGGCCTAACTTTCAAGGTGTTTGGTTATAAATAGTTAGCTATAAGTTTGTCGTTTTTTTTTTTTTTTTTTTAATAACTTATTAGAATGCCTTTTCATAAATATATGGTTGTACAGTAATGCATATTATTACATTATCAATGTGGAATATACTATTACGCTGAAATGCCCTTACCATAAAAAAAACTTGAACTGGAAACACTAAACAAATTTGGACAAAATAAAGTGTTGCTTTGAGAACACTGAAAGCGTAGCGTTTTGTTAGGAAAACTGGAAGTGTTCCATACTTTGGGAACACTTTAAGGGTTTCTTAAGTGTTCCTTAAGTCACATTTGAACACTCCCCTTTGATGAACGAGACAGCATTCACTGAGATGAATGTCTTTGTTTCTCTAACAGAGAGTTGGTGCTCCTAGTTGTAAAGATGTTCCCTTTTGTTGCGGCATTTTGCGTCATTAACACCATGTAAACTGGTATTCATTCAGAACTTTAATTTATTCCCTTGGTTGAGAGTTTCTGTAAATGAGTAGGTTTGTTTATTCTCAAACCATTCATCTTTAACAAGTATGTTTTGTTTTAAACTCTTTATCTCCCCCCCCCCCCGAAATCTTGAGGCACATCCTCATTGCTCAGTTGTGCCTTTTTTGTTTTTAAAATCATTTTATTATTTTGATTTGAACTCGCATTTTCTTTGCATAAAGATACCTTGAATTTGGTTGTGAATAGTGTGAATTCTTAGTGTGAATTCCTGCGCTGATTTGGTTAACAGTGTGTTGGGTTTGTTTGTTTTTTCATGTAGCTTTAAAGAATACAAATAATAACTATTTATTTGTTAATAACCAGACGTTGGTTAAAGGAGCTCGCCTTTTGCAAAACTCTTTTAAGTTTCTAAATCAGAGACCTTCTTTGTCTTCTGAATAATAGGCAGTCATTGTACATACATATATAATAAACTTATTAGTTAATGGCAATATTTTTCAACATTGTTTTCTTTTTTTCCTTGTTTTTTTGTGTTAAAAGTGGAAAAGAAATCAGGTTATTGTAGAGTCATGTTGATACTTAAGATTTCTAAACAAAGTCTATGTTTCTATATGCTTAATTGTGACCTCAATTGTGACCTCAAGGTCATTATAATCTCATGGGGTCATCACCATGACCTCAGTTGCCAACATGACCTCATTATAGCATTAGGTTTACATGAGAGCATCTTCATGGTTAATTCTTTCTATAGAAATTGTTCACATGATCTCAAGATTCATCAATATTCAAATTTATTCGCGACTTCTTTCTGTCGAGAAGGTGCATCACTCAAAACTGAAATTTATAAATAACCAAGCTATCATTTAGCTATCAAGAATACAGAAATAGCATGATTATTTCTAGCTGACAACTTTTGCAGTCAGACATTTTGTCGATTGGTTGGGACAGTGTGTAAAAAGAAAAAGGCATCTGCTGTAAAAAATTACTTGATAATTTGTTCAAGAGCTTTTAGGCCCCTGCATAAATGCCCTATTTCATTTGCTGTTTGTTGTGGTCGTAAAATGAGAACATCTTTGAAGAAAATACACCCCAAAATTCTGCTCTCTTGTAAATATGCTTATAATTATAGGCCCTTTTCGAAACCACGGCTTCGACTCTAGATTCAACTCAGGCTAGATTGTCGTGACTGTTTGGACATTTTGAGCATGCTTTGCACAAACGTGCTCAGGGCTTCAGACGGCCTGAAGCTGAATCCAAAGCTGTGGTTTAGACTCTATCAAACTGGCGCCATCTTGGATCAGGTCCTTGTGCACCATAGCAGTCATAGGTACTGTTTCTATGCACAAAACAGGGGCCAGACCGTATAAAAGTTTCCCAAAGAGTCGACTAAGATTTTCCAGAAGTGGCCTGTGCAAAATGAAAATGTCCTGTTTCCTCCCCTCTTTTGAGCCCCAGTTTTGTCATTGATCGTAACTAAGATGGTTTTACATTGATTTATGTCTGTTAAAAATAATTTTGTTGGGGGGTGGGGGTTACTCTTATCCAGGCCTATTTTGTAAATAATAAAACATTGAATCATATCATTTAAAATATTTGGAAATGGCTTGGATTGCACTTTGTTTGTCCTTATTGTCTGATGATACAGATTGTGATGTCTTTAAACAGTGTATTTTTCTTTCAGCAATTTTCTAAAATAAAATCGTAGCGAGAATTGTTTATCGAATATAAATACTTGTTAACCGTAATGGTGGCATTTTTAAAATCTGTTTTGTTTGCTTTCTTTTTTAAAGATCGATTGTAGACAATTGGAAAGAACTTTGTAAACAAGTTATTCTTAGCCAATTAAACGGATTGATACTAGTATTCTGGACATTTTAATGAAGAATAAAAGTGTTGCCGTTGATAACAAAATTGTGTGCGTGTTAATAATTTAGTAACAGTTGTCATGTGTATAATTGTTGCTCACAGTCATTTGATGTCATAACAAATATTTAGACGTTTTTGATAGACTATAATAATATGACAGAAAAGTCAATGTTAAAGAACTTGGATTTTGTTTTGAAATTGTTGCTTTAAAGGTCCTGTACAAAAGTTTCCCAAAGAGTCGACTAAGATTTTCCAGAAGTGGCCTGTGCAAAATGAAAATGTCCTGTTTCCTCCCCCCCCCCCCCCCCCCCCCACACCCACCCAGCTATTGCCTGGCCCCCAATCCAAAAGAAGTGCAAGTTGCCCCCACCAAAAAGGGCAGTAGTAACCCCACCCATCCCCGACTTACTAAACCTAAACAACAGAGGGGCGGAGGTGGGGGTTCAGAAGGAGTTTGTATTCGATGATTCTTCACATGCTGCATGCCGCTGCACGACGACTCGGCGGTTCAAAAGCAGTCTCCTATCAAATTTACATCTACCTAGAAATAGAATTGTACTGTAGGAAAGGTATGTTGTTGTTTTGCTTTTTTTGGTGGACAAATGGACAAAATTAAGTGTGCATTTTGTCACAGTAGTCGGTTGTAGGCAAGATTTGTCAATGGCATTTCGTCTTGTAGTTGTAAGTCAAAACAAGAATGATCCTATCCTGATTCCTGGTGTCATGTGTTTTCAGGGTTACTACACACCTAGACCCAGTAACTGGGGCGCTGTACTCCTTTTCAACAATTTTTGACTTTATCTGTCGTACTAGCTAGTACGACAGATAAAGTCAAAAATTGTACTCCTTTTCAACAATTTTTGACTTTATCTGTCGTACTAGCTAGTACGACAGATAAAGTCAAAAATTGTTGAAAAGGAGTACAGCGCCCCAGTTACTGGGTCTACTACACACCTACTTACTTATCCTTATTTGGTTTCTATCCAAATTTTTAACAATTAAACTCTTTCACTTCATGGTGTGTTGAAATTTTTTAAGTTTTGGTTTTACGTTGCGAGAGACAGTCCGCCATTATCAACAGTGCTTATGCATGCACGACATTGGTTGGAGCAACGTCATATGTTTTCACACCTTTCATTGGTTGGTTATTTAATTTATTGAATATTCCAAAGCTAGTATGGCGTGCAAAATAAACCAAAAATATTATTCTTAACAAATTTAACTACTATATTAGAATCCAGAGATATCATAATCATAATTGGCATGAAAGTAAAACACCCCACCCCTTGTTTTTTTTTTTGAAGCACACACACTTCATACCAATCCGTTTTCCTCCATTTCAGACCAGTAATGTTTGGTTTCAGGAGATAAGAAACCAATCTATGATATTTTCTCTTTAATGTAGACTTAATTATACGCTTATCAGAATTAATTACAGTATGCAGTTACAATTTTTTGTTGTTGTCATTTTCACTTAAAATATTTTAATTTTTTGCCCATATTGGCACAAATCCAAAATAGAAACCACCTCATGTGATCCATCTAGTGACTAAAGCAGAATGAAACTCAATCTAACAGATAATAACTTTGTTTTTAACTTAATAGGTTGGATGATGTTTCTTTGACTCATTTGAATGTTTGCATAATAATGCACTAGTGATTTGTACCAAAAATCAATCATTTTATAAATGTTTGAGCATAACCAACGACAGGAAACTTTATTCTCAGCATGATTAAGCCTGAGTAAACTGCATAGCTTCTGTCACCGGTGCAGCTTGCACAATATCGCGGTAAACAGGAATCAAAGTTGGGGTTCGAAAACATATGAGGGTCGATAATGTATGACGCTACAATATCATGGATGGAGTACCTCCATGGATGCTTTACGCTTTTAAGTTATATTACTTACTTGTCTTACGATTGATATGAGAAATTGTTTAGGCTTATGCCTTTGTGATCCTATTATTGATTCCTTCCAATATGCATCAAGCTCTTTCTTGAATGTTGACACTGTTTTGGCATTTACTACTTTGTCTTGTGTGGGAGACTTTTCCAAAAGAAGTTCCTTCTTGCTGACCCAATGTTTTTGTTGAGAGTCGGCTTGTATCCTCCTCTTACCAGTTTTCACGGTATTATTCCTTTTTCTTTGAATTTGGAAAAAAAATAATGATGCGATATCATAGAGCTATATTGACTAGAGCGCTAACTTGCTCTGCGTTTTGAAGCCACCCTGGGCGCAGACATGTTTGATGTTTTGCGTGATTACAGAACGATCTTAATTTTAGGAGAACACACATTGTCGCGATTTTTTTTTACATTCGGCGTGGGCGCTTACATACGCGACATCCATTTGCGTACTTCCGCGCTATGAAAACTGTAAGTTCGCCTTGATTGACGTACTAAAAAAAGTATACGCGCCTTTTAAACATGACGCACATGACGCTCGCAGTTTGTACGCTCATCAACTCGGATTGTGCGTTTACATTTGCTGCATTTTTTGTTCGATGACACAAATAAAAGAACAAACGCACTGTACTATCATGCAAATAGCCGTACAATTGCCGTACAAAATTACAAGCTTTGTATTGGTTTGTACATAAACATGGATATGCCCACACGGCTTCAAAACCTTAGTGCGTGTATAACGGGGTGTTAGCGCAGTAGCGCTCTAGTCAATATTATAGCTCTATGTGCGATATATATCAATCGATGCACTAATAATTATCTTCATTTGTTTATATTAAGTATGCAGACATAAACTAAAACTTTATGGTTGAAAATTTCACACCACACACTGATAATTTTTTTAAACGATTTATAATATGTAAAAAAAAAATGTGTGGGGGTGACTCCGCCTACCCCTTTTGTGACGTCAATCGAGGCAGACTTTGCCTCGATCGAACATCAAACACACTACTGTAACATTGAACACACGTACTGCAAGTACATTCAAGTCCTAGTCGTGAGTTTGTACGTTTCGAAAAAGGTTTTTCTTGCATTTTTCTGGCAAGGTCGGCCAGGTGTATTACTGCTGGATGCAGCAAAACAACTGAAGATAGGCTCAGTTTACTAGTCTTTTCCAGCGCTGTGCAGCAAACACTTTAAGCCGTCTTACTTCTAGAATCCGGAATACACTACACATTTTGACACGATAAGAAAAGTTCTTTTCTAAAAGATGACGCCATCCCGACAATTTTTCAGGCTAGTGGGGAAGTCGAAGAAGGTACCTGAAAGACGTAACGAACCTAAAGGAGCGTTTACCTAACATGAAAAGAATCAGGTGTTGTTTCAACTTTGAGGGCATGTTTTTAGCTTGTGCCAATGTCACTATGTTGTGTTGGCATTGCATGCAATTCATTTTCTCGATTGACATCACGAACAGCGCCCTCTCTGGTCGGGCTTATTTTCAAATTTGTAAATAACATGGAAACTAATTTTTTAAAATCTTAGTTAATTGTTTATCGGACTGTTTACATTGCGCACAGAGAGGTAAAAGATTTGCCACGATTTTAGGGACACCTTGAAAACAGGACCTTCTCTGATACAATGAGAGTGCAGGCCCCTTGTGCTGGTGTTTCTAGCTGTACTAAAGAATTTCTTGCTGTCGACTTTCTCCAATCCCTTGCGCAGTTTAAAGGAGATTCTTTTTTTCTCGAAATTTTGACATTATCGGTCAGACCGCTAAATGTCAAAACTTCAAAAAGGAATCTAGCGCCCCAGTCACTGAGTCTATTATGGAGGTAGAAATTAGTATACTACAATAGGGGTACCGGTCACTTCGGCACCTTGCAAACTCGGCACCTTGCAAACTCGGCACCTTTCAACCTCGGCACCTTGCAAACTTGGCACATGTGCAAATACAAACTAGGCACCCAGTTAAAAAAGTTAGATTTTCACACTGCGTGGTGCCTCATTTTTATGTTAAATTTATTTAAGACCCCAGTCCCATAAAAGGCTTGATCCTGTTATAATAAGTTATTATTAATAATATCATAAATAGCAGGACAGTTCTTTTCAGAACTGAGAAGTCTCCTGAACCCCGTGACATCTGCTCCGCGGTAGTAGAATAAAGCAGACAGTTCTCTAAAGAACAAACTCTACCTGGCAAATAGACACACACATGGTGTTACCGCAAACCAAATATACAATCACAAATATTAGTGCAATATAATTATTAGGCGAAATTTGTCAAAGTGCTTTATTCATCTTTTTCACAGAGATCATTTTCTGAACTACCCAAAAATGTGGAATAAGTTTACTGTACAAATTAGAGAAATGCCAGCTCACTCATTTCATTTTAAAGGCCACCATTTCCAGCAGACTTACTAAACCATTGTCCCTCAGTACCTTACCAGCAAATTTGGGCACTACTATGTATCTAAACGACTTTTGATTGATTGATAGATTTCCAAAGCCTACTATTGTCATAGAAATAATGTTTTTTCATCTTTATCTGCAGATAAGTGATGTAACACTGTGACCTTTGAAGTCGTCAACTACTATTTACTTCAGACACTGATGTAAATTCGATCATTCTCCACTCACACTTTTGAAAATGAATTGCAAGAAGAAGCGATTTGAATTTGTCGGTGACAATTGTAATAAGTCTTTCTCTAATAAAGACAAACTGAGAAGGCATCAAAGAGTTCACACTGGAAAGGGACCATTTGTTTGTGACATTTGTGGGAAAGCATTATCTCAAAAAGGCAATCTAAGTACTTACTCCAGAGGTCACACTGGTAAGAAACCTTTTGTTTGTGACATTTGTAGAGATTTTTTCGGGCAGAAAATTAATTTAACTCAACATAAGCGTGTCAACACTGGAGGGAAACCATTCGTTTGTGACATTTGTGGAAAAGCTTTTGCCCATAGTAAAACGCTATCCAACCATCATAGAATCCACACTGGAGAGAAACCTTTTGTTTGTGACATATGCGGAGATTCTTTCAGACAGCAGACTGCTTTAACTCGACATAACCGTGTCCACACTGGAGAAAAACCATTCGTTTGTGACATTTGTGAAAAAGCTTTTGCCCATAGTAAAGCGCTATCCAACCATCATAGAATCCACACTGGAGAGAAACCTTTCGTTTGTGACATTTGTGGGAAAGCTTTTGCCCATAGAAACACGCTATCCAACCACCATAGAATCCACACTGGAGAGAAACCATTCGTTTGTGACCTTTGTGGAGATTCTTTTAGACAGAAAGCTGCTTTAAATCAACATCATCGTGGCCACACTGGAGAGAAACCATTTGTTTGTGACTATTGTGGAGATTCCTTCAGGGAGAAAAGTGGCTTAACTCAACATCAGCGGGTCCACACTGGAGAGAAACCATTTGTTTGTGACATTTGTGGAAAAGCTTTTGCCCTTAAAAGGACCCTATATGACCATCATAGAATCCACACTGGAGAGAAACCTTTCGTTTGTGACATTTGCGGAGATTCTTTTAGACAGAAAACTGTTTTAACTCAACATAACCGTGTCCACACTGGAGAGAAACCATTTGTTTGTGACATTTGTGGAAAATCTTTTTCTCAAAAAGGAAATCTAAGTAACCACTCGACAGTTCACACTGGAGAGAAACCATTCGTTTGTGACATTTGTGGAAATGCTTTTGCACATAAAACCACCCTATCCAACCACCATAGAATCCACACTGGAGAGAAACCATTTGTTTGTGACCTTTGTGGAAAAGCTTTTGCCACAAAAAGATACCTATCCAGACACCAGAGAATCCACACTGGATAAACAATTTGTTTGTGACTTTGTGGTAAGCATACTTTGTGAAAAAGCATTTCACAAACCATTAACTTAAATGTTAAACATGTCCACTTTTGAGAAAATCCATTAAAGTCGCCTGGAAATAGAATTTTTTTTTTCAAACATTAGAGTATATTCCTGAACAATGAAATTTTTTGAGTAATTGTTTTTAATGATTTATATGTTAAACAAATTAAATAAAGTTGTGTGGGGGTGACTTCGCCTACCCCTATTGTGACGTCAATCGAGGAAGACTTTGCCTCGATCGAACATCGAACACACGTAAGTGCAAGTTATACATTCAAGTCCTAGTCTGAGTTTGTACGTTTTGAAAAAGGTTTTTTCTTGCATTTTTCCGGCAATGTCGACCAGGTGTCAACTAAAGATGGTGTCAGTTTGCAAAGTGGTCCGGTCTGACGTTTTTCCAGCGCTGTGCAGCAAACACTTCGAGCCATCATGCTTCGAGAATCCGGTATACACTACACATTTTGACATATAGAGAAAATTTCTTTTCTAAAACATGATGCCATCCCAATAATTTTTTCCAGCTAGTGGGAAGTCGAAGAAGGTACCTGAAAGACGTAACGAACCTAAAGGAGAATTTGCCTAACGTGAAAAAAATTGGGTATTGTTTCAACTTTGAGGGCATGTTTTTATGTATGTGATTCATCGCGCCTCGATTGACGTCAAAAACAGCGCCCTCTCGGGTCAGGTTTTTTTTCAAATTTGTAAATAACATGGAAACTAATTTTTTTAAACCTTAGTTAATTGTTTATATTCATATTCCACTCATCAAACACATATTATAGTGACAAAAGCTTTATTTTGACAAAATACCACTTCCAGGTGACTTTAATTTGTGACTTTTTCACTTTAAGCCACTTTTGCCAAACACAAGACACCATTTTTTGTTTGTGACATTTCAGGGAAAGCATTCTCATAATAGCATCACCTTGATGTTGGGTTTACATTGGAGAGAAACTTGGTGTATTTAATTACCTGACTTGGGTTTTTCCCTGTTGTACTCAACTACTCATCCAGTCGAACCTCTTACACGAGCTCACCGAACGCCAGCTTCCCCCAGCATTCACACATCAATGCATCTTGGGACACTATAGCTGACTGGAACTACTATACTTTCATTGTGTGCACTACCCACAAAACTTGTCATTTATTCATAAAATGGTCATAAAATAACTATTCTCATCTCAAGACTGACTAAAACCATTCACCTGTCTCAGCATCTTGCCAGCAAACTTTTGACACTTTAGAAATTACCTTTTCAATGAGTTTTGATTTTAAAGCCTACTACATTGTCATATTGTATATTTATTATGTTTTTCTTCATTATCTGCAGCTAAGTGACGTAACACTGTGACCTTTGAAGTCCTCAAGCACTGTGAACTTAACATTTGTGGTAAAAGTCTTTACAAAATCTGTTAGCGCAACTAACCGTCAACGTGCCATACTAGAGAAAAAACAAAACTTGTGTGTGATATCTTTGGAAAAGCATTTTTGCATTAATCGTCATCGACATGCCATCAGCGTGTCCACACTGGAGAGAATTCATTGTTTGTGATTTCTGTGGAAAACCTTTCTTGTTTAACTCGTCACTGACATGCCATAAGTGTGTCCACATTGACAAGAAACCGTCAATTTGTGAAACTCTTGGAAAAGCTTTCAGCCACCAAAGCCAACTGATCCGTCATCTTCCAGCACACTGCAGAAAAAACTTCTGAAAGAAATCTTCCTCTCAACCAAATCTGCTTGTTATTTATTTGAGAGAACTTGGTCCCGTGACATTTGTGGAGCCGCCTTGACTTTGAATTGAAGCAACACTGTGAACTTGTCCACACTGCAGATGAACACACAAAGTTTTTTCACTTGAAGAAGCTCTGTGTTAAATGACCAGAGTTTGTCCACCTTTTAGAACAAAGAATTTACTTAAGTGCACTCTTGTCACTAACAATTGTTAAAAATATTTGTGAAAAGGGCTTTCACAAATAATGCATCACTCCTTGCAAATCATGAGAAAGTCAATGTTGGGAAAGAGGTTGTAATTGTGACATTTGTGGGAAAGCATTTTCTCAAAGGGTAGTCTAAATAAGACACCACCAGAGAGTTTATGAAAAGGGATTTAGACAGCGCCAAACAGTCTCCCACTTTAGGAGAAAACACCTGACTATCCATCGACATGTTCACAGTTAACACTGGACCTGCTGTAGGATTCTAACCAAAAATTAATGTGTATTGCCATTTATTTTAAAAGTGATTACCAATTAATGTTTATCTTCCTATTTTGTTTCTACTTCAGCCTCCTTTTAAAAAAGAAACATGTTTAGCGGTCCCCCCCCCCCCCCACTTCCTGTTTAGAGGTCAACTCCTCCTTTTTTAAATACATTTTAATGATCTCAGAAAAAGAAACAAAATTGAAAAAATGTGACGGCCAGCCATTAAAAAGAGGCTGTCTTCCTTCCATTTTTTGTACTATGTTTGTTTTTCTTCAGTGTCTTATTCGTTATGTATTGTGTGTTTGAACAGTACAAAAAAACAATGGATATTTGAAATTTAAACAAAAATGGCAGCCCTCTTGAAAATAAAAAGCCCATGCCTCGTTTTTGTTTTAAAACCCGGACGCTAAACTGGTTTCTTTTTTTTACTCGGCCTAAGGCTGTGAAGCTTTTATTTCTGAAATAAACCAATCAACAACAATAATGTTTAGAATAGTGTTAGTATTTTTGTGTTAGTGCTTTGTATTGTATTTTCATATTAAGAGGAAGGAAATAGAATTAAAAATGAGCCTCAAGAAAATAGGAATGTTGATTGGATTTTGTTATAAATGTAAAAAGTCTGTTTTCATAATCATCAATACCTGATGCTCTGGAAGTGTGCAATGCCTCAACACTGCAATTTCCAATCCAGCTAAAGAGCAGTTAGGGGCAGAAGAACCTGCCTCCACTGTTTTCATGTCAAGATTTTAGGCAAATGAAAAACATTTTGTTGTTTAGCCTTTTCATCCGGAAGGTGGATACAGGTTTTTCAAATTGGGCAGGTTGGGGGAGGGCAGGGTTACACTTTGCAGTGTAATTACTATTTATCTGGCCATTAATATCTGAGATCGACAAGCAGCTAGTCAATAGAAATGTAAAACGGTATTAAATCTTGATGGGTTTTGTTCGCGATTCCCGCGGTATTCTACTACTACTGTCACGACTACAGTCCAATGGGAGTAGAAGTCGGCAACCATTAGTTTGCGCAAGAGCATTGATCTCACCATAGCACTGCCACAACTGACCATCTCACCGCGTTGGACCATAAAAGATGCTATGTCAGATTTTTGACCGATTTGAGCCAAACATTTTGACTTAAAATTCAATAGGTATTTTGATGGGGGTTGAGAAAGTTACAAGCTTTCATTTGAGCCATTGCTCGAAAAAGTCCACCAATTATTAGTAGCAGTGAAATAACGTGCTCAAAATTAGTCGGGATCCCGCATCCCGACAATATATTACGTGACCAATTCTTATGTGTTTTATTTTATAAGAAACGTTTTAAATTTTTGTCATGGTTCCTGACCATTAAAAGTAAAAGTAAAACTTTTTTCGTTGGAGCGGCCGGGTGATACTCTTTGAAATACAATTCACTCAAAAAATCTATTTTTCAATGTTTGGGGCCAAAAATCTGACTTAGCATCTTTAATGACAGCTAGCCAATGGAAATGTAAAACTGAAATAAAACTTTTATGTAAAAATTACAGTTGAAAGTGCCATTATGCATCTAAAAATAAATGGCTGAAAAGTCCTCTATCAATGTGGTCTTTGCAGCCCACAGCTCTGTAGCCAAAGCCACTTTTAAAATTAGTATACGGTCAAATGTGCACTGAGGCTATTGCTTTTGTTGTGTAGCTAAAGTTTCCATAAAACTAATATTTTTCAGAAGTGCCTTTGGAGAATGTCCTTGCCTCGTAGGCAATTATAGGTCTTGGGTAGACCCAGTAACTGGGGAGCTGTTTACTCCTTTTTCGAAATAATTTGACATTGGCCTACTAGTATGACAGATATGTCAAAATTTCGAAAAAAAGAATACAGCGCCCCAGTTACTGTCTAATTCTACCTCCATGCTGGATCTAGGTCTTGGGTGGGTGTTATCTTTTGAGCCTACCCTCTGGTCCACAAAATAAAGGGGTACTATAATTAACCATGGTGCAATAACCGGACACCCACCCAAAAGGAAGTAGTACCCATCGAAAGATATTAGTAACCCCGCCCATCCCTACTTGCTTAACCTAAACAATAGAGGGGGTTGTTTCAGAAGGAGTTTGTATTCGATGTGATCATTGATCTATACTATTAAAAGCGTAACCTGCGCCATCTTGAATTGAAAATTAGAAGGTCCAGTGGTATGGCATCCTTGTGGAATTCAACACGGTTGTGTGTGTGGAATTCAATACGTTTGTGTGGTTTCAGACGTCGGGTTGCAAGTCTGCAAAACCCGGATCCAAACTCGCACTTACAAGTCATGTGATTGGAGGAAGTTTGGGCGGCGACCGTGCGTCAACCACTGGTCGATGTTGTTACCAGACTTCCTAGAAATCTTTCTGACAGGTAGCCTTGCTCAAGGCAGTCGCATTATTCGCTCCGAAAAGACGCAGCTGTAAACCCACCCGCCGTATACCCTGTGCATGGTGTGTGCGATCACACCGAATGACCAACCCGTATACACACTGTCACATCGCACGAATACTGTTCACACAAGTCATCGCACTCGTACACCACTAACCGCATGCGGAGGCCGTCAGGCCGACAGCCTTGTCGGGTCTGTATCTTCCCGTTTTAATGTGTTGTATTGAAAAAATTCCAATAGTGGACGGAATTGGGGGGGGGGGGGGGCTCGAGGATATGCTAGTATTCAGCTCATGAATATGTATATCGTTCGTCAGACCTATCAGACAACACAGAATGTGAGGCAAATGAATTATTCATTTTGACGTCCAATCACGCACTTCCCTTATCACGACCTTTGGACCCTATCATGCGTCCGTGGTGGTGGTGTGTGAGGTAAACATGTCTCGTCTTTCGCGGGCATTATGGTAATGAGCTGACCGTGGGAACTCTTCGCTTATTATAGTAATGAGGTCAGTGGCTTCAACACAGATCCTACAAGGCTGTCGGCCTAACGGCCTCCGCATGCGGATAGTGTACGGGGGCATCGTGTCGTGCGATGTTACGCACAGTGAATACGGGTGGGTTTTACGCACAGTGAATACGGGTGGGTTTTTATACAGCGGCGGTCTTTTTTCGGAGTGAATAATTCGACTGCCTTGAGCAAGGCTATCTGACAGGCGACTCATTGGACAGTGTTTCGCAGATGGTGCTCCGGATTGGTTCACTCATTGCCCCTCGCCCGCCCACTCGCCATTCGATCCGCCCTTTTTGGTCAGGTTACTTTCGTGTTGTACAAAGCAGGGTTCTCCGGATTGGTTCATTCATTGCCACGCAGGGTCGAAAGGGTCGAAGAGGCTGGGTGCCAGGACAAAATCGAAACCAATCTCACGAATTTGCATTGAATGGGTGAAGTACCGTAGATTGATGTTTCGCAGGCGACCATGTGTCAACCACTGGTCGACGTTGTTATCAGACTTCCTAGAAATCCTTCTGACAGGTGACTCACTTGTTGAAAAGATAAAATGGAGAATATTTATGGAAAAGCATTCACTTCCAAACGGCATGAGAATTATCATGATGGACAAGGATAGGATCAAACGGAAGCTTTATAATTTGGAAACATTGGGTAGGGCCGGCTATAGGTTGGAAGGTGTCTAAGGGAACTTTACAATTAATAACATTTTGGGGTTGGGGGGGGGGGGGGGCCTTACACAAAGAGCCATTCTGGTCAGTGTATTGTGAGTGGTGTGTTGTCTGGTTTGAGACAGGCCACCTGTTGCTTGGTGAAGGAGGTCGCCGTGGGACCACTTTAGGTTGACAGTGGGTGGCGACCTCGGACTTACAAAAATCTCCATACAGAAATTGCACTATTGATGCAAAACGTATCTTGCTATTTTTAAACTATGGACACTATCTTTTGCCAGTAAACTCAAATGAGTACATGAATACCGTTTTAGAATACGGTCTGTTCATAGAGGTATAATGTTGCAGTTTCAGAGTTTCACGGAAGTTTGTGAAACCATTCCTTACTCTATGGTGAAGCTTATACACGTACGTTAAAGGCTGTTTTGAAGCTGTAAAAAAGAACTTTGCTTTGCATTTGGTCAAAGTTGTTAGGCAAAACGACATTAAGTTTCCTTTTGAATAAGTCTGAAACCACACAAACGTATTGAATTCCACACAAACAACCGACAAGTATATGCGAATTATGTACAGACGATACAAGTTCGTTGAAAGGATCAGTCATCTCGGAAATAGCCGACTTCGTTATTTGTGACCAAAATAAAAATATTTATTTCTGGCGGAACAGTAAAACGGTTATGGAAGTTTTGCTGTTGGGATTGTTTTTCAATTAACATGATGAATAGAAGCTTAACAATAAAAAGTTTAAATTTGTTAATGGAGTCAACTCTCACTTATCACATTGTATTTTGTTTTCATCTTTCTTGTTCTTTTCCCTCGATTTTAGCGAGTATGTAGTTCTCACTCGAATTGTTTATTGTAGGAGCGACTCTTGTTTTGTCTTTATATGGTTTATTGCCATTTTCTCAATGAACTGAAAGAATAAAAAAAAACATGTACCTGAATCCCAATACAGTTTCTCGGCCGAGTGTTTGTTTAGAAATTTAAATATCATTATCATAATACTAATAGGGCATTATAGAAACAAATGTAAAGTTAGTTTGCTTTATTGCATTTCACTCAGAAACTTTCTCATACTTCAAACTATCGATCGTCATGTTTTCCCCACATTTCTATTCTCAATTTACAACTTCAACTGACAGACTCAAACCCGACCAAGTGCACATTAATTTACCCGTTTGAAGGAATTGCGCCGCCATTGTTGGGCCGCGTGTTTATGCACACAGCATAGCGCAATGTCCTATCCAGTCAGTATAATGGAGATCAATGGATGTGATGCACACATGTTGCACGCACGGCGGTTCAAAAGCAGAAAGTCTCAGTATCAAATTCACATCTAGAATTGTAGAAAAGTGCGTCGATGTTTTGTTTTTCGGTGGACAAATCAGGTGTGTATTTTTCACAATCCGTTGTCATATGGCATTTTGTGTTGTATGCAAGACGATTTTTATAGGTCTACGCTGTGTATCGGAACAATCCATTTACATGATATTGATGGTTATGGGGAATATGGAGGTAGAAAATTTGTTAAAGGTTAGGTAAATCTAGCCCCATATAAATCGGTCCAATCATGGAGGAATAAATTGGTCCAATCCAGGAAGCAGGAGTGGGATAACTTTCCGTATGGCGCCACCACTTTTTCACTAATTTTTACAAAAAGGGATATGTCAATCAGGTAAATTAGATACTATATTATTTTATTTCGAATGAAAAAGTGGTGGCGCCATACGGAAACTTTTCCGATATCCCTTTTGAGTGAAAAGGTGGTGGCGCCATACGGAAAGTTATCCGACTTTTCCAATCGTTCATGATTCGCTGTTAAAAGAAGTTCCTTCTCACTATGCACTCAATGTTTTTGTTGAGAGTCGGCTGGTACAATTTTTTATCATTTGGTGTATCTCAGCACATGCATAAAATACCAAACCTGTGAAAATTTGATCTCAATCGGTCGTCAAAGTTGCGAGAAAATAATGAAAGTAAAAACACCCTTGAAACATGAAGTTGTGCGCTTTCAGATGCTTGATTTCAAGACCTCAAATTCTAAATCTGAGGTCTTGAAATCAATTCGTGGAAAATTGCTTCTTTTTCGAAAACTACATTACTTCAGAGGGAGCCGTTTCTCACAATGTTTTATACTATCAACCTCTCCCCATTACTCGTTACCACGAAAGGTTTTATGCTAATAATTATTTTGAGTAATTACCAATAGTGTCCACTGCCTTTAAAGTATTTTTTTTCTTTTCCCATTTTGGCATGCCATGAAATCTCAAATAGCAACCACATCATGTGATCTATGTGTGACCAGGCACTTTAAGTGACTGCCCCCTCTTAAGTTAACTAATGGTTGACTTAGCAGCAGCCCACCTGCTGAGGGTCTTATTTCCCAGAGTGTGGTCAGCCCCAGCTCTACCCCAGGTATAGTGTAGCTATTGTGCAACTAAGTCATTCCATTGCAAGTTATCATCGTGTGAACAAGTCATTTTCCAAGAGTCTCAGAGCTATTCCAGTTTTCAGAGTTATTCCCATCCTTGTTATGTAAGTACCAAATCTTTCTTTGTTTCTTATCACTGCTAGACTACAATCCATATTTGTGTTTATAATTATTGCCATTTCTAAGGAGATTCACTGTATTTTAAGTGGTTTGGTTAAGTTTCCTTTGTCTATACAATTGTAGTTCTTTGCATTTGTTGTTACTTTTGTTTTAGTTTGGAAGCACTAATTAAGCCAGTGTTTTGCCCAAACTTGTCTTTTTTTTAATTGTCTTTACTCTGTTTATATTTGAAACAGTTGAGGATAATGTTTCCTTGGATTAATTTACTTTGCTACATGTATATGGAGGAAGGAAAAGAGTTCTTTTACAAGTTTCCTTAAGAAATAGTTTGGTTTATTATAATTAACTTTACATTTCATTGAAGATGGAGTGTAAAGTTATTTGTTGTTTTAGACTCTTCCATGTCCATACTTTTATTGTTCATGTCACAGAGAAGTTTAAACTAGTTGTATGGATTTCATTTCATTATTGGCTTTTCTTGTTATTTGATTTACCTAGTTCATTGCAAAGTTCTTGCTAGGATAACTTTGATTGAGTCACTTTTGATAATTGTTATTATTCCTTATTTTGCTCATTTTGCCATTAAGGTCTTTCAGTTATGATTAAGCTATTGTTTCTTGTGTACATTAGATTTCTGTGTTTCTACTCCATGAAACTTCAGAGATTTACAGTTTCTTGTGTAAGGTTCTAGCATAGACCCCACATGAGATTCCTAGTGCTGTATGCTATGGGTTGTTTATTGCAGAGATGTAGAGATTAAGTAATTGATTACACCAGCTGTGGAATGTCTTAGGAACTTCCAAGGTTCATGGCTGTGTGTTTGGTTTATTGACAAAGGGTATGTTCAGACAGCATACTTAGACCTGAACTGGTCTAACTTTTACGAGCAGCGGGGGGGGGGGGGGGGGGGGGGGGGTCGTAAAAATAAAAACCCATTGCGTTCAGACAGCACAGAGTTAAACCCGATCCGGTTTATTTTCGGTTTTAAGAGGTCAAAGTAGACGCGACCCCGTTGCTCTAACATCCGGTTTTATTCATCAGATTCGCTAGCCAGCATCCAGTCAAAGTTTAAAAATGCGATCTTGATTGTTGAGGGTGACTTTAACCTTGCAGACATTGACTGGACCAATCGATCTGTTAGACCTTATGCTGTGGAGTCGGCAAAATGTTCTCTGTTACTGGATGTATGCAATGATTTTTTCCTGGACCAACTAGTCAAAGAGCCCACAAGGATTTCTGAAGCTGCTCAGAACATTTTGGACCTCGTCCTCTCAACCCACCCTCATTACATTGGAAGTGTGGAAGTGTCTTGGCCGAGCGATTAAGAGCACTGAGTTCAAACTCTGGTGTTTCTGATCAGCAGAGTTTGGGTTTGAATCCCCAGCCGTGACACTGTGTCCTTGAGCAAGACACTTAACCATTGCTTCGTCCTTCGGATGGGACATAAAGCCGTTGGTCCCATGTGTTGTGTAATGCATGTAAAAGAACCCAGTGCACTTCGAAAAGAGAAGGGGTTCGCCCCGGTGTTCCTGGTTGTGGCTGCTTAATGCACCGTAGCACCTTGTAAACCCTTATAAGGTGCTAAATAATTGGGTCTCAGAATTCATCACTGCAATAACCTATCTTTCTGAAAGTTTGTATATACTCAGTGCCTTGAGTACCTTGTTTGGTAGATACGTGCGCTATATAAGACTTTGATATTATTACATTGAAAAATGTAAAGTGGTTCCAGGTATCAGCGATCATGAAGTGGTTCTCTTCACCCTTAATCTTAACCCCAAACTCAACAAAAAAGTTCCAAGAAAGGTTTACTTGTATGGGAAAGCAAACATGGAGAATTTAAGAGCTGACATGACAAACTTCCAGGAAACTTTTGACACTACTATGTATCTAAACGACTTTTGATTGATTGATAGATTTCCAAAGCCTACTATTGTCATAGAAATAATGTTTTTCTTCTTTATCTGCAGATAAGTGATGTAACACTGTGACCTTTGAAGTCGTCAACTACTATGAACTTCAGACACTGATGTAAAGTCGATCATTCTCCACTCACACTTTTTTAAAATGAATTGCAAGAAGAAGCGATTTGAATTTGTCGGTGACAATTGTAATGTGTCTTTCTCTAATAAACACAAACTGAGAAGGCATCAAAGAGTTCACTCTGGAAAGGGACCATTTGTTTGTGACATTTGTGTGAAAGCATTTTCTCAAAAAGGCAATCTAAGTACTTACTCCAGCACTGGTAAGAAACCTTTTGTTTGTGACATTTGTGGAAATTCTTTTGGGCAGAAAAATAATTTAACTCAACATCAGCGTGTCAACACTGGAGGGAAACCATTCGTTGGTGACATTTGTGGAAAAGCTTTTGCCCAAAGTAAAACGCTATCCAACCATCATAGAATCCACACTGGAGAGACACCTTTCGTTTGTGACATTTGTGGAGATTCTTTCAGACAGAAAGCTATTTTAACTCAACATAACCGTGTCCACACTGGAGAGAAACCATTCACTTGTGATGTTTGTGGAAAAGCTTTTGCCCATAATACAACTCTTTCCAACCATCATAGAGTCCACACTGGAGAGAAACCTTTCATATGTGACATTTGTGGAAAAGCTTTTGCCCAAAGTAAAACGCTATCCAACCATCATAGAATCCACACTGAAGAGAAACCTTTCGTTTGTGACATTTGCGGAGATTCTTTCAGACAGAAAGCTAATATAACTCGTCATCAGCGTGTCCACACTGGAGAGAAACCATTCATTTGTGACATTTGTGGAAAAGCTTTTGCCCATAGGAAAACGCTATCCAACCATCATAGAATCCACACTGGAGAGAAACCGTTTGTTTGTGACATTTGTGGAGATTCTTTTAGACAGAAAGCTAATTTAACTCAACATCAGCGTGTCCACACTGGAGAGAAGCCATTCAATTGTGACGTTTGTGGAAAAGCTTTTGCCCAAAGTAAAACGCTATCCAACCATAATATAATCCACACTGGAGAGAAACCATTTGTTTGTGACATTTGTGGACAGGCATTTTCTCGAAAAGAAAATCTAAGTAAACACTCTTCAGTCCACACTGGAGAGAAACCATTTGTTTGTGACATTTGTGGAAAAGCTTTTGGTCATAAAAGGAACCTATCCAACCATCATAGAATCCACACTGGAGAGAAACCATTCGTTTGTGACATTTGTGGACAGGCTTTTGCCACAAAAAAATACCTATCGCGCCACCAGAGAATCCACACTGGAGAGAAACCATTTGTTTGTGACATTTGTGGAAATGCTTTTGCCCATAAAACCACCCTATCCAACCACCATAGAATCCACACTGGAGAGAAGCAATTCTTTTGTGACCTTTGTGGAAAAGCTTTTGCCACAAAAAAATACCTATCGCGCCACCAGAGAATCCACACTGGAGAAAAACCATTTGTTTGTGACATTTGTGGAAAAGCTTTTGCCCATAAAACCACCCTATCCAGCCACCATAGAATCCACACTGGATAAACCATTTATTTGTGACTTTGTGGTAAGTATTCTTTGTGAAAAAAACATTTCACAAACCATTAACTTAAAACATGTCCACTTGTAATGAGAATCTCCATTAATTTGTGACTTTTTCACTTGAAGCCACTCTTAGTGACCTCCAGAAACCATTTGTTTGTGACATTTCAGGGAAAGCTTTCTCATAATAGCATCACCTTGATGTTGGGTTCACATTGGAGAGAAACTTGGTGCATTTAATTACCTGACTTGGGTTTTTCCCTGTTGTACTCAACTACTCATCCAGTCGAACCTCTTACACAAGCTCACCGAACGCCAGCTTCCCCCAGCATTCACATACTGTACCAATGCATCTTTTTCGGACACTATAGCTGACTGGAACTACTATACTTTCATTGTGTGGACTACCCACAAAACTTGTCATTTATTCATAAAATGATCATAACATAAATATTCTCAAGACTGACTAAAACCATGGACCTATCTCAGCATCTTGCCATCAATCTTTTGCACTTTATAAATGACGATTCCAATGAGTTTTGATTTTAAAGCCTACTACATTGTCATTTTAAATATTAATCATGTTTTTTCTTCTTTATCTGCAGCTAAGTAATGTAACACTGTGACCTTTGAAGTCATCAAGCACTGTGAACTTAACATTTGTGGTAAAAGTCTTTTCACAATCTGTTAGCATGACTATTCCGTCAGCTTGCCATACTGGAGAGAAACCAAAATTTGTTTGTAATATCTTTGGAAAAGCATTATTTGCTTAAATCGTCATCAACATGCCATCAGCATGTTCACATTGGAGAGAATTCAGTGTTTGTGATTTCTGTGGAAAAGCTTTCTTGTGTGACTAGTCACTGACACGCCATAAGTGTGTCCACACTGGAGAGATGTCATCGTTTGTGATTTCTGTGGAAAAGTTTTCTTGTGTAACTCGTCACTGACACTCCATAAGTGTGTCCACACTGGAGAGAATTCAATGTTTGTGATCTCTGTAGAAAAGCTTTCTTGTGTAACTCGTCACAGACATGCCTTAAGTCCACATTGACGAGAAACCATCATTTTGTGAAACTCTTGTAAAAGCCTTCAGCCACCAAAGCCAACTGATCCGTCATCATCCAGCACACTGCAGAAAAACATTCTGAAAGAAATCTTCCTCTCAACCAAATCAGCTTGTTTTAATTTTTGAGAAAACTCGTTCCCGTGACATTTGTGGAGCAGCCTTCATTTTGAAGCAACATTATTAACTTGTCCACGATGAACACACCATGTTTGTCACTGGGGGTGTTTTCGGAAAGCAAACTCTGAAAGGAGCTGTTTGTTAAATGACCAGAGTGTTTCCACCTCTAAGAACAAAAAATTTATTTAAAGGAACAGGTTGCCTTGGATCGGTCGAGTTGGTCTTTGAAAAGCGTTTGTAACCGTTTTTTATAAAATGCATATATTATGTTTAGAACGATATTTTAAAAGTAGATCCACACAAAGCTCTCTCAAAATTGCGTCAAATTAAAAGAAAAACATGCAATATCAAGACAAATTTGTGTGGATCATTGTACTCTACTTTTTAACCATCTTTCTAACCATATGTGTTTTATAAAACACGCTTTTCAAAGACCAACTCGACCTATCTAAGGCAACGTGCTCCTTTAAGTGCACTCTAGGCACAAACCTTTTGTGAATTTGTGAAAAGGCCTTTCATATAAATTCATCCTTCCTTGAAAATCATGAGAAAGTCATTGTAGGGAAAGAGCTTGTAATTTTGACATTTGTTGTGAAGCATTTATTTAAAAGGGTATTCTAAATAGACACCACCAGAGAGTCTACGAAAAGAGATTTTGAAAGCTCCAAACAGTCTCCCACTTTAGGAGAAAACACCTGACTATCCATCTGCATGTTCACAGTTAACACTGGACCTGCTGTAGGATTCTAACCAAAAATGTGTATTGCCATTTTAATTTTTAAAGTGATTACCAATTAGGCCTAATGTTTAGCTTCTGTTTTTTCTTCACTTTTACTTCTCAAATAAACCAATCAACAACCTTCATGTTTTGAATAGTGTTAGTATTTTTGTATTAGCGTTTTGTGATGTCTTTTCATAAAGAAGATGGAAATGGAATTAAAAATGAGCCTCAAGAAAAGAAGAATATTGATTGGATTTTGTTACGTAAGGGGTCTGTTTTCATAATCATCAATACCTGATGCTCTGGAGAAGTGTGCAACACCTCAAAGCAATTTCCAATCAAGCTAAGGGCAGTTACGGGCAGAAGAGCTGGCTCCACTGTTTTAATGTCAAGATTTTAGCCAAATGAAAAAGATGTTATTTAGTCCTATTTGTAAGGTGGATACAGGATTTGCAAATGGGGGATTGGGGAGGGGGCAGGGGTAAACAGTTTGCAGGGTAATTACTATTCATCTGGCCATATTGATACCAGCACAACATACAGCTGGTCAAAGTAAGATAAAATTGTTATTGTTGTGCAAGAAATAAACATTTGAAAGCACCTTCATGCATCGAAAAAATAAAGAAATTTGTTCGAGTTATGTTGTGTCTGAGTGGCTATGGCTGAAAAGTCCTCTTTATCAATGTTGTCTTTGCAGCCCATAGCTGGAGCCAAAGCCCTTTAATTTGTATACAGCCTCAGTCAAATGGGCACAAAGTGCTATTGCCAATGTTGCCCTGGACTTGGCTTAGGTGCCCGTTCAAAAGTTCCCATAAACAGAGTTAAATAAGATTTTCTAGACGTACTCTTTGGAGACTGTCCTTGCTGGTGTTCATGCAATTATGTCCTCTATGCAATACTATCTGGAGGACATTATTGCATATGCAATATTTTCCGCCGGACAGTTTCGCATATGCAATTGTGTCCGGCCGGACGCTGCTGCATAATGCAGTTGTGTCCGCCCGGACACATTTGCACATGCAGTTGTGTCCGCCCCCGCGCAAAACCGTCCTTGCAGTAAATTAAATGCCCTTGGTCGACGGAAAACGTTCGCCATTTTTTTTTTACAAGCTAAGTGCATGTCATGAATGACTTGGGAAATGTTTGACCGTTGGGTAATCGCTGCAATCAGAAAATACCGTGAATATTCATGCTGTATAAACGTAGGTTCAGTGTCTGCACGCGCGCATATATTGTACATGTACTGGACATAATTCAGAGATGCCAGGTCCAGAGGCCAGCTATGCGTGAGATTTTTCAAAGCTCAACTTCCCCCCCCCCCCCCCCCCGGATTCCCCCCCCCCCCCCCTCCGATTTGGCAATGCATGTCGTTAATTTTTTTCCCGGTCTGGCCCCAATGCGTGAAAAAATGGTTGCTATATGTGTGTGAGCCTGAGACAGAGCCCAAATGCGCGAGTTTCACGCCTAATGCGTGAGACTTGGTAGGTCTGCATAATTATGCACAGCCCCGGACATGATTGCATATGCAAAACTGTCAGTGACAGTATTGCATGGCGGACACAATTGCATCTGACACCCTCATAGCAATTCCAGGCCTTGGGTGGTGCGATCCTATGAGTCTACCCTCTGGTCCTCCCCCCCCCCAAAAAAAAAGGGTTACTCTGATAAATATTGCACCCAACCCTACCACAGACCCACCCAAAAGGAATTTAAGTAGCCCCATCAAAAGATATTAGTAACCACGCCCATCCCTACTTGCTTAACCTGAACAACAGAGGGGGTTGTTTCAGAAGTGGTTTGTATTCGATGATGCACACATGGCCGGCGGTTCGAAAAGCGGAAAGTCTCCTATCAAATTCACATCTAGAATTGTAGAAAGGTGCGTCGTTGTTTTTGTTTTTCGGTGGAAAAATCAGGTGTGTATTTTTCACAATCCGTTGTCATATGGCATTTTGTGTTGTATGCAAGACAATCATTTTAGAGACGCTCAGAACATTACAATCCATGATTGATACTAGACCACATGACTGAGATTGAGTAGACACACTACTCAGTCACTGGGCTGGGGCGCTTTACTTCCTTACTTTACTCGTCTTACGATTGATATGAGAAATTGTTTAGGGTTATGCATTTGTGACCCCATATCCTATAATTGATTCCTTCCAATCGGCATCGAGCTCTTTCTTGAATGTTGACACTGATTTGGCATTTACTACTTTAACTTTGTCTTGAGTGGGAGACTTTTCCAAAAGAAGTTCCTTCTCGCTGCTAACCTAGTACTTAAGTATAGTTCTAGCCCACCTTGTTGGGCTGTAATGGCTCCGCTTTTAACATCGGTCTCATCACTGTCACCATTACAGCCCACCTTCGATACATGTCTTAAACGCTAAGTTTTCAAAGACGCAAAATGCGAGGTAGTTTGATTGCAAATTTCTCCCATTTGAAAAAGTCCTATACTACGCCAACATACCTCATTTTATTCCTTACATCTTAATTGTAGCCAAATTGCTGTCAACCTGCAATAACCAAACATTAACCCACACAGCAGACCGACGTTGTTATGACGTCATTTTCAGGTCAGACCAAACGTTGGATGGACGTCAATGTTTGAGGTTAAAGTGACGTAATTTTTGCACCCACGCGCGACGTCAAATTGACATAGGTCTTTGGTCAAACCCAACGTCTAACTGACGTTGCATGACTTTGTTTGACGTCATTCCTACACTGATATAATGTTAACTCAACGTCAGTTAGACGTTGGTATTGACCAAAAATCTATGTCAACTTGACGTCGCGCTTTGGTGCAAAAATTACATCACTTTAAAGCCATTGGACCCTTTCGGTAAACAGTGTTTTCCAAGGCCCACACTTTGTGTACCACAACTTCTATATCAAATAACAAACCTGTGAAAATTTAGGCTCAATCGGTCATCGGAGTCGGGAGAAAACAACGGAAAAACCCACCCTTGTTTCCGCGCGTTTCGCCGTGTCATGACATGTGTTTAAAATAAATCCGTAATTCTCGTTAACGAGAATTTATATTGTTTTGCTGTTTTCTCAAAAAGTAAATCATTTCATGGAATAATATTTCAAGAGGAGTCTTTTACCATTGCCTTCTGTAAACCGTGAAAGGGTCCAATGGCTTTAACGGACGTTGATGGCATTCAACACCCAAATAGACACGTCCAATCGACGTCACCAGCAATGTCAAACAATGCAATAATGACATGACTGGACGTCATTCCCGCATTGATGTAACATTGGTTCAACGTTGGCTAGACGTTACCCAGAAAGCATACGGACGTTGTTTCAACGTTAATTTGCTCATTAATAAAAAATGTTAAATTACGTCAGCCATTTAACGTTGAAACAATGTTACTTGGGATGTCTCATTAACTTTTACCTGAGTAATTAGTGCAATTTATGCATTTGTCTTTATTTAAATATTAATACTACACTACTAATACACTACTAATGTTGATACTACACTACTACATGCTATCCCTCATACCTATAGCATACAACACGTTTCATATATAAATAGTCTAGGATACATAGAATCTGCAGCCATGGATTTATTTTATTTAATTGGTTAAATTTTTAACTAATAATTAGCAAATGAAAAGATTGAACGAAGTGTTGAGGCCCAAAACATTTTTTTTCTAAAAGAATTTAGAAAAGAAACTGAACAATAAATCATTTAATTTCCCAATTACACCAAAATTGTTGCATATTAACTTCGAGTTTGGACTGCTATTTGTATCCGGCTATAAATTTTCATATCGAGGTCAACCTATGGCAACGTTGACACCTGACCAAAATATGACGTCTATTAGACGTCATGCTTTGGTAAGAAACTAACTACAATATATCAGCGCCATATTGATATCAAAAGTTGACCTACAAATGACATTTTACTGATGTCAGTAAATTGACGCCAAATTTACATCACGGGATGACCTTATAAAATGGACGTTGTATTAACGACGTACCAGCATTTTACTCTATCTTAACATAACCAAAATATGACGTTTAACTATTTACTTAATTCCGACGCTAATTGGTGTCAAAAGTTGACCATTAAATGATATTTAATTGATATCAATAATTAGACGCCAAATTGACATCACAGCTTGACCAAAAATGATGTTGTATTAATGTCAGCATAATGACTCAAACATTACATCTCAACGTGACCAAAATATTAAGTCAACTGACTATTTAATTCCGACGCCAAAATGACATCGCAGTTGACCTTAATATGACGTTATTTTAATGTCCACGTTTGACTCCAAAATAACATCTAAACATGACCAAAATATGACGTCTAACTAACTACAATATTTCGACGCTAAACTGATGTCAAAAATTGACCATTAAATGACGTTATATTTATGTCAATAATTGGTCGCCAAAATGACATCGCAGGTTAACCATAATATGACGTGCAAAAACGTCAGCATAATGACTTCAAAATGACATCTAAACATGACTTAAATATGACGTCTAACTAACAACAATATTTCGACACTGAACTGATGTCAAAAATTGACCATTAAATGACGTTATATTGATGTCAATAATTGGTCGCCAAAATGACATCGCAGGTTGACCATAATATGACGTTGCAAAAACGTCAGCATTATGACTTCAAAATGACATCTACACATGACCAAATAACGACATCTAAATAACGTCAATAGTTTCACACCTCACTGACGTCTCAATTTGACAACAGTTTGACGTCTTTCTAACGTCAAAATTTAAACACCAACCTGAACGTCATAGGTTGACAAAAATATGACGTCACACAAACGTCAGGCACCGACGGCGACCTTCACCGACCTAAATTGACCCTTTTTAATGTCAGCCCGACGTCGGTATGCTGTGTGGGAACATTAAGCAGATGGATAATTGTCAGCGAGCAATTTACATAAAGCGGAGAACTATGCGATATACCGAGCATTGACGTCTGGGGCCAAGGACAAATGAGGCCACTTTTTACCATAAATGCGCGCATGCTAACCGTCCCAAGAAAAAAAATATATACGCGCACAGGAAAGCGCTCTATGTTGTCCGCACATGTACAAGAAGCACTGTGAAAATGCAAGATGGTGGCAGAGGGCTTTGCTGCACGCTGAAATTTATAAAAATTCTATTTGAGCTGGAATACTTTACAGTTTTTGTGCCTCCTGGATTTTAAAATGTATGCTGGAGGAGTTGGAGGCGAGTTAACGGCACCTTACCTGTTTTGACAGCGTAGGCTATAGCGGCAAGATAATAATAATAATAATAATAATAATAATAATAATAAGACTTGTAGTGCGCACGTATCCACCCTGCTGGGTGTTTAAGGCGCAGTAAAACCAACAAACAAAACAAAAGACGAAGAAAACAGACACAACAAAATTAATCCTTTAAAACCTGTGACATAAGATAAGTTTTGAGAAGAGATTTGAATTTTGTGGTACACAGACAATTGATCTAAGATTTAGTGGTAGAGAGTTCCAGATGCGTGGGGCAGCTGAAGGAAAAGACCTGTCACCCCATGAGTGTCAAGACTTGGGTTCAATGAGGAGAAGCATGGAACTTGATAGAAGATTCCTTGATGGAGTGTAAACTTGAAGCAGTTCAGATATAACGTGGGGAGCCTTGCCATTGAGAGCTTTATGGACAATGAGCATCAGCTTGAAGATGATTCGTTGAGAAATCCGGAGCCAGTGAAGTTGTTTCAGAATGGGGGTGATAGAACAGGATTTTCTAGACAGTGCCACAATGCGGGCAGCAGTATTTTGGAGGCGACGAAGTCGGGAAATCTGGTTGTTAGGAAGACTATAGAGAAGAGCATTGTCGTTGTCAAGACGAGAAGTAACAAATGCATGAACGACCTATTCAGTGGCACTTTTGTCCAAGTACTTGCGAATCTTACCTATATTCCTGATGTGATATGATGACAGACAAACAATGTTGTTGATGTGTGGCTGAAGTGTCATCAATGAAAAAAAAAAAACCTAAGTTCCAAGCTTTCAGCGAGGGAGCTAATCCCATATCCGAGCATCACCGATGGAAATGTATGGCACTGAAACCTTGTTAACTGTTGATGTTACCCAAATAGAAGGAACTCTGTCTTATTATCATTTAACTTCAGGAAGTTTTGTTGTGTCCAGCGACGAATCTCTTGGATGCATTTCTCAAGTCTTGCAATACATGCATTGGCGTTTTCTTGAGAAGATTTAAACGTGATGTATAGCTGAGTGTCGTCTGCATACACATGGTAATTCAAATTAAATTTCAGGATGATGTCACGAATCGGTAAAGTGTACAGTGTAAACCACTGCGGGCCGAGTACAGACCCCTGTGGCACAGAGTAGTTCAAAACAACAGGGTCGGATATTGCAGTGCCAATACAAACATGCCGAGTTCTATTGTGGAGATACGATTTGCACCATGCTAGGGCTGTGTCCTCTATGCCAAGGCGATTCTGGAGCCGAGAGAGAAGGATGTTGTGATCAATAGTGTCAAAAGCAGCATTCAAGTCTAGCAGGACTAGTGCTGTAAGGTTACCATTGTCCGTTGCAGAAAGATCGTTGCTCACACGGACTAGTGCAGGTTCAGTCAAAGTGCTTTATTCATCTTTTTCAGAGAGATCATTTTCTGAACTACCCAAAAATGTGGAATAAGTTAACTGTTCAAATTAGAGAAATGCTAGCTCACTCACTTCATTTAAAGGCCACCATTTCCAGCAGACTTACTAAACCATTGTCCCTCAATACCTTACCAGCAAACTTTTGGCACTACTATACGGGTATCTGAACGACTTTTGATTGATTTATAGAATTTCCAAAGCCTACTATTGTCATAGAAATAATTAATGTTTTTTTCTTCTTTATCTGCAGATACATTTGTAAGTGATGTAACACTGACCTTTGAAGTCATCAACTACTATGAACTTCAGACATTGATGTAAATTTGATCATTCTCCACTCACACTTTTGAAAATGAATTGCAAGAAGAAGCGATTTGAATTTGTCAGTGACAATTGTAATAAGTCTTTCTCTAATAAACACAAACTGAGAAGGCATCAAAGAGTTCACACTGGAAAGGAACCATTTGTTTGTGACATTTGTGGGAAAGCATTTTCTCAAAAAGGCAATCTAAGTACTTACTCCAGAGGTCACACTGGTAAGAAACCTTTTGTTTGTGACATTTGTGAAGATTCTTTCGGGCAGAAAAATAATTTAACTCAACATAAGCGTGTCAACACTGGAGGGAAACCATTCGTTTGTGACGTTTGTGGAAAAGCTTTTGCCCATAGTAAAACGCTATCCAACCATCATAGAATCCACACTGGAGAGAAACCTTTTGTTTGTGACATCTGCGGAGATTCTTTCAGACAGCAGACTGCTTTAACTCGACATATCCTTGTCCACACTGGAGAGAAACCATTCATTTGTGACATTTGTGGAAAAGCTTTTGCCCATAGTAAAACGCTATCCAACCATCATAGAATCCACACTGGAGAGACACCATTTGTTTGTGACATATGTGGACAGGTATTCTCTCGAAAAGGAAATCTAAGTCAACACTCTATAGTTCACACTGGAGAGAAAACACTCATTTGTGACATTTGTGGAAAAGCTTTTGCCCATAGAAAAACGCTATCCAACCATCATAGAATTCACACTGGAGAGAAACCATTTGTTTGTGACATATGTGGACAGGCATTCTCTCGAAAAGGAAATCTAAGTCAACACTCTACAGTTCACACTGGAGAGAAAACATTCATTTGTGACATTTGTGGAAAAGCTTTTGCCCTTAGAAAAACGCTATCCAACCATCATAGAATCCACACTGGAGAGAAACCATTTGTTTGTGACATTTGTGGAGATTTGTTCAGACACAAATCAAGTTTAACTCAACATCAGCGTGTCCACACTGGAGAGAAACCATTTGTTTGTGACATATGTGGACAGGCATTCTCTCGAAAAGGAAATCTAAGTCAACACTCTACAGTTCACACTGGAGAGAAAACATTCATTTGTGACATTTGTGGAAAAGCTTTTGCCCAGAGCCAAACGCTATCCAAGCATCATAGAATCCACACTGGAGAGACACCATTTGTTTGTGACATATGTGGACAGGCATTCTCTCAAAAAGGAAATCTAAGTCAACACTCTACAGTTCACTCTGGAGAGAAACAATTCTTGTGTGACATTTGTGGAAAAGCTTTTGCCCTTAGAAAAACGCTATCCAACCATCATAGAATCCACACTGGAGAGAAACCATTTGTTTGTGACATTTGCGGAGATTCTTTTAGACAGAAAACTGCTTTAACTCAACATCAGCGTGTCCACTCTAGAGAGAAACCGTTTGTTTGTGACATTAGTGGAGATTCTTTTGGGCAGACAAATAATTTAACTCAACATCAGCGTGTCCACACTGGAGAGAAACCATTCATTTGTGACATTTGCGGACAGGCATTTTCTCAAAAAGGATATCTAAGGCAACACTCTACAGTTCACACTGGAAAGAAACCTTTTGTTTGTGACATTTGTGGAAAAGCTTTTGCCCATAAAAGGACCCTATCACTCCACCATAGAATCCACACTGGAGAGAAACCATTCGTTTGTGACATTTGTGGACAGGCTTTTTCTCAAAAAGGAAATCTAAGTAATCACTCGACAGTTCACACTGGAGAGAAACCATTCGTTTGTGACATTTGTGGAAAAGCTTTTGGTACAAAAAAATACCTATCCAGCCACCAGAGAATCCACACTGGAGAGAAACCATTCGTTTGTGACATTTGTGGAAAAGCTTTTGCCCATAAAACCACCCTATCCAACCACCATAGAATCCACACTGGATAAACCATTCGTTTGTGACATTTGTGGAAAAGCTTTTGCCACCAAACAATACCTATCCAGCCACCAGAGAATTCATACTGGAGAGAAACCATGCGTTTGTGACATTTGTGGAAAAGCTTTTGTCACAAAAAATTACCTATCCAGCCACCATAGAATTCACACTGGAGAGAAACCTTGCGTTTGTGACCTTTGTGGAAAAGCTTTTGCCACAAAAAAGTACCTGTCCAGACACCAGAGAATCCACACTGGATAAACCATTTGTTTGTGACTTTGTGGTAAGCATACTTTGTTAAAAAGCATTTCACAACCATTAACTTAAATCTTAAACATACTGTCCACTTTTGAGAAAATCTGTTTATTTGTGCTTTTTCACTTGAAACCACTCTTGCTGACCACTAGAAACCATTTGTTTGTGACATTTCAGGGAAAGCATTCTCATAATAGCACCACCTTGAAGTTGGGTTCACATTGGAGAGAAACTTGATGTATTTAATTACCTTACTTGGGTTTTTCCCTGTTGTACTCAACTCATCCAGTCGAACCTCATGCACGAGCTCACCGAACGCCAGCTTCCCCTAGCATTCACACATCAATGCATCTTGGGACACTTCTAGCTGACTTGGAATTGCTTTCATTTGGTTCACTACCCCCAAAACTGTCCATTGATTCATTGAAAGATCATAAAATAAATATTCTCAAGATGGACTAAAACCATTTAACTGTCTCAGCATCTTGACAGCAAATGTTAAACACTTAAAAGAACACATTGCCTTGGATTGGTCGAGTTGGTCTTTGAAAATCGTTCTGCAACCGTTTTTTGTAAAATGTATATGGTTAGAAAGATATTGTAAAAGTAGAATACAATGATCTACACAAATATGCCTCGAAATTGCGTGGTTTTCTTTTTACCCTGATGACTAACATGGTCGGCCTTTTATGGCAGTCAAAATTTTGACTCCCATAAATGGCCGACTGTGATAGTTTGCATCGTAAAAGGAAAACCGTGCAGTTTCGAGTGATACTTGTGTGGATCAATATATTCTACTTTTAAAATGATCTACACAAATATGCCTCGAAATTGCGTTTTTGTTTTTTACCCTGTCGACTAACACGGTCGGCCATATATAGTAGTCAAAATTTTGACTCCCATAAATGGCCGACCGTGATAGTTCGTGACGTAAAAGGAAAACCGTGCAGTTTCTAGTGATACTTGTGTGGATCATTATATTCTACTTTTAAAACACCTTTCTAACCATCTATGCATTTCATAACAAACGGTTTCAAACGCTTTTAATAGACCAACTTGTCCGATCCAAGGCACTGGTTCCTTTAAATTACCTTTTTTTCAATAAGTTTTGATTTTAAAATCATAATACATGTATTGTCATATTTTATTGATCATGTTTTTTTTTTCTTAATGTGCAGTGACATAAGTGACCTTTGAAGTCATCATTCCTGTGTATTTAACATTTTGTGGTAACCGTCAGCGTGCCATACTGGAGAGAAACCAAAATTTGTTTGTGATAACTTTGGAAAAGCATTTTTGCATAAATCGTCATCGACATGCCATCAGCGTACGTGCATACTGGAGAGAATTCATCGTTTGTGATTTCTGTGGGAAAGCTTTCTTGTTTAACTTGTCACTGAAATGACATGAGGGTGTCCACATTGACAAATCACAAGGGTTTAGACTTGCATCTTTGTTGAAATTAGGCTAAAATCACAAAAAACAAAACAAACATACATGTAGCATTGTGTATAAATTTTTCCCTATAATGTGCACAGACAATGACTTTTCAAATGTTGCCCTTAGATGTGCACAGGCCATGTGTTTCTGACCAAATCTTGCTCTTAAGTGTGCCTGGTGTACTTGCAAAAATGTGTATTTAAGGCTATTTTAGCCTTGTGTACTTGAAAAATGTGTGCAAGTCTGTAGCCCTAGGTACTTGTCACAATTTGTCTGAAAATGTGTATTTATTGGGCAGCCTTGTGTACACATGTACTTCTCAAATTTTGATAATGTGTACATGGCTTTATATATATGCCCTCCTATAGCCTTGTATACAATGTGTACAATAGCCCTGTACAGTTTGCCTGTAACTGTGTACCTGAAAATGTGTGCAAGTCTGTAGCCTTTGTCAAATTTTGCCTGAAAATGTGTATTTAATGCTATAGTAGCCTTGTGTACTTAATGTATTTTGCATGAAAATGTGTAGGCCTACATGAAAACATATGCAAGTCTATAGCTTTGTGTACAAGGCCATGTTCTTGTCAAATTTTGCCTGCAAATGTGTGCAAGCTGATAGCCTTGGGTACTTGTTGAATTTTGGCTGAAAACGAGTCAGGCTAACCGCCTTGTGTCAAATTTTGCTTGAAGTTGTGTATATATATTTCTATAGCCTTAGTGTACTTGACTCATTTTGCTTGAGAATGTGTGCAAGTCTATAAATGTGTACAAGGCTAAATAAATAGCCTTGTGTACTTGTTAAATTTTGCTTGAAATGTGTACAAGTCTCTAGCCTTAGGTAGGTGTTAATTTTTGCCTGAAAATGTGTGTTTAAGAATATAATCCTTGTGTACTTCTTTTTGTCTGAAATGTGTGCAAGTCTATAGCCTTGGGTAAGTGTCAAATTTTGCCTGAAAATGTGGATAAAGCTATATATAGCCTTGTGTACTTTTCTAATTTTGCTTGAAATTGTGTGCAAGTCTATAGCCTTGGGCAAGTGTCAAATTTTGCCTGAAAATATGTGTATAGCTTTGTGTACTTGTAAAAATTTTGATTGAAAATGTGTGCAAGACTATACCCTTAGGAACTTTTCAAATGTTGCCTGCAACTGTGGATAAGGCTATTATATAGACTTGTGTACTTCAAATTTTGATTGAAAATGTGTGCAAGGCTATAACCTTAGGTACTTTTCAAATTTTGCCTGAAAATGTGGATAAGGCTATGTGTGCAAGTATATAGCCTTTGGCCTTGTGTACTTTTTGCATGAAAATCTGTGCAAGTCTATAGCCTTTGATACTTTCAAATTTTGCTTGAAAATTTGTATAAGGCTATATATAGCCTTATACAAATTTTGTGTACTCTACGAATTTTGCTTGAAAATGTGTACCCTGTCTAACGTTAGGTACTTTTCAAATTTTGCCTGAAAATGTGGATAAAGCTATATATAGCCTTGTGTACTTTACACATTTTGCTTGAAAATGTGGATAAGGCTATAGCCTTGTGTGCTTTTCGAAATTTTGCTTGAAAATGTGTGCAAGTCTATAATCTTTGGTACTTGTCAATTTATGAAATTGTGTGCAAGGCGCCTTGAGTACTGTGCAGGTATTAGCCTTGGGTACTTGTCAAATTTTGCTTGAAAATATGTATAAGAGGTAGTGTGTACTTGTTGAATTTAAGTCTGTAGCCTTGAAAATATGGATAAAGCTATATATAGCCTTTGGTACTTTACACATTTTTGCGTGAAAATGTGGATAAGGCTATAGCCTTGTGTGCTTTTCGAAATTTTGCTTAAAAATGTGTGCAAGTCTATAATCTTGGGTACTTGTCAAATTTTGCCTGAAAATTTGTATAGGGCTATAGCCTTGGTTAAGTGTCAAATTTTGCTTGAAAATATGTATAAAAGGTAGTGTGTACTTGTTGAATTTAAGTCTGTAGCCTTGTGTCAAATTTTGCCTGAAAATATGTGCAAGTCTATAGCCTTTGGTACTTGTCAAATTTTGCCTGAAAATCTGATGAGGTTTTAGCCTTGGGTACTTGTTAAATTTTGCCTGAAAATATGTGCAAGTCTATAGCCTTTGGTACTTTACAAATTTTGCGTGAAAATATGGATAAGGCTATAGCCTTGTGTGCTTTTTCGAAATTTTGCTTAAAAATGTGTGCAAGTCTGTAATCTTTGGTACTTGCCAAATTTTTCCTGAAATTTTGCCTGAAAATATGTATATAAGGCCTTGTGTAGTTGTCAAATTTCGCCTGAAATTGTGTTCAAGGCGCCTTGTGTACTGGTCGAATTTTGCTTGAAAATATGTATATAAAGCTATGGGCGAATATGAAATTTTGGTATTCGGTTACCGCTGGCCATTGTTTCAACTCTTTACGGTGGTGAGCATAGTTAAATACTTAATTTAAATTTATGCTGTTTTATGCTGTCTTAAAGGCAGTGGACACTATTGGTAATTGTCATAGACTAGCCTTCACAGTTGGTGTATCTCAAAATATGCATAAAATAACAAACCTGTGAAAATTTGAGCTCAATCGGTCATCGAAGTTGCGAGATAATAATGAAAGAAAAAAACACCCTTGTCACACAAAGTTGTATGCGTTTAGATGGTTGATTTTGAGACGCCGTTTCTCACAATGTTTTATACCATCAACCTCTCCCCATTACTCGACACCAAGAAAGGTTTTATGCTAAAAATAATTTGAGTAATTACCAATAGTGTCAACTGCCTTTAAGGAGTCGGACGCGCGACGTCCGCGGATATTCAGATATTATTTTAAAGAATATCCGGTTACTTGGTTGTAATTACAGGACTATCTGGTTTATAAATAGGTATCCGGTTAAGAAAAGAAGGCATTCACAGTTACGGATAGGAAAACCTATTCACCATTAACCGGATATTCAAATAATTCTCCCAGGCCTAGTCCACTGCTGGTCTCTACTCTTTTCAGCGTGAAACCAGCCAAGGATTGCAATACAGGTTGAATGAGAGTTAGCTGGTCTCTAGTCTTACAGCGGGAAACCAGCCCTAGACTGCAATACATGTTAAATGAGAGTTAGCTGGTCTCTACTCTTACAGCGGGAAACCATCCAAGGATTGCAATTTGAATGAGAATTAGCTGGTCTCTACTCTTACTGCGGGAAACCAGCCAAGGATTGCCATACATATTGAATGAGAGTCAACTGGTCTCTACTCTTACAGCGGGAAACCAGCCAATGATTGCAACACGGGGCGAATGAAAGACTACCAAACAATACTAAACTTCGCCATAATAACAACATATGCTTTTATTATTATTATTTCACAGTTAAGTACAAAATACTTAACCTCCAGATTTGCACGCATCTCTTACTTAGCCCCCCTCCACATTTCTCATTACTCCTTTAGTATTATTTACATTTATTCACTTCATAAAAACCTCATTAGAGTAATTAACCTGCTGCTTAGTGTCCAGTAAACTGCAAGTAAGAATAAACACAAAAGCTGCAATGATTATTATTATTACCAAGTGCACCACTCCTCTATTACTATTGTATGTATCTAACACAGGGGTGAGGGCACCTTGAACCAATGGGGTTGGGGCACCTTCCATAAGGTACCCTCAAACCACAGGGGTTTGGGCACCTTCCACAAAGTACCCTCAAACCACAGGGTTAGGGTACCTTGCAAAAGGTGCCCTTACACCAATGGGGTTGGGGCACCTTCCATAAGGTACCCTCAGACCACAGGGTTGGGGCACCTTGCAAAAGGTGCCACCCAAATCACAGGGCTTGGGACACCTTCCAAAAGGCAATCACTCTACCTGAAATAATTATTGTGCACATCTGATGCTTCCGAAAAACTTCCCAAACCTCATTACAAAATCCAGAATAAAAAAATATAAAATTAACAACTCGCAAACAATCAGAATAGTGCAGGTTATTTTTTCCCCCATTATTTTGTTGTAGGGAAAGCTAACACGCAAAGAAGAAAGACACTCTACATTTGGCATCAAAGAATAATGATATTACTAAGGCCACCATTTTACTTTTAGGGATTGTATACCTTTGGTAATTTGAGCCCACAGTTTCCTTCAATACTACACATGTAGTATATTAAGAATACACTATGTAGTATAAATATACCATAGCTATAAGCTGTAAAAATGTCATTTAAAAGGTTGGTAGTTTTTTTTTTCTTTTCGATATTGGCAAAAACTGGAGTGGTTTAAATGTCCAAGCAAGAAGAAAAACCAGCAGTTGGAATACATAATCTGAGAAACGTTACTGTCGGGACAGCTTCGCAGATTCAAATTTTGGGGGACAAAAAAATGATATCTTTTTCCATAACTGCAGTACTTTAAAGCGAAACGCTTCTAATGCTTTTTTGAAGTTGTGTTCCATCTTATCAAGGAAGTTTTGATTGTCACTGTTTTGTCAGAGTTATACCAGTTGTAAACAGACCCTTAACCAAGTACAGCAACCAGAAGTCCTATGCATTAACAGTGAATGCAGTGCGATAAACCTGGTTCACATACATAAGTACGCTTAGCAGATGTAGGATACCAACCAAAATTGCTATAATTTTAACTGTTCCTATGACTGGTTGTGTGCTTTACATCCTTGCTAAGCGAATAAAACTATAAGAGCACAATTTTCAGGGACTAAATAGGTGTTACCAGGGACCAGTAGTGCTGTGTGCGCCATTAAGTATCATGCAAACATTTTTACAAACTTACTGTTATACATTGGCAGAAGGGCAGTGAATATTATTCATAAATATGCATGTTTTATCAGCTGATTCTTGGCAACCTGTATGGAATTGCATATTCATATATACATAAATAAGATTATGAATATGCAAGTTATCTTCAAATCCTAAATCCGATTGGTTAGAGATTCATTATACAGAATAAAGTAGTTGTACCATAAGGTCTGGCTTATGACCCTGACTGATAACAATATAAATATGTTTGGTTCCATTGGTTCCAAGCAAGGTCAAAAGGTCACAGGGAAAAGTCTTAACCAAACAAACATGTACATAGATGTGTACGAATGGCAGGGCCAGATTAATAAAATGTTTACGCAAAGTTTTGTCACCACCAATAGCATGTACAAATCGCGGACATAATTATAAGACATGCATTACACAGCAGCCATTTTGTCTAGTTCCTAAAAGGCCATGGTAAATACAACTATGATTTGCACCATCACATCATAAGCACCAGCCTTCTTTCAACATAGACTTCAAAAAGGGTCAGCAGAAGTACAAAGTATTATTTCTATTATAAGTAGACACCAATTAATCAAAAATTGTTTGTCCTTTCCTTTTTGCTTAATACCCCATATTTCATATTTTTCGAAAAAAGCACATGTAAATCAAATTAGTACAAGTGACTACAAATTGTACTCTTTCTATTGTTTATACCACATCCACAAAAATTAGCCATTTCAGAAGTCTGAATATTATTTCACTGAATCAAACATCCTCTTTCGATAGGATTAAGATATTTTATTAGGAAATATAACTTTTCTTCCTTTAAATTTTCAAATTATTCCTGTGTGACAAAAAATATTCCATGAAACCCAGGAATTTTCCCTTGAACTGCCTCGTACAACTACCAGGGACCATTGCCATAAAGCCTGTAAGCACAGAAATTTGCTTAGCACAGAAAAGAATTACTTATAACTCTCTGCTTAACAGCTTTCTGAAATTTGGCTCAGACTGTTGTGAAAGAATTTGTACTATAGACTTGCGAGTTGAATCCACAATAAGTCAAAAATGCAAACCAACAGGAACAGGTCGAATGCATAGAAATAGAACATGAAGAATGCTGTGCGTCAAGTTAATGCGTATCTGCTTTGAAGAAAATTCATGCAGCATGCAGCTACATGAGCAAGTTTAAGTGCGTTTCAGGGTTATCGACTGGTGGACTGTTTTACTCAAAACCCAGACTGGTCAACAATTGACCGTAGTGTTTGTATGTAATCATAATATGTCATGTGTGTACACATGAACGGATGCGAGGTCAAAGGTCCATCAGGCAGGATCCTGCCAGGTACTCGAGGCTGGTATCAAGGCTGGTATCTGGCGTTATTCAGAAGCCTGGAAGTGTGAAATCAGAGTGTGAAATCCGCAAGGATAAATACAGGTACCTGCTACCCAGATCAAGTGATTCCATTGGATACAACGATGTCATTGGATAATTGTGCAGTGACATGAGATTTCCATAGATGCCCAAAAAGTACACTCACGTCCGCCATAGAATTCGACGGTGTACGTATTTATAAGTGAAATGAATGTAGGTCAAAGTTGAATATACACGCCGGCTGGACGGCCGATCTCTGGCTTTGGTCGGAAGCCTTGAAGTGTGACGTCAGATGTTCAGACTAATGTTCAGGCTACTTCACAGACTACTGATAGCCGAAATCCAAGGCTAACAATAGAGGGCGCATGCACAAGCAGACGCATATGACAACTAGGCACAGCTTTATCCATGTTCTATTTCCTTACTTAATGAAATTTTCTCCCAACTCAATTAAAATATCACTGCATGAAAACCTCAAACCATTCATACCTTCCAAATAGTACGTAAATATAACCACCTCAATTATTTTAGTTCAATATAAAACTATCACATCTGAATCGTGCTTTCCTCAAACCATTTTAAATAATTAATGAAAATACTTTAAAGTTGTGCTGGTGATTCTTAAACAAAAGACATCTTACTATAGTTAAGTACTTATTAAATATTTGAACTATGTACAATTTGTTTATACACAAACATCTATACCCTGGTAAATTGTCAAAAGTTTTTTTGATGGGCAAACGACCTACATTTAAGTGTCAAAGATTTATGTCCCTTCTGGTTTTTCTCTCCACTTGTTTGGTTCTTATGAATGATCATAATTATCTAGTTTTCCATAGTAGTACAATGACATGAATTTCACAATAATATCCACCAGACCTAAGCACTGTCACTGGACCAGAAATATTTCCAAAGACACGAAGCATTTCTTTCAGTTTTTCTTTTAAATTAATTTGTTCAACTACTAGGAGGAGGTGTGCAAATCAAAATTTGTATTCAGTCATCCAAAGAATGGCTTTTTGCAGATTGGGCCGCATCACCTTTTAAAAACCCTTACAAGGTGATGTTTAAATGGGTCTCATAATTCAAACAAAGCTCTCCATACATGCGATAATAATAAAGTGAGCAATTTGGCACGCTTCTTTGAGGTGAACAAGCGCTGTATTAAGAATCCTATTTACTGTTATTGAGTAATTATTTGGGGGAAAAAACACAACTAAACAGCAGGCACGTTTTTATCTCATATATCATAATTAACCTCACTTATTTTTGACTTCACTGTTTGTAAACTGAATATTTGTTGTCTTTGAACTTGTTGTTTGTATTTTTAATAAAACCAAAATGAAATGAAATGAAATAAAAAAAAAGAGACTTGTGCATTTGTTGGGTTTACAGGTCCAATGTAACAATTACTAGGGTCTGGCTGGTGGCCCAGTGGGTATTTTAAGCTCAAAGTACAAGCTACAGAAAGAGACAAATCTTTCATCTTGGAAACTTACTTTTTAAACCCAACGACGAGAGCAAGAATGGGACTGATAGTAAAACCTCATGAGCACAACGGTGAGGTAGGGCCTGATTGAGCCCAATTTCATACACCTGCTCAGGCAGGAAATATATGTATTGCCTCACGATTAACCGCTTAGCAGAAATGAGCAGTTGTTCACTCACAATGTGACATGGGGTGAATTTCACAAAGAGTTAGGGCTAGTCTTATGACGAGTTACTCATCCTAACTTAAGGCCCGGTCCCACTGCAGCGATAACGAGAACGATAACGATCACGACGCAAAGAGAACGCTTAATATTGGTTAAATTGCTCCGCGCAGAATATGCACACGCTCATTCAACCAATAGAATGCGTTCTCTTGGTGTCGTTATCGTTATCGTTACCGCTGCAGTGGGACCGGGCCTTTAGACTATACATTGTAGCTATGCATTTTTGATATTTCTTAGGACTAGTCCTAATGTTTTTGATATTTCTTAGGACTAGTCCTAAGTTAGTCCACAGTTAGGACTAGTCCTAACTCTTTGTGAAGTCGACCCATAGTATTGTAACTACATGTTTATTTCTTTGACTTTTATTATTTCATTTTGTCATAACTTTTTAATCTTATCTGAGCGGTAAAATTTCATCAACACTAATTCACAAATTCTTTGGGTTTTCCTTAAAACCCAAACTGTCTTTTCAAAAAAAGTTTATCTGAGGTCCATTTTTTGAAGCAATTTTGATTTTTTAGAGGAGAAGCGTTTACTGTTAAAATATTACACCTTGAATCTTATAGCTCCAATAACTCATTTTAAAATTTCCATTTCTGGTTGACACAGTATGTACAGGCAGTGGACATGACGCTATTTACAATAACATTTAACAATAATAATACAGATACATGTAGGAATGTATTAATAGGATTAAATACTCTGAGAATAAATTGCCACTTGGTTTTCATTTCAATAAACTTGCTTAAAAGTTTCCCCCGAAAAAGAAACAGACACACACAAATGGTTTTTGACCCCGTAAATCAAGAACTTCCCTTTGTTCTTTTGACTTCCATTGTTAGGATTCAAAAGTGCAACACGAATGTTCTCGTACTATTAAAACACCAGGGCTTGATTTCACAAAGCAATAAAACCCATCGTTAGACAAATTGTCAGTATCACCATAGTGATTTGTATTGTGACATCACACTAAACTAAGAGCACCTTTGATTGATTTGCAGTTAAGATCAATCTTAGATCGTTGAGAAATCGACCCATAGGGCTTGATTTCACTTCACAAGCACTAAGATTAATCATTAGTTGTCAGTATCGACATAGTGATTTGTATTGACATCACACTAAACTAGAGCAACTTTGATTAATTTGCAGTTTAAGATTAATCTTAGCTCTTTGTGAAATCGTCCTCTGAATCCCTTTGTCAACCCTTAAAAGACCATTCATTTGTGTAGAATCGTCACAAAATTCCCGGACATTGGTAACATTCTTCATTTCTTCAATTCAATTTTGTCAGCTGCTTGTGGCAGCTATGGTCTCCAAAGTATGAAAGTCCACAGTTTCAAACCAAAATTTATATTAGTGTAGTGTAGTGCCGATAACAACAACAGGTTTATTTCATATACACAGGGCTTAAGTCTTTGAGACTAAAAAGAAAAGGAAAGCAATTTCTTGTTAAAACCCTTTTTACAGTTTCTTTGTGATCTCCAAAATGTTGTTTTAAAGGTAAATATATTTACAAAGCAAAAGAATGGTGAAGGCTTCAAGTGAAAGTCACTTTTTAGTGTGCGTAGATTTTCAAATGCGGCTTTTTAATTAATTCATTAGCTTTGAGTAACTTTCTATTTATTTCCCCTTAGAGAATAATTTGATACAATCTTTACCTTTCTTGTCCTGTTTGGATTTTTCCGATTTGCTTTTTTCTGATTTGCTTTTTTCCTGTTTCCCTTTATCTGTCTTGGATCTCTCCCAGCTTCCGTCTTCCGTTTTGCTCCTTTCGGATTTGAACTTCTCTTGCTTTGATTTCGCCCTTTCTGAAGGAGGAACGTCGTCAGATTTAGTTTTCGATCTTTCCAGCTTTGATTTCTCCGTTTTGAATTTTTCAGGTTTTGACGTTTCCACAACTGGTGGCTCAGTGCTCTTGATTTTGTCCTGTTTCACAGTTTCCTCTGACTGGGGTTTATCTTCCACAATGTCTGGGATGGGGACACAGTCTGTTCCAGAGTCTGCTCGAGTACGAGGTTGGACAGCAAAGAAGTCAACAGTTGTTTTCTCATGTTCTGGCGACAGCGCCCGTCGCAGAAGCGGCGAAGGTGGAGTGTCAAGATTCCACGAACGCATGAACTTCTTTGTCTTGACTTTCATCGGAGCTGAGAGAGTTGGGCTGGCGAGCGCATGAGCTTGGTAGGTTTGGGTGGTATTGGAGCTGCCTGGTGAATGTCCCATGTTAGTGACGATGGTAAGAGGACTTGGACTTCGCACCGGAGACGTAGGTATAGGAGAGGAACTTGGGGTTCTTGCGAGAGGGGAAAGCGGTATGTGACCGACAGACTTCCGTCTATGCCCGCTGCTTCGGAAGGCGCGGGGGAGCTTATGAGCTAGACCTGAAAGCGAGCTTGGTCGGGATGAAGAGTATGAGGCAGACATAGAGGCTGGGGAATTGGGACAGCTTGATCCTGAGGAGCTACTCTGAGAAAGAGTTACCGGGGAACTCATCGAAGCCTCAAGGGGTGCATGGAATATAGGTGGAGATCGTGGTGACTTCAATATCGTTGGTGACCTTGGTGATGTCTCCGCAGAAGGGGGTGATCTATATGTCACCAAACTATTGCGGTTTCCTGATGTCACAAGTGGCGACACCTGATCCACAGAATTCCTCTTCAGACTCGGCCGTCGATAAACAGAGCTTCGTCTCTTCTTATCAATCGTGTCCCTTCTCTTTGTTTTCTTTCGCCGTCGGGCCATCTTGCTCGTCGCCAGGTTGTGTCGTCGGCTGCCTGCCTTAATAGTGGTATTCTCCAAGGGCACCACGCGGAGGATAACTTGATTCTCGTCACTCAGCATTAGCTCAATGATGTCACGATGAATCATTCCCTCTACAGGCATATTGTTGATGTGAGTGATAAGATCCATGGGTCTTAGCCCTGCCTCGTACGCCGGACTAAGTTTCTCAACATTCTGTGACAGCGAAAAATGAAAATGAAAATTGGAATGAATACTCTGTGCAGTTGTTTCGTTTTGGATGTCATTGACTTGGTACCTAACTCAGTCTTAGCTTGAGTCAAGACAACTGGGTGTTGACCTAAAATTGAGCATTCTTAACAAATTAGCTGTGTACAAAACAGCGTGATGTTCCCTCATCTGTGTGCAATTTACATATTTCATGGGAAGGGTCCATTTGGCCTAATGAGACTGATTACTGGCCTTTGTGTCATTGTGTGTTGGGAAGAAGGGCGCAAGGCTCTATGCCCTTCTTCCAGGTGCACTAAGTAGCTTTCTCCAGTAACAAAAGACTGTAGCAATAAAATGGGGCAATAATGTAATGACTTTTTTGCCAGAATTACCCTAAAGACAATTGTTTCGATTCCCAAGGAATTTAATCTTCTGACAATGTCTTATGAATGGCAGAAAACTGATCAAACTTTCAGTTGATTTCTTGAAATGCAACTTTGCACATTACTTAATTACTCTTTCACCGGTAACCTTTGTTACGTCCTTCCACAAACACACAGTTTATAAATCAAATTGAAGCATGTTTCAAATTTGACAAATAAAAAGCCTGCCAAATCACTCACCGAGACCAAGTGGTGTATGGTGTACACATTACTCTCTCCAAGATAAACCCTGATCGCTCGCATCTGAAAGCCGTATCTACGGCGTCTTGGGAACTTCTTAATGACGATGGGCGGCTTGAGGGGACCAGTGGCTGGAGAGAAGTCTCTAGAGGGGGAACCATCTCTGGAGCTGGTGCTGGACTCACCCGGGGAGTTGAGAGGGGATGGTACATGGAGCTCATCACCTGGATAGAAGACAAAGATAAATTTTCATAATTTGTTTTTCTTTCTAAAACGCAACTTAAAGCCATTGGACCCTTTTGGTAAACAGTATTGTTCAAGACTCACACTCTGTGTATCACAACTTATATATAAAATACCAAACCTGTGAAAATTTGGGCTCAATCGGTCATCGGAGTCGAGAGAAAATAACAAGAAAACCCACCCTTGTATCCTCGCGTTTCGCCGTGTCATGACATTTATGTTTAAAATAAATCCAAAATTCTCGCTAACGAGAATTGATATTGTTTTACCGTTTTCTCAAAAAGTAAAGCACTTCATGGAACGATATTTCAAGAAAAGTCTTTCACCATTACCTTCTGTGAACCCTGTAAGTTATTGGTAAATCTGTGAACTTTTTTTTTTTCTGAACCGAAAGGGTCCAATGGCTTTAAAGGCACTGAAACAAAATTTTGGGATAAAAACTTACTTGTAAATGAGCAAAGGAGAGCTTTTGGTACTTTTAAACATTGTGAGAAACAGCTCCCTCTGAAGTAACATGGTTTTTGAGAATGAGGTTATTTCTCACTCAAATAATAGAATACCAGTTTATTATACACCTGAAAGCTCACAAACTTGTGCAACAAGGGTTTGTTTTCTTTAAATTCGGAGACCTACTCATTTTACATAGCACCATGTAATGGTTTACAAGGTGCTTTGCAAAGAATCTTTTGAGCATAAGAGCTAAAGGATTAAGAGTGTGACACATACATGTACCTGTAGGGATAATGAGAGACAATGTCCCCGACGATGCAGACTTGATAACTGGTCGAGATTGCGCCTGGTCAACACTCGTCAAACTCCCCTGGCTCCCTGAGCTACTGTTACCATCTTTAGACAAACCCGGCGAGGTCTGCGGATCGCTGGACTGCTGCTCGTTGGAGGACGACACACCAGATGATGGACTGTCCTCTTCTAGCGAGATGGAGAACCGAGGGAGGACGTCCTTCAGGCCTGGTTTACGGGAGAGGCGCCGACGTGTACGAGGGGAGTAGTCTGGTGTCAGCTCGTTAGCTGTGTGTGCGTGTAAGGAGTCCATGATGATCGGGTCACCACACCGATGGCTGTGCCGCCTGTTAGGAAAGCAAGTTACACTCAGAAAATTAAAAATTCATTCTTCTATTGAATGATAATTTAACAATTTATAAAATGATGACTGCATTATAACATAAGGTCAGTGTGCAGCAAAGTATTGGCCAGAGAGGTGTCTGGGTGTCTTTTGGACACCCTGTTTTACTGTAATCATTTACATGTACACGTATTGTAAGTGAACAAACTAAACCCTTTCGCCAAATTTTTGCTAAAACCTCGGCATTTAGTCAGTGCCATTCATTCAACATCCACAAATCATAAAACAGCACTAATAAGTAGTTCTGATATAGCTATTTTCAAATCTCCAAGGGGTCTCAAAGCGCTCATTATTTTTCACTACAGGTACACAGAAAGGAAATGTTTTAGTAAGGTCATCTGAAGTCTTTTTTTGCCTCACCTTACAACAGTTGCATGATCAGAGGATTTCTCACTCTTGCTGCGGATCTTAACCGTTGGCTGCCCGCCGTCTTTATCCTGGAGTTGATTAGGCGTCGCCCCAAAGTTCGGAATGGGCATCGGGGCGCTTAGAGACCTCTCTCTCCGTTCAGAATCATCAGAGGATTGTGAGACGCTGCTGCAGGATCGATTGTAGCGTGGGGAGAAAGTCGTGAAGTTACCAATCTCTAGGATGTCTTCATCGTCGTCATCGTCTGAATCTACCTCGTGGTTGTAGCGATCGGAGCGAGCTGGAGATGAAAATTGGGATGATTAGACTTCATTTCCAGGAGTTATTTGTCTTTTAGATTAAACATGGCTGAATTAATGTTTGGAACCTTGATAAAAAAGACTTGAATCTAATATCAGATTTCAAAAGACACGCAAGCTCTTCAAACTTGACAGTGTGCCAGGCCAATTTCATGCTGTTTACAATAAAGTTTCTTAAGTTGGCTGCTGACTTTGCTAACGTTATTTTCAAAGCTGCTTTGAACTTGTGTATGCCTCGACTGTAGTTATTGTGTATGCCTTAACTGTAGTTATTGTTTCAATAATTTGTTTGACTGCAAGTGTTAAAATCAACCGACAGGTCACACTTTTCTTCATCTGGTGATACATTCTTGTTTGGTTAGAGAGACAAATTTGTTCATTTTTTATACAGAATTTAGAAAAATCTAAAGAGGCTGTTAATTTTGGTTCAAAACGCAAACAAATATTGATCACTGATGAGTGAGTTAATAATCTGATGACTCAGACGTCACAAACATCCAAGTCAGAGCCCCGATGGTCGAGTCATTGACCACTGTCACTCAATCTGAGTTATACAACACTCACTGCCGATAAGAGATGGGATTGATCTACAACTTACTGTCAAAGTAGCTAGTGTCATCCTCCCCATCTAGCTGTGGGATAAACTCCGCCTTCTGTCTTAACATGGAGCCCCAGTCCAAACCAGCAAAGAAGATGTGCTCTTTGACCTCCTGGCTGCCTCCAGTACCAAGGCGGAAGTATGGGTTCTGCTGAAGGAGTCTAATGATTAGGTCTTGGGCGTCGTCTGGGAGGGCATCGTCCCCGTCAGGCCACTCTATGTCAACTGTAGGAGAAAGAGAGATAAAAAAGCAATCAAATTTCAAGACTCTTAAAACATAAGCAAGAAGACTCCACACAGAAAACACTGCTTAAAACAAACTCGGTGGTCTAGTTGGTACGACATCTGCTTTGGAATTGCAAAAGTGGTGGGTTTGAATTCCGCCTGAGTAACATGTCAGTTATTTTTTAATTTTTCTTTCACAGAACACAGGAAAGAGTACTCAGTATACAATGCTCACACACATTGGTGTAAGGGTACAACCAAAAATGTACTTCATCCTCGATGCAAATTTAACATCCATTAAACATATCTCAACTCACCCAAAGTAACAACATAAATAAATAAATATAAGTTGAATTTTACCCTTACACTGATGTGAGTTAAGCACTGTACCGAGTTCTGTGAAAAAATAAAATCTACAGGCAAATTACTCGGGTGCAATTTGAACCCATGACCTTCACACTGCTAGAGCAGATGTCTTACTACCAGACTTAACGACACATTAGTAATTGTCAAAGACCAGTCCTCTCACTTGGTGTATCGCAACATATGCATAAAATATTAAAAATTTGAGCTCAATTGTTCAGTGAAGCTAAGAGATAATATTGAAAGAAAAAACGCCCTTGTCACACAGAGTTATATAATTAAAGGTGCTTGATATCAAGACCCCAAATTCTAATTTTGAGGTCTCAAAATCAAATTCGTGGAAATGTACTTCTTTCTCAAAAACTATGTTACTTCAAAGGGAGCCGTTTCTGAGAAAGTTTTATACTACAAACAGCTCCCCATTACTCGTTATCAAGTAAGATTTTAAGCTAGTAAATATTTATAGTAATTACCAATGGTGTCCGCTGCCGTAAAATAAACCACCTAAAAAAATCTTCTAAGGATGTCTTACCATTAATGGCTTGCGTGAACAACTCTTCAGGCGTGTCTCCCAAGAATGGTGAGCAGCCCACTAAGAACTCGTACAAGACCACACCCATGGACCACCAGTCCACCGGTTTCCCGTAGCCCTGGCGTAGGATGACCTCCGGCGCGATGTACTGCGGGGTACCACACACCTGCTGATCAACGAAGAGTTTGGTGTCGTGATCAACACTGCCCTCGTACAGGTTTGTGGTCACTGAAAAAAAAAAGAGAAAGTGGTAGTTTTTTTTATTAAAATGATGAGCTTGATTCTGAATGAAAGAATGGTGTTGTTCTAAGCTTTACACGTTTCGGAAAATTGCAAAAATTTGAAATAAACAAAACTTTTTCCATCTCAAAAAAAGTCAGATCGAACTACTGACGCACTTATGCAATTATATTGCAGCCTAGTCATCAGACTCACCCTGTATTATGTTCCATTTAATAGATGTAGTAAGGTAACGTACGCAAAACTAACTAAAGGACTGGAGTGCGTGAATAACACGTGCGTTACAGACCGTACCACGAAGAACAAAGACATGCTTCAATGGTTTGGAGAGGTATTTATGTGCTGGGGCATGGGCTCATTTGCATTTTTCTGAATGGAGGAACTTTCCATTTTATTTAAAGGGTGGTTCAGACTGTATTAAATGGAACATAATACAGGGTGAGTCTCTCCCCCTACGGCTTCATATCATTCCAATTATATGTCAGGTAAGTACCTTAACATAATTTGAAACTGTTTTGGTGGTGTGGGGGTTCCTGGACACAGTAAGGCTAGCTCAGAATATCTGCCATGTATCAACGGCAAAGTCTGATACGATAAACTGATGGCCAGAATGGTTTTACGTTATCAGAGGGTTGGATCTGTGTGGGCAATGTGGGTCTGAAAAATATTGTTGTGTTGGGGGGTTTCCCTCCCACATGTAAAACTGATCATATCGTCATCATCTTCTTCATAGGTGTATTCAAATCTATGGGTAACAAATCAAGACCCTTTAGAAGATGTTTTTGTTTCATAACCAGGAAGATATAGGAGTTATAACCAAAAGGGAAGGTTCACATTTGGTAATTACTCAACACAAATATTAACTTAAAAACTGACTTGGTAACGAGCATTGGAGAGATGTCCATAGTATAAAACATTGTAAGAAACGGCTCCCTCTGAAATAGCATAGATTTTGAGAAAGAGGTAATTTCTCACTAAAATAATAATAGATTTCTAGCTAGAAAGCACACAATTTGTCTAACAAGGGTGTTTTTTTCTCATCATTTTCCTCGCATTGTTGATCAATTGAGCTCAAATGTTCACAGCCTTGTCATTTTATGCATGTTGAGATACACCAAGTGAGAACACTGGTCTTTGACAATTACCAATAGTGTACCTTCCCTTAAAAAGCATAAGTTTCTTGGTTCTAACTTACAACTCATGAGTCCAATCTTGGAGAGGCCAAAGTCTGTCAGTTTTATGTGACCAGTTGAGGTGATCAGCAAACTACAAAAACAGGGTGGAAAGAGCAAGTTATAAAAAAAGGCCTTAAAACATTCAAATTGCCAAGAACCAATTGTTGTACTAAACATATGAGATCACGATCGCAGTAGACCTTATGCACACCAATGTATATTAGCACTGTATACTCTGTACTTTCCTGATTACTAGGGTGCACTGCCTAACATTTTCCAGGGAGTGACACAAGAAATATACTCTCAAAATGAGATGTTTTTGTTGTTCCAAGAATACAATCTTTAGTGTGAAGATTAGAATTGTTTATTCAGCCAACGTGCAAAAGTATAACATCGGAAATTGTTGTGTACCTCGAGCTCTCCAGATTAAACAATCACAAAATTACATTAAAAAAAAAATTACAAAGAAAATACAAAAATATTAATCTAGTGGGGTTCGAACCCAGGACCTTTGCAATTCTAGAGCAGTGTAGTACCAACTTAAACACCAAGACTGCCTGGTAGCTAGAGGCAGTTATAATCCTATGATTATAGTCTCACTGATAATAATAATAATAATAATAATAATAATAATAATAATAATAATAATAATAATAATAATAATAATAATAATAATAATAATAATAATAATAATAATAATTATAATAATAATTTATTGAACTTATATTGCACTCTCTCCAGGACCAGCCTGTTGGAGAGCTCATAACAAAAACACAATTCCAGTAAGATAATTTAAATTATGAAAACTACTGATCCATCATTCTTAGTTACTTACTTGTCTGGTTTGATATCTCTATGTACGATGCCGTAACTATGGAGATATTCCACAGCAAGAACAGCCTCACCAAAATATAACCTGATGAATATAATTTATAGAAAATATTCTTCACAAACACTGTCAGAGAGGTGGTGAAAATAATAGAAGTTATAGTTTTGTCAGACATTGGAACAGAGAGAGCATTAGCACCCCAAAGACAGAGCTTTTGAGTTTGGTTTGCCCCACTCATGCACAAATAGCACTCTGAGAATATCTTGAGTAGTTATCTACTTTAAGGTAATTTGTGTGAGCCGCCATTTTAGTTGTGTAGTGAAGTTCAGCTTCCCTAGTGGTTAATCTGCATAACTTTGCCACACAGGCATGTCTTATGGTATTGATACTATATTTCAACGGCTGACGTAGAGGGGGTGCACAACAGACACAGCTGACAAATGAGCTAAAAATGTTGTCTGGGCCGACCACCATTCTCTGCTTACAGAGCAAGCACCAACTGCTAGCTGTGTAAGAGAAGAATGCCTAGTTATGTGGACTGCGCCTGCACACAAGCAGAAATTCCCTGATTACCTGTAAAATTGTAAGCATGGAATTGCCTGCTTCCGTAAGCAATAATTCTTTGCTTATGGTGCAGAGCCATGAAATTGGGACCTGTTTTGAAAGCCATGTATTTTTTTAAGTTGGGTGTGGTTTAGCTTGGGTGGGTCTGCAGCCAGTTGGGTATGATTCAAATTCTCCTGTATGCCAACAATGGCTTCTGGTGTGTGACTGGGTTTGAGTCTACACCTGGGCATGGTCTATAGTTGGGTATGGTTGAACGCTGATGAGATCTAAAGTTAGGTATGGTATGGTATTGCACATAATCTTAAGTTAGACATCATCTTCAATTGGGTGCTGAGTGAAACACTTGTTTTCTTACCTTGCCATCTCATAGGGTAACAGTCCAATGTTTTTTAGCAGTGTGGCAACATCTCCCCCTTCAACGTACTCCATCACCATACAAAGATGTTTCTGCAAAACAAATAATGATTCACTCATTTAGTTCATTATTCACCATTTTGGCATGTTGTGGCAGAGTGGTCTGGCACAGAGCTCAAGATCTGGGTGCAAATTCATCGCACTTTGGGTTACACGTCTCGAGATGGTGGACACAACACTATGACACTATTAGGTTTGGGTAAATGTTGTTGTATAAACCCAAACCAAATGGTGTACTTGAACTTAAGCCTTGAACTTAAGCCTTGAACTTAAGCCTTGAACTTAAGCCTTGAACTTAAGCCTTGAACTTAAGCCTTGAAGGGGAACAGCAATGTCCATTTGTTGTAGGGCACTTCTACGAGAAAAGTGCACATTTATACAGGAACCTTGCAGTGTACCACAGCAAAAGCACAGGGCACCAAGGCAATAGACCCTTCCAATGAAATATGTAAATTGCTCAAAGCGCGTGCGCACTAACGTTTTGGTTGGCAAAATGAGGGAACATCACGCTGTTTTGTATACGGCTAATGGGTGCGTGACGCAGACGCGATTGCGCGTCTGCTTAGTGCACAACTCTATGGCGTTTACCAACCAACAGGGTCTGTACACATGCGTGAATATAATTAGCGTATTTCATGGGAAGGGTCCATTGCAGTGGATATTTCGAGGACTGGTTTACTCCTCAAGTGTCCACCATATCTCAAAAAGGCTAATTGAAGTACCTGAGAAAAGGACCTACATGTATGAGGCTTCCGCAAAAAGTGGAAAATATAATAAAATTAATAATAATATCAAAGTCTTATATAGCGCACGTATCTACAAAACAAGGTACTCTAAACAAGGCATCTACAAAACAAGGCACTGAGTATATACAAACTTTCAGAAAGAGATGCTATTGCAGTGATGAATTCTGAGACCCAATTATTTAGCATCTTCTAAGGGTTTACAAGGTGCTACGGCGCATACATCAGCCACAGCCAGGAACACCGGGGCAAACCCCATCTCTTAAAAGAAATCATGGCTTTGTCACAAACCTTTGTTTCAAAGCTGCAGAACATACTGACGACGAATGGATTCTCAGCAAACGACAGAATATCCCTCTCGGCAAAGACCTGATCCACCTGGTTTCGCAATGCTAGATTATGCTTCCATAGCTTCTTCATTGCAAACCGCTGGCCGTTGTGTTTGTATCTCACCAAGTAGACAGCACTAAGTAAAAAAAAAAAAGATACAAATTCAGTGAAGGTCTGATGCAATGGGACACTTTGGAATGCTAGGGGTAAGTTCAAGCAGCGATCATTTGTCAACCACTAGTCAAAGTTCAATGGTTATACATGCATGCAATACATTCTGGGTACCTAGCAAAATCCCCCAATGGTCGACAACAGTCAATTTCAGTTCCTCACTCAAACTTGCTCTAGGTGGCAGCAGACTTACCAGATAAATGTCTGGCAGTTCTGAGCATGAGCACATTACTGATGACATTGAATTTACCCCGGTGAGTCTGCTGCCACTTAATGTCCCGTAAGTTCCCCATTATGGGTGCATTCGTTTAGCGTCCCTGGGTCGAGCCCGCAGTGCTCACTCGGGTGAGCCCCTAACAAGAGCTAATCGAACGATCACACTCGCCCTCTCGTGGTGACGGCATGCACCTCAGGTCACCCCAAGTGACCCACTCCATCAGCAGGGCACTGGGGGCTAACTCAGGTGAGCCCCGTCAAAGCTATTCGAGGTGTCGACCCAGGGAAGCTAAACGAACGCACCCGTATTCACTGTAAATGTTGCATGGTTGGAGTATAATCAGGTGAGGTTTGCAGTAGCACCATGTGGTAGCACCATGTGGTAGCACCATGTGGTAGCACCGTGTGATAGCACCGTGTGGTAGCACCGTGTGGTAGCACCGTGTGGTAGCACCATGTGGTAGCACCGTGTGATAGCACCGTGTGGTAGCACCGTGTGGTAGCACCGTATCGTAGCACCGTATCGTAGCACCGTGTGGTAGCACCGTGTGGTACATGTAGCACCGTGTGGTAGCACCGTGTGGTAGCACCATGTGGTAGCACCATGTGGTAGCACCATGTGGTAGCACCATGTGAAAGCACCGTGTGGTACAACGTAGCACCGTATGGTAGCACCTTGTGGTAGCACCGTGTGGTAGCACCGTGTGGTAGCACCATGTGGTAGCACCATGTGGTAGCACCATGTGGTAGCACCATGTGAAAGCACCGTGTGGTACAACGTAGCACCGTATGGTAGCACCTTGTGGTAGCACCGTGTGGTAGCACCATGTGGTAGCACCATGTGGTAGCGCCATGTGGTAGCACCATGTGGTAGCACCATGTGGTAGCACCAAGTGGTAGTACCATATGTAAATCTCTTTTGAGTAGCGTTGGTTCTGAAAAGAACCGGTGGTTGACAACTATCCGGTTTTTCTCAGAATCGTGACCGACTTATTGGCTTTGTTTTCATCAAAAAGGTAACTCTGTCGACTTAATTTTGGAAAGATTCTCAGCACCAACACTCCCCTCAATAGAGATTTACACATAATTGTACCTGATTGTACCTGATTGTACCGGATAGTACCGGATTGTACCGGATTGTACCGGATTGTGCCGGATTGTACCGGATTGTACCTGATTGTACCGGATTGTACCGGATTGTACCGGATTGTACCGGATTGTACCTGATTGTACCGGATTGTGCCGGATTGTACCAGGCAACCTCGGTTGTCTAGTTGTTAAGACACTGCTCTAGAATTGCAAGGGTCGTGGGTTCGAAAACTTACCCGAGTAACATGCCTGTGATATTTTTTCACAGGACTCGGGGAAAGTACTGAGTATACAGTGCTAACACACATCGGCGTATGGGTAAAAACCAAAATTAATACTCCTTACTCCCGATGCAAATTTAACATCTCTTATGAGATTGTACCTGTAAGTTTACTAGTAAAAGTCAGCTTTTGTTTTGACCACAAAGGTAACTCTCTAGACTTCAAAGTGGAAAGATTGAGTCACAATAGTTTTGAACAGGTGTCGTTGGGCGATGTGGGTGAGACTGGGATTATTTATGTATTATGAATGGCTTACCCGTAGGCACCGTTGCTGATTATCTTGATATTCTCAAAGTCACTCTCATCGGGGTCCTTAAAGCTACTCCTTCTTTCTCTGTCTCCCTATTGATGTCAAAGTCAGAAATGGTTAAAACTTTTTTCATCTTACACATATTTAAACAACCTTATGATTATGATCAAATTCTGTTTAAAATAAGTTTTAGTTAGTTTTTCTTTATAAACCACAAGGGAAACTGACTGGATAATTTTTTGTAAATGATTTTGGGGTTGAACAAAGAATTGACTAGAGTGGGATTCCAACCAACGACCTCCGGATTAACGTGCTGGCGCTCTACCAACTGAGCTATTTTGTCAATATCTTTGTTAGGTTTTCTTTGTCAACGCCTGAATTATTTTATTTATTAAACTCTTTAACTGAGCAAAAATTTACGACAAAAAAAATCCACATTATTAGCCATGTCTTAGTTAAAGTATCACATTGGTTCCATTCCATCTCGTCAATGTAAGTGAAACACCACTAACCACTGCTAATTCATATTAGTTATCTAACCAGGTTTAAAAGTGAGCAGTTAACCTCTTCAACCCGGTTAAGATCTACTAACCCCTTCATCCGTTTCCGATTCCTCCAATCCCGTTATTGTTGGTTGCTGCTGGTTAGTCTGCTGGTCATCATAAACCCCCATGTCCATGTAGTCAGCCAGGGGATCCCTGGTCAAGCCAAGCTGACCGATGATGTACTTGGGGAGCTCGCTCCTGAGTGACCCACCAATGTTTTTAGCCTCACCCTCAGCCGCCTCCAGAATTTGGTAAAACTCTTCCGGATCAAACTCCTAAAGTCAACGCAGAGTAAAAGTCAAGATTAACATCTCTTACATGTTCACAGCAAGTCAATCTCCTTTTATTTCCATCATGTACAGAAATACCAAGTACTTTTTCGCAGTTTTTGTATACTTGACTAGTTAAGGTACTCATTTTTATTCTTTACTTACAAACAACTTTACTTTTGTTCCCAGATAGATTTGATATAACATGGTTTAAGACCTGTGATTCAACACAGGGAACCATGAACTGTGGCTTTGCACACATGCATTTAACACAGTGCGTGAAAAGTCAGCAGCAATTTTGTTCAGTTTAATGCTTTTTTTTTTCCTTTTCTTTTTCCCCCCCTGTATGCGGAAGGAAGGCTTCTTCACAAATCCTCCCAAAGTTTTGATCCTGTGCCAACTGCTGTCAGTCTTTTGGTCAATGCAGTCTCTCGTTTCATCTTTTTATCAACTCTCTGCATGATTTAAGTCAACCGTCCTTATTTTCTTTTGAATTAGCTTTTTGGACACTGGCCGACAAAACCAGAAGGCTCTTCAAGACCACTCTAATGTGAGGGATTGAAGAGAAGGGCATGGAATGGGAAAACAAGAGATATATAAGACATGCAACATGGGTTTAAGGGCTTGGAGAACTTGGAGGAAACCAACTGCAATGAATGGTACAGGACCACCTTGGTAGCACATAATTAACTTGTCAAACAATGTCTTACGATCCCCAAGAACGATATGTGATTATTCAAATGTGAACAGATTCTCGTCTTAGAGATTGGTTTCCTGTAAATTGCCTTGTGTGAACCTAAAGCCGGCTTCACATTTACAAGTGAATGCGAATGCGATAAGAATTTTGATGTCACAAATTTGCCACAAATAATTCGCAATAGTCGGAACTGTGTTCAACTTCAGCGAAACATTTGCTGTGAAAACAGCCATGTGATGTAAAATTTTGCTTCACATTTGCAGGAAGTTTGAACCAGGCTTTAGACTACATTGAGGAGGAGGGCTAACTACTGCGACATCAATGTTCATTATGGAAGGGATAGGGGAATTTATATATTTACCAAACACTCTAAGAGCCTGCCTGGTCTGGCAATGATCATCAGAAGCTCCCGTTCCACTCTTGCGAAAGCTTGCGCTGAAGCGTCTGATCGTTTCTCAGCCTGGAACACAAAACACAAAAACAAAATTCATTAAAGCAATATCAGAATCAACAGTTTTCTTTTTGTCTGGAGAATTAATGTTTCTTTTTTTTTGACAAAGTGAACACTGCAAGGGTTATAGATGTAACTTAAATAATTTCATCAGACGTTTAGAAAATGTGATATTCAAGTAATTACAAAAAGAAACCAAACAGAAAGACACCGACTCAAAAAGAACATGGCATTCCACGAACATGCGGAGAACAGTTGTTTCTCTTTGACAACCCCAAATAAAAACCCTCCTACACATCAGCTATTTTTTATCAATCGCATAGCAATCCAGCGGAACTTTATTCAGTAAGTTGACCAAGAAAACTGTCGTTTAGTCACTGCTAAGAGTAACAGCTTCAACCACAGGGTCGCCCCAAACACCTCCTCGAGAGAGGGGTAAAATAAGTCTGCGTAATATTTTGTTCTCAAGCAAGACCAAGGTCAGGCTATGCCTCCCCAGGGACTGTAGGACAGCGACTGACATTGGACAGATTCTAAGAACATCAAGGTCTAAAATGATACATAGAAAATATGTCAGAAGCAGGTAGCCATTTTGTCATGACTCTGGACAGCTGGAGTTATAGGGGAGGTGCCATGATTTCAAACGTAATTTCCTCTGCTTAAAGGCAGTGGACACTATTGGTAATTACTCCAAATAATTACCATCATAATACCTTTCTTGATTACGAGTAATGGGGAGAGGTTGATAGTATAAAACATTGTGAGAAATAGCTCCCTCTGAAGTGACATAGTTTTCGAGAAAGAAGTAATTTTCCACGAATTTGATTTTGAGACCTCAAGTTTAGAATTTGAGGTCTCGAAATCACACATCAGAAAGCACATAACTTCGTATGACAAGCGTGTTTTTTCTTTCATTATTATCTCGCAAATTCGACGACCGATTGAGCTAAAATTTCCACAGGTTTGTTGTTTTATGCATATGTTGAGATACACTAACTGTGAAGACTAGTCTTTGACAATTACCAATAGTGCCCTCTGTCTTTAAACCAGGCATGATATTCGGGAAAAAAAAAAAAAAAAAATAGGGACATTTTATTGAACAAATGTACTTTATCTTCATATGCAGTCACATGGTGTAGACTTAAAGACTTTTCAGCCTATTTAATCACAATTTTTCCAAAGGGCAAAACAAAATCCGAAATCTGCCTAAAGTAGGAAGATAAATGTACCTGTTAATCCCACAACACTTAGATAAACAACTGCTCATAAGTAGTACCACGATTTGACACTGCCTTTGGCTACACATGTAAGCATTTTTTCCCCAAGAATCATTGCCCAATTTCATAAATGCATTTAGCAAAAAAAGTGATGCCTAACAGTTCTTTTTCCGCTTAGCACAAACAAGCAGAGAACCGCTCACAAACAGTACATGTTACATAGTATTTTGGCTGGTACATGTAACCCTTTTTTGCTAAGCAAAATTTGTCTGTGTTTAACAGCTTTTTTAGTTGGGGCTGGGGTCCTACATCTGCTCCTTAGGGGGAGTGATTGATTACTCAAGCACAGTCCAAGCACAGACCCGGCAGCTTGTTCCTGATTTTGACTGAGCGGATTTGGAATGATGATAAATCTACTCACATCCTCAGAGAGAACCTTGAGTTTGTTGGCCATATCAGAGAGGTAGATGTGGGAGAGTAGGTCGGCCTGTGACTTCACCAGGCAGTCACGGGCCAGCTCGATGGCGTGATGGATCAGGAACATGTAGATGGCGTCGCTCGCCTCCGCCGAGTCTGAGGAATGCTTGGTGATGAAGTCCTGTGGGTGGAGAGACAAAGCGCATCCTGACATTAACTACGAGTTAACAAAACAAGTTTGTTGCTGATAAATGATACTACAATTTAAGGCATGTTGGATGGGAGAAGGTTTGGAGGGGAAACTAGTTACAACATTGGCCTGACATTAATTCTCCTCTCAGAACCTGAAAGAGTTCTTTTGCGACTTATTATAAAATCAAGATTATAAAGTGCCAAGATTCAAAATTTTGAAAAAATCAAAATGTGATGTTTTTGGCAATATGGAGATCAAATTTTTTTTGCAAAACTGAGATGCAACATTTTTGCAAAATCGACATGCAATGATTTTGCAAAATCAGAATACATTGAAATCAATTAAACATTTTTGCAAACCTCAAGATGCGACATTTTTGCAAAACTGAGATCAATGTTTTTGCAACCCGAGATACGTTCTCGCATAATCAAAATTCAGTGTTTTTGCAAACCGCGATTCAACTTTTTTTGCATAATCAACTAAGATACATTTTTCGCAAACTTGATCAAACACTTATGCGAAATCGAGATCAATGTTTTTTGCAAACCGAAATACAAAGTTTTTCAAACCGAGAAACGATGGTTTTGCAAACTCAAGATGTTTTGTACTCACCTTCAGTTTCTTTTCCATCTGTTCCTTGGCCTTTGGGAAGCGTTCTTTGTACATGCTATTCATCATTAGGAGCTCGCTGTCCGTGTTCCCCATAAGAGGACTGCTCGCTCCGCTGCATACAAACACAAATCAACACACATTAAAGAGAAAGTCCAACTTAATAAAAGAAGGGCAAGGAGAAATCTGCTTATAGACTGTTATAAGTGAATGGCGCATGACTTAAGAATGACTAAAGTGGCGTTCCATGGGCTTATTCACTTAACAGCATGCTTAAAACCAGTGTCTGCATTCTGCATGACCCAGCAAATACATGAAATGACAAACTTGTGAAAGTTTAAGCTAAAGCAGTTATTGGAGTAATGGAAAACCATTGACAAATCCCCTTTACATTATTTCAAACGTCAGGTTTTTGAATCACAACATCAAAACCAACTGCTTTACTCATTCCTCAATCGGAAGTTTTCCCACCGTAACCATCTTGATATCATGAAAGTTATGTGCAAGTTTTTACACACAACCAGCTCCATGACAATGAACTGCATGGTAATGTTAATGCAGCAGCTTAACTATACATAAAAATTGCGATACCCGTTGCTGATTACATGATTTAATCCATGGAGGAACGTCTTTTTCCTCCATGTAATTAACTAAACTCTTGTCGACAGGCACGCTTGGGGATCTACCTGCTGAGACCACTGGCTGATTTCATGCTACTGCTTATCACAGAATGCTGCATTATCCGTACATCAGGGTGCTGCAAGCACAGAGTTTCAGTAAGCAATCGCCATGACATTGTGTTCGCTCTAGAATGCACAGCTAGTGGGGCCGAATCCAACCTGAGTAATAAGGTGGATCAGAGTTCGGCAAGCACAGAGTTCCAAAGTAAGCAACACCATGACAATGGCCTCTGTTTTAGAATGGGCAGCTCATGGGTTCGAATCCCACATGAGTAGTATAGTATGCCTTTAAATACCCCCCTCCCACCACGCAAGATTATTGGTCATGATGTTTCTTATAAAACTTGAACATTACATCAAATGTTTACTTGAAAAAACATACAACTAAAAACCAATGACACCATTTTATGATATAAGATACTTAAATGGACAAATATTACATAAAAACAATAAACATAAATAGATGATATAATAAGGAAACAGTCAGATTTAATCAATGAAAAAAAAAAAAAAAACATGCTCTGGTTGGTACCCTGTACATAAGTTATTCTATCCCACGCCTGCACATCTGCTGTAACCAGCTCACGCTCCAAAGCTGCCGTATGTTCAAGTGAAATTTACCCCCCAAAATCATTCATTTCATCGATCAAAGGCTTTCACTTATGACAGGAGCTGATCATTCTGTCTAGGCCTTAAATCTTGTAAAGCCATTTTGTAAATGAGATTTGAACATTGACTTCTTAAGTCACAAGATACTGCTTAAATTTGAATTTCTCCGACTAAAAAAACAGTTGCTACGTGGTATGACACGGGGCAAAGAAGAAGACAAAATCCACTGAATTTCTTTTAATGAAAATCCTGAGCAACAGTTTCTCCAAAATAAGCTAGCTTGCGCATGGGAATTACCATATCAAGTAATATTTATCTGCAAAAATTCCAGCAAATTTTTCGTTTCAAATTTTTAGTTCAGTGTGTATATATGTAAACCATATCCTGAATAAAAGTGTATTTTCTGCTGTATTCTCACAAGACAGGCTTTGATTTTTTTTAAACATAAAATTTACCCTAACGGACAATCCATGCATAATGTAGAAGCAAAAGAAGAATCTAATAACAGAACCTTGACAAATGTTATTAAAACAGACTCAATCTGTCATCACATGATTTGTAATATCATTAGCTCAAGCAGAACCGCAACTTTAATTTCCTGGATGAATAAATGAAATTACACATCCAGCTTACGGCTAAAAATGAAAATCGAAAAAATTAACTAAGCAGCAGGACAAGAAAGAAGCCTTCATGACAAATTGGGTTTATTGCCTCAGGTTTCAATGTGTGATTTTTGTTATGTTGTTTCTTTCCTTGAAATTCTCTGTGTTATATAAATCAGGCTTGATATTTGGTCCTTGGAAAAAAAGTAGGAACAATATCTCTACATTGTACATGTAGGTCAGCCCTTGTATCTAAGAAAATATTATTTTCTTGAGCACAAGGGCCGCCATACATGTATGTACACATGGTGTAGACTTATAATAGAAATTTCAGGCTATGGTACTTTTTCAAAATGTCCATAGATTTACATTAAACTTACAGGGTTTGAAGATAATGATAGTGCAAAGCTTCCCTTCAAATATTACTTACTGAGGTGCTGTAGTTTTTGAGAAATGAGTAAAACAATGTCATGAAAATACGTTTGTAAATGCTTAAAATAATTTTCGTCTCATGAGACCAAAATTATTTTCATGACATTGTTTTACTCATTACCCCAAAACTACAGCACCTCAGCACGTAATATTTTCAGGGAAGCTTTCTACTATCATTATCTTCAGACTGTGTAAGTTTAGTGTAAATCTGTGGACATTGTGTTTTTTGTTCTACAAAAAGTACATACACCCTTAATCACAAATGTTTCTGATTTTTCAAAGGGGAAAAATTTGGAAATCAGACTTCATATCACGTCTGTAAATTGATTTATTATATTTTTTGCCTGTAACCACTATCTCTAATCACTATGTAATCCTTGGATTGATTTGGCGTTAAAGATACACACATAGTACATAAGAAATTTACTTCCAATATGGTGCAACCATGGAGGAAGAAAACCATGATACAACCATAAAGCAAGCTGTTCCTTGCTCTATGGTACAACCAACATGTCTGACGGTCAAATGAATTGGGTCAACCATAGAGCTACATTGTAGGACCTTGCTCTATGGGTCAACCTTGCATGACATGGCCTCAATTTCATTTCAAGCAGAAAATACTGCTCAGCAAATTTATTTGCTCAGCGAAAAATAAGTGGGGCACCTGTTACGACAATGTCAACTTTATGGAATTTTGGCAGGTAACCAGTTTCTGTTAAGCAAGATTTGTCTAGGCTTAGCAAGTTTTTATGCTTACAGGCTTTATGAAATTAGGCCCAGGTCACTAAATGTAATAACTCCAGACACGTAACAAACAAAGATAAGACACCACTAATCATGCTAAATGTAAGCAACAAATATAATTTATTGTTGTGGAACCCGTTGCTAATTATGGGATTTTACGTATCATTTTGTCAACAGACACGCTCGGTGCTCTATTGGTGAAGATATCTGGCCTATTGGCACTGAGATTGCGGCATTCTGCACATAGTGCACTAAGAATGATGTGTTTTATAGGGCGCTCTGAGCACCGTGCTCTGCGGTAGGCAGCGCCGAGATATTGGTGTCTACTCTAAAGATGCGGAGCCATGGGTTCCAATAGAAAATAATCACTTGGTGAAATCTTGCTTTTCCATTTCACTCGACTTCGCCTCATGAGCACAGAGTTTTGCAGTAGGCAGCGCCGAGATATCCTAGGATGCTGGGGCCATGGGTTGGGAATTCCAACCAAGTAGTAGGACTGTAAATTTTACTAAATAATAGGCCTTTGGATTTTTTTCCCAGCAGGGTTTGGACAAGCACAGAGTATACAGTGCTTGTCACACATCGTTTTAGGGTAAAAAAACAAAACAAAAATAAAATCTAATCGTACTAAAAAATTAAAATCTATGAGAAAGCTGGACGATGAAAAAATAATGAGATTGATAGAGAGCCCTCATGAAAAGAAGGTGTGCATCTTCAGACGGCGAGCATTGAGGCAATTTTCATTTCAATCTCAGAATGACATGTCGGCGCTCATCAAAAGCCGCTGAAATTCATTCTAGGAGACATAGCAACGTCTTCATTTCCTTCTCGGTTCCGGCTTCCTGGGCCCCAATTTCATAGAGCAGACAATTTTACTGAAGAAACTCCAGCTAAGCAGAAATAAGCAGGGCACCAGTCGGAATTGCTACATGTGACATGGTATTTTGGCTGGTAACCTTATAACTCTAATAAGCATGATTTTGTTGTGCTTAGTTTATTTTTGTGCTTGAGTAGCTCTGTAAGCTATTCATACCAATCATTATAGCCATTAGCCTTTTCAGTTTCTCAGTGAAATTACATTATCTGCCTACTATTTTGCAACATAAATAAAAATAAAAAATAAAATAAAAAAACTGACGAGAACCCATGATGATACATGTCAGTGTGTGCGTAAAACCAAATCATACTGATATTTCTTCTTTTAAAAGTTGAATGAAATAGGGACACCGCCAACATAGGGCTAGATAGCTCAGTTGGTAGAGCGCTGGCACGTTAATCCGGAGGTCGTTGGTGAAATCTAGTCAATTCTTTGTTCAACCCCAAAAATCATTTCAAAATTTACCCACTCAGTTTCCCTTGTGGTTTATATTGATAAAAGTTGAATGTCTGAAATATTTATATTCGAGAATGATCAGAGATAAGATGACTAAAGAAATATCTGTTTAGGCTGCACAGTGCTGCTTACTCTTTTAGCCAGATGCGTGATGCTTGGGGTTTTAGTGTTAATAGTTAACATGCAAATTGACATTTTAAACTGTTTCAGCAACTACTGTATTATTTCTAGCACACATCAAACATGCTTAAGCAACTATTCTATTTGTTCAAGCACACATCAAAAAGCAAACACAATGTCAGATGGGGTGTTAAGTTGTGTAAAAAGTGGACAGTAGATTATGTGTGATATTATGTATAATATAACGCACACATTTTTGATGTCTCCTTTCTACATTCTATTCCGGAATGTTAGCAGGAATATTGCAGATTAAAATTTGAGCAATGAAATCAGACGTGAAGGTCAATTGGGACGGGTTAAGTTGGGTTGGAAAGAGTTGGAAAGAGTTGGGATAATCTTGGAGTAAGTTAATAGGGATGGCTTGGAGTTGGTGTTGGGATGGATTGGGGTTGGTGTTGGGGGTAAGGTTGGGTTGAGCTTGGGTAAGTGAGAGGGGCCTGTTGGGTTAGAGTTGGGATGGCTTGGGGTTAGGTTGGATTGAGCTTGGGGTAAATTAGTAGGGATAGCTTTTGGTTGGAGTTAGGACAGCTTTGGGTTAGGTTGGGATGAGGTTGGGGTAAGTTAGTAAGGATGGCCTTGGTTGGAGTTGGGATGGATTGGGGTTTGGTTGGGTTGAGTTGGGTTAAGTTAGTAGGGGTGGCCTGGGTTGGAGTTGGGATGGATTGGGGTCAGGTTGGGTTAAGTTAGTAGGGGTGGCCTTGGTTGGAGTTGGGATGGATTGGGGTTAGGTTGGGTTGAGTTGGGTTAAGTTTGTAAGGATGGCCTGGGTTGGAGTTGGGATGAATTGGCGTCAGGTTGGGATGAGGTTGGATTAAGTTAGTAAGGATGGCCTGGGTTGGAGTTGGGATGGATTGGGGTCAGGTTGGATTAAGTTAGTAAGGATGGCCTGGGTTGGAGTTGGGATGGATTGGGGTCAGGTTGGGTTGAGTTGGGTTAAGTTAGTAAGGATGGCCTTGGTTGGAGTTGGGATGGATTGGGGTTTCGTTGGGTTGAGTTGGGTTAAGTTAGTAGGGGTGGCCTGGGTTGGAGTTGGGATGGATTGGGGTCAGGTTGGATTAAGTTAGTAGGGGTGGCCTGGGTTGGAGTTGGGATGGATTGGGGTCATGTTGGATTAAGTTAGTAGGGGTGGCCTTGGTTGGAGTTGGGATGGATTGGGGTCAGGTTGGATTAAGTTAGTAGGGGTGGCCTGGGTTGGAGTTGGGATGGATTGAGGTCAGGTTGGGTTGAGTTGGGTTAAGTTAGTAGGGGTGGCCTTGATTGGAGTTGGGATGGATTGGGGTCAGGTTGGGCTGAGCTTTGGGGCAAGTTAGTTGGAATGGCTTTGAGTTAGGCTTACTTGGGATTGGGGTGAGGTTGCGTTCGGTTGAACTGGGTTGGGTCAGCATGGGGTAGAGTTTACAGATCTGATTTTTTTGTGAGGTGGAATGTGTTTACTTTGGTCCAATTCAGTTAGCAAGCTTCATGAATAACAACAAATATGACTACAGCGGCACAACTACAAATGACCCAATCGTTACAGTGATTAGATCAAAGCATTCCTTCATTTTACAAAAATACACAAGTTGAAAAAACAAAATGAACAAAACTCAAGATTTTCACAGGGGTAGCTTACTGCATGGTTTTTACTGCCATCTCGCCAATGTTAGGCAGGCACAGCCAGGACAAACTGCTCACGTTTACATGCAAGTTTTAAGGAGGAAAAAAAACACACACTGAAGAAAGCTAAGTGCAAGCTGAACCTACATGTAATTTAGAATTTTTAATTCATTGGTTTTTTTTCCATACATGTTGGGGAAGTTGTTGCTAATTTTCTCTTTAATCATTGCTTTAAAGTCAAAGTATGCCTTTGGTTTTTTTTGAAACGTTTGATTGTTTTAATCCTATATATATAAATGGAGATCTTTATACAGTAAAACTAATTTGTATCGCATAGGTTAAGACAAGAATGTGGTAATGAGACAAATCAGACAGGAAAATAAGAGAGAAATCAAGTGTGGGGAAAAAAGCCCAGCTAGCAAACTTGTCCAAACTTAGTGTACTTAGTACTGAAACCACAGGCTGGATGGGGGCAATTATTTATTGACTGGATTCCCTTCTCGGATTTCAAGTTAATTACCGGTGCTCCATTCTATCGTAGTTTTCTTAACGATTCTTGGGGATGAAAATTGAACCATGATGATTCGGCCTCATGGTGTCACACTCGATTCGGCTCAAGTGAAAGGTTACCAAGGTTTCCTAACTCTCCGACCGTTTGGATCGGTGGATATGAAACATTCTAGCTGTGATCTCTCTCTTTCTCTGGCGTTTTCAGATAAGGGTATATATCCTTAACTCCCAGGAGGTTTAACTTTTGACATTTCCTTTAAAGGTAAGTTTTGAGCATTGGTACATGTATAACTTGACAAGTTTCAGTCGGATGTGCTTCCTATATGCAAAACTCAACACTAGTGGGCAGCAGATAAATTGGGTAAATAATGTGAAAGAAATTCTGAGCGTGCGTACAAAAAGGGTGTGTCCGAAATGATGGCTTCGACATTAGCTATGACCTGAGAGCCCAATTTCATAGAGCTGCTAAAGCATGAAAATGAGCTAAGCACAACTAAATTATGCTTACCAGAAAATAGTTACCAGCTAAAATACAGTTTCATACATGTAGCGTCTGTGACTAGTATCCTGCTTATTGTTGCTGAGCAGAATATTTGTAAGCAGTTTTTATTCTGTCTGAGGCAGCTCTATGAAATTTGGCCATTAGGTTGCTGAAAAGGCCAATTCCCCCAACTTAGCCATTGCAGCAAAAAGCCATTGCCAGAGCAGAAGTCATTTGATTTGGACAGAGGCTAACAACTGCATGCCAGGCACAAAGTATCACCTAGCATCTTAAAGGCAGTGGATCGGACACTATTGGTAATTACTCCAAATAATTATTTGCATAAAACCTGACTTTGCAACAAGTAATAGGGAGAGGTTGATAGTATAAAACATTGTGACAAACGGCTCCCTCTGAAGTGCCATAGTTTTCCAGAAAGAAGTAATTTTGCACAGATTTGATTTCTAGACCTCGGATTTAGAATCTGAGGTCTCGAAATCAACCATCTAAACGCACACAACTTCGTGTAACAAGGGTGTTTTTTCTTTCATTATTTTCTCGCAACTACGACGACCGAATGAGCTCGAATTTTCACAGGTTTGTTATTTGATGTATATGTTGACATACACCAAGTGAGAAGACTGGTCTTTAACAATTACCAAAAGTGTCCAGTGTCTTTAAATAATCCCAACTACTGTAAGCTGGTATTTCATCTCAGGAATCCCAACACCAACCTCCGCATAAATTCCTTCCCTTTAAAATATCCGTCCGCTGGCCCATCGCCAGTTATTAAAACAGCTGCAGACTAGTCACTAAGTACAGTAGTCTGGAAAGCTTGTCAAAATATGCCACAAAAATATCAAAATGAAAGACATCTCTCTAATTGAGCACTCTATGTTCATATGACTAACAAGCCAAGTCACATGAAAATTAGTCACTAGCAAAACATTGAAGTGCAAAATTTGGAAGCGAATTCAACGTTATTAAGTCTCGTTAAGAGGTTTGTGCAGGCCGAGGAGTGCTTGAATTTTTAATAATATGTCAGCATTTGCGTAGATTATGAATCATTCAATACACATATTCAGTTAGAGGATCAAAATATATGTAAAGACAATCAATCATTCATCTACAGAAGAAGAAAAAAGAGTGAAAAAAGTAGGGTTTCTTAATGAGGGAAAAGCAAAAGCTTGTAATTTAACACTTGTACATCAAATCTGATTGATGGGTAATTTCATTTTATTAAGTTGTAAAAGACAACTCCATTCGCGTTTTGATGTTTTGTTTTTTATGGAAGGGCTATCCATAAAACACACAACTTCTTATCAGGATCTTAAAACAGATATTTTAGCAGACATCTTACCTCAAGCTCCGGGAGCGAGGTCTGAAGTTGGGCGACCGTCTCCCGCTTTCTTCCACATCCAGGAGGACGTTTCCCTCACTACCGCTGAGATGTTGCGTGAGGAGATGCAGGTCCTCCACAGTGGGCTGGTAGGGTAACTGATGAAGACGCTCCTGACTGGAGCAAGATGACTGAAATAAAGACAAAAAAATGGTTTTTATTCTAAAGGTTTTTGATTCGAAGTGAACAAGGATTTTGACAAGAACAAAATACTTCCAGGGTAGGATTTGAAACTTTGCATGATTGGAGTATACGTAGGTGAGGTTCGTGAAAGCACCATGAACTGCAAACAACATCTAACAAATACTTGAAGGCGCACAAAGTAATACTGTTCGAAACATTGAGACTACACCGGCTCTTTTCAGAGCCATTACTCCCACAAAAGAAATTTACACATGGTTGTACCCGCAAGTTTTCTACCTAAAAGTAAGTTTACTTTTCTTACACTTCTTATTATTCACACCATGCAAAGATTCAAACATCAATGAACAAATACTTCTTAGGAAAAAGTTATCTTCAGAGCTGAATCTTTCATTCAACAGTTGTAAGGCATACTACATGTATGTCAACATTTTGGAAGTGTGGTGGCTCAGTGTTTCTGATCAGCAGAGTATGGGTTCGAAACCCAAGCCAAGACACTTGTGTCCTTAAGCAAGACACTTAACCATTGCCTGTCATTTGGATGGGACATTAAGCCGTTGTTCTCAAGTGTTGCGAAACGTATGTAACAGAACCCAGTGCACTTATCGTAAAGAAAAGGGGTTCGCCATGGTGTTCCTGGTCCGATTGGCAGAAAATTGTGCCACAGCACCTTGTAAAACATTACATGGTGCTATCAGAATTAGGCCTCATAATTCAAGTAGTCCCAAATCTGGCAGGAAATATTGTATGTTACAGCGCCAGGAGCGTCACTGGGTGACGAACATGTGTGCTATTACACAAGAAGCCACAACTATTATTATTCTTATTGCCAAATTTCAAAAAGGCTGCTTAGCAGAAATAAGTACAGTGTTTCTTACGGAGACATTTGAGCTTGGCGTATTGGTTCCATATCCAGAGGACGGCAGCGAAGCCAGTGACCACCGTCTACCATCAGCTTGTCTCACTGATGCAAAGGGAAAGTGAGCAGCGCCATGAGGAGGTACCCGGGGGCTGTCCAGAGGGCTGACTGTTGGCATGACAATAAAAATGGTGGTTTTTAAATGGTGGCCCTTACATGTAGATTCAAACTTGTTCACCTAGATACAAGCTTTAAAGGAACATGTTGCCTTGGATCGGTCGAGTTGGTCTTTCAAAAGCATTTTGTAACCGTTTGTTATAAAATTGATATGGTTAGAAAGATGTTATAAAAGTAGAATACAATGATCTACACAAGTGTGCCTCGAAATTGCATGGTTTTCGTTTTACCTCGTCGACAAACACGGTCGGCCATTTATGGGAGTAAAAAATTTGACTCCCATAAATGGCCGACCGTGTTAGTTCGCAACGTAAAATCAAAACCGTGAAATTTTGAGTGATACTTGTGTGGATCATTATATTCTACTTTGAAAACATCTTTCTAACCATATGAATTTCATACCAAACGATTTCAATTACTTTTCATAGACCACATCGTCCGATCCAAGGCAACGTGTTCCTTTAAAGACACTGGACACTACAGGTAATTGTCAAAGACCAGTCTTTTCACTTGGTGTATCTCAATATATGCATAAAATAACAAACTAGTGAAAATTTGAGCTCAATTGGTCGTCGAAGTTGCGAGATAATAATGAAAGAAAAAAACACCCATGTCACACGAAGTTGTGTGCTTTCAGATGCTTGATTTTGAGACCTCAAATTCTAAATCTGAGGTCTCGAAATAAAATACTTGAAAAATTATTTCTTTCTCAAAACCTACGTTACTTCAGAGGGAGCCGTTTCTCACAATGTTTTATACTACCAACCTCTCCCCATTACTTGTTACCAAGTAATTTTTTATGCAAAAATTTCTTTTGAGTAATTACCAATAGTGTCCACTCCCTTTAATGAGAGCTTGCAACTCCTGTACAGTGTTTAGTGTGTAGAGTGTTTGCGCTGTGGCACAAACACCTAACAATACTGAAGTTTCTTACCCCTCACGTATACTACAAATTGTTTTGAGATTATGAACACCTGTTCTTTTTAGTTGTAATTCTATAAAAACAAACACAAGAAGAATGGCCAATTTGTACAAGGATTCCTCTGTCCTTCTCAGATGACAAATGACAGTGACAAGAACTTTTGGGGTACCCCAAAAAAGGGAGCAGAAAAAAAGTAAAAGGGCTACAGATTAAAGCAGACAAATATCATGTCTGAAATTCACACCTAAAAACAAGAATCCAAAGTTACCTTGCGAAGCTGGTGAGACGGATCTCTTCTTCTGTGGGGAGCGGTCCTTCCTGCTTCGTGAACGACTGCAGTAACTGTTACAAAGACAAAGTAAATTAAAGCCATGAGCTCTCACAGGACCCGCCAGAAACTCCTGATTAGAATAGGGGCAGATGACGCTTAGCGGTAGGCAGTCAGAGAGTTGAATCGACAACAGTGGTTTCTTCATTATTGTGTTTTGGGATGCTGGTTGCCAATCTGTGGTTACTGACGGGGGAGGGCTATCCAATGGAGCTCGCATACAACCAAACCACCGTGTACATTTTGAGTTTCTGATTTAGAAGCGGTCAGATTTCTTGATTGTTCTTTTTTTACCACCACGCCTTGTACGGGCAGGTGTGGGCAAATCACCAACGTGGCACCGCTCTATTCCCCACTGCCAAGAATTTCCAGCCACAGTTTACCGATAACCAATGGGAGAACAACCCCTTCCGCCTCCGATATCAAACATGTGGGAAGTACTTAGTTCACAAATTCAGGCCCCCACAACTCGACGACCCTCAATATTTGTCCACAGCCGTCAAGATCCGAGTAATCCTAAAGAGTGTGGCCATGACCATCAGGACTTCAGAACTCCCAAGAAATGTCCGATAAACGTAGCCTTGAGAATGATTCTTATACTTTGACGAAAGGATATCTTAGTCATAAACTGTTCATGACACGGAGCGGTAGTGTCGCCTTTCAAGGGACTACCAACTGACCCCCCCCTCCACTCCCCTGAGCTATAACGTCACCTGTTTTATAAATCAATTAGGAGATTAGCTACTAGTTGAAATCCGGAAGATTTTAAATTTCCTGCGGAAATCAAACTAACATCCTAGCATAAATCATCTTTGAGATCTTGAACTGAATTCCCTACCAAGTAGCTGATTGAGGGTATTGATGAGTAATTCAAAATGACTTGCCGTCAATCTACAAAGGAAAAAAACGACCATCTTGTGACTATCATATTCAACTTACACAGTTTCAGTGTTCACTTAATCCCAACAAATCAAACGTAGTTACACCTCTTGTATCATCAGGGATCTAAATCTCTCTCTCTTGAGAAAAGTTCTTTCAAAACCCAAAAAGAAATTCCACTTATATCATTTTCTTTTAAATATTGCACAAGACTAAATAAAGATTCTCCTTAGTCACGGGAAAAAATTTCTGACACGCAAGGCCGATTCAAACAGGAAACCTCATTAAATTTTCATGACAATATTTAGAGAGAAGTGTCAGGGTTTTTCAACAAATGGTGATCTTGAATGGAAAAAGGAAATCCAAGTTTGACACTTTTGTTATTTTATCTGTGTTCTGGGACTTAATGAATTAGTGTTAATTAGGAGGTATTTAGGTGGGTGGCGTTTGTTGCAAAGAACTGCTCAGTGCATAAGGCTACAGATTTATACAAAGGTCATTTTATCTGATACTCCTTTAAAGGCAGTGGACACTATTGGTAATTACTCAAAATAATTATTAGCGTAAAACCTTTCTTGGTGACGAGTAATGGGGAGAGGTTGATGGTATAAAACATTGTGAGAAACGGCTCCCTCTGTAGTGCCATAGTTTTCGAGAAAGAAGTAATTTTCCACAAATTTGATTTCGAGACCTCAAGTTTAGAACTTGAGGTCTCGAAATCAACTATCTAAACGCACACAACTTCGTGTGACAAGGGTATTTTTTCTTTCATTATTATCTCACAAGTTCGATGACCGATTGAGCTCAAATTTTCACAGGTTTGTTATTTTAGGCATACATTGTATGTTGAGATACACCAAGTGTGAAGGCTAGTCTTTGACAATTACCAATAGTGTCCACTGCCTTTAAAGCAAAATTTGAAAAGTGACATCATCCGACATTCAAAATGAATGGGTCTGTACAGTAGGCCTACAAGGAGAAAAAATTTGTTTGTCAAAAGGTCAAAACCAATGCTGGTTTATTTGAACAACATCAACATTCAGGAGTGAATTAAACCCTCTTAAAAAAAACTTTCCAACTTAATTTTTAAAAAAGGAAAATGTCATACACCATTAATATTTTGTTCTATATGAATAACAAAATATGACTAGTCTGAATGTTAAAAATCCATTCAGAAACTTTTTTATTAACAGCCTATTTTTATCTGACATAACCCAACAAATTTTTAAAGATCACATTTATGTTGAAATTGTTTTCCTTACCTTCCCCTTCTTGAGAGACTAAGGTCTTTCTGTAAAATAAAAAGAAAGATGTTTGGTAAGTGTGTGTCAGCTTTAAAGTACATTGTAGATCTAAATAGGCAGTATTCCACAGTTTTACTCATGTTACTTCGACCACAGTAACTTACACTATACTGATCATGAGACAATAGAGATAAACAGAAAGAGCTAATCAGGGCTGGTCAGATAAAAGTGTAAATAAACACGACAAAATGTTACAAAAATAAATCTACATGTACTGTACCAACCCTAATAAATCATGGATAGTTTACAATCAATGAGGTCGTTCAGACACAGTACTAAAGTTGGTTTAACTCATGGTTCAACCTGATCGAGTTCAACTCTGTGTGTCTGAACGGTTTTAAAGTTAGTCCGAATCAAGTTAAACCCACAAAAGATAAACCGTCCAGGGAGGGGGTTTATCTTTAGACCGCTTTGGGTTTATCTTTTAACACTGTGTGTGGACAGAATAAAAAAGACCACATCCGGTTTAACTCACAACAATGAGACAACCCATTGACCCATTAATCATTATGTAAACACATGGTGACCAATGAACAGGTCAATAAACAGGATGTTAGAGTAACGGGGTCGCGTTTGCTTTGACCCTTTAAAACCAAAGATAAACCATATCAGGTTTAACTCAGTGCTGTCTGAACACAAGGGTTTTTTATTTTTACGACCACCCCCTGCTGCTTGTAGAAGTTAAACCGGTTCGGGTCTAACTTAGTACGCTGTCTGAACATACCCAATCACAAAGTATATGATCATGGAGTCACCACATACCAGGGGTCGATTTCACAAAGAGTTAGGACTCGTCTTATCTCGAGTAAAGGCTGAGTACCTTGTCCTAAGTTAGGATTAATCTTAAGGTCTGCATGCTACAGTGCAGGGTTGGGACTCGTCCTAAGTCCTAAGATTAGTCTTAAGTTAGGAATAGTCTTGTGAAATCGACGGCAGGACTTATAATTCCAACCCAACCACTGTGACTTGAAAGCCCATTCACCTAATCTTAAAACTTGGAAAAGAATCCTAAACAAATACAAAATCATTACAACATTTTAGGGGGATGGGGACAGGGGAGGGTATGTTTACTGCCAGGTAGCCCAAATTATTTTCGCTGGGATTGTGGGTTTTTGGAACAATATATGCTGCTGCACATTTGGGAGGAAAAGTGGGCGAATTTAGGGCCATCTTTAAAAGCAGGCAAAAACTAAGTAGTAAAATCACCAAACACCTTTGTGTCATTGAACATACATTGAGGAAACTTCAATGCTCAAGCCACACTGGGCAATTGACAGGCAACTACTTTCTTAATCCTGTTTTAACAACTTAAAAACAGAGGCAAGCAAATATAATTCCTGATCAAAGTGGTGTTAATTTTTTCCTTGGGAAAACCTGACGCTATTTGCACAATCTTGGTCTCCACATAGCACAGAATCAGATTGTGAATATTGGTACAGAGTTGGCAAGATACAACAACAAAGACGGCAAACAGTACAGGACAGTGCACTGTTATCTTAAAAATGACAAACACGTACATGTTGGTGTACCAAGTGATTTGGACTGAAAAGGGCATGGGGGGGGGTGGCATGTGGGAAAGTATTATTGTACGTGTTTCGCAGGTTATTGACCCCCATTACCAAGAAGGCTCAAGCGATCACTGGGTTTCTTATTTTAGCAGGCATTCATTCTGATTTATGAGTACTGTGACATTTTAGATTTCATGAAAACATGTTTGTGGCGTGTTGAGGTCATGCGGTCTAGTTCACAGGATCCAAGATCAGCCGTCGATTTCACAAAACGCTAAAACTAACCTTCCCAGTTAGGACGAGTAACTCATCCAAACTTAGGATTAATCTTAAGGTCTCCATGCTACAGTGCAGGGCTGGGACTCGTCCTACATGTATGTCTTAAGATTAATCCTAAGTTAAGAAGAGTTTTGTGAAATCGACGGCTGGTGTTGTTAGCAGATTGTGGGTTCGAATCCCAGTCATGACACTTAAGCCCTCGAGCAAGGCAGTCAACCATAATTGCTTCATAAAGAGTTGGGAAGGTAGGGCACTCTGCTCTACCAGTCACGCTGATACCCATGCCTATTGTGTAGGGGGTTACCATGTTTCAGCCTCAGGAGTAGGGGCCAACAGGCCCTTGGTAATGGCAGTTGATTTGTCTTGTTCCAAATTCCTCATCAGGGCGTCCTTTACCCAAGAAAAAATGCCTTGGTGCCCTTGCCCTTTCCAAAATGAAGCATACAGGCCTGCAACTCATTTTCCTGCCTGATTTTCAAATCATCTGTAGAAAGGCAATTGACCACAAGAGCATCAAATGTTTCTATCAATTCACGGAAATTCACGGGAGACAGGCTCCGTTTGGAACAGGCTCCCACCATCTGCTGTCCTACACATAGCTCCATCCATACAGGTTTTCAAAACATCAGCCATCCCTGCCATCAGAGCAATGCAGCCTCTGCATGGAAATATTGTCCTTTAGATTCTTTTTCTTTTCTCTTTTCTTGCACCTGTAAAAAGTGCACCTTTAATCTTTTTCTTTTGGCACCTTATCCACCTGGCTGTTGGGGTCTCTTTCCCAGTTTAGCCCAAATGGGGCTGTAAAGGGATTAACTAACCAAGTACCAAGTACCAAGACAGTAGGGAGCACCAAGACTGATTCACAAGCAACATCAACAATGGCCTCCATGCAGCCCTGATACTTCACAGAGGCATCAAAGTTAATTGCTGCCATCCCCCTCGGTCATTGCCTTGGTGCCTTTGAAATGCTCCTTGTAGAAATTTACAACTTTCTCTTGGGAAGCCCTTTACCAAGAAGAAATACCCTCAGTGCCCTTGCCTTTTCAAAAAACAAAGAATACAGGCCTGTCCGTGACATTCCAGGCCTGCTATAACAAACAAAAATCCACTAGATGATTGCAGATGAAGTGTCTCTGTAAATAATCCACCCAAATCCATCCAATCTTGTGGAGATTATTAACTCCAACTGTTTCATTCACAGAAGCTTGAAGCAAAAAAATCCCCGCCCCGATCTCCTTATAAAATCTGATCACAGAGAGTAACTACTGAGGCACGGAGACAGTGAGAGGTAATTTGTTATTTGATCCCATCTAGAAACGTACAAAAGGTTGCCTATCAACAGATCTGGGACTCCTCCAGGTTTTTAATAAACAAGCTTGATCTCATTCCTTTTGACTTTTCCTTTTTCCCCGTTTTTTCCCCCTCCTTTTCCTTTGTGTCTTTCTCTTCTCCCTAGATCTACATGTAGGCCAAGCTTTGACTTGTGAAACAAGATCCCTGTTTTCTGATTCTCCGAGATGTTTTCACCCCTCACACCTTCAGCGAGAAAAGTATCACATTCAGCAAGTTCATCAGCAAGTTCATCAGCACTTTCGTTTTCTCTCCCAAACCCCCCACCTTTTTTTTTTCCTTTGACAGCCTAGCATTCTCTTGTCTGGGAGTTCCAGGGGAGTTTGACGATTCAATTTCAGTAGCGTCCTGGGAGTTTGGAATCCAAGTCTGGGCTAGAGTGAGATTGCATCGGCGCAATTTGCCCAGGCTTTAATGAAAGTTTCCCAGATGAATTAACTTTCATCTTCCCTAAAAGGAACCATCGATCATAACATTTACCGATTAGGCGTCAGGCCGACTAACATGTTGACTCAGTGGTACTACATTACAGGTGCTTTCTAAGTAACTCCTCTTCACTAAAGAAAAAGAAAAAATAGGCAATTCGATGTGGAGTAACAATTTTGGCTTCTTCTGTTAGAAAAGGGTGTTAATATTTTCTCTATTTTTCAATAAAAATTGCCGTGTCAAGTTGCTGTGCCAAAGCTCAAATCAGTTCGAAGAAGAAAGAAATTTGTGCGTGTATGTAAAACAATTTCAAAACTTGCTTCACAAGAGAAGTTTACTTTTCTAATTACTATATATAAGGGTTGAAAATCATCAAAAGGGTTGGATCTGCAACGTTCAAAACACCGACATTGAATGTCAGCTCTATGTTTTGTGTTTGAGCAGCTTTTTGAAAATGAACCCTGGCTCCTTATGGCATCACAAGCTTCAAACAGCGCCCTCCCTGAGGTCAAGGTAAGCTTCAAACAGCGCCCTCCCTGAGGTCAAAGTAAGACCTGCCATTGGCTGAGAACAGAGACTTGTGCGTTTCAAATCCTTAACCTCATCGACGCCAGCAGCAATTTTCGTACCTTTCCCTTCAAAAGATCAGCACTGATCTACAATACCCCCTCACCCCCACCCACCTCTCTTTCCCTCTCTCGTTACAAAACGAAGATAATCAACTGACTTCAGAACGGGCCCATCCTTTAATTTAATTAATTAAGTCACATCACATTTAGATTACGACCAACGGCAAGTTGCAGAGGTCACCTTCTAGGTTCATATTGACTGCATGAGTTTTATTGATTAAACAGCTGCTCGTCACGTCAGGTAATTCCCAACAATTGAAGAGACTGGACGACGCCTTTGGTTTGTCATTATTGTGAAAATAGCTCTCAATTTCTTAAGTAAAACTCTACTGTTGCTCTGTCAAAAAGGTAGACTAGAAAAAAAGAAAAAAAAGTTTTCTTTTTTCTAGACAAAAAAATCTTTTTGGATTTACTAGTATCAAATGGAATAGTTTTTAATTTGTTTTTATATAAATAGCTCCCAATTCCTAAATTAGGACTCTAATAAACCTTTTCTGTCAAAAGACTACAGATAATAGATTTTAAACAAAACCATTACATGCAAACATTCTTTACAAATATAGACATGTAAATAACTTCCTAATAAAAATTATCCCAAGATAATCAACAAGTATTATTGGATCAACAAGTATCAAAATGGAATAGTTTTTAATTGTTTGTGAAAATAGCTCTCAATTCCTAAATTAGGACTCTATAGTCAACCATTTCTCCGTCAAAAGGTCGACTAGAAAATATGAAGAAACAAAATTACATGCATGTATCTATTAACAAGATGGGCATTGCAAATAACCTCAAAATAATCTATTACACCAAATGAAATGGTGCTTAATTTTTTGGAAAATAGCTTGCAATTCTTAAATTAGAACTATAATCTTCTGTTTCTCTGTCAAAAAGGAAGACTATGTATTAAAAATAGAAAACAAATTATTTAAGCAAGAATCTCTTACAAATAAACGTGGACATTGCAAATAACCCCAAAATAATCTGTTTGGATCTACAACTACTAGTATCAAAAGCCATGATTTTTTTTAATTTGTTTTTGTAAAAATAGCTGTCAATTCCTAAACTAAAACTGTTTCTCTGTCAAAAGGTAGACTATAAAACAGAAAACACAGCGTTAAAGACAGTGGACACTATTGGTAATTGTCAACGACCAGTCTTCTCACTTGCTGTATCTCAACATATGCATAAGATATAACAAACCATGTGAAAATTTCAGCTCAATCGGTCATCGAAGTTGCGAGATAATAATGAAAGAAAAAACACCCTTGTCACATGAAGTTATGTGCTTTCAGATGCTTGATTTCGAGACCTCAAGTTCTAAATCTGAGGTCTTGAAATCAAATTCGTGGAAAATTACTTCTTTCTTGAAAACTACATTACTTCAGAGGGAGCTGTTTCTCACAATGTTTTATACTATCAACCTCTCCCCATTACTCGTTACCAAGTAAGTTTTGATGCAAAAAAATATTTTGAGTAATTACCAATAGTCAGTAATTACAAATGCGTGACTGTGTATCATTTACAAACAAAGACATTGCAAATTAAGTTGCAAATAACCTCAAAATAATCTGTTTGGATCCTACAAGTATAAGTATCAAAAGCCATGGTTTGTCATTTATTTTTAAAGCTCTCAGATCCTAAATTAGGACTCCAATCATCTGTTTCTCTTTCAAAAGGTAGACTAAAATAGAAGAACAATTTTGACATGTATATAACATGGGCATTGCAAAAAACCTCAAAATAATCTAGTCGGATCCACAAGTACAAGTATCAAATGCCACATGAATATTCCATACACAAGGTCTTTCCACACCTGCATGACTAGCTCCCGATATAAATGTGGTGTGATTGCCACATGCATCAAACATGCTACAACGAGCACTACACTTTATCAACACGTCTGCTGCACGGTTGGCGCACCTGTATGTAAATTGATATTAAAGTGCAGTTCTATTGTTCTGGGTTTGGAAATGTAACATTCTTTCTTATTTAAATGAAGCAATGGATTTCGGTAAACTTTACAAAAAACAAATTTGAGCAAGAAAAAGCACCCTACACTTCAACATGTCTGCTGCACAGTTTGCACACAAAATTGATATTTAAAAAAAAGTTACACGTTCGGAGTTGTGAATTCTTGCTTATTTAAAGACAGTGGACACTATTGGTAATGGTCAAAGACCAGTCTTCTCACTTGCTGTATCTCATATATGCACAAAATAACAAACCTGTGAAAATTTGAGCTCAATCGGTCATCGAAGTTGCAAGATAATAACAAAAGAAAAAAAAACCTTGTCACACGAAGTTGGGTGCTTTCTGATGCTTGATTTCGAGACCTCAAATTCTAAATCCGAGGTCTCAAAATCAAATTCGAGGAAAATTACTTCTCTTGAGAAAACCAGAGGGAGCCGTTTCTCACAATGTTTTATACCACCAACCTCTCCCCATTACTTGTTACCAAGTAAGGTTTTATGCTAATAATTATTTGAGTAATTACCAATAGTGTCCACTTCCTTTAAATGGAGCACCACAATTTGGTAAACTGTACAAAACTTTTGATTTCATAACACAAAGAAAATATTTTAAGGGTGCTGATTATGTCAAAATGGCCACACAGGAAGCGGGGGATTTAAACAAAATTGATTGGTCGACAGAGACTCTGCTTGACAGGCGTTGATAACGTAGGGGGTTATGTTTGTTTTCTGAAGGAAATGAAATTCAAATAACATTTTCTTTTCTGAGAAAACAAAGAAGATTAATATGTAGATTTTCTTTCACATCATGAGTTAATGTGCATACGTACAAGAGATTGTAACTTTTACTACGGGGGGGGGGGGGGGGGGGGGGGGGAGTACCTCAATGTGGGCTACATCTATAATGTTACACAGTCGCAACACGCCATTTTGTTTTTCCTTTCAGAACCTACATTTGTTAAAGAGCGCATCTCCAGCCTTCGCTTGAAAAAAAGATGGTGGTAAGCGTGTCTGAAATGCCCAGTCAATTACAAATCAGTAAAAAATAGTAAAAAAATACTAAGACAAAACTTGCAAGTTGAGTTCAAGTTGTTATTGTCCTACATAGAACTTTGAAGTACACATGGCCTATAGAGTTATTTTAAGACTATCAATATCAGTATGGGGGAGGGGTGTTGAGTTACTAACCACCGTGTTAAAAATAATTTAAGGAAATTAAGTCGGCATCCTACAGAGAATACTGATTTAAAACTAACTTAGCTAATTTAACAGAATAAACACAAAACATTTCCTGAAAAAGGAAGGCGTGTTAGTTCTTTGATTAAATTATGTCATAATGCATCTGTAGTCTTAGCATAGCAAGAAATGTAACTTGCTCTGAAATATTCTCAAGGTTATGGGAAATCTAATTTTCAGGACGAACTTTCTAGGTGAAGGTCAACAGGGAAAGGGTCCTTACAGATACGCCTCTGACTTGGTTATTCCTAAAATTTAAGTCTTAAAATGTAATTACACTTCACGCACTTTCGGAAGTATTTAGTCAAAGTTGACATTTTGTTAACTGATTGGCACTCTTCCAAATTTGTGTACCCTACTTGTGAGCACATTGGGCAGCTAGCATGGTACTAACCACACACAGATATGTGATAAACACTGTATTGACCCAATTCACCTGACGACATCAACAAAATATCTTGGATGCGCCATACTGGTAGGCAATGTCATTTGTGCATTATTCAGCGTAGTGCAAATTTTAGGTGACGCATGGTTACACATGGTTACACATAAACCTATTGACCACCAAAATGGTGAGTGTGGCAATGTCGCCGCATGTGACACGCGTGCGAGGGGTCAATACTCCATACTTTCCCGTGATTCTATTTTTTCCACAAATAGAAGAATTCCGTTCTCTGAACTTGAATTATATTTAAAGACAGTTTTCATTTGGGAATTGACCCAGCTTAGTACCCCATCCCAGAAGCAAAAATCGAAGAAGGTGTTTTTCAAGAAAAAAAAAAAAAAAAAACAGCCCAAAAAGTATTATGTTGGATCACACTGTCTAATCAAATGAGTAATAGCGGAAAAAATACATCCGATGCCTTAATGGCAGGCGGTTTGCACAAAGCTGAGTGGAAAAGCCGCAGGGTACGACAAAATATCAAGGCTGCTTACAAACAGTACTATATGGACATCCGGAATGTATAATGGGTCCTGGTTTTACCGGCCGAAGACAAATCCTCTTGTCGCTAAGTGTAAGAGAACCGCTCACATAATCAAGCATGATATTTGGTCGTTGGAAACAAGGTAATTCCAACTGAGGGAACATTTTTTTTTCACCTAGTAGGCTGACCTACATGTACATGTACATTGTATGGGTCAGATTAAGAAGACATGGTATTTAACCACAATTTTACTGAATTTTCCCAAGGGCAAACAAAAAGGAATTAAGTAGAAAGAATATCATGATGCACAGTGATGCAGTGTGTGTGTGTAACATCATACCTACACGTGCTACATGTATGGTACAGTCTTTCCCATTGGATGATTTACTGTCCTGTAAAATGGCAACTGGCTACAATTAACCAATCATCATTCTTGTTACACCAAAGGAAAGCTAAAAGCTCGGTGTCACAAATGAAATTCAAACAAACATCCTGATGACTTAAAGCCATTGGACCCTTTCGGTACAGAAAAAAAAGAAAAAGTTCACAGATTTACAAATAATTTACAGGGTTTACAGAAGGTAATGGTGAAAGACTTCTCTTGAAATATGAGTCCATGAAATGCTTTACTTTTTGAGAAAACGGTAAAACAATATAAATTCTCATTAGCGAGAATTACGGATTTGTTATAAACACATGTCATGACACGGCGAAACGCGCGAAAACAGGAGTGGGTTTTCCCGTTATTTTCTCCCGACTCCGATGTCCGATTGAGCCTAAATTTCCACAGGATTGTTATTTTATATGTAAGTTGTGATACACGATGTGTGGGCCTATCTTGGACAATACTGTTTACCAAAAGTGTATAATGGCTTTAAGTCTGGTGCAGTGCACCACTTGGCCATGACACTGGGCTGATTGTCACGCTACCCCTGCCTCGTGACGTAATGGTTGTTTATGATTGTTCGCTATCCATGGTTTGCATGCAGATAAAGCAGTAAGGTTTCTCTGCTGTGTTTTATGGCATAAGAGCTTGTTTTAAAGAGTAAGGCCAATCATTGATTTCACATGTCAGACATGTCAAGGTCCTAAATAGCCTTTGCAGTGCTGGGTTGCGAGTGTGACGTCTTCAGCCCTGGCTTTCACATTGATTAGCGATTAACGAATATTGATATTGACGAGGCACAAAAAAATGTACCATGGTAGCCCTTCAAACAAAAAAGGGGGGGTAATAATAATTACTTTTTTTCTTTTAATTTTTTTTTTTTTGGGGGGGGGGAGGGGAGGGTGTCTTAAACGTAGTACTTCCTTTTCAAGCTCCTAGAATTGATTAGGAAGCCAAAAAGAAACCCTTCAGTCTAAATCGTGGGCGTCTTTAAAAGAATTGCAATCTTAAGTCAGATACGCTTCCGATCGCTATATTAAAACGCCACTCCTGTTCTCACATTGTGGTAATTCTTAATGGCATGTCTTTTTAAAGTGGCCAGCTGGTTTCCTTGTACGTCAATGAAATACATTTACTTGAAGAACACTCCCCCCCATCCTTCGATAGAATGTAATTTAGGTGCCCATCTCAATACTTATTATGTCTCAGTCCTGCGTTAAGTCAATTTTCCCTGTGGTTCGACTTTTCATTTCTCATGATGCTTTGCTTCCACAAATCAAGTTATCCCCCCCCCAAAAAAAAATCGAATTACATGTAAGAATCACTCCCTGCACATGAAATATCACACACTTCTAAGTTTTGAATTTCTCTCTCGTGACAAAAAATTCAAACAGGATTTTGCAGGGAGAATTCTGCAAGATGTGACAGCTTTGTATAAATCAAAGTTGTGATGAAATCAAATTATATTTGTTGAATGTGTGACACATCAGTGGTTGATTCTGTGGTTTTGCACATGTAGTTCGATTTGCTTCTGGCGTGAGGCCAAAGCAGGTTTCATGCATGAAAATGGCGATTTGGGATCGGATGCGTGTGTGTGGTGGGGAAGTTGTATAAAATACAAATGAAATACTAGTAGAAGTTATAGCCATTTGTTTGTTGATTAGTTTAGATGATCTTCCTGCCAAGGAAACTCAGCAAACTCATATAAACAACAAGCTGGTGACAGCCAATCTCTAGAAATACAAACATTGGTTTAAAGCCAGTGGACACTATTGGTAATTGTCAAAGACTAGCCTTCACAGTTGGTGTATCTCAACACGTGCATAAAATAACAAACCTGTGAAAATTTGAGCTCAATCAGTCATCGAACTTGGGAGATATGAATGAAAGAAAAAAACACCCTTGTCACTCGAAGGTGTGTACGTTTAGATGGTTGATTTCGAGACCTCAAGTTCTAAATCTGAGGTCTCGAAATCAAATTCGTGGAAAATTACTTCTTTCTCGAAAACTATGGCACTTCAGAGGGTGCCGTTTCTCACAATGTTTTATACCATCAACCTCTCCCTACTACTCGTCACCAAGAAAGGTTTTATGCTAATAATTATTTTGAGTAATTACCAATAGTGTCCACTGCCTTTAACGTCTATGATAATGAATTGCGTATTAATCAAGAGATTGTGATTCGGGCAACTAGACGACAGTATTTATTCTAGAGTCATTGTTAAATCAGTGGTTAGCTTGGCTTCGAACTCACAACCTCGTGTCCTGCCTCAATTGAAGCAGATATTTTAGACAATGAATTGACAATGGCCTTTCCTTAAGTCCAGAATGCAATTTTTGTAGTTGAAACAGAAGAGGAAATTCATGCCATTTCCCATTCGGATGCGGAGGTCATCAAAACAAAATTGATAGACTCGACAGATGATCTGAAAGAGTGTAAATTTATTATTTTTTTATTTCCTATTGTTTTGAAAGAGTGGCTCAAAGGTCAAATTCAAGTTAGTAATGCTCTCGTTTTCCATATAGGTAGAGTCCTCATGGAAGTTGTGAAAAGATAACAAGTCTTTAAATCTCTGTCAATCAAAAACAAATGGGTCGGAATTTATAGAGTTTTTGAGAAAGAGGTGGTTTCTCTCACTAAAATGTTTAAAGACTTCAGGCCTGAAGCATCTCATCAGGCATCAGAAAGCACACAAATTTGTGCAACAAGGGTGTTTTTTCTTTCATTATTCTCTTGCAACTTACATAGATGATCAAAAGTCAAAATTTTCACAGATTTGCTATTTCATGCATGTTGGGATACACCAACTGAGAATACTGGTCTTTGATAACTACAAAAGGTGTCCAGGGGTCCATTCCACAAAAGAGTTATGAATAGTCTTAGGATATATTAAAAACAATAATGCTAGTCATAAGTTCGGACGAGCAACTAGTCCTAACTCGAGATAAAGACTAGTCTTAACTTTTTGTGACCCAAGGGGTGGATTTCACACAGAGTTAAAGGAACGTTACAGAATTGGTAAGAAACCCAAATCGTGAAGATCACAGATTTACATAAAACTTACACAGTCTAATGATGACGATAAGTGAAAACATCCCTTGAAATTTTTCTGTCTGAAATGTCATTCATGATGCAAAATAAATAATCTAATTTCGCGTTTGGAGTTTATCGCTCAGTGAGCGTTTTATTCATTTTTGTTTTGGCATCGATGCAATGCAAAATTTGTAATCGGTTTTTCATTATTCTCTCGAGACCCAGATGGCTAATTGATCTCAAACCTCCACAGGTTTGTCAGTTTATGTTTATGATGGATAACATAAAGTGCTTACACTGCCAGCAACTGTTTTGTTAGCAAAACCAATTCTGTAATGTTCCTTTAAAACTTAGGACTAGCACAGAAAGTTGTTAATATCTCACAGGACTAATCCTAAGTTTATTTGTGAAATTGACCCCTGTGCCTTAAAGCATCCACCTTGGGTGTATCACCGTTAATCCACCAAAAATTAGTGAAGTTACTTACAAGATTTGCAGAGAGTGATGGGGCAGACTGACCCAGTAAATGTCTGACTCTCTGTAGATTAGATGACTCCCCTAGGGTCAAGGCGTTCGTTGTGCTCGTATGGTAACCAGTATTCCCTGCTCCCGCCGGGAACTGCGCGGTGGTGAGGAGACCCGCGCCAAGGCTTCCTCTCCGTGCGATGCGACTCTCATCTATTGAAAGAGGGCGCCCTAACCGGAAGCCCCGGGGGAAGGAGTTGGCGAATCCGGCACTGGCTGGCTTGGTGCTGCTATACTCTGCTGGACCTCTCTCTTCATCATAGTCAGACTGGAATGAAAAAAATAATCAAAATAAGATTTACAACTCACTGTTTTGCGATAGAGAATAATTTGCTCAACACAAATATCAGGGTGCCAGACTAGTCTGCCTATTGAGTTGTGCTACATTTGGATCGCAAATTACGTCCAGCGACCACGTGACCAAAGAAAACTTGTCCCTCCATGTAGCAATTCTCCCAATACACAGCTATGTAACACCCCTGGGCTCCATTTCGAAAAAGCACTAAGATTCATCTTATAAGACGAGTGTTGTACAATATCACCATGGGGATTTGAGTTGTGACATCACACTTTGCTTAGCAATTAAGATTGATACACCTTTAGATTAATCTTAGCTCTTTGTGAAATCGGCGCCTGTTGACTTGAGCAGGCGGCTCTTAAAGTGTTATTTGTTCATCCTTGACAGTAAATTTAGACATCTCCTCAGAGGATTGGTATTGGTATGAACTTTATAATCAGTGAGCTTTCAGATGAGAACTAATTCTCTGGAGGATTGGTACTGGTATGAACTTTATTTTTTTATCAGGGAGCTTTCAGATAGAGATATTTCTCTGGAGGATTGGCACTGGTATGACCTTTAGACTTTTATAAGCACAGAGCTTCATTGCTTGAAACTTAGGCTGAATCCAAATTTATAGGCGGCTACGACTAGACAGTTACTAAGCATCTCCTATACTTCAACACGTGTTGAACCAGCCATAGCCGTAGCCCCAGTTCAAACTCAGCCAAACCACACAAAATCCTGCACCAATCCTTTAAAGAACAATTTAATTTTGGGAAGAAAATTACATAAACAGTCATCCTGTAGTGTAAATAAAGATTATCAAAAATGATCTCTTGTATAAAACTAAAACAATAATTGAACTCCCCCCACCCCACCTGTCTGCCTCACAGAGCTTCACGAGAAAAACAGCGAGCACCTTCAATTACAAAATCCCATACAAGAGTATCAAAAATCTGTCCGCATCTTAAAATTCATCAACAACTCCTTAAATGTCTCTGAACTCTTTGACAGCGACGAAACCTTATCTTAAGGCAGCGGATGCTCGCTCAAAGGACGACAGACAATGCTCGTGGGAAGCGAACACCGTAGTCCTTACACATACATGAATAAAAATATCTCCATCGACTGCCGATCGCAAAACGGCTACTCTTCTAAGGGCAACCGAATTCACCTTATAAGGTACAAGAAGAGGGAACAATTCACTCGTCATGTTCTTGAAGATAAAGGGGCCTAGACCCTGTTGGTATTGGTTACAGCGAGAGACTTTGGTCTGACGGAAGTCTGCCCACGTTCCCGTTTATTGACGTAAATTGACTTCAAGAAACAGGTTATCTATTAGTTGTTAGTTTAAGGGGAGAATAAAAGATCTGTGCTAGAATGAAAGGCTTCTTTTTTGCCCCTAAGTAAGTGGCTGGACTTTTATGCCTGTGTGGAATCTGAGAAATTTTCTTGAAGCTCAACAATTTGATGACAGGAATTTGGTTATCTGATTTGAGATGAAGGGGATTGCATAAACTGTCTACTTTATGTCCAAATTATCTCTTAATTTAATTACAACCTTAACACAAGGAAATTTAAAACAAATCTGTAATGATTTGTACAAGTCACGCTAGAAATTGTATTAAAAGGTCTTGTGTAAAAACAAAGCCTAAACACGTAAACATCTAGCGCATTATTGCCAAGACACTTGTAAAATACTTGCAGGTGACTCTGATATTATTTACATTAGACTTCTTACAGACTGTATAAGAGAATTACAAACACTTTTTAAAGTTCAGATGTACATGTACGTCACCAAGCATCACCATGTGAATGATTAAACAGCCACAAAAGCGAAAATCTGAAACGATTCCTTAACATGTGCTCTTACACTTGTTTCAACATCAGTCGCCCCTGTCTATCCCCGCGTGCTTGGCATCCAGCCAAGCTTCAAATCCAGTCTTTGCCAGTGCCACTGCTGGAGAGACAAGTCACCGAGAATGTGTAGTCTTTACCACAAGACACTTTGGACCTGTCATTACCAGGCGCTAAAAGGTGACCAAGTCTACATGAAGTTAGTCTTTAACACAAGACGCTTAATCAACCTGTCATTGCTAAATGCTGAAGATTCTTGACTAAGTGTTACAAGATAGCTAGAGGATGCTGTTGAAATTTGATCTAAAAACAAATTCCTTTGGTTAGTGATGCTCATTTGTAATAGTCAAAGCAATTTTGCCAAAGTTTAAAAAAGGCATGGTACAAGTGGAAGTGCACATGCCCGTCTGTTTCCCACCCCACAAAATTACTCATGTAGCATGTAGAAGTGTAACCCAATCCAGCCAAGCTAATGCTTTCAATACATTTTTTTTTGTTAAATGTCATTATTTTGCCGCAGGGCTTCTCCGGATAACAAATATTGGTTGTCATCTCAGGCTTCATATCTTTCACTCAATCAAGCAGACCGAAATTTACCACGGGGCTTTGGTTTCCTCCATCATCATTCTTCAACGACGAAGCTGTGTACAGTATGTGTACGTTGGAAGAGGGGGGGGGGGCTGGCTTTTGTAAGGCTGCAAATGAGCAACTGAAAGTAATTTGAATACGCCACTGCCAGTTTATATTAAGAACAAATCAATGGACAGCAGACGTTTTTTATGTGTCGTCAGACTTCACTGAGTCTGCGTACTTGATGTGTTTTTAAATTATCCGGTCGTAAAATGTACTCTGGGGATTGCCAAAAACAGAGTTCACTATAGTCTGGTATACATGCATACAAGAAACAGATTGCCTTAATGTGCAATAACAAAAGCATAGGACCCACAGGGAGTATGGATTTTGTATGGACAATGTACCGTTCAAGTGGTGAGAAAAAGTCTCTTTACTAGTTAAGTGTACTATACAGGTTAAAAAAATAGTTAATGCTTATGGCATGCATATTTCACGCTACCAAGCATTCTTCATGTATGGCTAGTCCAGAAATTTGGTGCTGACGCTGTAACCGGAAATTGTGACCATAAGCGCGGAATTCCGCAAGAACCAGAGCCATGATATTATGCCCAGATGGTTTCCACTTCAAAGAACCTTGAAAATGTTCATTTAAAGCCATTGGACACTTTCGGTACAGAAAACAAATTAAAAGTTCACAGATTTACAAATAACTTACAGGGTTTACAGAAGGTAATGGTGAAAGACTTCTCTTGAAATATTATTCCATGAAATATTTTAAACACATGTCATGACACGGTGAATCGTGTGGGTGGGTTTTCCCGTTGTTTTCTCCCGACTCCGATGACTGATTGAGCCTAAATTTTCACAGGTTGGTTATTTCATATAGAAGTTGTGATACAAGAAGTGTGGGCCTTGGACATTACTGTTTACCGAAAGTGTCCAATGGCTTTAAAAAGCACAGCTTTTTGCAACTGCAAAAATGCAGCTTTAGTTTAATGACAGAGCTATAAAAAAAGTTGCATGGTTTAATAATGTATTTCAGTCACTTCCTATTGCAGTAGTTGTCTAGTTCAGAGTTTGACCAATTCCCACCTGTACCGATTCCCATTATCAACTGCCTGATTTATCATCACTTCTATTTCCAGACTTTACACTAACTCCATCCACGTGTCTAATAAAGTTCAATTTATAAACGAAGGATTTAGGGGTCGTCAAAAGTTCTTGACATTTTCAAAACACAGGTAGAGTGCATTACCCCTTCCCTTTTCCATGTACATGGGGTATGTACATGTACATGGGTATGTATAAACATCACTGAGACCATCCCCCCTCGCCCCATCACCCACCTTTCCATCTTCAAAATCTTCAAGTATTACAAGAACATTTAACTCCTAAGAAAACAGTATGTGAACTACACATGTTCTGAGTGTAGCATTAGAAATAGTACAGTAGCTTCTTCATCACTCAAATTAATGTAACCATAACGATGCTGGATGGCATTCTGGGAAAGAAATATGGGAAAATGGCACAGCGTGACCGTACACCTGGGAATGAGGTTGATGTGACTGCAACACGTAACAGGGAAAAAAGGACAAACATAATAAAACAGAGGAGTAATGGGAGACCTTTGAGACATTGGTGGCAGCAGACATAGCGGCCCTTTTTTGCAGCTCTGAGCGTGTGCGCACATGCTTAGTATTACGCACGTTGGACATGAGCACGAGGAATACTAGTGAGGACTGTAAAAAAAAGAACCGTCCAAAAGTCTCCCATTGATGAAAAGTTAGTAAGGTGGCACCTGAGAAAACGCAATGGGGGAGGGGGGTGGCGACACTATTCAACGATTTAATGACTGGGGAAAATGTCAATTCAACCTTATTTTGTCTGAGAGTGAGTAATTCAGTAGTAATGGCTCGGCTCACCTGTCAGTGATCCATTTTACTTCCGACAAACATTACACCCATTTCATGAAAATGTCAACATGTCAAGTGGAATAATAGTCTGTGGCTGTTCTACTCTCACCTTATGATCCGCTCAAGCATAAAGCATTCACACATTATAATCTGCAAGTTGGCACGTACCGCAAATAGAAACCGAGTGTGTTATAACAATAATGGGGTTAGATTAGTTCTGTTGGTAGAGCGCTGGCATATTACATGTACTCCAGAGGTCGTTGGTTCGAGTTCAAGAAATTTGTACTATCAAAAAGTAGTAAAACAAAAAATCAACAGTAAGCCTTGGTTCTTGTTATACACGTATGCACATGTATTGGGTTTAGCCATAGGCGATGATTGTAAATAAAACTAAAACTATATACTCTAGTCGTAAGGGGCTAAGCACAAAGTTTGACTAAGAATACAAAAACACTTTAACTCGCAAGAAAAAGGTGACAAATCAAAACACCATTTTCTGTTACCTGTACATGTTCTAACACAAAATCAGATTGGAAAGGTTTTCGGTAACACCATGTAATGACTATCTCTTATGAGTTGGGGTGGTTCTGAAAAAAACCGTTGGTTTCAACTCGACCTTTCGATCAGTGTGCTCTAATCGTCTTCTGGAGTTCCACCATGCAAAGTTTCAAATCCTACACAATCAGTTGTTATGATGAAATACCATTTTAAAATGACACCTAATTTTTTTTTACTAAAAAGAACAAGATTATTTGGATCAGCTTCTCTTACCACTATCTGGATGTGGCACGGTGCCTTTGCATTAGGACGGCGCTGTCCCAACGACTTCATATCGGAAGAAGATGAAAAACAAACGCAAGCGTCTTAAGAATGTCCGTCCCACCTCGGGAATGAAGAAAGGCTCATAAATCCACTCCACAACTCAAGATAGGAAAATATCTCAACCGTCACAGAACTGTTTCAGAAGCCAGAGGAAAATTCTTCATATTGGAAGGTTTGTCGCAAACGACACGACTTGCTGGAGATTTGTAAGTCCACAAGCATGCAGTTTTAACTCCTCCATGACAATGACTATACGCAAGGTGCATCATCATCAGCTTCACATCTCAAGTCTTACACTCCATCCGTGAACACGTTCAGAAAATTTCTTCAGGGGGGTGTAAGAGATCTACATTTGACATATCTCCGAGGCCCACTACACACGCTAGAATCAAGCATGTAAACCGTTTGCATGCTACTGACAGAGTGGAACAGTCCATTCTTGGAGAGAGACAGAAGGATCCTGATACTTGAAATGTCAAAGTCAGTGCCAATCATAATGCAGCTTTGCTCCCCCACATCACTCGTCAAACACCCCCTTTCTTGAAATGGTCGATCCCAATTAAATATATCTGGTATAAAGGCGAAGTTGTTCACAATGTGCATTGCTATCAATTTGATACGAATGCCATTTAGCCTTTGACTTCCATGTAAATCATCTGGGAGTGGATAAGTCGACAAAATGGGAATACAGTTGCACCGTCATGTGTTTCTGGGATTCATTATTAAGGCAATCAAGGTTTGCATAATTCATACAGGAATTCAGTCTAGTAGCTCAGTATACATTGACTTGTTCCATAGCTTGGTCCAACACAAGGACCAAATTTAAAGGGCTGGCTCACAGACATGCTTGGCAGACATTCGGTCAAAACCATATAAAAAAGAAATCCCTAACCATCTACAGCATGAAACCATATAGAAAGGACCAATATTTACAGTATTTGTTATGTTGAATGAAGGCTCTCACAGTTTTTTTTAAAGGGGCACTGTCGTCATGATCATACTCTAATTATGGATACATAAACTCTCACTGAGTCCCTATGCGTGCGCGCAAAATGCCACATCACAACACAGGGTTGAAAGGGCGCCTTCATTATCATCACGCGCGCATGTCCAGTAACTTGGTGACAATTCAGAATTTAAGAAGCAGTGGACACTATTGGTAATTACTCAAAACAATTATTAGCATAAAACCTTACTTCGTAACAAGTAATAGGGAGAGGTTGATAGTAAAAAACATTGTGAGAAACGTCTCCCTCTGAAGCGATGTAGTTTTCGAGAAAGAAGTAATTTTCCACGAATTTGATTTTGAGACCTCAGATTAAGAATTTGAGGTCTCGAAATCAAGCATCTGAAAGCACACAACTTCGTGTGACAAGGGTGTTTTTTCTTCATTTATTATGTCGCAACTTTGACGACCGATTGAGCTCAAATTTTCACAGGCTTGTTATTTCATGCATATGTTGAGATACACCAGGTGAGAAGACTGGTCTTTGACAATTACCAATAGTGTCCACTATCTTTAATGTCTGGCCACAGACTCTCTGTGATCAAGACTGCGACAGTACAGCCCCTTTAAATTCAAAACAATGTGTGATGGCTTCTTGGGTTGTGTTTCTCTGTAGACTGATGTCCGTTATGAATAATGCAAACCTTGATTGGCCGACAATGAATCTTAGAAACACATTTAATTTGATCCTTGCTCTTTGTACAGTAACTGTATGCTCATTTTGCATGTTCAGCTCACAGATGATTTACATGCGAGTCAAAACATGTCTAATGGCAGGGGTTGAAACTACTACAAGCCTGCAGCCTGGGTCCAATTTCATAAAGCTTGTAACCACCAAAAACTAGCTAAGCACATCTTGTTCATCAGTAAAAGTTTACCAGCCAAAATTACAGTAAGTGTGCATTGGGTGACTGATCCCTCACTTACTATTTTGCTTAGCAAAGACATTTTTCAAGCAGTAATTCCTGCTGAACAGCTTTATGAAATTGGAGCCAGGTAAGCAAATTTTTGTGCTAACTATAGCAGAAAATACTGCGGACAAGATAGCAAGGAGGTGAGGCGGGCAGCTTGCAGGTTCACCATGGATTTGCATTGTAACATCATTCCTTTTCATACAGTAAGCAACAAACGGTTAAAACGTGTGTTTTGGGGTGCTACGGTTAACAGCGCTATTAAATAGAAACTCACGTAATGAGCAAAACATCGGCATTTAAGCAGCTCAATGAAATTTGGCCCAGCTGGTTTACATTAAACCTACAAAATTGTACTTATTGAGTCAGGTTTTGTGGGCACAGCACACAGCACTGAATGGTGACAAAATCTTCCGCCAAGCCTCTAGGAATAATTAATTGTCACTCAAAGTCTTGAAGGTCATGGTCTTTAGAGATTGTTGACAATTGGTCCAACAAATGCGTCCCTGGATTGCTAACTTCAAACCTGAGGCATTTTGGGTCTACTAGGCCTCAAAAAAAGATTGTATTTGCTCCCAAGGGTGGGCGCATTTTACCATGTCCTGTCCTGTTCACTCATTCGGTTTTTAAAGTTTGGTTTGCCAGTAGCTCAAAAATCAAAGGAGATGGGGGTTAAATTTCCTCTTTGCCCTTTAAACATCTCTTTGAAATTTTGTTTACTTTTGATACATTCATCACATTCAATATAACAATGAAAAAAGGGGATGATATAAAAATACCACAAATGGCATTGGCATTCAGAATGCCTGCTTACCACCCGACACATAAGAAACAATCAAACACAAAAGCCCTTTGTTCAAAAACAATAGACTTTTAACATTGAATCCGTAAAAAGAAGAGGATTATAAATATCAGGTGTCATGGTGGAGTTCCAAGGCAAATTGCAGACATTTTTGACACATTGCCATCAATGAACAGTTGCTATTAAAGCAAGAGACGCTAAAACAGGGGAGGTTTTGTGTCTAAATTACTCTGTATTTCCTTGCTGGAAACACAGATAGCATAATCAATTGGTGTTAATTAAAACTAATATAATAATTCAGTTGTTATTAGCACTTAACCACCAACTTCTGAGACATTTTCAATCACAGAACTGAAACTTTAATAATCAATTATTAATTTTGGTTTAAAAACATAACTCCAGTGCCAAATTATTATTGTTATCATTATAACAACGTGTTTCAATAAATTGTTGAAAAACACTTTGGGAGTACAATCAAAACCAAAACAGAAACAAGCGATGTTACAAATTAACTTTCAATGGGCCTGTATTATTCCACAATAAAGTTGTTTCAAAAGTGTTAATTTTTCATCGGGATAAAGGATATATTAAGTTTGTTTTTCATCCTCACACTGATGTAGTACAATTTCGACAAAGTGATTAAGTATATATGCAGCAAAAATTGTACAAAAAAAACCACAAAAAAACAAGAAAAGCTGTACTTGAATCTAATCAAGGCATTTTTTTAAATATTAGAGCTCAACAGTTAAGAATGCGTAATACGCACACACTGAATGCTCCTGTGGTTGTCCTTTCCTACAATCTACGTACATGTACGTGCAATCCCACTTGGGAGTTGGTTCCAACTTGGAATCGACAGTTATCATTCATATTTGGACATGTTCCGATTATACCCTGCCGGCTTCTCGCTCCTTCAATCCCCTCGCTGCCCTCTCCAGTGCCCTTCTTAGCGTCATTCCCGTCCTTAACATCACTCCACAGCCTGCCGTCCCCGCATCAGCCTTCCTCCCTGTGTCCTGCATCGTCATTCTCCTGCTGCCTCTCCACATCATTTATCATTTTCCCATCCCTCAAGATCCTCCCACAAGTCCAACTCCCCTTCCCCGGACCTTCTTGCATCACAATCCCAAACCAATCTCTGTACAACCATTCCCCTACCCCCTTAAACATACCTTCAACCCCCCTGCCAACCCTAGCACCTTTAAAAAATAAACTACCCTGAGAACTAGAGCTGCTCAGCAGAGGGTACCCAGCGTGGGTTGATAGTGTAATCCCAAGTTTCCACCAAGTCCTTTCCCCCAAGTCTTCCAGAATAAGATGAACTACATAACAGCCAGGGACGCTATGCAGGAACGACACTTCACAAACACTGTATGTAGAATTTCTACAGCATGTGCATGTCTATCCCCTCACCAGCTGACGCCTCGTTGATTAACTTGCCAAGAACAGGTGATGGGGGGCAAGCAAGATTGCGTTTCTTCAACATGTCTCTTGAATGCTTTTCAAACGGCTGGTTAAAAAAGATGGGTAAAAAAGGAGTTGATCTTTGTGAGCTGGCTGTTTGGGACATCACCAAATAAAAAATCGATAGGTGAAATCAACAAAAAACGAATCTTCCCCCGCAATCCATCACACAGCCCAACAACAGGTTTTCCTTCCATGGATACTCAATGTACATTGCATTGCACAGTCAAATCATTGCTCTACGCAACTCGCATATTTACCAAAGGTCAACAGGACCCAATCCTAGAACTGCTTAAGTAAAAATACCGACTTAACAATTATCTGCTGAGCAAAAATGATCCGAAACCAGTCACAGACATTACACATGGAAAATTATTTTAGCTGCTAAATTTATTCGCTCAAACAAAATTGTTTGTGGTAAAGATACTTTTTGTAATTTGTTTACCTGATAAAAAGACCCTCCCCCTACCCCACCCTGAAATAAACTAAACATAATATCAAAATGACATGACTGTTGCAAACTTTCTCAGGCTCCTAATCCAACTTGAATTTTTGTACACTGGGTCGTAGACCAGAGGCCAGTATTTATTACACCAGTAGTCTTAGTGTTACTAAACTCATGGCCAGACAAGTCCAGTAGTCCTGTGTATTTTTAATTGAATACTAATGAAGAATAATACTGCATTCTGTAATGTCTTAATCATGTTCAAATATTGACTCTGATCTAATGAAATACCATTCAATAATGGTCTTGTAAATTTTCCCTCCAAATTCAAGCTCTTCTAATCAAAGGTTTAGATCAAATGACATTTTCTGGATTGACAGGGATAAATTCATACCCTATTAAAAGCTGAACACAGAGAAATAATCACAGGTTTATTTCTTAATTAACGCCAGGGTGTCGTGTCAGTAGGGAGATGTCACGGACAGGGTACTGCTTTGTACACATGTATGCATCCAGGCAGACGAGGAATTCATTTTTAATATTCCCGATGACGACGTGAGAATTCTATCGATCAATAACATTCACTTAGTTCTGATGAGTCATATGCCAACATTTGGTCGTGTTAAACAAAACAAAGCCTTCGAGGTCTCCGCCTGATAATCAAAAACAGCTAATCTGCATCATAAAAACATTCCAAACGAACAATGAAAAACCTGGAAATCTCCCCTTGAAACTAAATAAACTAGAAATGATGAAAGGAAATCGGTATACAACTAGGTCTGATACTTATTGATGTAAGGGCAAGGCAGGTTTTCCTTATTAAAGGGCACCTTTACGAGGAAAATTCAAATTTCAACTGGAACCTTTCAAGGGACACCAAGGCAAGGGCAAAGGGCCATTGGAAGCAATCCCCTGGTTAGGTTGGCCTGCTAAATTAAGCTCAAAACTCAAATGTCTTGTTTATTCCATGTTTAATTGATAAACAGGCCCGGGCTCAATTTCTCAAAGCCTGTAAGCACAAAAAAATCGCTAAATTCCAAACAAATTTACATTGTTACACTGGTGCTCCACTTATTTTGTTTTGCTAGGCCTATAAAAGGTTGAAATAAAGGTTATAGATGCAAGGACATACTTTATTTATGACAATTATCTTTGTATCTTTCTTCGTATGGGTGGGGAGGGGGAGGACCTCATTAAAGGAACACGTTGCCTTGGATCGGACGAGTTGGTCAAAACAAAAGCGTTTGTAACCGTTTTTTATAAAATGCATATGGTTGGAAAGATGTTTTAAAAGTAGAATACAATGATCCACACAAGTTTGCCTCGAAATTGCGTGGTTTTCCTTCTACTGTGCGAACTAACACGGTCGGCCATTTATGGGAGTAAAAATGTTGACCCCCATAAATGGCCGACGTGTTTGTCGACGAGGTAAAAGGAAAACCACGCAATTTCGAGGCATGTTTGTGTGGATCATTGTATTCTACTTTTACAACATCTTTCTACCCATATGCATTTTATAAAAAACGGTTACAAACGCTTTTCAAAGACCAACTCGTCCGATCCAAGGCAACGTGTTCCTTTAACGCAATCAGTTCAAGAAGAGAACAAGTTCTAGCAATTTTTTGTTATCAATAAGATCAACCTGCGTGTCGTTCAGTAATTGATATTTCCTTGCAAACTGAACTACATGTGTTGGACAGTGTTGATGCTCATTAGCTGCTTCCTGCTTCTCAGCGGTCAGCAGTGCATCAAAATCTTGCTCAGCAGAAACAGGTTACCAGCCAAAATACATTGTAATGCATGTTTGTTTGTGACTGGTTCCCGGCTTGTTTTTGCTTAGAAGAAAAAACTGCTAAGCACCATTTTCAAGCCCGATACAACAGAAGGAAACATGCCTGGATGCCCCTTGAAATGTGCCAGTAGGAAGAATTTTTTATCTTTCTCTTGGACAGGTACCCTTAATAACTGCCCCTTACAAGAATTAAATATCACAACCAAATTTTAAAAGCCTGTAAGCACAAAAGCCTGTAAGCACAAAATCTTGTTTTAAAAGCTTAGACAACTTGACAACTTTCCATGAAGTTTCCATTAGTGAACCTGGGCCCCACTGAACTTTATGCTTATCAAATAAACCTGCTATTTTCTAATATAGGGCTCAGTTTAATGATATTATTGGGTCTTGGCTTGTGCAATATTTGATTAAAGGGTTAAGTTTTCATTATGGATGGATGGACTCGTCAGAAAAATTGGCCCTGTAACCAGTTTCTGTTAAGCAAAATTTAGTTGTGCTTAGCTATTTTTTCGTGCTTATGCAGCTCTATGAAAATGGGCCCAGGCGGCCAGGCCTTCACTGTGCCTTCAGATCATGTACCAATCCACTGAGACGCCATCTTGCATCTAGCATAAAACACACTCTCTTAGTCAGCATTCTATGATAACTCGCAGGTCTACACCCTAACCGCACTGACATCCTATACATTCAGATGTTAATCACTAGAGAGCAATTCTGCATTAATGTAGGCCAGTTCATGCAAATATTGGCTAAACTATTGATCTACAGTGTATGTGTTATGACGGGGGGGGGGGGGGGGGGGGGGGGGGGGCTGGGGCCTACGACAGGTGACGTGTGATGAACTACCCAACCCTATCAAGTTGCTGACGTTAACAACATACTATTTTATTGACTTGGCCCGCTTTGCATGTACTTTGGCTGTAAAAACATGGGGGCGTGGAGGAAGACCCAAACAATGTTCTAGCAAGGGCAAGGCAGTTTTATTCTATAAATTGAAGGGCAGGTCTTGCTGGAAGTGTGAAATTCTAATGGAATCTTTCGGAAGGCTCCACGGCAATGACCCCGGGCACTAGGATGTAACTGCCTCCTGTTGCCTACGTGAAGTAACAGTCCAGATAACTAAACTCAATATGTACTATGGCCTGGGACCAACTTCATAAAGCTGTTTAGCAGAACAAATCTGTATAATAGCTAATTTCTTGGCTGAGTAAGAAATGACCAGTGCCAACATTGCTAACGGTATGGTTTGTTGGCTGGTAACCAATTTTTGATCAGCAAAAGATTTGTGCTTACAGGCTTTATGAAATTTAGCCCTGGTGTTTTCTGACATACTGCTACTGGATGCAGAATGCTTTGCAGCACCCATTCAAGTCGAAAGGTACTTTACAAAATGGGTCTCATACTGTAATTCATATTCATAAGATGAATCCAAAGTGAACTTAATCACTGAAACTGGGAGGCCCGAGGAAACCTGTCAGACAAGGTCCTATGCAATGAGTCGAAACCATGTAAGGAAACGATAATCACGTTGAATTAAAACAAGGTATAGTGAATTGTCTTAAAAGCCTATTGCATGGAAACATTGCTCTTAAGGCAGAGCCCTTGAGGCTCTAGGATCAACTCCTGAATCTCTTGCAGGAAACTATAAAACAAAAATAAGAAAATAAATTGAATCTGAGCATTAATTTTCTAAACATTTATACATGTAGCTACCGGGCAACCTCGGTAGTCTAGTTGGTAAGGCACTGCTCTAGAATTGCAAGGGTCGTGGGTTCGAATCCCACCCGAGTAACATGCCTGTGATATATTTTTTTACAGGATTCGGGGAAGTATACAGTGCTAACACACATCGGTGTCGAGTATGGGTAAAAACCAAAATTAATGTATATCCAACAAGTGGGCAAACCATTGAGGTAGACAAACTAGGGGCCTTTCTCAAACCACGGCTTGGGCTCCGGCTCAGGCTTAGGCTCCGCGTGCTGTGTACGCAGCTTGCACTGTAACCTGCATTATGGAGCAGCGCGTATTGCACGGATATCAGCACGCGGACCCTGAGCCGGAGCCCAAGCCGTGGTTTGAGAAAGGCCCTAGGGCTTCCTGGACTCTAAGATGATGATAATCCTCTTCTTTAAAGGAACATGTTGCCTTGGATCGGACGAGTTGGTCAAAACAAAAGCGTTTGTAACCGTTTTTTATAAAATGCATATGGTTGGAAAGATGTTTTAAAAGTAGAATACAATGATCCACACAAGTTTGCCTTGAAATTGCATGGTTTTCCTGTTACTGTGCGAACTAACATGGTCGGCCATTTATGGGAGTCAAAATTTTGACCCCCATAAATGGCCGACGTGTTAGTCGACGAGGTAAAAGGAAAACCACGCAATTTCGAGGCATGTTTGTGTGGATCATTGTATTCTACTTTTACAACATCTTTCTAACCATATGCATTTTATAAAAAACGGTTACAAACACTTTTCAAAGACCAACTCGACCGATCCAAGGCAACGTGTTCCTTTAACGTGTCATAATTTTACAAAGCTGTAGAGTCATCTACTCGGTTGACAAGATTCGACAAAGTCATGTTGCAAATTGAAGCCGACGCTGGAAACTGTGTGGTTTAATGGTGGCCGTGACCCTCATTGGCACTTGGGTTGCAAGGAATGCTTTCATCCAGTACTTTTGCAGGGCGAAATATTTTGACTGAACAAATTGTGCTAACACTGAATGGTAATATTGAGTAGCAAATGATGACTTTTGAGAAGCAACTGAGATATTTTGCATAGCATTTTGCTCTGCTAATACAATCCTTCACTGGGTTGGGACCAGACTCTTTGCCAAAACGTATTCTGTTCTAAGTGTGTGCCATGCCGAGTCAGGAGAGCAGAGGGGCAAAGAAAATGTGCCTCAGAATTTGGACTAGGACTTTTGAATTATTAATACAACTTTGTATTTCTTTACATTCATAATAATAATTTAAAAAATAAAGACATTTTGTAAAGTGCCTACTTCAAAGTATTGGTACCCCTATTGTGCCTTCATTGTGTGCTTGGAATCAATCTCACTAATTCTATAAACAATTTTAGGTCGGTCAGGGGTACTTCTGTACAAGAGGAAAGAAGTACTCCCGGCCAATTTCCTACGATCCGCCCAGGTAATTGTTAATAAGCTCTTTTCAGAACTAAGCAGTCTCCTGAATTTCAAAATCTACTCGACGGCAGTAGAACAAATAACAAAGCAAGTTTTCAAAGAACAATCTACATAGCAAAGTAGATGTGCTACCGCAAATGGAATGTACAGGACAATAGTAAATATTAATGGGTTCCCAGTATCCTCTGCCCACATAATGGGAATAACATAAGGTACCAGACTACACGTACATACCATAATTTGTACCTTCAGTAGCATGTCTACTTCAATCTGAACATGTTTGACATGTGTTCATGTCGTGCAGTGATGTACTTTAACTGATCTTGTCTCCCATTACGCTTGGCTCACATGCCTGACATTAATGGGAATAACATAAGGTACCAGACTACACGTACATAGCATAATTTGTACTATCAGTAACATGCCTACTTGAATTTGAACATGTTTGACATGATGTGTTTTTATGTCGTGCAGTGTTGTACTTTATATGATCTTGTCTCCCATTACGCTTGGCTCACATGCCTGACATTAATGGGAATAACTTAAGGTACCAGACTACATGTACATATACCGTTATTTGTACCATTATATGTTTGACATGATGTGTGTTTATGCCGTGCAGTGATGTACTTTAACTGATCTTATCTCCCATTACGCTTGGCTCACGTGCATGACATTATCATTGATTAAGTCGCAGTCCAACATGTATACATGTAAGATGTTAACCTACACTCATGTGCTGTCAACTCATGCATGGACTGTCGGCTTCAATTAAGAAACAGGAATAAAACCATATGCCAAACGAGAAAATTATCTACATGCACACAGAGAAAAAATGTCTGGCTCAATTTTAGCGTTGTATATTTTGCAACAGATTTTCAGGAAGCCCAGCGGGGAGAACTTATCAAAAGGTGTGACCTACATTATTAAATGAAGCAACTTTTAGGATATGTCAAAGGAATAATGCAAACTAATCTTCATTCTATTTAGCATATCATGGCTATACTTATTTTCTTTTTACAACAAATAATGGGCGACTTTTGAACGATCCTTTTAAACAGTTTTCGCCAGTAGTGCACGTGGATCGAGGGGAGTATAAAGCTAATAAAGACCTACGCGCCCAAATACTGGGTATGTGTATGCAGGCAGAGCCGCCCCCCCCCACCCCCCGCCCCCCGAAATTGAATATTGTCTGCTGCCACCAGCGTCTCAAAGGTCTCCCATCGTGTTAGCGAAAGAGTCTACTCTTAACAGCTTTATAAAGGACCCAAGCAAAGACAAAGTTTATGCAAAAATAAAACGCTCTGAGATCAAATGACTTTCCTGAGTGAAAGCCCCCCAACACTGATCCACCATGGTACGAAAATATCTTCTGGCATCAAAACTTAATTTGCATGAAAATCCCGGCAACAGAGGGTGAATAACAAAAGTGTTGAGCTAAATAATTTACAAGTAAAATTAGTTTGAAATAATCGTTTTCACAGCCACCTGAGAGGGTTCAGTGACAGCTGCTAGTATTCCAAGGTGAAGGCTTGATTGGCTGATATGAATGCAGCTTGGTAAAGGTTTAGCCAATCAGAGTGAAGTAAATGGACACAGCTGGACCAATCCGATTGAAGTAGATACAAACTTCCCACCAATCAAAATAAGGCATGATATACATGTATATATGCAAAGTTTGAAATAATCAGAACAAGACCAAACAGAATTCAGAAATATAAGTTTTGGCCGATCTAAAAGCAACAATTACCAACTTTGAGCAAACTCTTGATGCCTCTTTTGGGGGCTACCATGCTTGAGGGGTGCGTAGAGTGGATCAGCCAAAGACAAATGTGACAGATGCCAAGAGAAATTTTATATAAATGGTGTCACTGCAAGCCTTGCTAGTTTGCGAAGTAAGGTACCTTGTTACACAATGACAAGTTAATGATAATTCTCCACCCCATCTCCAGGATCACAGTTTGACAAGAAAGAGCACCCCAAAAAATGGGCCAAAAAATAAAAAGCGTACAATTTACAATCCCTTTTAAGAATCCGAATTTCAGAGGCCTTCCTAAACCTGCCACACAAAGAAAGTCAAGAGCTTTTTTTTCTTTTCTGGTTGAACAGCTGGCCCAATCCAGTTACAGGGATGAAAACTGATTGAGTCACAAGGATTTGTGGCCCCCCCCCCCCCCCCTCCTCAAACCAACGGAAGGAAATTGCAGCAGGAAATTGGATAGAAATGCGGCATTTATCCTGTGGGATTTTCACTTCAGGTGACGGCAGGGAAAGAATTAAAGCTTAGCGGGAGCGGGTTGGTTTGTGTTCAAGAAGAAAACATGTTTCTGTTTAGTGCAAGAATTTTTTGTTTTGATGAAAATTTGTTGGAAATTACTTTCTGCAGCAACTTGGAAATTACTTTCTGCAGCGACTTGAAAATTAATGGGTAGAGGGACAAAAGAGGTTTAATATTGCCTCTACATGAAGATTGAATGAAACACTTTTACTTTCGTCTGCAAACAATCACAATAAATGACCTGAATCTTTGATGGGGGTAACTGTTAATATTTCATATCCATTTTTACTTTAATTGGGACAAGATTTGTAACATGTAGTAATGTCAAAACTTGATTCATTAGGCAGCGATCACAACCAGTTTATTGGTTACATTCTCGCGCCCAAAAAAAATATGATAAATTTATCTGCATTATACACATCTTGAATGTGTTTTCTTTCTTTAAATAGATCTATATTGGGTACATTTTTTAGTAGCCCACAGGGCAAGTTGTGAAGGGGTGCTCACTAGTTCACCACTTTTTTTAGGAGACAATGTATGCTGGGGTAGTGGTTGAGGCAAGTCTTGAAACCCACAAACAAACAAACAAACAAACAAACAAACAAACAAACAAACAAACAAACAAACAATGTTCAAATAAGGAAAGGTAGAATAGGGCATGTTCAGACAGCGTACTAAGTTAGACCCTAGCGTAAAAGTTGAACTTTTACTAGCAGCGAGGGGGTGGTCGTTAAAAAAAGTTCCCCTTGCGTTCAGACAGCAATGGTCGACGGTCTAACTTTTGTGGGTTGAACCTGATTCAGTCTAACTTGTGAACCGTTCAGACACACAGAGTTGGGGTTTAAACCATGAGTTAAACCCACTGTGTCGGAACGTCCTCATAGTGTGAAAAGGAAGGGTAAGGGTTCCTTACTCTATTAACTTCAACATGCCAAGATGGCAAAACATTGGGGTGAAACAGAACTTCAGTTTAGTACGGGGAGTGAATTTTGGACTCTGACGGTGTGTCGTAAATTCTGTATTTGTTCCTGTACCTGGAAGTTACTCACTACCTGAGGGAGGGTGGCAGCGAGAGGCGCTCTCATATTTCAAGCAGAGGGGAAGAGGAAAATGGACAACTCGTGGGGGAAGGGGGCACACAAGGGAAAGAAATCACATATTGTGAGGTTGGTGTCTTCAATACGTATGGCCCGTTTTATCCTTGCTGATGGATGCAGGCCTGGAGTTTCACCTTTGAAAGGGCAAGGACATTTTCATTTTGAAAAATTTCTTGACTCTAACGAGCACCAAAATGCAAAGCAAGAAAACCACTTTATACATGTAAAAGATGGCCAGACTGATTGGAATTACAAGGTAGTGATAATAAATCGTATTACTTTTAAATCATCAAGTCAAACATGGACGAAACTCTAATTACAGACTCCAAGCTTAAGTGACAGGCGATACGATCGTGTCACAAGACAGTCACCCATCCCACTCCAGCTCAACATCTTGTTGAAGAAAACTGGCGGGAAATCAATGGGAAAATAATCAAAGAGTGGTCAGGCCTGTATGGAGAAAATTACTAGCCAGCCGGAGACGGCCATCTGCGCACGGGCGCCGAAAAAAAATACTCTCCTCATAAGATGATCAAGATGAGGAAGCTGGCTTGCAATGTAAACGAGTGTGACAGCAGGCTGGTGATTATTGGAATGTTTGAAAACCAAACCAGACAGCTATTTTATTTTACAAGTTCAAGCGACGTAGCTGATGTTCTGACCACGACGTAGCGGGATCCATAAGGTACATCTTGTCACCTTTTTTCGCCATTACCAGTATATGTGTCCGTGAAACTGTTTGCTCTTTGATGGGTAAGTCAAACATATTACATGAAATCAATCAAAGACTATAGCCTTCATGCTGATGTGATACTTTTAACATTTACAATTGTACACTTAAATTGTTAACTTGTGCCAATTTGTTCAGCCACCAGTTGTGTTAATTATCTGACAAATTTGATTGCTACCTTTCAATTTATTTGGAAACAAGTCGGCGCTCTACCAACTGAGCTACATGTATCTAGAAAGCCGCCGTCCCAGGTGATCCCCTGGCTGCCGATTCCCAGGTTGTATCGAAACTTGGGTGTGATCCCTGGCTATGATAGTTAGCGGTTGGCTATGACAGTTAGTTATTATTATATGGCTGCTAACATAGGGCTGGATAGCTCAGTTGGTGGAGCATCGGCAAATTAATCCAGAGGTCGTTGGTTCAAACCCCGCTCCGCTTTAGTAAACTTTTCTTTTTTCAAACCAAAGTCATTTAAAATGTACCCACTCACAAATGTTACACACGCATGGCTACAATCTGCCCATGGACTACCAAGTTGGTCAGCGGTCCAATTACATGATGTCAAGATACAGTGCAGATCAAACTATGTGTGCATCGCCTACCAAAGATTGAAAGTGGTTAATGACATCAGTGAACTAGGTCAAGCGTGTTTTGTAAGTGCAGCGCAATTCCACTGTTAGTCACACACGCTTCACACAAACAGTCTTCAACAATTACGTACCAGAAGCCATAAGTGTCATGGCCAAGTGTTTAGAGTGGAATTCAATTTATGATGGCTGTAGACATGGGGTGTGGGTTCGAATCCTGGTCATGACACTTGTGTCCTTCTTGAGCAAGTTGCTTTACTATAACTGCTTCTCTTCACTCAGTAGGGGTACAAATGGGTGCATGTGAGGGTAGATGTTGATTTTGTTTTTGAAAAAGCCTTTGAAGCACCAAGTCAGCTCAGGAGCTGAGAAAGGTTAAATGACGGTTATTGGCCAACAGGGCACTAATGTAAAATGCATTGATACTTTGTAAAATGCGCTATTATAAGAAGTTCCCAATTATTAAGAGGAATTGCATTGAGCTAGTTTCAGTGTGAAGATTTACGAAAGAAAAGTTTATTTATTTGACCAGGACTCAAACCCACACTCTTGAAACACCAGACCCTGAGTCCAGTAAGCTTCACCACTTGGCCATGACACGCCAAAAATAAAGACTAGTAAATAATCATCAAACATTTTGCTACTCTTTCTGAAGGAAAAATGTTTTTAAAAATTACGAAAAGTTTTGTACGTACACGTTTAAGAATCGTCCATAAATCGATCAGTGCAGGACTGTCATGAAAATACAAAGTCAGACTACATACTGTTGCACTGTCCGTAATCCCTGCAAACATGATGTCCCTTCAAGAAGACACATTCAACCCACTAAACTCAAGAGACCCACCCGCCGCAGGTCAGAAGGTAAAATATTCCACGAATTATACGTCCGTCAAACTTAATAGTAAACTTATGAGAGTCACTGATGACTAACGGAACTTAACTGAAGTTAACTTGAAGTTAAATTTATGACTTGAATCTGACTTACCAGAGATTGGTTTAATAAGCATGCCTTAGGCTTAGTACGCTTGAAGGTATAATTAAGAACAGCAGCTAAATGGGTATAAATGGGTACATGCGAGGGGAGAAGTTCACATTGTGTATGTAAAGCCTTTGGAGCACCATAGCAGCCCGGGGCTGTATACTCCCCAGGGAGCTGAGAAAGATTACAGGAATTTCATTGGCCCAATGACCAGGGAATAATGTAAAACGCATTGAGACGTTACTTTAAAATGGGCCAAGAACTCGTTATTATTCATTTTATTATTAAAGGCAGTGAACACTATTAGTAATTACTCAAAAAAATTATTAGCATAAAACCTTTCTTGGTGATGAGTAATGGGGAGAGGTTGATGGTATAAAACATTGTGAGAAACGGCTCACTCTGAAGTGCCATAGTTTTCGAGAAAGAAGTAATTTTCCACGAATTTGATTTCGAGACCTCAGATTTAGAACTTGAGGTCTCGAAATCAACCATCTAAACGCACACAACTTCGTGTGACAAGGGTGTTTTTTTCTTTCATTATAATCTCGCAACTTTGATGGCCGATTGAGCTCACAAACTGTGAAGGCTAGTCTTTGACAATTACCAATAGTGTCCACTGCCTTTAAATGCTTTACATAAAACTGCCTGCCCCAGAGTTGTTTTTTTTCTAAGCTGGAATACGCTTGGAAAGATTCTCTGTTTACCAGCCAAACTTAAAATATAACAACAGGGTCTTTGCCAGGAGTCTGTAATTTCTCATTTTGTCCTTACCGTATACTTAAGCCATGTCGGATTCAAGCAATTTCCTCTACAGCTACGGATGTTGGTTAAAAGAGATATACATGTAGTACACTGCTGCGTTCTGGCAACACACAGCCACCGCAAACAGTCTGTAACTTTCTTACATCATCCTTACTGATAATAAAAGGTAGGGTCACACATTTGTTTTTCCTCAACGTAATACCGATTGAAAGGCAAAATTATCAAGAAAGATACATAAAAGTTACATGATAAAGTTTTAGCTGAACACGGGTGCCTTCTTGATGAGAAAGCAGTGAAAACTCTTACTGGATTTTCATAAAGAACCTCAACATTTAGCAATGTAACACGGGTACAATGTGACACGGGTACCAACGGCATCTACGGCTGTAGAGTTTACAAATGGACACTATGGATATTTGAATCTTGTTTTGAGGTAAGTTGAGGAGATTCAAATCTAGTTTTACATTTTGTGCACAATGTTTCCAAAACTCTTTCAAAATTACGACCATACTCAGACAAAACATGTTTCCACAGAGCTGTTGAAGACGGAAGTCATATAAATATGTCTTGTGGTTAACACTTTGACCTCTTGGCTCCACAGCCCCCGTGCTTAGAATTAAGATAAATTTATTGCACACCTCCAATTTTGTATTTGTTTGTTAGATCTTTCCCTTCACCTCCCCCCCCCCCCCCCGCCAAAAAAAAAAAATATAAAAAAAAATAAGAAGGCAATATCTGGCATTGTTATTCTTTGTGTGCCCAACAATTTCATATGTTACAGATTTCAGTCTTATACAATTATGATAAAGTGAAGTTGTTATCCCTATTTGTTGAATCAGAACCCCCAGGGAGTACCCGCCAACCATTTATCACAAGTATGTCCCACATGTCAACTTGATCAAGAAAGTATGTGGGGAAGCAAGAAGAAGGGCAACAAAAAAGAGAGGGGGGGGGGGGGGCAGGATATTTTGTCAGGTACGCGTCATATCCTCAGCGCAGACACTAAGAACACTTTATCACTGGGAGTGACCATGATGAGGAACACCTGTGTCACCATTTTGCCAAATTGCCTGCACGCAACCTCTTGTGTCTGTGTGTGGGGGAGGGAGGGGTGTGTGGGGGAGGGAGGGGTGTGTGGGGGAGGGAGGGGTGTGTGGGGGAGGGAGGGGTGTGTGGGGGAGGGAGGGGTGTGTGGGGGAGGGAGGGGTGTGTGGGGGAGGGAGGGGTGTGTGGGGGAGGGAGGGGTGTGTGGGGGAGGGAGGGGTGTGTGGGGGAGGGAGGGGTGTGTGGGGGAGGGAGGGGTGTGTGGGGGAGGGAGGGGTGTGTGGGGGAGGGAGGGGTGTGTGGGGGAGGGAGGGGTGTGTGGGGGAGGGAGGGGTGTGTGGGGGAGGGAGGGGTGTGTGGGGGAGGGAAGGGGTGTGTGGGGGAGGGAAGGGGTGTGTGGGGGAGGGGTGTGTGGGGGAGGGAGGGGTGGGGGGAGGGAGGGGTGGGGGAGGGTGGGTTGGTTGAGAGGGGTACAGTAAGGGGACGCGGGGTGGGTTGAGTAGGGGTATAGTGGGGGAGCAGGGGACCGTGGTTCGGAGCGCCTCTAGGCTTTGAGATGCTTGCATTATCAGTGCGAAAATAAATGTACACAGGTACTTAACATTGAATTCAATTCAGTGTACATCACATCACATGTACAATGTAATTAGAAAGTCATACTGTACAATTAAAGGCTATTAACCATGGACTCAGTAGTTAATAGCTCTGTGTGGCTTTCTAATTAGATGTGTACATTTAATTATAAATTCAAGTACTTTTATTTTAATGTTGTCCTTGGTAAAGCATACCTGAGTTGTAGCAGGTAATACAGGACCAACAAAAATGGCAGCCAAGTTTTTTTAACATGAGAAAGGTACAACAGGCTAGTCCTTTACTTTCTTTGTTAATCTACGTGTATGTGTACAGAAAAAAAGTACTACAAATTCAAACATGTTTATGGGCATGATGATGAAACTGAAAATACTCTCAGTATCCCTGCATACAAGTAAAATACCCCCTCTGTTGGCCGAAAGTATCCAGTCAACAAACAAACTCTGTCCTTACGGATAGGTATGTACAAGTACATGATTTACCCATCAAAATAGCTGCAGTGTTTTGTCAGCAATAAAATCAGGTCCACCTTTAATTATTTCACTCCCTCTGCTAAAACTCACTGTCCCTGTCGGTTAGCGATGAATACATGATCCCCCTCGGAAATAAAAACGACTCTGGGGGAAGACAGTTTGCAAAAACTTGTTGAGTCATTTCGACAGGAACTTGCATAGAAATCCTCTCACTTTGACTGGATCACTTTTGAATAAAAAATTAAGTATTTCGCTTTAATGTATTTGAGTTTTCATACTGTTACATAGCACCTCCACCTACTTCTCAGGAAACTTGAGGTGAGGGACCATTTGACCTGTTTGGCCAATAAACAGGAAAGACCTCTATGGACAAAAACCTCAGTTCGTTTATATGGGCTTCCTTGAAATTGTCTTTTTTGATCTGCATAACAATTATTGCCTTTTCAGTGAAAAAATGTTTCATAACCTCCTTGATGCTCCATTAAAGCCATTGGACACTTTCGGTACAGAAAAAAATTATAAGTTCACAGATTTACAAATTATTTACAGGGTTTACAGAAAGTAATGGTGAAAGACCTCTCTTGAAATATTAATCCATGAAATGCTTTACTTTTTGAGAAAACATTCAAACAATATCAATTCTCGATATCAAGAATTACAGATTTATTTTAAACACATGTGAACCGTGCGGAAACAAGGGTGCGAGGTTTTCCCGTTATTTTCTCCCGACTCCGATGACTGATTGAGCCTAAATTTTCACAGGTTTGTTATTTTATTTAGAAGTTGTTATAAACGAAGTGTGGGCCTTGGACAATACTGTTAACCGAAAGTGTCCAATGGCTTTAAAGCCATTGGACCCTTTTGGTACAGAAAAAAAAAAAAAAGTTCACAGATTTACAAATAACTTACAGGGTTTACAGAAGGTAGTGGTGAAATACTTCTCTTGAAATATTATTCCATGAAATGCTTTACTTTTTGAGAAAACAGCTACACAATTTCAATTCTCGTTAACGAGAATTACGGATTTATTTTAAACACATGTCATGACACGGCGAAACGCGCGGATACAAGGGTGGGTTTTCCCGTTATTTTCTCCCGACTCCGATGACCGATTAAGCCCAAATTTACACAGGTTTGTTATTTGATATAGAAGTTGTGATACACGAAGTGTGGGCCTTGGACAATACTGTTAACCGAAAGTGTCCAATGGCTTTAAGGAAAAAATTATCTATATATATATTTTTCTTAAATAAATAAATAATAAATATATGAAAATATATATTCTGTGGTAGAAAAAATCTTGCTGATTGGTGTTGCGATGCGTTGATATTATTTCTTGAGTGGTAATGCCGTCTCATGATAACATGTATATTATGGGTCATCATGCAAACAACTGATGACACTTTTTGAGGACATAAAAAAGTCGATAATGGCGCTTGTGTAATGCATGAAATGGATTATATATGTGTACAGCCTTGGTACTTGAAGAGTTCAGAGCCTTTACCCTAAGTGATGGTGCTTATTTAAAATGTAAAATCCGATTCAAGTAGTAATAACTTAATATCTTTCTCAGTTCATCATCAAACATGGGAAAGACTGGTACCATTGTCCTTGCCTCTATATCTACTGCTTGTATGTTTACATGTAAGTGCAGATACTACGCATGTATACATAATCAAAAGAAATGCATACATCCCAGGTCATACACCCCTATGTACACAAACAGAATTTCATGAACCACATCAATAGAGGGGGCTAGCACAGTTTGTCTGCCGTGCTCAACGGCTGAGTGACATGGCCATGTAATTATTTTCCTGAAACTACCAACAGAGGGCAGCAAAAAGTGCCACTGTACACAGTATGGGTGCAGTACATGCTCAGCATCTCAACCACTCAACTAGCTGCGCAACGAATTCATAACGTGCGAATGAATAAATTTTCAGAAACAGAATATAGACTGTACTGTACCAAGTTATAATTGCAAGTCTGCAAACCTGCATAATTTGACTTCATTATTTGACTTGACAATTTAATGTGAATCGTCTTGCACAGACATTCATGAGCAAAACCCAACCCAAACAGATCTGCTTCTGTCAACGGGCACATGACTTAATTAAATTACTTTCAAAATAACGTTTGAATGAATATATTTTCAGAAACAGAGTTTATACTGTACTACTGTACCAAGTTTAGTTGCAGGTCTGCAAACATGCATAATTTGACGTGACAATTTTATGAGAATCCGTCTTGCACAGACATTCATGAGCAAAACCCAACCCAAACGGATTCTGACATTCCGTCAGCATTATTTAATTTGATAAAAAGGCTCAAATTACAAAGATTTTACAAAAATTTAATTTCAAAATAAATACAATTTCCAGATTTTGTATTGAGGGATTAGAAAGACAATGCATAACAATGGGGCCGTCATCAGACATGTAGACAAAGCAGAGTTGCCAACATTTGCATCTTGCAATCCGGGAGATTTTGTACAACAATCAGGGAGACATTTAGAATTCAACCAGGCATGATGTTGGGTCCTTAGAAAAATAAGAAGAAGCTCCAATACATTTTAGGCTACTTAATCACAATTTTTCAGATTTGTCCAAGGGCAAAGAAGTCGGAAAAACATACTTAAGTATAACAAATAATCATGCATGATAAATAGGGAATAGGGAAAAAAGTGTATTTGATCATGGAGATTTTTGAATTTATATTTATCAGAACATGGAAAGATTGTTGTATTTTGGGGAACTTCTTACAGAATGGGGAAGAGTTGGCAGCTCGGGACAAAATAGTACTGTTTAAAGGGTCTATGTAACTTTTGTAGGACAAAAAACTCAATGTCCACAGATTTACATTAAACTTACACAGTTTAAAGATAATGATAGTAGAAAGCTTCCCTGAAAATACTACGTGCTGAAGTGCTGTAGTTTTGGGGAGCTGAGTAAAACAATGTCATGAAAATAATTTTCGTCTCATGAGATGAAAATTATTTTAATCATTTACAAACGGATTTTCATGACATTGTTTTACTCATTTCTCAAAAACTACAGCACCTTAGTAAGTAAGATTTGAAGGGAAGCTTTCCACTATCATTATCTTCAAACCCTGTAAATCTATGGACATTTTGAAAAAGTACCCAAATCCTTTAAGCAGCTAAATATCGTTGGCATAAATATGTAGGGTCAAAGGTCAAATTCCAAATTATTCAGTGGAAGTATTTCTGTGTTTATTTTGATTTAGAGAGCGCATTTTATGACTACATGTTTCTCATTTCATGACTACATGTTTCTACAGAAAAGTAATTGGATTCTTTCTCTGGGTCCTGCTGGAAATAACTCACCAAAAGATTGTAGCAATGCACATGCCCAACTTCAGCTATCAAGAAAATTCATCAAGACGCATTTTTTTCTTGGTGTTTCAGTCAGCATCTGTTTGCTCAGCAAATTTCTTTGTTAATAAGATCTTGGGTTCAGTATTGGCAGGGCCGCTAGAGCGTAGATTTAAAATTACTCTAGCAACTCGAGCGTACTATGCCGCAAGGGCCAAGGGAAAAAGCCTTGTGTTTTATGTGAGGAGATAATATCATTCCAACTGTTAAGAAGGTCCGATGTGTTTATTTGTGCCTGGTTATTTTTTATACAGTTGTCACTATTTTTCATAGATTCATGGATGACAGTAATGAGTACGCAAATATTTTAGATGGAGAAAACAGTTATTTAACAATTTCAAACATTGTTGTATCTCCAAAGATTAAAAGACGTTAATAAGTCAACAATCTCCCTTAGTACGTTTTAAAAATTAACTAAAATAATTGTATTTTCTAAATATTTGTAAAATATGGTATGCTTTTCTTAAACTTTCTTTTCTCTGAGCGCCTCAGAATATGCTTGGTCATAGATAGAAGGTGCTTTACAAAGTTTCTATTATTATTATTACTATTTAAACAAATTCTGGTGCACCAAAGCAAGCCTCCTGAAGGGCTGAGAATAAAACGTGACGAATGAACTCTAAAAGTCGTGCAGCACCTACATGCGCTGATCACGATGCTTGCCTGCACACTAACCAGCAATTGATTTCTTGCTATTGAATTCTTTCTCATATGTTGGGATTGCGCTTCAAGTACTACACAACAGATCAACTTGGGCTAATTAAGCGTAAATATATAGAATAGCGACTTATAGTGAACTGTGTTACAGATTATGAGTTGACCTAAAATTGTTCACATGAATGGAAGCACTCAGCTTGAGTTTTTAGGGAAAAGTTCACTTGTAGAGTATTTCGATTTGCTGTCAAGAAAATGATAACAGTAATAGAAGTGTCTTTTACATTGTACTTGTATGTTTCATGGGCTCAACTCTAACTGCCTTTCACCTCTGTGGACCCTGGTTCGAATGCCGCCATAGACCAGAGCCTTGCATTGCATGAGGGTTAGAATTTTAGTCCCTACCTCATTGCATAATGTAGGTTTCCCTTATTAGGGGTTTTTAGGGCTGGAAATTTACAATGGACCGCAGGCTCAAGTGGTTTTAGAATCTGACCAGTAAACTATAGTAGTGACTAGACAAAACTGGCAGTCTGGGGTTTTTTGTGTTTGTTTTTTTTTCAATTATTAACTTCCACTCTAATAAATATCTTTCAATTCCATTGAGTTTAGAAGTATACAAATGTAGCCTACTTCCCCTTAATTCTTGTGTAAGTGAAATAAATCGCCAAATAAACCAAAACTAATCTGGAACTGGGCACCAAAGGGCTCAAGTTTTGTAAAAAACATTCTGGTCAAAAATTTGAGCCCTACATGTAGTTTTTCAACCACATCTTAAATTGTTGTTTGCATCATCCTAATGCATCTTGTTATTCAACTTGCATCGTTAGATGTTAACAAATAAATGAGTGTTTGTTTTTATACATGTACGCGCACACAATTTTCCGACAGCAAGAACATTGTCCCATATAAAACAGGGTTATCAAAAGACACGTCCAGAAAGACTCCAGACAACCCCCTGAGGCTAAAATCATGTACATGTACAGCATACATAAACAATGTGAGCGTATAAATTGATATTATGCGAAACAGCTTGAGTTTGGGTACAGCTGGAGCTTGAGTACATGTACATGCTATAATCAACATTTAATCAGTACTTTTCCCACTTTGTCATGTAGGCCTAAACCAAGACTGTCAAAAGCAATCGACCATGTGAGCTACATTAACATACAGACAGTTCATGTTTTTCATGCTAGGCAGACACTTTATCAGAAATGAGTGTACATTCAATTGTACGTGCTGTGCGAAGAGCGGTTTTGTTCCCATGGAGTAGTTTGTGGATTTGATTGGTCGATATATCATCATGTGATATGCCTAAATTACGCATGTACATGGCTCAGGGGAACCTGAGCAATGTACCCCATGGCGTCCATTACCATGAACGTTCCCGCCATTGGTAATTTCTACCTCCTTGACAGTCGAATACAGCCATACCATGTACATATTTACATGACGTATTTTGTACATTTCACTGCAGCAAATGTGACAGTTTGTTTGTTTTGTTTTAATTTCAAAACAGCTTAATGTTAAAGTTTGTTCAAAAAAATGTATGGTGTCACTAAAAAAATGTATTATGGTGGAAATTGGCCATGCACCTTCAAAGCACATCCATTATATTGATTCAAATTACTCAAAGTTTTAAGTGCACTTTATGGCATCAGTTTTGCAAACCAGCATCGATATTGTTGTAAATGTACACATATGGATCTATGTGCATGAACCGTATGTCTCTGAGGCCATGCTTTTCTGATTGGCAATTTAATGGAGGTCGTTCACCACTTCATCCGCCACCGCCACCAGTGACTATCCTAAACCTGAAAATGGGTCTCTCCAATTAATGAGCCAAACAACCTTCCAGTAAGGTGACAGGGACAACTGACAACACAAAACTCATCCGCAGAAAAAAAACTCCTTTCTTTCTTCGTTTTTTTTAAAGCCACTTCCTAATGCCGTCTGCGATTAGACAACCTTGAACAGTTGCACTCATCCACTGCAGACACAAAAAGGCTTACTAGCTGGAAGCTGTTGAAGAGCATTACACCACAAACCACTTGAGAGTGTGAGGTCGTTTGAACAGATATTCAACAACTTTTATTTAACAAAATATGGAAAACATATCAGGAAGCATGGGGAATGTTCGTAATTTCTGTTTAAATAAAAAACATCATGTTCTACTGCTGTGTACACTGAGTCCCATCTTAACTTTTATATTAAATAATAATAACACTAGGCATGATTTGTAAAATGCATATTCAATAATAATAACAATAGGCATTTATATATTCAATAATAATAATAACAATAGGCATTTGCAATTCAATAATAATAACAATAGGCATTTGGAATGTGCCAAATTTGATTGAGAGAAATGTTTAATGTGCAGAGAACTGATTATCATGCTTGGTAAACTCAAATTCCAACAACAATCCTGAGCCTTGATGCAATTATGGCATTGTACAGTAAAGGAATTCCCTGATAAACAACACAATTATCAGTTCCTTACTCAAACTCCATTGTTTGCAATTCCAAATCCATCCTTTGCTTCTCAATATTAAAATTCAGTACGCACAAAAACACGCTTTGCAAATGTATTCCAGCTGCATCTTTGTATTAAATTTCTTTACAAACAGTACGCTATAGTTGAATAAGTACATGTTGGTCCTGTGGTTGTAGTGCGCTGTGTGTTTTGTACAATAATAAGCAGTTTGAGAAACTGACAGACAAACCAATACATCAGTTGAACTTGGCAGGTCGTGGCATACTGATTATGCGTTATGCATAGACTTAAGCCTGGTTTAAACTTTCCCAGGAAAGGGAAATCGATATGAATTTCCAAAACGGTGAATTCATGATTGCAAAACACGAATAATTGTCTAGGTATGAGCAAATCCAAGTCGGCGCAAAAAGTATGTTATAATTTTGACAAGCAGTTCTTGGGAGCGACAATTGCGCGTGTTTTGCCCATGTGCTCAGGGCATGAGACGAGCTAACGGAGCCCGAAGCCAAATCCAAGGCCGAGGTTTCGAAAAGGGCCATAGTTGATAGTGTTTGCTCCTTCCTGCTTTTCATATTTCTGTTGTTGTGGGTTTTTTTTTCTGACATAGATCTCCCTTAATTTCCTTGCAATCTCCATATTGGAGACATGAGATATTGAGTGTGGGATAGTCTCTTGTACCACATCATTGCTCACCATATTAATTTTTTCTTCTTGTATCCTGAATGAGCCATGAGGGCCTTTTTGTGCGGATATTGGCACTTAACTGAAGTGTTCAGTATGAATAGGGGACCAGACTAACTAATTTCATCACAACCTCACTTTCGATGGTACTGCCCTGAGAAATGGAAAATAAATTAAACCTTTAAGTGAGAAATTGCTACAAGGAAAAGTGCACTGAATTTTCTACTGTCCTTTGATGCAAGAATGATTGCAGAATTGCTCCAAGGTCCTAAACGCGATTATACGATAATATGAAAATGTGATTATATAAATAAAAAAATCATTTTCAAGGTCTCTCTAAAGTATTGTCCACCTGAACGTCTGCCACACACCACAATAAAGTGTTATGGTATAAATATCGATAAAATATCACTATATTTTGCAGTATGAATAGTAGCATCCATTCATGCATGGAGCAATATAAACTAAAACCAATATTTTTCTAAGTAAGAAATTGATCTTGCCAGCTTCATTTAGGCTGAATGTGTGTTTCAGAGATGAAAAGCTTCATAGTCTTAATGTAGGTGTAAAATATACAAGTAGTAGATTATGATGACAGTACAAATTAAAAGGTAAAAAACAACAATAAAACAAAGAAGTGGATAGAGCATTTAAAAAAAATTAAATGAGGACTTCATTCAATAACAAAAATATCTGTCAAAGTCATAAAAACAAGATGTGAAGTGAACCCTTTAATAACTATCGTTAATGTATCAGCATTGATGCATGGCGCAATGATAACTTGTAAGTTGTAAGGTAAACTAAAACCAATTTTGTTTTCCAAATAAGAAATTGATTGTGCCTGCTTCATTTTGGCTGATTATACTTTTTAGAAATGGGTGTATAATGTTCATTCCATGCTTAACATTGTCTAATGGTATCAACTGATAATACCTTGTGTGAAATGTGCATATGTACAGTGTACCTTGGTTTTTTGCGCAATTATTTATTCAGTCTCAACATTTACATTACAGGCAGTCAGTGTGCACAATTCGTTCACACATACACACACAGTATCATATTTTATCAAGCGCAGATAAAAATCAGTCTGATTGCCTCTTCGGCCCAGAGGACGTTTATTGCCACCATCTACAAGTTTACAAATGCAAGACATCCTTGCAATGGGCAGCCATAACCGGTTGAATACAAAATCCTGCGGAGTTTTTGTGTTGAACTCTCCTCAGATTGTCCAGCTGATGTCCTTGATATGAAGTCATATGATCAGTAGTTTATGATGAATCAAATCAAAGTGGACATTGTGTAACTTGTACTTGAGCTATAGGGGTTTTAAGCCAGGCCATGCAAAAATATAACTATGTTTCATGGGCCTGATATTCCATTTAATTAAGGTTTGATTGCTGCATGTATTGAAAAACCAAATAACACCTGAGCCCACCACCCAAAACAATTAATAAATAAATGATATTTGAAGTATGTTATTGGATGAAAGCCTACATGCACTTTTAACCAAATTGATTCCCAAATTCAAGGGGAAAATGTTTTAATAATTACCCGAATAAAAAAATCTTTAACTGGTTGGTTGTCGCCACTCAAATGGATTCTCTTTTGAATGTTTATATTCTTGAAAGCTTACACTTGTATATTTGCCACCCCCATAAACAAAAAGCATCATCAAATAATATTTAAGTTTTTGGGGAAGATAAATTTTCCATTAGGTCTAGCTGCGATCCCTGTTCAATCGGCACATGTAATTGTAATAAACCATACCCCAAAAAGTGTATCAATCGTCATTTTAAAATCCGCTTAGGAAAAAAAAAGAGAAGAAAAACTTAATAATAAATCGATACAAACGAAGTGACCACGACACAAAATCCTATTTGACTTCTGAAATGTCAGAATAAGAATGTAGAAGATGAAGTTACAGAAAATGGAGAAGGAATACGACCACAAAAATCCACATAATCTTCCTCTTCAAAACAAGTCGTGTTTAAGGAGGTTGTTTCAGCGGCATTCACAGAGCCAAATCATGGCTATATGATTACTCCTGGGGATTCCAAGTTGCTTTGTCTGTTAGCATTTCATAAACCATCAATCTTAGCCGTGTTTTCAAACCAGGGACGATCTCCCTAGGCGCCTCAGCTAGAGTACATAAGGCAGACAGGTGTGTTAACAAGTGTTCTAGTTTTTCGAAAGCCAGACTCCGATGATTTATCTTGCATTGAGTTGACAGTTTTACCTACATCCCAAGAAAGGTAATTACTTAAAGATTAACCTAAGAGTTGAGACGATTTGTCTAGGTAGTTAATTGGAAATTGGTTATCAATCAGCACGTATCTTGTTCAAGGGAAATTAATTAGTACGTGAAAGTTAAACCCTTTTTTTTGGGGGGGGGGACTTTTTAAGAGTGTACAATATATTACACATGCTATACTTACTGTGTACATGTACATGTACATGAAACAAGTGTATAAAAACTCACTAGTTTATGGAAAAGTTACCTCATTGCCAACCAACTTGTGACAATTTCATAACATATGGTGTATTTTGTAGTGAAAACAGTCCATATTTTGGTGCAGGTTTTTGTTCAGTATAATACTAACTCTAATTTTGCTTGCGCCAATCCAAAAAGGGCTGGAATTACACAGAGTCGGTTGCCTTGGTGCCACCTCAAAAGTTTCCCCATGAACTTGGATATTTTTTTATAAATATCCTTTCAGGCCTCAAAACAACCCACTAAACCCACAGCAATTGCCATGGTGCCCTGTGCTTTTGCTGTGGTGCCCTGTGCTTTTGCTGTGGTGCCCTCTGCCGAAGGTCCTAATTCAAATTTACGTTTTCTTCATAGAAGTGTCACGTATCAGAGGAAATGGACCCTTTCCATGAAATATGTAAATTGCACATAGCGCGCGCACTTACATTTTGATTGGCAAAAATGAGGGAACATCGCGCTTTTTGTACACGGCTAATGGTTGCGTGACGCAGATGCGATTTGCACCTCTGCTTATAGTGCACAACTCTATGGCGTTTGCCAACCAATAGGGTCTGTACGCATATGTGAATGTAATTAGCATACTTCATGAAAAAGGTCCAATAAGCAATAGGAACATTCCTCTTCTAGAATGAAAGCTAAAGGCCCTGCCCTTTGCAAAATGAAAATGGCCTTGTCCTCTTTAAAAAATGAAACTCCAGATCTGCACCACCCTCTAGTTTCAATAAACAAACCATCCGACAAATTTGTGACAAATTGATATCAGTTGGTGGTCATGGTTTAGGAAGACAGTTTATGGTTCCTGTCAGGGATTTTGCAATGTGTACATTCTTATTTTGATTGCACAAATCAAAACAAGCTGTGGTAATCGGGGCTTGATTTGGGGGGGGGATCCAAAAGGGCAAAGGGCTTGTTGCTCAAAATGTTTACTGGCCCAGAATTGTTCAAACAATTTGACCAGAATAGTTTAAGATACATACTGTAATACATGCTGTCACTTATACCCAATAGAATTGAAAGATGTTTATGAGACTCTAACATAACATGTTTTTGTTTTCAAATATACACAGTGATGTTCTAATTTTCAATTAGAAGACACAAGACTACTGAACTTGTCCAGTCATGAGTCTACAGGCCTGACACTAAAAACTACTGACCTCGGACCAGTGGTCCAGTAAACAATCGAATGCAGTTTCCTCTTCTTGGACACTATTTCAGACGGAAACATTTCCCCGGGGATCAGTAAGAAACGACATTCATGTGACCCTTCACAGCTTACTCTATTGATGAGGTGGGTTGGCCTTGCTTACTCCAATCCAGACATTATTGATCTCGGGTCTTAGACATAATTTATCACACTGGCATTCATCTTGGATGAGTTCCCTGTATTCAGTCAATGACCCTGACTTGCTCTACAAAGAGAAGAAGCCAGACTAGTCTTCATTCCAGCCTCAGTCTCAGTCGACGGGGAAAACAAAATGGCTGCCAAGGTTTCTTGGTTTTGGTTATTCATTTAGACTAAAAAACCTGTTTTTTAGTCCCTAAGAACGATAATTTACCAATAATACAAATTGACAACTTTGTATGGTCTAACCTGGGTCTTCAACTGATCTGATATTTCTGCCAGTGTTTGACAACATATAGGGTGCATTTTTGGCGCTTGTAGTATTTCCTTCCTCAATTCTGTGGCCACTACCTCCATGCTGTACCCAATAACTGTTTCGGTCATTGTCCTGTGATTATCCAAAGGGCAATTCAACCAAAACAGTTTTGGGTTTTTCAACCACCGAAACCACCCCTGGATAGTTGTCCCATGGTTGTCCCATGCTGGCCATAAGTGACCATAAGTGACCAGCAGTAGATTGGAAAGAGCAGGGGTGTCAAAAGGTTAGCAAAGATTTATTGGTGTAAGGCCAAAATAACAAAAATGTTTAGGAGAAAAGAAGGAAGAGGGCCTTTTTATTTGTTTTATTTTTTGTATCTCTAAAAATGGCCGGTCGAAACATTCGTAAAGAAAGCTGGTTGGGTTATTTTTCAAAATTATTTGTTTTGCCTTCCCCTTCAATATTGGGCAGTCCATACACATCCAGTACATGTACATGTAGCCTAGTCGAGTAAGCTCTAACATTCATCTATTTCTCCTTGAATTTTAATTTATCCCTTTTCTTTCACTTTTTTTATTGGGAAGGGCAGGGGGGGGGGGGCAAAGATGCAACACTAAGGTCACTTGAAATCTTATACATGTACTGTCCTCTTTATGTAAAATACCTTAATATCTTCGGGCTTCTTTCACACAGAAACCTTGCCTCCAGCTGTAAATCATTACTCACAATTACCAGCGCGCCACACAGAGCCAATACGGCAATCAATCTTTGCAAAATGCTGAAATATAATATGCAAGCTCTGGTGATAATCCCTCTAACACGCCACAAGGAAATCTACACTGTCTCCGTAAATGTGCCTTGCTCTACGATTTCCTGAAGATTTTCTTCTCTTTCTACTTCTTCTGATTGAATTGTTTAAGATGTGGGTTAAAATTCTGTGAGTGCATCCAAAGCTTGCAATGCTTGCAAAACTAAACAATTCTTATGATTTGAAAATTCACGGACTACTACATGCTTCCTTAAAGTCACTGGACACTATTGGTAATTACTCAAAATATTTTTTAGCATAAAAACTTACTTGGTAATGAGCAATGGAGAGCTGTTGATAGTATAAAACATTGTTAGAAACGGCTCCCTCTGAAGTAACATAGTTTTTGAGAAAGAAGTAATTGATTTCGAGACCTCATGCGCAGGGTTTCGAAATGCAAGCATGAATAAAGCACACAACTTCGTGTGACAAGGGTGTTTTTTATGCCATTATTATCTCGCAACTCCGACGACCAATTGAGTTCAAATTTTCATAGGTTTGTTATTGTGTGAATATGTTAAGATACACAAAGTGAGAAGACTGGTCTTTGACAATTACCAAAGGTGTCCAGTGTCTTTAAGCCCTGCGAACAAATCCTCGGGCATGTTACTCAGGTGGGATTCGAACCCACATTCTTTGCCAACCTTGAGCAGACATCACATTACTAGGAAACCTACATATCACAATACCCCAAAAAGTAGTGAGTTTGACAGTATACAGTGCTAAACACAATTTTGTGTATGGGCAAAATACAAATTATATTCACTATCCTCAATGCAAATGACAAAACATTTTCTTCGGTTATCTTCAGGCCTACCGGGTAACCTTTCAACAATCTTCAGTACAACTTTGTAACACCGGCCCTCGACCCGATCAATGTTGACTCTCATTGCGCTGTCTTTGCCTCAGCTTGGGTGCTTTTTACTACTGTTTACTATAATACTAAACTCATTATTATGATTTATTTCGCCAAGATTTCAACGACTGATATGCAGCAATACAAAAAAGTAATATTTGTTACTGTACCATTACTAATGATGTAACAGAACAGTAACAGAAAGGCAAGAACTAGTGGAGACAGATAACAAGACAAAACTTATTCTAAAATGACCAGGATTAATTAAAGCCAGTGGACACTATTGGTAAATGTCAAAGACTAGTTTTTTCACTTTGTGTATCTCAACATATGCATAAAATAACAAACCTGTGAAAATTTGAGCTCAATCGGTTGTCGAAGTTGCGAGATATTAATGAAAGAAAAAAACACCCTTGTCACACGAAGTTGTGTGCTTTCTGATGCTTGATTTCGAGACCTGAGGTCTCGAAATCAAATTCGTGGAAAATTACTTCTTTCTCGAAAACTACGTCACTTCAGAGGAAGCCGTTTCTCACATTGTTTTATACTATCAACCTCTCCCCATTACTCATTATCAAGTGAGGTTTTATGATGATATTTATTATGAGTAATTACCAATAGTGTCCACTGCCTTTAAAGTGAACCACACCACTGGGAATCGAAAGCCAATAAATCCAATCTTAGAATGGCAAAAGAATCCTAAACAAATAAAATTAAGAAAACAACATTAGGCAGGGGAGCGGGAGATGGGGAAGGTAATTCAGAGCTTTCTCTAACATTGCACCTACATGTAGTCTACTTCACTTCCGCTCGACCTCAGAACACAGAACAATCCTTCAATCTTCAAACGACAGCTCATAACACACCTCTTTAAGCAGATACTTTAAATCCTGGACTTTTGACTTTGGAAACCAACACCCTTAAATTGCATTTTTTTGTCAGATACTGTGCGCTTCACAACTGCTGTTTATTATTAATGCTGATTGTCAGGTGGTTCAAGCATTTAAAGGAACACGTTGCCTTGGATCGGTCGAGTTGGTCTTTAAAAGCGTTCTATAACCGTTTGTTATAAAATCGGTATGGTTAGAAAGATGTTGTAAAAGTAGAATACAATGATCTACACAAATATGCCACGAAATTGCGTGGTTTTCGTTTTACCTCGTCGACAAACACGGTCGGCCATTTATGGCAGTCAAAAATTTGACTCCCATAAATGGCCGACCGCGTTAGTTCGCGACGTAAAATGAAAACCGTGCAATTTTGAGTGATACTTGTGTGGATCATCATATTCTACTATCGGTATTGTCTAAAGTATTGTCTAAAGGCCCACACTTAGTGTATCACAACTTATATATAAAATAACAAACCTGTGAAAACTTAGGCTCAATCGGAGTCGGGAGAAAATAACGAGGAAACCCACCCTTGTTTCTGCACGTTTCGCCGTGTCATGACATGTGTTTAAAATAAATTTGTTATTCTCGATATCGGGAATTGATAATTGTTATAATGTTTTCTCAAAAACTAAAGCATTTCATGGAATAATATTTCAAGGGAAGGCTTTCACCATTACCTTCTGTAAACCCTGTAAATTATTTGTAAACCTGTGAACTTTTAATTTTTGTTCTGTTCAGAAAGTACACCCAATGGCTTTAATGTGGAAAACTGCAAATCAACAACTGTGCGTTCAAATGTTTTGCAGCAAGTTGCAATGTCGTAATAGATCGATGGTCGTTTCAAATTAATCATTCTGCCAGGCAAATCCTTTTCAACTTTAGTTTTGCTTTTCGTTTTAGAGAAAGATACCAACCTGGTCACCGCGTAATTTCTACACTACTGAATCTTGGTAAATTCTTTCTGAAGCTCAGTTTGAGCGAGAAAGAAGAATTTAAGAAGTATGTTGTTAATGCGTGCCTGCAGTTTCATCTGTGTACTGTAAGGACAAGATCACTTTCCATACAAACACAGAACGAGCCGCTAAAATTTGCATCTGGCAAACAGGGAGATTTTGTACATCAATCAGGGAGATATTTAGAAATACGTTCAACAAAGAAGAGAAAAAGTTTCCATAATCGGGAGGCTTTCAACTTTTTTCACCAGAACTTGGAAAGATTGGTTGATGTTTAAGTACCAATACCGGTAAATAAGTTTTACGAGCTTATGTTGTTTTTGTCTCACCGAGACAAATTTTTTTTTTGTAAAATTGTTTAACTCATTTCTCAAAAACTACAGCACCTCAGCAATTAATATTTTAAGGGGAAAATTTTACCATCATTTGCTTAAACCTGTGTAAGTTAAATTGTAGAAAAAGTGTTGTACAAAAAGTACCCAAACCCTTTAGAAGTAAACCACATCAGAATTAGTCCTTACCGCTGATCTGGACCGAATCACTTGCCGATGCATTTGTCGGAGAACTATCTCCGGAGAGTTTGTGTATTCCTCTTCCTCCAAGACAAAATCTTCCCGATGCCTATTCCGGATAGATTTCAATCCCTCTCGGGACCCGACTGACCACGATCGCTGCGAGTGACACATGGCTGCCTCCAGATCTGTTTTCCCTCCCGGTCTCGATGACTAAACCGTATTTACGAGTTACTTGTGGCTAACCATTGTTGACGAGGGATTTTTTTGTTTTCTGTGTGCCCCAGACGAAAAAATTACATCACTATAATTCCTGGAAGTTGCTTCGACGAACAAAATATATTATTTCCAATGCTGCTGATGATAACATAATCTCAGCTCTCAAAAAAATAAATAATTAATCTGCGCTGAAGAGACGACAATTTCTGTTCACCCAGACGAAAACATCACCACTCTCTGCGATCTCAACTTTCAAACCTGCCTCTCCGTAGCACGGCAATAAATTTCCATCCTCAAAGAAAAAAACACCCTTGTTGACAAAATTCAGTAAAGATGTCTTCTGTTGTCACTTTAGAGAGCAAGAAGGGTGGGACATGGTCAAAAGCAACCACACAGTCCAAGACCTCATTTCAAAGTACCCTGCCGTGTTTAAAAATTTCTTTTCACCACCGCTGAACACAATATCATTATTCAATCAGCATTCACGCTGCAGCAGACTATTTCCCTGCCCCATGAAAAAACAGCTTATTGTTGGTGCCCCAGATTCCTCAAAGTTGTGTATCAATTTTTATTTTTTTCTCAAAGTGTGTGCGAACTGTTCCGTTGTGGATCATCAACAATTCCTTGGAAAAGTCCAACAATAAACTGCTCTCCTTTTGACATCCCAACAGCGACATTCACAAAGACTGTACTGACAAGCGTCTCGATCAAGATTTTCGCTTCACCGAGACTTTTCGTCTCTGGTTAATTTTTTTCTGTCCCCTCCCATCAGTTATTATTCATGCGGTTTATCTCTGAACAGAGACTGTATGATGGGTGTTGGATTTTCCAAAGTCGATGCCACGCATGGGGGTTTACAATCAAGTCCGGGACTCACCAAAGCTACCCACTTATAATAAATTAACCTCTTTTTTATCTGAATGTTGGTGTGTAAAACAAAGTGCCTTAGCAAACACTTTTAAAGTTGCACACTCTTCTAGAAGATTGAAAATCTTTCACGTGGTGAGAACACGGTTTAAAACAAAGCGCAGTTCGTAGCTTGGTTGGAATGCAAGTTGTGTACACTGGAGAGCATCTTCATTCACAGCAGACCGGTTCTCCAAGGGTTGTTTTTTCCCCCCAAGTATCTCAAACCATAACAAATGCAGCAAGCACATTTCCTAACTCACACAGAATTTCAAGTACAACGGCAAACACAGCATGCACTGTTTTTGAAAAGCCTGTTGGCAAGTCCGACCCCCTTTGTGATTAACCATTTCCATAGAGAAGTTTACCGATGTTTCATGTACATTACATGCATGCCCCGTCCGCGGCAATTGGGAGAAGAACATTGGAGTGCTGTTTGTTTCATCTTCAAGCTCTTTGATTTCTCAAGACGACTGAAGTCACTGATTAAACCGAATGTCCCCCTTGCTCGTCGTTAACTCACAAGGGTCCATGTGCATGCTTTAATCTCACTCCACCCTTGAAACTCTGAAGAAACAGCTTGACAAATACTTATCCTTTAAAAATCCAAAGACATAATATTCCACAAGTTGAGCTGATGCACAGACAAGTGGTTACTCTGAAGGTGAGTAAAGAGCTGAGGTCCGTTAGCGACCATCGGCGATATCTTCGTTTTTTTTCTGTTCAAATAACCTCCAGGATATATGTGAACCGCCGACGAATCCGAGCGGGACAGAAACTCTACACTGACCAAAAAATGGAGAGATGGCAAGAGAGAGAAAGAGAAAAGCACTTGACTCTCGGGAGGCTAGTTTCCAGGGGTCCCTCATTGGCTAAGGGACATCAAGATTCCATCGGAAAATGCTGCGACATTTGCATGTCATTACATTCAGCTCATTGATTGGTTAACACCTCAGGCATTCCGGCTGAACTGCCTCAAGGAGAAAAATTCATATTCCGAAAAGATTTCACACTGAATGTGTCTCACTCCATAACTGCGCTCAAATTAATCTGTTTAAATCACCATTGTGTTCCGAATCTTCCCTCCGGTTCCAGTTGCCGGGAAGACATAGAAAGAAAGAAGAGAGAATCGACTTTTGCGTGGAGTTTGTTAAAGTAAAGAGACAGACTGTGGCAGGCCATCGATATCATTATGGCAACGTTGAATTGGGGTTTGTGCTGGCTTGCTTTTTTACCCAGCGGGGTTGTTTATTTAAGAACACACACACACAATGCATGACTGAGTGAGCTGAATGATAATGACAATGCTAACTCAAATCACCAGATCTTTAGATAAATATTAAATGAAAACTTGGACAGTACAAGCATAACTCGCTGTCTATTATTAAAGGTACATCATTGGTGTCTGTGAGGGTAAGGCCATTTCTGAACTGGCGGCAACAGCTATGGCTACGACTGTTGCCAAGGACACTCAATCCTTATTTCTTGCTTTTTTTTATAAAAGTTTTTCCGTTAGTAAAATAATGATGTCCATTAGACCATTTTCATTTTGCAAAGGGGCACTTCCATAGGAAAAAACTTTTGAAGGGGCACCAAGGCCAAGACAAGGGGCAACAGAGGGCAGGCTTGCCTGTAATTCCAGGCCTGGTACATGTATATGAAGTGTGATAACACAGTCAAGCTGTAGTCAGGTTTATGGTCGTAGCCGCCAATTTGAACATGGTCTAATATTCAATCACTCCTCCAGTTTCAATGAACATCTTATCCAACCAAGGAGGTAAAAATAATTCTCCCTACAAGATGTAACCGACCTGAAAATCTTGCGACAAACCAGGCCAAGGATAAAAAAACACCGGTTGATCTTTCAGAGTTTTTTTTTTTTCAAAAAGAAAAGGACGTAGGTTTTTTAACTTTTCATTTTTTTTCCCTATTAAAAAGATTCTTTTCAAGGAAAGAACCTGGGAGTACAAATTTGCATCTCAATAGACCGTATTGAATAACCCATTTTAGCTATGAAAGTCGCCATCTTGCAGGGCAAACCGTATGCGCGACCAAACGCATACATCATCGAAGCACGCAGCACGCAACATTCCCAGTTTGATTTCTACGGCACATGCATGTACACAAACACGCACACACACAGACGCCATCTTGTAGGTCAGATATTTGAGCCGTGTGACGTAATTATTCAATACGGTGTATATGGGTAAATTCCATCAATCATAGACAGATGAAGCGAAAACACATTACAAATTTAGTCTTTTTGGTGGGGGGGGGGGAAGTGGATTAAAAAATGATGAGGGCTGAGAAGATCATTTTTTTCTTAAACTTGGCCTTGCTATTATAGTTGGGGTTGAATAAAGACAAATTTACAAGAGCAGGATTTGAACCAACAACCAAGTAAGCCATCTCTCCCTATTTTGTCAATATCTTTGCTCAGGGATGTACAATGTGCGATACAACCGTGAAGCGGCAGCCAGTATCAGCTTTTAAAAGTAGATGCAACTTTTTATTTCAGATATCAGATCAAAACCTTTAAAGACAGTGAACACTATTGGTAATTACTCAAAATAATTTTAAGCATAAAACCTTTCTCGGTGACGAGTAATGGGGAGAGGCTGATGGTATAAAACATTGTGAGAAACGGCTCCCTCTGAAGTGCCATAGTTTTCGAGAAAGGAGTAATTTTCCACAAGTTTGATTTCGAGACCTCAGATTTAGAACTTGAGGTCTCGAAATCAACCATCTAAACGCACACAACTTCGTGTGGCATGGGTGTTTTTTTCTTTCATTATTATCTCGCAAGTTCGAAGACCGATTGAGCTCAAATTTTCACAGGTTTGTTATTTTATGCATTATGTTGAGATACACCAACTGTGGAGGCTAGTCTTTGACAATTACCAATAGTGTCCACTGCCTTTAAAGACAATGGACACTATTGGTAATTACTCAAAATAATTATTAGCATAAAACCTGACTTGGTAATGAGTAATGTGGAAAGGTTGAGAGTAAAACATTGTGAGAAACAGCTCCCTCTGAAGTGACGCAGTAATTTTCCACGAATTTGATTTAGAGACCTCAATTTTAGAATTTGAGGTCTTGAAATCAAGCATCTGAAAGTACAAAACTTCGTGTGACCAGGGTGTTTTTTCATTCATTGTTATCTCGCAACTTCGATAACCAATTGAGCTCAAAATTTTCACAGGTTTGTTATTTTTATGCATATGTTGAGATACACCAGCTGTGAAGACTTGTCTTGAACAATTACCAGTAGTGTCCAGTGTCTTTATGTGATACTGACTTGGTAAATTATGGGGTTGAACTAAGACAAATTGACTAGAGCAGGATTTGAACAAACGACCTCCAGATAAGTGCTACTAAGCGACTGTACCTAGCCGTGTATGTATTGCTTTCTCCCTATACACAATTATTTTCTACAAAGATCAGCATCAATATCAGAATCTAGCAATTTCATTCAACTTAGTGACAGCAAAAAAGTACAGCTTCTCCATTAAGAGTTTTTTTTTCTTTCGCACAGACGTAGCAAAGAAAATGCATTGTAAATCAATACACTATGACAGCCCTACGATAAAAATATTCCATTTTGGCCGGGTCTTTTTTTTTGCACAGCTGCGTTATATTGAAGTGTTTTTCATGAATAATAGTACAAATGAGGAATTCTGCATAACAATATGAGAGCTGTCAAATAAAATTCGATCGCAGCTACTCAAGAGACTGTGGGACATTTGTGTGACATAATTTAATCCATAGGGTACAGACATGATAAAGAACAGGGGCCAATTTTAAAAGCAGAGAATATGAGCAGAATACCAGTCGTGGTAGTTTGGATGGTAACCTTGTCCAAGTATAAGCTAAATTTCGTTATAAATACATGTACTTCATCTAGTTTTTGTGCTTTTAAGCAGCTCTATGAAATTGGGCCCTAGTAATATTCGGAATAGACATGGAAACCTGTTTATTTTAAATCTTAAATATTGCTTTTCATTGGCTTGGCAATATTTCTGTATAAATTACAGGCACGTGACTTGTGTGAGAAATATATCTCTCAAAACTTGTGTATTTTGATGCAATTTACAAGCACAAAAATTGGGCCCAATTTCACAGAGCCCAATACACATCGGTGTATGGGTAAAAACCAAAATTAATATTCTTTATCCCCGATGCAAATTTATTATTTATCTATTATATCGTTGCGGTACCCGCTGCCAAAACATAGGATTCGAACTGCCTCTAGCTACCGGGCAACCTCGGTAGTCTAGTTGGTAAGACACTGCTCTAGAATTGCAAGGGTCGTGGGTTCAAATCCCACCTGAGTAACATGCCTGTGATATTTTTTCACAGGACTCTGGAAAGTACTGAGTATACAGTGCTAACACACATCGGTGTATGGGTAAAAACCAAAATTAATATTCTTTATTCCCGATGCAAATTTAACATCTATTATTTCATAGAGCTTCTTAAAGGATTTGGGTACTTTTTCAAAATGTCCATAGATTTACATTAAACTTACAGGGTTTGAAGATAATGATAGTGGAAAGCTTCCCTTCAAATATTACTTACTGAGGTGCTGTAGTTTTTGAGAAATGAGTAAAATATTGTCATGAAAATACGTTTGTAAATGATAAAAATAATTTTTGTCTCATAGAACAAAAATTATTTTCATGACATCGTTTTACTCATTTCCCAAAAAACTACAGCACCTCAGCACGTAATATTTGCAGGGAAGCTTTCTACTATCATTATCTTCAAACTGTGTAAGTTTAGTGTAAATCTGTGGACATTGTGTTTTTTTGTCCTACAAAAGTTACAAAGACCCTTTATAAAGGCACAACATTTTGCTCAAGTAAAACAAATCCTTAATTAGTAAGATCAGATTACCCCAAGACTCCACTCAATTTTTATGCTACATGTAAGTAAACAACGGCTAAATACCAGTCACAAGCAATGTATATGGCATGAAATTTTGGCCAGTAACATACATGTATAAAATAAGCGAGCTATTTTCCTGCTTTAAAGCAATTTTGTTTGCTTTAAAAGCAGCTCTATGAAACTGGCCCCTGGTTTGCTGTAAGATATTTCTTCAACAGTTGGTTGACTTTCTCGTATTTTTATTGACTGTCACATTGTCATTATTCTTCTAAAATATAATCTTACATCCTCCCTTTAAAGTTTGCCACTGGCGTATTTTTCCTTTGACAGACTGTATGCGAATGCTCCCCTGAAGGATCTGATGCAACGGTCGACGTCGTCGTCGGCAGACGGGCCAGAATGACTGCCTCCCGAAAAGAAAAAAAAATCAATAACTGAGTTGGACAACAACGGAGGAGTCTTGGGCCATGCCGCCTTGAGCAATGCAACAGAGAAATGCTTCGCAAAGTGACTGACGTAAGAATCTAGACTAGATAAAACCCCACTGGAATGGGGACAGCTTAGGATGGGGGGAATTGACATAAAGGTTGCGGTTGGAAGGCAGGAAGATTTACGATTGTAAAACACGCTGCTTTTTCATTTAAAGGCAGTGGACACTATTGGTAATTACTCAAAATAATTATTGCCATAAAACCTTTCTTGGTGACGAGTAATGGGGAGGTTGATGGTATAAAACATTGTGAGAAACGGCTCCCTCTGAAGTGCCATAGTTTTCGAGAAAGAAGTATTTTTCCACGATTTTGATTTCGGGACCTCAAGTTTAGAACTTGAGGTCACGAAATCAACCATCTTAACGCACAGAACTTCGTGTGACAAGGGTGTTTTTTCTTTCATTATTATCTTGCAAGTTCGATGACCAATTGACCTCAAATTTTCACAGATTTGTTATTTTATGCTTATGTTGAGATACACCAACTGTGAAGGCTAGTCTTTGACAATTACCAATAGTGTCCACTGCCTTTAAAGGCAGTGGACACTATTGGTAATTACTCAAAATAATTATTAGCATAAAACCTCACTTGGTAATGAGTAATGGGGAGAGGTTGATAGTATTACACATTGTGAGACACGGCTCCCTCTGAAGTGACGTAGTTTTCGAGAAAGAAGTAATTTTCCACGAATTCGATTTTGAGACCTCAAGTTTAGAATTTGAGGTCTCCAGTTTAGAATTTGAGGTCTCCAGTTTAGAATTTGAGGTCTCGAAATCAAGCATCTGAAAAGCACACAACTTTGTGTGACCAGGGTGTTTTTTCTTTCATTGTTATCTCTCAACTTACATGTAGACAACCAATTGAGCTCAAAATTTGTTATTTTATGCACGTTGAGATACACCAAGTGAGAAGACTGGTCTTTGACAATTACCAACAGCGTCCAGTGTCTTTAAAGGAAATGTCATGATTCAAAACATTAAACACAACTGTTCTTAAAATGGAGGGTACACCATTGGGAATGACTTAAAAAATGAATGACCATATAAACTTACTTGGTAAGACCCACTGCAGCTGTTGATACCGTATACGCTTTGAGAAAACAATTTCCTTCAAAGGAATGTGGTTTTATAGAGAGGGACTCAAAAACATTTTAATCTGAGAAACATTTCTGCATAAAACGTTTCTCAGACTGTATACTACAACTACGGATTATTATTTCTACATGTACATGAACATTACCGCACCAGAATATATCAAAAATGCTTCCACCTACCACAAGTTAGTTTTATTGTGTAGATTCTGAAATCTACCTTTTCCTTAAGTTGATTCTTCACAAATCGAGAGATTGAGGACTGATCCATATAGCACAAAATGTCATTGCCAAGCAATTTTGCGCACTACACTCTAAAAACTAGTGAGTTGAATCCAACACTTGCATGAGTTCGGTGAGTGACTACACTTTGAAAGTGTTGGATCCAGCGTTGTGTTTGTTAAATCTAGCATTTTAATATTTTGATCCAACGCAAAAAGGGTTAATTCAACAATTTAAGTGTTAATTCAACATTTCTCAAAAAAATTCCTTTGAATTGTTGGATCAGCTTTTTAAACGTTAAACTGGCACTTAAATTGTTGACCGGATACTTTTAAATGCTGGATTTAACATATAAAATGCTGGATTCAACACTTTCAAAGTGTAGTCACTCACCGAACTCATGCAAGTGTTGGATTTAAAGGAACACGTTGCCTTGGATCGGTCGAGTTGGTCTTTGAAAAGCGTTTGTAACCGTTTTTTATAAAATGCATATGGGTAGAAAGATGTTGTAAAAGTAGAATACAATGATCCACACAAACATGCCTTGAAATTGCGTGGTTTTCCTTTTACCTCGTCGACTAACACGTCGGCCATTTATGGGGGTCAAAATTTTGACTCCCATAAATGGCCGACCATGTTAGTTCGCACAGTAGAAGGAAAACCACGCAATTTCGAGGCAAACTTGTGTGGATCATTGTATTCTACTTTTAAAACATCTTTCCAACCATATGCATTTTATAAAAAACGGTTACAAACTCTTTTGTTTTGACCAACTCGTCCGATCCAAGGCAACGTGTTCCTTTAACTCTTTAGTTTTAAGAGTGTAGCTAGACAGAACTCAAGTTCTGGTGTTGCAAGAGTGTGGGTCCGGGCCTTAGCAAGGTGACATTTGAGTCCTTCAGCAAGACACTTGACAATAATTAATTTGACATTTGGATGGAACATAAAGCCTATGTTCCCTGTCATGTTTAATTATGCACATGGAAGACACACACACATAATCATACAAAGTTCTCCATGGGGATTGCCCCGGTGTTTCTGGCATGGTCTTGCAGCAATATGTGCTACCTCATCTTGCATGCTCACCTTCTAACGCTTTCAAGGTGTTACATTATGGTTGCTACACCTCAAGAAATCATTCTTACCAACAAGCCCCTCCTAATACAGCATGATAATTTGAAGCTACATGTATGTACGAGTGCCATTTAAGACAGACATGGCGCATTACAAAATTGTTAGATAAAAATGTGCACTTTTCAGTAATGTAAAGTGCACATTTTTATCCAACAATTTTGCAGTGCAAAACAATTCTAGCTGAACGCGCTTTTTGCACACTGAATGGTTAATTCAAAGGGAGGGTATACATACATGTACCTTTAGTAATTACTCCAAAAATTAATGGTCATACAAACTTACTTGGGAAGAAGCACTGCAGCTGTTAATATGTGTTTTTAAGAAACATTTCCTTTCAAAGGAGTGTGGTTTTAGAGAGGGATTCAAAACATTTCAATCTAAGAAACGTTTCTGCATAAAAAAAATTCTCAGAATGTGTATTGAATTTATGGATAATTCTTCCTCCATGCACATAACTGCTCCAGAATTATAAAAAAATACACTACAAATGAAATTTCACAGATTATTTTTTATTGCAGGCCTAAACTACATTTATAAAGGTTTTTAAAAACAAACCAAACAGTTTCAAAAACCAAAGGTAAAGGCCTACTATGCCTTTAAATAATAGCAAACGAGGAGCTTTGAGTTGTAACTGATATTTTCGAGAAAAAAATCGTTAATGGCCTGACGTTTCGACCCAAGCAGGCTAAATGACAACCATTTTTTTTTTTTTTTAGGGGGGGGGGGCAATTTATACATGTAACTAGGTCCTATTGGTCGTTAAAGGGAAGATACACGTTTGGTAATTACTCAAAACAAATATTAACTTAAAAACTGAATTGGTAACGAGCATTTGAGAGCTGTTGATAGTATAAAACATTGTGGGAAACAACTCCCTCTGAAGTCACGTAGTGTTTGAGAAAGAGGTAATTTCTCACTAAAATAAGAAAAGACTTCTAGCTAGAAGTCTTTTATACTTATCTGAAAGCACGCAAATTTGTCCAAGGGTGTATTTTCTTTCATCATTTTCTCGCAACTTCGATGACCAATTGAGCCAAAATTTTCACAGGCTTGCTATTTTATGGTTATGATGGGATTCACCAGGTGAGTAGACTGGTCTTTGACAATTACCAAACGTGCAGCTTCCCTTTAAACAGTCAAATGTTATTCTATTTTCTCTGATATTTTTTGCGTAAGGAAATAAGGAACATTATTCTCAGTACACTATTTATGTTCATTCCTACAGAAACCAACAGTGCTTTCACAAACCATCCATGTGCAATCCATCAGACCACCTAAAGGTCCTACGGATAGTGCATATATATACTTCGGTAACTCTGCTTCTTACTTTAACTCCAGGCAAACGACACCATCCCTGAGCAAAGGATAATATTTCACTCAGCTTAAACGGCGGTCCATATCGAAAGGAATGAGGGGGAAAGTTTTTTCTGCAGACATATCACCGGGCATGACATTTGTAGCAAGCATGATCATGAAGCGGGGTGCGTGGGCCGTGGAATGTTAACGCAGAGAAGAATTTTTTTCAATTTTCAATTTCACTTTTGGGAGGTGAAATTATTGGCAGACTTAAACTTGGTGTAGAAGAAAATTCCAAAATTTCTATTCCTTTTTTTACAATTAATTAAACATTCACAGAATGAAGCTATTTTTGTTTGTTTAACAGCTACATGATATGAAAGGTCGAAGACAATACTAGACAAATTCCAAACTTGACAAAACAAAAAAAAATCGTAATAACCAGTCCAGGTAAGGATTATCAGCAGAAAACTGTAAATTTCCTTTCTGTGTTAAAATTGGCTTCTTTTCTCAAACAGAACACATCTTTAAATCTTCTCATCTGTTGTCATGGATACGAGAAGAAAAGGAAAAAAACCTGTTACAACTGCACAGATCTGGTTCTTAATTCAGCCAAGTCGTAAACCATCTCCTTGAAAGGTCTAAGGCATGCCCATTTGGGGATGGACCAATTGGGAATGACCAGAGATAAAAACTCCCGGTATAGAAGGAATTGAATGCACGCATCCGGCCATCATATCACAAACATCATTTTCACTCCAATTTCTGTGAGCTGATTTTGAAGAAGAAATTTAAATCTCTTAGCTGTGAAATTACAAAGATTGCAAAGCACACTTGGAAAGGGTACCAGCTAAAATTGAATGTAATGCACAGTATTTTTGGCTTGTTGACAAGTACGGCTACAGTAAGGGCACAAACAAATTGGCTTAGAAGACATAGGTTACCAGCCAAAAATGGCATCAAGCGCACAGGCTGCCCCAACTATATTTAAACTTGAAAATTTCATTTGACAGTTCTTTAAAAAAAAATTCTAAAAAAAGATTTTAGACTTTATTATAAGTTTGAAATCAAACAGCACGTGTGATTTTTGCAAAACCACAATTTGCACGGTGAGCTTTATTTTAAATCAATTTACCATAAAGATTAACTTATTTTTGCCATTTCCAATCTAAACTTTCTTCAGTTGAAAAAAAAAACTCAGGAGAAAATAATCTTGAAAATTGGGGGCTTTATTTACACAAAATAAGTCTATTCTAAAAAGTCATATGGCTGCTATTTTGTTTTTCAAAACAAACAAGAACAGGTCTTCTTTTATTTGTCCCGAATCAACCAATACAATCAAAGAAAATCACATTTTCCTTACTTCACAGATGAACAAATTTCTATAAATATACAACAGACTCTAGAGATGTGAGAATTCAACATGCCAGTAAAAAAAAAAAAGGGCCTCTTGCCGTATCCATAAAACCATCCAATCACAGATGCAAGGGTCTTGGGACCAGCTAATGGACTGACCGCGGTACTACACCCGAACCAAGTCTCCACACCCTAGAGGCTAAAAACACATTAAAATCTTCTCCATTTCAGGATTCTTCTTCCTTTTTTGCCTTGCTTTATTTTGTGGCTTTGGCGACGCAGGGCTTTCCTGCGCCGAAAAAAAGGCAAATAACATTTAATTGTAAACTGCGGCACGATATTACCAGACTACATTGTACAACTACGTACAGACTGCCTCTGGCACTTCCGAGCTCTACAACTAATTTCACTGAAATGTAGAGGGGTTGTTACTTAATTAAAGAAAATACAAACCACAATGGAAAATCGACTTATAGGGTTTCCCTACAGTCTTGGTACTTTATGGGCGCAATGGAAGCAATTTATGTCTCCTTGCCTCTGGTCATTGCCTGGGTGCCCTTTGTACATCCAGTAATATTTATTTCCCTCAAAAGGGTTGCCCTTTACTCAGGAAAAACTGCCTGGGATCTAGGGACTGTTATGATTCAATTTCTGGCCGGCACTAAAAATGGCAGGTGTCACATCAACATCTTTTTCTTTTTCCCCTAACTGCGCGGTCTAGATAATTCAACAAACCTTCTAAATTTCCTTCAAATTTATCAACATAAAGTCTTCATAATCATAATTCCTAGATAGAACCAAAAAGAACGAGAAGTTTGCAGGAAAACATTTCAAAAGGAACTTGTGAACCCTTCAGCTTCCATGACACTGATTGAAAAAGAAAAACCCCAAATCGCAGATCAAAAGTACGTGAACAAACAACTTTGGAATCAATTTACAGCTTGCAGTGTGTTAATATAAATATCTCTTTTTATACAAAATCAGTTCTTGTTCTTTCTAAGAGATGACAGCTCTTCCCCAGGGCTTGTTGTGACAGACAATACATTATCCTGAAAAAAATTGATATCGGCCAGGAATCCTGGATCTCCCTTTGGTCTAGAGGATTACAATGTCCAGAGTGTTGCGTTTCAGACAGATTTGAAAAACTAGAAGGGTTTGGGAAAACTTTTAGATCCCTTGAAGGCAACTTATTTAAAGAGTTGAGGAAAGAGGAGTTAAGCCAAATAATTTCCTTAAATCATGACAAATTCCTGGCAGATATCACAAACTTGTCTACAATTAAAAAAATCCCGGATCAATTCTCGTACAATTCTAATTTAAAGGAACACGTTGCCTTGGATCGGTCGAGTTGGTCTTTGAAAAGCGTTTGTAACCGTTTGTAACAAAATGCATATGGGTAGAAAGATGTTGTAAAAGTAGAATACAATGATCCACACAATCATGCCTCGAAACTGCACGGTTTTCCTTCAGCCTCGTCGACAAACACGGTCGGCCATTCATGGGAGTCAATTTTTTGACTCCCATAAATGGCCGACCTTGTTAGTTTGCATAGTTAAAGGAAAACCACGCAATTTTGAGGCAAATTTGTGTGGATCATTGTATTCTACTTTTGAAACTTCATTCCAACGATATGCATTTTATAACAAACGGTTACAAACGCTTTTTATAGACCAACTCGTCCGATCCAAGGCAACGTGTTCCTTTAATTCCTTCTGGTTACACATCGTATGATTAACATTAATTCCCAAACCCATTACATTTAATCCAATGAAATCCACAGAGCTGCTTACATCAGCTTAGCAATAACCTCTTTATAGTCTCATGCAAGATCAACCGACTTACCTTTTCTTCGACGACAGACTTATCGGGGGCTTTCTTCCCCAGCCCAAGTGCCTTCCGAATTCTAAACAAAGACATCTTCCTTTGGGAGTGGAAGTAACGACAATGTGTACAGGTGAACCTGTCAGAAACTCTTCAAATATTTGTTGTCATGATGCGGTTGTGGTGTCAATGCTGACATTTCAGTTGAGTACCTTTGGACCTGACATGTTTCAAGTTTCGGTGGCAGCATGTCGGATAGCACAGGGATCAACTTAAACTCTCCAAGTCGAAGACGTTAAGTCTGACTTATTAGACTCCAACAACAAGAGTAATCCGTAGTTTACAAATCGATCAAAGGGACTGGACAAATTTAAGTGAACTTGTTTGTATAAAAAACCAGAATTCATTAATAAAATGTGGATTGGTAGGCCAACAAAGAATGATGGGCAACACGCTTCAATGTGGCTTTCTGTTCACAAACAGAGATTTCACTTGTATCAATGGCTGCACACTCAACCATTATGCAGGTGCCATCTTTCCCAGGTACATGAACCTGTACAAAAATAGCAGGATTGACTTCCTGGAATTTTGTCCAAAAATAAACCAAGATTTAAATCACTTTCCACGGGACGATTAAAAATCTGCAAAAGATTGTAGATTAGAAATTGTAGCCTTTTGACACTAGTTCAATATTTGAGGTTCAAATCCCACTTCAGACAAACCTTGTTTTACACATTCCCTTCAAAATTTCTTGTTAATTTAGCAAGGTCAATATCTCACGTCACTGCGGAAACTTTACCACTGAAAATTACCAGTAGGATGTCGATCCAAGTTTCTCAATGGTAAAACCTTCCGCTTTTCCTGTTCAACCTTGCTCAACAAAACCCAAGCCGAAATAAAAAAAATGTGTTAAGACCATGACACTGCAATAGGAACCAAGCAAACACAAGACACAAACTGCATTAGAGAAGTCAAAAGTAACACCTGTTCTTCAGGGGGGGTCCTTGATTCAGAATTCCTTCAGTATTTTTCCTCGACACCATGCGATAACTTGAAAGTGTTGTTCACAAGTGTGGCTGCCTCGTATAATCCACAAACAACCACATTTAAAAAATCACAAATGCCACAGTGCACAAAGTCATCGTGCAAAGAGTCGTTCTTCCGCCATGTCAGGATGTTCCTTTTGAGGGCAGCTGGCAGAACAATAGACTCTTGCCTGTTCTCCGTTAAATATATCCAGGAAACTAGGGCCGTTTGCCTCGACGAAAAGACTTCCACATGATCAAGTGATCCAAGTTCAAGTCACTAAGAAAACATATAAATATCCGAGGACCTCCGTCCCACCAATGACTCTAACAAGAGTGGTCGACCAGTACACCTTGTTGTAGGGCCTCATGTCACACTAAACACACCAGTCTCCGCTCCAGACTATTAGCGGGAAAAAAAACCCCACTGTAATGAATAAATTAAATAATACACCAAACTTCCTGCTGCAGATCCCCTGGGGTTCGTACAGTCATTTTTTTATTTTATGACTAAACCCGATAAGAAACCAAAGACAAAAAGAAAGTGACAATAACATCAACACCACCATATTGACCTCTTCTGTCAAGGTCAAATGTAAAAGAGGAGGAAACAAAACAAGGGAAGGTGAACACATTAAAGGAAGAATAATGTGGCAAATGTTCACAGCATATTTCAGGCCTCGACCTACAACCCATGGCAACCACAGCGATTGCTGTGGTGCCCTGTGCTTTTGCTGTTGTGCCCTTTGCAATGTTTCTAAACAAAAATTCACAGTTTCCCCATAGAAGTGCCCCTTAATGGAGGAAAATTGCTGTTCCCCCTGATGTTTAAAATCCAAGTGATTCACAGATTTTTGTGAGTTTATGTATCAAGAACTACATGTAGAAGTGACATTACAATAATATTCTGATGTACATGAAGGGCCTACATGTACTGTATATTAAATCTAAAATCTGAGTGTCTAAAAATGTTTCAAATTTATTTTTAAGCCAAGAGGTACTGACCATGACGAGCTTCTGTACTGCTTTCCTGAGTTGTTTGGAAACAAATCCAGATGCACACTTCATGTACTTCTTGCTTAGGATTCGAACCCACAACCTTTGTCATTCTAGAGCAGATGTCTTATAGTACCACTAGACCACCGAGATTACCCGGTAGCTACAGGCAGTATGAGAAACCTTACATTTTAGCAGTGGGAGCCGCACATGTTAAATTTGCATTTGGGATAAAGAATATTATTTGATAACGTGTTACACTGTATACTCAGTACTTTCCAGAGCCCTGTGAAAGGAAATCCACAGGCCTAGTACGCTCTAGTGATTACACATATTGGTGCATGGCTAAAAATCAATGCTCTATCCCTGATGCAAACTTAACATCTTTTAAATTGTTGTGGTACACTGGCACTGCTGCTTATAGGCTTTCAAACTGCCTAGATGCAAGCTCTGTGGTAAGACATCTGGGCCCAATTTCATAGAGCTGCTTAGCATAAAAATTTGCTCTGCATGAAAATTCTTCCTTGATAAAAACAGTATTACCAACCAAATTTACACGTAATTTTCAGGGAAGCAAACAATAGCTGAATACCAGTAACAAGCAATATGCAACAAATGGAAATTTTGTTGGTAATCCTGTTTTTATCAAGGAAGAAATTTCATGCTAAGCAAATTTTTGTGCTTAGCAGCTCATATGAAATTGGGCCCTGGTCTACATGTAGAATGGCATTGAAGGTTATAGGTTCGACTCCACCCTATTACTACATGTATACACTATGCCTGTGGATTTGTAATCACAGTACAGAGTATGCAGAGCTTTAACAGTCGGTGCATGGATAAAAACAATATATTCAACGACATTCTGCAATAATAAACTGATTCGTCGTGCGCGATGTTAAGGTGGGTTTACATCTAGCACCTGCACCTTCCGCGCTAGCGCCCTCGTTGACTATTCGCGCATTGTTATTTGATTAAATAAAAGTAATAACTTAAATAATGAAAATAGTAGCGTAATAATGGCATTCCGTTTGTAAAATATTTAAGAATAACCTGACAGAAAGAATACAGTTGATTGTCTGGCACATCCAGGATACGTATTAATAGTAATAATTTAATACAGTACAAGTAAACTTTTCGCTGTTTGAACGTACAACTGACTCTACGCTGTCAATAAAGAAAACCCAAGATAGAATGAGTCCCCACACATATCAGAATATGTAGCATGTCAACCCAATGCACAAACATTTCAAGCTGATACACTTTTCAGCACATAGGGATCTCATGGTGATATGCGCTTTATAAGAATGGTTTTATTAAATTATTATATTATTTTTTTAATATATATATTAAAATGATGAGAGTTTAAAAGAAAAAAGTTTAAATGTAAATTTTAATGACTTATAATATTAAAATCATTAAAAATTTCAAGGCTAACTCTTAAAAATGCTGGACGACAGATTGCACAGTTAGCGCATTCACTAAAAAATGGTTATTATTAACATTATTCACAAGTAATAAAGCACATGTACCGGTAAGTTTACATTTTGTATTGTAAAAACATTGACCTCATCTCAAGTCAATCTAATGCTCTACTGATGCAAAACATGAAATTGAAAACATTATTTGAGTGTTTTATGATGCAGGAAATAAACAGTGCCCCACAAAAAGAATGTTTAGGCCTACGTATTGGCATGAAACAATGCACAGTCATTGTCTAGAAGCACTACATAAAATCCAATTTCAACGTAGACTAACCTGCGTGTTAGTGAAAAAGCAAAACCACAGCCTTGTGAGTAATTTGCTCTATTGATTACCGTGTGCTTGATGATGTACAGGAATTTGCACTCCGCTGAAGGCGCTGGGAGTGTATAGTGTAGACAGGTGTTCCAGTCAATATATATACATTAATTTCAATACAGATTTCGTCGATTCGATTTAATCTGTTGTAAGAACAGTCAAAAGTTTATTTTCTTTTTTGTGTGTGTCTCTTTCGCCCTGCAGCCTTTGAAATTGTCCACTTCTTCGAGAAGTTATTGAAATTGATTTAAGGCAGGGCCTTGAATGAACCCGCGGCGCCCACAGCAATTGCTGTTAATGCCCTGTGCTTTTGCCGTGGTGCCCTTTGGAACGTCCCACTGCATAGAAGTGCCCCTCACAAGAGAAAAAACTGCTTTGCCCCTTCAAGAGAGAAGTTCAAGGCCTGTAAAGGTTTACATTAAGTGTGGCTGTCCATGTGGCCGTCAATTCTAACCTTTGACCTCCAGCCTGCTCGTTGCTAAAAAAAACATTGAAGAAAAGGCTGTCTGAACAATCCCCTGAAGGTCGTTTATACAGGCCTGCTACTCCATGGAGGCAATGGAGGTAATTGCCTCCAGGCACAGCTGCTCACTGCCTTAGTGCCTCTTGAAATGTTCAAGAACAACCCTCACACTACTGTTCCCACTACTAGGGCAAAGCTGCTTTGCACTTTAAAATTAATATACCAAAGTATCCGGCAACCTACCTGCTTAAAAGGCTTGTAAAAACTCATAAAACAAATTTCTGCCAAGCAAAATAATTTATAAGGATACAAGTTTTTTATTTTATGTAACATGGTAGTTTAGCGGTATTACGTACCCTACTCTGGCAGACAGTAACAATTTTCGCATACTTTTTGCCCTTTAAAACGGCTCTGTGAAACCGGGCCACGAAATCCCCAATGATCCCCAAAGATAAATGACACTACTCTAAAATATAATTTAGACAAATCTCAGATTGCAGAGTCTCAAAGTACAACTATTGACCCATTTGTAAAAAATATTACAGTAAACAGATAAAAACACGTATACCCCAACGAGGAAAATTTATTTTAGTCCGATGGCCATCGAAGGACTTTGATCTTTGTTGTTTTCTAACCACACGTGTTAAATTCAGTGTCATACAGACATGTACTTCCTCCAAACCGGCTGGCACAGGATGCGTGGTGCATACAAACACAATGTGTACTTAGGCCTCTCATTGCACAACACGCAAACAATTCTTTTTGAAGCTGGTGAAAAACCTTAACACTGTGAAATCTCATGGGATTTTCTTTCATAAAAATGCAACTTTTTATGAAGAAACCTTCTTTTCGTGCTTTATGACCATAAATCAAATTCCCCACACTCTCCAGGGTCCTTCACCTACACCCTCAGACCATTACGGGCCCAATAATTCAGAAAGGCAAAAGTGGCCTTATGTTGCCCCTAGTCACTGCCTCGATGCCCATTGAATACAACAGCTAATTCCTACAATGTAACAGGAGAAAACACCGTTGGCGCTTTCCCTTCCTAAAAATTAGCATCAGGCCTGATGAAGTTACCGTCCACTCCCTCCTCCCTACAATACAATGTTACCTACCCCTTTGCCAACAGCCCCATCCCCTCCCCACTGTTCTTCCATCCATTGCCCCCTTATCAATTAAATGCTGCCCCTTAACTTTTCTGCGCCTTGAACACCCAGCAGGGTGGATACGTGCGCATTACAAGTCTTATTATTGTTATTATTATTATTATATTGTTATTATTATTAAGCCCCCTCCATAATTTTTTCCCTTTACCCATTGTCAGTCGCCCTCACGACCCTGGTGTTAATTTGTGATTTCCTTGAGATGACAGTTCTGACAGGTTGCTGATCCTTAGATGAAGATTATTAGGCCCTACCTCAGGCCTGATACTTCACACGAAGGCAACGCAGGCGATTGCCTCCATGCCCCCTGATCATTGCCTTGGTGCCCTTGAAGTGACAGTAGAAATTTACAATTTCCTCATAAGGTGCGCTTGATTAATGAGATAGTCCTTAGTACCCTTGCCCTTTCCAAAAAGAAGGATACAGGGCTGTATGATTACCTTCCATTATTTTTTTTTAAATTCTCACCTCAGATTGTCGTCTTCGAACAACGACGCTGTTCACCCGCAGTCTGGTCTCAGCCTCCTCTCTTTCGTCGTACTCCTCCCTGGCCCGGGTGACCGCCCTCATGAGCTGCGCTCGCTGGTCCTCATCGTTGATGCCATAATCATCCGCCAAGTCATCTTCCGTCACCGCCCGGAAATTCCCCAGAGTGAACTCCCCAGGGAAATGCTTCAGCGCATCAGAGAGATTGTTCTCGTGGAGGAACACCCTGAATGCCAGATGACCTGACGAGGTCGTAGGGGCGTCCAAGGTCGACTTCTTCCTCCTTGACATTGCTATCTTGTCCAGGGCAGGTGGCTTTAAAATTTGGGGGTTCCCGTTGCCTCCTTCTGCCATTTCAAACTCGTTCACTTCAACTCTGAATTTTAATCAGTCCAAGACTACATCCTGCAAAGGAAAAACAATTGAAAAAACTTGATTAAACATCACACACCCAAAATACTTTTTCACAAAAACTGAATTTACTAAATATTGCAATATCTTACGAAACCTTTCTCCTTTCAACTTCATCCTTTTTTAATGAAAACAATTACTTTTAGAAGGCAGACATGAGCGACAAAACAACACTGACATTAGATCTCAGAGTAAGACTAATAAAAGTACCGAAAAGTGCAGTTGGAAGTTCGATCCTACATTAACATTTGATTAATGCTGCAGGTTGTTTCAGAAAAACTGTCACAGGCAATTCAAACTCTGCTACACTTGTGGATAGTGTGTTTACACTGTCAGTATCAAATATCTAGAACCCACTCACCCTGGGTACCTGTTAAAAGGGAGGCCTACGAGTAATGTTATGAAATGACCTATAACAACGAGCAGGTGTTGTTGTCAACCGTCTAGTCAGCCAACCCAATACACCAAGGCTTTACTCTTACTGAGGAACAATTTGTCAATATCCTCTCATTGGGAGCAAGCTGGTCCCAATTTCATTGAGCTGGTTCAAACAAGCAGAAAACATGTCAATTAATTTTCTGCTAAGCAAAAATGAGCAGGATACCAGTCACACTATGGTACATCTGACAAGGTATTTTGGCAGGTAATCTTATTATTCTGGTAGTGGTTAGCATATTTTTGTTGTAATGTAACTCAATGAAATCTAGCCCCAGAAAAAGTGCCAATATGCTGGACTCCTGGATAACTTTCAATATGGCTCACCACTTTTTCACTAATTTTTACCAAAAGGGATAGACCATTGATGTAAATTAGATACTATATTATTTCATAATCATATGGAATGAAAACAGTGGTGGCGCTGTACGGAAACTTTTCCGGACTCCCTCCAGCTCAGGGGTAGTTGGGTGTGTATTGCCTGACACAATGTTTTATTAGGGGGTAAGCATAGTTAGCCTGGTTATCCTAGTATAACTACATTATAAAATTGAGCCCAGGATTGGGTTAAAAAATCCGATTTGTGTTATTATTATGAGCTAAACTGTGAGACAAAATGTAGCCTGTAGGCCTAACGCCCTACCCTAGTTATTTTTATCATGTGTACAAACCATCACTGGGCAGCCATGCCACAACTTGCCATCATCACAAAACCATTAAATATCCCAAGTATTACTACTAGTACTAGTATTGCCAAGTGACAAGTCAAACCATTTTTTTTTTTGCCTAGGGTAGGTAAGCCACATCAGAAGGCTTGGTGGGTCAAGGTCAAACACATTTTGTAAAGAAAATAATGTCATTTTTATTCTGAAATCAATCAGAAATTCCAGATTTACCAGCATTTCATGCATGTATTAGTCCTTGAAATGGCCTGGGCTTAACCATGGCTTAACGGTACCATTTAATTTTAACAGTTAATGGATCAACATCAATACCGGCATATCTATCACTGGGATACGGCGAGAACCACCACAGTTACATCAATAACATACCACAACACGCAATTCAATACTGCAGTCTACACACACACCAATATAAAACTATAATTCGATCTTATTTTGCATCTCTCGTTTACACCATTACATCCGGCTGGAGCAGACAAAAACGAAAATGGCTACTTTAGAGTAATACTTTAACTGTTTACCTGGTCAGTTTGGAGGGTATCCAATGCGAGATTCTGGAGCAATTACATAATTTATAACTCCAGTCAGCCATTTGGAGAGAGTTATTTCTATGCTTGGACACGGACGATCATTTTCCCGCATACGATCATGTGTCCATCGATTGCTCTGTGCTGCGCGGACAGCCGTGGCAAAAACTCAGGGATCGAATTTAAGCTGTAGCAATTTGCATTTTTGGAATACGGGGTAAACACATTAAATTACTCTTGTACTGAGAATATATGTCATATTATTACTTATTGCGGTAATTGATTGGCTATTTTCCCTACATCCAATTAATTGAAGCTTTAAATGCATTATGTGTGTAATAGTTTTATCAGAAAGTCCCTGAAAATCCACACAACCCCAAGAGGGCGCTATAACTATTCTATAGCAGCAGAAAACCAAAAGGTTATTATTGAATCATTTTCATTAACCCACACTGGGTACTTCACCACAAAAATGACGTTTGTTTGTGTTGAAGCTTGATGGGGACATTTTACTAGTGACGCCATAATTGTCATTAGATAGCTAGTTACAATTAGGGAGAAAAATGGATAGTTGTAAAGTCATCCGGTGTCAAATGCAATTGTGTCCGCCATGCAATACTGTCCGCTCCGGACATTTTTGCATATGGGTCATTCCATGTCAGACCAACGCACTTTTTTACCGCATGTCTTCCGATTTTGATAAAAATTGCTGTGCTTGTAGGTCCTAATGAGCAATGAATGCACACCAATTTTTAGCCCGATCCGACTTACCATGTGGTCAGGGCAGAAACCACTAAAATCTGACGTTTTTAGGGTAAAATACCACCTTTTTGGTAAAAATATGTCATAACCATGTCAATTCTCATCACACATATGCAAATTTGGTATCAAAATGATGAGAATTGCATGCTGAAATCAATTTTTTTGTCAAAAATATATTTTCTGAAATGTAAGTCACTGTAATCTTTATTATGTTATCGTGACCTTTGACCCAGTTTTTAAAATAATGTATCATTCCAAAAATCAACGAAATAAAAATCACTTAATAGAGCATGTCTTCCTCTATCAGAATCCACTAAGAAACAGTTGGGCTCTTTAAAATTTACAACTTTATGACTATTTTTGTACAAGTCACCATGATCTTTAATATGTTGTCGTGACCTTTGACCCATTTTTTGAAACAATGCACCATTCCAAAAATCAACAAAATAAAAATCACTTGATAGAGCATGTCTTCCTTTATCAGAATCAACCAAGAAACAACTGGGTTCTTCAAAATTTACAATTTTATTACTATTTTGTACAGTTGTTAGGTTACAAATTAGTCAATTTATATACTTACATAATAAATCCACCAACAAAACTCACTCTTCTGTTTTTAAAGTTACTTAAAGTCTTCATGGTTTGCGATTTTTGTTTTGTTGATGGCTGATGTGGTTTCACCAGAATCAGAATTTAAGTTATCAGCAGTGACGCACCCAGGATTTATTATTTTTTGGGGGTGGGCCATATTTTCCCCAAATATTTCTTTCGAAGATTGTAAAACAAAAAATCAAAATAAATCAAACAAACAAATTGAATACCTTGGAGGGCTGGGATCAATCCCCTAGACCCCCCCCCCCCCCTTCGGGTGCAACACTGATTATTAGTGGTTCCAGTTAGAGATTACATCAAAGTTGAGATGGAGAAGCTGTCTGCCTTTCTTCAGTAGATCATCACAAACTTATGCAGTCTTGCTTTAACCCCCTGTGATGAATCTTGAACAACAAATTAATGCATAATAACTTTCTGAGAAATCCTCAAGAACAATTTGTTTACCATGCTGCAACTCTGACTTCAGGGCCCATTTTGGTAGAGCTGTTCAGCAGCAGATTTTGTGCTAATTGTGCGATTTCCATTTCATCGTATAGCACACGAAAAGGCATGCTAACCTTCCGATGAAGTCAGAGTTGCAGCATGGTGACATTTTTTTTACCATCTTGGAAAGAATTTTGTTTGGGAAATATGCCCCCCCCCCCTCAACCCACAACCCAAACTAAATCCTGGGTGCGTCACTGCTGGTATCTTAAAGTATGATGCTGGTTAGACCACATCAGCCCTCAACATAAAAAAAAATCCCAAACATTTACAGTTTTAGTAACTTTGGAAAGTTTTTTATTATTTTTTGTTTATAAAGTAAAGTAAAGTTTATAAATTGACTAATTTGTAACCTAACAACTGTACAAAAATAGTCTTAAAGTTGTAAATTTTGACGAGCCCAGTTGTTTCTTAGTGGATTCTGATAGAAGAAGACATGCTCCATCAAGTGATTTTCATTTCGTGGATTTTTGGAATGATGCGTTATTTCAAAAATTGGGTCAAAGGTCACGATAACATATTAAAGATCATAGTGACTTGTACAAAAATAGTCATAAAGTTGTAAATTTTGAAGAGCCCAACTGTTTCTTAGTGGATTCTGATAGAAGAAGACATGCTCTATTGATTTTCGTTGATTTTTTGAATGATACATTATTTCAAAAACTGGGTCAAAGGTCACGATAACATATCAAAGATTACAGTAACCTACATTTCTGAAAATTTATTTTTAACAAAAGAATTGATTTGAGCATGCAATTCTCATCATTTTGATACCAAATTTGCATATATGTGATAAAATTGACATGGTTATGACATATTTTTTACCAAAAAGGTGGTATTTTACCCTAAAAATGCCAGATTTTAGTGGTTTCTGCCCTGACCACATGGTAAGTCGGATCGGGCTAAAAATTGGTGTGCATTCATTGCTCATTAGGACCTACAAGCACAGCAATTTTTATCAAAATCGGAAGACATGAGGTAAAAAAGTTTGTTGGTCTGACATGGAATGACCCATATATGCAATCGTGTCCGGGGCTAATCAAAAACCGTCCGGTGGACGTAGGGCCCAATTTCATAGCGCTGCTAAGCACAAATATTTGCTTAACATGAAATTTCTCCCTCGATAAAAACAGGAATGCCAACCAAATTTCACCATGATTTTCAAGACAAGCAACCAAACAACAGCTGAAGACCAGTACGAAGCAATTATGAAACAAAATGGAATATTTGGTCGGTAATACAACGGCCGAACATTTCCCATGTCATTCGTGACATGCACCCTTAGCTTGTAAAACAAATGACGAACGTGTTCCGTCGACCAAGGGCGTTTAATTTATTGCAAGGACGGTTTTGCACGGGGGCGGACACAACTGCATATGCAATTGCATTATGCAGCAGCGTCCGGGCGGACACGATTGCATATGCAAAACCGTCCAGCAGACATTATTGCATATGTAATAATGTCCTCCAGATGCAATAATGTCCTCCAGATAGTATTGCACAGAGGACATAAAATGCATGCGACACCGGGCGAATTGAAGATTCCTTCATTCGTGTCACACCTCACTGGTCAATTATTTAAGACTTTAATAAAACTGGACAAAGGCCTTCACTATTATTATAAAATTAACAAAACATATACATGGAAGTGCATTGATGATCAATCAAGGGAGACTAACAACCGTCAATGATGTAGGTCCTTTAGTACTTTTTATGCTAATGATGTGGCACGAGAAGTCCTGCTACATATACATGGAAGTGCATTGATGATCAATCAAGGGAGACTAACAACCGTCAATGATGTAGGTCCTTTAGTACTTTTTATGCTAATGATGTGGCACGAGAAGTCCTGCTACTCCCACCCCCCCCCCCCCCCCCCCCCACCGGAGATTCAGTCGCCCCAAAATGGCAAACTGTGTACAAGTTCTTCGCTCGGACGATAACGCCCTCTTTTGAACCATCCTTCTACTGACATGATACCCCGGGGTGGGGGGGGGGGGGATATTCGGTGAACTATGGGGAAGAATTAACAGACTTCCCTGGGACAATGGAATAGGCATAGTCCAAGTCTTGCAGCTTATTAAAGCATATTATTTTTGTTTGTTATGAAACTTAGCTCGAGGTGTGTCCGTCTCCAAAAGCATCTCAAAACAGAACAGCGCAATCTTTGATGGCCCACTTGTGTTTTGAGGCATTTTGTGGTGAGGTATTACACTATACATTATTTTGTTTTCGGTAACACCATAATTACCTGTCTAAATTTTCTGTTCTTTGGGAACCATTGGGTCTTGCTTTTTTTTATTTTCATGCCGCGGAGTAGACGGAATTCCAGATGAAAACACCTGTCAATGTTATAGTTCCAAGTTTTGTATGGCGCTATTCTGAAACCAAGGATTCCTCGTCAGTGAATTTTACAAACAGAACTACTACTATTAAACAGCGCCACCTCTTGGCAACGTCACAAAGTGGAGTGGAAGAAGTGTCGAAGAACTGAGACGAGCAGCGAATGAAAGTCACCGGGTGATGGCGGCAACTCCAGGAGTGCGCCACCATTACAACCTGAGGACGAGGCGGCCACACAGACGCAAGTCTATGATGATGATGATGATGATGATGATGACCTCTTGGTACAAAATCGTCTCGATTAGACCATTAGACCTTTCTTTTGCAACGTCACAGCGTGAGGTTTTGCCAACCCAGATTGCAAAACTATGGAAAGCCATAGGTGCAAATCAAGAAAAGATCGCTAATTTTGGTAATACTGTTACCAAACTTGTTGATGTTGTTTAAAACAAAACAAAAAATTATTATAGGTAGTTTACCTAATTGAAAGTGTGCAGTGAATGTTGATTTTTGTTGAGACATTTGTTTTTACGATTTAGTGTATTACTAACATCCGGCCGACCATGCCAACCAAGGCGGTTTGTTTATCAACAAAAGAAAAGTCTATAGTGATTATCAGAGCCGTCGGCTCTAGACTTGTGGACAAGTCGTTTTAACAATCGGCCCCACGCGGAGTCGAAATCGGGGAGCCATCAGTTCGCGCGAGAGCAGTGATCTCGCGAGAGCACTATCTCAGTGCGTGGGGCCGAATATAATGATCCACACAAGTATCACTCAAAATTGCACGGTTTTTCTTTACGCCGCGAACTAACACGGTCGGCCATTAATGAGAGTCAAAATTTTGACTCCCATAAATGGCCGACCGTGTAAATCGACGAGGTATAAAGAAAACCGTGCAATTTTGAGGCATGTTTGTGTAAATCATTGTATTCCACTTTTACAACATATGTCTACCCATTATGCATTTTATAACAAACGGTTACAAACGCTTTTCAAAGACCAACTCGACCGACCCGAGGCAACGTGTTTCTTTAACGACTTGTCCACAAGTCTACGTCAGCTCTGGTGATTATAATAGTATAAAGCGCCCTCGACGACCGAAGTACGGAATGAAAACGTGTGCCAACTTCCGAAGATCGATCGTGTCTTGAAGACAACGCAAACGTTTTTGTTTGTTTGTAAAACTAAACAGGTGCACTTTACGTCACGATCGATCTCAACAAACTGGGTTCGATTGTGTAGGTTTGAAGTTACCGTAACGGCAAAAATCTTATTGCTCAAGCAAGTCTTGTTGTTTATATTTTTTATTGCACTAGAAATTAGAATGAACACAATAATTATCACAACAATGTCATGAAAAAAAAATATCATTCATTAAAAGATAAACCCTGAACATTTTGCATATGGTCAAAGAAAAATTATAGGTTAATTTGACATGATTCTAATCTATACTATATACAATCCCAGCCTATTCAAATGGAATTTTTGTAAGCAGCAGAGCACCAAGTTTAATGGATAGTTTTTTTGCTGTAAAAATGGGCCACACTCGACCGCACGAACTTGTATGCCCTATGTGTATTCTATATCTATACTGGTATTGTAGAGAAGTTTGTAGAAACTTATTGAATACAAAATGTAAGCATGTACCTTTGTCTTCTGGTTACCGCAGGTTTGGAACGACCGGGCGGTCGAGGGTTTTCCTTAGTGATAATCGATACCACCAACTGTCACTGGGAAAGATTGAGTCATGCAAATCGATATTCGGAGAGCACGGGACGCGGCCTTTTTTTTTTTTTTTTTACCGCCACCCCCCCCCCTAATCTTCCACCCCAAGATTTAACGGCCAAGGCCTGTGTATCCGGGGGGGGGGGGGGGGATCTAGTTTCAGGGATGAAATTGCGGGGTCGAGGCCTTTGAGGCCATAATTGCCTAGTTGCCCCATGGAGCAATATTGCTTCATGGCCTTGGTGCCGACAAGTTCTCAAAGACTGAGTTTTTCAAACGGAAGTGCCCTTTGCAAAAATTAAGAATGGGCCTTCTGTCAGATGAAATTCCAATCCCCTACACGCAACAGTGCCAAATAAATAAATAAATAAATAAATAAATAAATACATCAACAATGAGACGGAAGGAATGTTATTAAATTTCGTGGGTCAAAGGTCATGCAAGTTCTCTTTGGGGTAGGCCTACGTGCGGACATTCAGGCTTTCACTCCTTTATTCGGGTTTCAATCGCCGAGCTTCAGAGTGTGACACAATTATTTACAAACTATTGTTAACCTTTACCACACGGAAGCTAAAGGTTGAAAAGTTGAATGGAATTTCTTTGTGTTCATGACAAGGAAGGTTTTTTCCCCTTCTTTGGTGTGTTGGTTTCGATACAAAACACCTGTACGTGTTCTTGGAAATGCAGACCTATGCACCTATTCGGAAAAAGAGCAACTGACCACAAAGTATGCCTTAAAGGCAGTAAACACTATGGGTAATTGTCAAAGACTAGCCTTCATAGATGGTGTATCTCAACATTATGCATAAAATAACAAACCTGTGAAAATTTGAGCTCAATCGGTCATCGAAGTTGCGAGATAATAATGCAAGAAAAATAACCCTTGTCACACGAAGTTGTGGGCGTTTATAATTATTATGGTTGATTTCGAGACCTCAAGTTCTAAATCTGAGGTCTCGAAATCAAATTCGTGGAAAATTACTTCTTTCTTGAAAACTATGGCACTTCAGAGGGAGCCGTTTCTCACAATGTTTTATACCATCAACCTCTCCCCATTACTCTTCACCAAGAAAGGTTTTATGCTAATAATTATTTTGTGTAATATTACCAATAGTGTCAACTGCCTTTAAAAATCAACCCCGTTTTGGGCACCACACCTTCCTACAATTCTCATGGAAGATACTTTCGGTATTCACACCCCGGTTAGAAGTATGCTTGCAGCAGCTTTTAGTTGGAGAATCATTTCGGCTTCGAAGCAAATAATGGTTCTTCCATAAAATTTGAATATGGAAAACTTTCAGATCTTTACGCAGTCTCTGTGTGTATTCCAATTACTGTGGCAATTCTTACATGCGTGTACCGCTCTAAAAAAATTATCTAAAAGCAGGTCTACGTGACATACATGGTCGAACCATTGTCGAACAGAGGAAGCAATTTTCCTTCTTCATGGTCGAACCATGGATGATTTCCTCATCCTCCCTGATCGAACCATCTTCGAACGCGGTGCCTGCTGCATGCAGACTGAAACCGTAAAGGCAGTCACACCTCTCCATATCCTTCGATGTTCCATCAATGGTCCCACAAGCCAGGCAATTCTTTGCAATACTTGGAAGCAACCAATTGCACTGAATGCAAAATAACCACTCACACGATCACTAGGGCGGCACGTGAGACATTCTTCAAACGCACTACATTATTAATATATTATCCCCAATAAAAACATGAGAAAACTGAAGCGAATGAATTTTCTCTTGCCTGGAACTGGTTACTTGTTATCTGCCCGGTGTGACATAACCCTATTCTTCACTTTCCCTCATGCAGAAAGGAATGCTGGCATTATTATGTCAACACAAAGCGAACCCGAAAAACTTGTGTGGTCATCACAGGATCTGGGCAACTGCTCTATACACACAATAATACACCTACCGTACTCTATAGCAGCGGACCCCCCGCCCAACCAGACAATCCGGAACATTGCCAAGAAATTAAATAACACATACCCGGGGGATACACTCCCGTAAAAAAACCCCACCACTTTTCTTTTGGAAAGTACGACTACCTCAATGGATCAACATTGCTTTCGGACTGCCTTGTATTCATTAAAAACTAATGAGCAAAATAAAGTTCAGTCACACCAGTGGTTCTTGCAACTTTTACTTTGCAAGTAATTGAACAAAACAATTCCGCACAACCTCGTTGCCAATGGCGACAAAAAGAACTACGTCTAGTCTATAACTTATACATGTATTAATATTTTTCCTTCGCCCGAGCAGAACTCGTGTTTATTTTGAGAAAATGTGTTATTATTTTATTTCCCTATCCTAGCGTAACAAAGTCCCGCACCCAATTCAAGATTCATGAATAAATAACATAATTTTTAACATAAATAAATAACATAAATCGTACAAGACACAATCAGTTCTTTTTCAGTAAATTTATTTATAACATGGATGGAAGTTGGCTTTTTACAACCAAATAAACACATAAAAGCAATCTACACTGTACATACACCCAGCTTTACTCTTTTTACATTATTAAATTGCAGGCATGTCTAGTTAATTTGTATAGAGAGATTGTGCAAAATCTCAGAAGTGTAGGAAAGGTTGATCCAAGCTTAAATTTAAAACCATCGATCTTCGATGTAAAACAGCATGCAAGTCTGGATTGAATAATACAACTGTGGTCAAAACTCTTCAACACATATCTTAAGTTTGCTTGACAGAAAATCCATGTTTTTTGGGGGTGATCTGGTGGGCAAATTCATAGAGCTGCTTTTAAACGAAATAAATACTGCTTAACAATGTTTTGCTTAGAAGAAATGAGCACGACATTACGATCACAAATTGTACATGTGACATGGCAGTTTGGCTGGTAACTGTATTCTGCTAAGCATAATTTTGTTGTGCTTAGCTACTTTATGTGCTTATAGCAGCTCTATGGAATTTGGCCCTGGCATTGTAGAGTGTTGTAATATCGCCATTTTATTTTGCCTAAGCGGAGCCTAAGCTGTGCCCCAATCCTTAGGTTAAAAATGGCATATTGACACATTGTACATGTAGCGCACTTACACGTGCCCATCCTAACCGCCATATTGCGAGTCGAAAACTGTACACAGAGTAATTGACTACCAAAAAGGTGGAAATGATTGACACGCATGTTGTGTTCTGCGTATGCAACATATCAGTAACTGCGATTTGGTTTTAAAATAAATAACGCATCAAAGTGAAAACACCATTCAATGTACCAACTCAATTCCCAAAGATTTTGTAAAATTACTAATTAGTTTTAACAAGTGAGACATGCTTAGCTTTAGAAGTGCACCTGAAATTTCATTTCAAGTGCATTGACAGCAACTACGCGCTATATTCAGAATTCCCCTCAGGGGCACCGACTAATCCTTGCCACTACATTACACTAACATTGAGTGCTGTCTGGGTACTAAACATCATGCCGATTGGGAGGGGATTTTATCCCCCAACAGTGAATTGTGTAGAACATTGTAAATGTCCTTCACCCCATTTGTATCGTTTAGGGGACAAAATCCCTTTAGCCACTGGCTTCCTTTTTTACACATGAAAGCAGGCATTTTTGTTTTGCATATTTTTATTTAGTACGTGCACGTTTTAAAAACAGCAGAGAATAGACAAATAAACTTTGCCAAGTAATTTGTCAAAATGCATGTACATGTACACCTCCATAAAGCGTCACTTACAAGTAACTTATTACTTTTGAATATTCACACAACCAAAGTACGAAATGTTCCCTTTTAAATTTGTTGCATCTCGAATTATGACTTTTCGCTTGACTGTACAATATTACCACTGGTATAAAACACATTCAACAACATACATACATACGTGTTCACGTTACCACATTATTCAAATCTTACAAGTCGTTTGTGCACATAAATAAACCACGCTTTCAACTCACAGATATAACCACATTGCATCATTTTCCCCACACAAAGTTGCCAAAACTTTTACAGCCAAAAGCACATACGTATCAAAAGTTAACAGTCTCCAAATACGGTATGTACATATTCAACAACTTCTACATCAAACAGACTTTATTTAGCGAGGAGTGCGAAGATTCCAAATTTTGATACTTATGTTCCAAGCAATCCTCTGAAAATGTTTACTGTTTAAACTAGGACCGTTGATTGAGAGATGTGTGGTCCACATACTGCACAAAACACCATATAACATGTTCTTTTAAGAGCACCAGTCTGTTTCAAAGAAATTGGTTCCTGTTGCATATTGGACGATTAAAGATGGCCACAAAGATGGTTGGTGCAAACTGTATTTTTAGTATACAATTTCACCAACAGAAAAACACTTATGTTGAAAAAAACAATTTTGTTGCAAAGGATTAAAGAAAAATGTTCAACTTTAGTAAAATAAATCAACATTGAAACGCAAGGAAAACAACACACACTCCCCATACAAAGTCTCTGCTCTTCCGTACACTAATAAACAAAAGAAAATTAATTAAGAAACTGTTGATTATCTACAAACAAAGTATGGCTTGTTTTATTTACTTTCATATTTTAACAAGCTTCTGTTGACTAATTTAGTCTTCCTCTTGCTGTTTGAACTTAATTAAAAAGGGAAACAAATTACCAAATTATAATTGATTAAAACGGTCCTTTCTCATTTCTATTTTGATACAAAATAAAAGTTCTAACTGAAAATGAAAAAAAATAATTGAGTTTTCCTCTTACACTCAGCGCCAACATTAATAACTAAAACTTGAACTAATTGAAAAGAAAAATGCTGGACCGCTCCTTAAATGAAAAATTTACTTGACAATTGAGCTGCTTTTGAATTTATAATCGTCTTCCTTTGAGACAGTAGTAGGCAGGACAACACACAAATGTAAAAATTACCCTTTCGCACAATAATGTCAAATGTCCTCATACAGTATGTAAGGACTTTTAACATAATATCGGGAAAAAGCTTACAAAAAGTTATAAATGTTCACACCCAAATATTGGTCAATAGGCTGCCAAACCCACATGCTACATTGACCGACTTTTGGGGTGAGCATACTTTACAAGTGATTCCAAATTACAATGGCTTAAAAATCTTTAAATTGGATAGAAATTACCACTTTTGAGAAATAAATAGTTCAAATGAATGAACTTTCCACAGTTTCAGGAACTTTTTGGTGTGTTTTGCAAGCGAACAGGAAATCTCCTACGGTTGCTTTGAATTTTCCAGTAAGATAATTAACCATTGTAATTATTGATAACACTTGTGTAATTAATCTCAAAGCAATATTTACAAGTTCTCAATTAAACTATACAACTATTCATTAACGATCGACTAACATCTAGTATTATTTATTCATTCAGTTTTTGTTTTGTTTTTTATTTTTTTTGGTGCCACCAATAAATTTCATGGTATAAATCAATGACTTTCAGTTTCGTTTTTTTTAAATATATATTTAAATGTTTAAGTATATCATACAGTATGTACATTTTACTTTCATTCGAAAGTGTCATCATATGAGTGGGAAATGCTTAATATATTGCAAAACTCTCTGGGAGCAAGTCCGTCTTAAGAACATGCAAACTCATCTCCTGCATACAACGACCAAGAGAGAGAGAGGGGGATAGGAAAATAAGTCCGAACGAAGAAAACTTTAATTTAAGTAAAATAAATACGGTATTGACAACTCGTCCTAGGGAATACTTCTCCCTGAGTGACGGCCAATGTAACAACTATATGTCGGTTTATAGAAAATTATATCTCTTTTTATATATATATATATTTACAAAAAAAGGAACAATTGCTAATGAGTACATCAAAAAAAGAAGAAGCTATTTACAGAATTTATTGGGCCTTTTTTTTAGGGGGCCGACTTGACTTCAAGTAGCCTTGGATGAATTTCCAGTTTTTCCGTGGAAATCAATCCATGACGTTGAGAATGAGTTTGCATGCTCCATATGATGACACTGTTTGACTTTATCTGGCTATTTTATATATATATATTTACTATTAATATTTGCAACATGTTAATTAATAAATAAGTTTTTGTTGTTACCCAAATACAGGTAGTACTTGGCCTGTCCCAAGTTGGTAGTACATGTACACGATTCACAAGCTTTCACAAACACACTTTGCTTAAAGCTGTTTTTTTTTTTAAATATACAAAGTTTGGTGGGCAGGTTGAAAAATGTGCCCGTACACAAAAATGATCTGCATAGTATGGGACCAACAACATTGACCATGTAATAGTGTTCTTATGACCAGTGGGGTGCAGGTGGTTGGATAAGGTATCAATGTCACCGTGGGCACTGTAAGAAAAACAAGTTTTCTGATGTAATTTCATCATTGGTGGCCTTGCTAACTGGGCCCCATATCATAGAGCTGCTGAAGCACAAAAGGTAGCTAAGCACAATATTGCCTGCAACATAAAGGTTACCTGCCAAAAATACACTGTCACATGTACTATCTGTGACTGGTAACCTGCTTATTTTACGCTAAGCAGAATACTGTCAATTAATGTTTTCTGCTTGAGCAACTCTGAGAAATTGGGTCCTGCATTAAGCAAATTTGCTTAGTTGTCCCTCTGGTCACAGAACCTCATTATCAACCCACAGTTCAACCTGTAAAGGTTCTTCTATAAAGAACCCATGTGCACTGCATATCTGCTTGGAATTTCTGTGAAGATTTCCATGTTCCCCCCCCCATCTTTTAAAGCCAACTAAACAGTTGCAAGCCAAGCATGGTGGTTGTCACAGTAATGCAACAGGTGTTTGGAGCACAACTATTTCATGTCTCTATTCTCCAGCAATTTACCCCAAACACATTCTGCTGCAAACCTGACACCACCAAAGTGTTTTTGGTTTTAATTTGACTGATATAATCCCCCAAAGACTATTAATTTCTGCTACTTAAACTTGTGGTTTCCCTAAACACAATGAACACATTTTTTGCATTGCAGTTGCATAATAAGGAAATAATGTATTTTTCAGTTATATATATCTACAAATCAACTATACACAATACATTATTGTTGCACACTGGTCCACCCAAGTTTTATACAAACCAGTGGCAGAAACATTGGTATTGCAGTGAGTTGGTTAATTTAGTGTATTTTTTTCTTTTTCTTAAAAGGGGTCTACTTTCTTGGCTCATGGATACGAGCGGTCATAAAGGAACGCATTAATGAACCTCATCGCATCTCGCCCAAATGAGCATCTAATCTTACTATGCGCTTTTGTCAGACATTGGCCATGGCTCGTTTTTTGTTGGTACGACACTGCACCAAATTTGATTAGGAGCTCCAGCCGAAGTTTGAAAAAGACAGCACCTCACACAGTTCTCATCATTTTCACAATTTTATCAAACCTCTTCAGACACAGTAGTGTATGATTTTGCAGACAACATGCAGTTCACATCAAAAAGTTTGCCAAAAGTTCAGTGCATATCTTAAGCACGGCACAATTCAAAAAAGACTCTACCATAAATTGTGTGTTGCATGCTTGCACTAACAACATCAAAGCGATTTTCTGAAAATGTTCTGCGATTGCACACATCTGTCTGATTTCATCTTAATGAGGTTCAACTGTTTGCAAAAATGTTGTCAACTGTGCTCTGTTTCACCTCCGTAGTTTTTACTTCCATCTAGTAATAAATACAAACTAACTCCCTCCAATGTAATAGAACAGACACTTTTCGTCAACGACACACAGGCATACACCACAGTTCTGTTTCCCTTACTAATAACACCGTAGATACCTTTTTGGTTCTACAACCCTACATTCTATGCTATGTCTAAGACCACAATACATTTTTTTTCCAGTCGGTTTTCTTACAAAATGTGCAAAAGTTAAAATCAACTAGTTTGTTTTGTTTTTTTCTTCTTCTTAAAAAAATCCTTTGGACATTTTTGAAATCTCATCCTTACCCACTTTTTTACAAATGATTTTTTTTTAAATACATTTATTTTCTAAAGAAATACTGCGGGAAAACATAAAAAGGGAAAACATGCCTGTTCAGGAAGGATTTTACTTCTCATGGAATTGACGAGTCCGGGCTTTTGCAACATTTCAAGGGAGGGGGAAGGAAGGGTGGGAGGTTATGCAACTTCATCAGGGTTTTTTATCTGCAACAGAATAGAAAAATAAAAACCAAAATAAACACTCAAAAATTAAAACATAGGGACAACATCAAATACAAACACAGAAAACAGCAGCCAGTTTCATGCAAACAAAATCATAATACAAAGTACTTTGTAGATAAATTCCAGAGGTACTTTTTGTTAAAGCCAAAAAGAGCCATCAGGATTGTTGCTTCTTCTGTCCCACGAAGCAGTCGCATCCCTCCAAATTAACAATCTGATATGGAGCCACATTTTCTAATGAAGGACTAGACTGCTCTTCCTTTCAGCCTCATTGTGGTGTCATTGAGTTTAATAGCGCAGGAGAACAAGAATGAAATTAACACAAGCTTCAATTTTTTGGTGCAGAGATTTTCTAAGCGGATATGTCCAATTGTAGGAGGGACCTTGCTGACGAAATTTGGAAGGAATGAACGCTTAGATGACAACGTCACTTACAGGTTTGTATGATTTCCCCGGGTTGTGCTCGTAGTCCGGCTGTGTTAAACACACTTGGTTTTCTGTAGTCTTGCGGTAAACCGGATTATCGAAGTGCATTGTTCGCTTGTTGTTCTTGCAGAGTTTCCTACAGTTGGGAAAATAAAAATATTTTTTTTTTTTTTAAAACATTACCAACAAGAGAACCGATGACAGCACTTGAAAAAAATCAATGGTTATAGGAATGTGAAACCAGGTTAAGTGAATGTCTGTTAATAACCGTTGCAGCGTGCAACTTCTGGGTGTTTTTTTCCTTACCTGTAAACGAAGAACAAGATGACCACCAACAAGCAGAGTGTAATGAATATAGCTAAGGCAACTGGAAGGATAATCATCGTTGGATGCTGCGCTGTTGGACCCACGTAAGGAACACCATCCGATTTCTTAGTGGCTACCGAACCCGGGTCGGGACCCACTACTGCCTTGGTGGGACCCGGCTTCACCGACACTGCTGGCTGAACATTTCCTCCCAAAGCAGGAGTTTTCGGGGATACCTGTCCTGGAGATACAGTTGAGGGCGAGTTGTTTGGGTTGGACCCCTGGCAGGTGCGCATGTCTTCAAGGAGGGCAACCCCGTTAGGGCAGAGGCAGGTGTATGAGGCAGAGCTCTCTGTTATCAATGGGGCAGCAACACACAAGTCTGAGCAGCCACCATTGTTAATTCCGCAGCGGTTGGGTGTGCCTGTAAGAAAATTTGAATGATGAGAATCAACTCTATGAACCTTCCTTGGTACATCGTTAGCAAGAAATGAATAAGGGCTCCACAACAATAAACAAGGTCAGAACATTACATACAAAGCCTCTCCACAAATTATTAAAACTGCAATGCAAGTTTCTAGGGGAGAAAAAACACTGAAAATGTGACTTACGATTTGGCTGTTTTTGTGGGTGGAAGATCTGGATGTCCATAGGGGAGTTCAGATTTGTCAGGAGGGCCTCGCGTTCCAGTCCAGTGAACTTGTTGGCCTTGGTAATACATTGTCTCTCCCAGTCCGTCCAGTAGACAGAGTCCTCAAAGACAGAGATGGCGAAGGGGTGAGGCAGGAGAGAAGGGCTGTTGATGATGGTGCGGCGGCCAGCTCCGTTGAAGTCACAGGTGCTGAGTGTGTGGAGTTTCGCGTCGATCCAGAACAGCATCTCGCCGGCGTAGTCGATGGTCATGCCATTAGGCCAGGCAAGGTTGGAGTCAACGATGGCAGTGCGGAAGTTTCCGTTCATGCCTGCGCGCTGAATACTTGGTAACTGTCCCCACTCAGTCCAGAACATGAAGCTAAAATTTCAATAAAAAAAAATAAAAAAATGCTTAATCAGTATTCAAGGGAGAATTTATTTTATATGGTGATATCAAGATATCATTTCACAAGAACTTTGAATCGTAATATTTGTTGTCTGCCGACGCAGCAAGATTAATTGTTGAAGACCCTTCTTACAATTTTCACTGCCTAATTTCAAGGTAGGGGGCATCAATGCTTACCCAGTCTCTGGGTCCACAACGATGGCTCTTGGTTCATCAATCTCGGTAGTAAATAGAGTCTTTGTTTGCGCGGTATTAAAGCATGTGACGCCGATTGAGTTGTTTCCAGTGTCGGTCCAGTACACCTTACGATGGATCCAGTCCATGGCAATGCCGTCGGCCGTCTCTACTCGATCCATAAGGGTCTCTGCATTCCCTGTGCCATCAGTATCAAGAGGTCCACTGCAAAGTCAAGAAGAAAACTCATGAATAATTGCCCCATTGTTCCAACATTATTACAACAAACTTATCAAGCAAAGTGAAGGGAAGTACTTAGCGTTTTTTGTGTGAAAAAAAAAAAAACCTACCGTAAAATCTTTTCCTCAACTACATCAGTCCAGAGTAGGGTGTTGGTTGGCACATCAAAGTCGAGGGACACTGCGCTACGTAGATTGCTGTACAGAGACTTGTATTCTCCAGTGTGGGTGTCTAACCAGCGAATATCGTGACGGTTGGCGAAAAGTACGACTGGATGTGGACCGTCAACTTTGCAAAAGCGGTCCCTCTCAAGGGTGTACCCGTCTTCACAGGTGCACTTAAAGCTGCCCTCTAAATTGTCGCAGCGTTGACTACAGATACCGTGTATGGTCTTGCATTCGTTGATGTCGACACAGTTGTTGTCCTGCAGTTCATAGCCATCTCTGCAGGAGCAGTAAAAGCCGTTGGGGAGATCGGTACAGGTGTGGGCGCAACCGCCATTGTTGGTCTCGCACTCGTTGGTGACTGGAAAAGACAAGCATACATTTTTGTGAAATAAATTTACCAAGTTGTTTTGTTTCAAAACCAGTTGTCTTTGGCTATGCCCCCATCCAATTTCCGAAATGGACAAGACAAATTTGAATTTGGCGATTGAGCATAATTCCGGAGGTTTAACTTACAGCAGATTTCCCCAAGTGGTTCATCTTCCCAGCCTCCACAGTCGTTGGTACGATCACAGACTTGGGTCATTGAGATACACTCTCCACTGTTACACTGAAACTCGGTGTGGTCAGCGCACTGGCTTGCTGGGGCTGCAGTGAACAAAAACAAAGTAATGTTTATAGTACTAATTAAACATCGATAGCAGTCACATCAAACTTTTCTCAATCTCTTCGCCCTCAACAAGAAGAGCCTTTTTTAATATAGTCCGTTAGTCCATGGTATCACCATCTTGTCTAAATTCTGGCATCATCTGCATAATCTGACTCCTTTTCCTTGCCTGTTTACATTGATTAATCTGCCATTGTCTGGTTATGGTTTACTCACTATTAATATTTACAAAGTGTGGAAATAACTGTGCATCTGTGAGGAATCGAATCAAACCAAATTAGCAACGAGTTTAAAAGGATGAAACAGTTACTTACCAACACATCTGCTTTCGTCAGAACCATCTGGGCAGTCCCGGAAACCGTTACATGCCTTGAGGCCATCGATGCATAGACCATTATCACACGTAAACTGGTACAAAGCACATGTCTCCAAATCTGTTGCTTGAAAAGTAAATTCTAAGTTAGAGTTTAGAGCTTAGTCATAGTAAATGACAGTAAATGATAGCAAGCTTGTTTTTAAGACTTAGTTTTAAAAAGTGTAAGGATTAAATACTTACGACAGTCAGTTTCATCAGATCCATCTGTGCAGTCACGGTCTCCGTCGCACTTCCACGACTCATGAATGCAGTCGCCGTTGGCGCAGGCAAACTCCCGGTTAGAGCAAGGCGTTGCCGGTAGGTCATCAATGCAGGAGTTACCCTCATCTGAAAGATCCAAGCAGTCGCTGTCACCATCGCAGACCCAGCGCTCAGGGATGCAGAAGGAGTTGTTGCAGCGGAACTCGTTAGGGGCACAAGAGGGCTCGGCGCAGCCAACTTCATCTGAGTTGTCACCACAGTCGTCGTCATTATCACAGGTCCAACGGACGGTGATACACTTTTGGTTGTCGCACGTAAACTCATTGGATTGGCAAGTCATCGTACCTATAAACACATGGCATTAGTCTTTAAATGTATACAACTTTCATAACCGTTATTTTGATTTTTTGTCATACTCAAACTAAAACGTTATACCAAAACCCAAGAGAAAGAAAAAGCTACACACCACAATTAAGTTCATCGGAGCCATTGTCGCAGTCATTATCCAGATCACACTGCCAACTGCTTGGGATACAAGTACTTCCTTCACCACAGCTGAACTGATCCGCACGGCAGGTCTTTTGAGCTGCAAAGAATAAAAGCAAATAGTGGGTTAACTGAAATGTCTTCTCTTTTTAGAGATACCATTATTAGCAAAAGGAAATTAGTTGAGTTACTAATGCATTCAAAACTGCTTAATATCTCAAATGGCAGCAGTTACAGTTGTCAGTGACTTTATGCAAATCTGTACAGTCTTATTTTGACATGGATAAAACATACAATATAGTTTTGGGAGACAATTTTTTTTCAAACAATACCAGAGTAAATCCTTGTCTATTCTAATAGAAAGAGTTTCAACAAAATGCAAAAAATTAAACCAAGCAACAGCCTACTAGTGGAAATAAGGCAAACATAAATCTTGTTTCTATGCCTTTTGAAAGAACAAGGCATCAGAATTGAAAAACTTTTTCCCCCTAAACAGGTTTTCTTATAAAAAAATATGGAAACCATCAAGTCACACAAAACAAAAAAACTCGGACTGCGTTTCCGCCGCACATAAAACCGCTATACCTAGCTTGCTGGTTTATTTTTAGTTGTATGTAATTACAGAGTACAGCCTGAATTGGATGCAGTATGACCTGCAATGCGAACTGTGCTGAACTGTCTGGACTTTATGCAAATGCACGGAATCCGACAATCCGTGGGACTCCTAAACACTATGCTGCATGGCACCACGATAAGCTCCCCGCTCTGGTGAGCTTGAAAATGCCAGGCAGACAGATGTTTCTACTGTACTGCCAAACATTATTTAGGAAAAAAGACACCTGGAATCTAGCACTTGTACTATTTCATCTTGGTGTGAATACACTTATTTAATAGCTTTCACATTAAACTGATCTACTCCATTAACTCTGCATTTATGACTTTTAACTTGCAGGGAATGATTTGTGACGCATTTTTTTTGTGCCAAATTATTTGGACTGAAAATGTTTTGTACACACTGCTTTCAGCCATGATAAAAAAAAAATCTGAATTTGGATACGCTTTGGGTTGGAGAGATCGGGCAAGGTGATGTTTTTTGCCACTTCACTACTGGCCTTTAACCCATGAATAAGTAACATCTTTTCTTTATGTGATAAAATTTCCCAGCCAGGTCGATCTCTCAGCAAGTGGAAGCGTGGACACACTAGTTCATTCAACCCTCAACCATCAGGTGATGTTGTAAGGCTTATCAGTATTCAAAAAACATTGTTACATAATAGGTCAGAGACCAATCAAGCACAGCAATTCCATGAAAGTAAGGCTAGTGAGACAGTTTACACCAGCAACTATTTCATATAAATTCTGGGCTTTGATATAAAAAAAACAAAAACCTTCAAGCTCTGATGTTGTAAATACCTTTTATGACATAGGGCAGTTTTCTCAAGACAGGCACAGTTACTGCGTACTTAAGCCATGCTAGCATTAGCATCACTCAAAGACCACAATAACCAATGGCAAACACTGCCAGTAGACCCTCTACTGAGTTTAACAAAGGTGTACAGTTTTGTATTATGACCAAGCGATTCTACAGAAACGCACCATTGCTCTAGACTGGGCGTGTAACTATGCGCTCTTTCTCAAAGCCCCAAACATTGGGATTTGCATTTACGTAGACGATTGTTCCCTACCTGGCTACACACAACCTTTACCTGTACAAGTGACGATCTTTACATAACAAAAGGCCCAGGAATTTCAGAGCTCAACAAAGGAAAGGAAACTATTCAGAATGGTTCCTTGAACAGGCACTGGGTTGATGTATGTGAAAGTGCATGAGGGGATCTGTTGAACCATTGTGCCTTTAGCAACTGACCCTGAGAAGGTGTTTTAACCCTCGATGGGAAAAATGAAAGGGAAAAAACGCAACACTGGTGTACTTGTTATAGAAAGAAAGTGGCCTAGTCAACCATTTCAAACCCTCAAACTATTTGGTATCATATTTAAAAATCATGTGATTAAAATCATGTGATTTTGTTTATCAAGCGGTGTACAATCTGTATGACTAAACCATGCAGGTCGAAAAAGGCACGGTGATTTGAGCCTACAAAGTTATTTTGGAAAGACAGAGGGAGTTCAGAAATCTTCCCCCCAAAAAGCAAGAACATTCTTAACAGCTTATAAATACAATACAAAGTCTTTCAATTATTTAATGTCTTCATTGTTTGGCTTGCAAAAGAATAAAGTTAAAAAGCCAATCAGTAACGCATAGTCTACATACAAACACTTGAAATGTGCTGTATACATTGCCAACTAATCTAAACCACAATCAGCATTGAGGTTCCCAGTCGTTGTACTTTATTAGAAAACGGAAACAAGTACTCAATAGATATCAAAGGAAATGATAACAGACATTTACTCAGTAAGTGATTAAGTATTGAAGGTACACAATGATGCAACAATAGACTGTTTTCCCATTGCCCAAAACCTTATAAAAGAACAGGAAATGTAAATTTCTTTTAAGGTTGTCCCAAACCACCGGAAACCAGCAAAATATAATTTCTTTCTTTATAAACAAACAATCAAATCGCTGTCAACATTGCTGTTAAAATTCAACATAAAAAATTAAAAAATGAATTTAAGGGTTGACTTCTACCTACTCTTTGACCTTTGCCCTTCCTCTACCTTACTTGTTGCATTTTCTGTATTTTTTTTCAGAGGGCAAAAGGTCAACAATCTGGTGGAGGGCACCAGCAGAGTTCTAATTCTTTTTCCGTTTGCAAACCAAGCTGCTCGGCCCACAGTTAAGTAACCCCAGGCGGTCTGGTTGCTTTCTCAGTCGTTGACTTGCAGGATAATTTCTTAACTTCCTTGCTTCAAGTGCCTCAATAGAATGAGTAAGGTGAAAAAAAAAATACAACTGCTTGATCGTCTATCTTTAAGAAAGAGGAGGACAAGGGCCGACTTTGAAGAACTGGAACTTTGCTCTTTCAGATTGGTTACAGTGACCGAGGTGTTAAGTGTAGACTAAATTGATAAGACTGTTTAGTAAACAATTCTTATCAAAACTTATTTTCCAGTAAACATGGGTCTCATGCACTTGTCAACCAAAATTATCAATGAATATCCTAAAAGTGGATAAGCTGTAGCCTGGAAACCCAACTCAAAATCAAAACAATGTTGAGTTTCAGATAATAAATGAAACCTACCACATTGTGAGACATCTTCGTCTGAACCATCAGCACAGTCAGAATCACCATCGCACTGCCATCTTCCTGGGATACAGTGCTCACTCTTGCATTCAAACTCGGTCGAGCTACATGTTCTTTGCGCTGAAAAATATCAAGAAAAAAAAAGAAGAAACTTCTATTAATCCACATGAAGCTTAAAGTAAATAACAAAAAATAACAGTCAGTCTTCTGTTTGATACTTCCACCATTTACCCCTCTAGACTCTAGTACAGTTTCTTTAAATCATCATAGTTTCTTTAAATGTTGGTTTCTTTTTTTCCTATACCATAATGCAATTTATCTCATCTTGTTGTACATCCACCCCCCCCCCCCAACAAGTCCTAAGATGTTGAGTTTCCGGACCACGCCACTAACAATCCCCAGTATTTCCCCGACACTTGAAGCGTGGTGTGGTCCCAGCATGGCGGCCCAGTGAACGTGATAGCCCTTCCTTGGACTTTACTGAACTAATGACCTTCAGTGAGAGTGGGGGGAAACTGCCCATTATTGTTGTAGCAGGTGTGAAAATGCTACAGTAACCTTGTGGAGTATGAGAAGAGCACCACATGGTACCTAATAGACTGGTACCATCCTATCATAGAGCTAGGTCGTATTCATTATCCAAGAAGATTGTCTGATATCTTAGTAATTTTGAAAAACATCACCACGATAATGCTTAAATGTAAAGAGCCATCTCCCTTTTTCTCTTTAAAATAATCTAAAAACTGGAAAATCCCAAGACGGCAAAATACTCTCAACTGAATGTCGAGTAAAATGCAGGCAAAGCATTTTCTAAAAATGTTGGCCTTCAAAAATTGGTTTCCTAGGCAAGAACTGGTGACCCAGGTCAGCCACATGGGAATTTTACTCACTGGTCCCTAACCAGGTAAGCAAAAACAATTTTCTGCAACGACGACGATGGCAATCAGAATGTTTATGTAGGTTGCATTTTTGAACTGGTTCAACTCTAACCTTAGCTTAATTTATCTTTGTTTCCTTTCGAGTTATGGGTTTTGGGACTGAACCATAAACAGAAACAAACAAATCCCACGCATTTTTACACTTTTAGAAATTATATTGACAAATTTGGTTTGGAGGTTACATTGAAGGTTAACAAAAGGTCTATGGAAAGAGTTTTCATTAAAAAAAAACTGAAAGAAAAATCAATTTTTGGCTGCTGTTAAAACAGGAAGTACATCACCTGTTGTTTTTATTTGCTACAGTTATATTCAATCGATGATTTCTAACAATCAAGTCAAAATGAGTAGATGATGTTGATGTAAAATTAAAAATATTTTTTTTTAATTGGGAATTATAAATGGAAATAGATGAAATTTAGGGACTTCAGAATTTAACAACTGGTGGTTTACCAGGAAACTCGTGATATAACAAGCCAACACAACAACAACAAACCAACCACCCCCAAATCTTTATTTCCCCACATTTACGCTATAGGTCTATAAATTTTAATCCCAGATCCCTAACAAAAAGCTACAATGAAATATCTGGCTTTTGGAAAGGTGAATTGGAGTTCGCATTTTTACACTTTTAGAAATTATATTGACAAATTTGGTTTGGAGGTTACATTGAAGGTTAACAAAAGGTCTATGGAAAGAGTTTTCATTAAAAAAAAACTGAAAGAAAAATCAATTTTTGGCCGCTGTTAAAACAGGAAGTACATCACCTGTTGTTTTTATTTGCTACAGTTATATTCAATCGATGATTTCTAACAATCAAGTCAAAATGAGTAGATGATGTTGATGTAAAATTAAAAATATTTTTTTTTAATTGGGAATTATAAATGGAAATAGATGAAATTTAGGGACTTCAGAATTTAACAACTGGTGGTTTACCAGGAAACTCGTGATATAACAAGCCAACACAACAACAACAAACCAACCACCCCCAAATCTTTATTTCCCCACATTTACGCTATAGGTCTATAAATTTTAATCCCAGATCCCTAACAAAAAGCTACAATGAAATATCTGGCTTTTGGAAAGGTGAATTGGAGTTCAATGAAGGATTAAAAGAAAGATTTTCAAAAGAATTTATTGAACTGAAAAATATAGGCCTATGCGCTCTCTTCTACCTAATCGCCGCCCAAGAATAAACATTTTAAAGGTTGTGAAACATTCCTCTCCTTTCTGAGAAGATATGTCCAACTTGTTAGAACTAACACGATAACATAATTTGGTGAAACCGTAGAGCAAGGTGAAAGACTTATGAATAATTCATCAATATGCAAATCTTCATACCCCTATTTAATGGGTTTGATGTGGTGTGTTTCCTTCAACAAAGCCCCCCTTTGATACAGTTTAAAACGTCCATTAATTAATCACACTGTAGACAAACTTATTATTCACCACAGAGGATTATAATCAAAGACCACCTAATCAAAGACCACCACTAAATCTTTCCCCTCTTCAGAGCAGGTGAAAATTGAGTCATCCTGCATTCAGAATAAATAATGGCCTGAGACCAAAAACCACATCATTTTGTAGTTCTGATTGGACATTCCATATAGGGCGGTGTCAGCCAGCCACAATGTTGTGGCCTACTATTGGACTGTTTCCAGCCTGGGAATCTTGTAGCAGATAATCACCAACCAGGGAGAGTGAATAGTATTGTTTCTCGTATTCCTCAAGACAAGTCAGTCTTTATTTTCAATGAAGAAGAAACAGGTTAATACATAAATTTTCAATGAAATTTGCAAGTCAGTAAACAGGTTATGAATTCAATACTAATTTTCTGTTGCATAACATGTACATAATTGTCCCCGTTTCACACTGCGGTCATTTCTCTTTGAATTTGACTTTATGATCAAATAACTCCGATCATGTTGTAATTATTGCAGCACTCCGTAACTTTTTTACATTTACATTTCAGTACAATGCTCTTCAACTGATATTTTAATTCTTCCAATTTGGGAAATTGATTCAGGATGACCTCACTGTCAAACCTCAAAACAAGGCGTTTTTCTTGCGTGGCCTCCAAGTCAATACATCAGATGATGGCATGACTGCGCTACTGGCCAATCACAACAGGCCACTGACACTGTGTACATGGCATGAATCCAGCTGGAGAGAGCTCCAATTAGGGATTACATGGTCACCATGGTTAATAGGTTTGCAATGGGGCAAGGGGGTAAAGAAAATAACTGATTGGTTAGCCAAATGTTTAGGCCTAATGTATTGCTATGTGCTGAAGTTGTTGCAGGCTCCCGTCACAACAGGATGAGTAGAGTTACTGCAAGTCAACACATGCCAAGTTGCTTTTGTACAATGACATCAGCTAGATTTTTTTCTTTGGAAAAGAAACTTTAATGCAATCGGAATGTTGAGCCTTTCTGTTTTTAGACTTTGTCCAATTTCAGAAGGCAAGGATCATGCTGTCTTATTTAACAGGAAGGATTACATTTTCCCCAGCACAACCAGATCATTCAGCCTTCAAACTTGGCTTTTTACACACAGCTTACTGTGTTCTTCAGTTGGCTTTAAGCTTAACACCAAACACAGGCCTTTTCTTGCACAGCTTAGGGTGCACCACCACAATCCATTGATTAGACAGGAAATTTGCACAGGGGCAGGAGTGTGGTGTGGAGGGCTTCAAAACGGCACCATGAATAACAAAAACAGTGTTTATTTGTATGTAAATAGAGTCGGGGAATGTTGAGTGGGAGGCATGGGTACCACCATAGCACAGATTTACAACTAGGTGTGGTATTTGTGTATAAAGTTCACTGGTTCACACAATAACCCCAAGGTGGTGTGATGATTACAAAGCCACTTTTTTGAAGTCGACCATCCTTCCATTCTAAATCCTAACAATCAAAACTCATAAATAATCAAAATCTTTATCACCTCCCCATAAAAAAAATAGTTTGTCCCCTTCTTTTTCTTTCTTTGCTGCTTTCTGTGGTTGATGAATATTTTACATTTTTACAAAAAAAAACTGGAGGGTTGGCCATTGTGTATGCTTCCAGTGGTTTTGAACAAATTAGGAAGTCTACCACCAATGCATTGCTATAATGCCAAGTAATCCTGATTAAAGCTCACTAGTGCATTAACAAAATGTGCACCAAAGTCCATAATGAATCCACTGTTATCGGACCACACAAGCAACCTTAGTTTCTGAGAATCCAATTTATAGGACAATCACTGTTTCAAACAAATCAATGTTAGGCTGCATATTCAGGGCATACTGTGTGTTTTTGTAACTAAACTGTATCAAACACTAATATGAAGCTACAGTAGTACAGTTCAGTTGAAAAAATAATAACATTTTCATACATAAATGCATTGTCATAGGGCCTACTAACAAACTTCCAACCATCTTGAAATACATGCTTGAAAGTTAAACACCAATTGGTCATTTTGTGAATGTTATCATTAGCTATTGACCTACTAAATATTGACAAATGGTGTTTTACTCTAAAGAGTATAATCTTCATAAGATAAAAAGTAGGCCTACACTATGCACACACTTTAAAGATAGCCAAAAGTACCCGATTTTAACACCTCAAATATTTGCCAATCGGATTAAATGCAATTTAACAGTTTAGGGAAGCACTTTAAAATCATGCAGATCTGTTTAAAAGATATTTTTATCCTACTGTTTACATAACATACAAATTTAAGGCAAGTCATGAAATGAGTCACTCCGAATAAAATAAACTGCCTTCAAAAAGAGACATCAGAACCTAATTCTTAATGAAGCTAAATGTACTTGGAAAAGACAAAACATCCTTGCTGTTTTAACGATCTAATTGGAACGCTTTAACAAATCTTCTTGTCAATGGGGGCTCAACACATCCGGAGGTCAAAAAAGTTCATTGGATGACTTAGTTTTTCCGTCTGAATGGAGACTTCTTAAGCACTTGCTTCCTTTGCAGCCCCTTACTCATCAGAACAGGGTGACACTAGGGTCATGTTCCCATCGCCAAATAAGGGTTTAATCTTCCGACTCATTCACTAGGATTTGTGAGATGCACGGCTTTTAAAGTGCTGTCAGGGTTTTTTAACATACAAAAGCAGTTTTCAGAGAAGGCGTTTTTATTTTATTATTTTAAAACAAATAAAATAAAAACAAAGATGAAGCTAAACACAAAAACCCTGACAAGTATACCTACAATATTTAACTAGTTATATACAATCTTCTTGCCAATTAATTTACCAAAATATACAACACTTACCTAGCCTACATACATGACCCACTTAAAATAAAAAGTATTTTTTTTTATAGTTAAGTTCAGTATGGCTCAGTGAACTAAAATTTAACTTGCAAAATATTTAATTCAATTTCAAATACAAAATGTTTTATTAAAGAGAAAGATTTAAATACATACTGTAAATGTACAAATGTACATGGTATAAACAGTGCCAGAGTGTGTTTTAAAAAAATGGCATATTGATTTATTGCAACTGTTTTACTGCGATCTACAGCATGCAGCAGCACCGCCCAGCTTTTTTATTTTATTTTTTTTTACACACCACTGCATATTAATGAGCCAAGCCCATCATCCCAGCAACCCTGTTGGTTCACATAACCTCAGTCGATGTAACACTGGCCAATCAGAAGGCGCTACTCATGCATAATTCAATAGACATATCGCGCCACTGATTCACAAATGCCTGACTCTCAGCATTCATGGCACTCAGCCAATCAGAGAGTCGCAGTTGCTGGCCAAAACCACAACATTGTAAATATCAACACGCCCGGCTTTTTTTACTACAACATGCCGGCGTGCGTAAATAATATTCAAGTTCACAAAACGACCAAATTCACATCCCAAAAAGACCAATAATTGATAACAAAATACAATCAAACATATAACATTTCTAGAAGAACTCAAACATTCTCTTACTGACAAAAAAGTATTATTTTTTTAAACACAAACTGACTGATGAAAAGCAAAGACGACACAACATTAAAAATGAAAGAGGGGCGAAATAATCTGACAATTTGTTACATTTTAAATTAGTTAGTGTTTCAGTTGTTTTCAAATTAAAGACAAACGTAGAAATGTATGTAAAGTCAATACTTACGACAGTCAAGTTCATCGGAATTATCGCTACAGTCATCTTCTTGATCGCATGTCCAAATTTGGGGTATACACTTTCCGTTCTGACATTTGAACTGGTCAGGTCCACATTGACCTAGAAAAGAAAACATCAACAAAATAACGTTAAATTGTTGCCACAAATACGTATAATTTTGAAATTCATAAAATAGCCATATGAAAATTTCAAGAAAATACAGAGAGATGGCACCAGATGAAAGCTGAAACTGGCGGCGACGGTGTAGTTTTCCTTCTTGGCATTATGCCCAAGACGGAAGATTATCCACAGAAAATTGTCTGGGAAAAAAATGCCGGCCGGCCGGCAGTTCAATCTAAAATATGGTAAATAAAAACCAAAGGTAAATCGACAATATTCATGTTAAACTGAACACTAGTTCTTGACAAATTGGCGCAGTGAGTTTGAGCTGGTATGTACCGTTTGTTTAGGGGAAAGTAGCGATACAGAATCCTAGGACCGGCCGCCGGCTGGCCCGCCATTTAACCAGACATGGCGTGGTCGCGATGCTGATCGCTGGACCGAATCACCGGTTGGCTGATGCAACCAAAATGCTTCGAGAAACTCAACCGTAACACTCTTAAAATACACAGTGTACTTACTTTTTACTCCTCTGAAAAACAGCACAAATAACAGTAACGAAGCAACAGTAAATATCCGCAACGTATGCTCCATAGTAGCGGTCAACTTATAGACGAAATGTGTGTAAAATCAAAGGTTTTTCGTAGACAGGTTCTCTCGAGTCTCAGTTCGTCCGCGCTTTATGTATTTCTGAAGCACTAACATAAAAAACACACGAGTCCTCGTTGTCGTGTGTGTGTCGCGCCGCTGTGTAGTATGTTTTGCATGACGTCACACGCATACTCGTCGCGTAATTGGTTTGCCGCTTACTACGCGCGAATAGTAAACTTGGGCCTCTGCCAACACTGAAGAGGGACACCACGCCTCAGTTTTCAACGGGTATAATACATTATCTTGCAAATATTGAAAGCTTTCCAAGTATGCTCCGTCGTAAGGGTCAGAGCCTGAGAGTGGAATTTTCTACTACCTCCAGTGAGTCTGTCTACCAGACAGTCATGTGCTGTCTGTTGTTTACATGTAGGCCTACTTTTCTTTGCTGGAATATAATTCAGTGTATTTAAATAGCTAGCCAGGAATCTCAAAGTCATTGCACACTTTGCATGTCCCGATTCCGAAAAGGCCTTTATATAAAAAAGAATAATATGAAAATTTCGTGCTACGTCTGGAAACTAAAGAGAGCCTAAGAAACGGTTTTATGGTTTTACCGGCTGAATAATGCCAATACTCATTATGAAAATGTCCGCTACATTCTTGGCATAGTCTTTTATTATGCGAGAATGCTAACGGGACTTTCTGAGAATGTTTACGGTTACCATACTTTGTAAAAAATGATAAAAATATAAAATGATTTGTTTTGATGTGAACTCATCCACACGTCACTTGTTATCAACGGGCCGAATTCGAAAAATTGAGAACATTTTGCTGTTTAAATTTTGTCAGTTCTCCCGCTTATTATTTTGTTCACAGCAATATTCCCAATACACTTCGCTAAAAATTGTGACACCCGAAGCTAGAAAAGTAGTATTTTTCAAGAAATTATTCAAACACAAAATTGTGACACCCGAAACTAGAAAGTTAGTCTTTCTCAAGAAATAATTTAAAAACATTTGAGAGTAGGAAATTCACTAGGCCTTACCCCGAAAATAATTATGAAAGTGAAAGCATATAGTACCAGGAAGTGCCCAAAATTACAGTCACTTAGTATTAGTGTTTAAAAAATTGATTTATAAAAAAAGGTGTTAGGCCTATGGCGATTTTAATTGGTAAGGCCTAGTCCTATTTATTTTTTTTAACGTTAAAATTGAGTAAAAAAGCACAATAATCTTAGGCGGTGTTCGACCATTGATCCCGCGATAGTTTTAACTAACGCCTTTTGATTATCGCTTCGTGGTTTGCGACCGGCCCATGTTGTGTTTTCATTTTGCGCGTGTTTATTTACGTGATAGGTTAGTGCACTGTGTTGCTAACACGCAGTGACGTCACGCCCCTTCATTAACTTTGTACACAACACAACGGGTGACTATAAGGATTATATATTGTGATTAGTTATTGAAGTATGGTGGTCAGGTTATGGTCCTACCATGGAGGTAGAAATTCACATTAATGTTTTCAATGCGACATAACAATATTGTATGGAAAATAAATAAGTAGAGGGAAGTTTGCTAGTTTCAAAATAGACCTACTATCCGTTTAGAACTCTAACAAAACTTCAATTGATTTGGGGCTATATTTTGTTCGCTTCGCTTAGCTTATGAAATATAGAATGACAATCATGGGTTTCGAGTGAGACTTATTTGCTTATTTAGGCCTACTTCTGGTAAATGTTTCTTATTGGTTCTTATGACGGTCTCAGGATAGAAGTGAGTCCCCCGTTTTTTCATCCTTACTATTTTGTGTTCACTTTGGCTTCTCATGCCACCGCCTTACGTTCCAGGCATACCTGTGGTCAACGCCTTGTGTGGCAGGAGAGGCGCCGCATCAATGTTCCCCATTCAGGCATTGTACCTACCCATTTTTAAGTGGTGGCTTAAATTGCCGCTTTCAATGATCACACCAAAGAAAACCCACATAAGAGCCACATTTTCCCGCGGTGAAACATTAACCTTAAGTCTATTAAGGTATACGTCCTGAAGACCAAGGAGGTATTTTTCTTCCTCCATGTGAAGACAGAGCAGGAGCGCACACATTGATCGAATAAGTGTAGACATTTTTTTTTTTTTTTTTTTTTTTTTGGGGGGGGGGGGGCAATCTAAAGATCTTTTCCGTATTTCATGTAGTTGGCAAATACCTTAGTTCCCTTAAAAAATTTAAACCCCAAAATGAAACAGGTGATTTTGTTTTAAACCGGACAGGCGTCACATTGGAAGAGAACGGTTCTTGTATCCGAATTGGCTCTCCGATGACCACGGTACAAACGGGTTATGGTTTAGTTGGAGCATGAGCTAGGAGCCTAGCTAGGGTCCTAGCTCTATGGTTGGAGCTAGCACTCACAATTAGAAAGAATGTTGCAAATGTCCAAGGTTTTTTGCCAAGTCGGCATTAACGTAACAATAGCGGCTAAATGATCAAGAAACAAGTTAGAGAAAATTAATTGCTATAATAAAATGCAAGACAATTGACTTGTCGTCGTCAAAGTGACCGATCCTGTCAACTTATTTGAAAAGTAGACCTGATATTATGTAGAATATTAACAAACTAAACACACATAATGACCACGTCAACATGACGCGACGGCTGTCTGAGGGCCTGAGAGACCCTCCCTTACAAGAGTTAGATGCCTTTTCATTAGCGATCCGACTGGCCACGAAATATTATATACACTGGTGGTCATGAATATGGGAAATTCTTACATGAAATGTCGTAGTTTTCAAATTAATTCAAGGGCATATAAGATAAACAGCTGACACTGCAATATGTCTATTCTAGCACAATGTTGTTTGAAATTTTATTCTATGAGATGCAAAAATCGCCTGTCAAGTCATAGCTCTGTTGCCATGATGTCACAAAAATACATTGTCATCACTTGATAATGCCATCGTGATCGTACGCAACCTCGACCTCCATTCCAAACTACCTCGACCCCAGGATAGCTTAGGACGTGACCATAATATATGGAGCATCACCAGCAAATGACTGATCATTCGATGAGGGACTCGGATCGGAGATAAACATCAAACCTTCATCCGAATACCTCGCGATCTCCGACAACCCTCGAGCAAAGCCCATAAGCCCATGCAGTGTTTCACAATGGAGTATAAGGACAGCCTATGGTTTCACCCACAACTGACCCCCGAGTTCAATATCAGATTCATTTTGCTGAAGATGGCTGAAGGAACTGCCTTGTTACGGAGAGGGGGGCGGGGGGGGGGGGGCAATATTGAAGCCAGACTTAAAGGAACCTTGGTTGCCTTGGATCGGTCGAGTTGGTCTTCCTGAATAAAAGCGTTCTGTAACCGTTTGTTATAAAATGCATGGGTAGAAAGATGTTGTAAATAGAATACAATGATCTACACAAATATGCCTCGAAATTGCGTGGTTTTTCTTTTTACCTCGTCGACTAACACGGTCGGCCATTTATGGGAGTCAAATTATTGACTCCCATAATATATTAATGGCCGGCCGACCGTGCTCTCTTAATGTAAAAGAGTGAACACGCACTCTTTGAAGAGCCATAATGAAGGACAACTCTTTTTCGAGTGGTTTTCCACTCTTTTAGATTGAATTTTGCATCTTTTTGAGTGATTTTTCACTCTGTCCTGGAGTGAAACCCCTCTAAAAGAGTGAAATAACCACAACTCTTTTTGAAGAGCCGTATATGGAGGACATGTAGCTCGAAATGTAAAGAGTGGTGTTTTTCACTCTTTTACATTTAGAGAGTGTTAGTTCGCGATGTAAATGGAAATCCGTGCAATTTTGAGTTGATACTTGTGTGGATTATTATATTCTACTTTTAAAACATCTTTGTAACCATTTGCATTTTCATAACAAACGGTTTCAAACGCTCTTTTTAGACCAACTCGTCCGATCCAAGGCAACGTGTTCCTTTAACCACGTATTGTTTTGTGGCATCGATGAAATATGCGAGGAGGGGGGGGGGGGGGGGGGGAGTTGCGGACAGATGACTATCGAGCTTGTCTCGTTAATCGTTATATAGATGGACCAGAAAGACAAGATGGGGGCATTGTTGTTTTGTTTTCGGGGTGTTATCATGTTATGCGCCACACTATGGGGCTTCTAAGTCTTTACCCACAAACTTTAAACCACTCAAAGGAAAAAGTCGCCTTCACCTGATGAATGTTATCATATATATTGCAAGGACAGAGAACTTGCTCGAAACACAAAAGCAACGTTCCCATTGGGGATCCGGAGGAAACCTTTGAAGTGGAAACAAAAAACGTCTGGAATAATGTTCTCTTTAAACACAAGATCCTCGCCTCACCTTGAACCATCACAACATTATTGATCATTTCCCCTCTTATATATCTTAGCTCTCTCTAACTTGTACTTTTTTTGAGGCCGGCCACGGTGGGGTGATGGCGCGTGGCGCGGGACATTAACACGGTGCTGAGACAACAACAAAAGTGACCTAGAAAGTCTGGACTTGATCACGTTTTCTCACGGTTTGTTGATGACCGAGAGCCTCATTTGTAAATTTTGATGACAATTTCCTAAAGTTTGAAAGGGGGTTAGTCTTGAGGGAGATTGTTTCCGATGGACGCAAAACGTTGGGTCATGTTTGAGGTGGAACTTTTCTATATTCTTGGACTTGGCATCGAAGCGAGTGGTTGATGGAGGCTTCTTGTTGGTCGACAGGGGGTGGTTGGACCATGGTTGAACGGGAAGAACTTTCTGTGCTCTTCCCTCCCTGGATCTGACGTTCAAAATAAAGCCACAGACCCAAGGCTAACATTTAACTATACAAAAACCAGAGTCTTTGAAAGAGATTCGATTCTTTTTCTAGCGACTGCGATGAGCTGTTAGGAATAACAAGCTTAGCAGCCATGATAGTTTTTGAGTTATTACGGTATTGCTACAAAAAGGTCATGCCTTTTTTGTAAATCGCTTGGACATTGTTGCACTCTCGATGTCACAATGAACTCAGGAAAAAGGAAATAGTATATGCTAAACTATTCCAAATGATATATGTGCTGGATGATTTCCACTTAATAATTTTGTTATGTTAACCTTGGATTGGAGCAATCCGGGGAACTGTTGTGGAAATAAGATTTCAACCCCAAAAGTTACCATGCACCTTTGCGACCATGGTCGCATGACTGTTGGTCGGTGGTGCACGTTTTTCTTAAAGGCAGTGGACACTATTGGTAATTACTCAAAATAATTGTTAGCATAAAACCTTTCTTGGTGACAAGTAATGGGGAGAGGTTGATGGTATAAAACACTGTGAGAAACAGCTCCCTCTGAAGTGCCATAGTTTTGGAGAAAGAAGTAATTTTCCACGAATTTGATTTCGAGACCTCAAGTTTAGAACTTGAGGTCTCGAAATCAACCATCTAAACGCACACAACTCGTGTGACAAGGGTGTTTTCTTCTTTCATTATTATCTCGCAAGTTCAATGACCGATTGAGCTCAAATTTTCACAGGTTTGTTATTTTATGCACTTGTTGAAGGCTAGTTTTTGACAATTACCAATAGTGTCCACTGCCTTTAAAACGGATTAGTCCCTACACCAGTCATTTTAAATCATAATTGTTTAGAATGTATATATACACGGAGGTGTAAGATCGGAGACCCATTCATCTGCGGCCAACATACACCATAAAACAACATAAAGGTCGTGTTATCACTGACCGGATATTGCGGTGGGATTGAACCGGTAACTTGACTCGTTTTGATCACAATCTACAATCCTGTTGCCACGCTTCCGAGAAAGTCAAAACCAGATAAACTACAAAGCATCATGTTTTTTGAAGGGCGAACATGGGCGAGATACAATACAAAAATGTTAATACAATAAAATTGAGGTTTGTGACGATAAAACACCATAGGCCGAAAACATGAGAATAATCTGTTTGAGTTGTGGTGGTTCTGAAAGAACCAGTGGTAGCAGCCCAACGCGTCGATCAGTGGGCCTACTCTGCTCTGATCGTCTTTAGGAGAAACTCGTCGATCCAGGCTTTCAGTTTTATGAAGACACCAGGGCCCAATTTCATGAAGCTTAAGCACAAAAACTTGCTTAGCACAGAAAACCCTTGCTTATATTAAAAATAAAAATAAAAAGTTTACCAGCCAAAATACCGTAAATAACCATTGCTGTTACTGGTACCCAGTTCATTTCTTGCTTAGCAAAGAAATTTGCAAAGCAGAATTTTCTGCTTTACCTATAAACAGCTTCATGAAATTGGGCTCCGGTCACTATCTGCATATAAGAGATGCTCTCTGAAGAGAGCTAGTGGTTGAATATGTCGACGTTTTAACCTAGAGTTGTCTTCAAGGAGAGCTTATGATGATAAGTTTCACCCCGGAGCTCTCTGCTCTAACTCTAATTTAGTTTTATCATAAAAGTTAACATGGGCTTGGTTTACTCAACTTTCCACTGAATATGTATATTGTGCCCGGAAAACCACAAAGTGATCTGATGTAAACTTTACAAGCCATGACATTTTCACCCGGATCTACAGTTTATATATCCAAACCGGGATTTACTTTGTATATGCAGCGTATAGTGAATCGCCATGAGGAATTGTTTCCTTGTAAGAGTAGGCCTATATACATGATTTAGTTTGCGGATCTACCTACAATACAAATAAGGGTCCCACCTTAATAGGAGGAAATGTCCTGTGATCGGGCGGAATTTTTCCGCATTCCTATGACGGACATGAAGTATAGTGGCGTCACTTTTTGCTTAATTTAATTTATGCAAGGCAACCTCCTTTGTTGTTAAATGTAAAAAAAAAAAAAAAAAAAACAACAATGGGGGTAACACAACAATAATATAATATAAAGCTCATAAACTAGAAACAAATCTCGTTTTTTGGCAATTCTGCCCTGTTTTATTTTGATCACATTTTTTGAAAGTTGCATTTTGAAAGCAATTTTGTTTATGTCGATTGCTGTACGTCGAGATGAAGCAGAATCCGCAATTTATGCTAATAAGTTTCCACAATTTCTAATTACAAGTTCTCCCGCGGAGGTAGATTTGACAATGTTTTTGAAAATAATTTATTTCTATTTATTACTTTTTTTTTTTTGGGGGGGGGGCAAAGGATCGAAGGATCTACATTAATTTTGTGTGATATATTTAAACCAATGATACGCTGAAAGAACTCATAAAGATATTATTAAGGATTTGGTGTAGGCACACCAACTCTTGCTGAAAAAATGTAGGCCTAAATAGAAACGAATTTAACTTCGAAATCGGAACAAGGTATAAGACAAACTTTCGTGTTTTTAAAGTTTAAAGTAAACTTTAAACAAACGAAAGTATGTCTTACCTTGTTCAAATGTTATCAGTGGCAAAATGAAAAAAGAAAGTGATTCAAACTCAAACGTCAGGCATTATACTGTTATGATGTGAACCGTAGAGCAAGTCAATTCACAGAAAGGAGTCAGTCAACAGGCAAATTCCACAGGTGCAATTGAGCGTGCCGGCGTTGTCTTTTGTTCCTCTCTGATGCACTCCAGCCGGTTTTTAAGGTGATATTTTTTCAGGTCGCACGAATCACCCTCCAATTTGATGAACCGGCATCAAGGTTCTTTATAAAGTTTGTTTGTAAACATTCAAAATGTAAATATTTACTCATGTGGTTTGCCGGCATGTGAATGAATCATTGCCATATAGTGATGTGACTGTTATTGCTATACCCGTGTGAACTTACAAAAAGTATGTTTCCAACTATAGAAAAAGTTTCCCGCCCTTTATTGTATGTTTTCGCAAGAGGAGGGAGCCCTTTGAAATGGTTTTTGACTTTAATACTTTTAATACTTTTAACTGTGGTGCCGGAGTGTTTAAAATTGACACAATTGGTGTTGTCACCACACTGATGGTATGGATACCAAAAAGGATAAAAATGTCACCATCATCATTTTCATCATTCTCTGAACCCATCATGGGGGGTGTCCCCCCAAACCAATGTGTTCTGAAGGCGGATTGCCACATCTGCCATACACGAGACTCGTAGTCCGCTTCCAGGGGGTTGATCAAAATTTATAACTACAAAAATAGGGTGATGAAATAACATTACACTGATTTGTGCACCAACACCAATTACAGCGCTACACTAATTATTGGTGACGGTTATTTTAATACACTTGAGTGTTACTTTTGTTTTTCTCTGTTGGGTAACCTATCGTGGCAATACTCATGGTGTCGATTTGACATCCAAAGTTTTGCAATGTAATTGTTTAAAATGACACTGGAGAGAGCTCGGATGTATTTATTGTGTAATCAAACTTTATGCCAAACAGGAACTTATATGAAGAAACCATGCTGTTCCTCCGATATCTCGGTGTGTCCATGGTCCATCCTAACTCATTGTGGTGTTTTTCATATATTACTTTCGCTGCACAATGCATCTTACTTACAAACTTCCCCTAAAACAGTAAAGATGTAGTAAAACAGGCCCGAAAACGTCCGGGTTATCAGATGATATTCTTGAGCAATTTGAAGCTGGCTCATTTCAAAACTGCAAACCCCAGATTTGGAAATATGAAACTTTAACTGAAACTTTCATTTCACAACTAGTTTGCTTTTGTAATTCGGTTATATAATGTCGCTCGTTATTAGTTCTATCAAAATGATGTGTCAGCTATCAGTGTTATCACTATCATAACTTTCTTTCAGTTCCCATTACGGGTAGTCACGAGTGACCATTCTGGTAAATGAAGATTCATAGCTGTATCCTTTAGTGTGAAGTTGAACAAAAACTTCCGGAGGGGTGCGCGCCATAACTTTGAAACGGGTTGAAGCTTGAAAAGCGCTGTGTAAACTAAATGTGAGTATTCTTCGACAACTTAGGTGAAGGAAGAGTAATGTTGATGCCAACCGAGCCTGAATATTTTAGGGCAGCGCAACTTCTTTTGCTAAGATACCCACCCAGCATAATTCCCATTTCGAGTCAAACATTGGTTCTACAAATTGGCGGACCGTGTCAGTTCACGAAGTAAGAGGAAAATCACACAAATGGGAATAAAGGCATATTGGTGCGTCATTGGAATATCTTTCCACCCAAATTCGTTTTATATAACGAACGCTTTCAAACGCTTTTTTTATAATATTCTATAGCAACTCGCCTAATCTAAGGCATTGTGTCCCTTTCGAAACACCATGCAATTTTGACGATTCTTTGCTAATTTCTGATTCTATTCTATAGTAAATCAATTTGTGTATTGAGATTTAAAATTCGAGGAGTTAAGTCAGTGGTAGTGTCATTACACTTAATGTTAAGGTTTCTTTGAGACTTTTTTTATACAGGCAATCAGCTCAGATGAGTGAACATACAAACCAAGTTTTATGCTCGTGTTTGTCACATTGGCATGTCAGTAATGTTAGCCTCAAAAATATTAACCATGATAAAGCTTGATGAAAAAATAATAACAAAGCTTTCAAAAGTTCAACAAGATCGTTTTGTTTTGGAAATCCAATTCCCACTCTTTAAAGAAAACAAGGAAATGATGTATTCCGAATATACAGTTTCTCATTTTCTTTATCAATGGGACTTCCCCTACTTTGGCCGAAAGCCTCGTCCCATTTCACGCCTGAGGACTCTCTTTGTTTATTATTATGACATCTTGCCGCTTATCTACTGGCACAGGTCCAGTCTTTGTGAATTATTACTGCAATTTGTTGAGTTTGTGAATGATTGCATGTGGAATGCGTCCAAAAACCACACACTTTCATAGGGTATATATCACATGAGGGAAAGTCCCGTTTCTTGTCGGAGATCTTGTTCCTGTTGGGAATTTGTAGTGGCACGGATGTTCTTAAAGGCATTGATGGACACCTTTGATAATTGTCAAAGACCAGTCTTCTCACTTGGTGTATCTCAAAATATGCATGAAATAACAAACCTGTGAAAATTTGAACTCAACTGGTCGTCGAAGTTGCGAGTGAATAATGGAAGAAAAGTAACTCGTCGCACAAGTTGTGTGCGTTCAGATGCCTTGAATTCGAGACCCCAGCTAAAGGTCTCGAATTCAATTCAGAATATTTTAGTGAGAAATTACTTCTTTAGAGGGAGCCGTTTCTCACAATGTTTTAAACTATCAACAGCTCTCCATTGCTTGAAGACACTGGACATCTCAACATATCCATAAAATAACAAACCTGTGAAAGTTTGAGTTCAATTGGTCATCTCATAAGTTGCGAGGTAATAATGCAAAAAGAACACCCTTGTCACATGAAGTTATTTGCTTTTATATGGTTGATTTCGAGACCTCAAATTCTAAATATGAGGTCTCGAAATCAAATTCCATGGAATAATTCTTTCTCGAATACTATGTCACTTTAGACAATCAATGTTTTATACAATCAATCTCTCCTCATTACTCGTCACCAAGTTAGGTTTAATGCTTATTTGAGTAATTACAAATAGTGTCCACTGCCTTTAAGTTTTTATGCTAACAATTATTTTGAGTAATTATGAATAGTATCCATGCCTTTAATAAGTATCCTTATTTATTTTGGGCAAGGTCTGTACTTCAGGTTTCTCCTCTTTATGGGGGTTGGGTTTGGATGATGGGGAGCTGTGGGAAGTGGGGAGTCTGGAAGCCACGGTGGCGAAACGTCACGGGAAACAGTGTTAAGTGTAACGTATATAAAATTAACGTCACAGCAAATTGAACAAAGTTTTAATGGACAATCCTTCTGAATCTAATCAAGAAGTTGTGGGAAGCATGCAATTTCAACATTTCCTGAAGACATGAGCAGACTGTTCAAACGTGAGACCGCACAACAACGGTTCTGTTATAGAGCCAACACTACCCGAATAGAGATTTACATGATGATTTGTACTTTACTGTAACAATTCTTCAGTGTCCAAAAATGCTGTATTGATTGAAAGCATGTGTGAGCTTCAGAATTGCCGAACCTTATAATGTTTACGTGCTTACAAAAGATAAATTAAAGTGTAAAATTTAAAAAATAAAGTTTGCCCGTTATTATCTTTGTTTCACAACGTTTATCTTGATTAATAATAAAATCAAATCATTTCGGTATTCATGCTAAGTCATTTAAGAAAATGATTCGCAATGACCCAATAACATTTCTACTGGCAATTCTCCGCCGCACCGAGCAATTTATTGACGTCATTATAACAACATAATATTCAGACATTCGCATGTCACATATCGCGCACGGCGTACCTACTGTGCTGATAGGATCTTGCGCCTCGGGCGTTCGCTAAGAAATTAGTTCAGACGAAAGAGGCCCGCCTTGAAATTGCATGTCCACAGTACATTACAGTGTGTAAAGACCTGTGATAATGTGAGCAAATAAACTCAATTAAACTTGGAATTATAATAATATGGCTTCGAAATGTTTTGGATCGTCCATCGCGATACCACCGTTTGAAATGAGGGTATCTGTGGGGGCGGGGTGCTAGAATTTGATTGGGCTTTTGCCTGCTCTGATGAAACACAAAACCCAAACCAGGGTTCTTAAAGGCACTGTCCACGTTTGGTAATTGTCAAAGACCAGCGTTCGCACTTGGTGTATCCCATCATAAGCAACATAACAAGCCTGTGAACATTTGGGCTTAATTGATCATCAAAGTTGCAAGAAAACGATGACAGAAAAAACACCCTTGTCGGACGAATTTGTGTGTTTTCAGATAGGAATAAAAAGACTTCTAGCTAGAAGTCTTTTATTATTTTAATATAAACCTCTTTCTCAAAAACTACGTTACTTCAGAGAGAGTCGTTTCCCAAAAAGTTTTATACTATCAACAGCTCCCCAATGCTCGTTACCAAGTCAGTGTTTGTGTACCTTCCCTTTAAGTTCTGCTGTGTTTCGAACAAAATCCCAACTACCCTGAACGTCCGACTTAAAATGCTCATCGTGTCTTGGTGCGAAAAACGCGCGTGACGTATCCAGCAGCAGAGCGTTATGCATGACAGTGGGTCTATTTTTTGTTGTACATTTTGAGTCTTTTTATTATGGGTGATGTTTGGAGCAATAGTTTGTATAATGAAGAAAACTAGACGTAACTATTACTAATACAACTTTTGTGTAACAACCATTTCTCTTTGTGAATGACTGTTTGCTCAGAGCTTTACAAAGTTTCAGGAGAATGGCAGAGACCGCGATGAGCAGACAACACTGTTCCAAAAGTCCGGTCAAAAATGGGCTCTTTCCAAGGTCAAAACACTTTCCTTAATTATGTTAAAATTATTTACCAGCAAAAATTGCTAAAGTTGCTTTGTAGACTTGTATAACAGTGCATTGTACTGAAGTTCTTTTTAAAATGGGAAATTTGGTTGGCAAATTCAATTGATTAAACTCATGTCTTGTCGTGTCTTTACTGCACAAACCGCCGCCACTGGGCTATAAACGTGCAGACTCATTGATAATTCGTATTTGGAATTTGATGCGTTTACGAACTGTTAATTTGATTAGGCCCTACTTACATAAATAAGTGACATGTTCAGACAAGAAAAAAACAGAGCGAGGTGATAAAGAAAATATTCTGAGATATTGCCCACCCGCATGGCCCGCATCCCGCTGGACTTAACTGTTTGACGTCACGCAATGGCACGTGCCCACGAATGACGTCAGGTGGGTTCACGAGACTGCGTGACGTCATCGTGTATCGGAATCGGAATGGTTCGGTAAGTCTTCGGAGTTTCAAATCGTGAGATGCTTACCACCCGGCCGGAGATGACGTCAGCACAACCCACGAGATACCGATGGCGATGCGACTGAATTTTAGATTAAATTGCGAGCAAGAACTGGTCTCCTGTGGAAATCCACCCATTAAACAAACACTTGTGAATAAGGACAAGTTAATTTGTTTTCATCTAAACAATAACCACACACCATTACAGTGACGTCAACGGTAGCTACAGCCCATAGTGTGCCCTTTTTAGGATTCAAATCTCGCGTAATAATAATGTTGCGCATCTATTGCGGGCGCGCGTTTCCTATAATGTGCATCATCAGTGCTGTAAAATGCACACGGTGAATTTGATTCACGGAATTCGTGCACAAAAGTTTGATTATTAGGCGACACCATTGTGAATTGGGTAGATTTGAATCGAAAACGAAGGTAAAAGTGCAGCCGCGATTGATTTTACACGATGAAGAAAAACTAATAAGTTGTTGGTCAATAACTTGATGAGCATTTTAGTCATTAACCTGATTGTGCTTCTTTCGACAAGCCGAACCGACTACAGGCTATAAACACACCGCGGTGGGGCACAATATCTCTGAAAACAATGTAAATTTCGTTATTTTCGCAGACTACTTTTCTTAATAATTTGCCCACAGATTGACGACTGTGCATCCTCTTCATTATTATTGGAACTACAGTTAATAAAATGAGTGTACTCTTTCATTGACAAGGACATTATTTTCCTGTGTGTGTTTTCCTGCATCGTGTCGAAGCAATGACTCGACGCTGCAAGGCCAATAGTAGAACCACATAATCACTTTAAAAGAAACGAACGGAAAAGATGTCAAGTCATTCATCCACGCATTGGCGAAACCAGGGTCGAGTACATTTTCAAGAGTTCCAAAATAAACAATTGGTTTAATATCTTTCTAAGCGTTTGATCAACCTTGGTTTTGAGTCAAGTTTCGTTTAGCAATACATGTTACCATGGAGTGTGTAGCGGTAGTATGAGCCCTCTTATACAATTTGTTTAAAGGCAGTGGACACTATTGGTAATTACTCAAAATAATTATTAGCATAAAACCTTTCTTGGTGACGAGGAATGGGGAGAGGTTGGTAGTATAAAACATTGTGAGAAAAGGCTCCCTCTTAAGTGGCATAGTTTTCGAGAAAAAAGTAATTTTCCACGAATTTGATTTCGATACCTCAGATTTAGAACTTGAGGTCTCGAAATCAACCATCAAACGCACACAACTTCGTGTGACAAGGTTTTTTTCTTCTTTCATTATTTTTTTCACAACTTCGATGACCGATTGAGCTCAAATTTTCACAGGTTAGTTATTTTATGTATATGTTGAGATACACCAACTGTGAAGGCTAGTCTTTGACAATTACCAATAGTGTCCACTGCCTTTAAAGAAAAAATCGCTTAATACACAGAGAGTTCGTATAATTTAAATTATCCGGAATCGTCTTATTCATTTAGTATTCTTCTAAAAACATATTTACTACGGATACATAAATTAGCTCAGAGGCTGTTTCGCGTCATGGTTTATGACTAGAACCTTGCATCTGATCTGCAAAACTCAGGCATTGACAGGGGTGAGAGTTATTGCTGGAAAATGGTATGAAACCAGTATTCATTGGAGAAATGTTGACACGTTACAGTTTTAAAAGTGAAAACATGTTTTGGCATAAATTTATGTTAGTTTAACACACATGGTGTAAATAATTATTCTTTGTTGATATAGGCATGTGACAACACGCATTTCTGCAGTTTTTGCAGTGTGAGGTTTTCAATATACAGAGTATAGGAACAGAGTAATGTAAAAGAGACTAACGGTTATTTGTTTTTTTATGTGGTAAAAGTCACCGCTGATTTTCTTCACAGTGACTTGAAAGAAAGAATTCAGATACAAGTCAAGATTTTATCCCTGCTAAATATTTGATTTTTTTACCGCTTACAAAGTATGTCTAAAATTAATATCCATCAGCGAACTATAACACTGGGTTATTTTATTGTTTGTTTACTTTAAGAACAAGCCATAAGCAGTAAACATAATCCGTGAACTGCCCGTACGTTGTGCATGATATATCTTTTTTTTTATCAAAGCTGCTGGCACCAACCTATTTATAAGGTTTCCAAAAAATCCAAAGCAACCCACATTGACGAAAACCACAACCGGAAACATTTTATATTATTCCCTTGCTTTTTTAATCTTGAAATGTCACCACGGAAGTTTAACAATTTAATAAGCTGAAGTTTGCTGGTACCACAACATCGACTCCCACGACCTTTAAAGTTCGACTATTATTTAAACAACAAACTAACAAACAAACAAACAAATACACAACATCTGAAATGATGGAAATTTTTTCTAGATGTTAGTTTTGTCTCAGGAAAGTTTTATTGTTATAGACACTTATACCCAGTTCTTTCCCGGGTTTTTGTGAACAAAAATCCACAGGCATAATGCGGTGGAGGGTTCGAACCCACGACCTCTTGTACTATTGCTATTTCTAGAGCATGCAGAGGTCTTACCACTAGACCATCACGTCTGCAATAGTTTATCATCTACGCAATGGTATTTATCAGTTTAAAGTTGGTGTAAAACTAAGATACTACAATCAAACATTAAAAACCTCTAAAAGGTAGAGAATAGTGACAGATAGTGACTCATTTAAAATAAGAAACGAAGAGCAATCAGACAGAAAGGAAACAGAAACAGAGAACATTTGAAGAGAAAAAAAAACACCTATCGGCGTGTTGGACAGAACTAGCAAGATCATCCATGTCATGAATTATTCTTCTTCGGTGAGGCAGAGGTAATAATACACTACTCTACTCTCCGTTAGTTCTCCCCCATCGATTATGCAGCGAACCCATTCACGCACAAACGGAAGAGGCAGGCGAGAGAGCGGTTCGGATGCGAAGTTAACGCCGTCAAAGTGCTCATTAACATACACGCACGTCAATGGGCTTACTCGCTGTCTATTTTAAGAACCGTTTTACTACAACGGCTTTATGCATATCATTAGAATGTTCTATTGTTAGCTTGGGGCTGGTGAACCATGAACCACCTTAAAATAATTTGTGAATGATGTTGGAGCTTATTTATAGCAGAATTTATTCTGCATTTTGTGGCATTGATGAACAGTGCTTGTACTAAGGATTTTATAATAATCATAAAATAGCCAGCCTATATACGCCATACTTATAATAATTAAAATTTGTATTTTTATTTTGGGCTGGTTATTAACCATAACCCATCTTAAAATAATTTTTGTACGGTATTTTAAAGTTTATTTTTAGGACCGTCGCTCTGTATATTACTCTGTACTGTATACGCCGTGTCGATTAAAATGGAAATATTATTAAGGAAACATAGTTGATGAAAATGAGCGAGTAAGCGTGAACGAGCTGTTTCCCGCGCCGAGCCACGGCCTCGATCGCCCCGTCTGTGAACATGCCCGCCCACGCAACCTTTTCAACATGGCGTTATATTTATTATCGTACATGCCACGCTTTGAAAAATACATATCCATTAATGGAAACAACAAAACGAAAAACATGCGGCATTTAACTGAAATAAAAGCACCCTCAAATGTGATAGGATATCGATTGGAACCATCGGCCAGTCTAAATGAACTCGTGTGCTCCTTTTTCTCTCTCTGTCGGCACTTCACCGGTTACATAATGGGCAATTAACAACGTGCATTAATTAAAGTCAAGATAATCTCCGAATTAAGGTCTTATTTTAGTGACGCACATCGCATGCCCCGTGTGCCATAAAAAAGTAAGTTATTCAATGAAATAAAATAGTGGATCTGCGATATAAACAACAGACTGCACTCTATTGTAATTTTAGATATATTAATTACGCATTCATAATTAATTCATCTTTGTATTTGTTTCTTGTAACGGTATATGTAGAACTAGCAATGGCCTATCGGTTCACTGACTAGCTTATTGCGAACATCGGCGCATATTTTTTGCATAATTTTAATGTGAGAAAAGACAACACATCATGCGTTGTAACATTGTATACGATGAGGTAAATTTGTAAAGTTGATATTTTTCTCTCCAATTCCCCGCACGACAACGAAAACCATTTCGATTCATCTGAAAATGAATTCCTGATGTTGCCATAGTGACGGTATAGTGACGTCACTATTTGCTATACACAATTAAGGTTGAGACCCATCTCAACATCAATCTTGAGCTCTTTGTGATGAAAACAACATCTTTACTTGTTATCTGAAGCCACTGAACCTTCTTTAACCCGCCCAGACGTTTTTCTCGCACGCAATCTTGGAATGCGTCCAAAACAAGCAGCAAATCATTTGTGTTGTTTTGTTGGATCGCCCAAACTGCTTGACGTCATCCAGAGATGTCCCAACTGCCATCGTAACTATTTCATGTTTTCCCCCAGTTTATTTCTTGAGAACGTTTTTAAAAGTTTAGTTTATTCTGTTGAGAACTTTGTTAAAATGAACATAAATTATTATCGCAAAATTTCACATGCAGTTTGATATCATAACCATGCAAGAGTTGTCTTTTCACAACATATATTTACTATATGACATTTTACGCCTGATACTGTGTATCATTCCATTACCGGTGCGTTCCAGCCACCTCAATCACAAGGAAGACGAAATTACCACAGACAGTTAAAAAAAAAACATATAATGAATGCCAGGCATTTTAACTGAGTTTTGTTGTCAACACTATTGCCTGCGCCATCAAATGACAATGTCAATTATTTAGTGGTGTATTTGTATTTTAGATTTTTTTTTTAATGGACGTAAATTTGGCAGCCGTCCAAACGGATACGTGAAATGCTTTTAAACCCGAACATGCATTCTTTATTGGATTCTGGAGGTACAGATTGAATCAAACGCCACTCACTGGAGAAATTTACTATAGATTAGTGAGTAGACCCCATGGAAAACTGTTTACAATAATCAAGGGTTGAGTCACTTCACCGGTGAATCAGTGATATCGAATCAAGCTGACCTTGCCACTGCATTACGACGATACCACGGAGGTATCTTCACAAGATAGCAATGGTCTGACATTGCGTTCCTAACGGATTAGTTTTGTATACGCGTATAGTATCACCATAGTGTCCTATAAATTCTGATACAAGCAACACCTGCATTTTGAGGGTCAATCAATGTAGCAACTATTCAAAAATATTTACGAGAAAGTAAATACAATTCCAATCATTAGTTTCTGTTGACATACAAATAACAATAAACCGGTACAATTTAGTTGGAATCCTCTCGCAGTAAACCTTGCGAACTGTACTGAGACAGTTCCAAGGGGAAAGGCTTCCTTGCACACACAGTATTCGATTATTATTCTAGAATTAAGAGAAATTCAAACCCGCCAACGGCTTACGCCTGAACATCGAAGGTTCCCCCTTTCTGAATTTCAATAAGGGACACGTTTAGTCCCCTTTTAAATCATAGTAAGTGTACATTTTAGAGCCTTCCACTTTCAACAGTCTTGATTGCCCCCCCCCCCCCCCCCGCACCCCGCCATGTTGTTTCTGCACGTCAGTTTCCGAAACGAGATCTGCAGTCTTCGAGGTACTATTTCGTTGCAAATTTAGGCCCTAGTGAGTTTTTCTTCAATATTCCTGCCCATTTATGGTCTGCAACAGACCGAAACTGCAGCCCGTTCTGCCGTTACGGTAGCATTTTTGGTTGTGGTAGAAACATCGTCACAAATATACCATATTCCTTGGGGAAACGAGAACCAATGGTCACATTTCCCTTGCGGTTGGCGTTTTTTCATGATTTCATGGAATAAGGTTAAAATTGGAACGCTGCGGTTTACCAAGAATAATAGTCTGCTTTTCGTCGACAACGTTTTGTATGAAAAGCGGAATTATAGGAACAAACCCTTAGGCATAATATTTAGTTACAACTTGAAATCCAGACATGTGGTCCTTAGAAAGAAAGTGGGAAAATGTTAAGGAGTATAGGGCTGAATTAGATTACCCATATATAGGCCTATCGTATTATAGGAATAACAAAATGTTTTTTTTAAGGCAAACTTTCATCAGAAATTGTTACAAAGTGCAGAAATAATCCTGCCTCAAAAAATAACGTATACTGGTTCAATAATTATAAAGTGAAACATAGAGGGTCCATTGATCTAGATTTTGAAAAAAGACCCAAAGTACAAAATATTTATTTCAAAACATTTAAATAAAATATTTAAAAGATCAAAGGGTCCGTTTTCCCTTCCCCAACACAAACAAATAACATCTCCAACCGGACTATTTATAGACCTCGAATGCATGACCCCATTCGATTCTGCCCAGCGCCCCAGTTTTGGCGGGAAAGCAGGCCAGGCTACTTCTGCACGCGGTGTCAGTCCATCTTCATCTCGTCTGCTCATCTCAAGTTAAAGCTGGGTACGTGGGTGGAATAATATTCATACTCAATCCATGGCGATAATAGTAAAAACAAAATCCATTCCAGTGGGAGTGTTTTGTGCTGTTATATTCCTCTTGGCCACCCACACACACTAGGTATATCTGTATGAGTAGCCCTGTACACGTTTCGTTCTCTCCAAAAGGCATTGTGGGTTGTCAGTAAATTGTTAAGATTCTTCCATATGTTACGTGGAAGGGGAGCCTTTATCAAAGCATGTCTATTTGATGTTAGACATAGGCAGCCATCTTTGTTTTTTTCTCGTTCATTAAAAACCAAACCGAGAATAGAATAGAATAGAATAGTTTTTGTATTGTGCTATTTGAAGATTGACCAATCAGTCACGAAGGAAACGCGACAAAAGACGGTGTAAAAATGGTAACGGTCTCTGTAAATTACACCAATTACTTTATAATTTTCATGATTCACTTGACTGGAAAAATGGCATAGGGGAATAAAATAATAAAAAACCACCAGGAAAAATTATGCTAAAGCAAAACTCAATATTATCGAACGATCCTAACAAGGCCGCATTTCATAATTCCATTATATAATCCGATTCATTTTTCGTTCTTGAAAATTACAATAACATATTCCTATAACTCCTTGACGTGAGTCTAGACAAATCTAGACGGTTGATAAACTCATTAGCATCTTTTCTCGCCACATGGGTATTTTCATTTTGAGGGTGAGGGATCGTGGATGCCTTCATTAAAATGTAGTCATTATCAACATCAAAATAAATAGTTATCGAAGTATACTGTGTCTTAGGTGATTGCAGAATACATATACGTGTGTTTCGGCCTTCTAACCGCATGTATGGACCCAACAATCTGCCACGAAGCCAATTTATGAAAAAAAAATCACTTGATATTTATTTATTTATTTTAAATCTTTAGACATAATACGAGTTGGACATGGGGCTGCCAAGGTTGTACACAAGTAGAAAATCATCTTAAGATGTGTATAACCAGACCCCTGCTAACGATAGAAAATCATATATATATATACAAAATTCTGGTAACTGCATGTATAATAATGGAGTATTTTAATTACGTTTTCACAAAAATTTGCTGAAAATTGTAAGCTTAATATACATATAGGTTGGCTTTAACAAACATGCTCTATTAAAAGATTTTGCCCTTGTTCAATACATATTAAGAGATTTTTTTAAATGGTTCAAATTGTATTAACACTAAGCTCCTAATTTATATGAATTCAACTTCAACAGACATAATATTTTTTTAATAACCAGTCGCATGCAGTGTCAAAATGAAATGCCATATCGAGCGACTTGTAAAAAATGCAGACCGCGCGATATCTTGACGTCACGGTTTATTTACCCATGTGACCGAATCGCTTGACGTGGCACGACGATAAAGCGCACTTTGCCTCATGAATATTCATTTTAATCAGGCGGGTTGATGACTGAGAATCTGAATTGCCAGCGGCGATGTTAATTAATAACTCGGGGGAACCACTTATATTTTGTATGTGTTTACTTTAAGGTCGTGCGTAGGCTATGTGTGATACTCGGATCCGAAGCTTACGAAATTTCGTGCAAATAGAAATTATGGACAAAATTTATGATTCAAAATTACTCCACAGTATATAGGCCTATACACTCGGGAAAATGTTTCGTATTGAAAACAGTGAAAGTAATGTGTATTATATACAAAAGTAACCGTAAATGAAAATGATTTTGTGCACCGTTTGGTCATTTTTTTATATAGAACTTGTTAAGCTTTTACAACTGCTTAAAAGTAGCTACAGCAAGTTAATAAACCAAACGATGCACTAAACAATTTTCATTTTACGGTTACTTTTGTTTTGTTTTGGATAACACACTATACTTTCTACTGTATTTAGTACATTGATTGCATGAGAAAAAACTAAATCAAATGATGCTGTCCGGGGATGTAGAATTCATTACAGACAAGACCCACTCTCTTCAGCTATTTTGGATGATAATTCATATTTCACTTTAACATCTCTTACATATTTCACTTGTTCCCTTTTCTCCCGCTTAAAAGGTAACAAGTTGACAGCCCCTTAATATTTGAATGAGGTTGGGTGGGGTCGGGTGAGGGGAGGGGGTCGGTCGAGATGGGCCATAAAAAGTTTACATTACACACACCCCAGTTCTGTACAGTAATAGGTCTCAACAGACACAAACCTTGTGATTGTAGGTCACTATAGCGGTTGAAATATTGCGTTATGCAACGACTCAAATGTGGTTCGATTTGAACCACGCTGTCACAAGCGCACGTGGGCCCATCACCCTACCAGCAATACTTTCAATTGCTTTCAAGCTATGATTGGCCTGCGGCGTGTTGATTAATGGTCAACTTTTAATCACCAATGTCATGAGCACGAGATAAAACATGTCATCTTCACGTGGTCATATGATCATAAACAATTATGACAATAAATATGCATGACATTTGTTTAGAACCTATGCCAAATTCGGACCTGGGCCGCGTTCGGATCTGGGCCTCACTTTCAAACTTTGAACAACGTAGAAGAGATGATCATGTGAGCAAGCCGAAACTCGACCCGTCCATGGCAAAACAACCCCACTCGAAAATTATGTTTCTTATAAGATGGCGTTTTCCCATTACAACAATTCATAGGCCTTTTATAAATACTGGCCTCTTTTTACACAATATTGTATTTTAGCCAGCCCTGAAACAATAAAGTAATAAGATAAGAATATTCGATTCCTGAAAGTGCCGGGTTGGCATAAGGACCCGTTTGTGGGTCAAAATTATCCCGAATCTAAGTCAAATATAACTTACTGACTCAGGCGAGTCAGATGACCCCCAAATCGGGCCATGCTGATTCCGAATCGACTATTCCTGTTTTGTATTGTCTAGTTTGTGATGTTTAACTTTTGTAAATCACATCTTTTGAAACTGGTTGTTAAACTTTTTAACTCTTTGCCAGCTTTCTGTATCTAGATTCCTTAAGTTATTTTACTGTGTATACCTTTGCTTTGTATAAATTTCTGGTCCAGACTTTTATTGTTGTTCTTTTACAGTGCCTCAAGGAGGATTCTTTCTGCTATTGTTTTTGCACTTTATAATTTCTCTTTATTATTTCTGGACCCTTCTTTAACACCTTTTCAGTCACCCTTTAATCATGTGTTTCTGCTTGCTTTTACCTGAATAATATTTGAAAACACCAAATCGGCATGAGTTCGTTGTGTGTCATCAACAGCTGATGGGAACCCAGGCTATAACACGCTAGATGGGCTGATTGGAAATCCTGTGTCATGACTAGGCCATTCTGGCGTGATTATATGGTTCGATATCGAGTCGATGGATGTAGTCATCACGCCAGACTCTCCTTTTACTGCCCTTTATTTATACTGCGGTCCACGAGACTCCAATAAAGCTATGATAAAAAAGCTCTAAAAACAACAACGGTTTGAGAGTAAAACAAACGAACATTCTATCAAAAGCATAAAACTTTTTTTACTTCTTCTGAGCACGAATGTATACTGAGAATGATGGATAGTTGACGGAAACTATAACTGACCCAAGAGGGCATAGTATTCCCACGGTTACAGTCTCATGGCAGTAAGGAAAACGACCTACTTCTAGAAGGTTTGAGAGTAGCGTACGTGAAATTTCATAATAGTTTCAACCTTCTGTAATGTTTTCCTGAGAGTATAATGCATTTATTGGGATATCAACGAATGCAATGAAAATCATCAAAATTGCGCCTCTGTTTATTTTTGTCATACCCTTTATCGGGTCATGGGAACCTATTTGGCTTTTAGTCATGCGAGGCTTTTAGAAATGTTACTGCATTTGTGGTATCTCCATTTTCCAATCATTCTTGTCATCACACTATCCAATAAAAGTTTTATTACAATGGCCAAAGAAATTATTCTCTTTAAAAACGCTGTATAATGACAGTAGAGTGGGATGATCATGGCATTTGCGAAACCACAATGTTTGCTTTGGTTGTAAGTTAGGCTCTGCCTGTTTGAAGCCTGAAGCCAAAACCTTGGTTTCGTTAAGGCCAAAATAGGTTCAGCCATGTTGCCATGTTTTGCCTTGTGCAGTCTGCGTTAACAATCATTGTTAATAATAAGCTTAAAAATAAAGGGGCCACAGACTTTCTCCCTTTCAAGTCTCGTTTTGGTTACATTAATGGAGAACAAAATGGCTGTGTCATACTCAAGCTGTGAGTGAGAAATTCCAATACTCTGCAACTTGGAAGGGGTGGGGGGGGGGGGGTGACCGTTCCTTCCCCCTATCCCCGTATATTTCCATGGCGTGGTTCCCCACGGTTTACCCATCCAGTTCCCCTTCCCCGCCGTCCCACTCTGTAACAGTCACCACACTGTAGGTTGACCAAACTTGATGACACTATAACTCATGTTTTTGTAAGAAGTCTTACACTTTTTGTTCCAACTCACATGATGACTCAGAATTTCCATTCACAGACGGATCCCCCTCCTTGAACCCCAACTTCCTTACAAAATACATGGACGAAACCGAGGTAGCATGGAAGATAGACTGACCTCCTTTACGAACCAGTCCTAGTAGTTGGGAGGCTGGGTACAAAACCAAAGTAACACTGACAATCCATGAAGTATATCAACGACTGTACTCGGTTAGCTCAAAGTTGGTCAAATTAGCTGACGCTTAAAAGTTTGCAAGCAAAGTTTTTAAGCAAAACAAATATTACTATAATATGAAACTTCAAAAGCCAGGGTTTTGGTATTTTGTCAAAGACCAGGTGCTTCACATGGTGTAACCTCACTTGGGGTGTAACCCAACTTATGCATAAAAAACAAGCCTGTGGAAATTTTGGCTCAATATTGGTCATCGAATTTGCAAGAAAATGATGTAGAACTTTACACATAAAATGTGTGATTTCAGTAGCTTGTGAGGACTGTACACCTTTTAAGATTCAAATTTTGTTTGTAAAAAAATTATTTCTTCCTCTAAAACTGTAAACATTAGTTCAAATAGGTCGTTTCAAGAAATGTTTTATAACATCAACAGCTCGCCAGTGCAGTATAAGCTTTTATAGTTGTCATACAACTTTTTTGACTAATTACCAAAGGACCGATACCTCCCTTTAAAGTTATTAAATAATAATTACAACAACGTGCAGTAACGTTTAAATACCGGTAAAAATAAATAGGGCTTACTTTAAAGAAATTAAAATATTTTATGATTTAATCCCTGTGATGTATTGAACGAACTAGGTCACTATGACGTCATTGGGTCATCAGTCTGACCTCCTTCATCAGCATGAAGAAGACATCCAGGGGCGGGGGGGGGGTCACACTGTGATGCTCCAGGGTTGTACATTTTATTTGAAAACCAGAAGGTCTGTTTGAGGAAATGTTAAGGTCATCAACAAAAGGCAGTTTTGGGAGTCTCAAAACATTATCAGGTTTGGGGGGGGGGGGTGTTGGGGGTCGTCAGTCGTCAGTCGTCAGGGGCAGAAGGTTAGCAATAGTGCAACTATCAGTGAGTGCATTACCTTTTGCCGATTGGAAAATCGGGAAAACCATTTGAGTCACATAAGGGGCAGTCTGAGTCTCTGTTACAACATGGCCAAGTTTGTGCGAGGAAGGGGTGGGGCGGGGTAGAATTTAAATAGTGTCGCAAAAATAACCACCAATAATCAAAGAATTCATGTGTATAATTTTTGCCGTTTTGAAAATTTAGGTCCCGCATTATGATTATCGACGGCCCAATGTTAGCTATATAGAATTTGGTGGTGGTGGCGAAGGAAACGTAAGTTTAAGAAGGGGTGTTAAGTTTTTAAATTCAGAATAGTTGAAGACGATCCGTATGTAGGCCTATTTGTAAATAAACATGTATTTCCCCGATGTGCCTTGCTGATCACAACCTGCGACCTTTGGGGCAAGGACAAAAATACGCAAGCTGTGGAAATTTGCGGGATCATGTTTAACAGCATTTTTGCAGAGTTAACACTTTTGATACATTTTGTGTTTGTTATGACTGCAGAAAAAAAAGAACTGGGTTTTCAAACTTGTCTGCCGACGTGGTTTATACATTACGATAGTGGTGGAACTCAGGTGCCAGTTTAAACAGCAAAACTTAGGCGCACTGTTCAAGAAAATTACAGTCCTCAACAAAAAGGGATCCACGTTATTAATACAAATAAACAGATCGCAATTATATTTACGGTTAACTTCCGTATAATGCACCTTCTTTTACGTTATCCGTGATTAAGTTTACGTATAGGAACCGTAAATGTTACGGTTATCCGTAAATTTTGCGGTTAATTTTAATTTAGCGCCCAAAACTATAGCCGTCAGATAAATCACCGAAATTAGAATCAGATTGTTTACAGTGGCGTCTTATACTTTTGAATAATGTCACATTTGCAGGTGATTTTAAACAATTGTATTTGCGATAAGGGTTACAACATCATGATCATGTCTTTTTTTTTTAAACAGAGCAGCAAAAATGCTGTTAAAAAAAGTTTTCGCTAGTTGTTTGTCTTCTTAAAGTAGGTCTGTTTGTTGACCTCATGTTCGCACATCTTCAAGCTGCGGCCAAGGGAACGCAGCAGAAAAACAACAGCGAGCCGCATAATTTATTGAGTTTAGTGACAGATGAGCAGACAACATATACGGACAAAAACAAAAGCGCGGGATAAAACAACATGTCAATCGAGCCATGGCAATTTGCGTGGGTGTGAATAATATTCCTCAATTAATATCTAATGCCTTTGTGAAATGGAATGGTCTTAATAAAATAGAGGGGGCGTAACGAACCAGATTATGTGTGTGTGGTAGGCCCTATATTGTAGGAGGAACAGTTTGAGGGTGGGGTGGGGGTGGGAGGGAGGGGCCATGGAGGGAAATGTACAGTATATGCAGTGTCCATGAATGCATCAGTTTTATGTTTCTTTTAACTTGAGCCAAGTAAGTCAAACTTACTTGAGTTTAGAATCAATACCATAATAATTTTTTGACGGTTTTCATAATTGAGATATGAAACACAAACACACTCAACACAGATTGTAAAAGTAGTATGTATTGCATTTCATTTTGGTATATTATAAAAATCACCGAACAACAAGTCCGAAGAAAAACAAACCTCAAAATAAAGGATTTCAATAAATTAGAATGTTTTAGAGATGTCACTTTAGGCCCAAAATTCTAAGTTCTAAACCTCCAAATAGTAAAAACTTAATTTTGGCTTCTCCATATGGAAAATTTAATGCCAAGTCTACAACTAAATATATATCGTGGGTGGATTTCATAAAATGTAGGTGAGAGAAACAGCTCTATGAGCGCGAAGCCCTCTGACTGATCATCACAAATCACCTCATGTGGGAGAAAAATGTTCGCTTGCCTTGGGGGAGGATTCGCTCTGTGAACACTAAGGTCTGTCGCTCTCGGACTATTTCTAGCTTTTATCACGGACTGTTGGTGCTTGGTTTAATTACAACGTGCCAGTCGCAACCTTTTCTGTACTTTTATGAAATGATACGTGGAATGCAACATGACATGGAGGCATGCGCGAAGTCTCTCACAGTCGAATGTTGTGGGAGGTTGAACTATGCAGCTCAAAATGTTATTCTCTAATTATGCACAGGTTGATTGTTTTAAGGCCCGGTCACACAGGCCCCGATAACGAGAACGAAAACGAGAACGATGAAAATGAGAACGATGAAAATGCACGCCTTCGATTGGTTGAATTGCTCCGCGCAGAATACGCCCACGCTTTCAACCAATCGAGAGCGTGCATTTTTATCGTTCTCGTTTTCGTTCTCGTTATCGGGGCCTGTGTGACCGGGCCTTCAGAGTCGAATTAACAATTTCTAAAAGTCTACACTAAAGCTCCAGGATAAGACTCGAATCGGATTTCGGATCCCAGGGTGCCTGACCCAATTCAAGGCTAGGCTGACTCTGGAAAGTGGTTAATTACAAAACAAAGAATTTGAACAAACATTCTGTGTCATTTCGACTCTAGTTTCTGGGTCATTTTGAGACTGAGGGTCCGGACCCACAGACCCGGATCGATTCTGAATTTCTGACCCCCAAATAGTCGAAGGAAAACTATTAAAACATTTGTTGGTTCGTTAGATTTGAGGCTGGTGGTGATCGGCTTGGTCGTTTCGCGCATGATTTGTTGGAAAATGGTCCGTACATCGGGTTTATGGTTATCCGAGCATCAGAAATATTGCTTTTCCCAACGTTTCGACCGCAGCGTGCATGCTCTATAATCTTCATCGGGTCCATTTCATGGTCCACGACGAGTCTGCTTGAAGCTTGCATTAGATACTCTTGAGGATAAGTATATATGGAGGCTACCCACTGTTTAGGTCAATGCTCTCCAACACTCATTATGCCTATTCTACAACATTCAAACTCTTGAAGAGAATAGTTATGTAATGGTTATCCAGTAGGTCATTGACCCCGATGATCCGGATCTCATGGGAGCAGCAGATGCACGCCCCAAGGTCAAAGCTCAAGGATTATAATGCACGTGGATGATGATACCGTCCGTTTTGAACCGGCCTCCGATGTGTAATAAGTTTGTGGATCTTTTCCTGATGTAACACAATAAATAACTTTTTGTTATTAAAATAATTAAGAACTCACCAATGTTTGGTGAGTACTTTGTGGTCGTGTCGTTGCCGGTAAACAACAAAAAACAGCACACCAACACTAGGCCCATGGGCCCAATTTCATGAAGCTGTTAAACAGAAAATACTGTTAGCAAAATAATTTTAAGCTATGCAGAAAATGGTAACAAATTCAGCACAATTTTTCTGTACTTAGCAAGCTTTTGTGCTTACAGGCTTTATAACAAAAGTTATTGTTTAGGTTATTGCTCCATGATGTAACGAAGGACTTGTCCAAGTGACAGTTTTAGACTTTAATATTGATGTTTGTCGAGGTGATAGGCTCTCTTGCAGCCACTCCATGTTGAAAATAAACTCTCGCGAGACTGCTACTCCAGCGAGACAGTCTACTCTCGCGACTATAATGCGAGGGAAGTGTATAAATCGCGTGAGAGCCGTTACCCCGACAACAAACTCTAGCCTGACACTATCACTGTCTTTGAATTGAAATTGCTCCCTGGGATATAAGACATGATGAAGACTCTCGAGGAATCCGAAAGATGACAAGATTGAGGCTCGGGTGTCTGCCCGGGTTGAATGAGAAGTCACGGCACCGTGGTTGACATTCTTGGCATGGCCGCCGGTATCTGTGTCGATAGGTCGAAATGGGGTGGATCTTCAGAACCAAATGAGGCAACTCCTTTCTAACTTGGAAACAAATTGAGCCCCGCTGTAGAACTTTCAAACTTTCCAAATCAGTTCTTTAAAGGGACTGGACACAATTTGTAATCTCAAAATAACTGCTAGCATAAAAGCTGACTTGGTTACGAGCAATGGGGAACTGTTTTGTATAGGCGTCCGAAAGCACACAAATCAATGGTGCAACAAGCTAGGGTCTTCTTTCATAATTCTCTTGCAACTTCGATGGCCAATATTGAGTTTTTCTTTTGTATTATCCGACCTCATTAAGTTGGCAAGGACACCGAGTTGGGCGAGAGGGGGAGGGGCTCCCCTGCCCCCTCTGGTTACGCCACTGTTTTGAAAGTGATGCAACGAGTTAGGCGTTTATTTACATTCATAAGGGCCGAGGTCTTCAGGTCGAGTTGTCTCCCCAGGGGCTCCCGTACCGGCTTGACCCCGGGTGAGGCACGCGTTTGGAAATGACGAACCTTACCGGCAAGGTCAAGTCAAGAGTACACTCGCCCATCTGTGGCTGATACTTCGTCATCAAATTACATTATGACCCCAAACCAGTTTGGCCTACAAACCTTTTTAGAACTACTAACAACAATGTCTGCACAATAAGTATTAAATACACTCGTCACTATTGGGTATTGTCAAAGACCAGTCTTCTCACTTGGTATGCATAAATAACAATGTGAAAATTTGAGCGCAATTGGTCGTCGAAATTGCGAGATAATAATGAAAGAGAAAACATCTTTACACGAAGTTATGTGCTTTCAGATGCTTGATTACGAGACCTCAAAATTCTGAGGTCTCGAATTCAAAATAACTTCCTTCTCGAAAACTACGTTACTTCAGAGGGAGCCGTTTCTCACAATGTTTATACGGTTAAAACGGTCATCAACCTCTCCCCATTACTCGTAATCAAGAAAGGTTTTATGATAATAATTATTTGAAGGAATTACCAATGACAGCCTTTAAGACTGAATGTTACACTCAGTAGCTGTTAATATTATTGATTGGATACTTTTGGAACCAATGGAAAAGAATAAAAAGTGTCATTAAAAATTGCGGCAGCTGCCATGCACGGCCTTCGTTTCCGGATGTATTTTTGTAAAAATTGACGATGCCGGCAATTTCCTCTCAGAGCGCCGGCATCGTCAAGGTCTATTGTTTGGAATTGACATTACAGTTCGGATAATAAAACAAATTAATGTCAAAATCTCTGCACTATTTGTAGCTAGTCGACGATCTCAACACACATATAGGTCACGATGCTTCATGCCTTGAGAGCGTCATCAAATGTGATGAGACAGTAATCCCGTTTGAACTGTGGAAGCCACTGCTCGTTGCTAAAAAATATAATTTTTTTCCTAACAAAAAAATACAATACGGACTGTGTACCTGTTACGAAAACAAAGTGTTTGTAATTGTTATTTCATAAGTCAAGGAGCCAGACAAAACTAGTAAAGACTGGCTTTACACTTCTCTCTGCCCAAAATTCCTTGCAGACGGGGGTGGGGGGGGGGGGGTCACGCCAACATGCCTTTAGCTCAAAATGGCACAATTTATTGGAGAAATTGCGATAGGGGACGTAGTGCATAACTCAGATATCCCTAATAAACGCGGCAAACCTTACCAAAAATGCATTTTTGATGTACGACACAACTCAGGAATGTGCTGTAAATTGTATCCCTGCGGGTGGCATGACGCCCCAGAACAAAAATCACCCGATCGGCGAGTGTAACTTTGATATCGGTTCCGAGGGCGCTCTCTACCACAGTTGGCTATCGTTCTCTATTTCTACCTCATGTTCTCATGCATACATCCATATAAAAATACACTGAGCTAAAATGAGGACGTATTGGAATTATTCCGGCCCACCTTCTTTAAACTGATTTCATCATACGAATGGGTAAAACCAACTAATATTCCTTATCCTCGATTAAAATTTAACATCTTTTAAATTTTAGGTCTGACTTGACGAAATATCATTGATTAGAAAAAAGTGAAAGTAGAATAAAATTGATCGGCAATAACTTATAACGCTCTGTTATAATTTTGTGAGGCCAGTGATTTATCCGATGTATCGACATTTTTATTAGAGGGGTGGGGCTGGGCTTGGCTGATATGAGAGTAACGCGAGTGAACTAGAAACAACGTCCGAATGAAGAGGTCGTCCCCATTCCATTCGAAGGTTGCATCAGTCACCAGTTTCTAAAGGTCAGAGTTGACAAGAATCAGGCGATCGGTTCCCAGCACTGACCGACCTCCATGTTATTTTCCTGTCTACGGGATATGAGACACACACAGATGACATTGAGCCCTACTCGCAGCGTGAGCACGAGGTTGTACTTATGAAGGTTGATAATCAATAGCAATAAAAATAGAGTTATATACCCCGTCAAGGTGCTTCAATTTGGCAGCCTGCCAAAGCCACGCCCATAACTAGTTGCCCAACCACACATGCGCTTTCTTTGCGTGGGCGACACGTAATTGGGGAATTCTATTATGCAAATAAGGCTACATTTTCAGTCAGGCGTTGTGGCTGGGCAACGCCATGTACTATATACTTGTACATGTATATGTACATGTAGATGAAATTTCAGACTGCAGCGCAGAGCGAGTTGAAAAGTTCAATTTAGAGTCGGTAGACTGTGCATTCATAAGGGTTGTATTATAAAACGACGGAGGCACCTAACATAATAAGCATGCATGGACATCAATGGTCCTGTATTGTGCAAAAAACCTTGAAGCAAAATTATTCAGCTTGATGGTGAGGGGTAAAATAATTGTGCCAAAATCAATCGTTATCTATCAATATTGTCACATTTTTACTTAAACACACGTTTTGCATAGTTATCTGAGCAGGCATAATTGATCCACTGCTAGAAATACCTTCGAGAAAGTACATGGTAGATATTAGAATGAGGACCAAATACCATGTTTTGCTTGTGTTGACTTGAACAAAAGACAACATATTTTTCATTAGTATACAGGGGAAAAGGCTAAATTCTATAAATAAAAAATACATTCAATTAAAAAAAGTACTTATAGAGGTGCAGGTTAAGGCAAACAATACAACATCAGAGGACAAAGGAAAAAGGTGCAATGGCACGTTTTTTAATAGTTTTTTTTTACAAGAACAAGGTGAAAAAATAAAGAATATTTACACTTATAGTCCAGAATAAATCCCCGACCCAAAAAGCAATTTTGTAATTTATCTTTTAGAGTGTCGGGGCTATATTATGTGCTCGGTACATTTCGAACCGGCGTCAATAGGAGTGGTACAATTATAACAAGCAATATGACGAGTCATTATTTAAAATGTTACATAAAATGTGACATTGTACTTTTTCTTTGCGTTCACCAGTTTACAACTAATCTCATGCCATATTAAGGCTGCATAAATCCACGAAATTCCACATGTCTGCTAGACAGTTATACTTCAGGAAGCTAGTGTTATCCCAAAAGCATAGTATTGCCTCCTTTTTAATGTAAAACCCCGGGGGAGGCTGTGTATGATTTATCACGGGTGTACCACATGGTCTTCAAATAAAAATAATGTCAAATGTGATTGTGGTTTTATTCGCGATCGCCAGATGTTTATTTCGACGATGTTGATAAATTTCAGCACTGTTTACATGCGGGAACATTATTCTCTCTGCGGTACCCTACCCTGGTTTTTTTTCTCTCAAAAGTTTCCCATCAAGAAGATTTCCAGCCAGAGGAAGTGCAATTTGATACGAAGGATCAATTCACGGGCTGCTGGTCAGGTTTAATCAAAAATGTTAAATTTCATCATTTTTTCATCATTATATAATTTGGGACTTCTTACGGTAGGTGAAATAATTTGTCATGACTGGTGGGCGTGAAAAGCTAAATCAACTTGATAATACTTGAAGAAGAAATTTTCATTTTCCAAGTAAAGTATTTATTTGTTGATTTCGTTTAAAGGCAGTGGACACTATTGGTAATTGTCAAAGACTAGTCTTCACAGTTGGTGTATCTCAACATACGCACAAAATAATAAACCTGTGAAAATTTGAGCTCAATTGGTCGTCGAAAATGCGAGATAATAATGAAAGAAAAAACACCCTTGCCACAGGAAGTTGTGTGCATTTAGATGGTTGATTTCGAGACCTCAAGTTCTAAATCTGAGGTCTTGAAATCAAATTTGTAGAAAGTTACTTCTTTCTCAAAATTTATGGCACTTCAGAGGAAGTTTTATACCATCAACCTCTCCCCATTACTCGTTACCAAGTAAGGTTTTAATGCTAATAATTATTTTGAGTAATTACCAATAGTGTCCACTGCCTGTAATTTGTTTCCCAATTTTTGTATGCACTTTTCATTTAATAAGTTTAAAGGAGCCGGCCAACGATATAAACACGGGGGGGGGGGGGGGGTATGCTATGGTGTGACCATAGAGATGGTCTGGTCTCTCTGTCCTTACTCTATGGTCTGACCATACGTGGCTGAAGGACTTGTCCGCGCTCCCACCATAATGAGGCCACAAATAATTATACCTCCACGGTCTATATACACAAGGTCTGATGACAGCATGCATATCCTGACCGGATAGTTCTGCTTAAAATTGCAACCACTTGAGGGGTCATTCTTTAGGTTATAATAAATGATTAAGTGACCTTTAATGTAATTTAATTATGGTGGGTAAATATCCACTCCCCGAAAAGGTGAAAATAAAACGTGCATAGAAGTTTAAACCAAATCAATTTGAAAACAGAGTTGGCTTTACTGCTGCCAACCCCAAAAGTATTACCAATAAACAATGCAAAGTTTGTTTAATTAAAGACAGTGGACACTATTGGTAATTGTCAAAGACCAGTCTTCTCACTTGGTGTATCTCAACATATGCATCAAATAACAAACCTGTGAAAATTTGAGCTCGATTGTTGCGAGATAACTATGAAAGAAAAAAACACCCTTGTCACACGAAGTTGTGTGCTTTCAGATGCTTGATTTCGAGACCTCAAGTTCGAAAACTTGAGGTCTCGAAATCAAACTCGTGGAAAATTATTTCTTTCTCGAAAACTATGTTACTTCAGAGGGAGCCGTTTCTCACAATATTTTATATCATCAACCTCTCCCCATTACTCGTTACCAAATGAGGTTTTATGCTAATAATTATTTGGAGTAATTACCAATAGTGTCCACTGCCTTTAAAGTACTTCATTGTTTTTTTAAAGCACGTATTGGCGTTGTTATTGTTGTCTTTGTTAACCGATATATTTATATCATTATTTTCGTTTTTTCCCCCTTTTGGTTTATTTTCCTTTTTTCGAGAATCCTGGGAAAATGTACCGGTGCTCAATGTGTACTAAACAAGAATGGTCAACAGAGGGCGTACGCAGTATTAATAGAGGTATAAAGGTCGCCGAGTCTGGAAATGCACCGGTCGGGAATAATATTGAGAGGAACTATCAGATGAAATAATAGTACAACACAAATCTAGATTAACATCGACCCCTCCATCCGATTTACATTTAACTACAACAACCACAACAATACCTCTTGAAAATAACTCCAAAAAGTGGGGGAAATGTTAAAGACAATCAATATTTTGTTGTCGATAACCCATTTTACGAATTCAGTCAAGAAAAAAACTGGTCCATCGCAGTGTTTTGTTAAAAATAATAGCCGTTGGACCGTGAACAGTCAGTCGTTGTTTATTGTTTCATTTGATATTATTGAAAGCAACAGATGGTTGTTGTCAACATAAATTAGCCGTCGGGTGACATGTGCGACAAAGCAACACCTGGGTGTATGGCGTGTGCGCGGAGTGTTTACCACCACGTTGACGTCATCAGACGTCACAGCTTAATTAACAAGGTGGTGTGCTTTGTTTTCTTACGTGGAACCGGATATAATCTCTAACAAATTGTGGGAAATACAATTTTAGTTTAATTTATATAAAATATATAAAATATATCAGATGAAATAATAGTACAACACAAATCTAGATTAACATCGACCCCTCCCTCCGATTTACATTTAACTACAACAACCACAACAATACCTCTTGAAAATAACTCCAAAAAGTGGGGGAAATGTTAGCAACATATATAAAATATAGATATATTTATCCTCAAAGGCTACCATAGGCTCTAGGTGCTATAAATAACCATAGACATCCATACAGCAAGCAAAGCAAGACGCAATTTCGTAATGTTTGGAGAGAAGATAAAGGATCTGCTACACGGTAAAACAAAATATGCCATTCCTAACTTTTGTAAGCACTTTTAAACAAAACTTCCAAACATCACAAACAATAATGAAAGAACAGGATGCCAAATCCCCATAGCAGGATCGTATAGTATTGTGTGTGGGATAGTGTCAGCTAGAATAGAGGGTCGCCTCCTGAATATTGGCCCGATTTGAAAGAACCTAAATCACAAAACTTCAATTCAACTCACATTTATTTCTCAACAAAAGTACAACAAACAAAATTTCCAAACAGTTTTAGGCCGATTCGACATTAGCCAAAACATACTTAGAGTAACTAAAAGGCATTTGTTTTTAAATACAATACTACAAGAAGGCAGACACCGAATAGCAGTATAGCCGGGGCTATTTTGACACACATAGTGAAGGTTTTGCTTATCACATTGCAGAGGGCGCTGTTTTAGAAAATAAGTACGATACGTGTTGTCTATACTGATTGGGGTCTAATTTGACTGCATTTCTTGTCTTTTTATCCGCCCTGTTTTGTTAATAAAGAAACCGCCTTTCCTATATATTGCTTAGTTGTTTTGATGTTGGTAGATCTATATTTTTCATTCCAATTTGCCAGCAACAGGTATTCTCAATTCTCTGGTTGATTTGAGATTGCCGGGAAGCCCTAATCTAGATTTGATGTCTGATTTTAAAGCTATACCGATTGGTTTATATTTGTATTTTTAAGTATATTTTACTTTTTTTGTATATAAATAATATTCGTCTGTCTGAAATACACTCCTGGATGGGCAATGGAGGTTTTATTGAGTCTCACACATTCTATGAAGACAATTTTTTTAAGCATGGAGCCATGGTTTCAGTATGTGTTTATGTATTTTATTTTTTATTAAAATAATACTTTTGTCACAGTAATGAAAGTAATTGGGTGTAAATATCAAACTATACCAGCTATATGACAATTAAACTGCGTTCCAATTTACAAGAGAAGGATGTGCTCGTATGGACGTCTGAACAACACATCAAAACGACAACAAAGCCAAACCACCAAAACAACAACAAAAACAAACCATAAAAAAAAACTCATCCGATTGCGTTTTCAACATCTGCTGTTACTTAACGATTCCCCACAACCATATCCGTATTATTAATGAACGATATTCTATTTTCGTGCGATGTGTGTGGTAAACTTACTGACCGCATTATTTTATGTCTGGTTTTAAAGCTACCGATGGGTATATTTTTTGTATTTAAGTATAATTATTTTACTTTGTTTTTGTATAAATAATATTCGTCTGTCTAAAACACACTGCTGGTTGTGCAGGATAATGGAGGTTTTATTGGGTCTCACACATTCTATGAAGAATTTTTTTAACCATGGAGCCATGGTTTTAGTATGTATTTATGTCTTTTTATTTTTTATTAAAACAATACTTTTGTCACAGTAATGAAAGTTATTGGGTGTAAATATCAAACTATACCAGCCTATATTATGACGATTAAACTGCGTTCCAATTTACCAGAGAGGGAAATGCTCGTTTGGATGTCTGAACAACACAGCAAAACACCAACAACAACAAACCACCAAAACAACAACAAAAACAAACCACCAAAACAAAACCTCATCCGATTGCGTTTTCAACACCTGCTGTTACTTAACGGTTTCCCACAACCATATCCGTATTGTTAGTGAACGATATTCTATTTTCGTGCGATGTGTGTGATAAACTTAACTGACCGCATTATTTTATCAGTCGGAATTCGCTGGTACACATTTAGCCGCCGCACAATTTTTAATCACCGGAAGTAATGGAAACGGGTGATAAGTTTCTGAACTAACTAAATTAAAGGGGGAGGCTAAAAGGCTTAAAGTCTGATGTGTTTTAACATTTGAGGGAACAATATTACCATTCTCAATTTAAAAAAACCCTATTACTTCAGATGTTTTTTACAATGAAATACCAAGTAATTTTTATGCTAACAATTTTTTTTAAATAGTAATTACCTACTGTGTCCGTGTGAATAAAAAAGTAACGTTACACATGTAACTTGACGTGAAGTTGATAATTATTGTCTCTGGCCATTTGCCCAGAACTAGAGATAAGCTTCTTATCAAACACAAATCTTCCTGCGCTTTAATACGCACTTCCGATTGCAGATTTACTCTAAAAGCCTATTTAGTTATTAGGTCACACTCTTTAGTCTACCACATTTAAAGGTTCCGCGCTAATGGTTTGTTTATGTTTACAGTCTGTCTTAAGATAAAAACCAGTCAACAAATACAAAGTCAATATTTATGGTTTCAGAAAATTTCATGAAAACGGGGGTACCACTACTTAAAAAGTCTATGGGTATGTTCAGACAGCGTACTAACTTAGACCCGAACCGGTCTAACTTTTACGAGCAGCGGGGGGTGGTCGTAAAAATAAAACCCCCTTGCGTTCAGACAGCACAGAGTTAAACCCGATCCGGTTTATCTTCGGTTTTAAGAGGTCAAAGTAGACGCGACCCCAATGCTCTAACATCCGGTTTTATTCATCAGATTCACGCACCGAGTATGCCGAGATACTGAGTGCCCCATGCCATGGATGATCATCAGGGCATAATTATTGGATACAAATGGCTCAATCGAACGCAGCAACAGTTTTACGGTTGGGAGTACACGGGCACTTAAAACAAACATGAACACGACTCGATTTTTTTTTTTTAAACAAACAAAATATTGATACAAACCGCCGAGAAAACTCACCAAAATATTGTCCATATTCCATGAAACAGAACACTTTTCATTTTTGTGTTTTGTTTTATACCACTGTTTCCGATTTAAATACTTTTAGTTTGTACTTCAATCGATTGGAAGTTGCGATCTCTCAAAAGCTGGTCAACGTGACAACTACACACGTGCAAGTTACGTAAATACATGTACTTTGCAGTATTTTCCCAACTTCCCAACAACAACGTGGTGATATTGCTGGTGTAGGGAATTTCCCCTACACACAGCCTCGCGCCCACTGCAGTTCATTCTCCTAGATTGAAAGTACAGCACGCTAGTAACGGTGACAGCAATAGAAAGGCACATCCACGGGATCGGTGATGGATAACTATGGGATATCAGAGAGTGATCACTATGGGATGGCAGCGCTGTACATGTGAAAAGCATTAAAAAATATGCTTCTTCGCTGCGCTCGTAGTATACGCATGAAAAACAGTTTCAATTTATTATAGGACACTCAACAAAAAAATCTTAGAAAATATAATTTTGTTTCAGAATTTAATAAATCATGGGCGTGGGCCTGTGTTAAACTGCATACACCGATCGAGAGGGTTTCGCCAACTCGGTAAGCGGCAAGAAAGTAATATAAATACTCGGTGCTTTTCAGCATCAGAGGCAACAGAAACCGTATACAAGCACTCCGGGTCCCGGGCGTGTGCATTGAACCACACAATGGGTCGTCCGTTGTGAGTTAAAACCGGATGTCATTCTGTCCACACGCAGTGTTAAAAGATAAACCCGAACCGGTTTAGACTTAGACCGCCTCGCTGGACGGTTTAAGTTTTGGGGTTTAAACCCGATCCGGTCTAACTTTATTTGCGTTCACACGCACAAAAGTTGAACCCGAACCGGTCTAAGTGGACTTAGACCAACTTTAGTACGGCGTGTGAACGACCTCTGTGATTAATACACGACACACAGATGTTTAGTTATAATGTTGTTGCTGGTTATGCAACATTCGATTTTAATACACTCACTGACCGGTACAATATCTTTACTAATAATAAGACCATGGATACATGCCTTCAGTCCTATCTCCCAACACCTTCAAATGCTCCAATAGACTGTATTATTATTTTTATTTACTCTGGCTTTTATTCTTTGCTCTGAATTGTAAATTTCTTCATAACTATAGACATCCTCTTTATTATATAAAGCAAAATAATCTCCTTGTGTATGAATGCTTTTAACTTTAGTGAATACTTAAAAATAAACATATATCTCTTTGCAAAAAGGGAATGAAATAATGGAATGTAGGGAAATTGAAACATTTATGTCTACGTTAAATATAATCAGTCATCATGTACATGTACTTTGGTTAGAACTTCTGCAAAGGCATTTATTTTATAAGCGATTTGTTGTTTATGACCTATTGTTGCCAGTCTGACGCCATATTGACAGGATATAATGTTGTCCAACATCAGTGTACAAACTTCTTCTGACAACGCCCTCATTTTATTGAAACCCCTTTTAAATATGGAGGAGGGGTTGGGGGTTGGGGTGGGGGGTGGGGGAGTTGTCCACGGGACACCTGCATTTGAGAAGCAATATTCAGTTAGTCTTCTTGAGGAAGAATCTAAATTATTTACTATTCCCAAACAACCCCCTTAAGTTTTCCAGCCTAAATCTAGTAAAGGTTTTGCCTTCAAATCCTTGGTTAAAAAAAACATATTTAAAGGATAATTTTCAACCAAAAACAGTGAAAATGAAAATATCTGAAAGCACTCTAGCATGTTCCTAATTACTTCCAGAATTTGCAGTCAGCAAATCATTGGTAAAAACAAATTAATAAAATTATAAATTAAACAAACAATTCGTGTTGAACTACCCTGCCTCATAGTCTCCTGGATAGGGAAGCTTTCTCGTTTATAAATAAACACAGTACTGACTTTTAAATTAACCATTTCCCAAGTTCTCAGAGGAGAAAACACACACAGCTCTAGTGGGATTCGAACCAAAGAGTCCCTGCATCCTAAAGGAGGGCCCAACTTTAAAGCATTGCTTACTGCGGAACTCTGTGCTTACAGCCCATAGAGAAAATGCACAATAAAGGGTGCTGATTACCAGCCCCAAAACCATGTCATACAAAACATTGGTAACTGGTATCCCGCTCATTTTTGCCAAGTAGAAAGCTCTTAAAGCCAGTGGACACTATTGGTAATTGTCAAAGACTAGGCTTCACAGTTGGTGTATCTCAACATATGAATAAAATAACAAACCTGTGAAAATTTGAGCTCAATCGGTCATCGAACTTGCGAGATAATAATGAAAGAAAAAAAAACACCCTTGTCACACGAAGTTCTGTGCATTTAGATGGTTGATTTCGAGACCTCAAGTTCTAAATCTGAGGTCTCGAAATCAAATTCGTGTAAAATTACTTCTTTCTCGAAAACTATGGCACTTCAGAGGGAGCCGTTTCTCACAATGTTTTATACCATCAACCTCTCCCCATTACTCTTTACCAAGTAAGGTTTTATGCTAATAATTATTTTGAGTAATTACCAATAGTGTCCACTGCCTTTAAGCAATATTTTCTGCCCAAACAGCTCTATTACAGCCAGCCCCTAGTACTTCCAAAAGAACCGATTATACACAGTGCTTATCCAGACTCAAATTGTTGTTTGCCTAATGCTCATTCTCTAAGGACTTCTGAAAAAAACCTTCACAATTATTTGTCCAAAGTGCATTTATTTTGTTTGCTCTATAAAACTTCCAAATAGCACGGTACAAACCAGCTGGGTTTTAATTTTAATGTGCTAAAAATAAGAGCAATAACAAATTACACATCATTCCAAGAACTGTTAACGTAAAATGCTGGTATTTTCTTGTAAAATGTGCTAAAAAAAGGACAAATATAAATGACATAATCATCCCAAGTACTAATTAAATGTAAGATGCTGGCTGGTATTGTCCTTGATGTGTCTAGCATCACTGTATTAATAACCATCAGAATTAAATTGATCATTTCAAAGAAATGTGCTAATTACAATCACTCATGCGGACAGATACTACTGGTTGGTAATCTCAATAGACCTGTTGCCTAACGCGAAACGCTACGGGGCGCTGAAGCCACACGGTGAGGGGACTTTGCATCCTATGCAAGATGTCCATAGAGTCGAGTATTAGGCAAACGTACAAACGAGGTCCCATAAAAACTGTGACATTGCCTCATTTTGCCAACCTGTAGTGTAAGCCCGGTTCACACTTTACATGAAAGCAAATGCAAAACAAGTTATGGTGATGGCATAATCACGATAATCATGTGGCTGTTTTTCGAATTGTGACACAAGAAAATTCTCCTCGCTTTCACGTGAAATTTACACATTTCAATCTTCTTGGGAAAAGTCTATAGCCTTTCATCACAGAGGTTGAAATTTTATGAATGTCGCGAACTTTACTACGTGAAAACTTGACGTTACATCTAAAATAGATGATGTGCGTGAAGAAATGATATCGTTTTGAATATCAGTCTTGTAAAAGGGACGGGGGGGGGGGGGGGGGGGGGGGGGGACCAAGGGGAATCCATAGTCCATTCAAATTACATTTTCCACAATATCAACATATTGCACAATTATTTGTTAAGTATGACCAAAATGCAAAGCTACAGATATTAATCTAGTGCTACATTTATCCACATCAATGCATTTCTTGCAGGCCAACAATTTGTTTTGTTTAATTCTATTTGGTGAGTTATGCCAATATAAAAATTATATTCTTTTACAACGAAAAAACATGCAAACTTACTATAAAAAAAACTGATTTCGATTTTTTTTATAGTTTTGTTTCATGTCTTTCTGTTTTTTGTTCCTCTAAATAAATACTACATTAGTTTGTAGAACATCAAAACAAAACAAATACTGATATTCAATGTATGAGTTAAGTTAATATATATAACAAACTTCCACTTTTAGAAGCTGTATGTAAGTACAGAGCATAGAGCTATATAAGAACTTATATAGCTCTATGGTACAGAGACTCTGATGATCATACACAAAATAGACTGCCCTCTTGAGTTTAACCAGGAAAGGCCATTCTCTCTACAAGCATTCGACTCAAAATAATATCACACTCACAACTCAGCATGGATAGTTTGGCACCTTAAAAAAAGCTGGCATAAAAACATTCACCGACCTCAGAAATGCCAAACTATCTTACGTGATAAACACAGCAGAGAAATAAGACCATGCCGCTTCAACTGCAAGGCAGGCAAAGTCAACCTTTTCCCCGGTTAAGTTGATACTTTTCGAAACAAGCCACTCCTAGGTAAACTTTGGATAGTGCACTGTATTGTGAACCACCCATAATGGAAAGTCTAAGTACATGTCTATCTTACTTGAGATGTCACCTCTTTGATAAAGCGATATCTTTTATTTAGCCCTTTTTGGCACCAAGACGTTTAGTTTACGCTCCAAGACTCCTTCAGTTATCTTCAAAACAGACCCTTTCAATATACAGTACTTCAAACACAGGAAGGGTGCGTAGGCTGGAGTGAATTTTTGTGGTTGTAACCAATAACTGTTTCGGTTGAACTTGCCATTGGTTGATTACCTGCCCTTGCCCGTTATGGTTTAACAGTTATTGGTTACGCCCCTGAATCGCACCCAGGCGTCTAAGCAATTGTTTTAAAAAATGGTCTCCAGAAACATAGAATTGTCTCACCGAGTATCTTGCTTATCCTGCTGCTAAAAAGTCGTCAGAACATCAACTTTTCAAACACCATCTCTCTCCAGGAATACATAAAAGTCTCATCGAACAACTTCCATTTCCTGTAAAAAAATCTTCTTCTTATAAAAGTCATCAGAACTTCAACTTTTCAGATATCCCTCTCAAGGAATACAGAAAAGACTCATTGAGTAACGTCCTTATCCAATACAAAACCCATCGCTTCAAGTCGTCAGAACATCAACCTTTCGCACATCCAGAAATACTGAAAAGTCTCACTGAACAACTTCCTTTTCCTATACAAAACCAGCCATCGGTTTCACCAAACTCTTCCTAACTTAGGATTAATCTTAGGACTTAGGACAAGTTCAGTAACCAGAGACGTTAGGACACATTAAACACATCCTAACTTGAGATAGGATTAATCCTAGCGTTTCGTAAAAAGTGGCTGCTGCCTCTCAAAGTCATCCAAACATCAACTTCTCACACATCGTCAAAGATCCCTTTTCCACTCTGCTGGGACTTCCCCAGCCCACTGCTCCGACCCATGGTGCTATCCGACGAGTACCCGCCGCTGTGCCGTCCACCGGACTTCCTTCTGCTGCTGTAGGCCGGCACGGCGTCGGTGAACTCGGCTGCGCTCTCTTCGTTATAGTCAACGGGTTCGCTGTCGCGGAGTAACTCCACGCGAGAATCTTCAGGCTCTCGTCTGCTGTATTTTGCTGTGAGGAAAAATTAATTAATAATCAAATTAAAAATATATTAGTATTTAAAAAATGTCAGCTTATGAGTAACTTTAACTGTATATACAGTGATTAGACTGAAACTATTCATTTATTTTTAACTAAATAATAATAATAATAAGAAGCATTTATATAGCGCAAAAATCCACCTAAAAAGATGCTCAAGGAACTTTGCAGATTAAAAGAAGTAAGACAAGCAGTCAATTAACAGACTGAAATATATAAAACAACTGGGGTGGATTTCACAAAGGTAGGCCTAGGTTAGGACTAGTCCTAGGCAATGCTAAGAGATGGGACCAGTCCTAAGTTAGGACGAGTTACTGGTCCTAACTTAGGACCAGTCATATCTCTTAGCATTGCTTAGGACTAGTCCGAAGTTAGGACTACCTTTGTGAAATCGACCCCTGGAAACATACAGGAATTAAATGAACGACTAAAAAACCCAATGAAACTACTTCACTGAAACTTTCCTCAGAAGGAGGAAAATTAGAAGAAATGTAATAACTAACAGTAAAACACTACAACAATGTAGACAAGCATAAAATATTGAGTAAAAAGTATTTAAATTAAAGGAGTAATTAAATAATTAAATAAAAGGAATTTATTTGTTATTCAGACAGCATAACAACTGTTATCCCTAAGAGCCCTGTTTACAAACAGTAAAACAGTAAAATACAGAGCAATATCAAAAGCAATGGATCAAAAACAGAAATTTCTGTGTAAAAAAGAAACACTGTTACAATGTTAAATGAAAACAAACAATGTTATCATGATTTGGGATTGAATAAAGAAAAATTGACTAGAGTGGGATTTGGACCAATGACCTCTGGATAAACGTGCGTGTGTTGCAGGGAAATCTGTCTGTCGGAGATTCTGTCCCCCATGTGGGAAATTAACAGGGGCTTGAGGTGGATAGTTGAAAAGAGGGCGCTATCAGAATAGGTTTATGCACAGTTCGGTGGGGAGGGGGAGAGACAGAATCTCCTACCACACAGACACTCTACCAACTGAGCTATCTAGCACTACGTTGGTGGTCTCCATATCATTTCAAATTAACAAAGTCAGTTTCCCTTGTGGTTTATTATCTGAAAATGTAAAACACATCACACAAGCAGAGCGCATACAAAATAAAACAGAAACAAAAACAATGAGAACTCTACATGCATGAAGGGCTACACCATTGTACTGCAGTTAAGCAAAGTAGAGGCAAATATATAAAACACATTTAAAACAACATAGAATTAAACAGAAGCCAGCAACTGTCAAAATCACAAGATTCAGGATAACCAATACACACATAAAAATCAGGAACAAAACTTCAAAATCATTATAATTCAATTAATGAATAGGAAAGTAAATAAACAAAATCAACACAGAAAGATTGGAAAGCATAAACGTAACAAAATAATTGGTTGAAACTAACCATCACATAAAAAGAATATACAACAGAATGTCAAAAAGTTTAACTTTTTTAAGTCCCTCTTCTCTTTTTTTCTGTATTCTGAACTTAAAATATCAAGGCAAAATGACAAAATCATGACATTTTTATATAATATAAATTGGAAACATCACACAAAAAATCGTAATAAAAGTAAGACGGCTGTTACTTACCCTTTGTGCTGAAAGAACCAGTGCTGGTCCGGCTGGTGTCACTGTCGCTGCCCCTGGGCTTGCTACCGAAGCGAGATCCGCTGACCGGCCCCGAGCCGTTCTCTCGAGTTGGGAACTGTTCCCGGAAGTTTTTCCTTCTCGCGTCCCCGTCAATTTGCCGCTGACGGTTTCTTCTCTCTGCGTTTGAGATGAAGAGAACCGTTAGAGTCAGATGTTTGAAAGTAAGGTATTTTAATACCGTGTGTAGGTGTGCAGCATGCTTGTGAACAAACTTGTCGGTCAACTTTTTGGGCGCAATGCTTTTGTAAATGCAAGCACAGGACTGTAAAACCAGGGCCCAATTTTATAAAGCCTGTAAGCACAAAAACCTTGCTAAGCACAGAAGAAACCTTGCTTGCCAGTAACTGGTTACCAGCCAACATTCCACAAAGTTAAGATTGTACTTTCTGCTGAACTGATGTACTTTCTGCTGAACAGCTTGAAATTTGGCCCCGTCTTTGTGATAAAAAAACTGGCCAAGCAGATCAGGGCCCTATTTCATGGCTTTGCCTATCGACAACGTGACCTCTGACGTCACTCGAAAACCATAACATGATTCGCGCGCATACCGCCGGGCAAAACCTTTGTGTTTTGGCAGCCAGCAAGAAAGTGTGTGCAATCTTACCATGACTACGCGTCTTTTTACCCGGCGAAACATGACGTATACAGTGTTTTGTCAACAGAGGGCCGTTTGGATGTAAACTTGGGTCACGTCGTCTATAGTACACAAAGAATCGGCACTTACGGAAGTAGTGAATTCTGCGCTTATGTCAAGCTTATTGCAGGGGCGAGCAGTGAAATTTATGTTGTGCGCGTGCATACTCCTTGTTTAGGCATTCTTTCCTTACACAGCTTGCGCGAAGAAAGCATACATATTAAAGCACACAAAGAAAGGCCAGCGTAATACAGGGACAGAGCCTTTTCCAATATAGGACCAAGTCTCTAAAATTCACTTCCTGAAGTCCTCAGACAAATGCACAACATCACCCTCTTCCAGCAGAAACTTAAAACACACTTGTTCATGCTTGCTTTCCCTACAATACTTGATCTTATCTTCTACTACACCGGCACCTTTGAACGGTTTTCACAGGAAAGTACGCCTCACAGTGCTGTGTTATTATTAATATTATTACACAGAAAAAGCTGGCCACAAACTATTTTCCGCAAAAGGTAAAAGAACGAACCTCGTTTGACCAGCTGCTGTCCTTCACTCATAAGATCGGTGGTCATGTCTTCATCTCCGACGAACTGCTGGAAACCAAGGAATGATAAGCAGCGACTGCCGAGATGGAAGTAGGTTGCAATGCAGAGAAGGACGACAGTGATAGGATAGTAGATATAGAACCCAGCCTCCATGAACGGTAAGACGTCAATGTGACGTCCCATTATCTGTTAATTGTTGGACAATAATAATAATAATAACAACAATAATAATAACTAGTTCTTTACATTTGTGCCCGGGGTGGATTTCACAAAGAGTTAGGACTACTCTTATCTCGAGTTAGGACCAGTTACTCCTCCCAACTTGGAACTATCCATGCAATTTGTATATCTCCTAGGACTAGTCCTAAGTTAGTCCTAACTTTGGTGAAATCAACCCCTGGTGATTAGGCTAATAACATTCCTCTAATCTTTCTCAGCTCACTCGGGTAGTATACAGCCCGAGCTGCCGTGCGCTTAGAAGGCTTTTTCAAATACAGTATCAACCTCGATCCTCACAGGTAAAGGTTGGATAGAAAAAGCAATCAAAGATTCATTCACGGGTTTAACTCTCAGTATCATTTACCAGCAAGTTGAGAACCATTCAACTGTGTGCGCCGCTTGCAATCAGTCCCAAATGCTGTTGCAAGATTAGAATCTTACAAAAGGTAAAAAACTGTCCTCTACGTCTACAAATTGGTTTCAGCATTTGGAATACGATCAACCTCCTGACTTTCGAAGCGCTTCATGGTTCTGTCTCTCCATACCTTTAAAGGCAGTGGACACTATTGGTAATTGTCTAAGACTAGCCTTCACAGTTGGTGTATCTCAACATATGCATAAAATAACAAACCTGTGAAAATTTGAGCTCACTGGTCTTCGAACTTGCGAGATAATAATGAGAGAAAAAAACACCCATGTCACACGAAGTTGTGTGCATTAAGATGGTTGATTTTGAGACCTCAAGTTCTAAATCTGAGGTCTCGAAATCCAATTTGTGGAAAATTACTTCTTTCTCGAAAACTATGGCCCTTCAGAGGGAGCCGTTTCTCACAATGTTTTATACCATCAACCTCTTCCCATTACTCGTCACCAAGAAAGGTTTTATGCTAAAAATTATTTAGAGTAATTACCAATAGCAAGTGTCCACTGCCTTTAAAACATGCTTCAGAATCATGCAGCATGCTGTTTGTTCCTGGACTTGCCTTGACACTTATGGCAATAGGGCCTTTCTAACATTTGATATTCATGAAACTTTAAGCAACTTTTGCCAACGTGTGAATATGTTTGCTTTAAAAAAGAAATACATTAAATTTGTTCCCTGGTAATTAAAAAAGAAAAATGCAAATTGATAGGTACGGGATAAGAAGCAACATTGGGTGCGTTCGTTAAGCTTCCCTGGGTTGACCCCGGTCTGTTCGAATAGCTTTGACGGGGCTCACCCGGGTCAGCCCCCAGTGCCCTGCTTGTGGATTGGGTCACTTGGGGGTGACCAGAGGTGCATGCCGTCACCACGAGAGGGCGAGTGTGATCGTTCGATTAGCTCTTGTCAGGGGCTCACCCGCTGCGGGGTTGACCCAGGGAAGCTTATCGATCGCACCCATAGTGTCACCCCTGGAATGATTTATTTGAATGAACGTCAGAATGAAAAGATGCAGTTTGATTTACCGATGTGTAAGACGTCTCAATCATGTCTTGTTTGCCGGTTACATGACCATCGAGATGAATCAGCCCCAAGAAGTTCAGGCAGAGTGATGGGGTCAGACGGCACAACATCCTGGGAAAAAGAAAATAAAGAGATTGCGATACTAAGTTTGAACATTTTGGACTCTCAAATTCTTGGAGTTGACCAACCGTTTTACAACCATTCAGTTGCACATGTTGTGATGGTGGCACAACTGTGCAGAAAACAATAAACTTTCAAAGGAACACGTTGCCTTGGATTGGTCAAGTTGGTCTTTGAAAAGCGTTTGTAACCATTTGTTATAAAATGCATATGGGTAGAAAGATATTGTAAAAGTAGAATACGATGATCAACACAAACATGCCTCGAAATTGCACGGTTTTCCTTTTACCTCGTCGACTAACACGGTCGGCCATTTATGGGAGGATAAATGGCCGACCGTGCTAGTTCGCAAAGTAAAAGGAAAACCGCGCAATTTCGAAAGGCAAATTTGTGTAGAACATTGTATTCTATTTTTAAAACATCTTTCCAACCATATGCATTTTATAACAAACGGTTACAAAAGCTTTTCAAAGACCAACTCGACCGATCCAAGGAAACGTGTTCCTTTAATTATACACCACATGATATCATATTGCAGGCTGGCATAACTTAACTTTCGTTCAAAACCACAGTGGATGATATTAAATGGTCAGACAGTAGGAGGGTTGACTGTATGCTATGTAGATGCATTTATCAAATGCTATCGTGACGCAAGTACAAGTTGAAGTTGATCAATGATAATGAAGAATCAAAAAGTTCAAATAAAAATCTAAAATTTCTCAGCCCTGATTTATAGTATGGGATATGCAGCACGTCCGTCATTATGCCAGCGCAAGTTGAAGTTGATCAGTGATAATGATGACAAAGAAAGATCTAAATTCAAATAAAAGTCCTTTATTTCTCATCCCCGTTGTATACTTACATGCCACAGAAGAGGAGACTGTTCTCATCCGTCTGATGATGAGGAGCCAAGTAGTAATAGTTGAACACACGCACCTTGAAGACGGTGTAGTAGGAACACCAGCAGAGGTACGCAATGATGATGCATGACAAGATCTGATGGGCAGAGAGATTCAAGATTTAATTTTGTTTTGTTTAATTTTGTTTCATCTCCTAATGATGACTAGAGTAAGCTAGTCGAAACATTGAGACAAATTAAAAACTTACTCTGCTACAGTGAAGTTAAAAACACAAACTCCCCTTAACACATAAAGCTAGTAGTCGCAGCCTATTTTCTACCTTCCGCCGAGGTAGTAGATTTGATTTTCTGGCGCTAGGAGTGTCATTTGTGACAGATATGGTGCTCGTCAAAAGTACTTCATTAAAATCTCTAATAATACAAACCTCAATACAGAGATAATTGTAGTCATTGACAGCGGCGTTGATGACGATGGCGAAGAGTGAGAGCTCCGGGTCGATGCTGAAGAACGTGACCTCAGACCAGACGACGACCAATGAGAACATCAACAGGAGGATTGAGATAACCTTTAACATCGTTGGCATCAACCAGACGTACCAGTACCACTCCACTGATGGGGAGCACACGTAGCTAGCCACAAAGGAATAGTTGGGGTCGAACGAATGCTTGAATTGTCTGGAGAGAGACAGAGGTTGAAATTTTGAAAGTTATTATGACTTTTTGGAACCCTTTGAATAATAATAATAATAATAATAATAATAATAATAATAATAATAATAATAATAATAATAATAATAATAATAATAATAATAATAATAATAATAATAATAATAATAATAATAATAATAATAATAATAATAATAATAATAATAATAATAATAATAATAATAATAATAATAATTGTGGCTTCTTATATAGCGCACATGTCCGTCACTCAGTGACGCTCCTGGCGCTGTAACATACAATATTTCCTGCAAGATGTAGGACTACGTTTTTGAATTATGAGACCTAATTCTGATAGCACAATGTAATGTTTTAAAAGGTGCTGTGGCGCAATGTTCCAGTCCCATTAATGTTCCAGTCCCATTAATGTAGATATAATGTACAATCAAACTAACCCATTAAAATTTTATTTCAAAAGATGGTCGGGTTTTTGAGATATTACCGTAATTTCAGAGTGAATATGTTCACATACATGTAGGAAGAATATTCCCTACTAGGAATCTGATAATCTTAGAAGCAATACAAGTAAGGTTTGCCTTATAGGAATCTGATCATCTTAGAAGCAACAAAGGTTTGCTCAAAGGAGTTGAGGCACAGAAGAAATAAATAAGGCATTGTGGTAGGCCTCCTCAAAGAAATAACCTTTAATAAAGTGCTTTTACAGAAATGTGTATTAAAATACCCACCGAGTCTAGGCACTGTGCAAACTCGGTCTAGCAAAGCAAAGGTGGTGGGTTTGAATCCCACCTGAGTGACTTGCCTTTGGTTTTCACAGAACTCAAGAAAACCACAGAAAATAAAGTGCTTAAAGACAGTGGACACTGTCGATAATTGTCAAAGACCAGTCTTCTCACTTGGTGTATCTCAATATATGCATGAAATAACAAACCTGTGAAAATTTGAGCTCAATTGGTCGTAAGATAATAATGAAAGAAAAACACCCTTTTCACATGAAGTTGTGTGCTTTTAGATGGTTGATTTCGAGACCTCAAATTCTAAACCTGAGGTCTCGAAATCAAGTTTGTGGAAAACTACTTCTTTCTCGAAAACTACTCCACTTTGGAGGGAGCCGTTTCTCACAATGTTTTATACTACCAACCTCTCTCCATTACTTGTTACCTAGTAAGGTTTTGTGCCAATAATTATTTTGAAGAATTACCAATAGTGTCCACTGCCTTTAAACCACATCGCTGTAAGGGTAGAAACAATTTATATAAACTCTGCATGTTTCCCAGTACCCTCATCTCACCTTGTAAGGTTTGCTTCATTCTTCTGCACATCTTCAAGATGGAGTGCTTTCTTCATTAAGACGTCCCACTGAGCGTCCGTCCTCTTCTTGGCCTGAGAGGCAAAGATCAACTTCCTGTGGAGGCGGACTAACTCCTTCTCAGACGGTATCTGTGGATGAGATAATACTACTCACAAGTTTATATGAAAAGGTGAAAAGATATAAAAGACTTAATAAAATAACATACCCTTTGCACCATCATTATTGTTTCAGGAAAAAGACTTTGCAGCCTGCATTGTAGGACAACGTTATTTTTTCGGTAAGCAAAAGCAGATAGCCACTGAATGAATGTTGCGAGTGGTAAGGCCCCTTCAAAAAAGTTGTGTTTCCAGTTACCTGACTGACCCTAACTTTACGTCGCGACCCTAAACTTTGACATTATTCAGCTTGAAACAAATATGTTGCTGCCTGTTTCTCTCTCCAGTCTTTGAATAAATGATCGGCCTGAAAAAGTTGAAATTGGTTTCTTTTAAATCGGAAATCCAGGAAATGTGGCATTTCTGAGTAAATGGCTTTGGCCAATGGCTACAGCTTCATTTTTGTCCTTCCAGCCAAGAGTCAGGAACAGAGCCCTAGTCATACCTGAGGCCTGTTATCCGAGTAGTCTTTAAAATCGTCAAGATGTTTAGACAGCGACTCTTGAAAGTTATCAGGACACTTGCTGATGATGGTGTTAACGTGTCGACGGACAGGGTTGTTATATCGGACAGCGTCAGATGCCCTACGAATATCCTGTCAACAGAAAAATCAACAATGAGTCATTGCTGACAGAAAAAGTCTGAAACTGGGATCCAGATCTTAAGAGGTACATTGAAATGATGGCATGTCCACCTTTTGATTTCACCTGGAGTAAAAGATTCAAAGGAGCACCTGGCGATCATCACACTTGTCAATATCTTAGTTCTGAGGGTGCTGGTCAGAAGGTGTACTATAAGTTATCACACAAGCGCGAGTGGAATACGGAAAAATATAGCGCCGAAGCCGAGTTGGATATGGGACGCAGACGCGCTATATTTTCCGTATTTCCACGAGCCCGCGTGTGATAACGTATCTATCTTCAAGCAAACTTGGCGCGTGACATAGAACACACAAGACGCATGGTAGTGATATTAGCCGTGCAATATAGGTTTTTATCACCACTCCGTTCTGCGGATCTGATTGGAGGATTAGTGCGTACTTGAAGATAAAACCTAATACTGCCAGATAAGCCAGTGATCAAATGTTTTCAATTTGAAAGTTCATTATCTTCTCTTACTGAGTAGCTTCAATAAATGAAATCAAACTTAAGACTTTGTTTTACCTCCAGAAGATCTTCCAATTCTTCGGTGGCTTCGGATCTCTCCAGACTGAGCTTCGCAATCTGGAAATAGGTGAAGTTTAAGAGGTAGCCCTTCCTGGACTGGGCCCAGAAGTGGCGTGGGACCTCCACCAGGCCGTAGCCTAAGAGTAACACCAAGAGGAACAGACCCCATGTGTTGCTCGCTGTGATGCCTATCACTTGGAGTTTGGACCTGGGGGGGGGGGGCAAGACAGCATGGTGATCGTCAACTTGTTGCTTTGATTAAAGGCACTGGACACTATTGGTAATTACTTATTACTAAAAACTTACTTGGTAACGAGCAATGGAGAGCTGTTAAAACTGTGTGAAAAATGGCTCCTTCTGAAGTAAGTTTTTGAGATAGAGGTAATTTCTCACTCAAATATTGAAAAGACAAGGCCATAAGGCAACTGAAAGCACACACATTATGCAACAAATGTGTTTTTCCTTTTATTATTCTCTTGCAAGTTCTGCGAAGACCAATATGAGTCAAAATTTTGCACAGATTTGTTATTTTATGCGTATGTTGAGATACAATAAGTGAGAACACTGGTCTTTGACAATTACCAAACGTGTCCAGTGCCTTTAAGCATACACAAGAGAGCCTCCACACCGACATCAAACTTCTACAGTTATGCAAGGAGAGCTACAATGCTGGAGTACTACAAGCATTTAGAATATGTGCATATAGTGCTACCCAGAGTTGCGTTTTGTAGCACTAGCAATGCGTGTATCTGACAGCATGTAAGTACTCCAGCATAGCGAACAATAAATTAGTGACATCATCTCATTTCAAGCTGCTTTCTCAACGGACCGAATCAATAAGATTGAATTTCTCACAAAGCACTACTAAAATAGTTTCCTTACCCGTCTAACTGCAGATTTGGATTAGCAGCCACATAGATGAGTAGTACTCCGAATATCAGCAGGTAGCTCCCGTACCAAATGGCATTCTCTATGAACGCTGATTTGAGTTTACCGCTGATGGTGAAGTCACCGGCGTTTGCGTAGGATTTCATGAGAGGCATAATGATCCTGAAAGTTGAAACAATTGGGTTAAAATTGCTGGAAAATCACACATTATGTTTAGTGGTTTACATCTATGGCATGCTGTGACTGAGCAGTAAACTGCACTGGACTAATTTAGCCAGACGTGATACTTCACAGAGGTACCGAAGGCGATTGCCTACATGCCACCTGGTCATTGCATTGGTGCCCTTGAAATGCTCCAGTAGAAATTTACAATGTTCTCATAGGGTGCCATACCAAGAAGAAAATGCCTTGTTGCCCTTGCTCTTTTTCAAAAATGAAGTACAGGCCTGTCAAGCCCTGGTGTTTCTGATCAGCAGAGTGTGGGTTCGAGTCCTAGTCTTGACATTTGTGTCCTTTTAAAAGAAAAACACTTCACCATTATTGCCTTGTCCTATGGATGGGGCGTAAAGCTGTACACCCCGTGTATTGTGTAATACATGTAAAAGAACTCAGTTAAACTTAATTTCAAAAGAGGGGCTTGGCCCTGAGCCCAATTTCATAAAGCTGTTTAGCAGGAAATACTGCTTGACAAATGTCTTTGCTAAGCAAGCAAGCATTGAGTTGGGCACCAGTCACAATAATGTAATCATAATGCAATTTTGGGCTGCTTACCTGTTTCTGTTAAGCAATAATTTTCTGTGCTAAGCAAGCTGATGTGCTTACTTACAGGCTTCATGAAATTGGACCCAAGTATTTCTGGCAGTGACTGTCAAATGCTGTGGGCATTTAATGTCCCAGTGTGACTGAAATTGCAATAAGAATTTCACAAAATCTCACCACGTCAGGAGGAATGTTGTCCAATACACGATCAACCAAATATCCGGTAGGATGTCCTCTGGAATGTAACTCCAAGGCTTCTCGCAGACTTTTATCGTCGCGTCTCTAGCAACTCGCGAGGAGGAGGAAGAGGAGCCGTTAGTTGTGGAGGTATTAAGGATCTTGGTGGTGACTGAATCCAATGTCGACAATTCTTGTGTGGTTGCCATTTTATGCATACTTTCTTCCACGCATTGTTTGTAAAACGTCTGCGAAGGGAAAACAAAAAATAAACTCAAGTGAAAACTTATCGATAAATCTGGAATACAATTCCAATATTTACTTTTAACAACATTTGTAGTATAGAACTAAAACTTTCACATACACATCTTCAGAGGCCTGTTTTGCTTCATGGAAGCATTGCAGGCAATTGGGTGATTCCCATGGGGCCAAATTCATAACACGCGTAAGCAGACTTTTAACCTACGGAGTGGCCTTCAGCAATTTTTATTTCACAAACTGCAGTGAACGTAAGCAAGCTAGGCACACTTACTCTATTTGTTGTTACACCATGGAATAAGGTAGGGCACCATGACAAAAATTTGTAGGGACACCATGGAAAAAGTAAGGGACCATGGCAAAAAGCAAGAGGCACCATGACAAAAGGCAAGATGCAAATTAGAACAATTAATGCTTCTCATAGGGGCACCATGGAAAAAAGAAAGGGTACCACAGCAAAAAGCAAGGGGCACCATGGAACAAAGGCTTCTTATATAAGGGCACCTTCAATAATTCCTAACAGGAATGGCAACTACTATTGGTTTACCTACTTGATAATTTAAAACTACAAGATGTATGCTGATTTTCACTGTCTTATTTTCATTCCGTTGTTGACAATCTGTGCTGGATCAAACATCTGCCTTGTGAGGAACAGTAATTAGCACCCTCAGGGCACACTGTACTACATACAATATGCAAACATAGTGACAAGACAAACCCTCGCTGTTTGAATAACATGGTCTAGATGGAGTCGGATAGATAATGCCAGACAAGTTCTTGCATGGTTCTATACACAAGACACGCACATGCTGGGGGCGGCTACATTTATTATTCATTGGCAACATGGGTATTCAAGTACATGTATTGCTCTTGCAGATCTAAAAACCCTCTAGAAACAAGTTTTAAAGAACAGGATTGTCCCGGGGAGGGGGAAACCCAAAAAGTAGTCCATAATAACAAGACAAGCCCTTCACTGTTTGAAATATGTACACTGCATGTACTACTGTAGATGCAGTCGTATAGATAAAATGTAAGACAAGTTCTAAACACACGGCACGCACACACTGGAGACAGCCACATCTATATTAATTTGCAACAGGATGAACATGGGCATTCAAATATTGCTCTTGCAAATAAAAATAAAAAACTAGAAACAAGTTTTAAAGAACAGGAATGGTAAAAAAATGAGGGAAAAAAATGAAGTAGTTTCATCAGCAATTCTCCAGAGAAATGTGAAAGAATCAGGCAAACCCCCATTTTAATGAGATTTTGGTTTGCACACGGTTTTGTTTGATTTCTAGATTTTTCTGCTTCATTTGGCATCAGATTTGTAAATTTAAACTTAAAAACTGAAGAAGTTCTCATTTTTAAACAATGATTTTTATTCTGACAAAACAGATAAGATTATTAGTGGTAAGACAATTTATCAAACCACAATTTTTTTAAATACTCCTTATGGCCCAAAACAGCATTTTGTTATTTCACATTAGTTTGCCAAGTTTTTGTTCACTGGTCCATATTACATACAAAATAGAATATTTTTCAAGACTGGAACTATCCAGCTGGACCACTTGGAGATTATTTGAATTGGCCTTCTGAAGTTTTAATTTTCCCCCCAAATTCGGCTATGCATCTACAAAGTGAGAAATGAAATCACTCTTTCAAAGACCACCAATGTATTTGAGATCAGCCTTTAAGATCAACACGTGGCTGTGTGATGTGGCATTCATGAGGCTAATCACTTTCTACCTCTAAAGGATGTACACAAAGGGCAACCAATCTGTCATCTCAAACACATTGGACAGTTCAAGTATTCTCTGGCTGGTGAACCTCATTTTTTAAATGTCAGCAGAATCAGAAAAAAATATTGTTGGGGTGGAAAATACTTGTTAGCATTTCACAACAGATGCTATCTTCCAAAAACCACTGTCTCGTTGTAATCACCTTAAAAGCAGTGGACACTTTTGGTAATTACTCAAAACCTCACTTGGTAACGAGTAATGGGGAGAGGTTGAGAAACATTGTGAGAAACGGCTCCCTCTGAAGTGGCGTAGTTTTCGAGAGAAAGAAGTAATTTTCCACGAATTTGATTTTGAGACCTCAAGTTTAGAATTTGAGGTCTTGAAATCAAGCATCTGAAAGCACACAACTTCGTGTAACAAGGGTGTTTTTTTCTTTCATAGTTATCTCGCAACTCCGACGACCAATCGAGCTCAAATTTTCACAGGTTTGTTATTTTATGCATGTTGAGATACACACGTAAGAAGAATGGTCTTTGACCAATGAGGAAAAAGAGGGACTTAAGATTGCAAATGTTTATCGGACGGTCAGAGGCAAATGGTACTCTCGACTTCGCCTCCAGTGGCATTTGCCCCCCTCGGATGTACAAATCACCAAGGACCCCATTACAGCGTGCAACAATTGTATACTTATAACTTCCCCATTTATTATCATTTCTGTCACATCAAGCATCATGACACAAGTCTGCCCAGAAAGGATCCATCTCGACTTTCTGGAGAGATTCATGCAATGTCCGTCTTAAAATTGTGATTAGAGTTTGCAGTGTATGTACATGTAAGAGCAGAGTAGAGACGAACAGTTCTAGACCCTGTGGCAATGACTGGTGCACTGTAATCAAAGTGCGTGAGGCAATATGAGTGCAGTTCTCTTTGAACGAAAGTTCATTTGCCAAATGTCAGTTCAAACACCTGAGGAGCAGTATGTGTTTAACCTTTCCTTGTGGTCTGTACGAAGGAATGATTTTGTCTGGCAGCAATTTTGCATAGCGAAATAATTAGACTGGGCCAGATGTTCCCCGCACACTGAATGCTAATCAGTTTGCTCGTGGTAACGATTCTGTGTTGTTGTCATATATCCGTAGCCTTTATTTAGATTTTGCTGTTTTTCTATTTTTAATAATGCTCGTAATATTTTAGAAAAAATATTTTCCAAATTTTGATGAATTGTTTGTAGCTGCTGGGCACCTCTGAAAAACAGTATTTAACTGAGAGGAAAAGCAGAAATAAATAATAAATAAGTAATCCATTCAATGGAATAAGTCGCATCTGGCACATTTTGTGAAGCATTTTGCTCCTAAAACTGGTTCTAATCTCACGTAGTCCATATTATTTTGTGTTTTGGTTGCCAACTTTTGATGTACATAGACATGTTTTATTTATAATGAACTTTCCTATCTTTTTGTACATAAATTGCTTAATACATATTTTATTACTTGTATTACAACCAGATGTGGGAAGGAAGGTCTATGGACCACAGTAATTATTTTGCTTTTGTTTCTCCTAGCCCATCTGGAAGTATTTTTTGTATTGTCATGTATTGTCGAAATGGCTGAATAAATAATAATAATAATAATAATAGATCTATGCAACAAAAATTGTTCACTGTGTCTGACAAGCTATGTCTGAAAATTATGCTGGGTAAAGGACCCATATTATAAGCACCCTTCAAGAAGCTGAGTGCTGTCCTATGAAAGCAAGCAATCTAGTGATTGTTGAAAAGACAAACTAACCGGTCGGTTGAATTGTGATTGACTATTAGTTAAGGGGAAACCCCTTAATGATATTCACGGTTTCACAATTACATATAAAGGGGTCATCAAATTTTGTAAGTGGATTTGAATGCAAATTGTACAACAAATTATTGTACCAACAAAATAATTAAAGCCTCTCATCTTACAAAAATTCTATATAAATAATGGTCACACACGATTTAAAATCTCAAGGGTCTTTCTCAAAATCCCTGCTGTTCCCAAAAGTGCTGCCTTATTATTATTATTATTATTATTATTAAAGGTGTGAATTCAATTCTCCACATTCATCTGGGGAAACCAGACAAGAAAACTCCTTCAAAAATACAGTATTAATGTATGGCAGAGTGAAAACGTTTTCATACCCAGGTGCACTTGAATGAATTAACAGTGCGAATGAACCTACCCATAGGCACTGAAATTACAATCCGCAAATCCTCTAATTCAAGCTAGCAAACGACTAATGATAGCGTGATTGGGGGATTTTACAACGTGGCTCTACTCTCGTTATTCATTTTGTGATGTGGTATTCCTGAATATATCAGACCTCAGTGCTCTGCCTAACTTAATTGATTTCCATGTTCGAGTTGCCGCATAAAAAATGCTAGAGGGGTGATATTGTCTGGGTCTGGAAATTGTTTGGAATTGTGTTTGGGAGAAAATTAGGGAATTTTGAAAAGTGGGTCATGAGTGTGTACTTTTCAAGCCAAGAAGGTCCCTCAACGCTAAAGTACATATATTATATTACCCATGATGTTCATCGGGCTCTTAAATTTCCTAAAACCATTTGAATTCCTACGGTGTATACAGCAGACCTGGAATTACACAGAGACCACACAGGCCATGGTCCTGTTGCCTCTGATCCTGGCCTTGGTGCCCTTTAAAAAAAATCCCATAAGACTTTAATGGAACAAATTGTCCTGGATACATGTAGGACGAGTTGGTCTTTGAAAAGTGTTTGAAACTGTTTATTGTGAAATGCATTAGTTAGAATATAATGATCCACACAATTATCACTCGAAATTGCGTGGTTTTCCTTTTACTACGTCGAATAACACGGTCGGCCATATGAGAGTCAAATTGTTGACTCCCATACACGTAAATGGCCGCCCATGTTAGTTCTTAAAGTAAAAGGAAAACCACGCAATTTCGAGTCAAATTATGTGTGGATCATTGTATTCTACTTTTAAAACATCTTTCTAACTATATGCATTTTATAACAAAACGGTTACAAACGCTTTTCAAAGACCAACTCAACCGATCAAAGGCAAGCTTTTCCAATGGAAGTGCCCTGTGGAAAATGAAAATGGCCCTGCCCTCTCAGAAATGAAATGAGAGATGAAGGCCTTGGATTGAAGTTGCGTGTGCCTTTAGAGTAAGGGTTACACTTCTTACAGTATGTTTTGGTTCAATTAGGCAGTCAGACTTTTTAGGTCCTGAGTTTACTGGCCTACATGTAGCTGGCCACTGGTCTGTGGTCCAGTGTAAAATCAAACCCTGTTTTGCGATGCACCTTTTCGAGCCAAGTATGTCCCTGACCATCCCTCAAGAAAGGGACACGTTGCCTTGGATCGAGGGAGTTGGTCATTGAAAAGCGTTTGAAACTTCTATGATGGTTGAAAAGTTGTTTTAATAGTAGAATATAATGATCCACACAAATATGCCTCGAAATTGCATGGTTTTCCTTTTATTTTGCAAGCTACATGTACCACGGTCCACCATTTTGTGGAGTCAAAAATTTGACTCCACAAAATGGTGTGCCGTGTTAGTTCACGACTTATAAGGAAAACCGTGCAATTTCCAGGCACATTTGTGTGCATCATTTTCTACTTTTAAAACACCTTTTCCAACCATGCATTTCATAACATTTCAAAGCATGTTGCCTTGTCTTAAAAGATTGGGGGGACATCAAAAGTCGTAACATTTCTTCAGGGCCCCGGGAATTTTTTTAGGTCTTAGTTGCTCTCTGGTGCAATCTAGGGACTCTGAGGAGTTATGTGCCCCCTTCTCAGATATTGGAATTTAAGGCCTATTTCAAGTTATGATGCACCATTTTAGATGCTGCATGTACATGTATGTGGGGCAATCGTAGGCCAATAACAGGCATAATTAATGAAACAGAACATAAAGCCTTTAAATATGAGCATAACCTTTTTGTTGAACAGCATCTTCAGGTGTGGATCTATGACACCAACTTTAGGGGGCAAATCTGTCAAGAGTGAGCATGCAAATGTGAAGCCTTTACGGCAGTGGATTTCTTGGGAGAAAAAGGGGTAGTGAGATTAAGATTTAAGTGATCATACGAACCGTTGAGACATCCAATGGTATCATGAAGATGATGATGAAGGAAAAATACCAGGATACAAACGTGGTCACGGTAACCAATATATGCTGCTTCCTCCAGTCCCCATATTGGTGGAGCAGAAAGGCGGATAGAAGAAACACACACGTGATCTCGCCAATTAGTGGTCCGACACTCATGGTGGAGATTGGGAGGCTTCCAGTTCAAACGACCAACAAAAAGTGATTTGTAAAAGTTTATAAATTATACATTTTGGATGGACCTATCAGTGGTTTGTCATTTTACAGCAAAAAAGTCGTAAAATATCTGTTACAGCTTTTGAGCTGTTTATCATCAGTTTGTCGTCATCTCTAGCGAATCTTCAAATACTCAACAACAGTCTTTCAAAATTGTCTGGTATTTCTTTAGATTTAAGAAACGTTCCTCACTAGATGCTTACTGTATTCGAGTTTGTTGGGAGATAAACTATTCACAGAATAAGTTCACTGAAATCAATTCCTTTGGTACAACTTTTAAAGCCATCATGAGAAGATCTAATTTTGAAAAGATTTAAGTATCATCTTTCACTTTCAATCAATCCAACTGTTTTGAACTGGCGTTAGATTGGTTGACAAGAAGAGACAAAAGAACCTTGCAGAATTCTGTAATAAGAAAAAAAAATGAGAAAAAAAAATTAAACAGTTACTGTTCAGGGTAGTTTTTTTTGTTCGGGGTAGAGGTATCCTTGAAGTACATTGCTCACACATAGCAACATGCAGCCAATCCAAATTTCTTCAATAAAAGTAATTCAGGCCATGGAGGAAGAAAAAAAAATACATTCCCGAATCGTGTTCCAATATGATTTATTTTAACTCCACTGTTTTTTTAGTTGCGATGCAATAACCCTAAAGCTCCACCTTCCGGACATTTGCAGACCGGAGGGATACGAGACAACCCATCCAAGCAGTAACAAATCAAATGTGGATTCCAAAAATTTAAATTTTAAATATTTTATTACAAATAAATTATTTTGTTCCTTTTTGTAAGTGGGTCATTCCGTGTCAAATCACCCAATGGGTTAAACTCAACCCTCTTCAAATTTGCTCAAATTTGGTTTATGGGGTAATCCTGGCTCAACAAGCTGAAATTTTAAATTTCAGCTCCATCCGATAAACGGTTTTCGCGCTACGGCATGCTCTTTCTCAGTGATTTCGGGCAAAATGCGGCTGACCTCTGATATTCAAACGACCATTAATAGTAACCTTTGGGTCAAATTTGATGAAATTTATGTCTTTGGAAAGGAAATTGCGTAAGCTTTCCAAATCTGCCTTTACTTTTTTTGTAGGAACATGTCTCGGTATTATAACCTTTTGACCTCTACTTTGACCTTGAATTTGACCTTGTGGATCGCGTGATCCGCCAATAAACTTCGGTGAAAATTTACCCCCATGTTTTCTCCACAATATAAAAAATTCGAAATATAATATTTTTGGCTTGCCTTTCAAGCTCCACTCAAAGTTGCCCTTCATGTACATGTACATTACATACATGTCCATAGGTAACGGTATGTACATATCAAGCAAGGCTATGGTCCCAAAGCAAAATCATGATATTATACATACGTGAACAAGTATGTAATGTAGTTTGCATAGGAATAAGCAAGTAGGGCAACTTTGAGAGGTGGAGCTTGAAGGCAAGCCAAAATTATTACATCTCTAATTTTTTTATATTGTGGTGAAATTTTCCCCCGATATGTTTTCTCCACAATATAAAAAAATTAGAGATGTAATAATTTTGGCTTGCCTTCAAGCTCCATGGCCACCACTCAAAGTTGCCCTACTTGCTGGATCATGCGATCCACAAGGTCAAATTCAAGGTCAAAAGGTTATCATACCTAAACGTGTTCCTACAAAAAAAGTAGGCAGATTTAGAAAGCAAATGCAATTAGCTTTCCAAAGACACCAATTTCAACCAATTTGACCCAATGGTTACTGATTCATGGTTGTTTGAATATCGGCAGTCAGGCGCATTTCGACCGAAATCAATGAAAAAGAGCATGCCGTAACGCGAAAACCGTTTATCGGATGGAGCTGTAATTTGAACCTTGAGCTTGTTGAGCCACGATTATCCCATAAACCAAATTTGAGCAAACTTGAAGAGGGTAGGGTTTAAAATTGCTTTCTTGGGGGGTGATTTGACACGGAATGACCCAAGTGCACCAACCAAGCTTAATGTTTTTTAATTAAAAATTATTAAACTTTTAAAGGCACTGGACCAGTTGGTTATTGTCAAAGACCAGCCTTCTCACTTTTTTAGTAAGTGTATCTCAATACAATGGGGTCATTCCATGTCAAATCAACCAGTGGTCCCCAGGTGACCCCCTCTGATTTTGATGAAACTTCATCAGAATGATTGGATGTGGCTCAAATGAACACATACAAAAAAGCTAAGTTATATTTCATGTTGTTTTCGAGATTTGATTCATTGAAATTTGGTCAAGGCGGCCATTTTGTGCTCGCACGAGACGTGAAAAGTGATTTTTGTGATAATTTCCGACTTTGAAAGCTCATAATTTAGTTATTGTACCAGGTAGAGAGCTCAAATTTGGTATACCATCTTACTTTTTGCCAAATTTCATGAATCTGCGCTCAATTTAAATGTATCTCCTTTAATTTTCTAGTTATAAATGGTCACTCAAAGTAGGCACTTTAATCAGCCGAAAATGTTTTTTGTGATAATTGGGGTCACCCTGTGCCCACATGAGGGGTCAAATGAATCCTATATTTAGTGCTGGGCGAATAGTGAATTTTTGTTATTCGGATACCGCTGGCCAACTATCCGAAATTAACCGGATATTCGAATAGTTTTTTTTGCCGCTAGAGGGCGCTATTTAAAAAAAATAAAATTAAAAAAAAATTAAAAATATTTTTTTTTGCCGCTAGAGGGCGCTGTTCGTTTGTGAATGAGATCTTATGGGCGGATTGATATTAGTTTTAGACAGTGTCACTCGGTTCATTCATAAAAATGACCGGATCTAATTTAAAGATGGCGATTTGCTTTTTCTTTTGATCGTGATTGACTCTACGTGAAGGAAAACTTTTGTAATCTTTGAACAAATTACGTCAGAAATGTCATTGTTTTAACTCTTCACGGAGGTGAGCATAGTTAAATACTTAATATATGCTGTTTTATGCTGTCTTAATAGAAGTTTCATAAGGATTCAGACAAAATATTCATATCAGTTGTCGCCCGACGTCCGCGGATATTCGGATATTAAAGAATATCCGGTTACTCGGTTGTAATTACAGAATTATCCGGTTTGTAAATAGGTATTCGCGCCCTATGCAGATATCCGGTTAAGAAAAAAAAGGCATTCGCGGTTACGGATAAGAAAACCTATTCGCCATTAACCGGATATTCGAATAATTCGCCCAGGCCTACCTATATTCCCTAGTTATTATCTATGGGTGGATGTCTTTACCCACAAGCAATTATAAGCTTACCAATGCATCATTCAGAAATAGCATGGGCCCAAAGTAGGTTCCAGCCAGAAAAAGGTCAAAAAGACCCCGCCCGTCTTGACCCCGGTTGACCCCGCGATCATGTACATGTACATGTACATTCATGTACATGTACATGTACAATACATGGTATGTTTGAAGCTTGTGTAGCTTATTTGTTCTGGCTAGCAAAAAAGTAAGTTTGTTTGTGTTATTGTTTTTAGAAATGGGTTGATGATGCATGTTTTCAACTGCAATACATAATTTAAGGCAGGTACCTCAAAGTGCTGCAAAAATCTCCCATCACACACAAATATTGGAACACCCCAGTATGGAACCATACCCCAGTATACCTTGTGGAGTTTCACTTGAAACATGGATCAAACCACAAAATACAAATTAAATCTGCCAGTACTTAACACTCACTGTCTGTCATATTCTTCTCTGGTTTTAACCCAACCCCAGTCCCCTTTGTTTCCTCCATGCTATGCATAAAATATTATTCATAAATACCTGAGACAATTTCGCTATCCCTTTTGGTGGAGAGCGCGTCACGTGGGGGTGTTTAAACCTTTGATAATGACCAGTGTTTATAACCGGTTGTGAGCAGATACTCTGCGCTAGTCTTGGTGCAAGACGTTTCTTGTTACAGGCGATGCGGGCGCTGTCGGTGAGTTGGCCGCGCTGTGTGTGAAAGGAAAACGAGAAAGTGTTGCACCAAGACTATATGCGCATGAACAACCATAAACTGTCGGAAATAGGCATCTCAGATGAAACAATGCAACACATGGACGTCGTACATATAGAGCTCAAGCACGTCAGAAATGGATAAGTTTTACAGAGTTTCTTACTATATTTATACGCCTTTTTAACCACAAAGGCATTTATGAATGGGAATAATTAATAAAAGAGTAGTGACCCGTTCATTAACGGCCGTTTAAAACCTTGCAGGGTCGTTGCAGTGTGATAAAGGCCCTCGCCTTCTTATCACACGGCAACAACCCTGCCTGTTTTAAACGGCCGTGAAAGACCTCATTGCTACCCCTTTATTCCCTTATTATAAACAAACCTGTGAAAATTTTGTATAAATTTGTCGTCGAGCTTGCGAGAGAATCATATAAATAAGAAAAAACACCCTTGAAATGAATGAATCCACTTGATAAGTTTGGGCTTTCAGCTGGGATAACTTTCCGTATGGCGCCACCAGTTTTTCACTCATTTTTACAAAAAGGGATAGGCCTATCTCATTGAGGTAAATTAGATACTCTATTAGTATTACTATTATTTCATATCGAATGAAAAAGTGGTGGCGCCATACGGAAACTTTTCCAACCTGACAACGTGGAGCCTCCCCACATGATCTATGGATGGGCTGTTCAGCAGTGATATTGACATAGACACATGACTAGATCATATCAGTCATTTCGCACACTGTAAATTATTTTTTATTTACAAATAAAACATTCAATAATTACTGTTTCCCATCTCAAAAATAATTTCCAATCAAAACATGGCGTTGGAGAAACATTGCTGAACAAACAATAATTCATATTTGGTAAAAAATAATGTTTTAAATGGAGTAAAAACATGGTAAATGTGGCTACTTACCGTATGTTTCTTGCCACACAATCACTCAAAATCAGCCACATATATTATCATGAATATTCATTATGTAGTAGGGTCAAAGTTGAAAGATCAAAAGATTATAGTCTGGTATCTGTTTATATTAAATGATCGTTGTTTAAACTGATGTTGAGTGAAAGGTGACTAGACTGCATACTGTCCACATGTTAAAACTAGGTGTTTTCCCGCGGTGCTTCTGGGCGCTCAAAAATGTTGTTTGGTCATCACTTATTAATGCCAGACAGTTAAGAATCGACAACATTGGTGGAGAAAATCCCTCTGCCGATAATATGGCTAACAAAGATGAGCTGAGGAAACGTCTGGTTTGGGTGGATCTCGAAATGACTGGCCTAGATGTGGACAAGTGCCATATTTTGGAGATGGCCTGTCTAGTCACGGACAGCGACCTCAACGTTGTGGCTGAGGTAGGTCCATGGGGGTGGGGCCGGTTGGACAGGGGTGGGGGGAGTTTGGGTTACTTTATAAAGAATAATACAAACATATTCTTGAAATATTTGTTTGGCAAGATTCGTGATTTTTGTTTTTAATAAATTAATATGAATTTGATTAATGATTTGAACTTGTAACTGAAGTTCTTCTGATCCTTTTCTTTATTAAAAACTAAAATAAAAGTACAACTACAAAACAATGAAGTACAATACAAGTTTGCGTAGAACTATTTTAATAAACTCTAGTCTCAAACAAAGATCAGTATGAATACTTATTAGCCCACAATTCTTATCGAATATAATAATATAAATACAATCATTTCATTTGACATAATTTTGGTTCAAAATCAAATACTGAAGTGAAATGTCTATATGGATCCGCTAAAGTCAAATGCCTTATCTTATTTTTTCGGTCGGAATCAAGTCATGGGCTATGCAACTCTCATACATCTGGTAAAAAAAACTAAGTGGGACCATCCATGGTGATCCTTGCATGACCTATTGGATTTCATTGGCAGTATAAAGTTCTTGATCCTTTATACGTTTTCTTCCTTAATGCTTACAGGCCCCTAATCTCATCATAAATCAGCCTGAAGAGAGATTAGCGGAGATGGATGAGTGGTGTACAACGCATCACACAGACTCTGGTCTTGTGGATGCAGTCAGGGCAAGCAAGGTAAGGCCATGTCCGAAATGGCGACATCGGCAACAGCTACGGCTAGATCGTGCGCATCTGCCTCTTCAACATTGGCAGACACACCGATCTAGTCATAACTGTAGCCGGACACGGCCTTTATACCAACAAAAGCTTCACTTTAGAAACATTTCAAAGGAGGCTGGAGCAAAGCCTGTATGAGAAGGGAGCGAACCACCCCAACGCTTTAGCACAAGGATCCCTGCCTCCCCCCCTTGGAGGCTGGACCCCTGCCACACAGAGCTCCAAGTTTGGCTGCCCTCCCAGAGTGAGAACAATGTTCTGCTAAAAAGCAAGCATCAGCAGGAAACCAAATTGTACATAATGACATTGTATGTTATTTGAAACCCTCAATTTTTCAACAAGCACAGTTTGTTTTGTGTTTTGTTAGTTTTTTGCTCAAAAGCAGCTCGATGAAATTTGCTCCAATGACATGATTGATCTTGCAAAATCACCGTCTATAACTTTTCATTGCCCAACAGGTTTCAGTGCAGCAAGCCGAGTATGAGATGCTTGCGTTCATTCGTCAACACACCATGCCTAAAAAGTGCCCCCTGGCAGGCAACTCGGTCCACGTTGACAAGACCTTCCTGGAGAAATACATGCCACAGTTTGTTGAGCATCTTCACTATCGGATAGTTGATGTGAGCACCGTCAAGGAATTATGCAGGTGTGCTTTCACATCTACTATAAACCCACCCATCTACCTAACCCTTGCCTTTACTTCAGGCATGATATTCTTCCCACTTTAGTCCAATTTCTGATTTTTGGGGCCTCAGAAATAGTAGCAATTTTTTTTATGAAATTGGCCTGAAAAGTCTATGTAGGTTAACTCTTGTCCTACTTTTTTCCCAAGAGCCAAATACCATGCCTGTTAACTAGGTCATCGGTGCATGCTTTTGGACGAGCTATTCATCCTGCGATTTGGGGGGCTGGACTTTTAAAACTAGAGTGGTTTGTTGGCTCAGCGTTTTCTATTCCTGCCGTTCACATTGATTGACCCCGGTTCAAATCCCACGGTATGTAGGTTGCGAGGCAGCAAGCCGCTCTGCCATACCAGTTGTTCACCAATAATTCTCCACTGTTTCTTTGTTATTGTTTTCTCATTGTTTGCTCATGAGGGAGATATAGACAAGAAAATTATTATCTTTCGGAAGTATGTAAGCATCGTTTTCCTGCCACATCCAAAACAACATTTTCTTCTCACTTTCTATTCGTACTGTTCTTTAAAAAATTATATATCATCATATTTTTGTTCAAAATCAAATGACGACACTTAAAATAAAACAAAGTACAGAGTGAGTATCAAAATGTTCTGGATTGAAAATAATTGGATTTAATTTGGCCGATTCTCTTATGAAAAACAACTTCTCTTTCCTCCTTCTAAACAAGTTAAGAGCCCAAGTTCAAAACTGTTGACCTCATGTGAACTCTGACCTCACTTGTACTTTTTGTAGGCGCTGGTACCCTCGGCAGTGGAGCGATGTCCCCTACAAGAAAGGCGCTCATCGAGCTCTTGATGACATCACCGAGAGTATCAAAGAACTGAAATACTACAGGACTAACATCTTCAAGTGATTTAGAATCAAGGAAAGTTTGCATTTTGGCTGGTTGCATTTCGGCATTTCCTGTTTTAGGTGAATATCGGTGCCAAGACAACTTTTAGCCAACAAATTTACTAAGCACAGCATAAAATTGCTTAGTAGATTTTACAGGGGACCAGGCAAAATGAAGTATGTGTATTCTGTTTCTCACTGGTTCTCTGTCAACGTATGCTTGTACAAGTTTTAAAGACTCTGTGAGACAGGGCCAATGTATTAGAACAAACAAGTTGAAGCTTTCAGTATAATTTACAAGTACAGTACAAGTCAACTTTGGAGTTGTTTTAGCTAATTTGTCTAAATTTTGTATTCCTAAATATGTTTACGAGGGCGACAGAAGCTGTATGGCCTCCAACAAACCTAATACTTTGTTTTTGTTGGGGCAAGGTAGTTGTTTTAAGTAAAGGGCACCTCATCTCATTGAAGGAAATGTAAATTTATATCGGAAAACTTCAATGGGGCATAAAGGCAGGTAGCTCCTTGCCCTGCTCTATTAGAAACTTCAGGGCAATATATATAATATTTCATTTTAGTGCCCTCTAAAAAATCAAAATAAAAGAGCATGTCCTCATAAAATGTTCTTCATTCTGAAGCTGTATTAGAAATCTTGAATTGTGTATGCAAGATTCAAAACCTTTGAATAGTGAAGAAATTGTGAAATAATTAAACTAGTTTATCAGGCCGTGAATTTCATCTTTGAAAGGGCAAGACCATTTTCATTTTGCAAAGGGCACTTCCACTGGAAAATCTTAAAAGTCTAGGCAAAACTTTTGAAGGGGCAGCTAGGCCAAGATCAGGGGCAACATAGGTTGTGTATTTATATGCCTGGTTTATGGTAGACGACCAAGTTGAAAGAGGTGGTGTTTTTCTCTAGAGAAGAACAAAACATAGTTCAAAAATTTGTGAAAAACAAAGAAGTTTTGGTTCAAATGGTGCTTCTTTTGAAGAGGAACAGCACTGTACAAAAACCTCAAGACTTGACTCCCCTCTTCGAAGATTCACAACTTCTATCAAGAAGAAATTATGATGGTCTTCCATAAATTAGTTTCCTGGGTCTTTAAAATGCACAAAAGCTTTTCAATTTCAAACCCCCATGGGCCGATTTCAACTTTGTATCAATCGACACCACAATACAAATATGGTGATACTGAAAACCCATCTTAAAGGGAAGGTACACGTTTGGTAATTACTCGAAACAAATATTAACTTAAAAACTGACTTGTTAATGAGCATTGGAGGGCTGTTGATAGTATAAAACATTGTGGGAAACGGCTCCCTCTGAAGTAACGTAGTTTTTGAGAAAGAGGTAATTTCTTACTAAAAAAATAAAAGACTTCTTGCTAGAATTCTTTTATTCTTATCTGAAAGCACACAAATTCGTCAAACAAATGTGTTTTTCTTTCATCATTTTCTCGCAACTTCGATCACTAATTGAGCCCAAATTTTCAGACTTGTTTTTTATGCTTTAGTGGGGATACACCAAGTGAGAAGACTGGTCTTTGACAATTACCAATAGTGTACCTTCTCTTTTAATTAAGATAAATCTTAGTGCTTTGTGAAATCGAGCCCTGGAATTTCAGCAAATATAATCAGTAATAAGCCACAAAGGGAAACTGACTGTGTAAATATTAACTATTTTGGGTTTGAACAAAGAACAAATGATGAGAGTGGGATTTGAACTGTGACCTCCAGATCAACCTGCAAGTGCTCTATCAACTAAGCTACATGTTTCTAGCCCCAGTGATGGTGGTCTCCGTATTCTGACAAGGACATTGACCATTAATCGGGAGACCGTCAATATTGGGGCAAGAAAGCTCACTTGGTGGAGTGACTAGGTGAAAATAGTTAAGTCACGTGCAAGGATTGTTTGCCCATCGCAAAATAGTAGTTTGCCCAAGGCGAATTAAAAATGAACCTGTGGGAAATAGTTTTTTTTGCCCTGGTGAATTAGTCATCCAGGTTTTTTTTCTGTTTATGTCCGAAATAGTTTGTAGGGACGTTCCTGTGGAAATCAATGACGTTCCCGTAGAAATCAATGGAACAGTCAGTTTCCCTTTATGCTTTATAGGAAAAGCAAAACAGTCCAAATAAAACTAAATAATTAATGCGAGCAACAACACAATCAGCTAATGTTATTCAAAGGTTAAAGTCATTTATTTAATGGAGTACGATAAAGTAAAATGTGAATAAAAATCAGCAGTAAATGAAAAAAAAAAGCTGAGTTGTCTTTAGTCATAACTTGTTCAGTACTTTTTAAAATATGGGATAAGCTTTTCGTCTGTGGTTCAAATTCAACAGTTTAGATTTTAAAAGAAAGATAATATAACATTTGTAAAAAAGTTGAACAGTTCAACCAACAAGAAGTTAAAAATGGCTCATTGATAGTTGTGAAATACTTGATAAAGCATAAATGTTATTGCTTATGTACAAAAAATTTGCATCCAAAAATTTTCAAGGCACTTTGTTATTTATACAAAATATTGCATGTATGGAAGGAGTTCTTGGTAAAATTACTCTTTACTTGAGCAATAGCGATGGCTGAAAAAGAAAGACATAGAGACTTTGGGTGTGTTTGAGTATTTTGTATCTGCATTAGGCCAAAACACAAAAAATATCAGTTGATCGTCCAGATTTTTCAAAAAAGAGGAGGATGAGAGCCTTACTATTTACAATTTTTTTCAAGATGGCCGCTAAGTATTTCAAATCAAACAGGCCACTAATTCTTCAGTTTGAATCAACCGCAAACTTATTTATACCTATTAGTTGCATGAGGACCTGTGTTAACACTAACACTATAAAGATTTGCTGGTAGGCATTCACTTATATTGGTTTTTTGAAACAGGCGATAACAAGTGTTCCAGAGCATCAAGTTAGATTCGGGAAAAGCTCCTAGGCCAGTCCTTTTGAAAAGATGGATTAAAAAAAAAAGGATGCGGGCGGGGACGATCAATCTGGTATTTTTTTTATTTGGCCTTAGTTACCCAGTTTCAAGTGTTTTGGTAACATTTATAGATGAAGCTTTGGCCATGAAACGAGTGACAGTCCATACTCACTGTGAATGACGATGTATGTACTGTAACATAACTTATCAATAGAAATTTCAGCCTCAATAATCATAAAAAAGTGAAAATCACGGAGCAATGTTTTCAAGAGAGCCTGTAAAGCCGTTGTTCATGCTAAAAAAAAAAAGTGAAATTGTTTCACTCATTTCTCAATAACTATAGCACCTAAACTGGTAATACTTTAAAGGCTTTCTTCCGACATAATCTTTAAACCGTAAAGGTTCATGTAAAACTGTGGACCTTTGTGTTTTGTGCCGTACAAACAGTACCCAAACCCTAAAAGTGGAATCCCAGAATGTCAAAGGCGGATGTACACAGCCACAGTCATGAAGGGTATGCATTTTTCAAGTCCATTTTATGAACAGTTTAAAAACCATTGATATAGCAATTATCTCAATGTATCAATTAAAGCCATTATACACTTTCGGTAAACAGTATTGTCCAAGTCCCACACTTCGTGTATCACAACTTATATATAAAATAACAATCTTGTGGAAATTTAGGCTAAATCAAACATCAGAGTCGGGAGAAAATAACGGGAAAACCCACTCCTGTTTTTCGCGCTTTTCGCCGTGTGTTGACATGTGTTTATAACAAATCCGTAATTCTCGCTAACAAGAATTTATATTGTTTTACCGTTTTCTCACAAAGTAAAGCATTTCATGGACTAATATTTCAAGAGAAGTCTTTCACCATTACCTTCTGTAAACCCTGTAAAATATGTGTAAATCTGTGTACTTTTATTTTTTTCTGCACCGAAAGGGTCCAATGGCTTTAACAATCGCTGTGACAACGATAAATACAAAAAGAGTTTGTCAAATACAAGATCTGCAAAAGTTACTCAATAGTTATCCGCAGTGCATTTTGTGTTTTTGTAACAAAACAAAGTGTAGCAAAAAGTTTAACAAAACAAAGCGTGCCCATAATTGTGGCTGTGCAATGATGTTTATTATTAACTGATCAGCCATTTTATTTTCTCTTATCCAAATCAATGGTACCACAGTGAGGCTTGAAGGAAAGTTAGTCTGTCCCCCTTCCTATTTAACAATGCTTTAGCCAAAACCAGGCACAGGGAATGCAACCTTTTACCATGAGTACACAACCCTTTATATTGCAAACGATTATATGGGAGACTTTTGAATGCCAGTGGCAGCAGGCTTACGAGGTTAATTTTCAATTGCATCTACCCATTGCGCAAGCGCTAACTGTTGATTGAGGTGCATGCTGGTCTAGCTACGGATTATTTGCGGTAAGGTCTATAATAACGTCGTTCTGAGTATGCTCACATTTCCAAGAACCATGGATTTACCTGGTAAGTCTACTGCCACTGAGTGTCCCCAAATGGAAGAGAAGATTGTTGTTGGAGCACCTTTTACTCGTAGCAAGTAATCTCCCAGATGGAATTTCGTTTCCTCGTCGTCGTTGGACGAGCGATCGACGAGAAGGGGTAGATGTTGACCTGCACCCTGGGAAGAATTTCCTGAATCATCCCGTCTTCATGGTTCAGCCCAAAGACGTCTATGGTGCGCAGATGAGCGAGGTTAGTGAGATTACTGTTGGTGTAACAATACAGATTTGACACTTGTAACAACTTAGCCTGAACATCTGACATCACACTTCGAAGCTTGTGAATATGCCAGAGACCGACCTCCAGCCGGCATATACATGCACCTTTAACCTACATTCATTTCACATAGAGAAAGGCAGTCAAATTCTATGGCGGATGTGATAGGAGTGTACTGTTTGGGCATTTACTGAAAGCTCATGTCACTGCACGTTTATCCAATGATATTGTGTCAAACTGAATAACTGGATCTGAGTGGCAGGTACCTGTCTTTATAAAGATAGGGGCCTAGTCTAGTAACAACTCAACATCACATGGATCATACAGCCTCTCACCAATAAAGGGTGCTACTGACGAACCCTTATCAGTCAGTTTTCCTTGTGGTTTATAAAATGATATTGTAACACTTGAAATTGCAGGTGGACTGATGTCTGCTAGGTGGGGGTTGCATTAGTTGGACGGGCTTGTGAAGGATGGTGGAAGTGTGAGGCACACCAAATACAAGCTTACAATCATCACAAATATATTGACAAAATAGGGGACACAACCAACATAGGGCTAGATAACTCAGTTGGTAGAGCTCCGGCACATTAATCCGGAGGTCTTTGGTTCAAATCACACTCTAGTCAATTCTTTGTTCATCCCCCAAATCATCGCAATTAATGTTAGACTTACAAAAACGATGCGCGGGGTAGACTGTAACATCGACTCAGGGAAATATGCTGTAGATCGGTCATGCACTCAACCATAGCCTCTAGAGCCGTGAAGCCGATTGACGTGGAATCGCTCAAGTCTAGCTCCTTCATGAATGGACAACGATTGCGGGCAAGTGCAATAATGTCTGTGAAAAAAGGATAATGATGGTTACCAACTCTCTCGTTACGCAAAACAATTGAAGGTGACTTGGTAATGAGCAGTAGAGAGCTGTTGATAGTATAAAACATTGTGAGGAACGGTTCCCTGTGAAGTAACATAGTTTTTGAGGAAGAAGTAATTTCTCACTGAAATTAATTTTTTAATTGATCTTGTAGTAAGACATCTGCTCTAGCATGGCAAATATTTTTCCTTTGAATAGTTTTCCAGAAAACTGACAGATTTATAAAAAACAGACAGAAAAATTCATCTTCCAACTTTTATCATACCTTCATTTTTCAAAGTTTGTCTGCAACCGCTTAAGTTTAACTTCTCGAGGCTTGTCGGTGCACATTCAACAAAGGCGAGCAATTCTTTGCGTGATAGGCTGGTCCAGGCAAGATTTAAGGACTTTAATCTGTAAAGGTAAAAAAAAATACATCAGGAATATAAAGTGCAGCTCAATGAAGTGTTGGCTATACATCTTTAAGGCAATATAGGAGGGTTGCCTGGTGCGCTTGAGTCAAGTTCTGGAAGCTAAAAATATCGAGTGTGGGTTCGACTCCCAGTCATGACACTTGTGCTCTTGAGCAAGATACTTAACAGAAACAAATTTTGCTGCCGGTGTTGCACACTCGTAAGGAGTTGTGCAGGTTTCAGGAATGTGTAAATGTCAATGAAGTTTTACAATCAGGGCCCAGTGTCACAGAGCTGCTGTTAAGCCTGGTTCAGCAGAAAATCATGCTCAGTAATTTTCTGCAACACAAACATTTACGGGAAACCATTCACATACAGTACATAAAGAATGGTATTTTGGCTGGTAACCTTTTGCCAGGGGTGAGAGTCTTAATTTACTAACAAAAAAGTCTGAAACTTGGATACAAATTCAAAGGTATGTTGAAATGATGCCATTTCTACCGTTTGGTAACCCCTGGGGTTATAGATTCCGTAGAGCTTTTGGAAACAGCATCCACAGCACTAGATAAGTAGAACAATGAGCAGGATTTCTTTATTTGTGGAAAAAATATTGTCTGATTTTCTTCACCAGGCCGACATAAAAAGGGTAAATTCAGCGAAAAGTCTGAACAATCTCATCCCTCCCGGGCAACCTCGGTAGTCTAGTTGGTAAGACACTGCTCTAGATGCAAGGGTCATGGGTTCGAATCCCACCCGAGTAACATGCCTGTGATATTTTTTCACAGGACTCGGGGCCTAAGTACTGAGTATACAGTGCTAACACACATCGGTGTATGGGTAATAACCAAAATTAATATTTTTCTTTCATTATTATCTCCCATTATCTCAAATTTTCACACGTTTGTTATTTTAAGCATATGTTGAGATACACCAACTGTGAAGGCTAGTCTTTGACAATTACCAATAGTTTCCACTGCCTTTAAATCTCATACCTGTTGTGCTTAACTTTTGTTGGTGCCAAAGGAGCTCCACGATGTTAGACCCTGTACAGCTCTGCCATAACACCCATTAAAGTGAAAACAGAATAAAAAAATCATAAGGTTTATCTGCTCACCTTTTGCAGCTCTCAAACATGGTCCTCACACCATCTTCCTTTAACCCAGTACTCATGCAGAGGTTCAACTCCTCTAAGCTCCCACCTTGATTCGCGATGCACTTCACCAGGTCTTCGCTCAGCGGACAGCTCTCGAGACTGAGCTTCTTCAACTGGTTGCTCGGGCAGTGAGCTAAAACCTCGGCAAGCTGCTCTGGCGTAGCGTCACTGGCTGATAGGTCCAAGTATTGCAAATGAAGCTTGGGCTGGAATGAGTTCTCTTGAAGTTCTTTGGATCTTCAGATAAGAAAATAGTGAGAGCTGTTTTCATCGTGGAATCCGGGCCCAATTGTTCAACCATTGGTTCATTAAAAACATTCAAATCGCAGCCAAAGGCTGAATTGTGTTAGTATAAAATAGTTTTGTAGCGGATCATGATCTGCCTTTCACCTTCGCAGACCCCGGTTAGAATCCCACCTTAGACAGAACCTCAAGTGTGGACTTTCAGTTCCTACTGGATTGCAAGGTTTTCCTTGTTTGGGGTTTTTCCTCCCACGACAGAACATTTGGTCGCCTTTGTGCAAAAACTTAAGTTGCCAGTTGAAATATTCAGAATGTTGTAAAACAGCCCAGATGTACACACAAAACAATCACTTGCCGATATACGCTGCTTTTGCAGATGAGAGACTTGTAATTTTGTCTCCCACTTTTATAAAGACTCTATCTACTGGAAAATAAGTGCCTCACAAAAGGAATTCTGACCTTCTCAAAGAGCCCCTCAAAGAATTATAATAAAAACTGGATTTATATAGCGCCAATTTACCAAAGGATACAAGGCGATTATTAGGGGAAATGGAAGACCAAATTAATGGGGACAGCCAGCTACAGATTTGAGAGGAGGTGAGTCTTGAGACCTTTTTTGAAGGTCAGATATATACAGCAGAACCACTTACTGCTCAGATGACCTGGAAGACATTCTGGCACCTCTCGCTGATGATGATGATGATAATGAAGCTTGATCAAACACCGAGCCTTTGATGGAGCATCTTGAAAGCTTTGCAGCTACCGTACCACGCTGTAGAACTCTCCCCAAAGTCCCAGAAGAAAAGATCTTAGAGGCCAGATCAATGTGCCTCCAGAGACTGTCATCAACGCTTTAGATTTGACAATTTTAAAAACAAGGGAAAATATTTTAAATTAAAGGGTTTATGTATCTTTTTCATAACTAGCATTTCCTCTGCCCATTCTTATGTGAAGCGGCCCACCACACTACTTTCACCACACTCTTTGCCAATATCATCACACAATTCCACAGACAGTGCCATAAAATTGGGCCCAGGGAAGTAGTTTTTAACTTATTTTTTTACAGAACAGTAGTGCTGGGCGAATAGTGAAATTTTGTTATTCTGATACCGCTGGCCAAATATCCGAAATTAACCGGATATTTGAATAGTTTTTTCGCCGCTAGAGGGCGCTATTTAAAAAAAAAATATATATATAAAAATTTTTTTTGCCGCTAGAGGGCGCTGTTCGTTTTTTCTTTTGATCGTGATTGACTCTACGTGAAGGAAAACTTTTGTAATCTTTGAACAAATTACGTCAGAAATGTCATTGTTTTAACTCTTCACGGAGGTGAGCATAGTTAAATACTTAATATATGCTGTTTTATGCTGTCTTAATAGAAGTTTCGTAAGGATTCAGACAAAACATTCATATCAGTTGTCGCCCGACATCCGCGGATATTCGGATATTAAAGAATATCCGGTTATTCGGTTGTAATTACAGAATTATCCGGTTTGTAAATAGGTATTCGCGCCCTATGCGGATATCCGGTTAAGAAAAAAAAGGCATTCGCGGTTACGGATAGGAAAACCTATTCGCCATTAACCGGATATTCGAATAATTCGCCCAGGCCTACAGAACAGTAACCATTTTTCCAAAAAGAAAACCTTCAGGACAAATAATCCTGATCAGACTTTTCACTCACACAAGATGGTTCCAGCGCTTGCAAACTCTAGCACAACTAGTCAGCGTAGTCTTGGGAAGCCATTGGAAGACACCTAGCATGATTTCATCTGACAAGACGTAAAATGGATCTGGAAAAACAGATTAAAAGGGATTGATGCATAAACAGATAGTTTATCAATAACAGTCCACAATCTTCAACCAAGAACATGTACATGACCGAAGCTCACTTTGAAAAGGTGCATGCATTTCTGTAAGGATGTTGGGCAGGGCTGGATTAACTGTTCCGCAGAATTTGGCACTAGTGATCAATAGGTTCTACTAGGCACTAGTGATCAAAAGGGATCAATAGGTTATATCTAGGCACCAGTGTTTTATAGGTCCTAAATGTAGGCACCGCTGTTCCACAGGTCCTAGGTACCAGTGTTCTAGAGACATTGGTGATCTATAGGTCACAAGTAAGCCTCATTAGACACCACTGTTCTGCCCTGTTGGGTAAGCTTGGGCGATATTGCTTTTATTATCCCGCGATATATCGTCCAAAAAGTATCGCGATATTCGATTAAATCGCGATGTATATTTGAAGAATAATACTATGCCCAATTCCCGTACTTTGAAAGTTCAAATAAATCGAAGTATGGATCTGTGAGGTGTACTGTCTACCCATGGTGTTGTAGCTCTATGAGTTACACACAAAGTGTCTTTTAAAGTGTCTACTGCGCATGGCTGTTCTTACATGTGTGTATATCCTTCCCATTTCAACCAATAAGCATCCATAATGCACATGGAGTGACCTCTCATTCATAAAACGGTTGTGGATGGGTTGTGGTTTCTGTAATATAATCCCATTGTGGTCTGCAGTTCGGCGGCGAGGCGGGCGCACAAGGCTCCCACACAGGGGAGGTAATTGATACATTGTGTTACTTCTAAAGTGTCTGTGGGAGACTGCCTGGGCGCGTAAGTGTTTGATGTTATTTTTTTTCAATTGAGGGATCTTGGGGTTGTTTCTGGGACTTGAATTTTTTTTTTTAAACAACCAGTTGTGGTTGCAAGACATCTCAATTAGGGAAGACATCGCGATACTTCATCAAAACCACGATATGCCGATAATTTGATTAACAAAAAATCAAGACGATATGGTAATCGTTAAAGAAATGATATCGCGATTTTCGATTATATCGAGATATCGCCCAAGCTTACTGATGGGCAATAGGAACTTAGGTTTGGTAGGCCCTTGAGCGCCAGTGTTCTGTAGGTTAAAGGCAATAGCACTAATGTTCCATAGGTCATATGTACATGTGTTCCGCAAGCCCAAGTCACTAGTGTTCCGTAGGCCCTGTAGTGCATTTTGGCTGAATGATAAGCGAGTTGTGAGCTCGGTTACCGTTTTGGTTATGACGTCAGAAACAATTATTGGTTACAGCCGCCAAACCGCACCCCTAGGCTCTGTGGCAATTTCAATTATTTTGCAGTGCTCTGACCCCCCCCCCCCCACTTTGTTGTTGGCTCTAGACGCAGGACAACACTTACCATTCTTTTTCTCTAGTTGTAATTGTATTTGGCAGCTGCAGACATGACCGTCATGTATGTGCTCTTTCATCGATTTGACCTCACATGGAGAATCATGCTGATCTTTGACCTTGGGGTCAACACTAGTACTCTGGGAGGAAAAAAAGGAAAACTACCAGATATTTTTTGTTTGTATTAAGCGTACTTGGTCCTCTAAGCTGATTAGCAGTTTTGTAGGAAATGCACTTTGTACATGATTTTTCAATAACAAATGGAAAGTAAAGAAATTTGCTAAACATTTTCTGCTGCGTATCTTTATGAAATCAGGCTCTAGTGAAAAAAAAATCACATAAAATCACAGGTTTGACTCACATGCTTTTGAAGCTCTCTGGATGCATTTCTTTTATTCCTAGACAAATGTGACCGATTTGATGCTGTAACGTCTGTTGTATCTATTTCCTGTACACCGAGGTCGTCGTAAATCTGTTTTCTGTCTGTCTTGGCAATATCCCAAGTGAATGTTGGGGCAAGGTGCTCGGTTCCCTGAAGAACCGTCTTTGTCCTCTTGACACACGATTGAGAGCTGTTCCTTCTGTTCAGCTTTGAGTTGACGTTACTACTGGTGGAGGATAGTGCCACATTCGGTGCAGTGCGGGATCGTGTTCGGCGACTGTTTTGTGATTAAATACAGTTAGTGTTAAATTATTAAGTACTGAAATTTTGAAGATGTCTGTTATAGGAGCACTACCGTGTCCCAGCAGCAGAGATACCAACATTTGCATCTTCTTGCAATTGAGGAGATTTTGTACAACCATTAGGGAGATATTTCAAATTTTGCATTTAACGTTACATATAGATTGTAGTACTAAACATCTTATTTGTACAAATAGGGACAAAGTTTCCAAAATCAGGGAGATTGTCAAGTTTGTTAGTCCAAACATGGAATGGAAAGACGTTTTTCGTTTCCAAGGAAATTTCTGCAGTCTCATATGAGGGTTACGCGTCCGGCCGGCTATGCAGTGGGATAAACTATTTCTGACAATTGTTGTTGTACCAACTGCAAAACAAAGACGACATTTCAACACACAACAGTTAACAAAAATACATAGTCGGAAAGATTTTATATCATACCACATCCCCTCTTTCACTTATTTTTATCAAATAAAAGAAATTAAATATTATTATGATTATTTATTGGACTTTTTTTTGATTGAGTAAATTTAAATACTTCGAATGCAGGTACACTTCGAAGCTTCAACTGCGCCTCGCAGAGACGGAGTCGCGGTGACGTTCATACGTACACCGAAGTTGAGGTCGCGCTCTGTCGCTAAACTATAAATATTTGGCAACCTAGTGGGCACTCTGAAAGATGCACAACAGTGCCCTCATTAGGCTCGAAAATACACAACTGCGCTATAGCTAATGCACAGCGGCAGCTGTGTTGTCAATTTATTTTATATGATAACTCACAAGACCCCATTAGAGGATTATTTCAATAATTATGGGAAAAGAAGCCCGAACTCCGTACAAATAATTAATACTTATTAATATTGTCATACTACATATTACCCCAAAAGAGGATTATTTCCAAAAAGGAAATAATTAAAGGCCGAATCCTAATACACTTGACCCCATAAGAGGATTATTTAAAAAAGGGAAAGAAAGCCCGAATTCCGTACAATTATTAATATTGCCCTCATACACTTGACCCGATTAGAGGATTATTTAAAAAAGGGAAAGAAAGCCCCAATTCCGTACAATAATTAATTTTGCCCTAAAACACTTGACCCCAATAGAGGATTATTTAAAAAAGGGAAAGAAAGCCCGAATTCCGTACAATAATTAATATTGCCCTCATACACTTGACCTTATAAAAAAAAAAGGGAAAGAAAGCCCGAATTCCGTACAATTGTTGACATTGCCCTAATTCACTTGACCCCATTAGAGGATTATTTAAAAAAGGGAAAGAAAGCCCGAATTCCGTACAATTATTAATATTGCCCTAATACACTTGACCCCATTAGAGGATTATTTAAAAAAGGGAAAGAAAGCGCGAATTCCGTACAATTATTAATATTGCCCTAATACACTTGACCCCATTAGAGGATTATTTAAAAAAGGGAAAGAAAGCCCCAATTCCATACAATAATTAATCCCCTCATACACTTGACTTTATTTTTAAAAAAAAGGGAAAGAAAGCCCGAATTCCGTACAATTGTTGACATTGTCCTAATACACTTGACCCCATTAGAGGATTATTTAAAAAAGGGAAAGAAAGCCCCAATTCCATACAATAATTAATATTGCCCTTATACACTTGACCTTGTTATATTAGAGGATTTTTTTTAAGAGGGAAAGAAAGCCTGAATTCCATACAATTATTAATATTGCCCACAAACACTTGACCCCATTAGAGGATTATTTAAAAAAGGGAAAGAAAGCCTGAATTCCGTACAATTATTATTATTACCATAAATAATACACTTCACCCCATCAGAGGATTATTTCAAAAGGGGAAAGAAGCCTTCACGATTGCATCATATGCCCGTCTTGCTAAAAACGCCCTCTATCGGCCATTGCCAACACCGCGTCTCCACGCCTCCACCTTCCCTGTCTTCACGATTGCATCATATGCTCGTCTTCCTAAAGACACCCTCTATCGGCCATTGCCAACACCGCGACTCCGCGCCTCCACCTTCCCCGTCTTCACGATTGCATCATATGCTCGTCTTCCTAAAGACACCCTCTATCGGCCATTGTCAACACCCCGAATCCGCGCCTCCACCTTCCCCGTCTTCACGATTGCATTAAATGCACATCTTCCTAAAACGCACTCTATCGGCTGCTTCACCTACCTCACCACTTACGTCACACTTTGACTCCCTACGACCCTAACATTTTATCTGTTGTATTCATCAATCGCACTCAATACAAAATACAATCAAGTATTATCACTATCAGTATAGTACGACCAAGTTACTTAAAACGTACGTGACCGCGACTCCGCGGAGGCGCAGATAGAGCTCCGAGTGTACCTGTATTCTATAGTTACTCCTTTGAATATATTCACAATGAAACAAATGAATGAAACAGTGGTGAAGTCTTTTAGTTTTTATTTTAATTGTCAATAGTGCAGACTAGATTCATTTCTTTATTTCGTGAGCCTGCCATCTATACTTCTAAGTTCTAGAAACTATAAAATATAAGGCCCCCCTGTGGTTTCTAGAAGTACCATCCATCATGCATGTGAATTGTGATTGTGAGTACTACCATGGTACTACTAGTACTACTACTACTACCTAGGTACATGCATGTACTGACCCTCCACTTAGTACTTCTAGAAACTCCACTCTGCATGCTGTGTGCGTGGTGCGGCAATGCACCAATCGTGTCAAACACACGGAACTGATTTTGCTTTCAATATCATTTAAAAATCATTATTAAACCACCCACAATAAAAAATCATACTGAACAATTTGAATACTCACATCATCGTTATAACTTCCAATTACTGTTGATGTCACACAAGTCAATATTTGGCACGAAAACAGTCAAATTTCCAGCGGTAAACGCACATGATATGTCGTGCTTGTTTTTTTTCTGCATTTGGCGGCAAATCTGTAAATCAACCAATCAAATGTGTTTAAATCCCGGAAGTAGGTCAACACGCTGATTTTCATACGGCTGTTGGATGAACTTTTCAATATCTTAACCAACAGCCGTTGAATATCTAGGCAGCATACATTTTCCGACGACCTTTGTATGTTTGATACATTTTTCCTAAAACAGCCGTTGTTTAAAAACATTGTTTACAAACTGACATTATCGATTGGCACTCAGCAGAATTGGTCAGAATATTTCACAACAAACGGCAATAGCTGCCGAGGACTTAATTTGTGCTCGTATTTTGGCCATAATTTATACAGATGTAAAACATAAGCACACATTGTTAACACCGGGTAAAACGTACATTTTGGCTTTCTCTGACCCGATTTTTCTTCGCTGTTTTGGTCGAATTCGGGAGAGTGCCACCCGTGCTCCCCCTCTCTCGCGGCGGACTGCCTGGCAGTGTGGCTGGTCGTCTGTATCGTTATCATCATCATGCCTCCAAAAAAAAGAAAGATGCCGCCTGCAAAGAAGGCTGAGAAAAAGGCAAAGTCCGTAGAAACAGCATCGCCAGAGGCAGCCGGTGGGGATGCTACAGAGGAAAGGTACACATTTTTCTACACGGTGAAGAGTCCGTTTAGTCAATTTTATCCCGCTGAATTCACGGTGGACGGTGTCAAATACATGCACGCTGAGCAGTATATGATGCATCAAAAAGCAGGTAATGACTTTGGAAATATTTTTTTTGTAATGTTAGGCTCCTGAATACTCGAATTTTTTGTTGTTTTTAAAAAAAATTCTATCTGCTGTTTGTCAGGACTCTCTATAGACTATATAATTATATTTATGACTATTTTTTTACTGCCAGTGTAAAGATTAAGTTAATAACTTAATCATTTACGGCATTTAATTAGAACCAGTATATATGTGACTGACTGGGGTGCTGTAATTATTTACAAAAAACAATTTTGACATCCATATTTTGTACTAGCTGAAGTATGGAATTCAGATTTCACAATTTTATAGCGTTTCAGTTTCTGGATCTATTATTGGAGTATAACAGCAACAATTTTCTGAGTTATTCCCTCTCCCCCAACTGAAAGCTGAACTGAAATATGAACATTTTCATGAACTGGATACATGACATACATGTGATGTATATTCCTATCCAATGGTTCTAATTAACAACAGAACTGTGACATGGCTCCATATAGCATGATGGTGGAGAGTGCTACTAAAGAAATAGTTGCGATAATCGTGAACCTCCGCTCTGCCGTCAAGAGGAGACGGGTTACGATTATCACAACTACCGGTACTAAAGAAAAGGAGCACAAGGCCCGTTAAAAAACATCTGAAATGTGTAAATTCTTATAGATTTCTGATGTATTTCTGATCTTCAGTCTTGTTTGGCGATGACGCTATAGCTGAACAGATGTTACAGGAAGTGAATCCACCTGCGTGCAAGGCCCTCGGGAGAAAGGTGCAAGGTTTTGACCAACAGCGATGGAATGACAACAGATGCATCATTGTTAAGAAAGGCAACTTTGCAAAGGTACGTCTGGGATAGATCTTAAGGGTCGGGCCGTAGAAGTTTGAGGAAGATTATAATGTGGTCCGGCCCTTTTATATCTAAAAAGGGGGACATAGGACTGGGTCACTCACCATCCTACAAATTTACAAAGGATGCTAGGGTATGGCTCAATTTGAAGACCTAATAGGGCAGAGGAGAGGTGGGCGGTGTTCTCCAACATGTTTAACAAGTTTCCATGGCACCCAAGAAGTCGCCGTCAGGGTTTTAAAAAATCCCCCCATGTCCCCCCATCCCTGCTTTTTTTTATTAAGTTCAGGCATTTCAGAGTTCAAATGCAATCTTAAAAACCTTTTATCAACAGATCCTCTCATAAGATCAGTTAGCTTGATTTCAGTTTGTCTCTTTCCTCCCAACAGTTCTCACAGAATCCAGACTTAAAGAGATTGATCCTTGACACTGATGGTACTGTCCTCGTGGAAGCCAGCCCCAGGGATTGCATCTGGGGTATCGGACTGGGTGCCGACAACCCAAAAGCCCAGAGGAAAGCAACCTGGAGGGGGAAGAACCTTCTAGGGTACGCTCTGACGGAGGTAAGGGAACAACTGAAACAGGAGTAGAGCCGCGGAGGGGATGGACATGGGTGTGAACAATTAAATCCTGGAGTCTGAATGCTCTTATACAGCGCTCATATCCGGTGCTCAGTGATGCTCAAGGCTCTCGAAGGTTCTGTTGTTACCTGCAAGGTGTAAGAGAGACTAGATGCAGCCAATCAAACCAGGAACACCAGGGCGGTACCCTTCTTTTTTCAATTAGTGCACTGTGTTCATTTATGTGCCTAAACACCACACGGGACCAACGGCTTTACATCCCATCCGAACCAATCATGGGCGACCAGGACTCGAACCCACACTTTGCTGATCAGAAACATCAGAGACAGGCCCTGTGGGGCTTCTTTTGGGCAGATGGAGTGGAAATAAACTGAACTGGACTGAACTCAAGCTTGGAGTGCAGCTAAAAGAAGCTTGTATTCCTTATTCCCAGCTACTTCAATTTCCCTAAACATCCCCTGGCAGGACCACATGAGAAACTCCAATCTGTATGCTGGCTGGCCAAAGGCCACAGTGAAGATCCGTGAACACCGACTTAAGCTCGCTTGGCACTGTGTCCGCCACTCGGAGCTTGCCGCTTGCCCAACCATCCTCTGGGAGCCCACACAAGGCAAGGCTTCGAGTGGGAGAAGATGTATCTCCTTTGTAGACACACTAAAACGAGACACCGGCTTGACCAGCGCTGAGGAACTTCGCTCAGACTGCATGCTGGACCGGAACATCTGGAGAAATATCACTGGGCAGGCTCGAGCTTCTAGATGGCGCTCTGCATGATGATGACTTCAATTAAAAACTATTTGTGTGAGGTTTTGTCATGTCTGGTACAATGGTTTGAATGGTCTACAAGTTGCAGGACCCTCAAATTTGATTCAGTTTAGAAATATTATATATATTTTTGACAAAAGATTTTTTAAACAATAATCAAAATTATCAGAAGATCTTTATATTGCTAGCTGCAAGAAGTAAGTTTATTCAATACCACTTCATAACAAAGTAAAATACAATTATTGGTATTCAGGTAATTGGTTATACTGTTTTTAAATAAAGTTCTAATTAAAGTAAATTTAAAGGCAGTGGACACTATTGGTAATTAGTCAAAATAATTATTAGCAAAAAACCTTACTTGGTAACGAGTAATGGGGAGAAGTTGGTAGTATAAAACACTGTGAGAAACGGCTCCCTCTGAAGTGGAGTAGTTTTCGAGAAAGAAGCAATTTTACACAAATTTGATTTCGAGACCTCAAGTTTAGAATTTGAGGTCCCGAAATCAAGCATCTGAAAGCACACAACTTCGTGTGACAAGGGCGTTTTTTTTTCTTCATAGTTATCTCGCAACTCCGACGACCAATCAAGCTCAAATTTTCAAAAGGTTTCTTATTTTATGCATATGTTGAGATACAGCAAGTGAGAAGCATGGTCTTTGACAATTACCAATAGTGTCCACTGGCTTTAAGCACCATATCACAACCCTAACACTGGAAAAGGGTTTTTCCCAACAAGGTATTATTATTTTCTTGTTTTGAATAGACACTGTAACTTTGTGACATCAAGTTTACAAGAGCCACAGAGCCTGTACTTCCTGCGTGCTTTGTACACGGAATCCTAAGGAAGAAAACAACAAATCTTTACAATTTGTGGAGATTGCATTGTCTGATTTTCATCAACTTTTGATATGAATAAAGGGGGCACGTCTCCAACCTTATAAAGCTGCTGTTACTTATGACTTTTGAAATTATATGGAATATGACACCAAATAATAAGTTTCTGACATGGCTAGTCAGGAGGGTAGTATCGTGCCACTTAGAAAATGCCCTTTTAAAAATATATATGTATTAGCTAGAGTACTCCTTGCTTATTGAAGATGATGGGCATCCTTATTCGTGTACAAACAATAAACAGATTTTGAAAATTGTGCACAGCTAATTTATAACTGCACATACGAAACTGTCTGAGGTATTTATGAACGACAGATAAAACAGGGTGTCCAAAACGACACACAGACACCCCTCTGGCTAACACTATGTGTCGACTCCAAACTTAGTCCTCTAGTCTTAATAAGCAGTTGAATGAAAAGGCAGGGTTCATGTAAAGTGAATGGATATCGCAAATCTACAATGAGTAAATGTTTAAATATACTACTATTTTACCCCCTGCATCCATTCACTTCAAACTTTAACATGATGCAGCTGTCTTCGTTTTCACTCATTAAACCAACATGAGGCTGGAAAGAAATTAGTCTGGCCCCTCTTCTGCAAAGTGAAAATTCAAACATTGATTGTTATTGTGTATAGGACACCAGGTACAGATGGCTGTGGTAGGATTAAGTCTCTGTGCATTTGGAGATCATTTCAAAACCACAGCTTGGCTCTGGCTTTATAGGCCCCTGATCTAAATTTCATACCCAAAGAGTACATTTCCAAAATTACCGACGGAGTCAAAGCCAAAGTTTCGAAAACGGCCTGTAATAAAATTATGAGCTTATTTTGAGTAGGATAACTTTGACAAAGTTCTACAGTTCACACAATCTGAAAACGTTTTGCAATTTCTACACCAATATCTAACACTGCATTAACTAAATTGAATGCAGGCTGGTACTTTTTTTAAATGCCAATTTCGAAACACCTAATACACTAAAATCAAACCAAACGCAACTTTGTAGTGGGAGAATTTTGAATGCTAGGTTGCAGCAGACATGCGAGGTAAATATCCACTGTTTATGAAGTTATGAGCATGCGCAAGTTTGGGAGAATGCGCATAATTTTCCAAGAACAATGGATTTTCATGGTATGTCTGCTGCCACCTAGTGTCGTTATCTCCCGGCCATTTCATCAACAAGCTGCCTCCCGCTGACGGAACGGTCTTCCTGCCCCTTTTAGAAAAGCTAAGACTGTTCATGTCCTTCAAAAAGGGTCTCACTCCAAAGCCAATCTGTCCCCATAACTTTAATTTGTCTTTCTCCCTAAAGCGCCTTGCACCCTAATTTGGCACTGTATAAATCCAGTTGTTATTATTAATATCATGATAGCAAAGTAACATCTAATCACAAGATTCAACTGAGGAGTTGTAGTTTAAAAATAAATTCATAGGAATATTTGTCAAATAGATTGAATAATTATTGTTTTTGGAAGCGTAAACTTGTTTCAATCACTCAATCACGACCTTGGTAATTTGGTAGGCAGTGTTAAGCCACGTCGGAGTTAGTGTCTGCAGCAGTGGCTTATGCTTGATTCTTTGCTTACGGTAATCAGAACCATGAAATTGAGCACAGCTACAGTAAACTTGGTTTATTTGCTTGTCGAACGGATGAGAAAACCCTTTCAAAGTACAACTCATTAGAGCCTGTAAAACCCCGTTCCCACTGGATCCACAAGATTAGATGCAGGTGAGAAATCGCGGTCGTGTTCCCACTTGAGTATGATCGCGCATTGTTCCCCCTTTTTGGGAACGGAAATGGGTTCAAAAGAACACTGTTTTGCTAGCAAATTGCGGGGTCTGATCGCCCTTTGCGTTCCAACTAGACTTTTGATCGCCCATTAATCCACAAGAGCGATCAGATCCCGCTTTAATCCTACTCCCGAGGAGGATCAAAATTGCACGGTCAGATCCTGATCGCCCTCGCGTTCCCACTGGAGCTTATTTCTCTTTGATCGCTGATTACTGTCATGTTACCACATCTGCAAAGTGATTGCTTTAGATGAAAAACCTAGTGTTGAGTTGGACCATTACTCTCAGAATGTGCTGTCCAATACCAATCAAACTTTTGTGCATGAGAAGACTTCAAAACCATGATTGCTTCACTCCACCCAGGAGTGAATTTTACGAACAAGCGTCAAAAGGCTACTAAATATAGACCATGTAACAACACATATTTACAAAAGAGCCACAGAGCCTAGGTTTCCAGCAAGCATGATTTGTACACAGCTCAATGGAAGAAAATATTAACTCTTACATTTTATGGAGATTACACTGTATGATTTTTATCAACTTTTGATATGAAGAAAGGAAGCACATCTCAACACTACCCAGCTGTTAATTTTGTAATTCTTGAGGTTTTATGGTAATTAAGACACACAATGTTAAATTTCCCATAAAACCAGTGTAGTATCTTGCCTGCAGCCAGGGTACGTGGTAAGAAAGTTCTTTGTAAGCAAAGGTTACATGGTCTATATGATCCATCTGCTTGTACATTTCAACAATGTTAATAATTAAAATCAATAAACTTAAATATTTATGTAATAATCTTGACAATAAACACAATAAAAGTACCACTGATAACTAAACCAAAAATAAAACAAAATATCAAATTCACATTATCATAGAATACAACCCAAACCACTATTCATCTATATATATATCTATACAAATATTAGTATTTGTATTGCTTACAACTAAACAACACATGGATCGCCGCTCCCTCATAATCTTAATTCAGTGATGTATTCTAGTCTGGGAAAAAAAGACGATCAGTGAGCTAATTTGTAATTTCAAACACATTTTCAAGGATGAGGTAAAAAGAATTCCTGAAAAATGGCTCGCGACTTGGGTTCCCCCTTACTCTAGACCCTGCACCTCCCAGATGCTACAGCTCAAGCACTTCACAAACTGTGCATCAACAGAAATACCAAACTACAGGTTTGGACGTAACATCAACCATCCCTTTCTCCCCTTTTTGACTGCTTCCACTTCTTTCAAGAAAATCTGAAGGCTCAAGGTGATTCTGAGAAAATCTTGAAATTTAAGCAAGCACACCTCCATGGTTAGGGTTAAGAAATTCTATGTGCACATACAATGTTTGCTAGTTATGCTCATCTACAAGGCGGAAGATTCTAAATGGCCACACATAAATACAGTTTGGGAAATTGGTATCACTTTTTGGTATCAAAAGGTCACTAAACAACACAAAGTTTTAAATAAGTAACCTAAACCAAATCCCTCAGGTATGTTTATAGAGCAGCCCACAACAATCCTAAAAAAATTACCGCTAAGAGGGATTTGTTTGCCTGTTTCAAATAATTTTCTTTTAAAAATAATATGTGATGGGATTGTGCCTTTGGTGGTTACACAGCATGGAATTTCGCACATAGTCGGAGAGCATGTCATGAGAAAGATATTTGGCTACAGGGCTATCGCAGATTTTGAAAAAATATAGCAAGTTATTTTCAAAATTTTCAAAATGGCTGCCATTGATTTGTATACTACCAAAACATTTGTTGAAGACAAATCTGCATAAAGTCCTTTTGCCAAATATATTTCTCATGACATACTCTGACTGTTTGCAAAATTAATGCTTGTATTAAGTATCATTTAAGGCACAATTCCCCCAAAATTATTTCCCCTCTCTGCCCCACAAATACAACTTGCAAACACTTATCTCAGAAAACTAAACATGCGATTGCAAGATATTTAAAGATTCGGTACTATATCTAAGACATTTCTTGCCCAAGCCCCCAAAGAGAGAATGAGAAAGTTTTTAAAGTGGTGGACACGATTTCACTAGGCAGCCCTCAAGTTTCAAGCTGCTAATTAATAGACTGTGCAAGTGTCACTCCTGGTCCCAAATTGGTCCCAGCCATCTTGAGTTGTACATGTGCCAGATTCTGTTTCTTCAAATAATTAAAAATGAACATCGGTTTATGGCCATAAAGTTTATATCATAATTATTGTGTTAGGAAAGTAAAAATTTTCTATAAAATATATGAAAGTAAAATAAATTCACAAAAACCAACAAAACATGGCAATAAGACTTGACCTCTGTTTACTATTCAAACAATTTACAATTTTGCCCAACTGACGTTCAAGTCATCATAAAAAATAGTGTTCCTCAAAAATGTGTGATTGGCAGAATGGGGTTTCCACAAAAATAAAGCATCCTTGTCAAAAGTTTTGTTTCAACGTGAATTTTTTAAACAATTATTTGTACTGTTTCATAGAAATAGAACCCGGAGAACGCTGAGCTCAACCACCCTCTGTGTCGTCTGTGGACGCGGCGTATCAATACCGCGCAATATGCGCGTATGGCAAAATTATCATCGTGTGACACGCGCGTATGGCAAAATGGCAAGATGTCAGTACACATAGACCATTTCTAGTGTTTGCATTGGTCAATGATGATTTCATTGTATGGCAAAATTGTATGGCAAAATATTTTGCCATACACGCGTTACATAAGCGGCGTGTGCGCGTCCATAAAAATGGTCTCACAACGAAACCGCATGCACAATGAGACACTCAGCGTTCTCCGGGTTCTATTTCTATGTATTGTTTACAAATTAAAATTGTATTGATGGCAAATTGCTATGGGTAATTTACTTTTCAAGAATTTGATATAAACATAATTTAAAAAGAATATTAATTTAAATTCATATAAAAATAAAGGCTTTGTTCAAGTTGCTGTCTTGTTTTTCAATACAGGCGAAACTTGCACAGTCTATGGCCCCAAGCCAGCTGTTCATTTTGCACAAATTCACCAAGCTTGCTTTGTCTAACTTTTGCATTCATAGGGTGCGTTTGTTAAGCTTCCCTGGGTGTACCCCGCGGTGCTCACTTGGGTGATCCCCTGACAAGAGCTAATCGAACGATCACACTCGCCCTCTCGTGGTGACGGCATGCACCTCAGGTCACCCCCAAGTTACCCACTTCACAAGCAGGGAACTGGGGGCTGACCCAGGTGAGCCCCGTCAAAGCTATTCGAACGTACCGGGGCAGACCGGGGTCGACCCTGGGAAGCTAAACGAACGCACCCATAGTAACTGTTACAAGGTAGACAAGGCTATAGAACAATATAATCTCTTTCACTAAACTTTGTTAATTATACATTTACAATCTTTTGGGATATAAAGATTCTTATTTGCTATTAGTTGTTATTGAATATAATTTTATTTATATATATATAGATATTTTTAGAAGAAATATTGCTACATTTTTTTTACACAAACAGCTGTCTATTTATCCACTACCTTTTTGCATATTTTTGTTACAACGATTCTGTTACAAATATTTCTGTTTAAGAAAGACTCTGCTAGGGTTGAAACGTCAAGCCGTCAACTATTTTTTTTTGCATTTATAACATAGGTCCTTTCGATTGGTAAAAGCAGTTTGCAACAGCTAAAACAATATTCTAAAATATAATATTGGAGAGAACAGGAAGTTTGTTTTGGGCTGCTGTAGAACATGTGGGTCACTCACCAAACACAAAGTATGCAAGAAATCATCTCAGCAACTTAAAAAGTAACCCACAAATGGTATGTCACGCGTAGTATTTTTGGCTGGTAACCTTTGAGTGGTAAGCTAACTTCTAATGTGCTTAGCTTAAACAGCTCAAACTCACTCAAAGTATAACAAATTTCAGGCCTGAAGCCTTTTATTACGCATCTGAAAGCAAAGTTGTGTGCACAACAAAGGGTGTTTTTCTTTCATTATTCTCTTGCAACTTCAATGACCAATTGAGTCTAAATTTTCACAGTTGTTATCTTATGCACAGGTGTCCAGTGCCTTTTGGGTATACTTAAAGTGAATCCGATGGATTCGGAACTGTTCCGAGTAAAATCACTGAGAGATTTGTTATTTTATGAAAGTGTACTTTTTCAAAACATCCTCACTATGCGCGACCACCCAAGGGTGTCCCTCCTAAAAACTAGCAACCTGCTTTGATGTTGATAAACTTCAACTAGTAAGCACGCACTATAAGGTAGGCTTACAAAATACACACGGCTGCATTTCATTACCAGGGAAGACATTTTAGCTAGCATACAATACTTCAAAGCTCAAACACAATGACCTTCACTCAAAGTCCACGCCGAATTCTACCAATAGAGGGCTCCACTCATTGCGAACAAACCAAATGATCTAACAACTACTACTTGAGTGACAACCAGTAGAGGGGTAGAACTGCAAGCTTCCTCTCTGAACAGCCTCAACTGAAGTGATGAGTAGTCTTTACTTCACGGGGATGTGATCATAGACTGTTGAAGAAAAGAAAACCTGAACAATGAGCGCAGAGCGTGAAAGCTTGCGAGCGTGAAAGCTTCCGAATGTGAAGCCTGCTTACATTAATTTATCTTTGGTTTTGATAGCACTGCTCTGCAATATGAGGTGTTCCATATTGTTTTATCTTCAGTTTCTAATGAATTTGATTTTATAAATTATATTTAAAACAAAATTTCAACAAATTATTACTATTTTATTTGTATTTTTATTTTTTCGAGGTGGGGTTTAACAAAAAACCTGGATAACATCCCTAAATTCATGCCGTCCCCCGAACTGACCTCATTTGGCCGCTAACTGTTCCAGCAGCTTGTCCGATTCGTACAGCACCTCCAGTATGCAGCCCATGGACCATGCCTGGGTAGGGCAGCTATCCTTGCAGTACTTTCCGTCCGAGTTGGTCAGCTCAGGGAGACCCTTCCACGCAGACGTCTCGATCTCAGTGTGGTGCTTCGTCAGCGTCTGTCGAATGAAGGTCACTGTCGACTGGAACAGGTCATCGGAGGATATAGACGGGTCCGGTTGAACCAGACGAGAGAAGTGCAGCTTGGCTCGGAGGAAGTATCCAATTGGCCAAACCCATTCCTGAAAAAAGAATCAGGGATGACAAAATATATTCTTCCATCTCAAGATTGAGAAAATTGCTGGTCTCTGAGACCGCGTGTTAAAGTTGTAAAAGTTTGAATTTTACTCACCGGACCATGGTGGTAGTTAAATCCTCTTGCTTTTCTTGCGTCATGGCCATCATAGGAATTATCATAATCACCTATGTATGCCCAATCCCTGAATAGGAAAAAGAAAAATTATGTTCAGAACACAATATTAATAATAACAGCTATCAGTTTTTATATAGCGCTTTATCTGCAAAAGTCTCCTAGTGATTGCAATTGTTTTTAAAAAAAAACCAGATATGGGCATTTTTTAAATATGAGACCCATTAGCACCTTGTAGGTTGACAAGATGATGCAGTACAATCTGCACCCACTTATTCCAGGAGCATGGGAGCGAGCCCCTTCTCTTAACAATAACTGTGATGGGTTCTTTTACATTACACAACACACAGGATCAACACAACACTTGTTCACTCAAGTGTCAACACTAGGACCCACATTCTGCTCCTTGATTCTACTGATCAGGGCCCAATTTCATACAGCTGCTTAAGCACAAAACTTTGCTTAAGCGAAAAAATCCTTGCTTAGTAAAATCAGATTACCGGCCAAGACTCCACTTAATTGTTATGCTAAGTAAACAACAGCTAAATACCAGTCACAAGCAATGTATATGGCATGAAATCATGACCAGTAACATGTGTAAAATACGCAAGCTATTTTCGTGCTTAAGCAAATTTTTTGCTTAAGCAGCTCTATGAAATTGGCCCCAGAAATATCAAAGTAAGAGTTTGGTTTGCTTGACCGCACGGCCACAGTAGCCACAGTATAAAGAATAATTTGAACAAACAAAACTTAGATTTAATATTATCAATCTGCACTATACCAACTTTAAAGGCACTGGACACTATCGGTAATTACTCAACAAAATTGTTAGCATAAAAACTTACTTGGTAACAAGCAATGGAGAGCTGTTGTTAGTATAAAACAATGTGAGAAACGGCTCCCTCTGAAGTAAAGTAGTTTTTGAGAAAGTAGTGATTTCTCACTGAAACATTTGGATTGATTTCGAGACCTCAGCTGAGGTCTATAAATCAAGCATCTGAAAGCATACAACTTGTGTGACAAAGGTGTTTTTTTCTTCCACTATTATCGTGCAACTTCAATGACCAATTGAGCTCAAATTTTCACAGGTTTGTTACATTATGCATATGTTGGGATACACCAAGTGAGAATACTGGTATTTGACAATTACTAAAGGTGTCCAGCCGTCGATTTCACAAACTCTTCCTAACTTAAGACTAATCTTAGGACTTAGGACGAGTCCTAACCTTGCACTGGGTGCATTCGTTTAGCTTCCCTGGGTCGACCCCGATGTGTGACGTTTTTTTTTTTCCAGGACGAACGTGGGTAATTATCTGCACACGTTCGTCCTGGAAAAAGAAAACGCCACACACCGGGGTCGACCCAGGGAAGCTAATCGAACGCACTCACTGTAGCATGCAAACCTTAAGATTAATCCTAAGTTAGGACGAGTTACTCGTCCTAACTCGAGATAAGACGAGTCCTAACTCTTTGTGAAATCGACCCCTGTGTCTTTAAACAAGCTTTACAGAGCACACTTACGATGGATCCAGAGTCTTCATTCCAAGAGGTCCAAGCAAGACTTTCTCTACCATCTCTAGAGCGATCCAAGCCCTAGAAGGGGTGAATAACTCTGGGGCCTTTCGGGGGAAGAAAACAAATCAAGAGCCATGAAGTGAGTCACTACTTAATCATTTTGACTCTATTTAGTCCTTAAATAACAAAATAATTAACATAACAATAAATAATTTGTATTCCTACAGTGCACATTCCCTGTGATCATGGCACTTGACAAAAATACCATTAGGCCTAAATTAGAAATAAACAGGACAAAGCAATTTACAGAACTATTCTTTAAAAAAATCAACTGGTAATACTACTACTACTAATAATAATATTGACCATTTATAATGCGCCATGTCTGTCTAAAAGACACTCCTGGCTCAGGAGAGAAAAGAAAAAGAAATTACAGTTCTAGTACTAGAAAAAGAAAAAACAAGATAGACAAGTTGCACTAGACAAGTATTTACTATGTAAAAAAAAGAAACAAAAGATAAACATTTTATAAGGAAATCATAAAGCAATTAAGGATAATACATAAACATCTGGGTCATAAGAACTCCTTTAAAACTGACTGACCATAGAGCTTATACACAACTGCCCGCTTCCCCCGCCCAGACCTAATGGGGTAAGCAAACACACATGATGAGGACCATCTTTTGCAACATCATAGCTGTAAAGCCCGGGTTATACTTCCTGCAAATGCAAATGCAATTCGCAATGAATACTTCACATCAGTTGAAATGTGCTCAACTCCTGCTAAACATTCACTGAAGAAACAGCCCTGTGGCATCAAAATGTGCTTCCCATCGCATTCGCAGGAAGTATGAAATAGGCTTAAGGTTTGCCAAACCATGGTTGGTGAAAAACAGGCAGCCTTCATGATCACTGCCCAAGAAATACAATACCAATGCTGTCACAAATGGTCGCTAGCAGTGTTGTAGCCATGTTGGGCGGTGCTGGGCGGGCTTGCCCAGGACTCACAATTTTTGCCCATCACTCTGAGCAAAATACATTGTGCCGCTCAGCACAGATTTCAAACTATTGTCCACTGTGCAATTATCCGAGAAGCAACTATTGATAAAGAGTATCAAATGTCACAGAGGAAGAACACAGTCCATTCCATACTATGCATTGCCCCATTATTAAACATGAACAAATTTTCGCTGATGGTGGACCTCGAAAAATAAATGTATTTGTTGCCCACCACTACAGTTGGTCTAGCTACAACTCTGGTCGCTACTATTAACTCACCACGACCATTGCAATGGGGAAGTTGGGTCTGAGTTGGTAGTCTGCCCAGAACTGCGTGGCTCCCACACTATCTTTATAGATTCCTCTTCGGTTGATGAGCTCATCCTTTGTTTTGTCCGCATCCTGCGGGATCCAGAACTTCTTCTCAAAGTTTGCCTGCAGCTTAGCGTCCCACTCCTTGTAACTCATCTGGCTCTGCTTACCTATATAAGAACCCACATTTGTTTAAAGATCTGCAGGATTTGTTAACAATCATCATCCTTAAAGGATTTGGGTACTTTTTCAAAATGTCCATGGATTTACATTAAACTTACAGGGTTTGAAGATAATGATAGTGGAAAGCTTCCCTTCAAATCTTACTTACTGAGGTGCTATAGTTTTTGAGAAATTAGTAAAAAACATGTCATGAAAATACGTTTGTAAATGATTAAAATAATTTTCGTCTCATGAGACGAAAATTATTTTCATGACATTGTTTTACTCATTTACCAAAAACTACAGCACCTCAGCACGTAATATTTTCAGGGAAGCTTTCTACTACCATTATCTTCAAACTGTGTAAGTTAAGTGTAAATCTGTGGACATTGTGTTTTCTGTCCTACAAAAGCTACATAGACCCTTTAAGGACTGTGAAGGGGGTGACCCTGTTTCAGCTCCATGAAAACGTAGCAACATGCCCCTGGTATCAGTTGTCACATCAGTTAAGTGACGCTCTGACCTTGAAGTGGCTGTACGACCTTGTGATGTGGGGTGATCTCTCAAAAAAAATATATACATCGTCACATCACAATCAGTGCAGCCATTATTATTTGTTGATGTAAATCCATGTACAGCCACACGCCTACTATGATCATAATGACAATCATTGTTAAAGGCAGTGGACACTATTGGTAATTACTCAAAATAATTATCATCATAAAACCTCACTTGGTAACAAGTAATGGGGAGAGGTTGGTAGTATAAAATATTGTGAGAAATGGCTCCCTCTGAAGTGGCGTAGTTTTTGAGAATAAAGTTATTTTCCACGAATTGATTTCGAGACCTCAAGTTTAGAATATGAGGTCTCGAAATCAAGCATCTGAAAGCACACAACTTCGTGTGACAAGGGTGTTTTTTTCTTTCATAGGTATCTCGCAACTCTGACGACCAATCGAGCTCAAATTTTAACAGATACAGTGAGAAGACTGGTCTTTGACAATTACCAATAGTGTCTCAAACGTTGGGCACATTCTAGGTGCAAACGAAGGTTCCATCAGACTAAGCAGAGTAAAGAGGGGCAGTATGCAGCAGAGGAAAGGCGCCAACGACGGCAGAAACTATTGGCTTCTCAGTTTGACAACTCTCACTACTCATGTGTACAATCTGTGGCTGTCTCGGTCACCCACTGATTGGCCGGGCTTCACACACGTGATCTCACCAGCAATGTGACAACTAGCCTTGCTCAAGGCAGTCGAATTATTCACTCCGAAAAAAGACCGCCGCTGTATAAAAACCCACCCGTATTCACTGTGCGTAAAACCCACCCATATTCACTGTGCGTAACATCGCACAACACGATGCCCCCGTACACTATCCGCATGCGGAGGCCGTCAGGCCGACAGCCTTGTAGGATCTGTGTTGAAGCCACTGACCTCATTACTATAATAAGCGAAGACTTCCCACGGTCAGCTCATTACCATAATGCCCGCGAAAGACGAGACATGTTTACCTCACACACCACCACCACGGACGCATGATAGGGTCCAAAGGTCGTGATAAGGGAAGTGCGTGATTGGACGTCAAAATGAATAATTCATTTGCCTCACATCCTGTGTTGTCTGATAGGTCTGACGAACGATATACATATTCATGAGCTGCATACTAGCATATCCTCGAGCCCCCCCAATTTCGTCCACTATTGGAATTTTTTCAATACAACACATTAAAACGGGAAGATACAGATCCGACAAGGCTGTGTGACAACCTGGAATCTGGAAAATAGTCTTCCTCGACATAGAGGGACAGCTTATACAACAGACGTTCAAAATTAAAAGAAAATCATTCTTTTGGTTCTAGCTTACCATGAACCCTGAGAGTGACTCCAGTATGGGGATAAAGGCCAGCCTTGTTGAGTTTTGCCAGCCAGCGAACAGCTGCTTTGCACAATCCAACGATTTCAACTGCTGAACCGTCCCTGCGGAAACACACCGAAAGAACGTTTTTTTAAGAGAATTTTTAGAGCGGCCTGAGCTCAACTGCTAACAAGGAACACCCCAAAATATACCCAAATCCTTTTCAATAAGCCTGAGCGAGTAAGATTTGTATAAAGTCTGGTAAAATGACTTGCTTAGGCACAAGTCACCGCTAAAAATGAATTCCCCAGACTACAAAGGCAGTTGCTATGTCAAATGGCTCAGGGCAAGCTTTTTGGTAAGCAACCTCCAGATGACCAAACCCTGGTACCATTTCGCCATACACATTCATTCAAAACTGTGCATGGGTGTTCAAAGTCTCTTATGTAACTACGCAAAAGCTTGCCTGGAGTCATGTGACATAGCAACTGTCTCCACTGAGGAATTAAATTTAAATGCAAAAAAAAGTTAATGGCCTGAGGTGCAGACCCTGGCGAAGTCTTTCTTGAAGGCTACACAATTTAAATTTAAGCCGTAACTTGTTATCAAGCAAATCATTGCAACAGACATTATTCAAATCTAACTCCCAAATGGGTTATTGAAAGTGCCTGAGTAAGAATCTCACCTTGGTGTTGCAGGCGTGCCCCGATTCCCAGCCAAGTCAGACTCGCCAACTTTGTCCATCCAGGTCCCACAATTCCACTTACTTCCTCCAAACGGAAACCCTGTTTCGGGATCCACACCGATGCTGACATTGAAACCTATTGATGGGGGTTGAAATTGACAAAATGATAATGAAGGATAGTGCTGCAAAAATTCATGTACAGTTTTGCCATTGCAAACAGAATTTCTTTTAAATATAAGATTAGGACTTTTCCTGAATTCTAAAGCTTTGGCCATTTCAAAAGACCTAATCGGGCTTGAACATCAGTAAGCCTGAATCATACTTCCGAAGAAAGCGAATGCAATACATGTTGTCACAAATTCGCAACAAATAGTTCGCAACAAATAATTCGCAACAAATAATTCGCAACAAATAATTCGCAACAGTAGCCCTGTGTTCAACTCCTGTGAACAATTTCTGCAAAAACAGCATGACATCAAAAATTGTTTCGCATTCACAGTTAGTATGAACTGGGCTTTAGGCTCCGTCGAGCATTTTTAATACAAAGGTTTAAAGTCTAAGCCAGACAATACTGCATATTCCTGTCATAAGGATACCTTCATTAAACATTGATCATTGCACATTCATAAAATCCTACCTTTATAAGACATGCTTTGATTACTGCATATTCATTAGGTCATACCTTCACGAGACATATACTGATCACTGCATATTCATAAGGATCCAATACTGATCACTGCATACTCATAAGATCCTACCCTCATGAGACATGTATTGATCACTGCATATTCATAAGATCCTACCTTCATCGAGACATGTATTGATCACTGCATATTCATAAGATCCTACCTTCATCGAGACATGTATTGATCACTGCATATTCATAAGATCCTACCTTCATGAGACACGTATCGATCACTGCATATTCATAAGGATCCAACACTGATCACTGCATATTCATAAGGATCCAATACTGATCACTGCATACTCATAAGATCCTACCTTCAAGAGACATGTATTGATCACTGCATATTCATAAGATCCTACCTTCATCGAGACATGTATTGATCACTGCATATTCATAAGATCCTACCTTCATCGAGACATGTATTGATCACTGCATATTCATAAGATCCTACCTTCATGAGACACTTATCGATCACTGCATATTCATAAGGATCCAACACTGATCACTGCATATTCATAAGGATCCAATACTGATCACTGCATACTCATAAGATCCTACCTTCATGAGACATGTATTGATCACTGCATATTCATAAGATTCTACCTTCATCGAGACATGTATTGATCACTGCATATTCATAAGATCCTACCTTCATCGAGACATGTATTGATCACTGCATATTCATAAGATCCTACCTTCATGAGACACGTGTCGATCACTGCATATTCATAAGGATCCAACACTGATCACTGCATATTCATAAGACCCTACCTTTACAAAACATGTATTAATCACTGCATATTCAGAAGTATCTTACCTTCATGAGACATATTTTGGTCCAGCCCTTTGCCAGCATGTCTCTCTCTATATGAGATCCCTTCTGCATGACGCTGCATTGCCTCTTGGACAACATCACTCAACAGTTGCTCCTGTATTACACAAACATAAAAGCCATACATGCGGACATGGAATTTGAGGCAGTGCATGTTGAGGTACATGTATCAATGTATATTTGGTAACACCAAGTGTGTATACTTATTGAGAAGATTATGTTCCTTTGAGAACTTGTCCAACAGACTATACTCTCTAAACACAGCCCAATATCATAGAGCTGCTTTAAGCAAAAAAACTTTGCTTATACACTTCTCTGCTTAGCGAAAACAAGCAGGATACAGCACAGATACTAGCTAAGCACACATTAAATACGCTGAAGAGAATAAGGTTACCAGCCAAAACACTTTGTAGTATGTAGAGAATAAGGTTACCAATACTTTGTAACATGTAACATGTTACAAAGTATTTTGGCTGGTAACCTTATTCTCTACATGTTACAAAGTATTTTGGCTGGTAACCTTATTCTCTACATGTTACAAAGTATTTTGGCTGGTAACCTTATTCTCTTGAGCGTATGTTACATGTTACAAAGTATTTTGCCTGGTAACCTTATTCTCTTCAGCGTAAGTTACATGTTACAAAGTATTTTGGCAGGTAACCTTTGTCTCTACATGTTACAAAGTATTTTGGCTGGTAACCTTATTCTCTTCAGCGTATGTTACATGTTACAAAGTATTTTGGCTGGTAACCTTAATCTCTACATGTTACAAAGTATTTTGGCTGGTAACCTTATTCTCTTCAGCGTAAGTTACATGTTACAAAGTATTTTGGCTGGTAACCTTATTCTCTACATGTTACAAAGTATTTTGGCTGGTAACCTTATTCTCTACATGTTACAAAGTATTTTGGCTGGTAACCTTATTCTCTTCAGCGTATTTAATGTGTGCTTAGGTACTATTTGCGCTTAAGTTGCTCTATGAAATCGATCCAAGACAATAAAGAAACAAATTTCTGCTTACAACAAACCCAGCCGGCTGAGGTTCATCTTCGTCCGTAGGGAAGATCCTTGAGACGGGAGACTTGAGGAACGCTTCTCCTTCCTCCGACATCTTACAATAGAGCTGGATACAATACAGCCACCACCAGACGGCATCGCGGCAGTTGTATCGGGCATGGGACCCCCCTCCGAGAAGGTTAGGGATCACGCCGTGGCGTAGGGTCGCCCCGAAAGAAAGAATGAGATATCTGGGATGACAGGAAAGCATGGATGACCTTAAACATTTGACCTTTAACATTTAACCTTTTTCGCTATATGGCCCATCAGGATGCACCCCACTAAATAAGGAGCATACATCACTATTTTGTAGGCCCCAAAATATTCTATATTATACCCCCATCACACCGAACTCACTACATTTTGAAAAATGTCGCCTGACAGGCTAAAACTGTTGTAGCTTTTGAGAACTAGTTATTGGAGAGCTAAATAAAAGGGGTACAGTGTAAAAAAAAATCCCAATTGTGATCTGGAAGTTGTTGACTTCCAACTTGAGGTATTTTTTGGTGACATTGACCATGAAATGCAGACAGGTGTAAAGACATTTTTCAAGATTGATGCTCAGATGCTTTGAAAATAACATACCTTGCAAGAAAAAATACTGTGTGGTTTGATACGTTCCTTAGGGGTGTGATAAAGTGCTATATAAGAGCCAAGTATTGTTATTATTAACATTACTTACTTGGCCTCCTCCATTCTTCCAGTCACCAGCAATAATCCGGGAAGAGCGATGAAAGTGTCCCTCCCCCAACTCCTCATGAACCCTCCTGAGAAATGGGGCAGTCCGGCCGCCAACGTAGGGACGCATTGTTTCCTTCGTCCAGACTCCTCGTCCACGATGGTCGGGATTTTCGGGAGCTTGGGAGAAAGGTCCGGCAAGGGGGCAGTGTTGACTATGCCACACATCTGAACTGAGCCGAGGGCGAGTGCACCAATGAAGGAAGAGCCTTCGGAGACAAATCTGAAAATAGATTGAATTTTTTTATCAAGACTTCAGAGATGTTTTACATTACGAAAGAAAAACACGCTTATTGCAAAGAATTATTTCCAGATGCCTGAATGAGACTAGCTACATGCATGGGGCCTTTCTCACATTCAAACTTTGGGGGTGAACAAATATCTCTTTCTCTAAAACTACACTACTTCAAAGTTAGTTGTTTCTCATTATGTTTTATACTATCAACAGCTCTTCAATTCTCCAAACCAATGATCATCTTACTGTCATTATCAAAAGTGTCATTTGTTGTGTTTACTTTGTGACTTTTTGCTGTTGTTACCATTAAAACAATAGTCCTGTTGCTGTTGTTGTTTATTTAATTGTTTCTTGATTATTTTGTTAAGCGCTTGTGCAAATTTTATGGAATGGGCGCAATTGTTATTATTATTTGCCTTTAAATTTTTTCCAATTTGTTACTTTTTAAAATTTTCCTTTCTGATGAGAAGCAAAACTTTTCAAACCTTGACATGGATTTCCAGCAGAGATCCAGTAACGCCAAGTACGCTCCTACCATGATGGCGTCAAAGTAAGACGGGATAAGGTACCTGGGTATGAGGGTGAGGTTAGCGAAGGTCGCCTGGTACCACTTGCCAAGCTATGACAAAATGAGTAGAAACATTAATTAATGGGTGGGGCACAGACTGAAATGGGTGTGAGATGAATACCATAGAAGATTACCATCATAATATATAACAAGGAAGGTACACCATTTAGTGACCAATTTATGACCAGTTAGTCCAAACAGCGCCTTCTTTGTCCACCAAAAAGGGAATAAAAAAGGCAGTTCAGCATCGGACATATTTTTTTTTTTTTTTTTTTCCAGATGGAGGAAAAGCAGTGTGTCCCGAGAAAAAAAAACTGTTGGCATAGGAGAATATCAATGCACAACACTACTCACGTGGCCTTACCCGGGAATCGAACCAGCGCCACAGCATTGTGAGGCGAGCGCTTTACACACTAATCACCCATGTCACCTACAGTTACAGGACACTTCATCAAAGGGTGTCATGGCCGAGTGGATAAGAGAACCGAACTCAAGCTCTGGTGCTTCTGTTCAGCAGCATGTGGGTTCGAATCCCGGTCATGACACTTGAGTCCCTGAGCAAGACATTTAACTATAATTGCTTCTTTCCACCCAGGGGTAAATGGGTACCTGTGAGGGCAGAGATTGTTCTTGTGAATGATTTAGCCGAGTAGAACATATACTTGTCGTACAGACTGTATACTCCCCCAGGGAGCTGAGATGGTTTAAGGAATGATTCAAGGCTCAGTGACCAGGGGCAATAATGTTGGAAGCGCTTTGAGAAGCCCTCGGGTGTGAAAAGCGCTATATAAATACTGGCTGTTATTATTATTATTATTATTATTATTATTATTAAACTCTCAGAAAGTTTTACAAACCTTTTTAGTGCTTGGGTGGAGGAGTAGTCTGTTGGCGACGTAGTCGGTCATCCAGTCTCCTTGACGTAGATTCTCACAGAGAGGATGACCTAGGTCATTCTTGCTTCGAATCTCATTAAGAATCGACATGAATCCTGATGGTAAAACAAAACAACGTAATCTACCATTACAAATCTACCATCTTGAAATAATCAGCTATTAACCTCTATTACAAGCAGTATCACTAATGATAGCGATGCTGTACCTTATCGTACAATTGACCCAATTCACCTGACGTCATCATCAGAATAATCTTGGATGTGCCATTTTGGTGGTCAATTTCAACGTTTGTTATTCAGAGAAAAAAATAGAAGTGCCCATTGTAGGCGACGCGGCGTTTACACGTAAAGCTATTGACCACCAACATGGTGAGCGTGGCATCAGTCGCCGCGTGTGACGCGCGTGCAAGGGGTCAATTGTTAATATTATTATCAGCAACAGTGTACCCTAACTTGATTAAATGAGTTTGTTTCTGGTAGCGAGGGATGTTTGTTGACGCTGTAAATGTCTTACCTTACCTTCAAAGTCGAAAGACAGTAAGCATGGTAAGAATACCAAAACCAGCAGTTTGAATTAAGGTAGGGTCATCATTTGGTATTTGTCAACATAATATTAATTTATTGGCAAAAGCATCAATAAAAATACAGTGAAAGTCACCTGTGAAAGAGAAGTCACACAGCTGAATACAGTGTTTACTTGTTGAGAAAACAGCAAAATACTGTTAAGGCCCGGTCACACAGGCCCCGATAACGAGAACGAAAACGATAACGATACAAATGCACGCCCTCGATTGGTTGAATGAGCGTGGGCGTATTCTGCGTGGAGCAATTCAACCAAACGCGAGCATGCATTTTTCTCGTTTTCGTTTTCGTTCTCATTATCGGGACCTGTGTGACCGGGCCTTTACGGTATTTTCACGTAAATATAGAATCTATCTACGTTTAGTGAGGCGACAGCGGGTACCAACCGCATCTTTGGACGCAGCATTTGCGAACGCCTAAGTCTAAGAAATGATCCATGCATGAATCGTTTCTCAGATCCAAATGTTTTTTTATTGACTCTTAATCAAAAGGGGCTTTTCAGACAACATAATTCACAGGATGCATACTACCATTTACCAGCTGTATAACAAGCAAGCTATAATTCTGACATTTTAGAGACAGACCAGCTTAAAGCAGCTTGTGGTGAAAACATCCATTTGCGGTTGCAAAGAGGGTAAGCTTTCGGATAGAAATTCCACACATTTTTTGGGGGGTCATTACCATATGATTGTCACAAGTGATCTAATACTGTAAATAACCCATGTGTATTTTTTATATTTCCCTCATTTATTTTATTGGTCAAGAGTTTAGAGATGCAATGAATATTCATTTAGTTCTGTGATGCAGTCAGTGAACTACAGTTGAGTGAACAAGTCCTTATTTGGGAAGACATGAGTGGGCTGATGTAGGGTGTATGTGTGTGCATTGAGAGGTGACTATTGTTCTGTAGAGTGGGTGCCATGGTTGGGTGAGCTTAAGAATTCCTTGCAGCCTTAGATTAGGGTGTGGTTGGTCATTCCAAGATCTGCTATCAGGGAGGTCAGACATATTGCAGGACCTTCATGCAGAATTTTGTTTGATAAATTGTATCATTGCGACAAATTGAAGATTTTTGCTGTTTCAACAGAAAGCTATAACAGACAGACACCGTTTAAGTTTAAAGGGAACTCCTAACCATGGCACTGGTTCCGGATTAAACAGTTTACGACAGACATTAATCGGGATACTCCATCTTCCTACCACCCTACACTGGATGAACCATGATTGAGCTAATCATTTGAACTGATGTGGAATTTTGTCAAGAATGAAGACTGGATATAGCTTCAAGCTTTTTATCCTCTGAACGGATTCCGTCGAAAGAACAGCTAGCCCGATAATTTTGGAACACTGGTTCTGTATGTAAAAACTCTATGCTTGTATATATATAAATTTATCATCGGAAGATGGGAGCAATTTATTAAGTAATTTTTGTCTTCCGTGAGAGTAAAGACACTTTTTGTAGATAGTCAGTAAAAGCCAGGTTGGATTGCAATTTTGTATTTGCTGACATTATACATTTAACATTTAGGAGAATAATTTTCTTCTTCCATAGCCATACATTTTGGAAAGAAGTTTTGCTATTGAGATTAAGGGAGTTGTTTTTATTCTCCAGTTATGAAAAAGAAGTTGGAAAGAAATTTTGCTATTGAGATTAAGGGAGTTGTTTTATTCTCCAGTTGTGAAAAGAAGTTGGAAAGAAATTTTGCTATTTGAGATTAAGGGAGTTGTTTTATTCTCCAGTTGTGAAAAAGAAGTTGGAAAGAAATTTTGCTATTGAGATTAAGGGAGTTGTTTTATTCTCCAGTTGTGAAAAGAAGTTGGAAAGAAATTTTGCTATTTGAGATTAAGGGAGTTGTTTTATTCTCCAGTTGTGAAAAGAAGTTGGAAAGAAATAATTGTTATTTGAGATTAAGGGAGTTGTTTTACACTCCAGTTGTGAGCAGAAGTTGGAATAAGAAGTTTTTCTAAGACGTAATTTAGATTTGAAGTTAAGTGGAGGGTTCTACTAGCCCAAGTTATTATATTGACATTTAAAGAAGTTTGTGGAGTTTGAGAACAGAGTATAGTTTTTTTTTTATTGATTTTCATTGAAGATAGTAAGTTGAAGTGAAGTTCAGAACGTTTGGAGGTTTGAAGTTTTGATTTAGGTGAAGTAAGGATAGATAAATTATTTTGGTTTAATTTTGGAGGAGATTTTATTTGAATCAAGGAATTGTAATTAGAGCCAAAGAATATTGGACATGTTGATTGATAGTGTTCGATGAGGAATTTCATAATTAAATACTGATGTATATAGTAAATTAGAAGTGCTTCTTTCACTGTTCATTTATTTCATGAGTGCATGGCTTGTTCGTCTTTCTTACATTTGTTGGTTGGAGCCACATCCCGTGGTTATGTGACAAATTTATGGGGGCTTGTCCGGGAAATGAAAACGAACATGCCAAGTATGTAAACTCAGGAAATGAATGGAAAGTGAATAGACCGATTTATAGATTACCAGGGATCTGTTTGTTATTGGCTGCTTTATTATGCTTTTTGCTAGCGACAAAAATTGAAATGGACATCTGCACACTAATTGAGGCTGGCAAGAGTTTCGGGTTGAGTGGTAAAGAGTTGATGGACTTTGTGCAAAAGCGTGAGAGTGAGGCAAAAGAGAGAGAGAATGAGAGTAAGAAAGAGAAAGATAAACTAGCTAGAGAAGAGAGGGCCCACCAATTGGAAATTCGTAGGCAAGACCAACAGATTTTGGACACAAAGATACAATTTGAGAAAGTTAGGGCTGAAGTAAAAGAACAAGGTCAAAGCAAATCTTCTGTAGAAAATGGTGTTAGTAGACAAAAAGCAAGAACTCCTAAATTGCCAACCTTTAATGACAGCAAAGATGATTTAGACGCATATTTGAAACGATATGAAAGATATGCAACTAGTCAAGACTGGTGTCAAGAAGATTGGGCTATTAATTTGAGTGCATTGTTAACAGGAAAAGCTCTTGAAGTTTATTCTAGACTACCCACAGATGAAGCAAGCAATTACCAGAAGCTGAAGTCATCATTGTTGAAACGGTTCCAGCTTACAGCAGATGGGTTCCGCTTGAAACTTCGAACAGCCAAACCAGAAGGGGGAGAGAGCGGACTTCAGTTTGCCACACGACTGGCGAACTACCTACTTCGATGGATCGACCTAGCAGAGGCAGAGAAAACCTTTGAGGGTGTGTGTGATCTCCTGCTCCGAGAACAGTTTACAGCTGGATGTAGTCGTGAGTTAGCTCTTTTTCTTAAAGAACGACAGCCTAAAACCATTGCCACTATGGCTACTATTGCCGAACAATATCTTGAAGCTCGTGGTGGTATGTTTGGGAACCCTGTTACTTCTCGTAATCCAAATCAGAGAAGTGATACAATGACTAAGAGGATAGAACCTAGAACTGTACAATCACACGTAGTTCCACAGGGGTCATCATCAAATGTTTCTTCATACAAACCTTTGGTTACTTGCTATATCTGTCATAAACATGGTCATATGGCAAAAAATTGTAGATACACGTCAGTTAACAACAGTGCCCCCCGCACATGTTTCAACTGTCACAGACCTGGCCATATTGCCAAAAATTGCTATAGTAACAAAAATCAACTTGCTTCTATGGTAACATATCCAGGTAATGAAACAGATGCCTCACCGCAAAGCTCAAACTCTGGTTGCTTTGAAACCCAGCCCCACTTGTCTACTTGTCAAGGTTGTTCTTGTAAAACTAAGGACCATCAAGAGAAAACTGAAACTGTTGCTTGTATGGTTGTTAACAAAGTATCATTGCCAGGAGCATGCTGTAATGGACAAAACATTGATCAAGTAACTCTCAAATGTGGTCATTTCCTACCAATTATGAGTGCTGCATGTAGTGACAAGAATTTCAAGAAGATGCCAGTTACTTCGGGAAGAGTTGGTAAACACACAGTGTCTGTCCTCAGAGATAGCGGATGCAGTGGTGTCGTCATCAGGCATGATCTTGTCAGTGATGATCAACTTACTGGTGAGATAAAGACCTGCGTTCTTATCGACGGAACCGCCAGGCAAGTTCCTGTTGCCTTGGTGACCGTGAGTACTCCGTTCTTCACAGGGGAAACTGAAGCATTGTGTATGACTAAACCAGTTTATGATCTTATAATAGGAAATGTTACAGGTGCACGCTCTCCAGATGATCCAGATGAATCTTGGACTCGTACTACAGCCCCTGTCTGTGCTGTCCAAACTCGAGCCCAAACAAAGTCTCTTGACAAGGCGTTTCATCCACTGAAGGTGCCAAAGCCGATGAATGACATAGTGACAGCTGACAGTCTACAGAAAGCCCAAGAAGAAGATGTTAGTCTCCATCGACCCAGAGAACTTGCAGAAAACCAGTTGGAGAAGGTTAGTCGAAATCAGGCAACGTCATTTTTCTTCTATCGAAATGGATTGTTGTTCAGGCGATTCCAGGCTCCAAATGTTGAACATGGTGACGTCTTCGAACAAGTTGTTGTTCCTCAGAAGTACCGATCACAAGTAATGCGCATGGCTCATGAAACATTATTGGGAGGACATCAAGGGCCTAAGAAGACCACAGACCGAGTACTTACCAATTTCTTCTGGCCTGGTATAACAGCTGATATAACACGTTACTGCAGATCATGTGACGTTTGTCAAAGAACAGTTCCTAAGGGTAGGGTAACTAAGGTTCCTCTTGGTAGTATGCCACTAATTGAGTCTCCATTTGAAAGAATTGCAGTAGACATTGTTGGCCCCATTCATCCCATAACAGAAACACGTAACAGATATATACTTACCATCATTGACTATGCCACACGATATCCCGAAGCTATACCACTCCCTAGTATCGAAGCTGAACGTGTTGCAGAAGCCCTAGTTAGTGTTTTTACCAGAGTAGGAGTTCCAAAACAAATGCTTACAGATCAAGGTTCACAATTCACCTCCGAGATAATGAAACAAGTGTGCAAACTTCTCTCAGTTCATCGGATGACTACCACTCCTTATCATCCCATGTGTAATGGGTTAGTCGAACGTTTTAATGGAACTTTGAAACAAATGTTGAAACGTATGTGTGTTGAAAGACCCAGAGATTGGGACCGCTATATTAACCCACTCTTATTTGCAATTAGAGAAGCGCCACAAGAAAGTCTTGGATTTTCTCCCTTTGAGATGCTCTATGGTCGTCAAGTAAGAGGTCCGATGACTATTTTAAGAGAATTGTGGACAGGAGAAGTGAGTACAACCGAGACCAAAACCACCTATCAGTACATCATTGACTTGAGAGAGAGACTAGAAAACACTTGTCAAGCCGCACACAAAGAGCTCCAGAAGTCCAGCGCTAGATATAAACACCACTACGACAAACGAAGTAAAGTGAGAGAATTTTCAGTCGGTGACAAGGTATTGTTACTCTTACCCACAGATAGAAACAAATTGCTGCTTCACTGGAAAGGTCCTTTCCCAATCCTAGCCAAACTTGGTTCTATGGATTATCGCATTGATCTTAACGGTAAATCCAAAGTATTTCATGCCAACTTGCTGAAAAAGTACTTTGAGAGACCCGAAGAGTCGGCGACAATCCCGAATTCTATGACTTCTTCTCAATGTCTTTTCGAATTGGTGTGTACTTCTGTCATTGAAGCTGAAACTAACAGTGACAATGAAACCAACAGTGACAATGAAACCCCAAAGTGTTACTCGATGTCTAATGAGAAATTATTACAGCTTCATCCTCTAACAGCCAAAGAGACCATTGCTGATGTTAACATCAATGCAACACTTCATCACGAACAGCGCAGAGAAGTTAACAGACTGCTAGGAAATTATCCAGATATTCTAACAGATCTACCAGGGAAGACTACATTGGGACATCATACCATCACTCTACACAAGAATGAACCAATACGCAGTAAGCCATACCCACTTCCTCATGCCTTACGAGACACCATCAAGGAGGAGGTAAGCACTATGCTGAAAATGGGAGTTGTGGAACCATCCAATGCACCATTTGCGTCACCAATTGTCCTAGTCAAAAAACCAGATGGGTCCAATCGATTCTGTGTTGACTTTAGAAAGTTGAACCAAGTGACTGTATTTGATGCAGAACCTATCCCTGATCAAGAAGAGTTGTTCACCAAACTAGCCACTGACAATTATTTCACAAAGATAGATCTCAGCAAGGGCTACTGGCAAGTACCTATAGATGAATTCACAAAACCTCTTACCTCATTCATTACACCAGATGGATTATTCCAGTTTACTGTCATGCCTTTTGGGCTAGTAAACGCCCCAGCAACTTTCAGTAGAATTATGCGTAAACTTCTTCAAGGCATGAACTGTGTAGTGAACTACATAGATGACATATTAGTACATACAGCATCGTGGGAACAACATGTACAAATTCTGACAGAATTGTTTCGAAGACTAAGATCAGCCAATTTAACTGTTAGGCCATCCAAGTGTTTCATTGGGCATGAACAAGTAGAATTTCTGGGTCATGTGGTTGGAAAGGGTCAATTGCAACCTCGACCAGAGAAGATAATCACCATACAACAAGCAAAACAACCTGAAACAAAAAAGCAACTTCGATCATTTCTTGGCATGACAAACTACTATCGCAGGTTCATTCCAAACTACTCTGCTATAGCAGTTCCTCTGACTGATAAAACCAAAAACAATGAACCAACTAGAATTTCTTGGGAAGCTAGTCAACAACAAGCTTTTTCTACTCTTAAAGATAAGCTTACTAGCGCACCAATTCTTCACCTTCCTGATCTTAACAAAGAATTTATTCTTAGAACAGATGCTTCAGACTTGGGTCTTGGTGCAGTGCTTCTACAAGCACAAGATGGTGAAAAATTTCCAGTTGCATATGCCAGCAAAAAACTACTTCCTCGAGAGAAATCCTACTCGGTAATGGAGAAAGAGTGCCTGGCGATTATCTGGGCAGTTCGTAAGTTTGAACCATATCTTTATGGCCGAAACTTCACTCTAGAAACTGATCATCAACCTTTGACATTCCTACAAAAGTCAAAAGTAGCCAACGGAAGGATAATGCGATGGGCGCTCGCCCTACAACCCTATAGGTTTCACATCGAAGCGATAAAGGGAAGTGATAACATAGGAGCTGATTTCTTGAGTCGTTCTGAAGCAGAAGCGAAAAGGAGCTGAGAAAATGTATAAATACATTTTTTTTAAGGGGGAGTGAAATGTCACAAGTGATCTAATACTGTAAATAACCCATGTGTATTTTTTATATTTCCCTCATTTATTTTATTGGTCAAGAGTTTAGAGATGCAATGAATATTCATTTAGTTCTGTGATGCAGTCAGTGAACTACAGTTGAGTGAACAAGTCCTTATTTGGGAAGACATGAGTGGGCTGATGTAGGGTGTATGTGTGTGCATTGAGAGGTGACTATTGTTCTGTAGAGTGGGTGCCATGGTTGGGTGAGCTTAAGAATTCCTTGCAGCCTTAGATTAGGGTGTGGTTGGTCATTCCAAGATCTGCTATCAGGGAGGTCAGACATATTGCAGGACCTTCATGCAGAATTTTGTTTGATAAATTGTATCATTGCGACAAATTGAAGATTTTTGCTGTTTCAACAGAAAGCTATAACAGACAGACACCGTTTAAGTTTAAAGGGAACTCCTAACCATGGCACTGGTTCCGGATTAAACAGTTTACGACAGACATTAATCGGGATACTCCATCTTCCTACCACCCTACACTGGATGAACCATGATTGAGCTAATCATTTGAACTGATGTGGAATTTTGTCAAGAATGAAGACTGGATATAGCTTCAAGCTTTTTATCCTCTGAACGGATTCCGTCGAAAGAACAGCTAGCCCGATAATTTTGGAACACTGGTTCTGTATGTAAAAACTCTATGCTTGTATATATATAAATTTATCATCGGAAGATGGGAGCAATTTATTAAGTAATTTTTGTCTTCCGTGAGAGTAAAGACACTTTTTGTAGATAGTCAGTAAAAGCCAGGTTGGATTGCAATTTTGTATTTGCTGACATTATACATTTAACATTTAGGAGAATAATTTTCTTCTTCCATAGCCATACATTTTGGAAAGAAGTTTTGCTATTGAGATTAAGGGAGTTGTTTTTATTCTCCAGTTATGAAAAAGAAGTTGGAAAGAAATTTTGCTATTGAGATTAAGGGAGTTGTTTTATTCTCCAGTTGTGAAAAGAAGTTGGAAAGAAATTTTGCTATTTGAGATTAAGGGAGTTGTTTTATTCTCCAGTTGTGAAAAAGAAGTTGGAAAGAAATTTTGCTATTGAGATTAAGGGAGTTGTTTTATTCTCCAGTTGTGAAAAGAAGTTGGAAAGAAATTTTGCTATTTGAGATTAAGGGAGTTGTTTTATTCTCCAGTTGTGAAAAGAAGTTGGAAAGAAATAATTGTTATTTGAGATTAAGGGAGTTGTTTTACACTCCAGTTGTGAGCAGAAGTTGGAATAAGAAGTTTTTCTAAGACGTAATTTAGATTTGAAGTTAAGTGGAGGGTTCTACTAGCCCAAGTTATTATATTGACATTTAAAGAAGTTTGTGGAGTTTGAGAACAGAGTATAGTTTTTTTTTTATTGATTTTCATTGAAGATAGTAAGTTGAAGTGAAGTTCAGAACGTTTGGAGGTTTGAAGTTTTGATTTAGGTGAAGTAAGGATAGATAAATTATTTTGGTTTAATTTTGGAGGAGATTTTATTTGAATCAAGGAATTGTAATTAGAGCCAAAGAATATTGGACATGTTGATTGATAGTGTTCGATGAGGAATTTCATAATTAAATACTGATGTATATAGTAAATTAGAAGTGCTTCTTTCACTGTTCATTTATTTCATGAGTGCATGGCTTGTTCGTCTTTCTTACATTTGTTGGTTGGAGCCACATCCCGTGGTTATGTGACAATGATGACCCTACCTTTAAATTACACAATACTGTACCCAGACATGCAACTTCTAATTAAAAAAAAATAGAGGAAGCGGCTGATCACACTTATTTTTTTAACAGTGTTTTTCAGTTTTCTAAGGCACTGTTCTGAAAGGAGGAAATCAGCTGATCAGCTGAAAAGTTATATGGCTGTGGTGTACCTGTACATTGACATGACATTATACTCACCCTGCAAGCCGCAGTACACCAGTGGGCCGTTCCCCGGTATGTCGTACACCCCGGATCCCTTCCCATCATCCCTCTCTTCTGCATCGCAGCGGTACAGCACACGGTTCATATCGGCCAGCGACAGACTCCCAGCGATGGCGTGGAAGTTGGTGCTGGGCGACATGGACGGTGAGTTACCGCTGAGTGTTCGCACACGATAACCAAACTGTGATATGCAGCTTCGGAGTTCGGACAGTGCCTTACGGGATGTTGATTTCAAAGTCACCCTGGGTGGAACACAAGAATAATTCTGACATTTTAGAGACCGTACCAGCTTAAAGCAGCTTGAGGCGAAAACATCCATTTGCGGTTGTAAAGAAGGCCCAATAGACCGATCCATTAAGCGCTGCCCCATTGCGTATTGACCAATCACAACGCAACGAAGTTCCCACAAATAAGTCTGACATGCATGTGCGTATGCTAGGCTCGCGCGGCAGCGTTGTGCAGAAAAGGCATTGGAGAGGCGCACGTGTTCTTGCACACACGTGCGTTGTGGGCGGCGCCTAATGGATCAGTCTATTTCTTAGAGCTGTTTAAGCACAAAAACTAGATAAACACAACAAAATTGTGGTGGATGAAAAAAATATATATATATAATATATATATCAAATAATAAACCACAAGGGAAACTGACTGGGTACATTTTTAAATGATTTAGGATTGAACAAAGAAAAATTGACTAGAGCGGGATTTGAACCAACGACCTCCAGTTTAACGTGCCGGCGCTCTACCAACTGAGCTATCTAGCCCTATGTTGGTGGTCTCCCAATTTTGTCAATATCTTTGTTCGGGGGTGCCTGTCAGAAGCCATTAAACCGCAAACTGCCGTGTAGCCAGGGATCACACCCGGGTAACGATACAACCTGGGAAGCGGCAGACAGGGGATCACCTTAAGGGGATGCGACTTTTTATATCAGATATCAAATAATAAACCACAAGGGAAACTGACTGGGTACATTTTTAAATGATTTAGGATTGAACAAAGAAAAATTGACTAGAGCGGGATTTGAACCAAATATATATATATATATATATATAAAAAAAACAGACTGGTATCCAGCAAATATTATGGTAGACAGATAATTTGCATACATATGTGCATACTATGACAGGGTTCTGCAAACTTTGTTGCTAGGCAGAAAATTAGTAATATTTTCTGCATAAGCAGCTCTATGAAATTGGGCTCAGATTTTGACCTACATGTAGTGTTAGTCAACCAAACAGGTTCCAATTTCATGCAGCCGCTTTGAGGTAAAGTATACCTTTGGTTTTTGGAATCCCACACTAGTGTAATGTAAACAATAAAACTAAGGCCATGTCCGAATCAGTGACTTCGACTACAGCTACGGCTAGAACGTGCGCGTCTGCCTATTCTTCAACACTGGCATAGGCATTGTTCTCAAGGCTGTTCTCAAGGCTGTAGATAAAACGCGGCCTCCCCTTTTAAAAACTTCCTTTAAGAAGGTTGTCGCATGTTTGAGAGTGCCTCACTCCTTGATCAGACTCACCTAAAAGCAATCACACTCCCAGGTGGGAAATTGATGAAGTCGATTTCCTGTACGGGCGAGGGTCCGTCCGCCCCCTGGTCCGACAGCTCCACCATCCTGCTAGAATACAGTTGGATATGACTCTGCAGGTCAACTGAGAAGTGCCCCAGGCCGTTGATGTGGGTCTCGCTCTTAGGGGGTGGGTTGTCTGCTCGCTTGATCATGCAGGCTTCAAGGATGATCTCCTCAACGACTCCTGGGATTAGCAGGAACAAAGAGCGGATTAAGATCTACATTTTGTTTAAACACTTTTGAAATGTGTATGATGTATATTTTTGTAAGGAATTGTGTACATGTTTTTTATTATGCATCTTACCTGGGACACATAGTGGTGGGATATAACCAGTGTAACCGGGATTACCAGGATGTTTGAACGCCGTACGCGCCATGAGTATAACAGACTGGTGCGTCATTGGGTTGTGTCTGGTCACGGCGACGATGTTATCATCTACTTGATCAACGTACACCTGTAAGTATTAACATAAGAGGTAAGTGAGAGCGTTTTAGACACAACAATGGTTTCTGGAAACTATAGCGGATATCCACTTTAAAGCGGAGATTTCACAGGCCTGAGTTACGCCACTGGGTGTCTCACCTGTGTATATCCCTTAGCACCGAGCATATGATGCAGTATGTTTACATCCCTCTTAGCAGAGATGATGCCATGGTTAGCCCCTACTGCATCCCCATCAGCATCCTCTCTCCATGAGGTATACAGACATTAGGCAGGTGCCCCCCTTCCCCGATCCCCCTATAGTTACACCACTGGGTGTCTCACCTGTGTATATCCCTTAGCACCGAGCATATGATGCAGTATGTTTAGATCCCTCTTAGCAGAGATGATGCCGTGGTTAGCTCCTACTGCCTCCCCATCAGTGACATCTGCATCCTCTCTCCATGAGGTATACAGATATTAGGCAGGTGCCCCCCTTCCCCGATCCCCCTATAGTTACACCACTGGGTGTCTTACCTGTGTATATCCCTTAGCACCGAGCATATGATGCAGTATGTTTAGATCCCTCTTGGCAGAGATGATGCCGTGGTTAGCTCCTACTGCCTCCCCATCAGTGACATCTGCATCCTCTCTCCATGAGGTGTAAAGACGGTTCTCGTCAACTACATGAATCTAGAAAAGTGGAAAGATTGGTTTCTGTTAAAGGCACTGCAGCTGATTTCACGAAACTCTAGGATTAATCCTAACTCGAGTTAGGACGAGTAACCCGTCCTAACTTAGGATGGGTTCAATGTTTCCTACGTATTTGGATACGGAACTCAACCCGTCCTAAGTCCTAAGATTAATCCTAAGTTAGGAACTGGACACGTTTGATAATGGTCAAAGACCAGTATTCTCACTTGGTGTATCCCAACATATTATGCATAAAATAACAAATCTAAAAAAACAAAAACACCCTTGTTGCACAAATTTGTGTGCTTTTAGATGCATAATCAAAGGCTTCAGGCCTGATATCTTTTAATATTTGAGTGAAAAATTATCTCTTTCTCAAAAACTATGTTTGTCACAATGTTTATACCATCAACGGCTCTCCATTGCTCATTACTAAGTAAGTTTTCATGCTAACAATTACTTTGAGTAATTACCAATAGTGTCCAGTGCCTTTAACCATAAAGGACCTATCGCTTGAAGTGATTGATCAGAGGCCTGTTTCAAATTATGCTGTGGCTGAGCAGTCACTGAACTCAAGCTATGGTGTTTCTGATCTAAGCGAAGTTGATTCAAGTCCAGATTTTCAGTTATTTTGTTATGACTGACAAACCCACCTACAACTGTGTCCTAAACTTTGGAACGCTTTACCTAAAATATCAGTTGCTGTAGTTCTCTTCCATTGTTTAAAAACTTGCTGAAAACTCATTTATTTAAATCCTCATACACTTAGCTCGTTACATGTCTTGACTTAGATTGTTCATTGTATGATTTTTTATTGTATTCTATATTTCTTTTTTGTAGTATATGTTTTGTTTTTTCGTTCTGCGCCTCGGAATAGGGTCTTGTACACTAGATAGATGGCGCATTATAAATGCATTATTATTATTATTATTATTATTATTATTAAAACAAATTCAACATTGAAAACTCTGAATTGCCCCTAATGTAGGTATGATCCTTAAAACCATTGGACCCTTTCGGTAAACAGTATTGTCCAAGGCCCACACTTTGTGTATCACAACTTCTATATCAAATAACAAACCTGTGAAAATTTGGGCTTAATCGGTCATCAGAGTCGGGAGAAAATAACAGGAAAACCCACCCCTGTATCCGCGCGTTTCGCCGTGTCTTGACATGTGTTTAAAATAAATCTGTAATTCTCGTTAACAAGAATTGATATTGTTTTACTGTCTTCTCAAAAAGTAAAGCATTTCATGGAATAATATTTCAAGAGAAGTATTTCACCACTACCTTCTGTAAACCCTGTAAGTTATTTGTAAATCTGTGAACTTTTTTTTTGTCTGTATCAAAAGTGTCCAATGGCTTTAAGTGTAGTAAAACATGCCAGTCCATCCAGCACAACAATAACAGTCTTGAGAGGGAGGGGTGTCTATTGGATTGACTACAGAAACATTCCTATGCCCCTGAGCGTACCAGTCTTTTCCTGACGCTCCCTAGGTTCAAATCCCATCCGAGTAACTTGCCTGTGATTTGTTTTCACAGAACTCGGGTAAGTACTGAGTATACAGTGCTTACACACATCGGTTTATGGAAAAAACCAAATGATATTCTTTATCCCCGGTGCACACTAAACATGCTGATGACTAGTGTGGTACTTACATGTTCTGGTACCAGTTCATCGTATCCTTTGCTTGATCCCACGGCGCAGCATGCCATACACACCAAGGCAGCAGTTGGCAGTAAGTCATAGACAGATCGAGTCTAAAATAACAAGATAAAAAAACATGTTTTAAAATCTGTCTACTATCAGTGTACCCGAGAAAGTACTGGGTATACAGTTCTAGGCCTGGGCGAATAATTCAAATATCCGGTTAATGGCGAATAGGTTTTCCTATCCGTAACCACGAATGCCTTTTTTTTCTTAACCGGATATCCGCAATGGGCGCGAATACCTATTTATAAACCGGATAGTCCTGTAATTACAACCAAGTAACCGGATATTCTTTAATATCCGAATATCCGCGGACGTCGGGCGACAACTGGTAGGAATGTTTTGTCTGAATCCTTAAGAAACTTCTATAAAGACAGCATAAAACAGCATAAATTTAGTATTTATAACTATGCTCACCTCCGTGAAGAGTTAAAACAATAACATTTCTGACGTAATTGTTCAAAGATTACGAAAGTTTTCCTTCACTTAGAGTCAATCACGATCAAAAGAATTAGCAAATCTCCAACGTTAAATATTTAGATCCGGTTATTTTTATGAATGAACCGAGTGACACTGTCTAAAACTAATATCAATCTGCCCATAAGATCTCATTACAAACAAACAGCGCCCTCTAGCGGCAAACAAAAATATTTTTAATATAGTTTATTTTATTTTAAACAGCGCCCTCTATCAGCGAAAAAAACCTATTCGAATATCCGGTTAAGTTCGGATAGTTGGCCAGCGGTAACCGAATACCCAAATTTCACTATTCGCCCTGCACTATACAGTTCCAAATACACATTGATGTAAGGGTAAAAAACAAATTACATTCTTTATCCTCAATGCAAAACAAACATCTATTACTAGTGTGTTCCTCCATACAACCAAACCATACCCCACTCTGCCACACCGTGACTAAGCTTGGGCGATATCGATTTATTTTATTCACGATATATCGCCGACAATATATCGCGATATTCGATATAATCGCGATTAATGAAATTTGACATCATCAGTCTTAAAACTCCAAGTGAAAGTTGTAGAAGAGACAGTCCTAGTATAAGAGAGGTGTTCTAATGACCTATTCTTCTGGTTTTACTCCAAACCTATGGGGTATCAGCTAGCAAATACACTGCGATATTTAATCGATATATCGATATATCGCGATTATCGCGATTATTGCGATATATCGCGATATATCGATATTTCGATTAAAACCAAATCCATCCGATATCGAAATCGTGTCCAAATTAATATCGCGATATTCGATAATATCGTGATATCGCCCAAGCTTAACCGTGACCATACCCCACTCTGCCACACCGTGACCATACCCCACTCTGCCACACCGTGGCCTTTTGAGTCATACATGTAGAGAGTAAAGCTATAGCCCATAAGTGCCTTGATGAGAGTGGTAAACTGGAGATGCCACTAAGGGGGACTGCGTTTGAAATTACGAGATCTATTCCTTTTACATAGCACCATGTAATGGCTTACAAGGTGCTGTGGCGCAATTATTATTATTAACTCGAACCCACACTCTACTGATCAAAAACACCAGAGTTTGAATTTGGTGCTCTTAGCCACGACACCCTATAGACACCCTTGCTTACCATGATCGGGCTCTTGTTGTCGTGGGTCACGTCCATCAAAAGGGCGTGGCTCATGCTGGGCGCTAGCGGCCTCTCATGAGGTTGCAGGAATGACCCCACTGGCTCCCCGCCGTACCGGTACACGAGACGTCCCAGCTCATGCGAATCTGAGGCATTTGATGCCTCTGTGGTGGAAAGACAAATCATTTACTGGTTAAATAGAGCTGCTTCAGCAGAAAAATATTGCTTGAAAAATTTCTGCTTCGCAAAATTAAGCAGGGAATCTGTCAAAAACTGTGCACATAACAAGGTATTTTGGCTGGTAACCCCTTTCCAGTAAGCAAAATGGTTTGGTGCTTAGTAATATTTTGTGCTTAAGCAGTTGTGTAAACTTGGTCCCTGAATACTCGGAAGCATTGTATATACACCAGATACAAATGGAATCACAACACAGTCAGTTGTTCACACAGCAACAGAGCCCTGAGAATGTCGACTGACTCCGTATCTGCGCAGCCCAGATCTGCACCCCCATAATGTTTTTTTATATTATATTCATTTATGTCAAAATTATATCAAAGGATAAGCGTGTATGCCAAAAGCCAGATACTATTTGGATTGGCCAATCAAAAAAAGTACAAAATATTTGCTGCGCATCGCCATTTTGCCGCATATATGCATCATGTGATATCATTTTGCAATACCTGCTTGTCACCCCCACAGCAAGACATAGAGAACACAGCGCGTTCTCTGGGGGACTTTTGGGAGACAAGGTTGCAGCAGACTAACCAGGTAAATCCATTGTCCCAGTAATGTGCGCATTCTCTAAACTACATAAACAATATAACTTTTCGCAAATACCCATTGCGCAAGCGCCAACCGTAGAATGAAGTGCATTGTGGTCTAGCTAAGGATCAAATTTAATCCCCAGCTCTACCACTATGCACCTAATTCCACGCCTACACGCGCGCCCCAGTATTTGAGAAAAAAGTATATGGACATTTACCTGGTAAGTCTGCTGCCACCTAGTGTTCTAAAGTCTCCCATTCTACAATGTTCTACGGTCGATGTACATTACCTCGTATTAGAGAGTTAATTCCCAGTCTGTTAATGAACATATTGTCCACATGCTCCGAAGCCGTGAACAACTCAGCAACAACGTAGAGATCCGGTCTAACTCTACGGGCTTCATCGAGAAAATACTGGAAAAAAAATATATAAAAAAAACAGGGATCACAAAATTTGAAATGCTACTATTCTTTCCTTACCTAAACTCCAGAGGGCCAAATTTACAAAAAGCTGTTTAGCAGTAATAATGCTTAGCAAATTTATAAGCGAAAAAATGAGTGGGGTACCAGTTGCAACAACTGAAACTTTATGGAATGTCTGCTGGTACCATGTTTTTGCTTTAAGCAAGATTGTTCTGTGCTTAGAAAGTTTTTTTGCTGACACAGTTTATGAAATTGGGCCTAGGATCTTCTCTTCCAGTGTATTTAATCCTATTCTGAACCACAAGGCACTTTAAGCAAAGATCAAATACATGTAGGTGCAAGATGGGCAACTGGAGATATATCTATTGTTAGAATATGAAGTACAGCATGGGTGCCATTTCAATATTACTAGCGAATGTTTATGATAGATCCATCTATAGATTATTTTGTTTATTTCTTTTTACATTCGTGGCCAAATTACAGTAAAAACTACAATTCATACAAAAAAAGTTTGATTACAGCATTGATAGCAAAGGTCATTGTCTGCACTGATCAATTGTTGCGTTAAAAGAGTTGCTTCCTAAAAAAGCCTTCAGTGGATAACTTACATTTCAGACCAGCTTGCACATCTTCTGCTACTAAGGGCGAGTGTGAGTAAAGGCACAGTTAGCGTCGTCTTAAGTTGCAAGTTGATTTTATGTTTTTGAACCAAGAGGTTAAAATCTAGTCATGAGTTACGAGTCCGAGTCACAAGACATTTACCTCAGCGACATGTATCGGCGTGCTGTGGCAGTTGTCAATCCTTAGCCCATGAAACATCCTAGCCATCGTCCTCGAGTACTCCAGCATTCGGTTCCAGAGGTACGGGCAATCCTCGGGCTTCTCTCCATACCTAAGCTTGACTGAGTCGCCCCAGACTATCAGCTCCCTCCTCAGGTACACGTTGGATCCCGCCTCGGCAAAGTTCTTTAAGGGGTCGGCGTCCATGACCCAGCCGTTACCTATTTGGATGAAGGGGGCCTTGTCGGTCTCCATGTAGGCTTCTTCTGATTTGGGGTCTGTCAGGTCCCAGGGGTGAAGGAAGTACCTGTTGGCATGGCAATATTATTGACAGGGCATTAAAAACTGCAGGGCCCTAGTAGGACGTTAATAATTACAGGGCATTATTAATGGAAGGGAATTAGTAACTGCAGGGCATTATTAATGGTAGGGCATAATCACCTTCAGGGCATTATTATTATTGGCAGGGCATTAATAACTGCATGGTATTAACATTGATGTGCTTTAGTTCATTCAAGGCAATCGATAAATTGGCTGAAACATTAAATATTGGCTGGGCATTAATAAACTAATACAGGGCATCAATGATGGTGAGGCATTAAAGACAGTTGGGCAATAATTCATGCAGAGAAATAAGAGCATGAGGTAAGAGTATATGAATAATCCAAGGGCAATTAAAAACTTCAGGTTATCAATAACTGCATTAGTAAAAGGCAGGATTTTCCCGAGGGGGTTTAGGATATTGTCATAAAACAAAACGTAATGTTTACTTTGGTACGAGTGGGTTCTTTTGCGAAATTTTCTTGAAACGAGGTCCGTTTTCTTCCACGTGGTGGTAGCGCACATTTGCGGTGACATTATTAAGAGCATTGTGGATGTCATCTGCCATCTTGTCTGCCGCCCTCGAGTTCAAGTTGCGTAGATGTTCAGCAAACGCTTTGCAGGACATGTCAAGCTGCTCTTCTTCATCTTTTGCTTCTTCCCTAAAGTTAACAAATAGTAAATAATAATTGTAATGATACAACATTTGTAAAGCGCACTTTCCTGTAAACCATTCCAAGGCGCTGGTCTAGTAGAAGTCCCTTTTCTATTTGGATTTTAAAGTACTGTACTTACATGTATTAACCCAATTAAACTGGGCCATACAGCATGACTGAGCTTGCCTAGTAGTTATGAGCTTACGTCCCATAGAATTAATAATAATAATATTGATGTCTTATATAGCGCACGTATCTACCAAACAAGGCGGCTGAGTATTTACAAACTTTCAAAAAGATAGCTAATTGCAATGATGAATTTTGAGACCAAATTATTTAGCACCTTATAAGGGTTTACAAGATGCTACAGCCAGGAACACTGGGGCGAACCCCGTCTCTTTTCGCAAAGTGCACTGGGTTCTTTTACATGCTTTACACAACACATATGGGACCAACGGCTTTACGTCCCATCCAAAGGACGAAGCAATGATTAAGTGTCTTGCTTAAAGGAACACGTTGCCTTGGATCGGTCGAGTTGGTCTTTGAAAAGCGTTTGTAACCGTTTTTTATAAAATGCATATGGGTAGAAAGATGTTGTAAAAGTAGAATACAATGATCCACACAAACATGCCTCGAAATTGCGTGGTTTTCCTTTTACCTTGTCGACTAACACGTCGGCCATTTATGGGGGTCAAAATTTTGACTCCCATAAATGGCCGACCATGTTAGTTCGCACAGTAGAAGGAAAACCACGCAATTTCGAGGCAAACTTGTGTGGATCATTGTATTCTACTTTTAAAACATCTTTCCAACCATATGCATTTTATAAAAAACGGTTACAAACGCTTTTGTTTTGACCAACTCATCCGATCCAAGGCAACATGTTCCTTTAAGGACACAAGTGTCACGGCTGGGGATTCGAACCCACACTCAGAAACACAAGAGTTTGAATTCGGTGCTCTTAACCGCTCGGCCACGACACTTCCACAATTATGTGCCTTACAAGGCTTAGTAAATGCAGATTTCCACGGTAAGCAGAGCCATGAAATTTGACTTGCACATCATCATATCAAAATAATCTTTGTAGCACCCTTTCAGAGCTCGAATTTTGGGGGAAATGCACCAGACCACAGGACTTGTAGCTCAGAATCTTTACTGGATCAGGATTTTAATTACAAGACCAGAATCAAAATGAGAAGAGACTAGAATCAAAATGAGAAGAGACTAGAATCAAAATGAGAAGAGACCAGAATCAAAATGAGAAGAGACCAGAATCAAACCGAGCAGAGACTAGAATCAAAATGAGAAGAGACTAGAATCAAAATAAGAAGAGACTAGAATCAAAATGAGAAGAGACTAGAATCAAAATGAGAAGAGACTAGAATCAAAATGAGAAGAGACTAGAAACAAAATGAGAATAGACTAGAATCAAAATGAGAAGAGACTAGAATCAAAATGAGAAGAGGATAGAATCAAAATGAGAAGAGACTAGAATCAAAATGAGAAGAGACTAGAATCAAAATGAGAAGAGACTAGAATCAAAATGAAAAGAGACTAGAATCAAAATGAGAAGAGACTAGAATCAAAATGAGAAGAGACTAGAATCAAAATGAGAAGAGACTAGAATCAAAATGAGAAGAGACTAGAATCAAAATGAGAAGAGACCAGAATCAAAATGAGAAGAGACCAGAATCAAACCGAGCAGAAACTAGAATCAAAATAAAAAGAGACTAGAATCAAAATAAGAAGAGACTAGAATCAAAATGAGAAGAGACTAGAATCAAAATGAGAAGAGACTAGAATCAAAATGAGAAGAGACTAGAATCAAAATGAGAAGAGACTAGAATCAAAATGAGAAGAGACTAGAATCAAAATGAGAAGAGACTAGAATCAAAATGAGAAGAGACTAGAATCAAAATAAGAAGAGACTAGAAACAAAATGAGAATAGACTAGAATCAAAATGAGGAGAGACTATAATCAAAATGAGAAGAGACTAGAATCAAAATGAGAAGAGACTAGAATCAAAATGAGAAGAGACTAGAAACAAAATGAGAATAGACTAGAATCAAAATGAGAAGAGACTAGAATCAAAATGAGAAGAGGATAGAATCAAAATGAGAATAGACTAGAATCAAAATGAGAAGAGACTAGAATCAAAATGAGAAGAGACTAGAATCAAAATGAGAAGAGACTAGAATCAAAATGAGAAGAGACTAGAATCAAAATGAGAAGAGACTAGAATCAAAATGAGAAGAGACTAGAATCAAAATGAGAAGAGACTAGAATCAAAATGAGAAGAGACCAGAATCAAAATGAGAAGAGACCAGAATCAAACCGAGCAGAGACTAGAATCAAAATGAGAAGAGACTAGAATCAAAATAAGAAGAGACTCGAATCAAAATGAGAAGAGACTAGAATCAAAATGAGAAGAGACTAGAATCAAAATGAGAAGAGACTAGAATCAAAATGAGAAGAGACTAGAATCAAAATGAGAAGAGACTAGAATCAAAATGAGAAGAGACTAGAATCAAAATGAGAAGAGACTAGAACCAAAATGAGAAGAGACTAGAATCAAAATGAGAAGAGACAAGAATGAAAATGAGAAGAGACTAGAATCAAAATGAGAAGAGACTAGAATCAATATGAGAAGAGACTAGAATCAAAATGAGAACATGGTTTTATCATCTGAGTTGATGGATTGTAAACAAACACTATGACAAGATTTGTCTCTTGTGTTTTATTAGTGATTTTGCAGGGGTTGAAAGATATTTGTGAGACTTAAACTCTATATTTTAACATCATTCTTTTGAGACAAAGATGTTGAATTACAACAAAACCACAAATTAAGACCACCAGACTGGTCCTGTCTTGAGCTTACTGGCCAGACACTGAAATCACTGGCTAGTGGTCCAGTGCAAAATTTGAGCCCTGCGTTTTGGGAGTCAATGACCCTATTTCTTATTCAGTTGAGTGCAATTTTTCATGCTTAAATGCAGTGGACAATATTGGTAATTACTCAAAAAAATTATCAGCATAAAATCTTACTTCGTAACAAGTAATGGAGAGCTGTTGATAGTATAAAATATTGTGAGAAACAGCTCCCTCTGAAGTAATGTAGTTTTCGAGAAAGAAGTAATTTTCCACAAATTTGATTTCGAGACCTTATTAGAATTAGATTTTGAGGTCGGGAAATCAAGCATCTGAAAGCACACAACTTTGTGTGACAAGGGTGTTTTTTTCCCATTATTATCTCGCAACTTAGACGACCAATTGATTTCAAATTTTCACAGGTCACTTGTTATTTTATGCGTATGTTGAGATACACCAAGTGAGAAGACTGGTCTTCGACATTTACCAATAGTGTCCAGTGCCTTTAAAGCCATTGGACACTTTCGGTACAGAAAAAAAATTTAAAAGTTCACAGATTTACAAATAACTTACAGGGTTTACAGAAGGTAATGGTGAAAGACTTCTCTTGAAATATTATTCCATGAAATGCTTTCCATTTTGAGAAAACATTAAAACAACATAAATTCCCGATATCGAGAATTACGGATTTATTTTAAACACATGTCATGACACGGCGAAACGTGCGGAAACAAGGATGGGTTTTCCCGTTATTTTCTCCCGACTCCGATGACTGATTGAGCCTAAATTTTCACAGTTTTTTTTTTATATATACAAGTTGTGATACACGAAGTGTGGGCCTTGGACAATACTGTTTACCGAAAGTGTCCAATGTCTATAACTGCTGACTACAAAATGTGTTCGACGTGCATGCAAGGAGTCAATATATAGCATATATATCTTACACAAATTTTGCAGGTACAGGTTTCAATTCAAGGCTACTTTTTACAGCAGAAATGATTTGTTTGCTTAGTGGGAAAATAAGCCTAGAACCAGTTAAACACAGCATACCACTGTGACTTTATGGCCAGTAACCAATTGCTGCTACAGGAAAATCACTTGCTGCTTAGCATGAGGGACAAACCATAATTTACCTCTCGACATTGAAGCACTGTAAAGCTTTCTCAATGTTGACTGACCCCCCAAGTCGCTTGTACATGGGATCTTGAATGAGCTTCACATCCTCTGACTTTGACTCCTCAGCTGCCGACAATTTACCTGAATCATCAAAAATCCAAATATAATGGCCACTTTAATAAAGATGGTGACAATTTGGGGGAACAACACTATATTCAGACTAAAGACAAAAGAACGGCACAAGCTGGTGGAACTTGTGCTGAAATGTGAAATGTGCACTGGACGCCATTTGAACAAGCAACTCTTAATTGATACAACAATAGGTCAAAGCAGAAAATTCCCATTGCTATCAATGATATAACAACAAAACATTTGCTTGCTGAAATGGTACCTGCCATACATGCCATATGTATTTCATGTTCCAACACTGAATTTCTTTTGGCACAAAAATATGTTTTCTGGTTGATTGATTGAATGTTCACAGCTCTTATCTCGATAAAGATATTAATTTAAATTAAATTAAATTAAATTGAATTAAATTAAATTAAATTAAATTAAATTAAATTAAATTAAATTAAATTGAATTGAATTGAATTGAATTGAATTGAATTGAATTGAATTGAATTGAATTGAATTGAATTGAATTGAATTGAATTAAATTAAATTAAATTAAATTAAATTAAATTAAATTAAATTAAATTAAATTAAATTAAATTAAATTAAATTAAATTAAATTAAATTAAATTAAATTAAATTAAATTAAATTAAATTAAATTAAATTAAATTAAATTAAATTAAATTAAATTAAATTAAATTAAATTAAATTAAATTAAATTAAATTAAATTAAATTAAATTAAATTAAATTAAATTAAATTAAATTAAATTAAATTAAATTAAATTAAATTAAATTAAATTAAATTAAATTAAATTAAATTAAATTATTTATTCACTGTGCCAGCATAAAGTTCATTACCTCCGTTTGAACAAAATATACTACACATACATGTAACATATTTCAATTTAAACGGGACAATAAGATACACTACAAAATAAGAACGAGTCGCAATCGGATTGACTTTACCTTTTGCGGCCGCTCTGAATTTCTCAACTATCACTTCAACATTAAGCTGGTAAAACTCTTGCAGTTTGAACGTTGGGAGGACTGTGTCTGCCAGGAGGCTCCAGATTCTCTGTAAAAAAAAAAAGGTTTAAGAAGTGTAGAAGCAGATCATGTCTCAACCAAACCCCATGAACTTTTGCTTTGAAGTGTTGACAGCAGAATTTGAGTGTTGGTCCCATGTGTCGTATAATGCACGAAAAAGAACCCAGTGCACTTATCTAAAAGAGAAGGGGTTCACCCCGGTGTTCCTGGTTTAATTGGCAGCATACTGCGCCACAGTACTTTGTAAACCTTAAGGACGCAGGTGTCACGACTGGGATTCAAACCCACACTCTGCTGATTAGAAACATCAGAGTGGTGTCCTGCTCATTTCTGCTTAGCAGACAATTGTTAAGCAACATTTTCTGCTTATGCAACTCTATGAAATTGGGCCATGGTGTCAAAGGGTGTGGCGTGGCTGACCATTTTATAGGCTTGGCTGACCATGTTATGGTCGTGGCTGACCATGGGCTAGGCTGACCATGTTATAGGCGTGGTTGACTATGTAATGGGCGTGGCTCACCTGTATCTGCTCCTCATTGTTGATGACCGGGGATATTCCTTCTCCCGCCCACTTCCCCTCAATCACCTCTAGAGTAAAATGCCACAGCACCCGGTCAAGGACGTAAGCCGGCCGGAGGTGAGGTGAGTTGCGGACATTGTACGCGCACTCTGGGTGCTCCTTGAGCCAGGGACTGTCAAAGGAGGTGTGGTTCCAGACGACATCGCACAGACTGAGCATCCCCCACTCGTACTGGAGCTTGGCCAGTAGTTTTGATATATCATCATTTGATACAGAGGCCTTGTCCTTGCAGGCAAATCCTGGATTTAGCTTCAGCTGGAAACCAAAAATAAAGATACATTTTGAAGAGGCCAAAAAGAAAAGCTATTCCAAAATCTTTAAAATTCATCACCTGGTTCCTTTATGGCAGGAGGTTTTAAAGTGAGGATCATTGGCTCTGTGGTTTCTTTCCCAACCTTTCAACTCTGTGGACCCAGGTTCGAACCCCACTATGTACAGGGGCCTTGCCTGTGGATTGGGTGTCATGTGCCGACCTGATTGCATAGGTTCCCCCCCCCCCCCCCCCCCCCCCCCCCCGAGGTTTTCCTTCCACATCATAAACTTTACATTTCGTCTTGTGTTCTATTCATTCTGTTAATGGCGCTAATTGTGCTGTTTAAAATTATAATTATAAAATAAAGAAGTCATTAAATAAAGAAAAAAAGTCAAAGCCATACAAAGATGTGTATAAGCTTTACCTGGTCTCGAATTGAATAAGATGAATTGGATGCACCAAGTTCTTGGATGGGAGTGAAGTGAAGGAAATTGTAGCCTGTCTCCCTGGCGGTGGCCAGACGGTTCTCCCAGCATGAAAGGGGGCCAAGACATTTCGCCAAGACGGTCTGCAGAGTGACGCAGTCCAGGGGGAGGGTGTCTGTCTCGCCGGTCAACTTCAGGGTGGGGTCGACGATGAAGTAACCTGATCCCTGTGGTGTGTTACTGGACGAAAGAAAAAGGAGATGTCCGAGAGTTAGGAGGGAAACATCTGTAGGGTTTCAAATTATTGCTCACTTTCAAGCATCAAAAAGATTGAACCACTGGTTTGATCAAATATGGTGTCAAATCTTGACAATTAAAAGGAAGTTTCCCCTTAAAGTAAACACAAAAATCGCTAACTTAACTTTAGTGTTACATTTACTAGGATTTGCAGACTCTCTAAATTCACTATAAAAAAACCCCCTTAAAGTTATGTGACCCATTTTGTATAGCACCTTGCAAGGGTTTTACAAGGTGATGTGGCACAATCTGCTGCCAGAAATGACAGAAACACTGAAACCCTTCCTCCTAATGTTAAGTGAACTGAGTGAAGCAACTGGGTTAAAGGCAAAGAACACTATTGGTAATTACTCAAAATAATTATTAGCATAAAACTTTACTTGGTAACGAGTATATGGAGAGAGGTTGATAGTACAAAACATTGTGAGAAATGGCTCCCTCTGAAGTGACGTAGTTTTCGAGAAAGAAGTAATTTTCCATGAATTTGATTTTGAGACCTCAGAATTAGATTTTGAGGTCTCGAAATCAAGGATCTGAAAGCACACAACTTAGTGTGACAAGGGTGTTTTTTCTTGCATAGTTATCTCGCAACTTCGGCGACCAATTAAGCTCAAATTTTCACAGGTTTGATATTTTATGCATATTTTGAGACACACCAAGTGAGAAGACTGGTCTTGGACAATTACCAATAGTGTCCAGTTTCTTAAAGTGTCTTGCTCAAGGAAAAAAGTGCCATGACCAGGACCTGAACCCACACTCATGATAACCCCTAAAGTTGAGTCAAGAGCATTAGAGATCACTCATCCACCACAGTACAGGCATGACAAGGGTTTGGGCAACATACGGTATCATACCGTATGTTAAGCTTGGGCAGTGTTTGAATTTGGGTTCGATGGTATACCATCGCAAGAATACTGCAGTAAGCAGGGCTGGGATTAAACAAACCCTAGAGTTTTACTGCTTATAATTAGCTCAGAGCAGGGGTCACTTTTCCCAAGGGTATGCCCAACTGTGGGAGTAGATCATGGGTAAAACGATCCAAGTGTGAAAGGACCGGCCCTTATAGTTTGAAAGGGGCTACTGGGGATGGAAGTGTCGTGGCCGAGCGGTTAAGAGCACCGAATTCAAACTCTGGTGTTTCTGATCAGCAGAGTGTGAGTGCGAGTCCCTGTCGTGACACTTGTGTCCTTATAAAGCAAGACACTTTACCATTGCTTCGTCCTTCGGATGGGACGTGAAGACGTACATGTATGTCCCGTGTGTTGTGTAACGCACGTAAAAGAACCCAGTGCACTTACTGAACAGAGAAGGGATTCGCCTCAGTGTTCCTGGCTGGATTGGCAGCAAGTTGCGCAACAGCACCTTGTAAACCATTACATGGTGCTATGTAAAAGGAGTGGATCTCATAATTTCAAACGTAGTCCCACATACCTTGCAGGAAATACTGTATGTTAAAGCGCCTTGAGCATCACGAATATGCGGGCCACATGTATATATAAGAAGTCACTATTATTATACCTTGTTCCATGAGTGAAGTAATACTGGAAAGAACCGGCAAGATGCAGGCGAACCTCGCAGTACTGATCCGATGTGTCACAGCGCGAATTTGACGCAGCGAGCCACTGCAACTCGTAGAACTCCCCTCGATTAAAGGGGCGCACCACTGGGGAGTGGCCAGGGGGGTGGTTGGTGAAGACGTGAACCTGCTTGGACTGGAGGGAGGGTCCGAGGACAAACTGGAGTTTCCATCCTATGTGGCGGAAAATAATAACAATAAATGTGGAACAAGTTAAATAAGCCTGATACTGAACATTTTTCTTAGCAAATTTGTTTTTCTTTTATGAATACATGAAGTAACTTTCAGCAGGAATTTGTCAAGGACACAAAGTAAGTCTGAAATTTTACCTTTGAGAGGGCCCTTTTTTTGGGGGGGGGGGGGGGGATTGGCACTTTCATCGGAAAATGTTAAAGTATATGAGGGTAACATTTCAAGGGTCACAAATGTCAAAACCAGGGGCAATATGGCTTATGCGACATATAGCCATGTAATTCCAGGCCTAAAAAGGTATTTGCCAGATGTATCTGCAATGTAAATAAATGCTTACATCAAGTACATGTATGTATACAAAAGCCAGATGAGGACAATTTCAGGAAAATACCAACCGACAACATTTTTTGAAGCACAAAATAATTTGCCACTTGGCAGAAATCAATTACCCGTCAAAATACATCAAAATACCCGTCAAAGTACCCATCAAAGTACCGTAAGAACTATTGAGTCTAAGACTGGTACTCAGTGAATTTTGCTTAGCTCAGACCAAACCAACATTTTCTACTGGCAGAGCTGTACAGTTAGGCTGATATGAATGAGGCTGAGGCATGACAAAAACAACCACCCAGGTCCAACCTGTGAATGATCATGTTTTAAATGTGGACACTCTGTTTTATCTGTCATTTTGTGAACAATTTGAACACCCAGCTTTTAAATTTCCAGCAAATTTCGTTGTCAGTGTATCTTTATGCTACCCTGTTTTTAATTTTGACATTCTGTTTTTTGCTATAATATGTTATGTATTATATAAGTGAGCAATTATGACACCCAGTTTTTAAATTTCTAGCAAATTTGGACACCCTTAATACCAAATCCTGGCTAAAACCTTCTCTTGTATGCTTCCAGCTAAGCAAAGTGGTGCACAAAATGTTTCAGTTGCACCTCCAAATCTATACTAGCATTTTAGTACACACAAAACGAGTTCAGGCTGAATAATTGAACTATGAGAGACTAGTGGGGCTTTTTCCAAATATCGACATAGGCTCCGTCACTGCCCCAGGCTTCAATTGATGTTAGACACACCGTACAAAATGTACAATGTTCTGAAATTGATGGCCGAGCCCAATCTCCTGGACTGCACCTGGATTAAATTGGGTCTTTGCCGACCCCCTTCCCTTGGGAAATTATAATAATGTGTCGGGAAGTACATTTTAAAGGAGCACGATGAATAAACATAATCAGGTGAAAATGGAGGCAGAGGCAAGGTAGTCTCGAAGGAGCTTGAAGATTGAAGATCCTAAACCCACAAAAATCATTAATATAAATTAAGCCATTGAACATTGTTTTAACTGCTCCCTTGTAGATTTTGAAGATAAAATCTACAAAATTCATAAAACAAAACCATTCAAATTTTTTAAATATTATTATTGTTATTATTATTTATTCGACCAAAACAACACAAAATGTACAAAAATAGATATCATTAAGCACAAAATAATAAATATGTACAATAACAAAAAAGCAAACACAAGAAATACACCTACATACATAAACATCTTAAAAGGGCCAGTACAATATTACTACAACTAACCAAGGACGAACCAACATGCAAAAACCAAAACAATTGATAGAAACTTGCATTGGAGATAAAGAATATTAATTTTGGTGTCACCCATACAATCCCAATTTATCCATTAAAAATGTTGCATTTAAATTGCACAGTGAAGTTTTGAAAAAAAAACATCCATCAAGTAAATCAACATAGTCTCAATTCGACAGGCTTCGGGCCAACTTGCAAATTTTTGGTAAAAAAACCTTAATTTTGAAAAATCCAGTGGAGAACCATGGAGGTATGTAGGATCTAACCTCCCATTGCCGAACCATGGAGCAATGACCTCAAACACCCCACACACAACATTCACCAAAGGGCAAGGACGACTTGCAAACTACTGACGTGTGTGTATATGATAAAGAAACCTTAAAGGGTCTATGTACCTTTTTTTTTTGGTCAAAAAACACAATGTCCACAGATTTACACAAAACTTACACAGTTTGAAGAACATGATGGTAGAAAGCTTCCCTGAAAATATTACTTGCTGAGCTGCTGTAGTTTCTGAGAAATGAGTAAAACAATGTCATGAAAATAATTTTCGTCTCAGTGATCATGAGACGAAAATTATTTTAGCATGTAAAAACGTATTTTCATGACATTGTTTTACTACTTTCTCAAAAACTATAGCACCTCAGCAACTAATATTTTAAGATACGCTTTCTACTATCATTATGTTCAAACGTTATTATTATTTATTCGACCAAAACAACACAAAATGTACAAAAATAGATATATTTAAGCACAAAATAATAAATATGTACAATAACAAAAAAGCAAACACAAGAAATACACCTACATACATAAACATCTTAAAAGGGCCAGTACAATATTAATACAACTAACCAAGGACGAACCAAAATGCAAAAACCAAAACAATTGATAGAAACTTGCATTGGAGATAAAGAATACTAATTTTGGTTTCACCCAGACGGGGATACAATCCCAATTTATCCATTAAAAATGTTGCATTTAAATTGCACAGTGAAGTTTTGAAAAAAAAACATCCATCAAGTAAATCAACATAGTCTCAATTCGACAGGCTTCGGCCAAACTTGCAAATTTTTTGTAAAAAATACCTTAATTTTGAAAAATCCAGTGGAGAACCATGGAGGTATGTAGGATCTAACCTCCCATGGGAGAACCATGGAGCAATGACCTCAAACACCCCACACACAACATTCACCAAAGGGCAAGGACGAGTTGCAAACTACTGACGTGTGTATATGATAAAGAAACCTTAAAGGGTCTATGTACTTCTTTTTGTTGGTCAAAAAACACAATGTCCACAGATTTTCACAAAACTTACACAGTTTGAAGAAACTGATGGTAGAAAGCTTCCCTGAAAATAATACTTGCTAAGCTGCTGTAGTTGTTGAGAAATGAGTAAAACAATGTCATGAAAGTAATTTTCGTCTCAGCCCTCAGTGATCATGAGACGAAAATTATTTTAGCATGTAAAAAAGTATTTTCAAGACATTGTTTTACTAATTTCTCAAAAACTATAGCACCTCAGCAACTAATATTTTAAGGTACGCTTTCTACTATCATTATGTTCAAACGATGTAAGTTTAATGTAAATCTGTGGACACTGTGTTTCGTGTTACAAAAAGTAGGCCTAAATATACCCACATCCTGCATCACTGCCCCAGGCTTCGTTTAATGTTAGACACACCGTACAAAATGTACAATGTTCTGAAATTGATGGCCGAGCCCAATCTCCTGGACTGCACCTGGATTAAATTGGTCTTCGCCGACCCCCTTCCCTTGGGAAACTATAATAATGTGTCGGGAAGTACATTTTAAAGGAGCTCGATGAATAAACATAATCAGGTGAAAATGGAAGCAGAGGCAAGGTTCTCTCGAAGGAGCTCGAAGATTGAAGATCCGAAACCCACAAAAATCATTAATATAAATTAAGCCATTGAACATTGTTTTAACTGCTTCCTTGTAGATTTTGAAGATAAAATCTACAAAATTCATAAAACAAAACCATTCAAAATATTTTAATATTATTATTGTTATTATCATTTATTCGACCAAAACAACACAAAATGTACAAAAATAGATATATTTAAAGCCATTGGACCCTTTCGGTAAACAGTGTTGTCCAAGGCCCACACTTCGTGTATCACAACTTCTATATCAAATAACAAAACTGTGAAAATTTGGGCTTAATCGGTCATCGGAGTCGGGAGAAATAACGGGAAAGCCCACCCTTGTATCCGCGCGTTTCGCCGTGTCATGACATGTGTTTAAAATAAATCCGTAATTCTCGTTAACGAGAATTGATATTGTTTTACTGTTTTCTCAAAAAGTAAAGCATTTCATGGAATAATATTTCAAGAGAAGTATTTCATTACTACCTTCTGTAAACCCTGTAAAGTTATTTGTAAATCCGAGAACTTTTTTTTTTTCTGTACTGAAAGGGTCCAATGGCTTTAGCGAGAATTTATATTGTTTTACTGTTTTCTCAAAAAGTAAAGCATTTCATGGAATAACATTTCAAGAGAAGTATTTCTGTAAACCCTGTAAGTTATTTGTAAATCTGTGAACTTTTTCTTTTTTTTCTGTACCGAGATGGTCCAATAGCTTTAAGCACAAAATAATAAATATGTACAATAACAAAAAAGGAAACACAAGAAATACACCTACATACATTTATAAACATCTTAAAAGGGCCAGTAAAATATTAATACAACTACGAACCAAAATGCAAAAACCAAAACAATCGACAGAAACTTGCATTGGAGATAAAGAATATTAATTTTGGTGTTACCCATACAATCCCAATTTATCCATTAAAAAATGTTGCATTTAAATTGCACAGTGAAGTTTTGAAAACAAACATCAATCAAGTAAGTCAACATAGTCTCAATTTGACAGGCTTCGGCCAACTTGCAAAATGTTTTGTAAAAAATACCTTAATTTAGAAAAATCCAGTGGAGAACCATGGAGGTAGGATCTACATGTACCTCCCATGGGAGAGCCATGGAGCATTGATCTCAAACACCCCACACACAACATTCACCAAAGGGCAAGGACGAGTTGCAAACTACCAACACTGACGTGTGTATATGATAAAGAAACCTTAACCATTTAGCCACTGGACCGCCCAGCCGCCTATCGATATACTGTATGTGGTAGGAGGAAACCTTGCTAGCTTGTGTTTATAGAAAATAAAGGAACATCAAAAGAATCCTCGATAGTCATTATTAAGCTAATGAAGCTAATGATGGTGAAATAATTTAGCTCTTACCCCAACAAAACGCTCATTAGTAAACACAAAGGAAACTGTATTTATTCATCATTCATGATAATAATTATTGTCAAAAACTCACGCCTTCGCATTTAATCAGTATAATCATTGAGTCAGATAAAAGCCTTGAAAAGCTATTGTGTCAATTTTATCCTTACAAACAAATATTCGCCATAAAAATTACCGTAGCCGTTTAACGAGAGACATTTATTGTTTTCATGCGAACTTGTACTTTTATGCAAATATCAAGGTTCAAATTGTGCATAAAAATTAAGCTGTGGCTATCTTTTAAAATTTGAACTACGATTCCAGTAATTAACTGCAAGAATCTTGAAGTATTAGTTTTCAGTAAACTCGAGCGGTGCAGGGACTAGAGGGTTAAAGGGTCTATGTACTTCTTTTTGTTGGTCAAAAAACACAATGTCCACAGATTTACACAAAACTTACACAGTTTGAAGAAAATGATGCTAGAAAGCTTCCCTTCCCTAGCATGTAAAAACGTATTTTCAAGACATTGTTTTACTACTTTCTCAAAAACTATAGCACCTCAGCAACTAATATTTTAAGGTACGCTTTCTACTATCATTATGTTCAAACGATGTAAGTTTAATGTAAATCTGTGGACATTGTGTTTCGTGTTACAAAAAGTAGGCCTAAATACATGTATACCCACATCCTGCAAACACACATACATGTAGGCCTACAGTACATACATCCACCAAAGAGCAATGACTACATGTTGCAAACTAAGTCCCACTGTTAGACCACATTAACAAAAAAATGGTTGATCATTCTTTTTTTTTTACGGATGGGGAGGGAGGCAAATTTTTGTTTTGTTTTTGTTGTTGTTAAAGTTGTGTTGACATGCCAAATATGAAATCAAGAATAAAGAAATCATCACAATCACTATAAATTAGAGGGTTTGTATGTTTTTGATGTTTTTAATAGTTTTGTCAAACAAATTTAACTCCTGTTTAGTTCCTGTAAACTTTTTTAAATAACTTTAAGCACAGTGTACCCCAAGTAAATATTTGAAGAATTGTTCTTACTTTGCCAACATGAATAAAAACCTTCTTTAAACATTTTTCAAACCTGTACATTTAAACAAAAATATATATTATTGAAAAGGTTGTTTTTTATGATAAAAAAAACAAAAAGGGGGTCAGGGGTTTTGAATGGTCGGGTGGGGACGATCAACAATTTTTTTTTATGTGGCATTTTTCTGCGTAGCCGTTGAAATTGCGTGATAATAATGCAAGAAAAAACACCCTTGTCATGCGAAGTTGTTTGCTTTCAGACGCTTGATTTCGAGACCTCAAAATTTAGTTTGAGGACTCGAAATCAAATACGTGGAAAACTACTTCTTTCTCGAAAACTATGTTACTTCAGAGGAAGCCGTTTGTTCTCACAATGTTTTATACTATCAACCTCTCCCCATTACTCGTTACCAAGTAAGGTTTTATGCTAATAATTATTTCGAGTAATTACCAATAAAGTCCACTGCCTTTAAAGAGTGCACACACTGATTTCTGTTTGTCATGTTTGTTTGCAGTCGGATACATTTGACAAATATCCGGGCAGGCATTATTATACTATACCAACACGTTTGACAGTGTTAGGAAAAAAATCTGTCTGGCCTTTTATGTTGAAAGGGCAAAGGCGTTTTGATTTTTGCAAAGGGCACATTCACTTCACGTTAACTTCTGAAGGGCACCAAGGCATGGACTATATGGGCAATGGAGGTCATGACCTCCGTGGTCAGAGTGTAATTCCAGTCCTGATTATAGGTTTGAACTTCATTTTAACAGAAAATATTAGTAATGACTAACAAAATGTGTGCAAAGCATGTAACTTAATAATAACACACAGTTCCTATATAAGTACATACTTTGCTAGGCATGATGGGCATCTCAAAGTTCTCATAATTTGTTCACACAAAGGAACGTGTTTGAGTTAATAAGATAATTATCTAGCACCTGCTTTATAATGTAAGGGTTGACAAGATGACAGTACAACCTGCAGCCAAGCATGCCAGAGACACGTAGGTGAACTCCTTACTCGTATCAAGCCTGTACATATGCTTTTTGAAAATGGCAAGGGCACCAAGGCATTTTCTCCTTGGTAAAGGGCACCCTATGAGGAAATCATTTCTACTGGACAGAGTATTTCAAGGGCACCAAGGCAATTACCAGGGGCGTGAAGTATCAGGCCTGCTTAAATAGAGTTGCAAACATTTACATCTTGCAATCAGAGAGTTATGTACAACATACAGGGAGATAATATATTTAGAAAATACACTTTTAGTTTTAAAAGGCATTTTACTCGGGTGGGGTTCGAGCCCACGACCTTGGAATTCTAGTTTTAGAAGCGGACAGTACCCACTGCTAAAACATAGGATTCGACCTGCCTCTAGCTACCGGGCAATCTCAGTGGTCTAGTTGGTATGACACTGCTCTAGAATTCCCAAAGTCGTGGGTGCGAATCCCACCCGAGTAAAATGCCTGTGATTTTTTCACAGGACTCGGGAAAGTACTGAGTATACAGTGCTACACACATCGGTGTACATGGGTAAAAACCAAAAAATTAATAAGCTCAAGGTTGGTTGCATACACAAGATGCCTAACTAAAACCCCAACTTTTTGTTGTCTTTTTCTCATGGGTCCCAAGACTCCAAATGAATCCCTAAAATCTCATCAAAATCTCAAACGTCGGGGGAAATTCATGGTTGATTTAAGATGAAATGACCCTTCTATCAATCTCAAATGAGGTAATCCTTTCTGACATGATTGAAGAAGAGTTCAAAAGTAATTGAAAAAAAAGCCGAAAAACTCACTAATAAAAATGTGTGTTCTTGGCACAGTTGGGGAATTATGAAAATGAGGCATGTTACATAGCGCCCTCGTGTGATCAGTCCACGACCATACTAGACTGGGCCCCTGTCTTTATCCTTAAGGATAAAGACAGGTACCAGTTATTCAGATCCAGTGATTCCATTGGGTACAATGATACCATTGGATAAGAGCAGTGACTAAAAGGTACTGTAGCTGGGTTTGTTTTGATTGGTCTGAGGTCACCTCGGTTGGCCAATCAAAACACATGTGGAAGGCTTACTTTCAGTCGTTCGCATCCACGTGCATTGACGTGTGTGGGATGATGCATGGTGGAAACAGTAGTTGCTTGGTAATGTTGGTGTAGAATTTGTACGTATTTCTATGTGAGGTCAAAGGTGAATCTACATGCCGGTTTTGATGCCGGTCTCTGGCGTTATTTACGACACTCGAAGTATGATGCCAGATGTTCAAGCTACATTACATGTACCACCACACTAGCCAAATGGTTTAAGAGTCAAACAGGCTTGACCTTTTGCTATTCAGTCTGTCTCGGATAATTTTAATCTCTGTCAGGAAAATGGATACGTGTCGGAAGGTTGAAGAATGACCCAGCAAGGTTTAGCTTCCAGTATGTATGACATTACTACTACATACTCTATGTTGGAGGATGCACATGTGCTCCGTTTACTATTACACAAAAAATTCAAGTTAAATATTTCCCAGCAACATGAGCACAGAGTACAATAGGTGTTTAGCCACAGGGGTGTCTGGGAGTCTTTTGGACACCCCGTTTTAAAATTTGGACACCCTGTTTTATCTAGGTCATTCACATGTAATATTGTGAAGCTCTGTTCTACTTCTTGCAATGTGATACAAATTTTGATTTTCAGTGCAGTAACATTTATTGTCCGACATGTTGTCACAATACAATAAAATACAGTAATGGAATAATACAAAAAATCAATAATGTATATTATCGTTGGTCGTACCACGAACTGACCCAACTGACTCAAATCATACATTTTTGCAATTTTTTTAAAGGCAGTGGACACTATTGGTAATTGTCAAAGACAAGTCTTCACAGTTGGTGTATCTCAACATATATGCATAAAATAACAAACCTGTGAAAATTTGAGCTCAATCGGTCATCAAAGTTGCGAGATAATAACGAAAGAAAAAACACCCTTGTCACACGAAGTTGTGTGCGTAGGTCTCGAAATCAAATTCGTGGAAAATTACTTCTTTCTCCAAAACTATGGCACTTCAGAGGGAGCTGTTTCTCACAATGTTTTATACCACCAACCTCTCCCCATTACTTGTCACCAAGAAACGTTTTATGCTAATAATTATTTTGAGTAATTACCAATAGCTTCCACTGCCTTTAAAAACAAAATATTGACAAACTCAATGCTGTTAACATTATCAGCAAGTTTCAGTGCCTAATTTGTAATAGTTTGGTAATTACACTAATTAGTATGAACGACGCATCGCTGGACTTGCCATTTTGTCTTTTCACAAAGTGACCTATCTAGATACGTCGCTTTACCAATGGTTAAACTATGCGCTACAGCGCGCGCGATTAGAGCGCGCGTGAAAATTTTCACAAAGTGACCGATCTCGATAGGTCTCTATTACACATTGGTTTGTACACAGCGCGCTGCAGGCAAAAATGAAATTTTCATTTTCACAAAGTGACCTATCTGTTCAGGAATTAATTACTAATTAAAATAGTTTTAGAGATGAAACCCCATTGATAGTTCTGTATGAATAAAGTATTCAGCTTTGTTTTCGTCATAAAATAATACAATAAAGTTGGTAAGCAGACTCCGAAAGAGCAGTTTGAAAAGTAGTACAACTTCAATCGTGATTTTCTCCGAACACGATTTTTTAAAACAGTGAACGAGTTAGGTCAGTTCGTGGTACGAACGCTGATATGTTGGAATAACAAAAGCAATATAGTCTGGGGTACACGTGGTTCAGTAATAAGCAATAATATATAATAAAGAAATAAAGACAACATTGAGGTACAAGGTGAAGTGTGAAGCTTTTGTACCCTAACCTGTATGGACAGACAAACATTTAGTACAAACTCGCAACGAATAATTCGCATCAGTTGACTTGTGCTCAACTCCTGCGAAACATTCGTTGCAAAAACAGCCATGTAATGTCAAAATTTGTATCGCATTCGCATTGGCAGGATGTTTAGTACGTATGAACCGGGATATAGTCAACAATTGTGGACACCCAGTTTTTAAGTTTCCAGGAGATTTGGACACCCTAAACAAATTCCTGCCTAAAACCTTGGGATAGGCAGATATTTGAACGAGGAAGTGTATTGTAATTTAAAAATTATGTTTTGACAAGGACTACTAGTACATGAAGGGCTATATTACATTTGGCAGAGCTCAGATGTTACACTTGAAAATTATAAGCGTAGTCGGGTCAGTGGGGCCAGACACTCATGGGTCGAACAAATTAGGCAGTCTTTGTGTCTTTTCAATTGAATAATAACACCTCACTCTATGCTTCTATATTATTATAATTTTTATGAAAGAATTGTTTTAAAAAGGCTTGATTTGATTGAACGTGATCAGTAGGCCCTATCCTTTCATTTAATTTCTAATTCTGGTTGTATATTAAAGGCTGTGGACACTATTGGTAATTACTCAAAATAATTATTTAGCATAAAACCAATTACTTGGTAATGAGTAATAGGGAGAGGTTGATAGTAGGCCTATAAAACATTGTGAGAAACAGCTCCCTCTGAAGTAAAGTAGTTTTCGAGCGAGAAGAACTTTTCCACGAATTTGATTTCGAGACCTCAGATTTAGAATTTGAGGTCTCGAAATCAAGCATCTGAAAGCACACAACTTCGTGTGACAAGGGTGTTTTTTCTTTCGTTATTATCTCGCAACTTCGACGATCAATTGAGCTCAAATATTCACAGGTTTGTTATTTTATGCATATATGTTGAGATAAACATGTACACCAAGTGAGAAGACTGGTCTTTGACAATTACCAATAGTGTCCACTGTCTTTAAAGCCAAGATAACCCAGAAAGGCAAACTTAATCACTAAACCAGCCACAAACTCAGGAAGAAAGTTCTAATTTCAGATGTGGGAAGAAAGCCCTGGTGAAACTTATTCCAGGAAAAACCCATGATGCATCACAGGTACACATACACTGTAGGGAGTGAAAAACCAAATGGGCAATTCCAAGCAAACAGGGACATTGACCCAAAATATCAAATTCACCCCTGAACTTCCTTTTTATTTTTAAGTTATTGCTATCGAATGTAAGGACCAGGAAAATACTTTTTTAGTCAAATAGTTATTGTTTTCTATGAAATATGTCACGTTTCTTCCTTGTTATGTTTGGCTTAAAAAATAAAATATTTATGTGCATTTTTGTCATTTGTTTGCATTTTCCCCATAAAATAACAGTTTTACAAAATTTTAATGCAATTTAGTAGTATGACCTTATACCTTTCAACAAATCAAAAAAAAATCTGCCCATGACTTTTCTTTAAGATTTGTAGGTGCACAGTTGTTGGGTGCAGAGAGGTATGAAATGCGAGTGACGAAAAGCTCCCTTTTTTATTATTTTTTACAACTGGTTGTGATTGTATTGTTGCCAATTGAAAGTTTGCTTCTCCCACCAATACCAAGTATAAAAGCACCAAGTATTAAAACAAAATACCAACCACATTATAATAGGAGGCCCTTGAAATTTAAAATGCGAGTGACGTGAAATGCGAGTGACGATATGTAATGCGACTGACGGTACCAATTGCTATTATAAAAATGTGTACAAAGATAGTTTTGAGGGAAGTAATGTGTATGAAAGTTTACTACATGTACCAGCAATACTTGAGAAAGAAAAATAATAATCTGCCCATGACTTTTCTTTAAGATTTGTAGGTGCACAGTTGTTGGATGCAGAGAGGTATGAAATGCGAGTGACGGAAAGCTCCCTTTTTTTCTTCTTTTTTCACAACTGGTTGTGATTGTATTGTTGGCAATTGAAAATTTGCTTCTCCCACCAATACCAAGTATAAAAGCACCAAGTATTAAAAAAAAACCATAACAATAACAATAGTTGTTCGGCTGTTGGCCGAACACCTTACAAAATACCAAGCAGATTCTCATAGGAGGCCCTTGAAATTTGAAATGTGACTGGCGTGAAATGCGAGTGACGAAATGTAATGGGACTGACGGTACCATTTTCTGTTATAAAAATGTGTACAAAGATAGTTTTGAGGAAAGTAATGTGTAAGAAAGTGTACTACATGTACTATGCATTACTTAAGCCTATTGTTTTAGGCCTATAGAGGACAGGCATAATTTGTGGTACCCAGGATGCATTGCATCTCCATAGGAGTATCATCGCAAAGCCGTATGATGTAGCACTAACAAGGACATGCGCTTCTGCAGTTTACTGATCCTTGCGCGATCTACAATTCTCTGCTATCCAGTCTGGTTGTATTGAAACAAAAGATAATTTAATTTGATCATTAATATGTGTAGTATGTAGTACATATAGCTTACTACCAAAACAGTTCCTCTGATTTATTACAACTATAATTTGGTAATTTGTATTTACGAGATGATTTACACAATTAATTAGCTGTTTCGTAGCGAAGCGCAGCGAAACAGCTCTTGTTTTTGTTAAAGTTTTTTTTATTATTATTATTATTTTTTATTTTATTTGTCATCTTCAGAAAAATTTCATATAAGTGCTGATTTGCAATGTTCCCAAAGAGCAATTGCAATGAAATTTTCAGGGATGAAAGGTATTGGTGCAATGATCATTGCAAAACAAGGATGTCATTATGACATATAATCAGAAGTCACGTGACGTCATCTTAAAGGTGTTGTATTTTAAATGTTTGAAAATTTATAACAAATCAGCCACAAGAGACCGTAGGTTTCTGTTTGCGGGATTGGGGAGGAATAAATAAGGTCTTCATTTTGTTTCGCGTGCGTGACCTCACATGACCTCTACTTCCGGTCGAAACCGGAAGTGGCCCTCTAATTCAAAATTGGAAAAAGATATGAAGTTGCTTTTAACGATGTTAGTGCGTGGCAAGGGTGGGCAGTTCAAAAAAAATACCAATGACGTCACAAAATGCAACGGCGCCCTCTAGCGGCAGGTTGAAAACTCGTCAAAATGGACTTTTTGAAGATGTGTGTGGTGAAGTTTTTTGTAATCACTTCAAATTTTACACACATATTAACTGTCAGGCAGCCATTATATGTGTGAAGTTTCAGATCAATGACGTCATTGGGGGTCACGTGACGCGGCCTTAAAGGTGCACTTTTTGAACTAATATAACTCTCTAAGTAATTATGCGATTATGTTGAAACTTGGTAGGTTGTTAGATATTGGCAAGCTCTCGTGAATTGTGAAATGACGTCATAGTGACGTCATCACACGATATTTTATGATTTTTTCAATTTTTGCACCTTTAACGAATAAATTGCTATCCGAACATAATATAATCCAAATTTTTTATTTTTTAATAGCCTGGACTAGTCATAACTGCTTTAAAAAAAGAATAAATTTCAAATTCAGTTGACAAAATTTAAATTGTTATTAACGAAACAGCTCTGCATTTGTGCACAAATGCAATCATTTTTTTTCTGCATTTATTGTATTAGGCCTGTATTAACTCTTGTATTTAATATAATCTTATTACGTCCATCCCATGTATTTCAGAAATGGCGTTGACTGGCAAAATGAGGCAGAAGCATTACATTGAAAAAAAGAAAGCAGCAGGAAAGTATGATGATCACAAGAAAACAGGGAAACTTCCAGTAAAAGCAAACAAAAAAGAAAAGCTTCCTTTCGATGCATGGGCAGATACACTAGAGGGATTCGCATGATTTTGGGAGAATCTTTGGTCGCCCTCCTAGGTCGGAAGCACAAGTTTTCCAAAGTCATCCTGGTTAGATTTTCCTTGGTCGATTGTGAACAAAAATGTGAATGTGTGACCTATGTATTGCTCATGAATATTCAGTGTTGTTTAATTTTCCTAGTACCCTTGTGTTAATGCCTTATAAATAGTAATGCCAAACCAATGGCTCGGATAATTTAATTACAGTTCATTGTTTTGTAACTATTTCAGTAAATACATTTTGTTTATTGTAATCAGTATTTTGAGCACCCAGCTCCTTTAAAATGTTTAGAAAGGTTATTTTAAAAGGACTTGGTCATGACTTGATCAGAATTGTGGAGGAAAAGATTCATTTTGTGCACAACACAATGAGCGGACAAAGTGAAATGCGAGTGACGGAAATGCGAGTGACGGCCCTTTTCCCCTCTAACTTAAATACAGTTAATTGTTTTAGATTCTTGTTACCATCATTTATACTTCAGTAGGGTAGGTGTTAAGTACATATAACAATTTGGTTGTAGTACATTTGGTTTGAGGAAACTTTTCAAATGAAACAGAGACATTTTTTGGCATGTCCTTTTCATGAAATGCGAGTGACGGTTTTGTCCAACAGTGTCATGCTCAAATTTAGTATCAGGTTATTTTTTTGATACCATTAGGTTAATGCCTTAGATACCGAGTATATCCATACCAAAAATGAAAGAGTAATTCCCTGTAATTAAAAAGATACATAACTAAGCTTGTAAAAGGATGCAAAAAAGTGAAATGCGAGTGACGCTGGAATGGCCCAAATCCACATTATCATGGCCCCAGTGGGATTCAAACTGGATTTTAACTTGGGTCAGGCAAAGAAAGATAGTATTACAACTACGCCAACCCTACTGCCTGTTTCAATTCTGTTGAGTATCTTCCAGGACTGTTCAACTGTTCAATTTAATGTCACCTCTCGAGGGTGGCTTTGTTTGCATTAGCCAAAGAGACACTAACACTCACCCACTCATGTTTATGTTTTGTTTGTTTTTGTTTTGTGGCCGAGAGGGATCAAGAAGAAATTATAGCAATATAGGGACTTCAAATTATTATAATCACTATTTGATAGCCTTACTTCCCGGCGACCACTGAGGTAGGTAAAGAAAAAAAAGAAAAAAAACAAATTATGAGAAAAATAATTTAACAGGTCACAGCGTAAAAAGACAAAATTTACACTTAGTCTTGACAAAGTACAGAGAAGAAATCCCATTTATGGTAGAAATTAGCCAACTTATTGTTTAAGTATTTTATTAATTTTTCCATGATGTAATAATTCTTTTTTTTTACTGATAATTTCCTCCTAGAAGTGCCCTTTATGAAGAAATACCTTTCATGTCTTGGTGCCCTACCTCTTTCAAGATTGAAGCATTAGGGCCTAGTCTTACACACGGGCTTATTAGGCACTGGACCCTATTGGTGCAGTAGTTCACTCAAATTATTGTTAGCATAAAAACATACTTGGTAACGAGCAATGGAGATCTCTGTTCATAGTAGAAATTATTGTGAGAAACGGCTCCCTCTGAAGTAATGTAGTTTTTGAGAAAGAGGTAATTTCTCACTCATGATGATAAAAGACTTCATGCCTGAAGCCCTTTACATGTATGCATCCGAATAAAAGCACACAAATTTGTGCACCAAGGGTGTTTTTTCTTTCATTATTCTCTTGCAACCCTCGATGACCAATTGAGCCCAAATACTGGGGTGTGTTCCACCCACGCAAACGTTGCCAACGTTTGAGCACGTTCGCCAACAATTTCCAGTGGAACAAGTTGTGCGCCGCGACCGATGGCAACTTTACGTGAACATACTTCTGAGGTGTTGGCGAGTGGTTTTTAAGATGGCGGACAAGCATACTACGGTATAATTTTTTGTGTCACAAACATAGTTACAGTGTATTTTCGATGGTTGATAATGCAGATTTGAAATAAAAAAGTTGATGTCATGATGTACAGAAGAGGAAAACATACAGCATAAAAAAAAAAAAAAAAAAAAAAACCTTTGTACGGTGTCGCCATCTTCATTTCAGGGCATATTGACATCGCGTAGTGCACACCAATCATTCCAAAGATAAACAACACTTCAACTGAAAAATCTTAAAGCCTACTATGAAAACTATGGATTGAAGGGACGCTAAGACCAAGACCAGCATAGGCAACAGAGGCCATTGCCGGCAGTGTCATGGCCGAGTGGTTAAAAGCACCGTATTCAAGCACTGGTGTTTGATCAGCAGGGTGTGGGTTCAGATCCCGGTCGTGACACTTGCTACATAAAATTGGGGAGGTAGTGCTTTCTGCTCTACCGGCCAGGCTTCGAATTGAAGATACCCAAGCCTACATTCGTATGGACTGTTTCAGCCCTAGGAGTAGGTGGCAATGTCCTCTGGAAAAAAATAATTGTAGCCCACACCTTGAAGTGGCCTTCAGGCCTTGTGTGTCAGGTGACTTGCATAAAAAAAAAAAAGTTGAAACATCTCAGTCTACCGTGGATAACACAAACATACATCATCGTCTCCTCAGTATACTCTGCTCCTCTTCAGGTTCTCCTGAGGACGAGCAGAGTACTGTTCGAAACATCAAGACCAAACTACCTGTTTTTCAGAGCCAACACTCCATCAAAGAGAATTGTTATAGCTGTACTGGGGTGGATTTCACAAAGAGTTAGGACTAGTCTTATCTCGAGTTAGGACCAGTTACTCGTCCTAACTTAGGACTCTTCATGCAATTTGTGAAATCGACCCCTGCAAGTTTACTAAAATTAGTTTATTCTTAATGGGGACAAAATTTGGGTTTATACCACATACCTTTCTTTAGTCTGTATAGAGTTGTATCTTTGTGGTCTTTGTCATTGAGGGTCTGAAGCCGAATCTGTTCCATGGCTTAATGGTGACCAACTCCGATGAATTCTGTGAGAGAGAGAGGACAGTTCACATTAAACTTTGCTCTTGTTCTAACGGTTTGAGATACATCAGGGACATGACCCTCCTTTAGTTGCTGAAAGGCGTTGACGAGTACCGACATAGATGTAGATATAGACCCACTTTATTCATGGCTCTGTTTTAAACGCTAAATTCTGTGCTGAAGATCATCATTTTCAGCTTACAGGGCAAAGTGCCGTATATCTGTGCTAGCTGTGTAAGCGAAATATGCCTAGTAATGTGAAGTCCATACATGTACACATACATGTACCCACAAGCAAAAATTATATACTAACCTTTTAAATACACTGACGTAAGCATGGAATTCCCTGCTTACGTAACCGTCAATGCGTTGCTTTTCGTTAAACAGAGCAACGAAATTTGGCCCTGGTACACAAAGCCAACAGTTCTGCTGTCTGATTCAAATACAAGGTGTAGCCATTGGGCCTTCATCTTCGAGAGGGATGCCGTCGATTTCACAAAGAGTTAGGTCTCGTCTTATCTCGAGTTAGGACGAGTAAAGTTAGGATGAGTAACTCAATTTTTCTTGTACGTGTAATGTTGTAGAGCATAGGAAAATGCTACACAAAATGTTGCTTTTAAATCAGAAAAGTTACTACTTGCTTACATACTAGTATTGCAATTAGAAGTGTTGCTTCATAAAGATTTGGGAAAAAATCGTTCCCTGTAATGTCATGAATGTAGTTAAATGTGAGTGCACAAAACATGCTCAGTCAAACTATTTTGCAAGATCTTACATGTATGCAAGACTGCAGGGCCCAATCTCATGGCTCTGCTTACCGCCGAATTCTGCGCTTTTGATCACGATTCCCCGCTTACGTGCAAGCGCCGAATTTCTGGGCTAGACTTGTAAGCATAGAATGCCTAGTAAAGTGGAGTTTGCATGCGCAGAAGCCCAAATTAGCCGCTAACCCATGAAATACGCTTGCCGTAAGCACAGAATTCCCTGCTTCCGTAAGCGCCGATTCCGTGCTTACGGTAAGCAGAGCCATGAAATTGGGCCCTAGATGGTTCGTTCCCTGCAAGCATCGCAGCCATGACAGCTCTGCTGTGCAATGACCTTACGCCCTACCTAAAGTCTATGGTATGTCTGATCCCTCAATCTCGTGCCTGTAGATGGCTTTACATAGTAGTACATCCCATTCGAAGGATAAAGCGATAATGGTTTGTCTTGTCTTGCCAGATTGGGACTTGAAACTACACTATATGCTGGCATGTCATGGCAGAGCAGTTTTAGAGTACACCGAACTCAAGCTATCTGGTGATTCTGATCAGCAGAGTATATATGTTTGAAGTGTCCTTTTAAAAGCAAGGTACTGAAACCTCATAGTTGGAGACGATAGCGGAACTGTCATCATAGTTCTAGCAGTTCTAATCATCATTCATAGAATAGAATAGAAACCAGAAACACCAGAGATTGAGCCACTTTATAACTGCGTGCTAGACCATAACACACAGGCTGACTAAACTATAAAGCCTGCAGCCGATTTCACGAAAACGCTAAATTAATGCTAACTCGACTTAGGACGAGTAACCCGATTTCACGAAACGCAAAATTAATCCTAACTCGACTTAGGACGAGTAACCCGTCCTAACTTAGGATGGCTTCAATGCGTCCTACATATTTTGATACGGAACTGAACCCGTCCTAACTAAGTCCTAAGATGAATCCAAAGTTAGGAAGAGTTTGGTGAAATCGATGGCTGGTTTAATACTTTCTGTGAATGCGCAGGGAAATGTTGATGTCACATGGCTGTTTTCGCAGGGAATGTTTTGCAGGAGTTACACAATTCAACTGAATTATTCCTTGTGAATTTGTCATAATTCATAAGTCATAATTTGTACCGCAATCGCATTCGCAGGAAGTGTGAACCAGGCTAACTTTATTAACATAATTGATATGATTGACAATTTCTGCGCTAGCCTTGTAATGTAAGCGTAGAATGCCTAGTAACGTGAAGTACGCACGCGCAGAAGCCCAACTCGCTAACCCGTGAAATACGCTTGCCGTAAGCACAGAATTCCCTGCTTCTGCAAGCGCCGATTCTGTGCTTACACTACAGTAAGCAGAGCCATGAAATTGGGCCCTGGACTACCGCCTCCTCCCATGATGTGTGATGGCGTCCCATGATGTGTGATGGCGTCAAGTAAATATAATTATTAATATTATTACCAAAAATTCATCCATGTTATTAGGGCCTACTAAGTTTAGAGTTAAGATAGTAAAACCACATTATTTATTAATGATTTATTTTTAAAACCCACAGCCCATGGTCCACACTAAAAACAGACAAGACACTGGTGACACTGACACTGACTGAGTGACAGACAGACACTTACCTGTTTCTTATTCTTTATGTGGTGGTGGACCACTCATTTGCTGAAGAGAAACAACTGTGATATTTTGGCGAACTGTTTCTGCCAGTGTTTCCGCCGTACAGTACGGAAGAAACTCCAGTAAAAATATCACCTGAGTTTGAGTGTGAATAATCAATCCAGGCACCCGGCAGAATTCACCATGTCATTCACACGTCCGTACGGAAAGACAACACAGAGGAGCCGTTTGCGGTTTCTTTCTCAACCTCGTCTCTTTTTTGTTCGTTTCACCCTCGGCTACTATTATCAATAATACTGGATTGATGGCAACCGAGAAAAAAAGGTTGTGAAATGACAAGGGTAGGTTTTATATAATCAACAGAGGGCGCTAGATAAGCAACTAACGGTCCTACTACTATTATTAATTAAAATGTTTTGGCCCTATTGTCAAAACAATAATAATAATAGATAAAAATATGATTAACTATCAATTATTAACCATCTCTGATTTTTTGATTTTATATTCGGCTATCTTTGTCGATTGGAAACCGATAAAATAAAAAGGGTGTGAAATGGCAAGTGTAGTTAGTTAACAGAGGGCCCTTTAATGCAAATAACGGTCACAAGTCAGAAAAAAATAAAATACCAGTACTCTTGATTAATTGAATTGTTAATGCATGTAATCTATTTTATTTATTTATTTATTTATTAATTGAACATTTTTTTGCATAACATCACACAAAATTATGAAGCTTTTTTTCTCGAAATTCACTCAAACTCGAGTCCATTGTCTCTGGAAGCGTAACTGAGGCAAGCAGGTTATTTATGGCTAACGGTAAATTAATGAACGAGTATAATGTGTTTTGCATTCTGGGAAGAGCCACACAATAATGTGAAACTCTAGATGGAATAAAGACGACCATCTGAATAAAGTGATTCTCAAACTGTGTAAAAAACATATAATAGGTCGCATTAGGATAAGCATTAGAGTAAAAAGGGTCAGGGTTTACAGTCTGGGTGAGGGTTATTGGGGTTATGGTCAAGCGGACTATAGGGGTAAGTATGGCAGAGTTTTGGTCAGGCTTATTGTTATAGAACTTTGTTAAAGGAACACGTTGCCTTGGATCGGTCGAGTTGGTCTTTGAAAAGCGTTTGTAACCGTTTTTTATAAAATGCATATGGGTAGAAAGATGTTGTAAAAGTAGAATACAACGATCCACACAAACATGCCTCGAAATTGCGTGGTTTTCCTTTTACCTCGTCGACTAACACGTCGGCCATTTATGGGGGTCAAAATTTTGACTCCCATTTTTATAAATGGCCGGCCATGTTAGTTCGCACAGTAGAAGGAAAACCACGCAATTTCGAGGCAAACTTGTGTGGATCATTGTATTCTACTTTTAAAACATCTTTCCAACCATATGCATTTTATAAAAAACGGTTACAAACGCTTTTGTTTTGACCAACTCGTCCGATCCAAGGCAATGTGTTCCTTTAACACCGATGGACACTTTTGATAATTATTTTTTTTACTCAATATATTTTTTAACATAAAACCTTGCTTGGTGAAGAGTAATGGGGATAGAGGTGAATGGTATAAAACAGTGTGAGAAACGGCGCCCTCTGAAGTGACAAAGTTTTTGAGAAAGAAGTTATTTTTTACGAATTTGATTTCGAGACCTCAGATTTAGAATTTGAGGTCTCGAAATCAACCATCTAAATGCACACAACTTCGTGTGACAAGGGTGTTTTTTCTTTCATTATTATCTCGCAACTTCGACGACCAATCGAGTTCAAATTTTCACAGGTTTGTTATTTTATGCATACTATGTTGAGATTCACCAAGTGAGAAGACTGGTCTTTGAAACTAACACCAACAGTGTCCATGTGTCTTTAATCAAATCAGGGTTAGGGTTTAGTTGGTGGGTTTGCGGTTGTGCTATTGCCAGGCTTAGGTAACCCTATAATATAGTAAACCATGTACCTATGAATTATGTGACAAGAACCAATGTCCATTTTTAAGACACTGGACACTATTGGTAAATCAAATTCGTGGAAAATTTCTTCTTTCTCGAAAACTATGGCACTTCAGAGGGAGCCGTTTCTCACAATGTTTTATACCATCAACCTCTCCCCATAACTCATCACCAAGAAAGGTTTTATTCCAATAATTATTTTGAGTAATTACCAATAGTGTCCACTGCCTTTAAGACACACCTGCACCCACTCTGGTAAATGTCACCCTTTATACAGAATAAACGGCAGACTATATAGCACACGCTGTGTTTGAATATCGCCACATTCACACTTGTTACTAGATGAGAGTCAAATTTCACATGAAGCTAGCACATCGTACACGCTGCCATGCAGACGACCGAAAGTGCAGTATGACAAACATCACCACGGACCAATCAAAACATAGACAAGCTTATGTCACTGCACGTTTACCCAATGATGTCATCGATTCAATGACGTCATCGGTCCAATGAAATCACTGGGTTTGTAAAACCAGTGCGACCAGTGGACACTATTGGTAACTGTCAAAGACCAGTCTTCTCACTTGTTGTATCTCAACATATGCATAAAATAACAAACCTGTGAAAATTTGAGCTCAATTGGTCATCGAACTTCCAAAATAATAATGAAAGAAAAAATACCCTTGTCACACGAAAATGTGTGCGTTTAGATAGTTGATTTCGAGACCTCAAGTTCTAAACTTGAGGTCTCGAAATCAAATTCGTGGAAAATTACTTCTCTCTCGAAAACTATGGCACTTCAGAGGGAGCCGTTTCTCACAATGTTTTATACCATCAACCTCTCTCCATTACTGGTCACCAAGAAAGGTTTTATGCATATAATTATTTTGAGGGACTACCAATGTGTCCACTGCCTTTAAGACTTTAGTGGTTTGTCCCCGATTTTTAAGATTACTCCATCTACTATTTATAATAGGTCTACATTTTCAAGCTGACTACTTTCTTCGCAGTCGTTTTTGTTTTGTCCGTAGCTTGCGGTAGAGTACCAGTATTGTATTAAGTCCATACCAAAGAAAGGCAAACTTTATCAACAAGTTGTACATGATCAAAATTAAATCAATTAGTAGTTCATTTCATTACCTAGTTTAAATAATTATATCAAGTTTTCTTTTATGAACTGTTTTGATTATTTATTTGCTCTCGTTCAGACATTTCTTTTAAGTAACTTTGATATGAATAAATGAAGACAGCTCTATACCATGTACTTCGATTGTCTTCATTCTTACAGATAATAAAACAGTAGGAGAAGCCGAATCCTCAGAAGTGTAACGACCCTTAAAGGCAGTGGACACTAATGGTAATTGTCAAAGACAAGCCTTCACAGTTGGTATATCTTAACGTATGCATAAAGTAACAAACCTGTGAAAATTTGAGCTCAATCGGTCATCGAACATGCGGGATAATAATGAAAGAAAAAATAACTCTTGTCACACGAAGTTGTGTGCGTTTAGATGGTTGATTTCGAGACCTCATGTCCTAAATCTGAGGTCTCGAAATCAAATTCGTGGAATATTACTTCTTTCTCGAAAACTAAGGCACTTCAGAGGGAGCCGTTTCTCACAATGTTTTATACTATCAACCTCTCCCCATTACTCGTCACCAAGAAAGGTTTTATCATGCTAATAACTATTTTGAGTAATTACCAATATTGTCCACTGCCTTTAATTTAATGAGTGTCACACAATTCAAAAAGTGCATTGCAGTAAAGTGTAGTTGTCCATGATATCAGACAAAAGATGTGTAGAATACAGCAGTAATGAATTTATTAATTAAAACAAAATTAAAAAAATTAATGATATGTAAAAACCAATCATCAATTAATGAGTGTCACACAATTCAAAAAGTGCATTCCAATAAAGTGTAGTTGTCCATGATATAAAAACAAAAGATAAGTGAGAAATACAACAGGAGGGCTTAATGAATTTATTAATTAAAACAAAATTGAAAAATACCATGTAAAAACCAATCATCAGTTAATGAGTGTCGCACAACACAAAAAGTGCATTAAAGTGTAGTTGTCCATGAAATAAAAACAAAAGATGTAAAGAATACAGCAGTAATTAATTTATTAATTAAAACAAAATTTTAAAATGCTATGTAAAAAACAATAACAATGGAGGTAGGGTCGATACATTTTAGCACGAAATAAAAATAAAATAAAAGTATTCTGTTTCTTTAAAATATCAATTCGGTTGAGTAATTAAATTGCTCATTTTCTCCTTATTTATTTAATCTCAATGACACAAGAATTTTGAAATCGAATGGAAAACTCCTGTTTATGTTGCAGTTACCTGTTCTTGTTTGTTGCGTTCGAGAAAAACTCTGCAACGGTCGAAATGTCAGATAATTAACAATTTTGTGCATACCAATAGGTCCTTTTGGTTGGTAATTATTGTCTGCAACAGCTAAATGTTATATAACACCCCAAACATTTCTAAATACTGTACTATTAAGTTACAGACCTGAATGCTACAATCCACGGACGACGCAAATACAGATTGCGAAAACTTTTACTGTGCTGCGTGTAGTGTCATGTAATCTGAAATGGTTACAGACTATTAATTTATCATCCCCGTACACGCAACGGACCTGTGGGTACTGCACGCCGTGTGGTAGTCTTCGGACTAGCGCACGGCAAACCGATGCACTATGACATGGCAAACCGATGCACTATCACACGGCCGTCGTCTTAGTAAAAGTGCAACATATCATGTGACGCGCTCTAAACCAATGGAAAGGCAGAATATTTGTAAGGGGTGTTTTAATTTTATTTATCTAATTTAAGTATATTAAGTTTTATAAAATTGTGATTTTATTCGTTGTACAGTAATGAGATTAATGAAAAACTGACAAGTTAAAATGCTGGTTGAATTTTTCTCTGATATTGAAAGTTTTACTTTTTGACATCTGTCTACTTTTTTTTGGCGGCGCACCATTTTGGCTTCGCCGCTCGCGCTGGTCTTTTTTCTGAGCGTTCTTCCTGTGAACGAAGAAGCAATTCTTCACCCGGTGTCATGAGAGCACGCATCAAGCCCCATGGCTATATACACCTCGTAGACCCTGACATTTCCATTTCGAAATCGTTCATGCGAGAAAGAACCCAATGACAGTTGGATGAGTTTGAGTCGAAAAACCAGCCCCGACAAGCCACTCAAGCATTTTGGTTGGCTTTAAATGTTGTTTCACGTGACCAGACAAGTCACGTCATCTTCACCCGCTGACCAATAGGAATTGTTTGTTTGCCAGTTGTCTGTTATAAAAAGTGAGACCGTCTAGGTTTTAGTCAAAGTCAGAGCCAGCACCGAGTAAGCGGGGCATCAAATCTGCCAAATCGAGAGACTGTATTTCACCAGGGTCAGATAAAGATTAAACTTCAGTCAACATTCAAGGTATGTTTTCATGTTTGATGATCTCATATAATATCCTTTTTTGCTTTATCAACTTTAGTTTGTTGCTTGACTATGTGGGGTCGACTGTAACTGTATCGCAATGAATCTTCTTAAAATCAACGATCATGTATTAAAGGCAGTGGACACTATTGGTAATTACTCAAAATAATAATCAGCAAAAAACCTCACTTGGTAATGAGTAATGGGGAGAGGTTGATAATACAAAACATTGTGAGAAACGGCTCCCTCTGAAGTGACGTAGTTTTCGAGAAAGAAGTAATTTCCACGAATTTGATTTCGAGACCTCAAGTTTAGAATTTGAGGTCTCGAAATCAAGCATCTGAAAGCACACAACTTCGTGTGACAAGGGTGGTTTTTTATTTCATTCATATCTCGCAACTTCGACGACAAATTAAACTCAAATTTTCACAGGTTTGTTATTTTATGCATATGTTAAGATACACCAAGTGAGAAGAATGGTCTTTGACAATTACCAATAGTGTCCACTGCCTTTAAAGGCACTGAACACCTTAAGTAAAATGCCAAAGACCAGTATTCTTACTTGGTGTGTCTCAACATTATGCATAAAAGATAACAAATCTGCGAAGATTTTGACTCAGTTGGTCATGGAAGTTAGAATAGTGAAAGAAAAAACAATTATTGCACATGTAATATGTGTGTGTGCTTTCAGTGCCCAATAAAATGGCTAATAACACTATGAGTGCACTGTAGGATGAGTTATGTAATGTGCCCACCATTATCTCAAAATTGGCAGCGAGGCCGGGGATGCGCTGAAAATTGCGCTGGTCACCTCTCAAGAAATTGCAACACTGTTCATTACTGATGTGAAGGAGCTACTTTCACACTTAATTATTGTCTATAAAATGTCTTAATTGTCTTTGCAAAAACTGTTCTCAATGACAGCAAATTTGTGATTTTTTGGCACGAATTAAGCAGAAAACATTTTTCGTTACAGATGGCTACTCGGATCGTTATGATCGTGTTGGTCGCTGCGGCGATGGTGGGTGTCGCTATGAGCGCGTGTCGCTTTGTACCCTGGAGGAGACGTAAGTAAAATAAGATGGAAGTTTATCAAGACGCTCATAAGTAGGATTTGAAACTTTGCATGGTGGCATACGATAGAGTATACGTTTGCAGTAGGGTCCTGGGTAGGACCTCTTTTTTCCCGCCTTCGTGCATCACAAAGCTAATCCGCTCCAACATTACTTAAAGCCATTCGACACTTTCGGTAAACAGTATTGCCCAAGGCCCACACTTTGTGTATCACAATTTCTAAATAAAATAGCAAACCTGTGAAAATGTAGGCTCAATCGGTTATCGGAGTCGGGAGAAAATAACAGGAAAACCCACCCTTGTTTCCGCACGTTTCGCCGTGTCATGACATGGGCTTGTGGTTAAAATAACTTATCCGTAATTCTCGATACCGAGAATTGATAATGCTCTAATGTTTTCTCAAAAAGTAAAGCAATTCATGGAACAATGTTTCAAGAGAAGTCTTTCACCATTACCTTCTGTAAACCCTGTAAGTTATTTGTAAATCTGTGAACTTTTATATTATTTTCTGTACCGAAAGTGTCCAATGGCTTTAAAGGATTTAGATACCTTTTCAAGATGTCCATAGATTTACATTAAATTTACAGGGTTTGAAGATAATGATAGTGGAAAGCTTCACTTCAAATATTACTTACTAAGGTGCTGTAGTTTTTGAGCAACGAGTAAAACAATGTCATGAAAATATGTTTGTAAATGATTAAAATAATTTTTGTCTCATGAGACGAAAGTATTTCCATGACATTGTTTTAGTCATTTCACAAAAACTACAGCACCTCAGCACGTAATATTTTCAAGGAAGCTTTCTACTATCATTATCTTCAAACTGTGTAAGTTAAGTGTAAATCTGTAGACAGTGTTTTTGTCCTACAAAAGTTACATAGACCCTTGGGTCTGAGTACTTAGGACACTAAACACAATGTCCACAGATTTACATTAAACTCACACAGTTTGAAAATAATGATCGAAGAAAGCTTCCCTTAAAATATTACTTGAAAAGAATGGGTAAAACAAGTCACGAAAATAACTTATTGTCGTCTCTAAAGACGTAAATTATTTTAGCATGTAAAACGTATTTTCGTGACATCGTTTTACTCATTTCTCAAAAACTACACCTCAGCTCATAATATTTTAAGGTAAGCGTTCTTCTATCATTATCTTCAAACGTTTAATTTAAATCTGTGGACATTGTGTTTTGAGTTACAACAAGTACCCAATCCTGCAGCATGCAGCACGAGAGTCCTGCTTTCTCCAGAAGACGATCAGAGCATAGCTGATCGAAACGTTGAGTTGAAACTTGAAACTTGCGGTTCTTTTCAGAACCATCCCAATTAATTTAGTTTATCATTACATGGTGTTACCGCAAACATTTATGATAAGACAGTTACATACAGTTTCTGTTCGTACAACATTGACAGAGCAAGAGCTGACTTTGTTCGTTCCTTTACTTCGCAGATGGCTGGCCACAACTGTCTGATCAAACGTTCAAAGCCAAACCATTGAGCGATGCTCGGTCGTACTGTGATATGTGCGGCATGCAACTCTGCACGTTAGCTCAATTGCATGAAGCTTACATAAATGGCTTCAGATCGCCGAGAAAGAGTGTGATGTTCGCTATGGAGGGATTCGCCGTAAATTTAAATGAATGCAGTTCCAGAGTTGGATGTTATGTCTGGTCGACTGATCCTAACGGAAAAACAAGCGGTTTTATTACCTTTAGAAGACTCACGAATTTTGCAAGCGCGTGGTGTTGCGGCAAAAAGTAAAAAGTGGACCACGTCACATGAATCTGATAGACTTGACTATAGTGTCCCAATCCCGTGAGAGTCCTTTTATTTTCAGTCCCAATGCCTATGGCAAGCCATATGCCCAATAATTCGATAAACACTGTTTATCATCGATAAACACTGTTTATCGCCGATAAACACTGTTTTTCGACCGATAAACACTGTTTTTCGAGATAAACATTGTTTATCAACTGATAAACAGTGTTTATCGAAAAACTATGTTTATTAAGCGATAAACACAGTTTTTCGAGGTGATAAACAGAGTTTTTCGATAAACACTGTTTATCGACTGATAAACACTGTTTATCGACTGATAAACACTGTTTATCGAAAAACTATGTTTATCGAGCGATAAACAGAGTTTTTCGAGGTGATAAACAGAGTTTTTCGATAAACACTGTTTATCAAGTGATAAACATGGTTTATCGAAAAACAGTGTTTATCGGTCGATAAACACAGTTTTACGCCGACGCCAGATGCCCAATAATTCGATAAACAGTGTTTATCAGTTGATAAACACTGTTTATCGAGAAAAACTGTGTTTATCAACTGATAAACACAGTTTCACGCCGACGCCAGATGCCCAATAATTCGATAAACACTGTTTATCAATTGATAAACAGTGTTTATCGAAAAACTCTGTTTATCGACTGACAAACACAGTTTTACGCCGACGCCAGATGCCCAATAATTCGATAAACAGTGTTTATCAAGTGATAAACACTGTTTATCGAAAAACTCTGTTTATCGACTGATAAACACTGTTCATCGAAAAACTATGTCTATCGACTGATAAACACAATTTTACGCCGACGCCAGATGTCCAATAATTTGATAAACATGGTTTATCAAGTGATAAACACTGTTTATCAAGTGATAAACACTGTTTATCGAAAACTATGTTTATCGACTGATAAACACAGTTTCACGCCGACGCCAGATGCCCAATAATTCGATAAACAGTGTTTATCAAGTGATAAACAGTGTTTATCAAGTGATAAACACTGTTTATCGAAAAACTATGTTTATCGACTGATAAACACTGTTTATCGAAAAACTATGTTTATCGACTGATAAACACAGTTTTACGCCGACGCCAGATGCCCAATTATTTGATAAACAGTGTTTATCAAGTGATAAACACGGTTTATCGAAAAAACAGTGTTTATCGGTCGATAAACACAGTTTAACGCAGACGCCAGATGCCCAATAGTTCGATAAACAGTGTTTATCAAGTGATAAACACGGTTTATCGAAAAATAGTGTTTATCGGTCGATAAACACAGTTTCACGCCGACGCCAGATGCCCAATAATTTGATAAACGGTGTTTATCTCGTGATAAACACGGTTAATCGAAAAACAGTGTTCATCGGTCGATAAACACAGTTTCACGCTTACGCCAGATGCCCAATAATTCGTTAAACAGTGTTTATCAGTTGATAAACGCTGTTTATCGAAAAACTCTGTTTATCAACTGATAAACACTGTTTATCGAAAAACTATGTTTATCGCCGAAACTGTGTTTATCGAGTGATAAACATAGTTTATCGAGAAACTCTTCAGCAAGTGATAAACAGAGTTTATCGAATTAATGAGCATTTGGCGTTGGCGAATAACTGTGTTTATCGAAAAACTATGTTTATCAAAAAACCTTGTTTATCAAGTGATAAACTGTGTTTATCGAAAAACTGTGTTTATCGACCCGATAAACACTGTTTTTCTATAAAACGTGTTTATCACTTGATAAACAGTGTATATCGAAAAACTCTGTTTATCACTTCGAAAAACTCTGTTTATCGCTTGATAAACACAGTTTTTCGATAAACAGTGTTTATCAGTTGATAAACACTGTTTATCTCGATAAACCCAGACACGTCACCACGTGAGCCTTCCCGTGGTGACGTCAGTGCACCTCGGGCCAGCCCCAAGTGACCCAATCCACAAGTGGGGCTCTTGGGGCTGGCCCGAGGTGCACTGACGTCACCACAGGAAGGCTCACGTGGTGACGTGTCTGTGGTTTTTTCCTGGTTCGAGGACGAACGTGGGGTAATCGTGTGCCCACGTTCGTCCCGGAAAAAAAATATAATACGCAACATCGGGGTCGACCCAGGGAAGCTAAACGAACGCACCCTATATAAACTACAATGATTTCATTGGATAACGTGCATAGTGACGTAAGCGTTCCATATCTGTATTTTGATTGGTCCGAGGCGGCGTTTAGCAGCTGTACTTCATGTAAAATGAATGTAGATGAAAGTCTATCATGTACGGGGATTGTATGACGTCACAATGTTCAGGCTAACTGTATAAGCCCCACATCTGATATCACACCCGAGGCTCGGGCGGGTAAATACAGGGGAACCAGTCTAGTATCGCCGTAGAATATTATCAAAGAAGATTTAATCTGGACTAAATTCCATATCACGAAACGGGCGGGAACGATTATGTTTGGGAACGACGCTGCAAAGCGACCGAGAGATACTCGTTATTGGACTCCAATACAAATCTGTGCATTGTCGGGGCAGTAAATGAGTTGCAAAAATAATGGATGACACGTGAGATCCACCAATCAAATGACAAGGAAATCACTGTGTGGGTCAAGTATTATTTGTTTTTTAAAAGATATATCGAATTAGTATCCGTCGGTGGGAATGTTGGCTTATATTAAATTAATGAATAGGCCTACTTATGTTGAACTCAAACATTTAAATACTCATTCAAACAAAGAAGGTATACAATTAAAATAAGTTATTACTCTCATAATTTTATGCAGTACAAATAAAACTAAAATATAGCAACAACAGTCTTAGTTTGTGCACATATTTTGTACATGGGCTCTTAATAGGCAACACGTATTTATATATTATAATAATAATACTTAGAGACACTGGACACTATTGGTAATTGTCAAAGACCTGTCTTCTCACTTGGTGTATTTTGTGATAATTTGACACTGGACACTATTGGTTGTGTTCTTTCAGATGCTTGATTTCGAGACCTCAAGTTTTAAATCTGAGGTCTCGAAATCAAATCGTGGAAAATTACTTCTTTCTCGAAAACTACTCCACTACAGAGGGAGCCGTTTCTCACAATGTTTTATACGACCAACCTCTCCCCATTACTCGTTATCAAAATAAGGTTTTATGTTAATAACATAAAGAATGGAACAGAACAAAAAATCTTTAAAATACGAGCAGCAGTAGACCCTTTGGGTTAACATCATCTTTAGGTGCGGATATCTATAACACAAGTTTTAGGGGCCGGGCAACTCTGTCAACGAGTGAGAGCACGCGAGTGTGAAACCTTTACGGCATGGTTCCGGGCCCGCTTAAAGCCATTGGACCCTTTCGGTAAACAGTATTGTCCAAGGCCCACACTTCGTGTATCACAACTTCTATATCAATTAACAAACCTGTGACAATTTAGGCTCAATCGGCCATCAGAGTCGGGAGAAAATAACGGGAAAACCCACCCTTGTATCCGCGCGTTTGGCCGGCCGTGTCATGACATGTATTTAAAATAAATCCGTAATTCTCGCTATCGAGAATTGATATTGTTTTACTGTTTTCTCAAAAAGTAAAGCTTTTAATTGACTAATATTTCAAGAGAAGTCTTTCACCACTACCTTTTGTAAACCCTGTAAGTTATTTGTAAATCTGTCTGAACCGAAAGGGTCCAATGGCTTTAAGGGCCGGAATTTGTTTGCATTCTAGATGCTCTGTGTTGCAATATTAGGCCAATAAGAGGCATAAATAATGGAACAGAACATAAATCCTTTAAAATAAGAGCAGCAGAAGAACGTTTTGGGTTAACAGCATCAAGTTCAGGTGCAGATCTATGACACAAGTTTTAGGGGCCGGGCAAATCTGTCAAAGAGTGAGCACGCGAGTGTGAAACCTTTACGGTATTTTAGATGCTCTGTGGTGCGATCTTAGGCTATTTAGAGGCCTAATGGCAAACGAAACAGAACAATAAGCCTTCCAAATTTGATTGGTAGAACTTGGGCCCTTTTGGATATTGGAAATAATTTCATTAAAACAAAATGACAAAAGATGGGTAAGCGAATGTGTAGTTGATTGTTTGCAATGTTTGTACGCCAGGTTTGAGGAAAAAGAAAACAATCTCAGAAACGTCTCAATTGAACATGGTGTCAAATGGAACAGAGTTAATAACATCATTATGTGTGAAGTTACCTGGGTAAAACATGACCATTATCGGTTCGAATCCCCAGCCGTGACACTTGTGTCCTTAGGCAAGACACTTAAAGACACTGGACACTATTGGTAATTGTCACAGACCAGTCTTCTCACTTGGTGTATCTCAACATATGCATGAAATAACAAATCTGTGAAAATTTAAAGGCAGTCGACACTATTGGTAATTATCAAAGACTAGCCCTCATAGTTGGTGTATCTCAACATATGCATAAAATAACAAACCTGTGAAAATTTGAGCTCAATCGGTCATCGAAGTTGCGAGATAAGAATGAAAGAAAAAACACCCTTGTCACACGAAGTTGTGTGCGTTGAGATGGTTGATTTTGAGACCTGAAGTTCTAAACTTGAGGTCTTGAAATCAAATTCGTGGAAAGTTACTTCTTTCTCGATGACACTTCCGAGGGAGCCGTGTCTCACAATGTTTTATACCATCAACCTCTCCCCATTACTCGTCACCAAATAAGGTTTTATGCTAATAATTATATTGAGTAATTACCAATAGTGTCCATTGCCTTTAAGCTCAATTGGTCGTCGAAGTTGCGAGAATGAAAGAAAAAACACCCTTGTCACACGAAGTTGTGTGCTTTTAGATGCTTGATTTCGAGACCTCAAAATCTAATTCTGAGGTCTCGAAATCAAATTCAATTAATTATTTTAGTGGAAAATAATTTTCTCGAAAACAATTTTCTCGAAAACTACGCTACTTCAGAGGGAGCCGTTTCTCACAATGTTTTGTACTATCAACAGCTCTCCATTACTCGTTATACTAAGTAAGGTTTTATGCTAATAATTAATTTGAGTAGTTACCAATGGTGTCCAGTGCCTTTAAATGCAGTGGACACTATTGGTAATTACTCAAAATAATTATTAGCATAAGACCTTATTTGATAACGAGTAATGGGGAGAGGTTGGTCGTATAAAACTTTTTACTTGCCGCAACACCACGCCTTTGCAACCATCTTGACTCTTTCATAGGTAATAACACCGGATTTTACTCCGCCAGGACTATCTATCATGAGATAACATCCTACACTGGTCAGGCAGTTACTGAAATTAACGCCGAATCCCTCCTTAGCGAACGCCACACCCCTTTCCACCGATCTGAAGCCAGTCATGTAAGCTTCATGCAATTGAGGCATCGTGCAGAGTTGCATGCCGCACATACTACAGTACTTTATAGGAGCGGTCAATGGTGTGGTTAGGAACTTTTGATCAGACAGTAGTGGCCAGCCATCTGCGAAGGAAAGGAACGAACAAAGTCAGCTCTTGCTCTGTCAATGTTGTACGAACAGAAACTGTATGTAACTGTCTTATCATAAATGTTTGCGGTAACACCATGTAATGATAAACTAAATTAATTGGGATGGTTCTGAAAAGAACCGCAAGTTTCAAGTTTCAACTCAACGTTTCGATCAGCTATGCTCATGCTGCATGCTGCAGGATTGGGTACTTGTTTTAACACAAAACACAATGTCCACAGATTTAAATTAAACGTTTGAAGATAATGATAGTAGAAAGCTTACCTTAAAATATTACGAGCTGAGGTGATGTAGTTTTTGAGAAATGAGTAAAACGATGTCACGAAAATACGTTTTCTAAAATAATTTACGTTTTTAGAGACGGCAATAAATTATTTTCTTGACTTGTTTTTCCCATTTTTCAAAAACTACAGCACATCAGCAAGTAATATTTTAAAGGCACACGTTGCCTTCGATCGGTCGAGTTGGTCTTTGAAAAGCGTTTATAACCGTTTTTAATAAAATGCATATGGGTAGAAAGATGCTGTAAAAGTAGAATACAATGATCCACACAAACACGTCTCGAAATTGCACGGTTTTCCGTTTACCTCGTCGTCTACCACGGTCGGCCATTTATGGGAGTCAAATTTTTGATTCCCATATTTGGCCGACCGTGTTAGTTCGCTAAGTAAAAGGAAAACCACGCAATTTCGAGGCAAATTAATTGTGTGGATCATTGTATTCTACTTTTAAAACATCTTTTCAACCATATGCATTTTATAACAAACGGTTATAAACGCTTTTTATAGACCAACTCGTCCGATCCAAGGCAACGTGTTTCTTTTAGGGAAGCTTTCTTCGATCATTATTTTAAAACTGAGTGAGTTTAATGTACATCTGTGGACATTGTGTTGTGTATAGCTTGTGATGCACGAAGGCGGGAAAAACTTGGAGGTCCTACTCAGGATCCTATTGTTGTTACTGCAAACGTACTCTATCGTATGCCACTATGCAAAGTTTCAAATCCTACTTATGAGCGTCTTGATAAACTTCCATCTTATTTTACTTACGTCTCCCCCAGGGTACAGCGGGACATTTGCTAAAGGCGAGACCCACCATCGCCGCAGCGACCAACACCATCATAACGATCCGAGTAGCCATCTGTAACGAAGAATGTTTTCTGCTTAATTCATGCAAAAAAAAAATCACAAATTTGCTGTCATTGATCTAAAGAGTCACACTATGAGTGTATGTAGCAAGAGAACATTTCTTGCAAATTAAAAATAATATGTAACTTTTTTGTATAGACAAGTGTGAAATTAGCCCCATCAAAGTTGCAATTTCTTGAGAGGTGACAAGCGCAAATTTCAGCGCATCCCCGGCCTCGCTGCCAATTTTGAGATAATGGTGGGCACATTACAAAACACATCCTGCAGTGCACTCATAGTGTTATTAGCCATTTTATTGGGCACTGAAAGTATACACACATAATATATGTGCAACAAGTGTTTTTTTCTTTCACTATTCTAACTTCCATGACCAATTGAGTCAAAATCTTCGCAATTTTGTCCTGTGCAGTCTCCTGACGATGACTAGAGCAAGCTAGTCGAAACGTTGAGACCAATTCAGAACTGACTCCGCGGCAGTACAGTTAATTACGATCCTATAAGCTAAAGTAGTAAGTAGTCCAGTCAATTTTATACCATCGGCCCTGGTAATAGTTAAAAGCAGGTCAGTTCTTTTCAGAGCTGAGAAGTCTCCCGAACCTCCGATTATCTACTCCGCGGCAGTATAATAAAGCAAGACAGTTCTCTGTAACTCTACCTGGCAAGTAAATACACACATGGTGTTTCCGCAAACCAAATAAACAGTGTCAAGTGCCTTTGAAGGCAGTGGACACTATTGGTAATTACTCAAAATATTTATCATCATAAGCCCTTTCTTGATTACGAGTAATGGGGAGAGGTTGATAGTATAAAACATAGTGAGAAACAGCTCCCTCTAAAGTGACGTAGTTTTCGAGAAAGCGGTAATATTTCACAAATTTGATTTCGAGACCTCATAATATTTATAATTTGAGGTCTCGAAATCAAGCATCTGAAAGCACAAAACTTCGTGTGACCACGGTGCGACAAGGATGTTTTTTTTTCTTTCATTAATATCTCGCAACTACGACGAGCGATTGAACTCAAATTTTCACAGGTTTGTTATTTTATGCGTATGTTGAAATACACCAACGGTGAAGACTAGTATTTGACAATTACCAATAGTGTGAAAAAATACTATCGCAGCTAATTATTTCAATGGACGATTTGTTTTCATTCATCGGCATTTCAACAAAATATGACATATTTTAGGTCATTCTTACACCCCACGCTGTAAGAAATATCCGTATTTTTGCGGACCCCGTAAAGTGAATTAATCCTTAATTTCGCCGTTGTTTTCACTGACTTCCCGTAAATGCAAATGGTAATTATGCTAACATCCGACCACAACCGTGTAAACATGTACAAGCTTTGGACTTTATATTTTACGGAATGTAACAACCTTTCCGGTAATTTTGCTGAGATCAACAAAATACAATTCCGTTTTCCTGCAGTAATTTTTTTACCGGAAAAGTGGTTTCACTCCGTAAAATATAAAGTCCCTTAACGCGGGTTTGTACATGCGTACACGGTTGTGGCTGAAATACAATGTACTTACATGTACTTTATTATGTGCGGGTGTTTGGGCAAATGTGGTTGATTGTAATTACGCTAATTAGCATATTTAATATTTGCATTTACGGAAAGTCCGTAAAAAAAAGAGGAAAAATTACGAAATATTTCACTTTACGGAGTCCGTAAATTTACGGAAATTTTTAACACAGACTCGAAGTTACGTAGGCCTATCCTTAATATTGTTCAATGTCTAATGAGAAAATGTTCCAATGAGAAAAACTTAAGCAAGTTGGTTACAAATAGTGTGAAAGTTTTTTCGTTTAAACATGATCGTCGATTTTAAGAAGAATTCATGGCGATACAGTCACATTCGATCCAACATAGACAACCAATAAACTAAATTTGATAAAACAAAATATGATTTATATGAGATCTTCATAAATTTAAACATACCTTGAAATTTGATGGAAGTTTAATCTTTATCTGACCCTGGTGGTGAAATACAGTCTCTCGGTTTGGCAGATTTGATGTCCCTCTTACTCGGTGCTGGCTCTGACTTCGACTAAAACCTAGTCTCACTTTTTATAACCGACAACTGGCAAACAAATCATTCCTATTGGTCAGCGGGTGAAGATGAAGTGACTTGTCTTGTCACGTGAAACAACATACATAAATACCTCAGCATTCCTATTGTGGAGAGCGCGTCACGTGGCTGTGTATAAACCTTTGTTTATGACCAGTAAAAAGTTATGAAACACGGGCGTGCCACGCGAGCTTGCACCTGTTCTTATCAGACAGTTTCTTCATTCCTATTGGTCGAGAGCAACGGCTGAAACAGTTGTGCCACAACGCAACGCGCACAGTATTCCCTTATTTGTTCACCCGAGGGCGGCGGAGGGCTTTACCATTTAATAGCTGGAGGGGTGTTGTGTTGAAAGAAATCATTGAACAATTAACAATATTGCATTTATTTTACTATTGACCAAAAAGTGTTAATTTTTCTGACCGAAAAGGTATTTATGAATGGGAATCAAAGTGTGTTGAATCGATTTTCAACTAGTGGTTTAAACCCGCCGAGGCCTGGTTCTTGATAATTTACCTCGACTTTGTCTCGGTAAAATAATATCAAGAACCAGGCCTCGTTGGGATTAAACTACTAGTTGAAAACCTCTTCACCACACATTGATTCCCTTATTTAAAGCCAATCAAAATGCTTGAATTAATTGGGTACCGCCATATCAGTAAATAGAGACTCTGTCTGCAGAACTTGCTGTCAGGCAAGTTTTTCGAGTGGCTTGTTGGGGCTCAGGGCTGGTTTTTCGACTCAAACTCATCCAACTCCAGTCATTGGATTCTTTCTCGCATGAACTATTTCGAAATGGAAATGTCAGGGTCTACTAACGTAGCCATGGGGCTTGATGCGTGCTCTCATGACACCAGGGTGAAGAATTGCTTCTTCGTTCACACGAAGAATGCTCAGCGCAATTACAAATATAGTTGATCTTTGACGATTGTTTTTATAATTGAATAAAACCCAAATCTATTAAAGCGGAACGCGAAGCCTTTTACGGCCTGGGGTCCGGGCCCGCCTAAGGGCCCGAGACAATTTTGCATACTGATTCTAGATGCTCTGTGGTGCAATCTTAGGCCAACAAGAGGCATAACGAATTGAACAGAACATAAAACCTTTAAAATGTGAGCAGCAGTAGACCCTTTTGGGTTAACAGGATCTTCAGGTGCGGATCTATGACACAAGTTTTAGGGGCCGGGCAAATCTGTCAAAGAGTGAGCACGCGAGTGTGAAATCTTTACGGCATGGGTCCGGGCCCGCTTAAAGGAACACGTTGCCTTGGATCGGACGAGTTGGTCAAAACAAAAGCGTTTGTAACCGTTTTTTATAAAATGCATATGGTTGGAAAGATGTTATAAAAGTAGAATACAATGATCCACACAAGTTTGCCTCGAAATTGCGTGGTTTTCCTTCTACTGTGCGAACTAACATGGTCGGCCATTTATGGGAGTCAAAATTTTGACCCCCATAAATGGCCGACGTGTTAGTCGACGAGGTAAAAGGAAAACCACGCAATTTCGAGGCATGTTTGTGTGGATCATTGTATTCTACTTTTACAACATCTTTCTACCCATATGCATTTTATAAAAAACGGTTACAAACGCTTTTCAAAGACCAACTCGACCGATCCAAGGCAACGTGTTCCTTTAAGGGGCCGGGAAATGTTTGCATTCTAGATGCTTTGTGTTGCAATCTTAGGCCAATAAGAGGCATAAATAATGGAACAGAACATAAATCCTTTAAAATGTGAGCAGCAGAAGAACGTTTTGGGTTAACAGCATCAATTTCAGGTGCGGATCTATGACACAAGTTTTAGGGGCCGGGCAAATCTGTCAAAGAGTGAGCACGCGATCGAGTGTGAAACCTTTACGGCATTTTAGATGTTCTGTGGTGCGATCTTAGGCTATTTAGAGGCCTTTTTAATTTTGTTTTAATTAATAAATTAATTACTGCTGTATTCTTTACATCTTTTGTTTTTATTTCATGGACAACTACACTTTAATGCACTTTTTGTGTTGTGCGACACTCATTAACTGATGATTGGTTTTTACATAGTATTTTTCAATTTTGTTTTAATTAATAAATTCATTAAGCCCTACTGTTGTATTCTTTACTTATGTTTTGTTTTTATATCATGGACAACTACACTTTATTGGAATGCACTTTTTGAATTGTGTGACACTCATTAAATGATGATTGGTTTTTACATAGCGTTAATTTTTTAAATTTTGTTGTAACTAATAAATTCATTACTGCTGTATTCTACACATCTTTTGTCTGATATCATGGACAACTACACTTTACTGCAATGCACTTTTTGAATTGTGTGACACTCATTAAATTAAGGGTCGTTACACTTCTGAGGATTCGGCTTCTCCTATTGTTTTATTATATGTAATAATGAAGACAATCGAAGTACATGTTGTAGAGCTGTCTTCATGGTTATGGGAGAAGTTAAACACTTTACAATATTCATACCGAAGTTTACTAAAAGAAACGATTGAACGAGAGCAAATGAATAATCAAAACACTTCATGAAAGAAAACGACTTAAATACGTTTGCGGTTCCCGCCACGGCTTTGTGGGCCGCGCCATCTCGAAATACCACTTACATCGGCAATACTAAAATGATTGAACGAGAGCAAATGAATAATTACAACAATTCATGAAAGAAAACGACTTAAATACTATTTACATCGGCAATATTTACAAAACGGTAACCAAACTAAGAGCATAAAAGGCACGATTCTAAAGACATTAACTTTGCAAACTCATGTCTAGGGAACGACAAGCTTGGATGATAAACTTTAACAGCTAATACAAAGAGGGGAAATTTACCCGAATGAAGACATGTTAGAGCTGTCTTCATAGGATATTATTGGAGCGCCCGAAAACCTGACGTTGAGGGCGCTCGATTAACGAAAGAATTAGTTAAAGGATCGAAAAAACTCAAGTTGATTAAGCCAAACACCTGTCCAATAGTTTCATTTAAATTTAATTTATTTGACATAATATTTTTTTTGCATTTTTATTGTATTTATCCAACTTTATTTCATCCTGATACGATTGTGACAACTCCCCATTGCATAAGGCCAGAGTAGGGCCTACTATACAGAATGTTGTGTGTGCTAACAGTTGCTGGCAGTGTATTAACCCACCCAGCAAACATATCTGTATTGGCCCGGTGCTGGCGCTGGCGAGTGCCGTATTATGTGTGTTGTATTGGCCCAATACTGGTTGAGTGTTTTTGGCTCATACACTATTTGCACATTATCAATCGGCCTAGTACAGTTGCCATTCCTCACGCACCCAACAGCCAGGCCCAATAACGTTCATGCCGATGCTGGCACTTCTGCATTTGGCCACTACAGTATGTCACTATTGGCCCCGAATTGGCCTGTTAACCGGCCAGTTATGGCTCACTTCTAGCAGAAGGTTGGCCCAATCATCTTTGGACATTTGTATTAGAGGTCTTCTACATGTTTGCCAAAAATTGTGTGCTGCTGAACAAAAAAAGTAGTAGGCGGCCTATTGGCCCAGAAAAGATTTTCTATACCACTTGCCAAAATGATGTGCATGCTACAAAACCAGTATTGGCATGATTGGCCCACAACAGGTTTTCTATGCCATATTGCCAAAATGGTGTGCAGCTACAAAACCACGTAGTTGTCCAATTTCCACAATATTGCCAAAAATGGTGTGCTTGTCCCAGTAGTGGTTTTCTAACATAATTGCCAAAATGGTGTGTCACTACAAAACCAGTATTTTGCCAAGTAGGCCTATAATTAATTTTTTACAATTTTGCCGAAATGGTGCACACGTAAACCAGGGGTGGATTTCACAAAGAGTTTAAGACTAGAGACTTATCTCGAGTGAGGACGAGTTACTCATCTCATCTATAGCCTTATTTAGGAACTAGTCACAGTTCTTTGCGAAATCGACCCCAGGTATCTTGCGTTTCCGAAAGTTATTTCATTTGATACAATGTGTATAAACGTGCAGTGACGTAAGCTTTCAATATCTTAGGTGACGTTTGGCTGCCGTACTTTCCCCATGTACACAGGTGATTGACATGCTCGAGGCAACCGTCTCTGACGCGAGCCTCGAAGTGTGACGTCAGGATGTTCTAGCTAAAGTTGCAACTTAAAATAATCTTGCCGGATGAGGGCGCTACGAGGCAAAAATTCACACGGGTGCCTTTACATATAACAATGCAAAACCAACGATACACTTATAGGGAAACCAGACTTCTATATATTTGTGCACAACATAAGGATTTTTTCACGGTGTTGTTGTGAAGTTACCGCAATCTAAGAGGCAGTTGGTAAAAGTCGGAGGTCGGAGGTAGCCGGGGGTAACCGGAGGTTGCATTAATTGCGTGATAAATAACTATACAAACTTACTTACACAAAAAAATGAAGTTTGGAAGACTCTTATATTAAACCAACAGTTCTATTCAGAACCACCCCAATTCAGAACCTACCCCACTCATAAGAGTTAGTCACTACTTGGTGTTACCGCAAACTTTTCCATATCGTATTTGCACCATGCAAAGTTTCAAATCCTACTTAGGCCTACCATTGTTTAACCCCACAGCGAATGTGTGGGACTCGAACAAAGAAGCTAGCGACTTTAAAATACTGCTCACCTGGACAATCTCTGACACATTTCTTGCGAGTTATGTCCATGGCTCAGTGACCACAGATTCGACAAGCACTGATGACCGGTATAGGCGAGCCGAAAATCCGCGTTCGCAAAGCATAATGAAAACGGTTCAGTGCATTCAGGATTTAAATACCGGTGATCTGTTCATGGTCTGAGGTTCAAGAAGGCACAACCAGTGAACACAAAAAGTCCCCTTGTACGCCATCTAAACGCACTTAAATTAAAATTGCCCCAAAGTAAACATGGTACCGAAAATGGTGAACGAAAATGCAATGTGCAAATTGTGTGCATTATTTTATAATGAGTCGATGATAAACTGGCACGTTGACTTTATTATTACTTTAAGGGGGTTCCTTTTTGCATTTGACTATAGCTCCCTTTAATACGTTTTCGTTTACGTTGGTTACTCGGCAGACTCCTGAAGGGAGGACCCGATGTATACAAAAGGCCGCAATTTATTTGAGCCGGCTGACATGGAATATTTTAAATGGATGAAAAAGCAATGAAATACGAAAAGGAATGATGGTATCTAATACCAGCTCTGAAGGAAAACTTTCCCCGTGTGCCCCCTATGCTAATACTCCATGATGTGTACCAGTATGCACCATTCTGCTCTAAAACCGCACTGCTGTGCCATAGGGCATGTTCTACAATAGAGCAAAGAGACACACCAAGGCGGTACCGACGATCCTTCTTCGTAAACTAACCCCTCGCCTGTGCCAGCAAACTTAAGGCTGTAACACGGCGGAAATACCCCGAATAAAACATGTTCACCTTTTCGGGGTTATACCCTTAGTCACTTTACTGTATGTATACTTCACCCGAAATCCCTTCAGAATATTGCGCTCAATAAAGCCTCTGTGTGTTTCCGATCCTCCAACCGGAGACGAACCAGTTCACGTCCAGCTGCGGGCACGCCAGAAACGCGAATGATTTGAATCATGCGCCCTCTTTGTTCACAGTGGTGCAAATAGCACCCAACATTAAAATAAATAGAAAACCCAATGGAACCGCCCAGTTTATGATATCAATACATTTGACTACCCAAAAAGTCATTACACTTGAATTGAATTGTTCTCAAAGGATTGTAATTTAGCTCCATACCGCATCCTTCAACAATATCTGTGATCTGTTTGGCTCGAACTATGTTATCCTTATTGTTCTGTTAACACCGTCCAGCTTATACTAGTTATCTGAGGTCAATCGTTGATCAAGACCTCCCAATGATCCGATTCCCGAATGTTACAAAAAGGCTGTCAACCTCCGCGTGCGTAGCCTTGCTCAAGGCAGTCGCATTATTCGCTCCGAAAAGACGCAGCTGTAAACCCACCCGCCGTATACCCTGTGCATGGTGTGTGCGATCACACCGAATGACCAACCCGTATACACACTGTCACATCGCACGAATACTGTTCACACAAGTCATCGCACTCGTACACCACTAACCGCATGCGGAGGCCGTCAGGCCGACAGCCTTGTCGGATCTGTATCTTCCCGTTTTAATGTGTTGTATTGAAAAAATTCCAATAGTGGACGAAATTGGGGGGGCTCGAGGATATGCTAGTATGCAGCTCATGAATATGTATATCGTTCGTCAGACCTATCAGACAACACAGGATGTGAGGCAAATGAATTATTCATTTTGACGTCCAATCACGCACTTCCCTTATCACGACCTTTGGACCCTATCATGCGTCCGTGGTGGTGGTGTGTGAGGTAAACATGTCTCGTCTTTCGCGGGCATTATGGTAATGAGCTGACCGTGGGAACTCTTCGCTTATTATAGTAATGAGGTCAGAGGCTTCAACACAGATCCTACAAGGCTGTCGGCCTGACGGCCTCCGCATGCGGATAGTGTACGGGGGCATCGTGTCGTGCGATGTTACGCACAGTGAATACGGGTGGGTTTTACGCACAGTGAATACGGGTGGGTTTTTATACAGCGGCGGTCTTTTTTCGGAGTGAATAATTCGACTGCCTTGAGCAAGGCTACCGCGTGCGTGACAAGTTTTTGGCGCTTATCGCCGGTGGAGTCGAGCTTGGAGCCAAGATGCATGCGTGCCAAGCCGGTTTCTGCCAAGCCGGTTTCACAAACATTCTGCATTTTGAAGATAATTACCGCCTAATGCCAGTGTAGCAGAATCGCATGTGAAAGTTGACATGTGCTTGAATGTTGAATTGTTCTCTGTCAACCCCAAATGTTTTATTTTTAGAGTGCGGTTCGGCACGAATGCCAAGTTTTAACGGCTTGTGCAATTGGAAATAATAACCCACACTGCAAAAACGTTGGTCAAATCATTTGTTGGGCAAAGTAACTTCAACAATTATTGGTCGATAATTGCCCAACAAAACCAATAATTGGTGTTGGACAAACATTTTGTTTGCCAATTTTTTGTTTAAAAAGCGGAACAAAATTTGGGCAAGTGTTGGGCAAATAATTCGTAATCTGAATTTATCATAACTGTTGGTTAAACATTTGCTTATTTATTGGAGCAACTTTTTTGGTAATTTTAGTTAATTTCGATTGTTGGTTAAAATGATGCACATTAATTGGTCAAAATCATCCGATCATGCGCACTACGATCAAAGAGGTGCCCAAAAGTTTGGCAAGGTATGAAAAAACATAACGATATTTTTCAACATGGCGAGTGGAGGAGTGGCTGTGACGAGCGGGTTTTTCCAGTAGATATAGATCAAATTTGAAGGTTAGTTTTTAACTAATATGAAGTTGTGTTTTCTATTCAGTCGTACATAGTCGTGACAGTTGCAGAGGGAGCAACAAAGTGACACTATTGTTGAATTAGTTTCAGTTTTTAGTTTCAGTTTTATCATGGCATTATGTGCAACGCCGGTTGTGGCATGTATGCGTGTGCTTGCGCTGCAACTGTCACGACTGTGTACAACAACTGAACAGGAAACAAACTGTATTTAGTTGAAAACTAACCTTCCAAAACATCTACAAACCACTGAGGAGGAGGAGTTCACTATTCGCCCTTAATTGGGTAAACAGTTGGGCATTTTTTTACCCAATTTGTTTACAGTGCATGATCGTGTAGCGGAAATGCATGTGACCTACTTGCGATTGTTTCGGTTTTATCTGTGCAACAATAATATTATAACATGTTTTTATTTGTTTACGAGATCAGAGTGGTTTTAGGCGCGCGTGCCAAGTTTACGATTACTTTTGCAAACATTGTGCGTTTTAGAGCTAACCCAATAAACGGATAGCGGAAATGCATGTGACTTCACATGATTTTGTGAATGTTATAAAAGATGTTTAGTACTGAGTGGTTTCATAAGAGCATGTTTTGGGTGATGTGGCAGAGGTGACACCTATAGCAAAACGAAGCAGCCGCATACTGGGTTTCAAAGTAGAAAGTTCTGTAAAGTAAGTTCGTTGAGCGGAACAGAAGTTGAAGTTGAAGCTGAAGTTAAAGTCGTAAGTTCACTGTACAACATTATTAAATAGGATTGGAGGCTTTGCATGGTGAGGTATCAATATATATTTGGTTTGTGGTAACACATGTGTTACCGCACACCATTTTTATATACAATATTATTGTCTTTTGTTTTTGCCAATTCAAAATAGGCATTTGTTAGGTGCCTCCTTGAGTTGATTTCTGTGTATACATTTTAACGTGATTGAATTGTGTGACACGATCATGGAGAGTGTAGGCCGCCAAAAGCGTCTTGGCTTTTGTGGAAAATACAACATACCAGCAGGGCTAATGTTTGAGCCAACATCTTCATTCCAAAATTTTACACTAAATAAGTTGGCTCAAAATAGGAGTGTACAATATGGCGAAAACAATCAGGACGTAGATTTCCACACTAACTTGTGACGCAAGATTTTCTTGCGCCAGCAACAAACCGTCGGCAACGGCGTGCTCGGGTCACAACACCTGAGGAAAAAAAAATATCGTGCGCCTGCGATTGGTTCCCGACCGTCAGGATCACGTCGTACAAGTTGAAACAGTTCTACTCTTGCGACTGTTAATTTTTTCGAGCGGCAACTGTTTCAGCCCTGTTCGCATTGGACTTAATTTGGCTAAACTAACCGAGCCCAGGTAGTTTTCCTCCCAGGTAACTTACCTGACCCGAATGGCTAGTTTAACCGAGCCAAAGGTGCCCGGTTAAATTGACCAGGTTAGTTTAACCGAGCCGAAAAGTCCAATGCGAACGCGATCAGGGTAAAAGCCGTCCCGATAAAAAGCCACATCCGGTCCCCGATCTCCTGCAGCCACGTGATTGTGTGATGACACATCGTACATCGTGCATTGTGTACACGGACGGAAGCTTGGTTGCACTCAATGCATTCTCGCTGTCATGCACCCCTGTCAAAGGTCACTGCGATAGCGCCCTCTTGCGTTTTTCTTAAGTTAGTGGATATGTGTTTTACCGATCGTGTCGGTAAGTTTACCCACATCAATAATCCAAGTGCGGACGCTGGTAAGTTTCCCCTTTTGGAATGTTAACCACTGTCTCGGTAAAACGTTAGTCCAATGCGAACACGGATCATCGCAGTTACGCTCAGGTCGTAAATAATCGCCGACTGAATCAGGCGCAGTGTATGTGATCCTGCGAAAAGTCAGTTGCCGACTGTTTTTTGTTGAAGGCCGACCTGAGGCCTACGGCAATTTATTTTATATACAAGCAGGTTTGTAAAAAAAATTGAACAGTTACCCTACTGGGAAGCTGCATATAAAGTTGTCTGTTTATATTTATTTTTTTCCAATCCAGCATAACTAGAAGTCTACCAAAATTGGAATCAGTATGAAGCTGTTTATCTTCATCGTGCTTGTAACGATTGTGAAGTCTGCAGAGTCTGAGTGCAATGGCTCATCACCTACGTTCAGTGGTGAGAGCGGAGATTCCCTAGAATGTGTTTGCGAGCAACAAGTGATCACCATCAACCCACTAGCATGTTCACACTTTCTTCCCGGAATAAGCAGCAACTCTTCCATCGTTTCAATGGAGCAAACAGTAACTAGACAGCTTGGAGAACTGCAAATCGCAGTATCTACCAACCTCGGAAATGTTTCCTCTGAATTGGAAGGTACTAAACGTAAAGTGGCTGATTTGCAAGGTGCAGTGTCTACCAACCACGAAATTGTACTTTCGGAACTAAGCAACACAACACAACAGGTGAAAGACACAATACTTCAAGTGGAAGAGCTACAAGTAACGGTCTCTGGAAATCATGAAAGTGTCACCTCTGAGATGCAGGGTCTAAAACGACAGCTTGAAGAGCTGCAAGTGTCAGTTTCTGCTTTAGTGGAATCCCTTCATGGTGAGTTTAAATTGTTTACAGTGCCACAACGTCTAATTACCAATACAACAACATCAGCTTACAAATATATTATGTCGACTTTATCTCTCTCAAATAAAGACTTTTTGTCTCTCTCATTTACAAAAAGTACCGATAACTATATTTTGTTCACGGGTTGTAGGAAGCTCACAATGTGGTTGCGTTTTTTTTATTTATTTATTTTTTTTATTTTGTATTCTCCGCACAATACAGTTATAACAAGCAGAGGCCGTCCAGGGAAGGGAAAAATTCCCCCAAAAATCTTTATTCAAAAAAGATGTGCCTTCCAAGACTTTGCATGCTCATAAAAAGGGTAAAAATTCATAGTTAATGTTCCTTTAAATATTTCTCATGATTTGGCCCCCTCTGAAGTAACGTAGTCACCTCTGAGTATACAGGATTTCCCGGTGTACTGTGATATGGAAACAGACGGTGGTAGCTGGACGGTAAGATATATGGTAAGGTAATTGTCAAAGACCAGTATTCTCACTTGGTGTATCTCAACATGCTAAAAAAAACCTGTGAAAATTTGAACTCAATGGGGGACCTTTCGGACGTTTGGTGGCAGCAGATATACCAGGTAAAATTCTTTGTACTCGGTAAAGTGCGCATGCTCATAACTACGTAAACAATGGAAATTTACCTGGTTGGTCTGCTGCCACCTAGCGTCACAAAGTCTCCCATTGGTCGCCGAAGTTGCGAGATAATAATAGATGCAAAAACACCCCTGTCACACGAAGTTGTGTGCTTTCAGATTCTTGATTTCAGGACCCCAAAATCTACTTCCGTGGTCTCGAAATCAAACTCAAATATTTTAGTGGAAAATTCCTTTCTCGAAAACTACGTTTCTTCAGAGAGGGAGCCATTTCTCACAATGTTGTATAGACTACTATCAACAGATCCCCATGTCACCAAGTAAGTTTTTATGCTAACAATTATTTTGAGTAACCAATAGTGTCCAGTACCTTTAAGTAATTGCAGATACATACACTATTTTTGGTTTTTATATTTGTACAGTGGCCCCTGCCCCTCCCCTGCCTCCAAAAGACTGTTCCGAGATTCTTGCGAGTGGTATATCGATCAGTGGCGTGTACATGGTTCAACCTGTATTGTCAGGTGGGGCTTTCCATGTGTATTGTGATATGGAAACAGACGGTGGTGGATGGACGGTAAGATAACACGTTAGTGAATGAATGAGAGTACTCATTTTAAGAGTGTATTTTGAGATTTATGTTAGATAAATAATTGAAGAAGACTATGATTTAAAAACCAAGTTTCCTTTGACAGGTTTTCCAGCGGCGGATGGACGGCAGTGTTGATTTCTATTTGGACTTTGCAAGCTACAGCCGTGGCTTTGGGAATCTAGAGGGAGAGTTTTGGCTCGGTAACGACAACTTGCACAGTCTGACCGCTCAGGGCGAGTATGAACTCCGCGTCGATCTCTCAGATTTCGAGAGCGAATCCACGTATGCTGTCTATGACTCGTTCAGGATCGCTGATGCGAGTGACAAATACAGGCTGAGAGTAGGAAGTTACTCTGGGACCGCAGGTAATAAATCAGTACCATTCCCATAAGTTTAACAATAAAAAGAGCCTATATAAGTCTGCATTTTTCAAAAATAAAATCCTTATTTAACTGAAAGAACAATTCATTTAATCCACATGTTTCAAAGTTGTTTATTTGCTTTGTTACCAAAGTTGACAGTTTGAGATAAACCCCAACAAGTAACTCCAAAACTTCAATAAGCGTCATCAATATAAAACAGGGGAAATCTTGTTGTGGTACGTCCTCAATTGAAACATTGTCTCTGTTTCAGGTGACTCGCTGACCTACCAAAATAACCAGCAGTTTACTACTAAAGACCAAGACAACGATACATACGGCGGGAACTGTTCCCAGAGATTTCACGGTGCCTGGTGGTTCAATACCTGTCACCATTCTCATCTTAACGGAGAGTATCTCCGTGGTACCACGACTGTTCATGCCACTGGAGTTGATTGGAGGCACTGGAAGGGAGGGTATTACTCACTCAAAACCTCAGAGATGAAAATACGACCCACACAATAAGAACACCATTATGGGTGCGTTCGATTAGCTTCCCCGTGTCGACCCCCGGCGATGCTCATTCAGGTGAGCCCGTGGGGGATCCCCTGACAATCACTCGCCCTCTCGTGGTGATGTCATGCACCTCGGGCCAGCCCCAAGTGACCCGTTCCACAAGCAGGCCACTTGGGGCTGACCCGGGTGAGCCCCTGAAATGACGTCAAAGCTATTCGATCGAACGCACCGGGGGCAGATCGGGGGTCGACCCGGGGAAGCTAATCGAACGCACCTTTAATGAGCAAGTTATGGCGGCAACTAGACTTGTCTACATATAGACCCCATAGAGCACAGGGAGTTTGACATAGAACCATGCACTGGAGCATGGTCGATATGGTCAACCTGAAGACACTGGACACTATTGGCAATTGTCAAAGACCAGTCTTCTCACTTGGAGTATCTCAACATATGCATAAAATAACAAACCTGCTCAATTGGTCGTCGAAGTTGCGTGATAATAATGAAAGAAAAAACACCCTTGTCACACGAAGTTGTGTGCTTTCAGATGATTGATTTCGAGACCTCAAAATCTAATTCTGAGGTCTCGAAATCAAATTCAAATATTTTAGTGGAAAATAATTTTCTCGAAAACTACGCTCTTTCAGAGGGAGCCGTTTCTCACAATGTTTTGTACTATCAATAGCTCTCCATTACTCGTTATACTAAGTAAGGTTTTATGCTAATAATTATTTTGAGTAATTACCAATAGTGTCCATTGCCTTATGCTAATAATTATTTTGAGTAATTACCAATGGTGTCCATTGCCATTAAAGGCAATGGACACTATTGGTAATTACTCAAAATAATTATTAGCTTAAAACCTTATTTGATAACGCGGGGAGAGGTTGATGGTATAAAACATTGTGAGAAACGGCTCCCTCTGAAGTGACGTAGTTTTCAAGAAAGAAGTAACTTTCCACGATTTGATTTCGAGACCTCAGATTTAGAACTTGAGGTTTCGAAATCAAGCATCTGAAAGCACACAACCTATTGTCCAGTGTCAAATTTGCACAGGTTTGTTAATGTGATGTTGAGATACACCAAGTGAGAAGACAGGTCTTTGACAATTACCAATAGTGTCCATTGTCTCTAAGTATTATTATTATATTATATAACTACTTGTTGCCCATTTATGACATTAAGAGGCCATGTACAAAATAATGTGCACAAACTATAAAGACCGTTGTTGCTATATTTTAGTTTTATTTGTACTGCAGAAAATTACGTGAGTAATAACTTATTTTATCAATTAATTTAATATAAGCCAACATTCCCACAGATGGATACTAATTAGATATATCTTTTATAAAACAAAAAATACTTGACCCACACAGAGATTTCCTTGTCATTTGATTGGTGGATCTCACACGTCACGTATCGTCCATTATTTTTGCCATTGATTTACTGCCGCGACAATGCACAGATTTGTATTGGAGTCCAATAATGAGTATCTCTCAGTCCCTTTGCAGCGTCGTTCCCAAACATAATCGTTCCCGCTCGTTTCGTGAAATATAGTCCAGATTAAACCTTCTTTGATAATATTCTACGGCGATACTAGACTGGTTCCCCAGTATTTACCCGCCCGAGCCTCGGGTGTGACATCAGATGTTCGGGCTAATACAGTTAGCCTGAACATGTGACGTCATACTTCGAGACTCGTGAATAACGCCAGAGAGTGGCCTCTAGCCTATAGGTCAATCCCCGTACATGATCATCGGACCAATCAAAACACAGATATGGAGATAGCTTACGCCACTGAAAGATATCCAATGAAATCATTGTATGAAACCACTGGTTCTGAAAAGCAAGCTTCCTGTCTTTGGACCGGTCACTATAGCTGATATAGTTTGCCAACACAAAAACACCATAACAGCGCCACTAGGCACCTCAATTACTCGATACCATTCATCGAAATAGGTCATTTGCCATTTGAAAGTTGTATCTTGTTTGAAATGTGCCTGTTGTTTCTCCAGTGGGGAAACGGGGAAAAGGCACACCCAAATGTTTATATTATTTCACATTGCTTAATAAATTGTTGTCCAACTTCGTTGTTTTTGGATGTTGACTATAAACGGAGGCTACATTAATATGATTTTTCTAAGTTATGTTTGTCGCGCGGGTTTGTGTGACCCCGCGTTTTTCAGAAATTTGGCTTGGAGCGTTCTGGAGAAAAACCCATATTTACCATGTTTTAACGTGAGGTAAAAGACTGTTATACTTTTTATGTTATACTTTTAATGTTTCCTATGGACTGCAGCTATTAAAAAACTGTAATATCTATATATTTGAGATCATCCTTTATTGGCTGTTTAAATAATTGGTAAATTTGAAATTATACGTTTTTTGAATATAGAGAGGTTTCTCAAGCGTTTGGATACAGATACAGATACGGATATAATAACCGTATCCGTTCACGTCAGCCGCGTGTTGGATTTTGTTTTAGAGGTATGTTTCACTGCGCTCGCATTCATCATGTGTGTTTTTCTGAAAGACCGATAGAGACTCCGTGTTTTTCACTGCATTTTTCATTGTTTTTCTTGCAAATGACTACAAAGCACACAACTTCGCATGACAAGGGTGTTTTTTGTTTCATTATTATCTCACAACTGTGACGACCGATTGAGCTCAAATTTTCACAGGTTTATTTATTTTATGCATTTAATGTTGAGATACACAAACTGTGAAGGCTATTCTTTGACAATATACCAATAGTGTCCATTGACTTTAATTCTGATTGGACCATGTTTACCCTGACCTATAAACTCAAGGCCACATCTTCCTGTTAACCAGAAGTTCAACCTCTATTGAGCATGGGGCATTATACAATAACACACTGTGACGGGTTCCATGGCGTTTTGTACACTCGAGGGGGAAATGGCACCCGAGGCGAAGCCGAGGGTGCCTTTTCCCCTAGAGAGTGTACAAAACCCATGGACCCCAGTCACAGCGTGCAACAATTGTTTTGTTATATCTTTGTATAATTGTTATTCCTCTTCTCGAAGTTCTGTTGTCATTTTCAAACATTATTACGACGATCCATTGTTTAATAAGCAGACGAACAAGAAACAATTCCCTCGAACCCGCGGTTGTTTCGTACACCAGCGCTGGAAATCGATCAACGCCGGGAACGATCAAGGTGATGTACACCGTTGTACATCACTTTTCATGTTTATACCCGGCCCGTCGAGCCATGTAACATGCGTCTTTGTTGCGCGTCACATGATTGGTTCTCGACCAATCAAACCTCACAGTTTGTTACCGAGGTAAGTTTATTGCTCCATGCTCTGATCTAATGTATAAATCAATTGAACAAAATAAATATTGTCATTAATATTCGCCTTTTACTGAAAGTGTGGCTCGTTCGCATTTTGATAGCTGACCTGAATATAGTTTTATAGTGTAACTTGGGATACGGGTTTACACTATCATGTCACTGTGTGTCGTGCGGTGATAGGCGCGTGGTAACAATCAGCATGTATACAACTATTACCGGATCATGCATTACCTCATCCTAATCTATAATTTGTACTTAAAGTTCATTAGCCCATCTTCAAAGATTTTCCCATTATTTTAAGGATTCTTTTTTTTTTTCGATTTTTTTTTTTCGATTTAGAAGAAGAAGAAGAAAAAATCCATTGAAGAGGACAACGACAGTGACAATTTTGACGTACTTAACTTGACATTGCCAACTGGGTGGTTCACCCATCAATCGAGTTGCAATAGACTTGATTCAAGTCCCGTTCTCGAGCGAGAGGTCCCTATGCATATCTGCCTTCAAAATAAAGCTACTGTGGTCCCGAGAATGGCAAAGGCTTGGGACACAGGTTGGTGGAGTTTTCTGACGTATAGGCATTGGGACTGAAAATAAAAGGACTATCACGGGATTGGGACACTAGTCAAGTCTATCAAATTCATTTGACGTGGTCCACTGATTACTTGCCGCAACACCATGCATTTGCATCATTTGCGTTGATTTTACGCACGGTAATAAAACCGAATGGCTGTGCGCCAGGTACTGTCACAACGACAGCGCATCCTTCCTTGGACCTGCATGTTTTGATATCTACGGCGTATCCCTCCTTAGCGAACCTCACATTCTGCTTCACCGGCGGTGTTAAGCCACCACTGATGTAAGCTTCATGCAATTGAGGTAGCGTGCAGAGTTGCATGCCGCACGTCATACAGTACCTCTCAGCAAAATCGTAGGTTCTGAACCTAATAGTAGACAGTTGTGGCTGCTGGCCATCTGCGAAGGAAAGGAACGAACAAAGTCAGCTCTTGCTCTGTCAATGTTGTACGAACAGAAACTGTATATTCTTTTCTTGATACGAGTGTCTTATGGTGTGTCTTATCGTAGTGTAACGATTCCGGGGTGGGGTATAGTTCTTATATAAAAAAGCCGTTTAATTCGCTGAAAAAGGTATTTATTAATGGGAATAACAGTGTTCGTACCCGGTCTTCACTGCGTGGTAATGACCTTGGTTGGTGGCTGGCGCTGTTAACGGACCTCGGCCTCCGGCTCGGTCCGTTAACAGCGCCAGCCACCAACCCGGTCATTACCACGCAGTGAAGACCGGGTAATTAAAATGTACCCAGTCAGTTTCCCTTGTGGTTTATTATTTGATATATTAAATTGTATGAATATTTCGGCTGGAGGAAAGTTACGAAATTAAACCAAAAGAACTTCTTCCTATACTATAACACCATTTTTAATGCAATTTTTTATTGACAATAATTAAGTGTGAAATTAGCCCCATCACAGTTGCAATTTCTTGTGAGGTGACCAGCGCAGTTTTCAGCGCATCCCGGCCTCGCTGCAATAAGCCATTTTGCGATAATGGTGTACACATTACTTTAACACCGAGTAACAACATGCCTGTGATATTATTTTTGTGTTCACAGGACACGGGAAAGTACTGAGTATACAGTGTTATTATATCGTTGCGGTACCCGCTACCAAAACATAGGACTCGAACTGTGTCATATAGCTACCGGGCAACCTCGGTAGTCTAGTTGGTAAAAGACACACTGCTCTAGAATTGCGAGGGTCGTGGGTTCGAATTCCACCCGAGTAACATGCCGTGGTATTTTTTTCACAGGACTCGGGAAAGTACTGAGTATACAGTGCTTACACACATCGGTGTATATATGGGTAAAAACTAAACTTAATATTCTTTATCCCCGATGCAAATTTACTAAAACATCTGTTATTTTTACACTATACAACCACATCCTACAGTGCACTCATCATAGTGTTATTAGCCATTTTATTAGGCACTGGAAGCATACACAGATAATATATGTGCAACAAGGATGTTTTTTCATTCATTATTCTAACTTCCATGACCAATTGAGTTAAAATCTTTGCAGATTTGTTATCTTTTATGCATAATGTCGGGATACACCAAGTAAGAATACTGGTCTTTGGCATTTTTACTTAAGGTGTCCAGTGCCTTAAAAGACCCCAGCAAAAAAAACCAAAAAAACATCGCAGCTGATTATTTCAATGGACGATTTGTTTTAATTATCGGCATTTCAACAAATATGACATCTTAAAGGTCATTCTTACGTCCACATTGTAAGAAATATCCGTATTTTTACGGACCGACCCCGTAAAATGAAATATTCCTTAATTTCGCCGTTATTATCATTGACTTTCCGTAAATGCAAATAATTATTTATGCTAATAAGCGTAATTAAAATAAACCACAGGTATACATGTAAGTGCGTCCAGCCATAAGCGTGTAACATGTTAAAACCATGTTTTGGACTTTATATTTTACGGAATGAAACAACCTTTCCGGTTATTTTGCTGCCAGCAACAAAATAACATTCCGTATTCCTGCAGTAAAATTTTTACCGGAAAAGTTGTTTCACTCCGTAAAATATAAAGTCCCTTAACGCGGGTTTGTACAAGTGTACACGGTTGTGGCTGAAATACAATTATGTACTTAGGCCTTCTTGTACTTTATTTTGTGCAGGTGTTTGGGCAAATGTGGTTGATCGTAATTACGCTAATTAGCATGTTTAATATTTGCATTTACGGAAAGTCCGTAAAAAAAACCCGGCAAAATTACGAAATATTTCACTTTACGGAGTCGGTGTCACAAAGAGATTTAGCGAAGTTGAGATTGCATATTGATGCTAAGTGAATTTAAGTGGAATTTTGAGATGCATATTATTGCCAAGTAGAAGTTGAGATTGAATATTGATGCTAAGTGAATTTAAGTGGAATTTGGAGTTGCATATTGTTGCTAAATAGAAGTTGAAGTTGAATAGACAACCAATAAACTAAATTTGATAAAGCGAAATATGATTTATATTAGATCATCATAAATTCAAACGTACCTTGAAATTTGACTGAAGTGTAATCTTTATCTGACCCTGGTGGTGAAATACAGTCTCTCGATTTGGCAGATTTTTATGTCCCTCTTACTCGTTGCTGGCTCTGACTTCGAATAAAACCTCGTCTCACTTCAATAAAAACAGACAACTGGCAAACAAATCATTCCTATTGGTCAGCGGGTGAAGATGAAGTGACTTGTCTGGTCACGTGAAACAACATTTAAAGCCAATCAAAATGTTTGAATTAATTGGGTACCGCCATCAGTAAATAGAGACTCTGTCTGCAGAACTTGCTGTCAGCCAAGTTTTTCGAGTGGCTTGTTGGGGCTGGTTTTTCGACTCAAACTCATCCAACTCCAGTCATTGGATTCTTTCTAGCATGAACTATTTCGAAATGGAAATGTCAGGGTCTACTAACATAGCCTGGGGTTTGATGCGTGCTCTCATGACACCGGCTGAAGAATTGCTTCTTCGTTCACAGGAAGAACGCTCAGAAATAAAGTTGACGCATAAACAAATGAAGTTGATCTTTGACGATTGCTTTACAATTGAATAAAACCCAAATAAGTCCCCTATCACAAAGGCACAGATATATCCTGTTGTACAATAAACTATCTCAGAGGGGTAACCGTTTCAAAACATTTAAGATCAAACAAACATCCTTGTCCCAGAGTTTTACTTTTGTCTATACATAGACTTTAACCGATAATTGTGTATTCGTTTAAAAAGCTAAAACTAATTTAAACAAGCTCTAATGGGTATTTTTGTTGTTCAGATTCGCCAGAACAAATTAAAGCAAAGATTTGATTCATAAAAAAATTAAGTTCTACAGTTGTCGTGTTTTCTCGCTCCGCCGGTGCGCGCGAGACTTGCACTAGACTTGACTCAAGTCCCAATCCTGTGCCATCCCCAGGACACTACTGTTGTGTGTTGCTCTGCATACCAAAACCTGTTCCGCATGCGGGACAGGGACTTGACGATGTCGCAGTAGCCTGGTATGTAAATGTATTCACTTATGAATATGTAACTTTGTTACGTGATACGTTTTGACCAATCAAACGCACCCAAAAAGAAGACTAGTTCATTTGTCACTTGTGGGTTAAGTACTTAGTTGATGATTGAAATACATTTTTTAATAACCAATTAATTATAAAAAAAGAAAACACTAAATGTTCATTTGAATTTAAGTAATACGTTGTAACATACATTGGGGTCGGTTTTGTTTGCAAAATTTGAATTTTGGGAAGTGCAATAAAACGACTTATGACACCGACACCCCCTTGCCTGCTAATGAGTTTACCCGACCCACGTGCGTGCCGCGTATAGACGCGTGCATTACAACGTCTTCTACTGTGATGTCACAGAGTATAATGAATATTTTACGGGCAGGGCAGCGCTTCCACGCTCCCCATTTGGGGAGATTTTCCAATAACAACGTGCAGAGTAAGAAACGACTTCGTCAAGTCCCATTCTCGGGACCACATTTTGACGGTGAGCGCGCTACGGGTTGTTTCACACGAGAATGGGACTTGAATGAAGTCTAGACTAGGCAAGTTAGGTTTACGTGTATTAACGCCGCGTCGTCTAAAATGCGCACTTCACTGCATAACGCACAGCATACTCTATGCATAATATACAAATATTGACTGCTTCGAGTGCTATGGTTAAAACTATGACTCCCGAGGTGATCCCTGTAGCGTTCTATTTTCCCGAGGCGAAGCCGAGGGAAAATAGAACGCTCCGGGGATCACCGAGGGAGTCATAGTTTTTAACCATTGCACGAGTAAAAGCAGTCAATATTTGTTTTATAACACCCCAAACATTTCTAAATACTGTACTATTATTATTAAGTTACAGACCTAAATGCTACAATCCACGGACGACGCGAATACAGATTGCAAACACTTTTACTGAATGTGTTGCATGTAGTGTCGTGCAATCGGAACTGGTTACAGACTATTAATTTGTCATACTCGTACACGCAACGGACGTCTGGGTACTGCACGCCGTGTGCTAGTCTGTCGGACTAGCGCACGGCGCCATGTGCTAGTCTTCGGACTAGCGCATGGCAAACCGACGGCCGTCGTCTAGCAAAACTAAGACATGTCATGTGACGCGCTCTAAACCAATGAGCAGGCAGAATACTTGCAAGGGGTGTTATAAAGTTGTTTATGAAAACGCACAGTGAAATTGCCCACCATGGCGCATTCAAGATTTTTCTGATGATGACGTCAGGTGAAATGGGTCAATTGGTTAATTACCTGATGTTTCGACCCTTGCAGGGTTTTCTGAAACGCAACAAACAAGAACAGGTAACTGTTACTTAAACAGGAGTTTTCAATTCGATTTCAAAATTCATGTGTCATTTAGCTGATTTGTGTTTAGATTTACGAACACCCAGCAGGGTGGATATGTGCGCATTACAAGTCTTATTATTATTATTGTTGCTGTTGCTGTTGCTGTCGCTGTCGCTGTCGCTGTCGCTGTCGCTGTCGCTGTCGCTGTCGCTGTCGCTGTCGCTGTCGCTGTCGCTGTCGCTGTCGCTGTCGCTGTCGCTGTCGCTGTCGCTGTCGCTGTCGCTGTCGCTGTCGCTGTCGCTGTCGCTGTCGCTGTCGCTGTTGCTGTTGTTGTTGTTGTTGTTGTTGTTATTATTATTATTAATCGAAGTACATTGTTATAGAGCTGTCTTCATAAGAATTATGGGATAACTTAAACACTTTACAATATTCATATCGAAGTTACTTTAAAAGAAATGACCGAACGAGAGCAAATGAATAGTCAAAACACGTCATAAAAGAAAACTTGATGTATTTAAACACAGCGCCGGCACGTTAATCCGGAGGTCGTTGGTTCGAATCCCACTCCAGTCAATTCTTTGTTCAACCCCAAAAATCATTTCAAAATTTACCCAGTCAGTTTCCCTTGTGGTTTATATTGATATCTGAAAAAAAAGTCGCATCCCCTTAAGGTGATAGTCTAGACCAGATTTCCAAAAAGGGCTCTAGTTAAGGAAGTGAGCAGCATTTTTGAGTAAAAGTTGGTAACATACCTGATTTAAGTATACTGGATAGATCTACAACCGAATTGCACTTTCAGAGGGACCAACATGTGCTTCCAATGTCAATTTGAAAGTATTTCAGTTGATGTTTTTTCTAATAAAGAGTTATTTACTATTTGAACATAATTTCTCTGTTGTTAAAAGCACAAACCGTTGATTATTTTCTGTTATAATGTAGGCCTACACTACTTAAACAGGTAGGCCTACCAGGTGTGTCTAGACTCAACAATGATACAGAAAATTGTATTGTATATCAACTTTTCAGTGCTCCCTGTTTTTGAATAGGTCAACTTTTAGTGTTCACACTCATGGCTTAAAATGATCTTACACAAGAAGACGATAGCAAGATTCCGAAACAAAGGACAACAAAATATGTACCCCCTCCATTGATAAAACAATCCACCCCTCTCTTTTCAGCTTGGTGTGAAGAACAAGGAAAAAACAAATATCTCTTTATTCATTATTACCGCTCAATCCACAAGTATAGATTCCTACTTTATTTTTGTATGTCAGCTAGGACGGTTCCCAGCAATGAATCATTCATGAAAGGTGTGCGTATCTTCGATATTAGCAATCATAGTTTGGAGTACAAACTGTGGCAAATTGTTTTGCTAAACAAAAAAGCTTAAGTCAAAAGACTGTTTTAATTTTAGCTAAGTACCTCAGACTCTTACTTTGCTTTTCCAGCAATATTTCATTTGGAAAAAAACAACAGGAGTTTAAACTTTCAAAACCAACTTCAATAAAAAGTCTTACCCCCCAAAAATTAAAATAGTAAGTTAAAAATGAACCTAACCGTAAAAATGTCTACTACCCAGTGGACTTCTTTGCAATGTGATAGTATATGATTTTTGATTTCGATGACTCTGTACATGTTATAGTATAGGTTTTAAGTGGATGCTGGAAAGGATGACATACACTGAAAAGAAGATGCCTCCTTGCACCAAGCTGCTGTATGTGTTTCAGTGTTGTTTCAGTACTACAAGGATACCTTCTCCGGTATACTTCTATCATAACATAACATAAAATCAGGTTAATTTTAGGAAAAACACTATTGGATTTTGAATATCAGCTGGAATGGAATGCTTTGATGCGTCGATTCCATAGAAGCATTTTTGTAATGTCATGTAAACTGTATCTCCCCAAAGGAAATTTACATGTTTACGTTTGCTTATCAGTTTCCTGAATGATAGTCCATCTGCATGATGATTTGTGTTTTTTCGCAAGTCATTATTCAATCGAATTGCAATGTGTTCTGTATTTTCTTTTATAGAAATGTCTCTGTAAGGACAGGGATGGTAGCCCAAATCCTACAAAACATTTGTTTATAATTTATATACATTGGGTTATTTATTGGACATAATATTAAGTGACATCAAACTGAAACACTTCAAATATCGCTTGATTTTCGCACTCTAAGTATCTTGAACTATTCTGACCAAGAAAAGCTGACATACAAAAATAAAGTAGGAAGTCTATACTTGTGGATTGAGCGGTAATAATGAATAAAGAGATATTTGTTTTTTTTCTTGTTCTTCACACCAAGCTGAAAAGAGAGGGGTGGATTGTTTTATCAATGGAGGGGATACATATTTTGTTGTCCTTTGTTTCTGAATCTTACTATCGTCTTCTTGTGTGAAATTTGTCCGTGTGTACAAACACGACTAACAATGCGTTATATACTGCCAACAAACAAACAAACAAACAAACTGGATTTTTTTCGATTGTTAGCCTACAACAGTTAGATTGGTTCGTAAACTGTGGAGTATACTTTTTAAAACGAGGGAGAATTGTAATCGAAAAATTAGTTACTTTAAACTCCTTTAATTCAATTTTTTTTTACTGGTAAGATCATTTCAAGCCATGAAGTATCATTGTTGAGTATAGACTACACCTGGTAGGCCTACCTGTTTAAGTAGTGTATATAGGCCTACATTATAAGAGGAAATAATCAACGGTTTGTGCTTTTAAAGGCAGTGGACACTATTTGTAACTTCTCAAAATAACTATCATCATAAAACCTTTCTTGATTACCAGTAATGGGGAGAGGTTTATAGTATAAAACATTGTGAGAAACAGCTCCCTCTGAAGTGACGTAGTGTTCGAGAAAGAAGTAATTTTCCCACGAATTTGATTTCGAGACCTCAAGTTTAGAATTTGAGGTCTCGAAATCAAGCATTAGAAAGCACACAACTTCGTGTGACAAGGGTGTTTTTGTCTTTCATTATTATCTCGCAACTTCGACGACCGATTGAGCTCAAATTTTCACAGGTTTGTTATTTTATGCATATGCTGAGATAGTACACCAACTGTGAAGACTAATCTTTGACAATTACCAATAGTGTCCACTGTCTTTAACAACAGAGAAATTGTGTTCAAATAATAAATAACTCTTTATTAGAAAAAACACCTGCTCAAATTCTTTCAAAATGACATTGAAAGCACCTGTTGGTCCCTCTGAAAGTGCAATTTGATTGCAGATCTATCCAGTACACTCAAAAGTTTGTTACGGATACCTGACCTGCCCCACGGGTACCTGCCCTGTATCCTGACAACATCAATATGGAACCACAGCAGAACCTGACTATTTTTCACGTGAGAAGTCCGTCGTCTGCTAGATTTCCTGTATTGTTTTAAATTTGATTTTTCAGGGTGAAGGACTAAAAATTAGCCTTGGTATCCATCATTTTGGGATTCAGCACCCCCAAATTAGTTAAATCAGGTATGTTACCAACTTTTACTCAAAAATGCCGCTCGAAGTTGTTTTTTTGAAATCTGGTCTAGACTATGATCCCCTGGCTGCCGCTTCCCAGGTTGTATCGTAGTTTGGGTGTGATCCCTGGCTACACGGCAGCTGACGGTTGTATGGCTTCCGACTGGCACCCAGAACAAGGATATTGACAAAATAGGGCTAGATAGCTCAGTTGGTAGAGCGCCGGCACGTTAATCCGGAGGTCGTTGGTTCGAATCCCACTCTAGTCAATTCTTTGTTCAACCCCAAAAATCGTATATAAATTAGGTAATAGAACTAGCTGTTGCAGACAATATTTACCAACCAAAAGGACCTATTGGTATGCACAAAATTGTTAATTATCTGACATTTCGACCGTTGCAGAGTTTTTCTCAAACGCAACAAACAAGAACAGGTAACTGTAACATAAACAGGAGTTTTCCATTCGATTTCAAAATTCTTGTGTCATTTAGCTGATTTATGTTTAGATTTACGATAGTTGCAGTTTCGCACGATATATTAAAATAAATGTCTGGAGATTAAATAAGTAAGGAGAAAAGGAGCAAATTGATTACCAAACCGAATTCATATTTGAAAAGAAGTTGAAACTGATGGTACCGGAATTTTGAGAAACCGAGTACTATTAATTTATTTTTATTTCGTGCTAAAAAAATTAATGTGTACCTCCATTATTATTTTATTGTTTTTTTTTTTTAACATAGCATTTTTTACAGTAATTAATTTATTAAAAGAAGTTGAAACTGATGGTACCGGAATTTTGAGAAACCGAGTACTATTAATTTATTTTTATTTCGTGCTAAAAACGTTAATGCCTTGTGTACCTCCATTATTATTTTATTGTTTTTTTTTAACATAGCATTTTTTACAGTAATTAATTGCTGTAACCTTCACTATTTTCTTGTTTTTTATATCACGGACAACTACACTTTACTGCAAATGCACTTTTTGAATTGTGTGACACTCATTAAATTAAAGGTCGTTCTTTTATATAGCTCTATGGGGTCGTTACACTTCTGAGGATTCGGCTTCTCCTATTGTTTTATTATATGTAAGAATGAAGACAATCGAAATACATAATATAGAGCTGTCTTCATGGTTATGGGAAAAGTTAAACACTTTACAATATTTATATCGAAATCAAAAGAAACGATTGAACGAGAGCAAATGAATAATCAAAACACTTCATGAAAGAAAACGACTATACGTTTGCGGTTCCCGCCACGGCTTTGTGGGCCACGCCATCTTGAAATACCACTTACATCGGCAATATTAAAATGATTGAACGAGAGCAAATAAATAATCAAAACACTTAACGAAAGAAAACGACTTAAATACTATTTACATCGGCAATATTTACAAAACGGTAACCAAAATAAGAGCATAAATGGCACGATTCTAAAGACATTAACTTTGCAAACTAATGTCTAGAGAACGACAAGCTTAGATGATAAACTTTAACAGCTAATACAAAGAGGGGAAATTTACCTGAATGAAGACATGTTAGAGCTGTCTTCATAGGTTATTATTGGAGCGCCCGAAAACCTGACGTTGAGGGCGCTCGATTAACGAAAGAATTAGTTAAAGGATCGAAGAAACTCAAGTTGATTAAGCCAAAAACCTGTCACAATTGCAAAGTAGTTTCATTTAAATTTAATTTATTTGACATGATATTTTTTTTTAAATTTTTGTTGTATTAATCCAACTTTATTTCATCCTGATACGATTGTGACAACTCCCCATCGCATAAGACCAGAGTAGGGCCTACTATACAGAATTTTGTGTGTGTTAACAAACAGTTGCTGGCAGTGTAACCCACCCAGCAAACATATCTGAATTGGCCCGGTGCTGGCGCTGGCGAGTACCGTATTATGTGTGTTGTATTGGCCCAATACTGGTTGAGTGTTTTTGGCTCATACACTATTTGCACATTATCAATCGGCCTAGTACAGTTGCCATTCCTCACGCACCCAACAGCCAGGCCCAATAACGTTCATGCCGATGCTGGCACTTCTGCATTGGGCCACTACAGTATGTCACTATTGGCCCCGAATTGGCCTGTTAACCGGCCAGTTATGGCCCACTTCTAGCAGAAGGTTGGCCCAATCCTCTTTGCACATTGGCATTTAATCGGCCCAGGGGTGGATTTCACAAAGGTAGTCCTAACTTAGGACTAGTCCTAAGCAATGCTTAGAGATAGGACTTGTCCTAAGTTAGGACCAGTAACCCATCCTAACTTAGGACTCGTCCTATCTCTTAGCATTGCCTAGGACTAGTCCTAAGTTGGGACTACCTTTGTGAAATCCACCCCAGTACAGTTTTAAGCACACAGTATACAGGCCCATCAATAACGCTCGTGCTGATGCTGGCGCTTCTAATTCTGTATTAGGCCATTATAGCATGCCACTATTTGGCCCAGAATTGGCCAGCTACTGCATGGCCAGATAATGCCCACAGTTGGCAGCAGGTTGGCCAAAATACTTTTTGCACAGTTACAGTACATAACTCACACAGTACAGGCCCAATAACGTTCATGATGATGCTGGCACTTCTGTATTAGGCTAACACATGTCTCTATTGGCCCAGAATTGGCCAGTTACTGGCCAGATTGTTCAGTGTGTAATTAAAAGATAAATTAATTAAACCGACAACTAATATTGCACAACTAAACACGAGTAGATAAACAAACAATTCAAACATCCTACAGCCAGAAAGGTTTATCATTTTTGCCATGGTGTGCATGCAGCTACAAAACCAGCTTTGCCCAAAAAAAGTTTTCTATATCATTTTTCCAAAATGGTGTGCAGCTAGCTACAAACCAGTATTGGCCGGCTCAATTGATATTTTCTACCATTAATTTACTAGATAGAAGAATACGCCCTCTTAATATTCATGCAAGACGTCATAATTCTTACCAAAAATGAGACTATAACTAGGCGCACGTCTGCCACCACTTGCAGTGGCTGCGCCATAAGCCAATGGCCTCGTTTTGGGTTAGATTTGTGACGTACTCATGCTAAGAGAGGCGCATGGTGTGCCGCTTCAAAACAAGTATCGACACAGAAAAGGTTTTCTGTACACCATTATTTGACAAAATGGTGTGCAGCTACAAAACCAGTATTGGTCCATTAGAGGTTTTCTACATGTTTGCCAAAAATGGTGTGCTGTTAAAAAAAAAAAAGTAGTAGGGGGCCTATTGGCCCAGAAAAGATTTTCTATACCACTCGCCAAAATGGTGTGCATGCTACACAAAACCAGTATTGGCAAGATTGGCCCACAAAAGGTTTTCTATGCCATATTGCCAAAAACGGTGTGCTTGTCCCAGTATGGTTTTCTAACATAATTGCCAAAAATAATGGTGCGTCACTACAAAACCAGTATTGGCCCAGTGTAGAATTTGTAGCATTTTCCCCAAAAATGTTGGGCCGCTACAAAACCAGTATTTTGCCAAGTATGCCTATAGATTGTTTACCATTTTTGCCGAATAATGGTGCACACGTACCTCTACCAAACCAGGGGTGGATTTCACAAAGAGTTAAGACTAGTCTTATCTCGAGTGAGGAAGATCATCTCAACTCATCTCAACTAGCCTTATTTAGGAACTAGTCACAGTTCTTTGTGAAATCGACCCCAGGTATCTTGCATTTCCGAAAGTAATTTCATTTGTTACAATTTGGAGGCGTGCAGTGACGTAAGCGTCCAATACATGTATCTTAGGTGACGTTTGGCTGCCGTACTTTCCCCATGTACCCTGGTGATTGACATGCCCGAGGCAACCGTCTCTGACGCGAGCCTCGAAGTGTGACGTAAGATGTTCTGGCTAAAGTTGCAACTTAAAACTTGCCGGATGAGGGCGCTATGAGGTCAAAATCCAAACGGGTGCCCTTCTCATATAACAACGCAAAACCAACGATACATTTAGGGAAACCAGACTTCTATATACCTGTGCATAACATTAGGATTTTTTCACGGTGTTGTTGTGAAGTTACCGCAATCTAGAGATCACGAAATGGTAGATACTCTTTTTGAAGCTGACTGGGAGCTCAATCACTAATTATGTCACCTTGGACTTAATGAAGGCACGATCAGCACTGTGAGTACATAAGCATGACAAGATTACGTCTCTGAAAGTAAAATTATGGAAAACTTGCTCTTGTTTGTTGTGTTGTGATGTGGACTGTCTGTGTCACTGTGTTGTGTGTTCAATCATGTTCCTCCTCCCTTTTTATTTTAAAAACTTTAAAAAAGTTTTTATTTTGCATTTTATAGATAGTAAAATTAACCAAGCATAAATATCTACACGTCTATACAATATGTTGCAGAAATCACAGTAATATTATGCAATGATGTGGAAGAAGGACCGTGTCCTATTTTTGGACATAAGTGATAATAGTACTACGTACTACTACTAGGGAGTAGTAGTTACAGTTACACTGTCCTGTGTGTTGTAGTAGACCATGGATGGTTGTTTATGGTTAGCATGCCATGGTTAGACCAAGAAGTAACCTTCATCATCTTCTTCCGTGTAACTGTAAGTACAGACTCAATTACATGAGTAAAAGCAAACACACATGTTAAATGGGGTGCTGTACTCCTTTTTCTAAATTTTGACAGTGCATCTATACTATAGTCCACACATTATCTATCTAGCAGTCGTGACACGCGTCCTTTTAAAGCCAGACACTTATCTGTTGTTCCTGATTTGGCTGGCAGCATATTGTGCCAAAGCACCTTGTTTTGTAAACCATTTATGGTGCTATTTTAAATGAAATAGGTTTTGTAATACACCCGTACTTCAAAACATACTGAGCGCTTTACACTTTCGGTACAGAAAGAAAAGAAAAAAAATCACAGATTTACAAATAATTTACAGGGTTTACAGAAGGTAATGGTGAAAGACTTCTCTAAAAATATTATTCCATGAAATGCTTTACTTTTCGAGAAAACATTAAAATAATTATCAATTCTAGTTGTCGAGAATTACGGATTTATTTTAAACACATGTCATGACACGGCGAAACGTGCGGAAACAAGGGTGGGTTTCCCTGTAATATTTTCTCCCGACTCCGATGACCGATTGAGCCTAAGTTTTCACAGGTGTGTTATTTTTTATATCAGGTGTGATACACGAAGTGTGGGCCTTTGGACAATACTGTTTACCGAAAGTGTCCAATGGCTTTAAAGAGCTATTATTTGAACCCTGTAGGCCTATTATCATTATTAATTAATTATTATCATTCTTCTTGTTAAAAATATTACTCTTAATTTTCTATTTCTAGACTTCATACTAGGTCGCTCAGCAAGACAGAGTAGCATTATGGGTAATCAGTTGACAGGAATAGCACCATCGCAAATCTTTCCAGTAGAGCATTATTTGACAGACGTCACTGACTACGAGTTTGATGCAAGCCTCGGAAGCACACGATTCTTCAAAGTTGCACGGGCAAAGTATAAGTAAGTCTTTAAAATAATGTTTCCACGCCCCCGAGGCACTGGACACCTTACAGTAATTGTCATAGACAAGCCGTCGATTTCACCGAACTCTTCCTAACTTAGGATTAATCTTAGGACTTAGGACGGGTTCAGTATCCAAATACGTAGGACGCATTGAACCCATCCTAAGTTAGGACGGGTTATTCGTCATAATTGGAGTTAAGATTAATCGTAGCATTTCGTGAAAACGGCTGCAGTTCTCACTTGGTGTATCCCAACATAGGCCTATGCCTTTGAAAATAACAAATATGTGTATCAAAGTTGCAAGAGAATAATGTAAAGAAAAAGACCATGGCGCTTGCCAATCACAATACTAATAGGCCACAAAATAATACATGGACGCTGAGGTCATGCGCATATACAGGACGTTTTACTAGAACACAAGACCTATGGCTTTATGTCACATCCAAAGGCCAAAGCAATTATGGTGAATTATCTCTGCTGATCAGAATCCTCATAGCTTGATTTCAGTGCTCTTAACCACTCGGCCATGATACGACCGTGAGGGGGCCTTGATAGCCTTGCTCAAGGCAGTCGCATTATTCGCTCCGAAAAGACGCCGCTGTAAACCCACCCGTATACCCTGTGCGTGGTGCGTGCGATCACACCGCATGACCCACCCGTATATACACACTGTCACATCGTACAACTACTGTGCACACAAGTCGTCCGCACTCGTACCACTAACCGCATGCGGATAGTGTAGGGGGGCATCGTGTCGTGTCGTGTCGTGCGATGTTGCGCACAGTGAATACGGGTGGGTTTTTATACAGCGGCGGTCTTTTATCGGAGTGAATAATTCGACTGCCTTGAGCAAGGCCAGGGCCTTGAGGGGTTATCAGAATGTAAGGTTGTCAGAATAAATGGCAGGCCTGATATTTCACGGAAGAAACGAAAGCGATTACCTCCGTGCCCCATGGTCATTGCCTTGGTGCCCATGAAATAGACCAGTAGAATTTTACAACGTCCTCATAGGGTGCCCTTTACCAAGGAGAAGATGCCTCGGTGCCCTTGCCCTTTCAAAAATGAAGCACACAGGCCAGCATCACCCTTTGCAACAGCTAATTCCCTCCTTATTAAAATGTGTCTTTCCGTTCTTAGAGAGGGTCTCGCCGTGGTTAAAGTGTTTGCGATCCATGATCCCTCTCTGCCTCTGATGTACTACAAAGACCAGCTGGAGAAGATCAAGAAGAATCTCAGCCATTCCTCCAACTGTTTACCATTCCTGAGAAGCACAGTAAGGCTAGTATAAGACCCACTATAATTAATAATAACAATAGCATGCATTTATATAATAATAATAATAATAATAATAATAATAATAATAATAATAATAATAATATCGAAGTCTTATATAGCGCACGTATCTACCAAACAAGGTACTCAAGGCGCTGAGTATATACAAACTTTCAGAAAGATAGGTCATTGCAGTGATGAAATTTGAGACCCAATTAGTTAGCACCTTATAAGGGTTTACAAGGTGCTACGGCGCATTAAGCAGCCACAGCCAGGAACACCGGGGCGAACCCCTTCTCTTTTCGATAAGTGCACTGGGTTCTTTTACATGCGTTACACAACCCATGGGACCAACGGCTTTACGTCCCATCCGAAGGACGAAGCAATGGTCAAGTGTCTTGCTTAAGGACACAAGTGTCACGGCTGGGGATTCGAACCCACACTCTGCTGATCAGAAACACAAGAGTTTGAATTCGGTGATCTTAACCGCTCGGTAATCTTAACCGCTCGGCCACGACACTTCCACTTCCACTTTATACAAGATTTTTAAGTGCTGAAACATAATATAAATTATTTTTATGGCTTGGTACTGTCAACAGCCAAATTGCTGTGCACAGTTCAGCAATCATGAAATCTTGGGTTTTCTCCCACACCAAAAACTGAAATTTTCTGCATGGTCTTATGGAAGTCATGGTAAAACATTTTTTTTCTTTTCAGCTGTCTAACAAGGCCGCTCTGCTGTTCCGTCAGTATGTGCGCAATAATCTTTACGATCGCATCAGCACGCGGCCGTTCCTCAACACTATCGAGAAAAAGTGGATTGCTTTCCAGCTTCTTTGTGCCATAAACCAAGCCCATCGAGTCAAGGTACAGCCGTCGATTTCACCAAACTCTTCTTAACTTAGGAGTATTCTTAGGACTTTTGGCTGAGTTAAAGACACTGGACAGTATTGGTAATTGTCAAAGACTAGTCTTCTCACTTGCTGTATCTCAATATATGCATAAAATAAACCTGTGAAAATTTGAGCTCAATCGGTCATCCAAGTTGCGAGATAATAATGTAAGAAAAAACACCCTTGTCACACGAAGTTGCGTGCTTTCAGATGCTTGATTTCAGGACCTCAAATTCTAAATCTGAGGTCTCGAAAATCAAATTCGTGGAAAATTACTTCTTTCTCAAAAACTACGTTACTTCAGAGGGAGCCGTTTCTCAAAATGTTTTATACTATCAACCAAGAAAAGGTTTTGTGCTAATCATTATTTTGAGTAATTATCTTTAAAGATTTTGTTAACTGTTTTAGGTATGTCATGGAGACATCAAAAGCGAGAACGTTATGATAACGGGCTGGAACTGGGTTCTCCTGACGGACTTTGCAAGCTTCAAACCCACCTTCTTGCCAGCCGTGAGTTTCTTTCTTGCCCACTTCATTTTCGACAACAAAACCAAAACCCAGAAAAGAATATCTTGATAAGGAACTACTCAAAAATTGTGAATAGTTCCTATCTGAATCTTAATTGTAAACCTTGGCCCCATTTCATAAAGTCGTTTAGCAGAAAATTCTGCTCGGCAAATTCCTCTTATAAGAAAGACATGAAAGGGTTTCAGTCACAGCGATGGTAAAATGTACAGTATACAACCCATGGCTACCAAAGCGCTCAAGTGGCTTTTTCATACACAGATATCAACCTCTACTCTCCCAGGTACCCATTTATACTCGTGGGTGAAGAGAAGCAATTATAGTGAAGTATCTTGCTCAAGGACACAAGTGTCACGACCAGGACCCGAACCCACACTATGATGGCTCAACCACCTAAATTTGATGCTCTAAAGTTAAACCATTCAACCATGACACCCTACTGTATCAGATGTTGGTCATCCAAAATGTTGACATGCCCCTGAATTTCTTATATTATACAGGACAATCCGGCAGAGTTCTCGTTCTTCTACGACACATCAAGAAGACGTACCTGTTATATTGCCCCTGAGCGCTTTGTAGAGGGCAACATGTTCCAAGCGGAAAGTGCTACTTCTGAGGGCTCAGAAAATCTTCTTGATATAGGTGTGATCAAGAAGGGAGAACTTACACCGCAAATGGATATTTTTTCAGTAGGGTGAGTAAGGGGAAATTTGTTTTGTGTTAACACAATGTGTGTATCTAGTTTCCAGGTAGATCTGTCCTTTAGAAAACTGTCTTGCTATATATTCAACTAGATTGTCGGAATTTGGGAGTCTTCTCAGTTAGTCTTGTAAAGGAACTGTCCTGCTTTTGAACTACTACCTGAGTGGAAGATACATGTAGGCCTATTTATAGGGGTTTAAATTAAGTATAAGGAATAAAGAAAGTATAGTGTTTCTGTCGACAAGAAATTTCAGATATTGCTACAGAGAGAGAAAGAAATCCTCATCCAATATAGATTTGAGTTTGGTTTGAACTTGAGTTTTTTTATATATATTTTTTTAAATTTTTTTTTAAATTCCATTATGCAACAAAAAACATACAAATACAAAAAATCACAGAAAAAGCAACCAACAGAATTAAACACAAATGCCTAAAGGGCAGTAAACAAGAAAACCACGGACAGAAGACAAACGAGAATGGACAACAAAAAGACCAAGGACTAGACAGTACCAACTAGACACCAGATAAACAAATATAAACCGGGCAGAAAATTATAAGTAAAACATATTAACCAATTTTTATGTTATTTGAATGGTTGCAGTGGCCCTTATTCCCTTGTAAGATTTGATTTAAAACAGTGGTTGCTTTCCTGCCTCTCACCTCGGGGCCATTATTTTGAAGTCTAGATTTGAAGCCTTGTTCATGGATTGGGGTTTTCACCCTGTTGGGGTTTCCGCCCACTTCTAAAACTGAAGATTTGACCTTGGCTTTTTTTTCTCATTCAGTTATCAACACTATGTGTGCTGCTGGGTGGGTGTGTAATGAATAAATAATAAATAAATAAAACACAATGCTATAGGCTCTCTTAGTCTATTCACCAGAAAGATATAATAATAATAGAAAGTTTTCTGATGTCATTGATTTGATATTTGATCAACAGGTGCGTGATAGCCGAGCTCTTTACTGAAGGTCACGCGCCCTTTGACCTTTCTCAGTTGCTTGCCTACTGCAGTGGGACATACACCCCCGAGAAGGTCTTGGAAAAGATCGAGGATCCTAGCATTAAGGTCAGGTTCATTCAGTTCTTGAAGATGATACACTTTATAAACTTGACCATCCTAAACCTTTCAACCCCCTCCCCCAACCCCTCTAAAAAAACATCAAAATCCTCCAGAACCCTTGTGAAAGGTCAATGGCTGCAGGTTTAAACAGCAACTGCTTTTTACTCACTCGGCCAGGTGGCTACACACCTATGTTAACACAATGTAACAATTACAATTTAAAGTGCGCTTATTCTATCAAGATCATATCATACATAAAAGCAATAAGATGGGAAAAGGTGAGTAACAGATTTCCTGTCATTGGCCCAGCTACATTAGGGACTTTTTGTTTTCGACGACGGATGGTTCTGCCACGGTAAAGATGACATTTGCGTCTTCTGCGCATGCGTCAGCTTTGAGGACGGTCGTCCCTCAATTTCTACGACAGTACTTGGGATGAATTGTCATTGTGCTGAAAACGACAACGTTTAGCTGAACAACTGTCGCAGAACCATCTGAAAGCTTTATGACCTAGAACTTTGCTTGCTCAGGGAACATTCAATGTTATTAGGTGTTCTCCACTTATACAGCTAGCTAAGAAATTCTGTGCTTGCTAAGCTTGGGCGATATTGATTTATTTTATTCACGATATATCGCCCACATTATATCGCGATATTCGATATAATCGCGATTAATTAAATTTGACATCATCAGTCTTCAAACTCCAAGTGAAAGTTGTAGAAGAGACAGTCATAGCATAAGAGAGGTGTTCGTATGACCTATTCTTCTGGTTTTACTCCAAATCTATGGGGTGCAAGATGTCTCAGCTAGCAAATACATCGCGATATTTAATCGATATTGCCGCGATTTATCGCGATATATCGATATTTCGATTCAAACCAACTCCATACGATATCGAAATCGTTTCCAAATTAATATCGCGATATTCGATAATATCGTGATATCGCCCAAGCTTAGTGCTTGCCTTATACATGAAAATCGCAGCAGAGCCATGAAATCGGGCGCAGTTGAAAAGAGGCAGACATGGTTGGCTGTCTTCCTAAGAGACTTCCCCACCAATGGAGTTTACTCTTATCCTCATTTTGACAGGCTCTAGTGGCGCACATGCTTCAGAAAGATCCCGCTAAACGGTGCTCTGCAGAGGAGTACCTCGTCCAGTGGAAGGTGACGGCCTTCCCTGAGGTATTCTACAACTATCTTAAGGTCTTCATGGGAGATTTCGCCAGCATCCCTATCCTACCAGCGGATGAAAAGATCGCAAGGTGAGGAGACCTCTAACCCCAGTTTCAAGAGGGAGCAAATACTGCTTGTTGGCAGTAGTTACTATTGCGGTTTTTGCTAAAGTTTTAGCTACTTTTTACGACACTGTGGTTGCTAGTGTTTGGGCCTACTGCTTGATCTGTTGGGGTGGAAATGTACGTGGGATTGCAAAGGATCGCATAAATAGAATGAGAAAAGCAGCAGGAAGGATTCTTGGGGAGTCGCGGTCGCTTGTTGACACAGCATATGGGGATCTGCTGGCTGGCAAGCTAAATATGCTACTGAATGATGCTAACCATCCGCTTCATGATGCGCTTGCCAGCCAGTTGATCCCTAGGTCTGGTCGTATGCGAGTGCCATATTCTGCGACAAACCGCTACCCATCCTCCTTTATCCCTTGTGCAATAACACACCACAATCTCAATTTTAAACGTTAATTATAAATTATCGCCCAGGCTCCAGTAGTTTTCTTCTCAATTTTAAAAGTTTATTATAAATTTATCGCCCAGTCTCCGGTATTTTTCTTATCGCTTTTTAGTGTGTTTTTTCTTGTAATTGTATATAGCCATTGTCTGTTTTGTAATGTTTTTAATGTGTCAATGTTTTTCCTGTATGCGAGCATTTGAACTACCCTTTTTTGGGATCTAATAAAGATTATTGTATTGTATTGTATTGTATTGTATTGTATATTTCTTGTAATGCTACCAGGGATCCCTCATTAGGGAACTTAATCACTGTAGCTCACAAGCCTGAGGAGACAAGAGTGCTCGTTACATGAACCAGAAACACGGGGGTGAACACCTACTCTTCCACAATATGAGTTGTGGGTTCTTTTATGCGCATTGCCAATCCCTGACACGGGACCTAGGGTAAAAGACAAAGCAGTACTGGTAAAGTTACTTGCTCATCCATGGACAGAAGTGCCATGACCGTGACTCAACCGCACTCTGCTCATCAAAAACACTAGATTCTGAGTCCGATGCTCTTTAAACCGCTCAGCCACAACACACTATAAAAATTGGCAAAACACCAGATACAAGAAATGTACTTTACAAGATAACACAGAAAAAATCTGATTTATTACTGCTTCTTACTGGTGTTCCTGAGTGCTTAAACCTAAAATAGCTTTTTAAAAACTCTGTTTTTAAGAGAGATTTGAATGAGTCAGTAGCTTGATAGATGTGATGAGGGAGTTTGTTCCATAATGATGATGTAGCTACAGTGATAGCACGCATGCCATAGCAGGTTCGTACATTAGCAAGTTGAAATTGAGGGAAAACATGACTATTAACCTATTTCTGCTGAGCAGATTTGTCTTTACTTAGCGCACTTGTGTACATGGCACAAATCCTGTTGGATTTTGTCACGGATGAAACGAACAGCTTTGTAAGTAAGACCCGCTTTTGAATGTTTTCGTCTTAGATTGAAAAGGGATATGGAGACAATTATTGCGACACTATGTCCAGTCGATGAAGATGGCGATCAATGCAAAGACACTAACAATGGACTTGTTATCGTCTTATCTCTTGTAACATCATGTCTACGCACTCTCAAGGTAAGACCCTGAATCTTCATCGTCAAAGTCAGATGCACAATTGTTACATTTATGCAGGGTTGAATTGAGGGGGCAAAAAATCCCCAAGACCACACAGCCCTTTCATGGCAAAATGGCCTTACTGAAAAAAAATTACATTTTGAGAAAAGCAATTACAGAGATGAGCAGATTTTCCCTAAAAGTTTAATAAAGTGTAAAAAGAGATTGAGATAGGGCGTTTTATGTTCACGTATCCATACATACATGTAGCATGCCTTGGAGCCAAAAGTACCTACTCTTAGCTGGTGAGATGTGGGTGTACTTGGAGGTACTCAGAGGTAACTCCCAATACAAATTTAAGTTTAAAGCCTTTGGACACTTTCTGAACAGAACAAAAATTAAACGTTCACAGATTTACAAATAACTTACAGGGTTTACAGAAGGTAACGGTGAAAGACTTCCCTCGAAATATTATTCCATGAAATGCTTTACTTTTTGAGAAAACATTAAAACAATTATCAGTTCTCGATATTGAGAATAACGGATTTATTTTAATAATAATAATAACTAGATTTATATAGCGCCAAATTACCAATTAAACACATGTCATGACACGGTGAAACATGCGGAAACAAGGGTGAGTTTTCTCCTGACTCTGATGACCGATTGAGCCTAAAGTTTAACAGGTTTGTATGTATAAGTTGTGATACACGAAGTGTGGGCCTTTGGACAACACTGTTTACCGATGTTGTGTGATTGCTTTAAGTGTAAGAACATTCTAGTGTCACCAAAACCGGAGGAAGTATTTTTAAAGACTTGAAAATGATATTTTGTTTTTGTAGTTTTGCATCAACAAGTTATCAGGCCTGGAGATCTTACTGATGATTGCGCATCATATCCCAGATGATCTTATCCTGGACAGAATTATTCCATATATGGTAAGCATCCAGGGTCTCTCTCAGGTATTGTTGTAATCAATTTTGCATGGGAGAGTATCAATTACAATGACAATTTACACCATTTTACTGTTAACTTAGAGACGTATAATTTTTTGCCCACTCACATCTAACTTTTGGAGAATGAGTACATCACAAAATTGATTTTTGTCATTTCCATTCCTCTTAACGGCACAGGACACTATTAGTAATTACTCAAAATAATTGTTAGCATAAAAACTTGTTTAAGATCAATGGAGAGCTGTTGATAGTATAAAACATTGTGAGAAACGGCTCCCTCTGAATAACAGAGTTTCGAGAAAGCAGTAATTTTCCACTAAAATATTTGAATTTGATTTCGAGACCTTGAAGATTTTGAGGTCCAGAAGTCAAACATCTGAAATCACACAACTTCGTGTGACAAAGTGTGTTTTTTCTTCCATTATTATCTTGCAACTTTGACGACTAATTGAGTTAAAATTTTCACAGGTTTGTTATTTTATGCATATGTTGAGATACATGTACATGTACAAGTGAGAAGACTAGTCTTTGACAATAACCAATAGTGTCCAGTGACTTTAAAGGAAGTCATTTTTACATAAGGGATAAACAACAATAGCAATTTGAGTTGATTGTCTCACTGTGTTTGACTAAAGTGAGGTAAACTTTGAATTGATCACTTCCAGCAAGTTTTGCTCAAGTAACTCATCTTAAAGTCTCCTTTTTTTTGCTGTTTCCAGCTTCACTTCATAACGGATCCATTTCCAAGGGTACGGGAAGAAGCAATACGCACCCTCAGCAAAACCCTTACCCTCGTCAATTCAGTGCCAAGGAGGTAAGCATGAATTTAGAAAAAGAGTTTTAGTAAACATAGACCTTTCCATTGTTGATAAACAAACCGCGCAGGTTTGCATGGATGGCCGAATGATCGCAAAATTATCATCGTGTTAATATATTTTGTATCAAAATTCAACATTTTTGCAAACTTTCATTAAAAAACAATATACATCTCATGATGATTTGCTTTGTTTCCTACAAATTCAACACTATTTTTGAATATTTGTGTAACACTGCGACAAACTGTGGCTCTCTGTTTTGCCTTGCGTTCATAGCTTCCGAAAGTTTTCAAACCTTGGTTGGCAAAAACTTGGGCTATGACATTGCAAGAGAAAGGTCTTGAATTCTCTAGCTGCCATGTTTGTTGATTCATTTTCCGTTGCATATCAATTTTCATTTCAGTGATGCAAACATATTCCCGGAGTACATTCTCCCAAATTTGGTGAGTTTATTTTAAGCAGCACATCTCTTGCTTCTTCAAATGTCAAGAGGCTTAATTTACAGTCAATAGACCATTGTCATACTGTCATGATCTTGGTCATGTTCCCTGTATCCAGTAAGAGTAATGAATGATTACATTCATTGTATAAAACGGAACCATACTATTGTTCCTTCCAGCCTCAAAGAAGTATTGTCCCCTTTCCAACGAACACTTAGCCTACTCATTTTCGTGAAGCAGGCAGAGTACATCCTGTTCAAAGCGTAGAGAGCACTAAGCTCTTCTCAGAGCCACCACTTCTTTCAAAAGAGTTCTATTCCAAGGTTGTACCCGCAAGTTTCTCACTATTAGTTATCACTTAGGTGTATTGGTCTGTAGTAAAAGCAATTTTCAACAACAGCTTTCTAGTCTAGCTGGGCACAGGATTAACTATCTTCTAAATCTTCTCTTTTTAGCCTTCGAGGAAGACTTTGCTAGGTCATTAATTTATGCATTTCTACCATAGGTTCTTTTGGTCGGTAAGCAGTTTGCAACAGATAATTCTATTTTCTCACTTTTTTATATAACCGCAGTCTAACATTGCTCAGGATGAAATTGTGTTGGTGCGAGTTGCGTATGCTGAGAACATCGCGGTGTTGGCCGAGACGGCGCTGCGCTTTCTAGAGATGGTTCAGCTGGAACAGACAACAACTCAAGACGCGCAGGCAGACTCTGTGCAAGATTCTAAGCTCCAGTATCAGGTATTTAGGCCGTGTCCGATTGGCGACTTCGGCTACAGCTACGGCTAGATCAGTGCGTCTTCCAGTGTTGAAGAATAGCAGACGCGCGCGCCCTAGCCGTAGCTGTAGCCGAAGTCGCCAATTCAGACACGGCCTTAGAAAGTTTGGAATGGCACTGTAGGACAGCTCTAGCAAAGAGTTTTATGGTGCCAACTTAGGGGGTAGCGTAAGGTTAGCAAAGACTCCTCAGCTATCAGATAAACAGGCAAATGTTCCTGTACCAGTTTCAACAGGGATTGAACTGGTCACTGTGGTCCAGTGATTAGACTACTGGACTTGCAATCACAAGGTTGTGGGTTCAAATTCTACTAAACTAATCGCTGAATTAACATTGACTTGAAGAAGTATTATTATCTAGTTACTGAAGCACACTTTCTTGATTTGGGCAATTCATAGTTGTAGGCGTTTAAGGTTATTTGATCGGCTGATGCCAGCTTGGGGTTTTTATCCCCTTGAGGGAGTTTGCCAAGTTTCCTTGTAGAGAAGATCATCCAAACAAACAAACTGCACATACATTTTTAAGCAGCTGCTGTAAAACATTCAGTCACAACTCTAAATGGAGATTAAAACCCACAATCTTTTGATGCCAGACAAGTCAAGTCAAAGTTGGAGACCAGGTTAAGTGGCAGTTGGTGACACAATTGAGACAATACAGTCCTAGCAAAATGACTAAGGGGAAAAGTAATTTACCCTTTAACAATGTCTTTTTATTTAATTTCAGGCCAGCTATGATGACGAGCTTCAGAATCTACATGAAATGATTCAACAGAAGGTTGTCACCCTACTCAGTGATACAGTAAGTTTTGTAATAATAGTAATAATAATAATAATAATATGCGCGAAGAAAGTTAGAGAGACCGACCAGGTCAAGATCCTCTGGGACTTTAACATTCAGACTGATCATGTTATAATAATAATAATAATGAAAATTTATAAGGCGCCGGTATCCGCCACGACTGACGCTCATGGCGCACTATAAAAAAGAAAAGAAAGAAAAGAAAAGAACAACATCACAAAAACGTGAGGAAAACAGGTGGGTTTTTAAGCAGGATTTAAATACAGTCAATGTAGAAGACTGACGAATTTTAAGGGGAACATAGACGTCCGGATTTTGTAGTCTTAGATAAGGCACAGAATAAGGGTAGCTTCGAAGGAGATGGACAAGATCCAAAAATACCAAGACCTGGCCAGGGAACTTCGTAAGGTTTGGCAGGTGAAAGTGAAAGTAGTTCCTGTGGTGGTTGGAACGCTCAGCATTATTCCGAAACCACTGGGGAAACATCTTGACGAAATAGGGACAAACGTGAGAATAGATCTTTTGCAGAAGGCGGCGCTGTTGGGAACAGCAAGGATCCTAAGAAAGACCCTCGAGATCTAAGGCTATGGGACGTAGCCCGACTCCAGGAGTTACCGACACAAATGAAAATATGATCTTTCTTTTGCATGCTGTGATAAAATGAAATAATAATAATAATAATAATAGTGGCTTCTTATATAGCGCGAATATCGTCACTCAGTGAGGCTCAAGGCGTTTTAACATTCAGTATTTTCCTGCAAGGTATGTGAGACTACGTTTTGATTTATGAGACCTACACCTTTTTACATAGCACAATGTAATGGTTTACAAGGAGCTGTGACGCAATATGCTGCCAGTCTTAAAAGATACTGTCTTTAATATGTTTACATGCGTGTTTTCAACAAATTCTCAAGTTCTTAAAGGATTTGGGTACTTTTTCAAAATGTCCACAGATTTATATTAGACTTACAGGGTTTGAAGATAAATGATAGTAGAAAGCTTCCCTTCAATTATTACTGAGGTTCTGTAGTTTTTGAGATATGGGTAAAACAATTTTAGCATACATGTAACAACGTCTTAACCAGTTATGATATCGTAACATACCATAACTGGTTAATACATTTTTACATGCTTAAACTGAGACGAAAATTATTTTTGTGACATTGTCTTACTCAATTCTCAAAAACTACAGCACCTCAGTAAGTAATATTGTAAGGGAAGCTTTCTACTATCTTTATCTTCAAACTCTGTAAGTTTAAAGTAAATCTGTGGACATTGTGTTTTGTGTTAAAAAAAGAACCTACATGTAGACCCTTTAAGCCTAAAATGCATGGCCGACACAATGAGGCATTCAGTCTTGAGCGCAGCACAGAGAGGCAACAGCTTTTTTGACTGGACCTGGAAACCCTTTTAAAGATTAAAACAGATTACTTTCGTTGTGATTATTTTGATGTGTGACAAGTACATACGGTCCACACACACACACCAAACTACTTGTGCGTCACACATTGGTTTGCATACGGCTTCAATGAAGATGGTACTTCCGACCTTTGAACCTTTGGAGGTGGACATCATTGAATTGAATCAAATTGAATTTTTTGTTTCAAAGGAGAATATAGTGAAGCAGACGTTACTTGAAAATGGCATCACAAGGCTGTGCGTGTTCTTTGGACGACAGAAAGCAAATGATATCCTACTCTCTCATATGATAACCTTCCTCAACGACAAGGTAAAGCACAGGGGGTGGGGTGGGGAGGGGTTGACTAATTACGCTGGGAAAGAAAAGAGGTATGGGACAACCAGGGCCCAATTACAGAGGTCGAGTTGGTCTTTGAAAAGCGTTTGTAACCGTTTGTTATAAAATGCATATGATTGGAAAGATATTTTATAAAGTAGAATATGATGATCCACACAAGTATCACTCGAAATTGCCTGGTTTTCCTTTTACCTCGTCGACTAATACGGTCGGCCATTTATGGGAGTCAAATTTTTGACTCCCATAAATGGCCGACCGTGTAAGCTCGCAAAGTAAAAGGAAAACCACGCAATTTCGAGGCAAATTTGTGTGGCTCATTGTATTCTACTCTTCAAATATCTTTCTAACCGTATGCATTTTATAACAAACGGTTACAAATGCTTTTCAAAGACCAACGCGACCGATCCAAGGCAACGTTTTCCTTTAATACCAACAAATTTTGAACCCCTAGTCACGTTAACCATTGAATCAAAGATTTGACCAACTTTTGACTATTTTTTACAAAATGTGCAGGTCCTAAATTTTTCTCTGAACCACCAGCTAGTAAGTTCAGTGTCGGCCCAGTAAACTCAAAACAGGACATATCCGCTCTTTTTGTTTCAACATTTTTGTCTCAAAATAATAATTTTCGTTTTAGTCCCACAAGTATCTTTCAATCCTGCTGAGTATCGCCCACAAATCTGAAGAGGTAAAGCTCCTTAAAGTTTTGTTCAAATAAAATAGTTTAGATGATAACACGGTGTTCTCATTTTGATTCTAGTCTCTTCTCATTTCGATTATGGGCCCAATTTCATAGCGCTGCTAAGCAAACAAATTTGCTTAGCATGAAATTTCTCCCTTGATAAAAACAGGATTACCAACCAATTTCCAGGTGATTTTTAGGATGAGCAAACAACAGCTGAATACCAGTAACAAGCACCATGAAACAAATGGAAATTTTGTTGGTAATCCTGTTTTTATCAAGGATTAAATTTCATGCTAAGCAAATTTGTGTGCTTAGCAGCTCTATGAAATTGGGCCCTGGTCTTGTAAATAAAAATCCCTGTCCAGTAAAGATTCTGAGCTACAAGTCCTGCAGACTTGTAGATGTTTCCTCCAAACTCGAGCCCTAATGTGGGTAAGAAATAGTCAAGAAGAGGGTGTCCGACTTTCCTGATCACTGTTTTCTATGATTCTTTAGAATGACTGGCATCTACGCGGCTCCTTTTTTGACAGTATCGTCGGCATAGCTGCGTACGTTGGATGGCAAAGCTCATTCATTCTTAAACCACTCATCCAACAGGTAAGCATGTCCCACACAGACTCCCTGAAGTTTAACATGTTTAATAACAAGGATAATAATACCTCTCCCCTCTTGTGATTTTATCAGCTCTTTTTGAATTCTTATATTTTATCAGTATATCTTAATATAATATCGATGTCTTATATAGCGCATGTATCTACCAAACAAGGTACTCAAGGCGCTGAGTATATACAAACTTTCAGAAAGATAGGTTATTGCAGTGATGAATTCCGAGACCCAATTATTTAGCACCTTAGAAGGGTTTACAAGGTGCTACGGCGCATTAAGCAGCCACAACCAGGAACACCGGGGCGAACCCCTTCTCTTTTCGATAAGTGCACTGGGTTCTTTTACATGCGTTACACAACCCATGGGACCAACGGCTTTACGTCCCATCCGAAGGACGAAGCAATGGTTAAGTGTCTTGCTCAAGGACACAGTGTCACGGCTTGGGATTCGAACCCACACTCTGCTGATCAGAAACACCAGAGTTTGAATTCGGCCACGACACTTCTTGTGATGCTTATTTGCTAATTGCAGGATTTATGAGTGTTTTCTTTCTTTTGTGAGGCCTTGCTTTGAAGCATTACATAAGGCACTATATAAATGCTTTTTATTATTATCATTATTATTCACATTGTTCTTATATGCTTTCTCACACCTCTAGGGGCGTAACAAAGTGCCTATTTTTGTTTTCCTGCAAGGTTTGTAGAGATATACGTTATGAGACCTATTCCTTTATAGCAACATGTAATGGTTTACAAACTGCATTGGCGCAATATACTGCCAATCAAACCAGGAATACCGGGGCGAACCCCTTCTCTTTATGATAAGTGCACTGGGTTATGTTACATACAATACACTACACACGAGACCTACTGCTTAACGTCCCATCTGATGGGCGCAGCAATACTGGTTACGTGTCTCGCTTTAAGGACACAAGTGTCGGACTCCCTCACTCTGCTGATCAGAAACACCAGAGCTTGAGTCCGGTGTTCTTATCCACTCGGCTAGGACACGCCCAGATTTAAGAGACTGTATGCATTCAACATCCATTGTCAATGGCTATTATTAAACTGTTTCCAGGGACTATGCGACTCTGAAGAGTTTGTGATCTGCAAGGCTCTGACTGCACTCACCAGTCTTATAGAGCTGGGACTCCTACAGAAGCCCATTATATTGGACCTGGCATTGGAGATAGTACCCAACCTCTGTCATCCAGTAAGTAAACAAGATTGCTGCCCATTTTCATTGAAAAGAAAAAGTACAAGTGTTTGCAGCTCCAGTGTTTAGGACTTGGAGGAAGAAGGAATTTCTCCTGAAGACAATTAGAGCATACTTATACTAATCAAAATGTTGAGTTGTCAACCACCGGTTCTTTTCAGAAACAACAAGTGTTGGTTCTATCAAAAGAGATTTACACATGGTGCTACCACAGACCTCACATAATCAGGGTTTAGTTTTCTCAAATACCTTAAGGCAAATGGCATTGTTTTATCTGTAATCTTCTAAAAGAAATTTTCAGTTTAAGCATAGACAACCTTATCAGTCTTGTACATAGTAACTTCTATATAGCTGGTCTCTAATCCCACCTCTGCAACCATTTTTCAAGTGGCCCATCATGAAAGTAGATTAAAGACTTTGATTGATAAATAACATTGCGTTGTTCTTTTCGTTTCAGAACATTTGGATCAGACAAGGCACAACCGGGGTAATTTCTGTTATTGCAAACAGCTTCAACATTGCAGATGTACATTGCAATCTCATCCCGCTTCTGCAACCGTTTATCAAACAGCCCATCATTCAAGTTGATAAAGAGGTAAGCTTTGAACATTGTATTTCTGATTGTAACATGTGCAATAAACAGACCAAGTGATCCAGATGGTGGATTACATTTGGTTTGTCGCTAATCACTGGTTATTCTAGTTCAGGACAATTTAACAACGGCTTAGAAATGTTAAAGCAATTCAAATTCAATACAATTAAGAGCAACCTTTATTTCCACATATAATTATTTTAGAAGACAAAAGGAAGTACAGTCAATTACACATGTATATGAGTGTGGAGGCACATTCCAAAAAGCTGGGCTTCTCAAGGAACAGCCTACAAAACTAAACAACATTTTCATTCACAAAGTGATGCAGGGAGACTGTTCCAGTTATTACTCGGCCAATTTGACCCCATATCCCTTCTGTCTTACTCTCCAGCCAATTCTACTGAATGTACTGAAAGACCCTGTGCCGAGGCCAGTCTATGACTACATCTTGAGATCTCCTCTGATTGAGAGCTTCTTTGACAATCTTCAAGATCGACAACTCCTGCGGAACTTGTGCAGGACGGGGCACAAACCCAGCTACAGCCAGCCAGATGATGGTGGCCTTGCCCAGGTACACATCATGTTTCTCTTGAGTTTTATCATGAATGTTGATCCTGAAATCTTGAATTGTTGTTCTCCCCTAAAAGCATTGCTGCTGTCCTGGAGTGGGTGGGTTGCAAAATCCGTTTGTGCTCTGTGCTTGTGCTGTCAATATCGTACTTATCGGATTATGATATATGTTGTTAATTTGTTCTGAGAGAGATTGGAAGCTTCACCTCTCTTATAGCTGGCAGTGCTTCTCTCTTGAACCCTTGCATATTTATAGTAGATGTTAAATTATATATTTTTGCAGTAACTGCTAGCACAACATATGACTCGAACTGCCTCTAGCTACCGGGCAATCTCGGTAGTTTAGTTGGTAAAACACTGCTCTAGAATTGCAAGGGTCGTGGGTTTGAATCCCACCCGAGTAATATGCCTGTGATATTTTTTAACACCAGCGGTGTATCGGTAAAAACCAAAATTGATATCCTTGCAGATTTGTTGCAGTGACTGCAGCCACTGGTAGCATGTTCCTAATCCGAACAGCTGATAAATATATGCAGGGATAATACATCAGAATAAAAGTTTTTCAACCAGTGTTGTTTGGTGACTTGGACCGGAGTCAGACTTGAGTGGTCAATTTCATTGAATTGTGACTTTACTTGTTTGCTGGGATGCCCTTCAAGTACTGGAAAAGGCATTGCAATTATTACCGTGACAATTTGAACAAGAAGTTTGAGGCCCCCGTGATTGTATTTAATACTGTCACATCATGGGAGTGGGCTTATTTTGGGACATTATTTGACTTGTGATTTGACTTGCTGTTTGGGTGCTCCAATACAGGAGGGTTACCTCCTCTGGTTGCATCCCCCATGTGTACTTACATACTTAGTATTAATAACTTTATTTATTTACTCATTATTAACCAATATTCCTGTAATGTTGTTGTACAAATGGAAATAAAACAAGCAAAAAAACAAACTTGCAAAAAATGACTTGTGACTTTTACTTGACTTGAGCTAAGATGCCTTAAGACTCGACTTGACTTGAGAATAAACATACTTGGTTTACAACACTGCTTTTTTAAACGCTTCTCGAGAAAATGTATTCATGATTGACATTTTGCAAATCATCACAGCTTATGCGGAAACTGCAGTCCCAGGGAATGACTGAGATTGATGAGGACAAACTCCTGCTGCTTAAAGACATCATGCTCAAACAACAGCGTGCAAAATCAAGGTGTGATGAACGAAATTATCAGCAGTTAAAAACAAAAAGGAGAAGAGAATCTCACTTTAGTATTCCTCACGATGCCATTGTAATCAATTGAGGATACGCTGAGAAGCCATTATATTATAGGTTTTCTCAGTCAAATTCTGCAAATGAGCAGCCAATTTCATTTTCATGCGTTCGAATAAAAGCTTTTTTGCCTCTCCAGTTTTTACCGCGTTTCAAATTCAGATATCAGCCATTCAATTTAGTTTCGAGTCGAGTCAAATTCCTTTAGCACTCTGTTCAATTTAGCGTATCGACATTCTTTTTCGTGACACATACGCCCCAAGAAACGTCTGCGAATTTGAATGCTGCTTTGATGAATTGTTAAATTGAATGATTATTTTGTTAATCCGAATGAGGCAACATTACATTTGACTAATCTCAAAACGAAATCGAATGACCCTTTTGAGTAGCATTCGATTTTGCGCGAAATTGAATAGCTTAGTGGTTAAATTGGTTGCTCATTTTCCGAAATTGACCGAGAAAACCTATATCATCACTTTAACCACATAAAACATTCCTAAAGCGCGGAAAGCGCTATAAAATATCTACAAAAAGCACAACAATGTTGACTCTCATTAATACCTGGTATCATACATGTTCTTGTTACAACCGTGCTTGTATCTTGTATATTTTAAGACGTAGAAACAAGCATTGTATAGTTTGGGGTCAGTGATCAATCTTGTATTAACCAGGGTCAAATATCTTCCAAGCTTGTATTAATAAGATTCGACTAAATGCAGCAGCAGTATTTACATGTGACTCAATGCAGGAGAAACAAGCATAGTTTTTTTTCTTTTCTTAGTCCAAGTGACCAGCAGATACCTTCCTCGCCTGGCCCAGACGACCCAGACATTCCTGGAATCATCAACATCCAGTCACTAGAGAAGAGGGCACCTGTTCAGAAGTACCACGCTGATCTCCTTAAGCCCCCAGAGCTACGCTCCGATGCTTCAGAGAAAGCTCCACGCAAGATCAAGAAGAAAACCAGCACTCTGGAACCTCAGATGATGGTCAGTTGAATGTTCCTCTCTTTACTACGAGGTTAAGAACCATAATTTGAGTTCCTCAGAATATTGGTTTTAAGGCTGCTATTTATTTTTGACGGTTATCTTAAAACATAAAAAATGTTCTTGCTGTAAACTTGTATGTGTAAATCTAGTTTAATTTATTTTTTAGTGTTATCGTTAATGTTTAGACTTGTTAAACTTTCACTTTTTTTCTTTTTAATGGACAATAAAATTAATTTAAATTGAATGACCTGACCATAATGCGTCATCTTCTTTTTTCGATTATACATCCAGCAGCACAATAATAGTGCCATAACATGATGAATAGGAAGCAAGAATTGTTCAGTTTAAGTTTGGGAGGAAAACCCCAAGTGGTGAAAACCAACGTAATCGGTTGGTACTGAAAACCCAATCCACATGCAAGGCTCCGGTCTGAGGTGGAATTCGAACCGGGGTGCACAGAGGTGAAAGGCAGGGAAAGAAACTGCTGAGCCAACCTGATCCCCACAAGGATGGGACTGTTATAAAGAAGTAAGGACTTCACCGTAGACTTGTGTCCAATGACTAGTACATGTACATGTGAGTATGTGGTATTTGGGGAAGTGTTGTGAGGATAAGTTCAAGAACTTGAAGAACAATGTTTTTATTTTGTTCTTTAGAATGAGGAGTGGAAGAGTATGTTTGGTACTAACGAGCCTCAGAAGACCTCCAAGGCCCAACAACCCGGCAGCCCTGTCCACCCAGCTCAAGAAGCCATGTCAACACTCAACCCAGGAGCCAGCAAAGTGCCACCTGGTCAGCCTGCTGCAGGGTCGAGTGGGAAACCGGCACCACCCCTGGGGCAGGCACATAAGGGCTTGTCGACGCTGGGACCGATTTCAATGTCTCAGCTTCAGGCTGCGGCCGAGGGAACCCCAGAGAAGAAGCCTCAGGTCCAAGAGAACAGGCTTCCTGCGGTCCAAAGTAAGTCTGCGAGAAGTGGGTTGTTAGTTTTTAACCAGATAACCATTCTGTACATGATAAAGAAGTATAGACCCCTTGTGGAACGCACTTTTCGACAAAGCACGTCTACCAGAGGGTCAACTTCAGAGGGAATCGTTTCTCACAATGTTTTATACTATATACAGCTCTCCATTGCTTGTTACCAAGTAAGTTTTTATGCTAACCATTATTTTGAGTAATTACCAAAAGTATCCAGTGCTTTTAAAGAAGTTGGCAATACATTATTGGTTCACTTTCATACATAGCTTCTTATGCATCTTGCAAGAGCTAAGTCACTTGGAGGCATCACTTCACAACTCTCTGGGACCTGATCCCCTCTTAAATACGTGGAATGGTCCAGTATGGGAAAACAAGGTCTATAGCTGATCCTTTTACCAATGAATGCGGGACAAACATCCCCTTAATCAAGCTTGCCCTAAATGTCCCCTAAATGAAGCATTGGTCCACTTTCATACATGGACATGTACATAGCTTCCTATGTATCTTGCAAGCAAGAGAGTAGCCACTTGGTCGCATCACTTCACAACTCTCTGGGACCTGATCCCCTCTTAAATACGTGGAATGGTCCAGTAGAGGATATCAAGGACTAGCTGATTCTTATCTACCTTTATTATGCTGTCACCATCTTGGTCATGTTCCCTTTTCCAACAACAGTAATGAATGCTAACATTCATTGCGCATGGCACCATAGTATTATTTCATCCAGCCTGAGTTTGGTTACGAGTCGGAATGGAGTAAAATCAAGATGACCTCACCGTGGTAAAGGTCTATACCAATGAATGCTAGACAAACATCCCCTAAATGTCCCCTAAACATGCTAAATGAAGCAACATAAAAACATTGGTTCACCTTTATACGTAGCCTCCTATGCATCTTGCAAGCAAGAGCTCAGCCGCTTGGTCGCCCAGAAACGAGAGCAGTACGCAGCGGCCGTGACACGCAAGACACTCATAGAAGAAATGGCCATCGAGACCAAGATCCCACCAGCATCCTGGAAACCGAAAGGCCTCCTGGTGGCTCATTTACATGAACATAAAGCCGCCGTAAACAGGTAATAAGTTTACTCGAGTCTACATTCAAGATTGGAAAATAAAGAATCTAGATTTTCCATTTCCTAGGTGTATAATACTATCATCGATGTTGACCCTTAAACAAACAAAAATTCAGATACATGAACATAAAGCCACCGTAAACAGGTAATATTTCTACTCAAGTCTTCATTCAAGATTCGGAAATCTAGATTCTCCATTTCCAAGTTGTCCAATACTATCATCTAAGCTGACCCATATATATTTTGTTGGAATTGAAACTTTGCAATGTGTGAGTACAATAAGGTGAGGTTTTTCAGTAGCACTATGTGTAAATCTCTTTTAAACAGTTGTAGTGGTTCCGAGAAAAAACTGGTGGTTGACGACTCAACATATTCGATCGGAGAATACTGATTCTTGTCGACCATATCATGTTATTTTGGCAACCACAGTAAAAACAAGTAATTAAAACAGCTTAATAAGTCATTACATATAATACCTGGGCTCAATTTCAGAGAGCTGCTTAAGCAGAAAATATTGCTCAACATTTTTGAGCAAGATACCAGTCATAAATTTTACATGTGACATTTGGTTTGGCTGGTAACCCTGTTCTGGTAAGCATAATCATGTTGTGCTTAGCTACTTTTTCTGTTATGAAATTGGGCCCTGCACTCCAATTAAATGAACTGACTCAGAACAGAATACTAATTTTTTTGTATTACAATTTTCCACCACAGAATTCAGGTGAGCCATGATCACATGTTTTTTGCGACCTGCTCAAACGATGGCACAGTGAAGGTATGGGACACCACTAAACTATTCGGCAAGAGTAACACAAACTGTTCCAGGCAGACGTATGGTCGCCAGCCGGGTCGTATCAAGGCTCTGACATTCTGTCAGTCTTCTCACAGTATCGCGTCAGCATCCGACGATGGCTCTATACATGTCAATAGGTAGGGAGAACTAATAATCTTTAATCTTTCTCAGCTCCCTAGGGAGTATACAGCCCTGAACTGCTGTGGCGCTACAGTGGCAATAGATCAACAGTTGAATAGATCAACTTCTACCCTCGCAGGTACCTATTTTTACCCATGGGTGAAGAGAAGTAATTATATAAAAAGCACGTTAATCAAGGACACAATTGCCATGACCGGGAAAAAAATGTGTGGGAACCCACTCTTCCATGACTCAACCACCAGAACTTGAATTCGATGCTCCTAACCCACATGGCCATGTAACTAGGAACTATTACTGGTCTTGGTTAAGATTTACGTTTTTAAGACTGTCTTTTGGTACAGCCAATATTTCTTATTGCAGTATAAAGTAACAGATAACCCAAGAAAGCCTGGTGCGCCCATTTCCACCATGTAAAAGGTTTACACCACATGAGACACAACAACATAAACACATTTTCTGAGCACCATTTTCTGCTTAACATGATTTGCTTTGCATAGATTTTGTCTGCAGTGCGTATTTAAAGATATTTTCTGTTTTGGTTGGTAAGGATCGAGACAGGAGCCCCACGGTTTGGACTCACGCATTCAACAAATCTAGACCTACAGGAGGAAGGTTGTGCTGTGGACATCACTCACTTTGATACAGGTGATTATTAATCTTGGAGCAGAGGCCGCAAAGGAATAAGATTGCTTTAGCTTTGTCATCTGTACAGTTGTACTTTTAAAGTAATTGAATGCCAAGAGGCTGATGTAATGATTTCTTCCTTTTTGTTTTGATCCTTATCTGATTCTAATTAGCATTTACGTGTAGAAGACTCCTATTTATCTTAAGTGTTAAGATATTGACAAATAGGGAGACCGCCAACATACATGTAGGGCTAGATAGCTCAGTTGGTAGAGCGCCGTCACGTTAATCTAGAGGTCGTTGGTTCAAAACCCACCTTAGTCAATTTTCCCTGTGGTTTACTAGTTGATATAATAAAATAAGATAGAAAATTTATAGCAAATGGAATTTAACAAATAAAAAAAGTAAGTTTTGATTTTCTGTTACAGGATCCCAGTCTGTCGTGACCTACGCAACAGTCCAGGGACATTTAGTGGGATGGGATCTCCGAGCTCCCGGTATTGCATGGAGACTACGCAACGAACCAAGACACGGTAAGTCCATCTCATGCAGTGAGGTACAAAGTCAAAAAGTGATTATAATTTCTGCTCAGGTGTATTTGCCAACAAATTCAGAGTTCATGTAAATGCTTTTCGCACACAAAAATGGCAAGAAAACTTTCTTGAATCTTACTGAAAAAAAAAAAAAACTCAAAAATTGTCATAAATAAAAGATGTTGTGGTATGAAAATTATTTTTCATTATACCAAGTTATTAATGGTAATAGTGGCTTCTTATATAGCGCTCATATCCACCACTCAATGACGCTAAATGTGCCTCAACATTCAGTATTTTCCTACAAAGTACGAGACCAATCCTTATAGCACCATATAATGGTTTTCAAGGTGCTGTTGTGCAATTTGCTGCCAATCAAACCAGGAACACCAGGGTGAACCCCTTCTCTTTTCGATAACAGCACTAGGTTCTTTTACGTGCATTTACACAACACACAGGACCAACGGCTTTACTTCCAATCCGAAGATCGCAGCAATAATGCTGAAGTGTCTTGCTGAAGGACACAAGTGTCAAGACCGGTTCTCAAACCCACACTATAATGCTGAAAAAAACCCAGCAGAGCTCGAGTCCGTGCTGATCTTAGCCACTCGGCCACGGCACAGTTCTGTTGAAGACACTGGACACTATATGACAAAGACCAGTCTTCTCACTTGGTGTATCACAACATGCATAAAATAACAAACCTGTGAAAATTTGAGCTTAATTGGTCGTTGGAGGTGCGAGATAACAATGGAAGAAAAAACACCCTTGTCACATGAAGTTGTGTGCTTTCAGATGCTTGATTTCGAAACCTCAAATTCTAAATCCGAGGTATCGGAATCAAATTCGTGGAAAATTACTTCTTTCTCGAAAACTACGTTACTTCAGAGGGAGCCGTTTCTCACAATATTTTATACATGTACATACTATCAACCTCTCCCTGTTACTTGTTACCAAGTAAGGTTTTATGCTAATAATTATTTTGAGCAATTACCGAAAGTGTCCACTAACTTTATTTATGATTTATGGTTTTATGAACAGGACTGATAACATCATTTGTTGTGGATCCACATCAATGCTGGATGGCAGTGGGAACCAGTAACGGAGCTCATACATGCTGGGATCTTCGCTTCCAGCTTCCCATTACGACCATTCATCATTCCACAGGTACAAAGGTTTACCACAAATCTTAATCAAAGTTTATAAAGATGTCGCAAAACTGATCTTTGTTCACCAAAATCTAAATCTTCACCTAGGCTAAGGCCTTAAGTCCTGTCCAAGAAACCAAAACCACGTCCCAATAAGTCCAAGGGTGGTCAGCCTGGTGAAGTGGTTTCTTTTTTTCTCACTTTCCACCTCTGTGACCCCTGGGCCCAATTTCATAGAGCTGCTTAAGCACAAAATTTTGCTCTAGCAAAAAAATCCTTGCTTAGTAAAATCAGATTACCGGCCAAGACTCCACTCAATTGTTATGCTAAGTAAATAACAGCTAAATACCAGTCACAAGCAATGTATAATATGGCATGACTTTTTTGCCAGTAACATGTGAAAAATAAGCGAGCTATTTTTGTGCTTACGCAAATTTTTTGCTTAAGCAGCTCTATGAAATTGGCCCCAGTTTGTATCACGCTGTGCTCACTATGTGGATTAGTTTATTCCCTGGAATAATTCTTAAGGGTTTTCCTCCCACATCTATAAGCGGAAACTTCTTTCCTCGTCTTCTCTCCCTACGCTTAATAAAAAAAAAAAATGAAATGAAACACCAAGAAACCTGTTCTTGTCCGGAAAATGGGTTTTCCACCCACATCTAAAGCGGAACTTTCTTCCTCGTCATCTCTCCCTTCAATTAATAACAAAAAAGATGAAATAAATCACCAAGAAACCTGTTCTTGTCCGAGAAATCAAGAAGAGTCCAAAACCTGGAGCCAGTCCAAACACCTTGACAGGAATTCAGAATTCAAGAAACTTCCCACCAAGCATCTTTGTAGATTCAGTTCCATTAATTTTTCTTCTACAGCGTCACAAGTAAGACGGCTCATTCTGCATCCCAACCATCCATCTTGGATCATCTCTGCTGTACAGGGCAACAATGAGGTGTCCATGTGGGATATGGAGACCGGGGCCAGACAATTTACACTGTGGGCCAGTCCATCCCCTGCCCTCTCCCAGACACAGGTATGTTGTTTCATTTAAAAAATGTTTTTATGCAAGTTTGCTCCAAACAAGGCTTCAAGCCACTCTTGGTAAGGGCTAAAAGAAAACATTTAAGTTGAAAATAAGACAGGGAGCTGAGGGCAGGAATTAATATTCCTTTAAAACAGTCTAGATTGTAGGATGGAGGGAAACATACACAAGGCAAGGAGTTCCAAAGAGATGCAGTACGTGGGATAAAGCTGTTGGAATCGATCCGTGTTCTACTTCCATTTTTGATGTCCAGATCTCACAAAGATTCCTTTTACATCACATAATATTCCTAAAAGTAGTTTGAAAGACAGAGTAAACCCAAAGTCTTGATAAGCAATTAAGTATGCTCCATTCTTACCAAACAACAATTTTAATCAACAATTTGTGGTGAATGATCTGCACAAGTAAAATTACCATTTGCATGAATTTTCATTATAACAGTATGACTCGCGCCAGTTACATGACCAAGAGCTGTGGGGACTTTTACACGTTGGAACAAAGGTCCACACAAGGTTTTTCTTTGTACAACCGGGTCCCCAGTGTGATTGTTTAGAAAAGGGAATAACAGAACAATAGGAAGTCCCCATAACTCTGTATACACATTCAAGCTGAGGACCTATAACAAAAGAGGACAATAGGGTTCATGTTTTTCATGGTTCAGGAAAGGTCCACAGTTAGGAAAACATGTACAATACATATGAGGGCTGTTGCGAAAAAAAGGCGAGTATAAACAAAAGAGGTACAATAGGAGATCGATTGTTGCAGGCAAATACACTTGTGTGTTTGGGTGTGGGTGCAATTCAAGCTTGCAGGTCCTGAAAACTTTACAATGTGCAGCCAGTTTCCAAATTCAAACTGATTTCATGTATACATGTACAAAACAAAATGTTTAAATACTGCGTGATTTGCGTAAGTAATATGACCATTAGCACGGATTTCCATTTTAACCTCACGTCTCATGTGTACAATGTGCAGCCGGTTTCCAAATGCAAACTAAATATTGCGTTAAACATGAAGCATTTTGGAAAAACTACATTTTGTCTTTTTTTTTCTATAGACATCCAACCATGCCGTTCACGGACTGTACTGCATCCCATCCAACGAGCACTCTCCAAGCTTCCTTACAGCGGGGTCTGATCAGAGACTCCGCTACTGGAGTCTAACCAATCCAGATGACTCGGGCATCATTGCAGGCTCGGTCAATGATCCACAAACACGACCAGCTGTAACTTACAAGTAAAGTTCTTGATTTTTGTTCATCTTTACTGGTCAATTTCTACTTTGAGTCGTTAACCTCAGGTTCTTTTCAGAACTAACATTACTCAAAAGAGATATTCACATGGTTTTACTGCAAACCTCTATGCGTTATAGCTCCACCATGCACAATTTCAAATCCTACTTTAAATTATTGTGGAAGTGTCGTGGCCGAGCGGTTAAGAGCACCGCATTCAAACTCTGGTGTTTCTGATCAGCAGAGTGTGGGTTCGAATTCCCAGCCGTGACACTGTGTCCTTGAGCAAGACACTTAACCATTGCTTCGTCCTTCGGATGGGACGTAAAGCCGTTGGTCCCATGTGTTGTGTAACGCATGTAAAAGAACCCAGTGCACTTATCGAAAAGAGAAGGGGTTCGCCCCGGTGTTCCTGGTTGTGGCTGCTTAATGCGCCGTAGCACCTTGTAAACCCTTATAAGGTGCTAAATAATTGGGTCTCAGAATTCATCACTGCAATAACCCATCTTTCTGAAAGTTTGTATATACTCAGCGCCTCGAGTACCTTGTTTGGTAGATATGTGCTCTATATAAGACTTCGATATATTACTTCGACTTCGATATTATACTTCTTTGACCCAAAAGTCTGCCGTTAGTCTCTGATTTTCCCAAACAAAGCAGTGACAGTTGTTAAATGGCAGGACATGAAATATCTTAGCTAGGTAGTCTCTTGATTTTCCGATCATCATCATGGTGACATCCCTGCGTGTCATGGGCATTGATTAGTGACTACATGTTTATTGTTATTTTAAATCCTTGTTCAAAAAGAGCCTTACTCATTTAGGCTTTCTCCCCCGGCTCAACTGCGCGTCTTCAGCTTCTACTGGTTCTAATTTTCTCATTATTTCTTGGGCATATTCTGTATAATTAGCTCATTACCGATGCATTTTGCTTTCCACATTTTTATTAAAATAATAACAAAAATGTGTGCCTGTTAAAGCCAGCCGTTTAATTTACCAACTATTAAATATTTTTTATTTTTTTATTTTTGGTAGGCGGAGGCTAATCGACGGTACAGAGGTGATCGTAGAAACATACGATAAACACCGCAGCACGCACGTAGTCGGCGAGTCAGGGCGCCACAACTCCGAACAAGTTCCAGTCGGTCATCGTAACATCATCAATGACCTTGGTGTGATTCTCGTTTCACCGAACAGTGCGGCAGTTGCTACAGCGTCGCACGACGGCGTCATCAAAATATGGAAATAATTATACGGACAATTATTTTGTATCATGTGCGGCCATTTTGTATTTCTCGGATCATAATTCAGTTCACAATAATAATAGAAAAGAGAAATACTCAAAGGTATTACTTTACTCAAAAGCTTTTCACTTTATTACACATTATTTCAAAAACTAGGCTGTACAAATTTCGTCTCGGGCTGTTACATCTTGGGTCGAGTTTCTAATTTATGAAAATTCATCAAAAATTGTTCATAAAATTGTTTGGTTAGAGGCAGGGTAAACTTTTGGTAATTGTTGAAGACCATTATCATCACTTAGTGTATCCCAACATATGCATTGAATTATCAAACCTGTGAAAATATGGGCTCAATTGGTCATCAAAGTTGCAATAAATTAATGAAAGAAAAACCACCTTTGGTGAATGAAATTGTGTGTTTTCAGAAGCCTTTTCAGATGCCTGATGATGGCTTAAAGCCATTGGACCCTTTCGGTTCAGAAAAACAAATAAAAGTTCACAGATTTACAAATAACTTACAGGGTTTACAGAAGGCAATGGTGAAAGACTTCTCTTAAAATATTATTCCATGAAATGCTTTACTTTTTGAGAAAACAGCAAAACAATATAAATTCTCGTTAACGAGAATTACAGATTTATTTTAAACACATGTCATGACACGGCGAAACGCGCGGAAACAAGAGTGGGTTTTTCCGTTGTTTTCTCCCGACTCCGATGACCGATTGAGCCTAAATTTTCACAGGTTTGTTATTTGATATTGAAGTTGTGGTACACAAAGTGTGGGCCTTGGACAACACTGTCTACCGAAAGGGTCCAATGGCTTTAATGCCTGTAGTCTTTTCAAGATTCAAATTCAAAGTTTTGAGATGAAAAGTCATCTATTTCTCTAAAACTGGATTACTTTAAAGGGAGTCATTTCTAACAATGTTTTATGAAATTTTCAACTCTCAAGTGCCCTTTACCAAGTAAGTTTTTTGGTCATTAATTGTTGAAGTAATGACCGAAGGAATACCCTTCCTTTCACCCTTTTATTTGCTCATCATGAAAATCTTGTTCCAACAAAAAGTGTGGATAAAATATGTACATTTCATGAACAAAAGTAAAAAATAATGATCGTCACTAAAATGATATCACTATTGTGGGACCGCCCCAGTGGTACTTTATCTGATGGAGATTTTGTTAACTCAATGAAAAAGAATTGATTAAAATGATTACGTTGTTAAATCTGTGCTGTATTTCAGGGACATGTGATTATTATATTTGTACATATTCTAGCCAGTAATTGCCATGTACTGAAAGAAAAGCCGCAGAATTATCACAATAAATTATGGTAAACTGTATTGAGTACCAATGTGACTGTCGAGTCAATATTTTATTTGGGAACACCGAGAAGAGTTTATGTTTATGTTTAAGTCCAGCGCTGTTTCAATAAGGGAATCAATGTGTGTTGAATCTGTTTTCAACTAGTGGTTTAAATAATTTTACAGAGACGAAGGAGATGATGTGTGCGCCGCGCGTATCGCGTGATGTGTAACAACTGTTTCAGCAGTTGCTCTCGACCAATACGAAGGAATGAAGAGACCGTAAAAGCGCTGGTGAAAGCTTGCATGTCACGCCCATGTTATAACACTTTTTACTGGTGTTATATCATCCGTTCAAACAACACCTCGTGATGCCCTCTCGACCAATCAGAATGGATAAACTGTCTTAGGTATTTATGAATGTACAATAAAAAGTTTTTACTTTCTAATATTCACCCTTAAGAGACCAGCAGCCTGTACCACAATGCCTAAAACAGCTGGAAGTTTTGCCTTATTTCAGCTCAAACACGAGGATGAAAGAAAAGGTATTGAAACGAATTGACATTTTTCACCCTTTCCTGTGCAAACATAGAATCTCTATTCCATAAAAAAACCATGTATTACTATTCCTTAATAATTTTTCTGTCATCATTCCTAAATATATTGGGGCAAAAACAAAACCCAAGATAAGCAATGTCTGGATGTATAGTGATGATTATACAGAAATGAACCGTCTATAAAGGGTTTATGAGGAAAGTAGTTCAGAAGTAATTGTGGTCATATTTACTTATATATACCACTGAAGTTCATGTCGACTATGTTGATATTTCTTGACTTGTGGAATCCGCTCCTTGACATTCATTTTTTTACTTTGCTGACTTTGCCGCTGTGGAGAAGATAAAGATCTTTGTGTTAAACAAATCTATACTAAAGTTGTCTTGTATATATCACTATAATTAAGCACCGGCACGTTAAACCGGAGGTCGTTGGTTCAAATCCTGCTCTAGTCAATTTTTCTTGGTTCAACCCAAAATCATTCAAAAATGTACCCAGTCAAATCCTGCTCTAGTCAATTTTTCTTTGTTCAACCCAAAATCATTTAAAAATGTACCCAGTCAGTTTCCCTTGTGGTTTATTATTTGATATATAAAATAATTAATAATAATAATGGGTATTTATCTAGGCCTTTAACTAGATCAAAGCGTTTCACACCGAACCCTAGAACATATTACAGAAGTTAAACAGAAATAGAAAAGAGGAAGGTTTTGAGAAGTTTTTTTTGAATGGAAGAGAAAATTGAAGGGAACGCCAAGTCAAGAAATACAGTACATTTTTAAAAGTTGTAAACAAATAGCAAATACAGTTACAATATGACATCATTCAAATTCAAAAGAGAATAAAAAGACAATAACAAAATCATGCATCATCAATATGAATCATGGCAAAATATGAAATATTATATGTAGTAATGCATTTATAAAGTGATATTTTTCAAGAGATGGGAAAGGTACAAGGAAAAAAGTCAAAGGGTGCTAACAAATCTCAAATACAAACGACAATATAATGACAGAATTATACACAGCATATTCAAAGATCAAACCAATAGCAAGTACAGCAAAATATAATATCATCATCAATAAGAATGTTGACACAAATGAAATAATAACAACAGAAAATGCATTTATAAGGTGCTTCTACAAAGATATCAAAGCACTATAAAACAGAAAACGAAATACAAGGGCATCGTGAATAAGAAATGCTAGAATACAAAATACAAAAAACACAAATATAAGTACAAATTATTTGACTCTGATCAAGTTAGCTTTGCTCTGCTGAATTGAATCTGTCAAAACCAGAAGACAATTTCACAGGGCTACTTTACCGTAAGAAGATTTTTATGCTAACTATAGCAGAAAAATTTGCTTAAGCGTAAGTGTATTTCACAAGCAAGCAAGAAAACCAGCTGTTGCGCTCACCAGGATTTAGATTATTACGCCAATAATTTTCATACAGTAAGAACCCAAAGGTTAGCATTTGGGCTGGTAACCTATTTCTGCTAAGCAATACCATTCTGTGCTTAGCAAGGCTTTTTGTGCGTACAGGCCTTATGAAATCTGGCCCTGAGGATTTGAGAGAGGTAGCGGGATAAAAACTCACCTCTAATTTTCATTCTTGTCATAAAGCTGCTACTTTTGTTCTTTCGGAAACTTTCAAAGGGGTCGTTGATCTCCACGCCGACCCCTCGGTACATGTCCATCTTCTCTCTGACTTCACCCCCTGAGACTGGGTCTACAATACCCTGCTCTCTGGCACCGAGACCCTGTCCACCCCAACCTGCAATGAAACGGGTGATGGAAGATGTTTACAAGAAATATGTAATAACAATAATAACTGGTTTTTTAAAGGGCTTCTCAAAGTGCTTCCAACATTATTACCCCTGGTCACTGAGCCATTTAATTCATTCCTTTAACGGCAGTGGACACTATTGGTAATTACGCAAAATAATTATTAGCATAAAACCTTACTTGGTATCGAGTAATAGAGAGAGGTTGATAGTATTAAACATTGTGAGAAATGGCTCCCTCTGAAGTGGAGTACTTTTCGAGACCTCAAGTTTAGGATTTGAGGTCTCGAAATCAAGCATCACAAAGCACACAACTTCTTGAGACAGGGGCGTTTTTCTTTGACGACCGATTGAGCTCAAATTTTCACAGGTTTGTTATTTTATGCATATGTTGAGATACACCAACTGTGAAGACTCGTCTTTGACAATTACCAATAGTGTACACTGTCTTTAATCATCACAGCTCCCTGGGAGTAAACAACCTATGCAACAAATATGGTCTACTAAGCTAAATCAATCAACCATCTCTACCCTCACAGGTACCCGTTCACCCATGGGTGGAGAGAAGCAATTATAGTTTAATAAGTGTCACGAGCGGGACTCGAACCCACGCTGCTGATCAGAAACACCAGAGCTTGAGTTCAGTGCTCTAATCTGCTTAGCCACGACACCCTATATCTTGCGATCGATCGAACTAGTTGAAATTTCTTGGTATCCCTCAACACAGCCTTGAAATGAAGAGTGTGCAAGGTGACCTAAGTTGGAACTCTGTAAATAAGGGAATCAATGTGTGGTGAAGAGGTTTTCAACTAGTGGTTTAATCCCAACGAGGCCTGGTTCTTGATAATTTTAGTGAGACTGTCTGAGGTATTCATGAATGGAGGGTACATCAAACATTATAATGGCTGCACTGGGTATAAACTCAAAAAAAAAGGGAAATATTAGACTTACCCATTTTCTTCATGAGTTGGGCACCCTTGTTTTCTTCCCCTAGCCTTGTGTTTGCATCAGTCTGGTAAAATGGTTGTCTGTTGAAAAAGAAAATCAAGCGATACAATTATCTGAATCTAAAAAGAAGTAATATTCATCAAGCTTTAACAAGGACGTTGCTACCTAACTTGCTTTATTTCGGGTTTATCTGGGGTTTATGTTGTGGGATATGGGGGAGGGCTGCAGAAGAACAGAGTTTGACAAAAATGAAACGATAAAATATATTAAAAAGATGCTATGTCTGATTTTTGGCCGATTTGACCCAGAAATTTTGATTAAAATTCAATAGGTATTTTGATGGGGGTCAAGGAAGTTACAAGCTTTCATTCGAGCCATTGCTCGAAAAAGTCCGCCAATTATTAGCAGCAGTGAAATAAAGTGCTCAAAATTAGTTTTTGTCGGGATCTCGACAACACATCACGTGACCAATTCTTATGTGTTTCATAAGAAATGTTTTAAATTTTTGTCATGGTTCCTGACCATTAAAAGTAAAAGTTAAACTTTTTTTCGTTAGAGCGGGTGACACTCTTTGAAATACCATTCACTCAAAAAAAATCTATTTTTTAATGTTTGGGGCCAAAAATCTGACACAGCGTCTTTAAAACAGATCATAGGCAAGTTTTGAGTAAAGACTTGAAGGTCACAATAGATGCTGCTTCCTTGATAAGGCAGCAAGTTATTTCACGATTCAGGGGGTAACAACAAAGAAATTAACTGTCCCCAGCCTTTTTTTTTTTAGAATCGCAGAACAATCAGCCGAATATAAAACTTGCTACATTTTGAGTTTGTGTTGAAGAGATGTCAGGGAGGGAGTGATGGCGTGATAAAATATTCACTTCGGCATGTGCAGGGAACATTTATAAAGTTTCAACTACAAACAAATAAAAGAAACATTCCCCCCTTCAAATAAACAACTATCAGTGGTTTCCCATACCTTCCGGATGAAAAACACAAACAAGAAATCTGTTTCACTCTTGATTTATAAATTTCAGAATCAAAACCACAACACAAATCCAAACTGGCGTATTAAGACCAAACTAACAATCGTAAGAACTTACACTCCATAATCTGGTGAAGGACTACGTGTTTTCTCTCGACGTCTCCTAGGTGGAGGTGTCCGTGACCTTGACCTGTTCCTCCTCCTTGGGGGCGGAGACTCGGAGGTGCTTCTCCGTCTGTAAGAAGAGGGCGGCGATCTTGAGCGGGACCGTGAGTGGGATCGTCGCCTGCGGGCGGGGGATTTGGATTGCCCAGGTGAGGGTGATGCTGATCTTGAACGAGATCTGAAAGAAAATAATAGCAATGACTTAATGAAAAGAACATTTTCAAAACAAAAAAGCTTCTGGTTTCATTCCTATTTTGTTTACAAACGAAAATAATTAATAATAACTTATTAACCTTTATAGCAGAAGTTCCAATATAATTTTGTTCAACTTGGCTGAACAATAAAATATTCATAGAAATACAAGAAAATACAAAATAAAAATAAACCCATACACGCTATTACACACATTAAAATGTGTAAAGGAAATGGCAATAAAATTACCTAAAAGATAATTATTGAGAAGCAATAATGACAAACTCCTTACCTGTATCTGCGCTTGGTGCGTACAGATTCTTCCTCTCGTACCGGAGACGGTGATCGCGATGAGGAGCTGTCCCGTCTGATTGGGGAGGGGATGTGAACCTTCCTCTGTAGTCCTTCTCTCTCCAGTCGGTCCTTCTTCAGTTTGGAATACTTTTGCTTTGCCTTGAAGAATTCAAACAGACCATTTTGCTCCCACCCTTCACTGCAAGAAGAAAGAAAGACAAAAAATCAGGGTGTGCCATTAAAGGCACGGACAACTTTGGTAATTACTCAAAATAATCAGCATGAAAACTTACTTGGTAATGAGTAATAGAGAGCTGTTGGTAGTATAAAACATTGTGAGAAACAACTCCCTCTGAAGTCACGTAGTTTTTGAGAAAGAGGTAATTTCTCACTCAAATATTTGAATCTGAAAAAGACTTCAGGCATGAAGCTTTTTATTCAGGTATGCAAGTGTGCAACAAGGGTGTTTTTTCTTTCATTATTCTCTTGCAACAACTATGACTAATCGAGCCGAAATTTTCACAAATTTGTTATTTTATGCATGTTGAGATACACCATGTACATGTACATACGAATACTGGTCTTTGACGATTTCAAAACATGTCCAGTGCCTTTAACTTTTGTCAGTGACTAGCCGGAGGGACCTGGGGTGGATTTCACAAAGAGTTAGGGCTAGTCTTATCTCGAGTTAGGACCAGTTACTCATCCTAACTTAGGACTATCCATGCAATTTGTATATCTCCTAGGACTAGTCCTAAGTTAGGACTAGTCCTAACTCTTAGGACTAGTCCTAACTCTTTGTGAAATCGACCCCAGTTCACTTTACCCGTCAGCTTCTGCACTGCTATATTGCATATTAAAGACAATGGACACTATTGGTAATTGTCAAAGACTAGCCTTCACAGTTGGTGTATCTCAACATATGTATGAAAAAACAAACCTGTGAAAATTTGAGCTCAATCGGTCATCGAACTTGTGAGATAATAATGAAAGAAAAAAACCACCCTTGTCACATGAAGTTGTGTGCGTTTATAGATGGTTGATTTTGAGACCTCAAATTCTAAACTTGAGGTCTCGAAATCAAATTCGTGGAAAATTACTTCTTTCTCGAAAACTACCTCACTTCAGAGGGAGCCGTTTCTCACAATGTTTTATACCATCAACCTCTCCCCATTACTTGGCATAAAGAAAGGTTTTATGGTAATAATTATTTTGTGAAATTACCAATAGTGTCCACTGCCTTTAAGAAGGGTTGCTTTTCAACACTGAACTAGCCAGCCAGACCGCTTGGTCCTTACCTGTTCCTAGGAGCTTCCCTCGATGGTGGGGCGTAGAATGCCTCTACAGCGGCCAGGAGGCGATTGCTTGGGGGCTGGGGAGGGGGCAGGCGGATCATATCAGGATCCAGCGGCTCGTACTCAGTGTCTTCAAGCTAAGAGGAGATGATGAGGAAAGCATTAAATGAGTTCCAAGTACATTGGTTTTAAAGCCATTGGACACTTTCGGAACAGAAACAAAATAAAAGTTCACAGATTTACAAATAACTTACAGGGTTTACAGAATGTAACATTGAAAGACTTCTCTTGAAATATTGTTCCATGAAATGCTTTACTTTTTGAGAAAACATTAAAACAATATCAATTCTCGATATCGAGAATTACGGATTTATTTTAAACACATGTCATGACACGGCGAAACGTGCGGAAACAAGGGTAGGTTTTCCCGTTATTTTCTCCCGACTCCGATGACCGATTGAGCCTAAATTTCCACAGGTTTGTTATTTTATATAGAAGTTGTGATACATGTAGTGTGGGCCTTGGACAATACTGTTTACCGAAAGTGTCCAATGGCTTTAAAGTTAAAGGGTTTTGATAGCTTTTGTAGATCAAGTTTTGGCAATGACATGAATCCCTACTCATTGTGAATGAAGATGTATGTAATATAATTTACCTGTAGAAGGTTCAGGTACATTAGTCGTCAAGTCTTTTTGAAAAAAACAGGGAAATTCACAGAGCAATATTTTCTAGGAGAGTCGTGTAAATCCGATGTACATGCTAAAATAAGCAGCTCTATGAAATTGTGATAATATCCAACAGACTCTTATCTTAAAGCCATTGGACCCTTTCGGTACAGAAAAAAAAAGTTCACAGATTTTCAAATAACTTAGAGGGTTTACAGAAGGTAGTGGTGAAAGACTTCTCTTGAAATATTAGTCCATGAAAAGCTTTACTTTTTGAGAAAACAGCAAAACAATATCAATTCTCGATAGCGAGAATTACAGATTTATTTTAAACACATGTCATGACACGGTGAAACGTGCGGATACAAGGATGGGTTTATCCCGTTATTTTCTCCCGACTCCGATGACCGATTGAGCCTAAATTTCCACAGGTTTGTTATTTTATATAGAAGTTGTGATACACGAAGTGTGGGCCTTGAAAATACTGTTTACCGAAAGGGTCTAATGGCTTTAAAGCAGAAAATATTGCTTAAAACATTTTTATGCTAAGCAACAATAAGCAGGATACTAGTCACAGACTGTACATAATAAGGCATTTTGGCTGGTAACTACATTCTGCTAAGCATAATGTTGTTGTACTTAGCAATTTTTCCTGCATATGCAGGTCTAAGAAATTTAGCCCAGGCTTCGACATCATAGGCTGTATCCGAATTGGCGTCTACAGCTTCGGCTATGGCTGCTGCTAAGGGTGCTGCTACGGACGTCCTATACCTCAACACATGTTGGCACGGCAATCTAGCCGTAGCCGTAGCTGTAGCCGCCAATTCGAACATAGCCTTACCTTGACAAGTGGAGCCATCAGTCCAGCTGGCAGGTCAAAGTACGGCACCATGGGCATCAACGAGGGGTCGTTCGGATCTAGAGGCATGATTTCCATATCAGGGGGTGGCCGGTTGAAGTCCGGGGGGAAGTCCATGAATCCCGGAGGAGGCTTTGAGAAGTCTGGCATGGGTGGCAGTGCGCCGTGGGCATTGGGTGGGGGCATCATGTGCAGGGGTGGCATACCAGGCTGAGGTGGGGGGAAAGTCGGGGGCATACCTGCAAGACAAAAAGAGAGCATGAATATTAAAACATTTTCCTATTTGGATGGATGGTGTTATCTACACTTTTTTTTTGTATCTGAGCAACAAGGCGATCTTTCTAGCCAGGGAACATTAGATTAACTTTTATTGCAATATGACACCTGGGCCCACTTTCATAGAGGTGCTAAAGCAGAACATATAACTTAAAAACTCTCTGCTAAGCAAAAATGAGCAAGATACCAACCATGCCAACCACAAATGATACATGTGTAATGGTAGTTTGGCTGGTAACCTTATTCTGGTAAGAGAAATTTTATGCTAAGCATTTGTTGTACTTAAGCAGCTCTATAATATTGGGCCCAGGCCCCTGCTCATTTCTTTCAGAAATTTGCAAAGCAGAACTTTCTGCTAAACCTAAACAGCTTAACGATTGATATCTAGAAAAATATTACACAATATTAGGGTGTCTTTGTGAATTATTTAGTATAATACCTGGCTGGAATGGTGGTCTATGTATCCCCACAAATCCAGGAGGAGGGATAGAAGGGTCGAAGTTTGGGAACATGTTGGCGATGGTGTCAAGCGGAACTGTTGGTTAAAAAATTAAACAAAACTTAGTGTAAAAATAAAAGGAGGTACAACTTTTCTCAATTTAACACTTAAAGACACCGGACACTATTGGTAATTGTTAAAGACCAGTGTTCTCACTTGGTGTATCTCAACAAATGCATTAAATAACAAACCTGTGAAAATTTGGGCACAATTGGTCGTCGAAGTTGCGAGATAAAAATGAATGAAAAAAAACCCCTTGTCACACGGATGCTTGATTTCGAGACCCTAAAATCTAATTCTGAGGTCTCGAAATCAAATTCGTGGAAAATTCTCACAAGGTTTTATACTATCAACAGCTCTCCATTGCTCGTTACAAAGTAAGGTTTTATGCTAATAAATATTTTGAGCAATTACCAATAGTGTCCACTGCCTTTAATGATGCATTACTTAAATTGATGATAGGCATGGAATTGCAAGGAGGTCATGACCTCTGTTGCCCTGGTCTTAGCCTTGGTGCCCCTTCAAATGTGTCCCATTCATCCACTGTACTTAAATCTACGGTCACACAACACCACCGTGTTTGGATTTTAGACAAGATTGGTATACCAGACCTGCCAACCTTGTAATTTTTTTTTGAGTACCACTATCGCAGCGGCATAAACATAATCGCCCAGTGCACAACGAAATATGGCACAATGCTTACGGTCAGTCAGCACTCTCTTTTTTCCGGGTAGAGGAGTACTTTTTCCCCCATCACTGACACTTCGCCTTCGATCGGCGTCCATGTTGCATAGTATATAAATACACGGCGACGCCGAACGAATTCGAGCCGAACACGTGTGTTGTGTGCACGTACATGTACAATAAAGCCACTTATACATGTACCTGGCCAAAACAATTGTTTTTGACTAATAATAATAATAATAACCCGTTTTTATATAGCGCTTTTCACACCCGAAGGGCGTCCCAAAGCGCTTCACATTATTACCCCTGGTCACTGGGCCTTCAATCATTTCTTAAACCATCTCAGCTCCCTGGTGGGGAGTATGCAGCCTGTGCAACATTAGTTATGCGCTACTTGGCTAAATCAATCACAAGAACCATCTCTGCCTTCACAGGTACCCATTTACCCCTGGGTGGAGAGAAGCAATTATAGTAAAGTGTCTTGCTCAGGGACACAAGTGTCACGACCGGGATTCGAACCCACACTCTGCTGAACAGAAGCATCAGAGCTTGAGTTCGGTGCTCTTATCCGCTTGGCCATGACAACCCAATTCCTCAATCTTTTGCAATCACACAACTTCCGAAATAGCGTTTTGAAGGGTAATCTTGAAGCAGAATGAATGAGCTTCAAATGTTAAAAACAAAATTAAAAATTTTTTGAATGAGATATCGCCCAACTCACAAGGCCGGTTGGCCACTTCAAGATGAGGACTACACTTAACTGATTTGGACTATCGACCCAAATCAACCGTCACAAGGGGCACGTCGCCACCTACTCCCTGCGGCTGAAACAGGGTTAACCCCATCACAGTCCATACAGATGTTGGCATGGTTAAAATCTACTAGGAGCCCCGCTGGTAGAGCAGCATGCAATAACTTCCCAACTTCCCAAGAGCACAATATGTGTTGATGGTAAACCACTCATCTTATATAGCGCCCTCTATTGACAGTGTATAAAGCAACTCATGTATACAAAGCATTACTACACTGAACATGACCCAAAGAGCTCTTAAACAAGTCAAGTAGTCATTGCCTCTTTCCTTTGAGTCTCAATCTAATGAACCCATAACAATTTGCACTGTTTTTATTTTGTATAAAAACTCACCTTGTGGAAGTCCAGCACCAGGAGGCATACCAGCTCCTGGAGGTACTGCTGCACCCGCTGGTGGCTTCATTATAGGCATTCCGGGTCCTCCTAAGACAATAACAATGGAACCAACATGCTTTTATTACAAACTCGTTCTCTTCCAAATTATACTGTCTTATAGTTAGAAATTAATCAGGTGAGGTTTGTTTTGTATCTACATTTTTAAGGTCACTGGACACCTTTGGTAATTGTCAAAGACAAGTTTTCCCACTTAGTTTATCCCACCATGTGCATGTGAAAATTGATCATCGAAGTTGCAAGACAACAATGAAAGAAAAAACACCCTTGTTACACAAATTTGTGGGCTTTCAGAAGCCTAAACAAAAGGCTTCAGGCCTGAAGTCTTTAATATTTAAATGAGAAATTACCTCTTTCTAAAAAAATAAAATGTTACTTCAGAGGGAGCAGTTTCTCACAATGTTTTATACTATCAACAGCTCTCCATTACTCATTACCAAGTAAGTTTTTATGCTAACGATTCTTTGAGTAATTACCAATAGTGTCCAGTGCCTTTAAAGTGAGTTCTGGTTGGAGATTTACTTACCCATAATTGGCATGCTGGCCATCGTAGGGGGCATATTCACCCCACCAGGTATAGAGGATAGGGCTTTGCCTACATCAGGAAGCTGCTGAGAACTGCTCAGGGAATCTACATCTTCTGACTTCTGGGTGGGGAACAAACAATTATAATAACTTACACATAAAGTTAAAGAAAATAAATGTAGCCATTTCATTGTTAAGCCACATTCATAAATACCTCAGACAGTTTCGCTATTCCTATTGGTGGAGAGCGCGTGGGTGTGTATAAACCTTTGTTTATGACCAGTTAAAAGTGTTAATTCATGAGCGTGACACGTGACCTTGCACCTGTTCTTATAAGACAGTTTCTTCATTCCTATTGGTCGAGAGCAACGGCTGAAACAGTTGTGCCACATCACGCGATACGCTCGATGCGCACAGCATTCCCTTATAAGGAGTTGTTTACCCGAAGGCGGCGGAGGGCTTTACCATTTCATAGCTGGAGGGGTGTTGTGTTGAAAGAAATCATTTGACAATTATAATTTTTGCATTTATTTTACTTTTTGACCAAAAAGTGATGATGTTTTACACCGAAAAGGTATTTATGAATGGGAATTAAAGTGTGTTGAATCGGTTTTCAACTAGTGGTGTAAACCCGCCGAGGCCTGGTTCTTTATAATTTACCTCGACTTCGTCTCGGTAAAATTATCAAGAACCAGGCCTCATTGGGATTAAACCACTAGTTGAAAACCTCTTCACCACACACTGATTCCCTTATTTTTTTCAGGGTGTCCCCTGCTTCCAAACGCAACCTGACCAAGACACAGACCCGTACCAACCTGTGCGTCTTTGGAATCACTGTCATCCTCCTCTGCCTTCAACTTCTCCTGTTGCGCATCCAGGAGACGAAGCATAGATGTGACATGATCCACAAACTCCTGGTGCTGCTTCTGAAGACTCGACATCTGCTCCTGGATGTTCTCTGTCACGTTGTTCACAACTTCTGCAAACTCCTCCAGTTGCTTTGCCTGTGAACAAATAAGAATCAGGGGTTGATGTCTTGACAACAGGGCCCAATTTCATGGCTCTGCTTACCGTAAGCACAGAATCGGCGCTTGCGGAAGCACGGAATTCTGTGCTTACGGCAAGCGTATTTCACGGGTTAGCGGCGAATTTTGGCTTCTGCGCGTGCGTACTTCACGTTACTAGGCATTCTATGCTTACAAGGCTAGCGCAGAAATTCGGCGCTTGCACTTAAGCGGGGAATCGCGATCGTAAGGGCAGAATTCGGCGGTAAGCAGAGCCATGAAATTGGGCCCAGATGTGTACTTCTAAATACCTAGAAAAATAGAGGATCAGTAAAGGCCATACTTTGAGATTGAGATGCAGGGCTGAAATTTGGGGAACGAATCCACAAGACTGGAGGGCTTGTAGCTCAAAATCTTTAATGGACCACAACCAAGACCCAGACCCAGAACTAGACCCAGATCCTGACGAAGACTAGAGCAAGCTAGTTGAAACGTTGAGACCAATTTAAGAACTGACTCCGCGATAGTACAACTAATCACAATCCTATAAGCTAAAGTAGTAGTCCCAGCCTATTTTTATACCTGCCGCCCGGGTAGCACTTAAAAAGCAGGACAGTTCTTTTCAGAACTGAGAAGTCTCCCGATCATCTGATAAATCTACTCCGCGGTAGTAGAATAAAGAAAGACTGTTCTCTAAGAACAAACCTACACATGGTGTTACCGCACACCAAATATACATTAGTATCTTAAAAAATTCACATTTGTTCGTAGAACAGGCACTACAAGAAGATTTATCTCATTTGTGTTGGTACTCATTGAACAATATTTATATTTATCAGTTTGAATTTAAATTGCAGTGAGGTGTTTGTTAAAATAACACAAGACCACTGGACTTGTACGGTCAAAGGTTTACTCGCTTGTCTAATTTTCGAGCTCTAGGATGGTCGAGGGACAGACGTGGAAACTACTTACTTGGAAGGCTGCCAGTGACTCTTTGGGGGTCTTGAGTTCTTTCATCACGCTGGCCTCAAAATAGTTGTTGGACTCCCACAGGTGAAGTACCTGCAGATTGACATTAAAACAATCACTCTACACTTCAGAAACAATCATAACAAAGATTACAATTCCTTTGCAAAACAATACCTTTTGATTACCTAATAATCTTAGGCATCTCAAATCATACAGCTCTATGAAATAAGGGTGTTGTTTTCTTTCATTATTTTATTTGAAAGATGACAGCCTATTTAGCCTAAACTTTCACAGGTTTGTTATTAATGCATATGAACTGTTTTATGTAAAGGCAATTCAATTTTCGTGGAAATAAACTGTGCTGGACAATATTTTACCTGGTCGATAGATTGAGTTACAATGTTTATTTAAAAGTATTCATAGAGGGACAAAAATAATACCTTGTTGAGTTTTTGTTTTTCTCCATCGTCAGCACTCAGATAAGTTGAGCAGAAGGTAGGCGCTACTATGTTCCCTAAAGCTGTCTGAAGTTCTTCGGATCCTCTCCTCACACTGTTGATAAAATATTTACTCTCTCTCAGTCGACTTGATTACAGTTTTATTTTAAAGGGAAAGTAAACCTTTGGTTTTTGGAACAGTTGATTGTTTTAAAGACAGTGGACACTATTGGTAATTGTCAAAGGCCAGTCTTCTCACTTTGTGTATCTAAACGTATGCATCAAATAACAAACTTGTGAAAATTTGAGCTCAATTGGTCATCGAAGTTGCGAGATATGAATGAAATAAAAAACACCCTTAGTCACACGAAGTTGTGTGCTTTCAGATGCGGGACCTCAAATTCTAAACTTGAGGTCTCGAAATCAAATTCGTTGAAAATTACTTCTTTCTCAAAAAATACGTCACTTCAGAGGGAGCCATTTCTCACAATGTTTTTTACTATCAACCTCTCCCCATTACTCGTTACCAAGTGAGGTTTTATGATAATAGCTATTTTGAGTAATTACCAAAAGTGTCCACTGCCTTTAAACCTTTATAAGGTGGATGGGTACAATAAAACTATTAAATTTTGTTTTTCTTTTTTCAAAAGGCGAACGCTTTTTTCTTTGCAACCATACATGATTGGCAACTCGCCTAATCAAAATGTGCCAGACTATTTAAGGCACGACTAGTCAAGTAGTAAATTTCACTAGTTGCCCAGGCTTACCAGTGATGGTTGACGTCGTTGATGAGGTAGATAAGATGCAGCTTGGTCTCAAAGGGCGTGTCCTTGGGAATGATCTTATGAAGGATGTAAAGGGTTATCAGCTGACAGTGCTCGTCTGTCTTGGCCGTAGAGAATATCCACTGTTTCCCATTCTGAAAATTAATCAAAGACAACATTAATCCTTTGTCAAATTTAAATTGTGAGATAAACAAAAAAACAGTCTGTCCTGTACCAACATGGCTCATTAGGCAAGTGTTTATATCTAGTTTCATTGGTATTCAAATCAATATTTTGGCAGTCAAGGCCGCCCATACTTTTGCCAACAAGCAGTCATCTGCTCAGAGGAGAAAAAAAAAAAAAAAAACTAACAGCAGAAAGGACCTATTATGCCTACACCACAATAAGGAATACGTTGTTTCTCCTCTGAGGCGACTGGGTCTTTCTAAGTCCTTTCTGCTCTGAGGCGACTGGGTCTAAAGGACTTCAGTCGGCTCAGAGCAGAAATGACTTAGAAAGACCCAGTCGCCTCAGAGCAGAAATGACAAAGAAAGACCCAGTCGGCTCAGACCAGAAATGACTTAGAAAGACCCAGTCGCCTCAGAGCAGAAAGGACTTAGAAAGACCCGGTCGCCTCAGAGCAGAAATGACTTAGAAAGACCCAGTTGGCTCAGAGCAGAAATGACTTAGAAAGACCCAGTCGCCTCAGAGCAGAAATGACAAAGAAAGACCCAGTCGGCTCAGACCAGAAAGGACTTAGAAAGACCCAGTCGCCTCAGAGCAGAAAGGACTTAGAAAGACCCAGTCGCCTCAGAGCAGAAAGGACTTAGAAAGACCCAGTCGCCTCAGAGCAGAAAGGACTTAGAAAGACCCAGTCGCCTCAGAGCAGAAAGGACTTAGAAAGACCCAGTCGCCTCAGAGCAGAAAGGACTTAGAAAGACCCAGTCGCCTCAGAGCAGAAAGGACTTAGAAAGACCCAGTCGCCTCAGAGCAAAAATGACTTAGAAAGACCCAGTCTGTCATAGCAAAAATGACTTAGAAAGACCCAGTCTGCTCAGAGCAGAAAGGACTTAGAAAGACCCAGACTCCTCAGACCAGAAATGAGGCGGCTGGGTCTTTCTTAGTCATTTCTGCTCTGAGGCGACTGGGTCTTTCTTAGTCATTTCTGCTCTGAGGCGACTGGGTCTTTCTAAGTCTCACAAGTCGTTCTGCTATATAGCGGATAAGCATTGACAACACAACAGAATAGTCTGCACAGTGATTGGATTTGAGACCAAATGTCTTACCGCTATTGCGTCCTTTGTGCATGACTCAATGATGGCCTGTAGTCTTGTTTCAAGCTCACTAATGTCAACATCAAGGTCTTTGGCAATCATCTGAACCTTCTCCTCCCTGGCTGTTATTAGCCCCAGCTCAATCTGCTCCTGTCAGGTGGAAACAAGAAAATAATAATAATATTACTATTTATAAAACGCCTTTTACAAAAGTTTCAAAGCGCTGTACAATAGCATTACAAATTAACACAAACTATAGTAACTTAGCATAAAAGCAAATGATTTTTTAACATGGCTTTGAAGGAATCATGAGACGATGCCTGATGGATGTGAAGAGGTAGATTGTTTCATAATGTTGGACAAGCACAAATTAATAGGAAGTAGAAGAAGATCATAGATTCTAAATGCTGTAGGCTTTATTTGAAATAAGGTTCTAAAGATAAGTAGCATAGGTATAGACCTTCTCGGAATTTAAAATCAAGGAGATATTTGAATTGGATTCACTTGTTAATGGGAAGTCAGGACATGGACTGGAGATGACAACAGACAAGCCAGAAGGATTAGCAACCAAGAACAAGGAAGAGGAAACAAAAAAAAGTGGAGAGACGATATCACATTCTACTAGGGTACAACATGGATAGCAAAGGCACAAGACAGAGGAAAATGGTGAACACATGAAGAGGGCTACTTTCTGGATGGACACGGCCTAGGCAAGGTAGGGTTAGTCAGCAACTTAGATTTCAATAAACCAATACGCCCTCAGGGGCTGTGCAGAGTTGATTGAAAATCAAATATCTTACTTGTTGTTGGGCGACAAAAGATTCATGCTGTTTGCGTAGATTCTCCTCGCTCTCCTTGATCTGTTCCTGCATGTGCTCTCGCTCCCTCTGTACCAGCTGTTCCTTCTGCAGCCTGTCCTGTTTATCCCTCTGTTCTTTCAACAGCAGTGCCTGTTTCTCCTTCTCGGCGTTGAGCTGCTGCTGCAGTTGCTGCTGTTGTATTTGGAGCTGCTGTTGCTGCTGCTCTAACGACACACCATGATGAGGTATCTGCTGCTGCGGCGGCATCTGGGGCTGTGCCTGCTGCGGCGGGGGAGCATGGTGCTGCTGCTGCTGCCAAGGAGAACTACTGATTGTTGGAATGGACTGAGGAGGTTGCTGCATCTGTGGAGGCGGAGCCATCGATGGAGGAGGGTGCTGGGGAGGTCCTTGCTGCTGCTGCTGCCATGGCGCTGACTGGATGGACTGTTGGGTTATGACGTCTTGAATTATAGCCTGTTGATGGGCCAGTTTCTCTTTACGTTGACGGATAACTAATGTAAGAAAACAGGATGGTAAATATTGCGTCAGGTGTCATCAGAAGGTTTTTAAATTTCCTTTCTCCGATAATTTTAAAATGAAGCATTAAAAGGAAATAAATATCAAAAAACGCAAAAGGACAACATTTAGGTATGGGTGAAGCATAAAATGCTTTTGTGCGGGCACAGACACAAACATGACATGACGAAACATCATCACTTACACTGTTGCTCGGTTGCTACTTTGCACTGGTAGTAGTTGAAATATTCGCCGCCATAAAGAAAGTTAAATTTAGGGTTGTTCATCTGCTTGTGTTTGGTCATCTTCTCAAATTCCGGTCCATTGCGAGCGACAAAGTTGGCCAACTTGTCGATAATGTTCTTCAGCTCAGGATCTGCAAAATGAGTTAAAGCACAGGTTACAGTTTGTAGCTAGAGGTAGAATTTTACCTACTGTTTAAAACAAAACTAACTAAAGAACAAAGAATGAAATGCAGTCAACGATGAATTTTACCTACTGTTTAAAACAAAACTAACTAAAGAACAAAGAATGAAATGCAGTCAACGATGAATTTTACCTACTGTTTAAAACAAAACTAACTAAAGAACAAAGAATGAAATGCAGTCAACGAATATGATGACTGACGAGTGACGTTGCATGATTGATTGAAACTTGTTGAAATAGTTTTTGTCATTTAATATTACAGGCCAGGTTAAACAATGCCCGCACTCAAAAATGCAATTGATATTGATAGGGCCTAAGGCCATGAGAATGAAAATGATAGATTTGCGTCCACAGTACGCATGCTCTGAAAGCGGAGTAACTATAGAAAACAGGGCCACACAGGGCGACAGCCCTAACCCTAATGGCCTAACCCTAATGGCCTAACCCTAACCCTAATCCTGGAGTGGCCCTGTATTCTATAATTGTACCCTGAAAGCTACCGCCGAAAAATTTCATTATCTTCACAAAATTTCATTATTTTCACCAAAAAGACTAACTGCATTACAAATTTTCAAATTTCAAATCATCAAACATTGGTAAAAGCATTTTACTAGTAGTATATACAGGGGTTTCCCTTAATTTTTGCTTCAATTTCAATCGCCAGCCGGGCGATTCAACCAAAATTGTTGATCGCCCGCAGGTTTTTTCACTAGCCTGCATGTATTGATACACAAAAAAAAAATTTTTTCAACATGGAAGTGAAGTCTTTAAAATATCGTTTTTGGACGATTTTACCTCTTTTTTTCACAAAAAATAAAAAGAAGACTCTGCTAGTCTGATTCTGTCTTTGGTCGAAATAAATGTAGGATTGTAGTGGGTCATGCTGTAGGTCGAGTTATCCAATCAACATACATTATTTATTTTAGGGAAGCCTGCTGAAGCAGCAGACGAAAGAAAATGAACCGAGAATCGACAGGTAAATGAATAAACAAGAGAAATTAGTCAAGTTGTACACATTACCGTCAGGTTGTTGGGGTAGAGTATCCATAGCAGTATCTTACGAACATGTGAGCTTTACCATAAATGTAATATTTGAGCCAAAAGTTGACACACTTCGCGCTTTTCTACACCGTTCATGTGTATTCCGTGGACATCTGCTTTATCCAGGCAACAGAGGGCGCTAACCACGTGCGCGCGCGTGCGTGATCTTCAAAATTTACCAAGATGGCTGCCTCCATGGTGGTCCGAAAGTTAAAAGTTGGGGTATTTAGAAATGCTTTTTCTCGATCTAAAGTGTCGGTTCCGGAACGTTTTAAGGAGGGCTGGGTCGGTAAAGCAAGTAAGTACGCATGACTTGATTTGATGGGTCAATTATTTGATTATTTAAACGCTAACAGTTAAACTACCTTGACTGTCCACTGTGTGTTCCTGTTATTATGTCAGCAGAGACTGGCTGTGTACACGATCGAGTGTAGTCATGAATGTCAGGCGCGGCAGGACTGTCATTTTTAGTCATGTGTGTGTGTGGGAACATAGTGGGAAGCGTGAATGTTATTTGTGAAGACGAAGAGTCTGCAGCCAGAGCTGTACAGTCATTGCGTTGAGTCAAGACATTAACAGTGTAGAGTGTTCACAATCACAGCGTTTTTGTTAGTTTAATTAATGTTTTAAGTTTGTGTTAAATTAACAATAACTAGTACAGTCGTTTGACCAGTTCCGGATCATTGACCAGTTCCGGATCACTTAAACTTTGAAGCAGCCACATAATTAAATTACTTGTAACATTACCAATTTCTGTTAATGAATATGCAGAACCACATCCAATAAACCAACCAACCCAAAATAAGGTGCCAAACATCATCGAAAAAATATATTATGGCAATTTTTCTAAAGTTTGTCGGCAAAAATGATCGTAGAAAAAAGAAAAAAAAACATTGTTAAAAAACGCTGTTAAACTGCTCACCTTTCAAATTGCAGCGCTAGGACGATTAACATTTATTTCAAACGGTAAAAAGGTGTAAAAAATACTAATAGCTAAATTAGAGCAGTCATCTTTTTTTTTTGACGAGATAAAATTACCGAAATCGTTGGTTGTGACGCATTGTTCCTGTGACCAGTTCCGGATCACTCAATCTTTGAAAACATCGGTGTACCCCAAATGGTGGCGCACTCCGTTAGTTAAAACCATACGGCTGTTGCACAAAGTTTATTTCTTTAGTTGCAGAGGAAGCGGGCGTTTTTGTACTAGTTCAAGTAATGTAAAACTACTGCATACAACAGCCGTCGGTATGATTACATTTAGTTTTCAAGATGGAGGTCGGCTTTTTGAGCAGACGATCGGCAACATTTGAGTATAATTCTGCAGTTTTGTTTAATAATAGGACTGTTAATCTACACTACTTTTGCATATTCTTGTACGGATTTAATTTTTTGGTGAGAAAATAAAGTCTAAAAGGAGAAGTGAGGTCTGTAAGAGTGAGATATTCGGGTCAATTTTGCTTTTAGGCGCGCTTCACTTTTTCTTGCCTGCGCTGTTTTGTTATCGACGTTGTCGCGGCAGTGCTCTGCTGTGCTGTCGTCAGGGCCAGGCCGGACAGACGAACAAGCAGTTTCTTATGGACTGATGGATTTGGATGGAAGTTGCTCTGTAGTACTCTGTGGTTTGACCCCTATCTTTTCATTGTTTCTTTGGTCACCGAGTCTTCAACGCAAGGTTTCAAAACTAATCAGAACTGGACTGGAGGTAAATTTTAATTTGAATGTTTAATTAATTAATTAATTTAACACCTAAATATTAAAATAAATTTTTATTTTATGAGGGTTAGGCCTAACAATAACATGATTACATAAATACAGGGGCAGTCGGAGACTGTTCCTGTGAATTGGGTCTCTAGGTTTTCGAATTAATTTTTTAATCATATTTTTACATTCACAATCATTAGATTTAGAAAACTGAAAATTAGTGAAATTAAATAGGCTTTACTTAAATTAGATTGTACGTAGCGGTGATGGGGCAAGTTTTTACAATTTCTTTTTGCTTGTAATCTGTGGCTGTTTTTTTCTTCTCATTTTTTCTTCTCTTTATATTTCTTTCATTTCAATCTGTTTAGCCTTGCAAAATTTAACACTTGACAGCTTCACGAATATGAGGGCCCACTGAAATGAACGTCTTGCCTATTCGCATTAGCCATCAATAATTAGGGACACATAGAATAGATCAGTTTAGCTTGTTTATTTAAAAGCTAGGCCTAGTTGAACGCAGAATGGGTCAAACAATGTTGGGGGGGGGGCTCCCATTTATGCCAATTATGGGATTTTGTTTCGAAGAACGCATAGCCTTTTTAAAAGTGCCAGTGGCCTGTTAAACGGGAGGTTGTTGGTTCAAATCCTATTCTATTTCTAGTTAATTTTTCTTTGTTGAACTCGATTACAAAATATTTTAATATAAGTCATTATCCAGTAAGTTATTATTATTAACCCTATTGTCTCAAAGGCCCTTAACATTAAGTTTAACTGTAGGCCTAACATTTTCACATGTTTTCATACCTTTTGCTGGGTGTGTATTTTTTTTATTTAGACTAGTATACTGTTTCAAAAAATGTACAGAGCAGGATTTAAAAATTGCTTTGCTAGTTGGGGTTTGTGAGGAACCCTATTGCCTGTTTTAATATCTGTTATAGTTAAAAAAACAACAGACTGTGCAATTTCAATGAAACCAATGCAACTTATGAAATGGATAGCTAGCATTTAAAAAAAAGTGTATAGTATTGTGAATGCTTTTGTAGTCTATGAGCAACAATACTATAATTTGTTAGGAATCTTTTTTAAGTGCAATTTTGTTTGCATTAAGTAATTGATTCTTCTATTTTTTGTCACTCTCTTTCTCAGAAGATAATGGGGAAAAGAAACAAGACGCCAATGACCTCCAGTCAACCCCCGAAGAAGAGAAGAGGGCGTAACAAGTATTCCAGGGGATTCAATGCCAGATCCTCTGACAGAGCCTCCAACGTGAATGAAGCAGTTCATCAGGTAGTTGAAAACAAAATGTCAATTAGAAATGCAGCTCGACAATATAATTTGTCCTATGGGTTTCTATACAGAAGAGTTTCCGGGGAGGTAGATGTAGACAGCAGGAATGGTCCAGTGCCATTTTTCAATGCTGAAGAAGAGCGTGCTCTTGCTAGATGGCTATCAGAAATGGCAAAGAGAGGTATGGGATTGTCCCCAGGAGACTTCCTTGATTTTGTTGAGGGACTGCTCATAAAGGAGAAGAGGAATTTCAAGACGAGCAGACCCAGCTACACTTGGTACTATGCATTCATGGCGAGAAACTCTGATGTCTTGCAAAGGAGAAAGGATTCAGTCCTTGAATCATCAAGAGTAAGAGTCACGCAAGACAAAGTCGTTGAATGGTTTGATAGTTACAGAGAATTTGTGTCAGATCTGCAATTGTTAGACAAACCACACAGAGTATGGAATGCAGATGAAACCGGATTTCAGATGGGGAGCAAATCGGGGCATGTGATAGGACCCACCAAGTCAGAATATCCAAGTTCACTACCACATCTCTCTGGGGGATCCTCGAAGCAGCGACTGACGGTGATGTTTTGTGGCAGTGCAGAAGGAGCACTCATGCCACCATTCTTTGTTTTCCCCAAGCCATGTCCCACAGCGTATGATCCATTGGTTGGGTCAGCAAGAGGATCAGCCGTCCACTACACAAAGAAGGGATGGATGGATAGTGATACTTTCCTGAAATTCTTGGATCATTTTGACAGACATGCCGGTCCTGAGCGACCAGTTATTCTCCTCATTGACAGTGCATCATGCCATATTGATGTCACTACATTTGACTATGCGGTTGCTCATGGAATCGAAATCTTTCGAATTGTTCCAAATGCAACTCATCTGATGCAACCCCTGGATGTTGGTATTTTTGGTGCTTTGAAGAGGCAGTGGAATACAACGGTGAAAAGAAATACAAAGGAGAACCCAGGGAAACCAATCAACAAAGCGACTTTCCCAAGGAAGCTCAACGAAACCGTTACTGCATTCTACAAGCCTCTAACTATTGTGAACAGTTTCAAGTCATCAGGAATTCATCCAATAAACAGACAAGCCATTTCTAATGACAAGCTGAAGCCATCTTTGACATTTCAGTCAAGTACACTTACAGCTGAGGCTGCCACAAGTGCCCCCGTACAAGGAGCTGATCAAGCATTTCAGGTCTTCCAGTCAGTTTTGGACAAAGACACACTTACTAAGTATGAGAAGAGGATGTCCATTGTTAATGAGGGTAACGGAGGGGAGATGGCTGGTACTGTTTCACCACGCTTCGAGACATATAAACAGCTCAAACTGAAAGCAGTACCAGCAAAAACATCTTCAGTACCGCATGCTCCCGCACAGGAGAGCCAAGTGCTCTGTGGGCTGGATATGCTTGCTGCTGCAGTTGAACAAATAGGAAGCACACCAAACAACCCATCTGACTCCACACAGCCTACATCCTCAGCATCCATGATATCCTCCACTTTGCAAGATGCCCTCACATTCCCACAAGCTGGACCATCTTGCTCATCTCGACCAAACACTCTTGTTTCTTCATTGCCTGACAATTTAACTTCATCTAAATGTCTCAGGCAAATGGCCTTGCACAAGCTAAAGAAGATAAGACATAAAGCAGAGATGGAGAAAAATGCCAAGAAAAGATATCTAAAGAAATTGAGTCGTTCTGCAAAAGTCAACCCGACAAGCACAGAGACATTTTGCACAGTGTGCAACATCTCTTATGAACACAATGTCCATATGGGGGATAATCTGTTGTGGATACAGTGTGATGGGTGCCTTAAATGGATGCATCAAACGTGTGTTCCTTCAACCCTTGCCTATGACCCAGATGCACTGTTGGAACATAGTGTCACTAAGTTTGTTTGTCATGAATGTGTGGTTTGAATTAAAGGCAGTGGACACTATTGGTAAATATTCAAAATAGTTATTTAATGTTAGCATAAAACCTTTCTTGGTTACGAGTAATGGGAAGAGGTTGTTAGTATAAAACATTGTGAGAAACAGCTCCCACTGAAGTGACGTACATTGAAGTTTTCGAGAAAGAAGTAATTTTCCACTAATTTGATTTCAAGACCTCAGATTTAGAATTGTATGCATGTTGAGATACACCAACTGTGAAGAATAGTCTTTGAAAATTACCAGTAGTGTCTAGTGTCTTTAACAAGATATTTGTTTGCATTGGCATAACTTTTGGGGGCAGTTGCATCCCGCAAAATGGTTAATCCAAATTGTGTATAATTGATTTGATCCCACCTGGTCCTGTCAAAATAAACAAGTTACTACATGTACTAATCTCACCTTTTATCTGGCTTTATTTAAAGGCAGTGGACACTATTGGTAATTACTCAAAATTATTAGCATAAAACCTTACTATGTAATGAGTAATGGATAGAGGTTGATAGTATAAAACATTGTGAGAAACGGCTCCCTCTAAAGTTATCTAGTTTTTGAGAAAGAAGTTGTTTTCAATGAATTTTGATTTCGAGAGCTCGGAATGATGATAAGGGTGTTTTTTTCTTTCAGTATTATCTCACAACGATCGATTGAGCTCAAATTTTTACAGGTTTGTTATTTTATGCATCTACAATGTAGGTTGAGATACACCAAATGAGAAGACTGGCCTTTGACAATTACCAATAGTGTCTAGTGTCTTTTAGTACACATGTTTGCTTGCTTATACAGTATATGGCAGCACCACAAATAAGCACTATTAAGTTTACACAATTTTTCTTTTCAGCTTGGCAGCAGCAGCAATATCAACACGAATGGTGTGCAGTACAGACTTCTAAATTCTGTCATTAAAGGCTATCATGCATACCAAATTAAGCCACCAGTAACAACTCCTGCAACATTTCTACCGGTTGACCTGGAATACACTAATATAAATGATCAAGATGCAACTCTTGTGTGGATCCCTTCTTTGGATTCATTTTCAGATGATGTACATAATTTGATTACAGATGTCAAAAAGCATTTAAAGTTACAGGATGTTGCAGGTTTGCCAATAGGGCATGCACCAAGGGGCCTTGGTTCTGCATTTAGAGCAATTATTCAATCTGGGGGTAAAATATATGCACAAACTACTGGAGACCCAGTTCAGAGTTTTGCTCCATGGCCATCCGTGTTTGATAAAGGTGGGGGCGTGATTATACCATGTACATATATTGTTGTCGGAGATAGACCAGGCCTAGGTGATATTCTAGTGACCGCCTTGAGAGCTATGCCAGAAGGAAAATGTATGAAATTAATGTCTGAAGATGGAGCAGTGCTCTGGGATGAAAGATGAAACACTTACACAAAGTCCATGATCTTACTTTTTTAATAAAAGATTACGTTAAAGGCACTGTACATGTTTGGTAACTACATGTAAAACTACATAAACTTACATGGTAACAAGTGATGGAGAGCTGTTGATAGTATAAAATATTGTGAAAATACTGGATTTTGACAACTACCAGTCGTGTTCAGTGCCTTTAAAGAGGGGATCAAAGGTCCCAAGGGTCAACGAACTCAGTTTTATGATGTACTCTCTTTCAATAGAAATGATAGATAGCATCCTTTATGAAAGTGGGGAATATTTAGTTGCTCTAACCTAAGTAACCCTCATGTTGAAATAGGCAATGTACTCTTAATTGCCCAGAGCAGAGTTGCCAAGAGCAGATTTTGAAAAATTACAGAGACCTACATAGTACAAAAATAGGGTTGTACATGTACCTTAAAAGAGGGAATTTGGTTTGGGTCAAAAGGTCAATTCAATGTATTTGGGAAAGAAGAATATATTTCATTTGTACACATCATTAGTGGATTATAAATCATTAGTGAATATAGAAATGTTTACACAATTCAGCCTAGAGGGGATCAAACAACTGGGAATTTGCATTTTCCAAAATTCATTTCCAAAATTCAATTCCACCTTGGAGCACTGCTTGGTTAAGCCCAGTTTATATCTCACACTACATGCTAAGCAATATTTGATAAAGCAATAATTCAATGTGATTTTTTTCTAATGTGACAGAGAAATTTCTTTTTACATGATTTTTATGTTTTAATTACCACCACCCCATTCATTTTTTTGGATTCATGGATTGAGCTCAATGATGTATATTAAACTACATGTAGATTACTGTACAAAAGAAACTTTTCAAGTATCAATAAAATATTGAACTGTGTTAACAAAAAATGAATGTGTTTTATGTGCTAATAAGTTTATGTCTGTGTAAGACTGTTGGTATGTCTCTCGTGATAATATGCCTTTAAGCCAAGTTGACCAAAAAATGATTTCTTGTGCTAAACTGCATCCTTTACCATTGCTGCTCAGCAGGCTGGTTATTTTATTCTTTCATTTTGTTTTCTTCATAATATTCAATGATATACATTACAATGTATCAATTTAAAATTTATGTGAAAATGGGTGCCCTCTGATTTCATCAGAATACCTGCAGTAACAGTTTTTTAGTTGACTTGGCTATAAGTAATGCAAAATAATCTCACAAGTAAACAAAATTTGTTCTGAATTGAAAAAAACTTTGGGCCAATGAGGCGGGGCCATTGCCAATTGTCTGTACTTTTTTATGCAAGGCAAATACAAAACAGAAGAGTTTTTATCGTTATTTTGCAAAATAAAATAGTTCGACATTCTTTCAACACAGTTGAGTTTGTCTTCTCCCAAAAATGGTGAGTTTTGATCACCTGATTTAAAAGACCAGTCTTTCCTCCTCCATATATGCTACATGAGGGGAAACGACCAAAAAATATTCACTTGCCCTACTATTCCTTAATTTATTCCAGTAACCACCCTACCCCTCCATCAATAATAGTATTGCCACCTTCCCTTAGCCCCCGCCCACTCCAATCACCAAACAAAAAAAGGAGAGTAAATAAATAAATTGATTAATGAGTTCAAATTTTGTTTTTATAACTGAAATTACTTTGTTTAAAAAAAATCAATAAAAACAATAAAGATGGGGGCAAATAAAAAACGGGAGTTTTTATATATTGCATAAATGTTTTGCTCAAGAAGTTATAGTTTGACATTTCAACACAGTGGAGTTTTTTGCAACAGTTTTGTGATCACCTGATTTAAAAGACGTCTTCCCTCCTTCATGCTACACGAGGCAAAAACCAATTTAAAATAAACACTGTTTACTTGCCCCATTGCCAGTATCCCTTATTTTATTCCATAACCCTCCATCTCTCCATTAATAATAGTGCAACCCCCCCCCCCCTTCATTTTCACCAAACAAAAAAAATAAAATAAAGAGAAGAGTAAATAATAGAAGAGTAAATAACTAAAAAAAAATTAAAACAATATTTTACTTTTGTTTAATAGAAACAAGCCAGTTAAAATAACTATAAATAACAATATAACGATAGAGAGAGGTCCACACGTCCATGTCAACACACTTTTCTGAAGTTTGTGTTATTGTGTAACAGTTTTATGAATGGGAGTATTGGGTTACAATAGAGGGCGCTGTACTGATTCGGAATAAATTCAACCGGTCCGGAACTGGTCAAACGGGTGACAGTACTATTCTCGAAGCCACTTTAAAAGTATTATTCTTTTTTTGCTAATGGATACTTGGTGAGTTTTATGAAATGTTCAGGTAAACTGATTGCCTTTGTTTGTTAAAAAATATTGAAGAGAAGGCAAAAAAAAACCCATGAGTTCAAAAAGTGATCCGGAACTGGTCAAACGACTGTAACTACTACACAACTATTTAAACATGTTAAAAAATAAGTTACATTCAATATGAATTTATGATGTAGATGGCTGCTATATAAAATCTCCCAACAATTGGTGTTCTTCATTTTTTATTACAATTTCTGTTCTCTCAATCATACTTTAAAGTTTATCTTTAGAGACTGTTTTTAAATGTTTGTTAAAGATTCTATTCCCATTTTAAGATTGGATTGATAGGCTTTCGAGTCACAGTGGTTAGGTTCACTTTTATTAATCCTGGCCATCTTAGAATGGGCTTGTCCTGTCTGTTTTTATAATTGTCTTGTCTTGATTGCCAGTGCTCTGTCTCATTCAATCATTGGTTTACAATTGTTCTAGGTGTCATAAGTTTACATTCGTTGTTTCTTATACTGTTGTATTTCTTTAGTACGGTAATATTGTATCTTGTACTGTTTGTTGAAATCTTGGCCGAATAAATAATAAATAATAATAATAATAACTTAACTTTAACCTCAACATGATCTTTCAGGCACATATGTATCAAATGTTGCACGTGATTACAAGGGTGCAACAGTAGATATTTTCACCGATGCCAGAGCTCGCCCAGTCAAAGCTGCCGTCTACGCAACTGCCTTCTGTTGCTCCGTTGTAGCACTGTGGAACAACCCTGACGAGAAATCCTACCATGTATCGCTGCAGAACGCTTGCAACGATGTACTTCTCTTGAGTGATGCGATCAGGAACCCAAAGACAAATGCCTACATCCAGTCGTTGATGATGCTTCGCAACGAGGGGCAGATCCGACGGATGAATTTAGTGGTGTGCTCCATCATGTGGAGGGACAATTACAGTAAAGAGGTGAATCTGTACGACTCACAGTGCGACTACATGAAACCGGGCTGGAGGGATTTTGATAAGCGGATCTTGGATGTTGGCTTCATGAACAGATGGTTTTTCTTAGAGAAAAACATGGTGGACTTTGACATCAATGAGGAGGAATTTGAGGGGAAGATGAGCTAACTGGAATTGGAATCGAGTGGTACAGGGATGAGTTTTATCTGAATTCAGACTTTTTGAGTCAGCCTGATGAAGAAACTCCCTCATTATTTTCCCCACATTATTAACTCCAATTCTGTGTGTTCTACTTCTCTAGTGCTGAGGACACTGTTCCTAAAAGCTTCATGAAATCTGTTAAAACCCTGGGAGTTATAACAAGTGAGAAATGCCGATCATTTCAACGAACATCTGTCCTAAAATTTTGATCCCAGTTTCAGACTTTTGTCAGCCATTACTCTCACCCCTGCAGGTCAGGCTGATCAGGAAAGTAACCAAAAACAATAACCAACTAATTAATTGCTCATTCATTTTTTTTAGAACAAAAAGTACTTCTGATAATTTTCTTGAAATGTTGTGGGTAAATCCATGGCAGATTTTCAAGTTGGAATGGAGATGGAAAAAAAAGAAATGTTTTAAAAGTCTAAAATGCCAGGTAGTTTTTACTACACTGAAATCTGTGCTACTAAAGAGATGGTCTAAATTTGATACATCTATAGCCATAAGCTCCTTTTTTCAGACTATGTATATTATGTACATGTAGTACAAATTTGGCTGATTTTTTTGTAGGGGCAAAAATCGGAAATGGGATTACAGTAGGCCGAATATTGGCCTGAACTAACTAGGATCTAATGTCCAACTACCTGATAGTGGTTTAAATATAAGTACTGTACCAAACACAGGGGGAGAATTTGCTGTTTTTGCCACAGCACATATTCATAAACTTCTAGTAGTTTCTACAGTAACACATTCAAGTATACTCCTTTTTTGCAAGGGTAAAGACATTTGCATAATGAGCATATAATGAAGGATGAACATTTCTTTTGGGCATTTCAAGGGGCATCAAGACATGGGGCTGATATCACAAAGCAATAAAATTCATTGCGAGACAAATTGTCAGCATTACCGTGGATTGTATTGCGACATCAAACAAGCAACTTCGATTGATTTGTAGTTAAGATCAATCTTAGTTAGCTCTTTGTGAAATCAGCCACAGGGGGCAAAGGAGGCACTTACCTTCTTTGCCCCAATGAAGAGTCATGCCCAAGGATGATGTCTGAATCCAAATTAACAGACACTAAATTAATGCATGTTCCATTTGAGTTTTTTACATGATACTTTATTCATGAAACTTCAATATTTACAATTGTCAATTTTGTACAATATACACACCCATACAATTTTATTTCTAAAACAGTGATAATAAAAACTTAACTTCTGTTTACAGTGTACACCTTTGCACTTTGTCTCATATGTCAGTATACAATTGTTGCACGTCGAGGGTGTACAAAACCCATGGACCCCAGTCACAGCGTGCAACAATTGTTTTGTTATACCTTTGTTTAATTGTTACTCCTCTTCTAGAAGTTCTGTTGTCATCTTCAAACATTATTACGACTGACTATTCATTGTTTAATAAATAGACTAACAAGAAACAATTCCCTCGAACCCGCGGTTGTTTCGTACACCAGCGCTGGAAATCGACCAACGCTGGGAACGATCAAGGTGATGTACACCGGTGTACATCACTTTTCATGTTACTCGGCCCGTCGAGCCATGTAACATGCATTTTTGTTGCGCATCACATGATTGGTTCTTGACCAATCAAACTTCACAGTTTGTTACCGAGGTATAACAATTATTGTTGACATCTAAAATAAAGCAGTGAATGCGATCTTTTAGTTCAGCAATAAAAGTCTGAAGCTTTGGCTGCTGAGTTGCCCCTTCAAGGTTTGCCCTAAACATTTTCAGTGACTGGTCAGCAGGACCAGTTGTCTTGGCATATAGTTATCACCCTCCAAACTTGAAGATGCTTTTCAACACTGAACTAGCCAGTCAAACTACTTGGAGTGAAATGGTCCTCGGGAGTTTCTGATAAATTGCATCATGCTTATAAACAATGAGTAGAGAAACCAGTCTGAATGAAAGAGGTTCCTACTTTCCCTCAACACTGACCTTTGTTTCTATCAAGGGTGTTTTCCAAACCTTGGACTAGGCTCCATCTCCAGCCCCAGGTTCCATTTGATGCTGTAAACACCGTTCTAAAATGTACACTGCTCCAAATTTATGATGGAGCCCAAGCCTGAACCGGAGGCCAATCCGAGGATGGTTTGGAAAAGGCCTTAAATGAGGCTGGAAGGAATTTAGTCTGGTTCCTTTGATGAAAGGTTAATAATACAACTCACTGTATACTTGATCGTTGGAAACCCAACATAGATAATCACCAACTCTCGTAGTTACCCGCAGAAATGTAACTTGCACAAAATGCATCTTTTCAACTAAACACTAGGCCTGGAATGTCTATGAGAGGGCCAATCCGGTTTCATTTTGCAAAGAGTACTTCCAAGTTGTAAAAATCTGAAAGTCTAAGGGACAATTTCGAAGGGACACTAAGGCCAAGACCAGGGGCAACTAAGGACATGACCCCGGTGAAAATTCTATGCCTGATACACAAAGTTATTGCCAATGGTAGCATTTCTTATTCTCGTACTGCTGTGCCATCAACATGTAACTTGTGCACCGACACAAAATGGTCAAATCCAGACTTGATGACAAACTTCATGTGCCGTGCTGTCGTTGAGTCAAACTGTGAAAAGAAAAAGCAGAGATTTGAATATCAGCACAAACAATAAGGTACCCCAACAAAGTATATATCTGGCATAGATTTTAAAGGGAAGGTACACATTTGGTAATTGTCAAAGACCAGTCTTCTCACTTGGTGTATCCCATCATAACCATAAAATAACAAGCCTGTGAAAATTTGGGCCCAATCGGTCATCGAAGTTGCGAGAAAATTATGAAAGAAAAACACCCTTGTTGGACAATTTGTGTGCTTTCAGATAAGAATCAAAGACTTCTAGCTGGAAGTTTTTTGTTATTTTAGTGAGAAATTACCTCTTTCTCAAAAACTATGTTACTTCAGAGGGAGTCGTTCCCCACAATGTTTATACTATCAACAGCTCTCCAATGCTCGCTACCAAGTCAGTTTTTAAGTTAATATTCAAAACCACATCCGATGAACCACCAGAACTTGAGTCAGATGCTCTTATGCTCGGCCATGACACCCCGACAGAAGAAGGAATTTAATACCTTGAATTCTTCCATCTGTAAAGAGGCATCCGATGGAGTCAGTTCTCTCTCATCCATGACTTCAAAGTCTTGTGGTTCCTGCAGAATGCTTCGATGAATACTCAACCCTCGTACTGTGACAATCAGGAAATTAATTAAGATATAACTTGTTATGGATATACAAGGAAAGATGTCTTATTGAACTGGGGATGTTCTAGCTTAATTTCATGTACTTAATGATACTGGACACTTTTGGTAAAGACCAGTCTCCTCACTTGGTGTATCTCAACATATGCATAATATAACAAACCTGTGAAAATTTGAGCTCAATCAGTCGTCAATTTGCGAGATAATAATGAAAGAAAAAAAACACCCTTGCCACACAAAGTTGTGTGCTTTTAGATGCCTGATTTCAAGACCTCAAATTCTAAGTCTGAGGTCTCGAAATCAAATCCGTGGAAAATTACTTCTTTCTCGAAAACTACATTACTTCAGAGGGAGCTGTTTCTTACAATGTTTTATACTATCAACCTCTCCCCATTGCTCGTTACCAAGAAAGGTTTTATGATATGAATTATTTGAGTAATTACCAATAGTGTCAACTGCCTTAAAGTATCGTAGCTTAGACTGTTACAATTATTGTAGAATACTGATGGGATAAACTCGGCTATAAATGTATGAAGTTCACCCTACTTTTTGCAGGACAGTGAACAATTAGTTGGGACAGTTCCATCTATAAATGGGACTGTGCCAGCTAAGGTTGGGACAAGCCCACACAAAATGGGACAGGGTCAGCAAAAGTTGTGGCTTGCTAAACTGGGACAGGGCAAGCTTATAATTGGGACATGCCTGACCATAACTGGGACACGACCAGCTATAGTTGAGGGCAGGCTCAAATTGTGACGTGGCTAACTAAAGTCAGGGCAGGACCAGCTATAAGTTGGGGCAGGGCCAGCTGTTGTATTATTGGGGACATGCCCAAAGTGAGACATGAACAACTAAAGTCAGGGCAGGACCAGCTATAATTTGGGGCAGGGCCAGCTGTTGTATTATTGGGGACATGCCCAAAGTGAGACATGAACAACTAAAGTCAGGGCAGGACCAGCTATAGTTGGGGCAGGGCCAGCTGTTGTAATTGGGGACATGCCCAAAGTGAGACATGAACAACTAAAGTCAGGGCAGGACCAGCTATAGTTGGCTCAGGGCCAGCTGTTGTAATTGGGGACATGCCCAAAGTGAGACATGACCAACTAAAGTCAGGGCAGGACCAGCTATAGTTGGGGCAGGGCCAGCTGTTGTTATTGGGGACATGCCCAAAGTGAGACATGAACAACTATAGTCGGGGCAGGACCAGCTATAGTTGGGGCAGGGCCAGCTGTTGTAATTGGGGACTTGCCCAAAGTGAGACATAAACAACTAAAGTCAGGGCAGGACCAACTATAGTTGGGGCAGGGCCAGCTGTTGTAATTGGGAACATGCCCAAAGTGAGACATGAACAACTAAAGTCAGGGCAGGACCAGCTATAGTTGGGGCAGGGCCAGCTGTTGTAATTGGGGACATGCCCAAAGTGAGACATGAACAACTAAAGTCAGCAGGGCAGGACCAGCTATAGTTGGGGCAGGGCCAGCTGTTGTAATTGGGGACATGCCCAAAGTGAGACATGAACAACTAAAGTCAGGGCAGGACCAACTATAGTTGGGGCAGGGCCAGCTGTTGTAATTGGGGACATGCCCAAAGTGAGACATGAACAACTAAAGTCAGGGCAGGACCAGCTATAGTTGGGACAGGGCCAGCTGTTGTAATTGGGGACATGCCCAAAGTGAGACATGAACAACTAAAGTCGGGGCAGGACCAGCCATAGTTGTGACAGGTCCAACTATATTTGACACCAGGGCCCAATTTCACAGAGCTGCTAAGCACACTTATTTGCTTAGCATGAAATTTCTTCCTTGATGATAGACAGGATTACCAACTAAATGTCCATTGGTTGCGTACTGCTTGTCACTGTATTCAGTTAAAATGTTTATCCTGTCAAACATCACGTGGACATTTGGTTGGTAATCCTGTTTTTATCAAGGAAGACATTTCATGCTAAGCAAATAGTTCTGCTTAGCAGCTCTATAAAATTGGGCCCAGGCCAGCTACAGTTAGGACAACACCAAAACTGCAATGGGACAAGACCAATAATATAATTGGGGAAGCCCCAGCTATAACCTATTATGGGTGCGTTCGATTAGCTTCTCTGGGTCGACCCCGGTCTGCCCGGAACGTTCGAAAATATCTTTGACGGGGCTCACCCCGGTCAGCCCCCAGTTCCCTGTTAGTGGAGTGGGTCAATTGGGGGTGACCCGAGAAGCATGCCGTCACCACGATAGGGCGAGTGTGATCGTTTTATTAGCTCTTGTCAGGGGCTCACCTGAGTGAGCACTGCGGGTCGACCCAGGGAAGCTAATTGAACGCACCCAATGTTGTTTCGAAATGGTTTATGTGGATCACATGATGAACATTTTTGAACATAGATCTTTGCAACTTCCTCACCATGGAAACAGAAGAGCCTAATCGTCTTAATATTCATGAGTCCCGGGAAACTGATGATGAATTCCTGGGGGAACATCCCAGTGCTGATCCAAAATGTCTCTGGTTTACTGTAAACAAACAAAATATATAAATACAATAATTACATTTATGTAGTACTCTTACTCATGTAAAGATTGCTACACAACGCTAAACAGGGTCTGTTTATAAAAACAGAACTTGTGTGTACAAAAATAATAATAGATTTAGTTTACATTAAATGAACAGCATTTATAAAGTGCATTATGAACAACGGATTCCTCAATAGGCTTAATTATTATTATTAAAGCCATTGGACCCTTTCGGTTCAGAAAAAAAAATAAAAGTTCACAGATTTACAAATAACTTACAAGGTTTACAGAAGGCAATGGTGAAAGACTTCTCTTGAAATATTATTCCATGAAATGCTTTACTTTTTGAGAAAACAGCAAAACAATATAAATTCTCGTTAACGAGAATTACGGATTTGTTTTAAACACATGTCATGACACGGCGAAACGCGCGGAAACAAGGGTGGGTTTTTCCTTTGTTTTCTCCCGACTCCGATGACCGATTGAGCCAAAATTTTCACAGGTATATAAGTTGTGGTACACAAAGTGTGGGCTTTGGACAACACTGTTTACCGAAAGGGTCCAATGGCTTTATAGCGAAAGCTAAAACATAAACAAAATAGAATAAATAAAGGCCCGCATTATGTTAAATAGAACAGTTATCCTACATTTAGAATTCTCAATAAAAAAACACACTTGTATGTAGAAAATACTTAATTAATTTTAGAAAAAAGACCAGCTGCGACCATTAAAAATAATAATTAAAAAGAACTGTAACAGATTTGATAATCCTAAAAATAGATTTCAGTTAAGTGCCTGTCATAGACCCAGTAACTGGGGCGCTGTATTCCTTTTTCGAAATTTTAACTGGGACGCTGTATTCCTTTTAATTTAAGGAACTTGACATTTTCTGTCATACTAATATGACATAAATTCGAAAAAGGATACAGCGCCAGTATGACAGAAACTGTCAAAATTTTGAAGGAAAAGTTTCCGTATGGCGCCACCACTTTTTCATTCGAATAAAATAATATAGTATCTAATTTACCTGATTGACATATCCCTTTTTGTAAAAATGAGTGAAAAAGTGGTGGCGCCATACGGAAAGTTATCCATTTTGAAAAAGGAATACAGCGCCCCAGTTACTGGGTCTATGCCAGTCATGTCATTTATGTTTCCCGTGGAGACGATAGCGGACGAAGTCGAAATATTTTATGTCCATATCGCAACTGGTCAACACGAAAGTTCACATAACTCACCCGTCCAACATGTTTTCTGGAGGGTAGTTTTCATCGCTTGAACTCGTCAGGACGACTTTTGCACCCGCCTCACTTAAAGCAACATCAAACATACTGCAAATGTTGTTAAGTCACAAATAAATAGAACAATTTGTGACAAAAAACGGCTATCTGAACGTTGTCTTTTGGAGCTACACACACAGCAGGCGTCCGTGGTTACACCGTTTTAACAAGAATGTGAGTGACCTTTGACATGAATCCACCTGATCAACGCGCGTGGTCTTTTCTCAAGAAGTCCGGTAATAACACCCGTGGTCTTCTTTCAAGAAGCAGCATGCATAGGCGACGAGTTTGCCGTAGGGGGCCTACTTGCACAGAACAACTACACGTACTATAGTTAGATCCATGACAATTTGAAATAGCACCTATGAAACTATCTCCTGTTAGTTTGATCCGCATCAGGCAATACGGAAAGACACAGATGAGCAAGAATGTCAAAAAGACCAGTGGGCCTATTCTCAGTGACTTGGTGTAATCCAAACATAAAAATATAAACATGAAATAACAAACCTGTAAAAAAAAATGGGCTCAAAGTTGGTTTTTGAAGTTGCAAGAAAATTAATGTGGTTTGTGCGCTTTCAGATGATGCATCATCATAGGCTTCAGCTGAGTGTTTTATTATTTTGCGTGAGAAATACCTATTTCTTAAAACTACATTTTCTCACAATGTTTTAATCAACAGCTATCCATTGCTCGTTACCAAGTAACTTTTTATGCTAATAACTATTTTAAGAAGTTACCAATAGTGACCGGTGCCTTTAAAGGGAAGTAACTCAGAGGAAGAAAGAAAAACAAACCAAAATACCACATGAATAAAAAATAATAAAATAATTAGACTAAGCACCGAGTAAGCTACTTTCCATAAGTTGCGATAACGTAACCCTCCTCCCGACGGCCGCCCAGGAGGGTTACGTTATCGCAACTAGGTATGGGTGTGTTAAGCGGGCGTTCGGCGGTCATAAATTCTTTGTTTATAGTAAACAAATCAAAATTGTTAGTTTATAATATGAAATTATAACAAACACCCATTGTTGCTGATGATACTGTACTTTGTCCAAGCATGGATGCAGTCCAAGGTCCGTCCATCCGACGTCCTTATCAATGGTCATGCAAGGGCGCCTTCATAAGTGGGTCACTTTAGGGACATGAGTTGTGACAACCCGGCCCTAAGATAAGACCTTGATGAGACAAACCAATGACAAACCACCACCGCAGTGCGCACCGAGAGAGACGAGAAAACCCCGCATCTTTATCGACATTCACCCTCCCCTGCCTGCCACCACCTCTCCAGCCACACCCCTGCCCTAAAGACTGACAAATCATCGTGCTGATGTTTCCTCAAAAATTTTTGTTTGCAACCAGAAGCTCCTGTACTAACAAGTTTGTATTTAAAGCATACACATTCCTTTTAAAGGCAGTGGACACTACTGGTAATTACTAAAAAAAATATTAGCATAAAAGCTTTCTTGGTGACAAGTAATGGGGAGAGGTTGATGGTATAAAACATTGTAAGAAACGGCTCCCTCTGAAGTGCCAAAGTTTTTGAGAAAGAAGTAATTTTCATCGAATTCGAGACCTCAGATTTAGAACTTGAGGTCTGGAAATCAATCATGTAAACGCACACAACTTCAGTGTGACAAAGGTTTTTATTCTTTCATTATTATCTCACAACTTCGATGACCGATTGAGCTCAAGTTTTCAAAGGTTAGTTATTTTATGCATTAGTTGATCGATACACCAACTGGCAATGCTAGTCTTTGCCCACTACCTTTGAAAAAGTCCCATTGATATGGTGGCCCCGAAGGGACATCGCATAACGCAAACGTGTGCGCACACGTATGCAATGTCGTGAAACAAATCGCGAATATGCGCACACGTATACAACATCGTGAAACAATTCGCGAATATGTGCGCACACGTATGCAATGTCGTGAAACAATTCGCGAATATGTGCGCACACGTATGCAATGTCGTGAAACAAATCGCGAATATGTGCGCACACGTATGCAATCTCGTGAACCAAATCGTGAATATGTGCGCACACGTATGCAATTTCGTAAACCAAATCGTGAATATGTGCGCACACGAGTGCGATTTGTTTTGCAATGTCGTGAATTTTATTGCATACCATGTTGCATACCATTAGGATGATGTCATAGTTGTGGATAATTTGTTACCGATCTAGGGAGTACTGTGGCGCTACAGCAGGCTCCCTCTGTAAAGCATGTGTATACCCAGGAACTTGGCACCAGGCCAAGGACGACCACACGCCTCGCTTGCCTCACAACAAAGACTACTGCTGCAATGACTACCGCTTATCTCACTGTTGGAAAGAAACCCCCCAGATCATTAGACATTTTATTCAAAGGTATGCAACATGGTATGCAATAAAATTCACGACATCGCAAATAATATTCGCAGACGTGTGCGCACATATTCGCGAATTGTTTCACGACATTGCATACGTGTGCGCACATATTCGCGAATTGTTTCACGACATTGCATACGTGTGCGCACATATTTGCGAATTGTTTCACGACATTGCATACGTGTGCGCACATATTCGCGAATTGTTTCACGACATTGCGTTCGTGTGCGCACATATTTGCGAATTGTTTTACGACATTGCATACGTATGCGCACACGTTTGCGATATGCGATGTCCCTTCAGGGCCACCATACCTTGATGATAAGCACGACAACACAGGCACCTGTTTCACTCGCAATAGTTGCTCAACGAACGGGGTTCGCGTGTGTAGAGTCCCCCGAGCAATGGCATGCAGTGAGTTCAGTATACCACACAGTCACTTCAGCACACTGTGAGGGCTCTACACACACCAACATGGAATCTCCCGGTCAGCAGGTTGACATGAATTGCAACAAATCCAAGTTTCGTATGCCAGATATCATTGCCAAGAAGAGGGATGGGGAAGAGCTGTCCACCCAAGAGATTGAATGGTTTGTCGAGAAGATGCCGAGCGTGGATGACAGTCAGATAGGTAAGAGAATCGTATAGTTAATCTCACGAAAATACAATCACCACAACAACAACACACCGGGGAATTCCCATTTTTTTCTGATGACGTGTTGCAATTTCTACCTCCATTGTTAAGACACTGCAGTGGACATTATTGGAAAGACCAGTCTTCTCACTTGCTGCTATCTCAACATAATGCATAAAATAACAAACCTTTGAAAATTTGAGCTCAATCGGTCGTCGAAGTTGCAGGAATGAAAGAACACGATAACGCTCTGTTATTGTCACACGACACGAAGTTAGTTGTGTGCGTTCTGATGCTTGATTTCGAAACCTCATATTCTACGTCTGAGGTCTCAAAATCAAATTTGTGGAATTGCTTCTTTCTCGAAAACTACTCCACTTCAGAGGGAGCCGTCTCTCACAATGTTTTATACTATCAACCTCTCCCCATAACTCGTACCAAGCAAGGATTTATGCTAATAAATATTTTGAGTAATTACCAATAGTGTCCATCACACTGCATTTAATGAATGATCCTTTTTCTAGGCCGATGTAGATTTAACCAAATGATCGTATTTATTACAAAACGAGCGACAAATTCCTGTGCCATTCCGGCCATGGCAGGCAATACTATGTGGAAACTTTGCATTTTGTGTCATAATATTTTCACATAAAAAAGTGAAAATCCCGTAGACCTATCCTGACACCGCTTTTTCATTATGAATATACCTATTATGAGGTTTTCCTTTTTTGTACAAAATGAGTGAAAAGTTGAAGCAGGAAAAGAAGAGTTTTCCTTCAAGTGAAAGCTGAACAAAGATGTGCCCATGGCGCAATCCATGATGTGCCCTCGATTTTTCGCGAAAGTTGAATCCTGCCCTGTTTATTCATCACACGAAAGCGAAAGCGATTCGAACGAACTGTGTGACATGACACGGCCCGTTAGTAGTGTGAACAAGGTTTGATGTCCTCGAACAAAATGTATGTATAAGGCACAACTTAATGAGAGCTGAGCATAGTTATTGAGTACATTCTATAATTACGGACGCAGCTGTGTTTTATCGTTATATGGACTTTCCTTTGTCCACTAATGACAATTATTAAACATTAAAAAAATAATAACAAAATAAACTATGGGCGTGTGTTTTAGTCTGCAAATAAAAATTATATACACATTTTCTCCTTTAATAATGGTGCCATTTAATAGATGTTAAATTTGCATCGGGGATAAAGAATATTAATTTTGGTTTTTACACATACACCGATGTGTGTTAGCACTGTATACTCCGTACTTTCCCGAGTCCTTTTTCACAGGACTCGGGAAAGTACTGAGTATACAGTGCTAACACACATCGGTGTATGGGTAAAAACCCAAATTAATAATGGTGCCATTTGCTACATTGCTGCACTTTAGGCTTACAATTGTGTTGGCTGGACAATAAAATCTGCCTTTAAAAACGTACAGGAGAATGTCTGATAACTAATGGTTCGAGGTTATACAATCTTATTCAGTTTTCTCCAGAAGACGATCACAGCATACTGATCGAAACGTCGAGTATAAACCAACAGTTCTTTTCAGAACCACCCCAACTCGTTAGAGATATATAACAATCATTTCAAATAATATTATTTGTGTATCGAACAATTTGTATCTATTTTTATGATTTGTTGTTGTTATTATTATTTTTCCTTCTTCCTTATTAGTTGTTTTTTTTTTTGTTGGGGGGGGGGGGGTGGGTGTTGATGTGAATCAATGATTCGTATATAAAGCAGTAATCAATGTACTTATGTAACAGTGATAATACGACCGCCAAAGAGGTAATTACAAAGTTCATTGCGTTTGAATGCTGGGCATTTGAATACAGGCATTGTTTGTTTTTATGATGTAAAGATACAGATCACAATTTTATCAACGATTAGTATGCTCATGGTCAACATTGTTTTCCAACCATCGATAGGAGCTTTTCTGATGGCGATGTATTTAAAGGGGCTCTCTCGTGACGAGACGGCGGCCCTTACCAAGGCCATGCAGAACAGTGGAGACTTGCTCCATTGGCCCCCGGAGTGGAAGGGTTTGGTGGTTGATAAACACTCCACTGGGGGAATCGGAGACAAGATTAGCCTACCCCTTGCTCCGGCCCTGGCCGCTTGCGGAATGAAGGTATAATAATGTAATAAATATAATGACGTGTGTACAGCATCACAGTAATAACATAAGAAGTATAAGGCCAAGTAAAAAGAAATACCAGTTGATCGTCCGGGTCTTTCTAAAAAGAGAAGGATGAGGGCATTTTATTTTCTGATTTTTATTTCTCTCGAAGGTGGCCGCCAAGCATTTTAATTCAAACTGGCAAACAACTCTGTAGTTTAAAGTCAACACTTATGTATAGTAACAAGTTCTTAAGTTACAGACAAAATTAAATTAATTTGTCTTTTTGAAAAAGAAACAAAAAATATATATATATGTAAAAAATAGTAAGAAACAAGGATGCGGCTTAAAAAGGATGAGGGAATGGACGATCAACTGGTATTATTATTATTATTATGATTATTGTTGTTGTTGTTGTTGTTGTTGTTGTTGCTGTTGCTGTTGCTGTTGCTGAGGAGCTTTCTTCGCCCATGCAAGGGCCTTCATTTTTGATGGCTCGGCATACAATCAAAATCATCAAAAATATAAATTACCAAATCACACTAGAATGTGTTTTGATCGGTATACACTGTATATAAAGTTTAGAAATTCGAAAAAAAAAACCGACGTTTGTTTTAGTAAAACTATGCCATTCAAAGGGTCGCATAAACATTTTGTAAAAGTAAGCCGGCCAGAATTGCAGTTGTAATCCATACTTTTCTTACCAGCATATGGCCGGGTGGACAACCTGCCATATTGGTTCAGTAACTAATCGGCCGTCCAAGTTGTTCCTTCGAATGCCGCCACAGATTTGCGATCGCAAAGAAAAGACCTCGATCGCAAAACCAGTAACAGAACGGAGCTGGGTCAGCATGATGACAACAGCAATAGTTTGCCGACCCATGGTATGCCGACCCATGGTAAACATGATACAGTTTAACCAGCCAGTTTCCCTAGTGCATAGGTTTATGCATAAAATGGGCTCCATGAACTGGCCAGTTTATTAAAATATGTTGTTTCTCGTTTTCTATTCTAATATTTTAAAAGTGCCAATGATTTCTGGCAGAGGTCTTGGTTTAACAGGGGAAACTCTTGTGTTATCCGGCTACAGAGTCGACGTTGCCGAGAAAGACATTCTCCCCCATTCTCGTAAATTTCATTTAACTGCGTTGTTTCTAATATTCAATTCTAATATTTTCAAAGGTGCCGATGATTTCTGGCAGAGGGCTTGGCTTCACCGGGGGAACTCTTGACAAATTAGAGTCGATCCCCGGCTACAGAGTCGACGTTGCCGAAAAAGACATAATCCCGATACTGGAGCAGGTCGGCTGCTGCATCGTGGGACAGACGAGCAATCTGGTTCCTGCAGATAAAAAGCTGTACGCCACGAGAGACGTGACGGCGACTGTGGCAAGTCTACCATTAATAACAGGCAGGATTTTTCAATATTGTTTACATCCGTTGTCAAAACTTATTAAAGCAAATGCAGACGTCACACTGTGCTAATAATGTGGTTCAAAACAAACGTTTATTAAGAAAAGAAAAAACAGTCCTTCGCGTGCCCCTTTCAAGAATTTCTTTAACCCTGGAATCCTTGGTTACAATGACATTATTTACAATTTTTCACAAACAAACAATTGAGAGTTTTACACATTATACTGTACACCGAGTCTGTAACACTTTTCACTGTGCTTAGAAGTTTTATAAAAATAGTAACTGACGTATTTATCTTCTACAGCGTCTATTATCTCCAAAAAGGCAGCTGAGAATGTGAACTCGTTGATCCTCGACACGAAATTTGGCAAGGGCACTTTTATGAAGACGATCGAGGAGGGGAGGCAACTGGCCAAGAGCTTGGTACGGACACATTCTTGGCATTTTTACCTATTGGAAGTTTTTCCCCGTTTATACATACATGGTACTGGTAGACCCTTTAAAGAAGAACGCCGGTGTCGCATGCAATCTATGTCATCTATGCAATACTATCCGGAGGACATTATTGCATATGCAACAATAACCGCCGGACGGTTTTACATATGCAATTGTGTCCGCCTGGAAACATTTGCATATGCAGTTGTGTCCGCCCCAATGCAAAACTGTCCTTGCAGTAAATTAAACGCCCTTGGTCGGCGGTACACGTTCGCCATTTTGTTACAAGCTAAGTGCATGTCATGAATGGCATGGGAAATGTTCGGCCGCTGGGTATTCGCTGCAGTCATAAAATACGTGAATATTCATGCTGCATAAATACGTAGGTTCAGTGCATTCACGCTCTCTTACGACGGTTTTTGCAAAGCCCCGGACACAATTGCATATATGCAAAAGTGTCCGGAGCAGACAGTATTGCATGGCGGACACAATATCATCTGACAGCGGCACAATGCAGGCCTGGCGTGATCTTCGAGAGGGCAAGGTCATTTCCATTTGATAAAGTGCACTTCCATTGGAAATATGGGGGAATTTAGAAGGGGTGCCTCAAGACATGGGTACTAGGGCAACGGCGGCCACGTTGGCCTCCATTATGATTGGATACGCATCTTTGTTGTTATCTTGTATGATTGGGGTGTGACCCCATTACGTCATCACTTGTCCTCATGTGCTTTATTCTTAACCCTCACTTGTCAGTCACACTTTAGGGTGTGCCAAATTCGTATGAAAAATGCCAAGCACTTCTTAGCTTAATTGGGATGTTTCCGTGAAGTGGTGCGTGATGTGGTGCGGATGCACAATTAGTACGCGCGTGAGCACATCTATACTGCATGCGAGCACAGGCAGTCTCTTTTAGTGTTTAAAGACAAATTGACATGACTGGGAAACGTATCAGGAAGTATAGGCTGTATTGAAAGTGAAATTGAAACATTTCAAAAAGTTCTCAAATCCACACTAATTGTATTCAGAACCCCAAGGCCACATCCGATAAGAGTTCCACATAGTTCATGTGCCGAATTCACCCCCCACCCACTGAGCAAGTTTAAGAGTGAACTCCTCAAAACGGACGTAAATGGAAACCAACGGAAATTGCATGTGTAGCCCTAGCCCTACCGGCCTTACACTTTCGTTTTGTACTACAGTGACGTCCTGGACATCAGGGTACATTTCTGGGGCGGAAAATGTTCACAGCTTCACAACTCAAATCTTACCTGCAAGAAACCACTAGTTTCAACAGATTCACATTCTATGGCGGCATACATTTTTCTGCGGTGGGTTTTGGTCCTCATATACAAAAGTCCTCATGCCTAGGGATAGGCAGCCACCTGTTCCCACCATAAATGCATACATCCGCTTGCTCTATGATCCATGGCATAATAAACGTATAGTCTGGACCAATTTTTAGTTTGATAATAACCGGACCAGCACAAGATTAATAAGGAACCCGAAAATTGAATATAAAGGTCTTTCGCACCCAGGCTCTCAAAATACACATCATTCTGTTGCATTTTGTAGTTTGATGCTCTTTAGGGAATATTCTCATTTAGTTTTTTGGTTGTACTCTCCATATAGAGCTTTGTATCTTGGAAAGGGCGCTTTATAAATAGATATATGTCTATAAGCACCTGCCATAAAATAAAGACAGACAGATAATGAGTGTTGGCCTCAAGTTACGTTAACTAGACTATAGTCTCTCATTGATGACCATGAGTTCAATATTATTACCAAAAATGTGTCTTTCTTTTTTAGGTAACAGTGAGTAATGCTTTGGGTATTAAGACTACAGCCTTGTTGACTGATATGAACAGCCCTATTGGCTGCACGGCAGGCAACGCTCTCGAGGTGGCGGAAGCCATACAGTGTCTGCAGGGATCGGGACCAGACGATTTAAGGGAGCTGGTGTGCCAGCTTGGTGAGGTTTGATGCTGTTTTCCTTAATAATGCAGTCTTCTTGATTTCCTTTCGGTTCATTGCGTCATTTAAGTTTCAAATTTCATTTAAAATGACAATAATGGGAAACCTTTTGGGACGTTTGGTGGCAGCATGAAGTAATTAAACACAAATCTGCGCAATTATGCGCATCCCCGGAGCTTTTCGAAAAGCGCTGGATAAGGGTATCCGAAATGATTATTATTTTTACACAATTCATATATATGTGTAGTCTTATGACTCGATTTCCTTATTGATTGAAAGTATTTTGAAATGAAATTCGTTCAATATGAATATCACCTGGTATGCCTTCTTTGCGAATTACGTGCTTTTCATGTTCGGCCCACGTGTTATCAGTGTGAATGGCGTCACTGCCGAAGCGCCCGCCATTTTGTTTCTTCGCAGGTACGGTTTATGGTGTGATCATCCATCGAAGCGTACACTATGTTATATACGAGAGGTAAAAATACGTTTGAATGGCGTTCTTTTAAAAGAAATGACATTTCAATATTTTGAGTTTGCTGTTTTTAATGTTGATGTCTATACAGGTGGACACTTGTTATTTATAAGTGGAAAGGCTGACTCCCCAGCCGATGGGATCGCAACCATCCAGACTACTCTACAGGATGGTACAGCTTGTGCAAAGTTCCAGGCTATGCTGGTGGCCCAGGGTGTCTTGTCGTCAATAGCCGAGAGACTATGCCAGTCTAAACTAGATCAAGTCGATGACGTATGGAAAGTGTTAGAGAGAGCGGCGTATACCACGGAACTACAGGCTGGACAATGTGGTACATTGACGCAGCTATTTTGTGTGCTCTTTTACCATTTTGCATTAATTTATATATAATATATTTATAATATGACCATCTGCACCAGAAAGTTGGTATAAGTATAGATAATGTTCGTAGCTAAGTTACGTACCACTGATCAGTGCCCCCCGCCCCTCCCCCTTGAAAAACAATGAGGCTGGCTTTACGCATTATTTTCATCCAAATACGTGGGTTTCTCCAGTGTTTTCCGGCCCTTAAACAAAACCCGAGCTTAAAAATAACGACTAACGGAGAGCTGTTGATAGTGTAAAACATTGTGAGAAACAGCTTCCTATTTTTGAAGCAAGACAGGCTCTATAAGGAACAAAATCTACCTGGCAAATACAATGAAGATGCACGTGGTATTAATACCGCAAACATTAATGTAACAGTAATTCTAATTTGATGCACCCATGCCTGTATCTTTTACTAACGATATTAATTATAGAAACAGAATATCAAAGTGTTGTAATATTTTTGTTTATCCACAAGGTTACGTTCAATCTATTGACGCTCTTGCCCTCGGCAAGGTCATCCTGGAGCTTGGCGCTGGGCGGTCCGTGGCGGGAGCCGACATCGACTACTCGGTCGGCTTTCGGCTTCTCGTCAAAGTTGGTTCACAATTGAAAAAAGGTGGGTGACAAAGTATACATTTGGATAGGATAAGACTTAAGGGCGATACAAACCGGCTCTCACTCAGCCAGAGCCACCACTACGCACAAAGAGATTTTACACGGTGTCACTGCATTTACATTTTGGGTAGGTTTGACAAGAATTCATACCGTTATAACAACCACAAAGCAACAACTTCCTACTGCCAAGTTTTCTATAACAAAACTATATAGAGGAGACTTCCTTGACTTTCGATCCAAACCGGATCTTCGTCAGAGGCATGTGAATTACTAGACCATCGTATCTTTTTCAAATCGATAAAAATCTGCGTGCGAAAAAAAACCTAACAAAAACAAGAGCTGTCTCGCTGCGCTGCGCTACGAAACAGAACAAAAACAAGAGCTGTTTCGCTGCGCTGCGCAACGAAACAGCTAATAAAAAAATAAATAAAAAAACTTTAACAAAAAACAAGAGCTTTTTCGCTGTGCTTCGCTACGAAACAGCTAATGAAAAAAACTTTATCAAAAACAAGAGCTGTCTCGCTGCGCTGCGCTACGAAACAGAACAAAAACAAGAGCTGTTTCGCTGCGCTGCGCTACGAAACAGCTAATAAAAAAAAATTAACAAAAAACAAGAGCTGTTTCGCTGCGCTTCGCTACGAAACAGCTAATAAAAAAAAATTAACAAAAAACAAGAGCTGTCTCGCTGCGCTGCGCTACGAAACAGAACAAAAACAAGAGCTGTTTCGCTGCGCTGCGCTACGAAACAGCTAATAAAAAAAAATTAACAAAAAACAAGAGCTGTTTCGCTGCGCTTCGCTACGAAACAGCTAATAAAAAGAAATTAACAAAAAACAAGAGCTGTTTCGCTGCGCTTCGCTACGAAACAGCTAAAAAGTAACGAAACGAAACAAAAGCACAGTGCTGGTTTATGATATATGTTTTACGAGACAATTCAAAACAAGAATTAATTCATGCAAGTATTTTTGATGGTTGTTAAAGCCTTGCTGGTACTACATTTGTAGAGAGGATCGCTGCGGCGTGAAGGCTTCGATTAAATCCCATCACCATAAAAGCTTTATAAAGTACAACCGGTGAAGCAGGTTGACCTCTACACCAAACAGCTGTTAAAAAACTTCACTCCTCTTTTGTAGCATGGGCCATGACCGGCCCGGTACGGTTCTAACCTCCAGTACGCTGATTCGGTAAGCAGACGACTCCCGAGTGGAAACGGCAATTGCAATTATCAAAGTGGTTTCTCTGAAGACGAGCAGTTACTGTTCGAACTGTCGAACCCATTTTGATCTTTTTGGTTACAGCCAACACTACTCACACAAAAGAGATTTACACACGGTTGTAGCCGCAAGTTGTTTATAAAATTTGGCTCAGCACATATTACGGTTTGAATCAAGCCATGGGGATATAGAGAACTTTGCGTGCCGTCATTATTCTGGAGCAAAAACTAGTACACGTGGTTGTCATCGCATTGAGTATTATGGCTCAAAATACACATTACGTCTTGAATAAAGTCTAAGGATGAGGGATAGAGAACCCTGTGTTACGCTGGAGCAGAACAAAAACTAATGCAAACTTTTCCCGCCCGTTTTAGGTCAGAGCTGGATCAGCATGTATCACAACACATCACCGCTATCTGAAGATCACATACTGAGGTTACAATCTGGACTGGTGATTGGATTAGACAAGGTCACACCGCCACCTCGAGTTCGTGAGGTCATAACTGCAGACTAAAGTTCATACCCTAGATTGAAATTTAGGCCAAAAAAACATGTTTAGCGTCCAGCCTTTTTTAAAAACAGGACACATTTATTTTTTCGGCCCCAAACACATTTATTTTTTCGTGAGTGAAAAATATGGTTTTGTTGGGGCCTTTATATTATGGTCCACCCCACTAAATAGGAAGAAAACAGAGCGTCGACCTAATTATTGTTTTGTAGACCCCTCAAAATATTTAGACATTGAGATCCAAATAAAAGGGATACAATGTGAACCTTTAAGACTCTCCTCATATCAAATTGAGCAGAGGATAAGGACCAACGGATAAGTTTCCCTTTAATGTAAACACTTTTGTGAGACTTCTAAGTATTTTTCGTGCATTTTTGAATAATTATTTAGCATTTTGTGCTGTATGGTATGGGAGCTTGTTGTTTTGGTGTGTTTTTATTTATTATTTGGAGGGGGAAAATAGACGGGCTTGGACTCCCCATATCAAATTGAGCAGAGGATAAAGTTCAAGAACCAACGGATAAGTTTCCCTTTAATGTAAACATTTTTTGTGTGACTTCTAAGTATTTTTCTTGCATTTTTGAATAATTATTTAGCATTTTTGCGCTGTATGGTATGGGAGTTTATGTATGGGTGCACCCTATAGGCCGTGTGCGAACGGGCGGCTTACAGCTTTACGGCTAAAGCTCTACGGTTATATTTAATAGTTTACTTTAATTTTCATAAAAGCAGCCATTTTATTAAAATAAAATGGCCACAGTATTGTAGTCCATATATATAGGAGCAGTCGGCCGTAGCCGTGGCGGCAAATTCGGATACGACCTTGTTACACGCACATGTCGGCATCCGCTACTGTTTAAAGGCTCCCTCTGAAGTAACGTAATTTTTGAGAAAGAAGTAATTTCTCACTGAAATAATATTTGAATTGAATTCGAGACCTCAGCTGAGGTCTCGAATTCAAGCATCTGAAAGCACACAACTTCGTGTGAGAAGGGTGTTTTTTTTTCCATTATTATCTCGCAACTTCGACGACCAATTCCGCTCAAATTTTCACAGGTTTGTTGTTATGCAATTAGGCCACGTTGAGGTACACCAATAAGAAGACTTAACTGGTCTTTGACAATAACCAAAGGTGTCCATTGCCTTTAAGAGGTTTTCAAAGAAATTGCAGTTTACTTTTAAGTGTGCTTTATTATTTGTTTTGAGCAACAGTCGTTTATATCTCTTCTTCGAAAAAGTTTGTTTGATATTTGTTGCGAGACTGACGTAATTAAATTCTTGGTTAGCTGTTACGCGATTAAAGACATTAAACAAAGTGTATAAACTTTTATGTGTGCTTTATTTGTTTTTAGCAAGTCTTTTATGTCTCTTCGGACAAATTTGCTTGATATTTGTAGCGTGCTATTATCAGTTGGCCATTATAGCATGGTAGCTGACGTCATTAAATTCTGAGAAAATCTGAATTAGCTGTTACGCAAGAGTTTAAAATTGCATAAACTTTTATGTGTGCTTTATTTGTTTTGAGCAACAGTCGGCTGTACCATAGCCTTGTCCAAGGCTCTTTACGCAAGCACCCTGCTCTGAATTTGCATATTACACATCTGTCACGATCGTACTTGCTATACAGCATACCGTGGGGTCGAAGTACGTTTTTCCCATAGTTTTCGAACCTCGTATGTTAAACGAGGTTGAAAAACCTCGAAAAACCATGCTTCGACCCCACGGAATCAAGTACTGTTATATACCGTGCAGTTTTTTATGCAGTTCGTGAACTCAGAGCGGTGTGCTTGCGAATGCTTGTGCTACAATGGAGGAATTGCTCCATGGTGATACACAGGTATCTTTATTATCTATTCTGTCGATAAATGTTCTTTATATTTATAGCCTGCTAGTATTAAAGCCATAACAGCATGAAAGCTGACGAAATTATATTCTGAGAAAATCGTATGAGCTGTTACGCGATTCAAGAGATTTACATGAATTTTTAAGTGTGCTTAATTTGTGCCTGCAAGAGCAACAATCGATGGTATACACGTATCTTTTATTATCTCTTGTAAGTTTATCAATATAAACCACAAGGGAAACTGACTGGGTAAATTTTGAAATGATTTTTGGGTTGAACAAAGAATTGACTAGAGTGGGATTCGAACCAACGACCTCCGAATTAACGTGCCCATGCTTTACCAACTGAGCTATCCAGCCCTATATTGGCGGTGTCCCTATTTTGTCAGTATCTTTGTTCGGTAAGTTTGTTTGATGTTTGTCGCGTGGTTTTATCAGTTGTCCATGGCCATAATATCTCGTGAAAGCTGATGTAATCCAATTCTGAGAAAAAACCATATCAGCTGCAAACCTTATGCAATCATAAGCCTGTTGCTTTTATTAACCTTCGAGGCTGTTGCTTGTATTAACCTTCGAGGATAGACTCTGCTTGGGTCGAAACATCAGGCTTATTAACTTGTTGTAAATTATATTTTGTGCACTACTTTGCAGATATGTAATCTGAAGTTTTACAAAACCACAAAAGGAAATAATTTTCCCCCGACAGTTCTTACACGTGTTACTGTAACGTTGTTGTTGACTCCCCCTCATTAAACACAATTCCTCATATGTTTGTTTCACTATTTTACATGTTTATTTCAAATAAATAGCGGATATACACATTAATTATTTGATTTTGTTACGTAGAAGCTTATGAATGAAAAGCTACACAATTTTGCAAAAATAATAAATAATTATGGATAAGATACTAAGCAAAAAAAAACACACCCCAAAACACAGTTGATCGTCCCCGCCCGCATTCTTTTTGGGGGCCGCATCTTTTTTTTCTATTTGTTATTTTTCGATTTTTGTAAAATTAGTGAAGGCCTACAGCAAATCTTTTTAGTTTAATCCGACCCTGTTAATAATAATATTAACACAGGTCCTCATGCAACAAAAAAGTATAAAATAAGTTTGCGATGGGTTCAAACTGAAGAATTGGTGGCCTGTTTGATTAAAAATTCTAAGCGGCCATGTTGAAAAAAAAAAGAAAAAAAAAGGCCCTCATCCTCCTCTTTTTGAAAAATCCGGACGATCAACTGGTATTTTTTTTTAATTGGCCTTTAGAACATCATACTATATTTTTGAGACTCAGATATGAACATAGTTTTGAAAGACAACCTGCAGCAAGTATTAATACGATAACATATCGTTTAAATGTTTACAAATTTTTCACAAAAATGTGACCTTAGTACCATCAGGGGAGAGTCATTGCCGCCAGAAAACAAAGGTCTGAAAACCAGGTACATTGAAATGTTGGTACATGTATTTCCACCTTTTGGTAACGCTAGGAGTTATAGATTTCATGGAATTTCTAGACACGGTATCCCATAACCAGAGATGTTGTTTAATGGCACTGGACACTATTGGTAATTGTCAAAGACCAGTCTTCCCTCTTGGTGAACCTCAACATATGCATAAAATAACAAACCTGTGAAAATTTGGGCTCAATTGGTCGTCCAAGTTGCGAGATAATAATGAAAGAAAAAACACCCTAGTCACACGAAGTTGTGTGCTTTCAGATGCTTGATTTCGATACCTCAAATTCGAATTCTGACATGTCTGAAGTATCGAAATCAAATTCGTGGGAAAATTACTTCTTTCTCAAAAAACTACGTCACTTCAGAGGGAGCCGTCTCTATCTCTCTTATACTATCAACCTCTCCCCATTACTCGTGACCAAGTAAGGTTTTATGCTAATAATTATTTTGAGTAATTACCAATAGCCTTTAAAATAGATCATGAAAACGGGAAAATGGAACTTGTTTTCCGTTCACTTATATTTGATATTTGTTTGTATTTCTAAAAATCAAGGCTCATGAAATTATTTTGGGCTACAGTTTTTGTCATTAGGTTGTATTTTATCAACGGTTATCTTGAGAGCCTCTATTGTGTTCGTGTCTAATCTAATTTATGGACTTCTTCCGATATTATAATATTTACACAAGTTGACCTTTTTGTTTGCCATTTTGTTATCGTTTTACAAACTATTTTTTTAAATAGCTTTGGATTTGAAATAAACCTTTAGCAATTACTGCTATACACAGAGTTTTTGTTTCATTTTATGACTACGTACTGTAAGAGGAAGATAAAACAATGGTGACCTTTTTACAAGATTTTATGTTTGCATCCGGATAAAGAATATAATAAAAAAAAGTATATGCTTTATCCCCCATGAAAATGTTTTCTCTTTTTAAGACAGTGGACACTATTGGTAATTGTCAAAGACCAGTCTTCTCACATGGTGTATCTCAACATATGCATGAAATAACAAACCTGTGAAAATTTGAGCTCAATTGGTCGTCGAAGTTGCGAGATAATAATGAAAGAAAAAACACCCTTGTCACACGAAGTTGTGTGCGTTTAGAAGGTTGATTTCGAGACTTCAAGTTCTGAACTTGAGGTCTCGAAATCAAATTCGTGGAAAATTACTTCTTTCTCGAAAACTACGTCACTTCAGAGGGAGCCGTTTCTCACAATATTTTATACTATCAACCTCTGCCCATTACTCGTTACCAAGTAAGGTTTTATGCTCATAAATATTTTGAGAAATTACCAATAGTGTCCACTGCCTTGAAATCGTTTTAGTACTCAACGGCCTCTATAGCCATTGGCTAGCCTGGTGGTCTAGCGGTAAAGTATCTGCTCCAGAAATGAAAAGGTTGAGGGTTCAAATCCCACCACAGTGATTTGACCATGGATACAGAACTCGGGAAAGTTATAAGTATACAGTGCTTAATACACAATGGGTATCAAACAAATCATAGTGCTCTTTTTTAGGTTGAAAAACACACACAAAAAAGTGTGTTTTTAAGAGACTAATTCCATGTTATCTTCCAAAAGATAACTTTTTCAGGATTATGTACATCAATTATTTCAGAAAGTAAATACCAAAGCTACTCAGGCATGCAACTGTAACTTCACCAAAAAGAGGAAATAACACAATTTCAAGGATTTTGTATAGTATTTTTCAATTTTGAATGGTAAAACTGTGATTAAAAAAAGATGAAATCAGCTGATCCGAGGAAAGTTGCATGCCTGGCAGTGGCTACTAAATCCAGAAATCTTGCCACGGAGTAACATGTTACCAGCCAACCTGGCACTGATGTGTACATATTATAGATGCGACTGGTTTTCTGCTACATCTGCTAAGCAAGTTTCAAAAGAGGGCACTGGTTTACAGTACTCCTAACTTATGAATGTTCCAAGCACACCTTTTTGTTTAAGGAAGACTGCACCATGTCCATAGCTGTTACATGGAATTATAAACTCGACACATCTCAAGGACATGGTCAGTGCAAGTGCAGTAACCGGGTTCATGATTTGGGTTCATGATTTGTTCAGGCTTTGATTTCTATACTCTAAAAACTAAAGAGTTGAATCCAACACTTGCATGAGTTCGGTGAGTGACTACACTTTGAAAGTGTTGAATCCAGCATTTTATATGTTAAATCCAGCATTTTAAAGTATCCGGTCAACAATTTAGGTGCCAGTGTAACAATTAAAAAGCAGATCCAACAATTCAAAGGAATTTGTTTGAGAAATGTTGAGTTAACACTTAAATTTGTTGAATTAACCCTTTCTGTGTTGGATCAAAAAATAAAAATGCTAGACTTAACAAATACTGCTGGATCCAACACTTTCAAAGTGTAGTCACTCACCGAACTCATGCAAGTGTTGGATTCGACTCTTTAGTTTTGAGAGTGTAGTGTGCTTATATTTCTCAATGGTGTACTTTTCTTAAACTGATGACTAAATGTATGCAATTTTCTTATGCCATGAGAGAGCGCAATACAAAATCAATAAATTATTATTAATTATGATTTCCATGTACAGCCATAGATCCGCTATGATTATGATGACAGCCTCCCACCCTACAACGAATTTGTTAAGCACCGTAAAATCTAGCTTAGCAGATTCAGGTTACCAGCCAACTTGCCATGAAATACACATTGACTGTATCCAGCTCCCAATAATCCTCGCTAAGCAATTGCATTGGATAAGTATTTGATTCTTCTTGAGAAAAAAAAAAAAAAAAAAACCCCGGCTTGTACCGACTTCAAAGAAGTGATTGTTCTTCTGCCAATAACTTACATCTCTCCTGAGTTAAAACCATCCCTGCCAACCCATCAACAACACCCCAACCCGTAAAGAGTGGACGAAATCTCACTATGTAATAACAGTGTCTGTGCACTTAACAGTCCATTCTTCCGAGTCTTTCTCCGGCATTATATGATGACCAATCTGCAAAGGTCAGAACACACAAAATTTGAGGTTAATGGTCTACTTGTTCTCTTATCTGTCAATAATTATTATTATTATGCATATATAATCTGGTACCCGATTATGAAAGAAATACAAATACAAGATCCACGTGATCCACAAGGTCAAATTCAAGGTCAAAGTAGAGGTCAAAAGGTTAACATACCTAAACATGTTCCTACAAAAAATTAACACATATTTGGAAAGCTTACACAATTTCCTTTCCAAAGACACCAATTTCAACCAATTTGACCCAAAGGTTACCGATTTATGGTCGTTTGAATGTCAGAGGTCAGGCGCATTTTGACCGAAATCAACAAGAAAGAGCATGCCGTAGCACGAAATCCGTTTATCGGATGGAGCTGAAATTTAAAATTTGAGCTTGTTGAGCCATGATTACCTCATAAACCAAATTTGAGCAAATTTGAAGAGGGTAGGGTTTAACCCATTGGGTGATTTGACACGGAATGACCCGAATCTTAAATACAATCCTCTGTTTAATTGGTAACCAATGAAGCGATCTTAAAAGAGGCATGGCATCATGACGGCGATTTAACCTAAAGATAAGATGAGCAGCCCCGTTCTGCAAACCTTGAAATCTCTTAATATGCATCTGCGGAACTTCAGTAAGCAACCCATTACAATAATCTAACCGGGAAAGAACATGGCTACAAATCACATGAAGATAATGCCTCTTCAGATACGTACTTTCTAATCTGTGACACAATGTTTAAAGGGAAGGTACACGATTGGTAATTACTCAAAAACAAATATTAACTTAAAAACTTACTTGGTAACGAGCATTAGAAAAATGTTGATAGTATAAAACATTGTGGGAAACGACTCCCTCTGAAGTATTGTAGTTTTTGAGAAAGAGGTAATTTCTCACTAAAATAATAAAAGACTTCTAGCTAGAAGGCCTTTATTCCTATCTGAAAGCACACAAATTCGTCCAACAAGGGTGTTTTTTCTTTCATCATTTTCTCGCAACTTCGATGACCAATCGAGCCCAAATTTTGACAGGGTTGTTATTTTTATGATGGAATACACCAAGTGAGAAGACTGGTCTTTGACTTTTACCAAATGTGTACAGTGCCTTTAACAATGCATTCATAATACCTAAGACAGTTTATCCATACTGATTGGTCAAGAGGGCATCACGAGGGGTTGTTTAAACGGATGATATAACACCAGTAAAAAGTGTTATAACATGGGTGTTAAACGCGCGCTTGCACCAGCGCTTATAAGACAGTTTCTTCATTACTATTGGTCGAGAGCAACGGCTGAAACAGTTGTGCCACATCACGTGATACGCGCGACGCGCACAGCATCTCCTTATAAGGGGTTGTTTTCGCGAGGGCCTTACCATTTCATAGTGTTGAAAGAAACCATTGAACAATTAAAGTTTTTGCATTTATTTTACCTTTTGACCGAAAAGGTATCTATTAATGGGAATCAACTAGTGGTTTAAACCCGCCGAGGTCTGGTTCTTGATAATTTACCTCCACTTTGTCTCGGTAAAATGGCCTCGGCGTGGGCTTAAACCACTAGTTGAAAACCTCTTCACCACACATTGATTCCCTTATGATAATGAATCAGCAATCTCCTCTGCCAAACTTACCACAACTGCCTTTGGAGGCACCACTATGGTGTGATCCAGGTCAGGTCTGCTACTGATGCAATTACTGCTCTTCCCACAGTCCAGCTTGAGTGAAAACTTTGTGGACGCCTGGGAAAATAAAAATAAAAATATATTTGTCGATTACACTCCGTCGTTAATCAAAATATTACATCATTGTTTTGGAAATTAAGAAATCAATTCTAAGTTGCTGCTTTTCCATGAACATTTAATGAAAATCATGAAAATCAGTTTTCTATCATATCTCTGCATATTCCATGAAAAGCCCTTAAAATATCTTCTTGGTCTAGAGTTGCACTCCCTGAAGAAATAAGATGATACATAACAGAGGTTTGTAGACTCTATACTTCAACACTTATATACCTCTTGCATAAAACACCACAAGCCCAAAACAGCACCAGAACTAAGGTCAATGAGGACATATCAATGGCTGAGAGTTATTGTTTACCCTCAGCCATGGCAAAACAACCTCGGAAAAAAAACCCCCCAAAAACCTTTCAGATTGTACCAAATGAATAAGATTTCTGGGCCTCATACACCAACCTTAGTTTGGTCTGGCATTTTTTCCTTAATAGCAAAGGGCACCTCATTTAGGGACCCTTTTCAACTGGAATATTTTGAAGGCCAACAAAGCAACACCCAGGGGGGATCTCTGTTGATGCGTGACCATAGAGCTATATATATTGACTAGAGCGCTAACACCCCGTTATACACACACTAAGGTTTTGAAGCCGTGTGGGCGCATCCATGTTTATGTACAAACCAATACAAAAGCTTGAAATTTTGTACGGCAACTGTACGGCTATTTGCATGATAGTGCGTTTGTTCTTTATTTTATGTGCCATCAAAGCAAGAAATGCAGCAAATGCGTCATGTTTAAAAGTTGCATATACTTTTTTTTAGTACGGCAATCAAGTCGAAGTTACGGTTTTCATAGCGCGGACGTATCGAGCGGACAGTTGGGTACGTAAGCGCACACGGCGAATGTAAAAAAAATCGCGGCAATTGAATGTCTGTTCTCTTAAAATTCCGAAAGCACGCAACACATCAAACATGTCTGCGCCCAGGGTGGCTTCAAATCGCAGAGCAAGTTAGCTCTCTAGTCAATATATTTAGCTCTGTTGATGCATGACGTATCAGGCCTGCATTTTTTCTCTAAGAACAATAATGAGAGTACTCTAAATCTGAGAGAGTGTGTACCTTATTCTCAACTGTGATTGTGAAGATAGAGTCGCTGACCGATGTGTGCATCACAGCATCCACCGCCTCCTTGATTTTGATTCTCTCCTCCCCACTCGTTCTGACCGCTTCACAGACGGCCCGCTCGAGGGCCGCACCCCCGCCCTGGAGTGGCAGGGCCCTGATATGACTCTTGCACTTGTCTGTGTAGGCGTCGACGATAAACGGGAGTGACTGAAGGTGTGTGTTTCGGGGGAAAAATGAATAAATCCAAATTATGAAAGACTGACATAAAGGCTCATAATAATCATAATAACCAAAACTGATGTAGCGCCTTAAAGGCAGTGGACACTATTGGTAATTACTCAAAATAATTATTAGCATAAAACCTTACTTGGTAACGACTAATAGGGAGAGGTTGAGAAACAGTGAGAAACAGCTCCCTCTGAAGTGACGTAATTTTCGAGAAAGAAGTAATTTTCCATGAATTTTATTTTGAGACCTCAGGTTTAGAATTTGAGGTCTCGAAATCAATCATCTGAAAGCACACAACTTCGTGTGACCAGGGTGTTTTTTCTCCCATTATTATCTTGCAACTTCGACAACCAATTGAGCTCAAATTTTCACAGGTTTGTTATTTTATGCATATGTTGGGATACACAGAGTGAAAAGACTGGTCTTTGACAATTACCAAAAGTGTCCAGTGTCTTTAACCATGTTGACATGCTCTAGGATGCTGAACATGGCACATGGCACTAGTCAAAAACTAAACAGGCACAAATGTATGGTCAAATTAAACTAAAATCTGAAACTGAATTATAACAATAGGAGTAAAAATTCTTAAAAACTTTCACTTTGTTAGTAATACATGTAACTAGATAAAATGAATTACTGAAATATTAAACATGCAATCTAAAATATCAAAAAACATTACTAATCAGCAGCAGACTAAAAATACTCTTTTACTTATTAACAATTAAAATCTATTTTACCATTCACTGGCAGCAAACTTTACCAGGGCCCAATTTCATGGCTCTGCTTACCGCCGAATTCCGCGCTTACGATCACGATTCCCCGCTTACGTGCAAGCACCGAATTTCTGCGCTAGCCTTGCAAGCGTAGAATGCCTAGTAACGTTGAGTACGCACGCGCAGAAGCCAAAATTTGCCGCTAACCCGTGAAATACTCTTGCCGTAAGCACAGAATTCCCTGCTTCCGTAAGCACTGATTCTGTGCTTACGGTAAGCAGAGCCATGAAATTGGACTCAGGTAAATTTCCATTGCTTACGTAGTTATGAGCATTCACGAGACAATGGATTTAACTGGTAAGTCTGCTGCCACCTACATCCCAAAAGTCTTCCATTGTAAAATCACACAAACTCACAATAAATTTTTGAGTTATCAAGCCTTGGGAAAAGACTAACGTTACCTCATCTAACGCCAAGTCATCTGAGAAGCCCATTGATTGTAGAGTGACCCAAAGGTCATCAGTGTCACCATCGAGGTCGTTTGCCTCCATCTGATTCAGATCCATGAATCCCTTCCGGGTCAGTTCACCCTTCTTCAGCTCAAAATTCTCTGCAATTATTTATCGGATATTAACAACCTCAGTACCGAACCAAATTGCTCAACTTGCCATTATACATTTAGGTATATCCTATATATTTGTATCTAATATTTATTTAATTTCTCGGGTAGATAAAAAGTACAATAATGCACATTCAAAAAAATGCAGCAATGAGCAATTAAAATACAGAGGAAGGAAAAAGAAACAGCTGGAGCCCAAAGGATTGCCTAAAAGAAATTAAGTTCCTGTCCAGAGGCCCTAAAGAGAACAAATAAAATGAATGAGATGATAAGGAAGTAAAATGGCAGTTGAAAAGCTGAGTAGGGAAGGACATGGCTACAACAATATGTTCAAATCGCAGGCGTTCCAGGGCACGTTTGGCAGCCAGCACTTTGACCATAAAATGACCATGCAGCATATGTACTGCAGTACATCTAAGAAAAGGAAATCACCCTTGTGTTTCTTGCATGGTTGGCTGAAGTTTGCCTACATCACTCTGTAAACCTTTACATAATTGGTGCTCAGAATTCAAAATAATTGTTTAACACTCTGTAAAAATGAACTGTTAAGATCAATTCTGTTTGCTGGCAAGGTGATATATATACAGTACTCAATAAAAAGATAAAACAATACAAAACTGGCTGCTTTGTTGCTAAGGATATGAAGGTCACTAACCTTCGACTACTTCCCAAGCATCGTCATCCACTGCCTCTCCACTGGTCCTCAGCTGAAAGATGTTAAATTCCTCCCTACTCAGGGTACCATTCCCATCTAAATCAACCAACTCAAAGATGTCCGTCAAGGCATTCCTTAGAGGGTGCAGAAGTGGGATACAATAAAAATGTCAGCCAATCACTTATTTATTATCAATTCTTTTTTAAGGGCAGTGGACCACACCTTTGGTAACATGTCAACGACCAGTTTTTTTTCACTTGGCATATCCCATTCCCAACATACTGTATGTATAAAATAACAAATTTATGAAAATTTGAACTCAATTGGTCTTTGAAGTTGCATGCGACTAATAAAAGAAAAACACCCTTGTTGAACAAATTTGTGTGCTTTCAGCCTTTTATCTGGGTGGAACCCGATCCTTTTTTGGAAAAAAGTGGACCTTGAAGCCCATTTCGACGGAAAACGGTTTCAGTATGATCAAACAAATCCTTATACCTAAATTGTACTTGAGTGAGGTAAGGATTTGGGTACTTTTTTGTACGACACAAAACACAATGTCCACAGATTCACATTAATTTCACACAGTTTGAAGATAATGATGATAGAAAGCGTGTTAAAGGCGACTCTCCTGAAACATTGCTCTATTATTTTTATTTTTTTTTCTCAAAAAACTAGACGACTAATAAAACTTCTAAATGTAAATTATATTATACATCTTCACTCACAGTGAGTAGGGATTCATGTCATGGCAACAACTTGATCTACAAAAGGTATAAAAACTCTTCAAACGATAGATTGTCTCACCTGAATGGTTTGGTTAGCACACAGTCATCAGCAGATTTCTTGATAAGCTGGGTCTTGGTCTTGGATTGTCTCTGTCTGGGCTTAAAGCGACAGCCCGTGGTCATCGGTAAAAGCCGATAGGTACCCGCCTTCAACTCTTGATGAAGACAGTGTTTCTATTAAAAGAGGGAAGAGTGAAAAGTTTATCAAAGGCAGAGTGAAATCACACATGTAGGTGTGCACACCACATCATCTCTTAAATTGCATGATAAACTTATAATTTTGAATGTTATCGGTTCTAGATGTCCTTGGATTTTAGATTTCTTATTGGATCGCTCACAGAGATTTAAAATAGGACGTTTTCCTGAGTCACTTGTCCCGAATACAGGAGCCCCAGCAGGATGTAATTTATCACCATTGCTGTACTCATGAATGTGAAATTTGATGGTTAAATATGCAAATATTAGGTGAACTTATTTTCAAAGACGATTCCTCATATCGTGATGAAATTCTTTCATAATAATAGCTAGTAGCTGCTGTGTCTATTATAAGGATTCTTCCTGTGATCCATTATACTAAGATATACACACAGTAGTTCCTTCTAGTCATGCTTAACACCCCAAACCCACTAAAATCCAACTGCATATTTTGATTGATTCCATTGGACCCAGTCCTGCACTGACTGAGGACTGCACTAGTAAATAATAAAAATAATCATAAATAATAAACAGCAATTGTAAGGCGCATTATGAATCACAGATTCCTCAATGCGCCTAACAATAAAAACTAAAAGGCAAAGAACAAGACCAATTAAAATTAGGCTAAATACTATTAAACCGAAAAAATAACCGACATAAAAAAAGATTCAACAATGCAAACAAAAGTAGATACAAATTTAAAACATTAGAAACAACAGACCTAGATATATATAGGGCCTAAACCCATAAAAATGGAAATATTAAAAATACAAGAAATTAATCGTGCTTTACAGAGGATCAAGCATACCACCATAATCAGGGTCCAATAGTTTGAGTGTTGAGTTACCATCATGGTGGTACACTTTGCCAGAGTGAGGATGTATACCCAGAAAAATAACCCTAGCTGACGTTGGCTAGAAATTTTTGCATACCTGTTGGATTTTCATGTTAGTATGGGCGACCAATTCTCCTAGGGTTCCAATATCGTTTTGGCGTACGAGAAACATTCTAATATCAGGATGGGGTTTACTGGAGGCTGCAAAAAGAAAATAATGGTTCTTTTTGAGGTAACATTACAGGGTCATAAAATAATAAGAGGTCAAAGCATGTAAAATCACATTTAAAGGCACTGGACCCTTTTGGTAATAGACCGATCCACTAAGCTCCGCCCCATTGCTAATTGACCAATCACAACGCAATGAAGGTCCGACAAATAAGGTCCGTCATGCGTGCGCGTATCTTGGAGGGCACGGCAGAGTTGTGCAGAAAAGCATTCGAGAGCCCCACGTGTTCTTGCTCACACGAGCGTCATGGGCGGAGCCTACTGGATCGGTCTATTGTCAAAGGCCAGTATTCTCACTTGGTTTACATGTATCAGTACAATCATATCGAGAGCTTGATTTGTACACTGGATCACAGGCTCCAGGCCAGTGGTTTTAGTGTTGAGCCAGCAACCTCATGGCAGGACAAGTCCGGTGGTCTTGTGTTTTAAATTCAGTTCAAGTCAACATTTATAAGAGATGTTAAATTTGCATCGGGATAAAGAATATTAATATTTTTTTCACCCATACACCGATGTGTGTTAGCACTGTATACTCAGTACTTTCCCCGAGTCCTGTGAAAAAATATCACAGGCATGTTACTCGGGTGGGATTCGAATCCACGACCCTTGCAATTCTAGAGCAGTGTCTTACCAACTAGACTACAGAGGTCAACATTTATTTCATACTACTCTTCTCAAGATATAACGTATACAAAATATTACATAGATAAGCACAGAGGATGGGGGGGGGGGGAGGAATACTCTATGTGAACCAAAATCAAGAGAGTATGAGGATGTCAGATAGACCTTTATCATGCTGTCTCCATCTTGGTCATGTTCCTAGTATCGAATAACAATAATGAATGCTAATAATCATTTTGCAAATAGAAACAAGACTATTTCATTCTTTCAGCCTTGGTTTGGTTCATAGAGTTATATATAAGAACTAGAGGGCACACTGGCCTATATACGCCACCTGGCATGCGCGCAGGCGGCCATTTTCTAAGTTGACAAAAGAGGCATCGCACAGTGTGTGTTTGTGCGGCAATTTTGTAACTTGACACAACAGCATCGCGTATAGCATTCAATAAACACGAACTCCAACGTGTACTTCATACTCAACGCACATGCAGAATGGCGCGCCTGTCTGCCATCAGTCCTGTCGCGTTTGTGCAAGAAGCATCACCAGTGCGCCCTCTAGTTCTTATATTTATAACTCTATGGTTTGGTTATATTAATGTTAATGGGAAAAATTCAAGATGGCTGCACCATGATAAAGGTCCATTAAGCTAAGAGTTGTAAAAAAGATTCAAATGAATTTCAGAACGTATTTATTCTCCTTACCTATTTCTGGGTGAAGGTTAAGCGGTTTGACCGACAACCAGAGGGCGCTAGACGTGGATACTTCCAGTACGTACTGATGAGAGACAACTTTACCGTGCTCCTCAAAGAGACAACAACCCTTCCTGTGGGAATGGTGCCAAGACTTGAGATTCCTAGGCTCCGTCACCTTGGGCGCGACCTTTGACACGGGCGGGAGAGTCTTATTAATGGAGGCCCTTTTGCGTGGATGCGGTAAGGGGCTTGTTTCCCTGCCTGAATGTAATAATGAAAGAGGATAAAGTGATTGAGTAACTGTTGTGAAGAAGAACAGACCCAGTTTTCATGTTAAAGGCACTGGACACGTTTGGTAATTGTCAAAGACCAGTATTCTCACTTGGTGTATCCCAACATATGTATAAAATAACAAATCTGTGAAAAAATAGACTCAATTGGTCATCAAAGTTGCAAGAGAATAATGAACGAAAACACCCTTGTTGCACAATTTGTGTGCTTTCAGATTCCTACAAAAAAAGGCTTCAGTTCTGAAGTCTCTTATTATTTAAGTGAGAAATAAGCTCTTTCTCAGACACTACAGTACTTCAAAAAGGGAGACGTTTCTGACAATGTTTTATACTATCAACAATGGCAACAATTTGTTGGAGTAATTACCAATAGTGTCCAGTGCCTTTTACACTGTACTGGCCAAGAACCCAATGGAGAGAAGACAATGCGGAAGGAAGTTTTATTTGTTTTCACATTCGGGATGAAAACCTTACGCCAGAGTTTATTCGCAGGAAATCTATGCAGTCAGATAGGGATTGAAACCCAACCCACGTAGTGCCCCCAGTGGGATTTGAACCGGGGTCTAGAGGTGGAAGGAGATGAAAGACACCACTACGCCAACCTAACCACCTGTAAGTGATGAAGTAAGTGCTATGAAAAGATTAACAGACCTAGTTTACATGTAAAAGCATTTATAAGTAGTTTACTATAATAGTTCTCACCTGGCGTAAAGATGATACAAGTCCTAATTGTTCCAATAGTAAAAACATGTAATTCATGTAAACAGAGTGGCGCCTAACTTTTCCACTTTTATGCAGCGACGCAATTTTTCGCCACTATGTGGATTGGGTTTCAGTCCCTGACTGATTGTGCGAGTTTTGCTCCAAAATAGGTCTCAAGAGTTTTCCTACCACATCTAACTTCCTTCCATGTCTTTTCTCCAAGGCTAGGATTCAGATCCCCGTCTGAGAATCCTTGGCTTTATAAAACTACTTTTGTATTATTTGGAGCTCCTGGTAAATGCATTTTATTGATCAAGAGTGGTCTCCAAAGAAATTGTTGGCAAAAAGACAAAATCAGTTTCCCAAAGAAAAAATTTACTTGAGGATTTATTTTTGTTGTTCAAACTTATTTGCATTTTTCAGTTAAAGACTTTTTGATTATATTACGAGTAAGAAGTTTCAATTAGAGCACAGAGACAACAATGTATTGTTTTGTTTCATTTGTCTGTTTCTCTGCACTTTGAACATCTCTTTACTTTTATTTGGTGCTTTATAAATGCTTATATTATGTAGTATAAACAAGAAATACCTATTCTAGGCGCGGGCGAGGCTTTCTCTTTCGCTTTCCTTTCACTTTTCATTTTCTTGTCGATATTCTCCATGGCCGTCTGTCGACATTTGCTGGCCGTATTCATCAACATTCTACAGAACTGTAGAAGAGAGTCCACCCAAAAATAACCAACTGTTAACTGGGAATAATTTCCTACTTTGCGGTGACAATGAAACAACAAAAATAAATTTATTAGTAATGTAGGGATCCCAAGCGCCATCATCATTCAACTTGTAGGAAAGTTAACTTTTGTCTTGTCATGTGACAATCAAACACAAGTACAAAATGAAAGCACTAGTACACCTGAACACATTCATAATACACAGTAATATTAAAAAATTAAAAATAATGAGTTCAACCCCAAATTATTTCAAATTTTTCCAGTCAGTTTCCCTTGTGGTTACAACTTAATGTTTGATAAAAAGGTAATCCCCTGACTGCAAGTTTTCTTTGGTCAAACCTTAGATTATAAACCAAGCTCATTAAAACCATTATCATGATTATGGTGTATTAGAAAGTGCAAATTCTGCCTACCTCATTGTAGTTGAGACGTTTATCTCCATCGTCATCAGCTTCCGCTATCATTGCATCCACCTCCTTCCGACTCATCTTCTCCCCCCTCTGTGAATGGAAACACCCAAATAAAAAAAAGTACAACCGTGAAAACTTTTTTTTTGAGCCTTGATAAAGACAACCATTGAGACATGCAATGACTTGCTCAAGATAAAGCAGGGCAACTGCTTGTTATGTTCTCGCTCCTCACCAGTCACTCCAGTCCTTAGGGGTTCCCAGGGGTGGATTTCACAAAGGTAGTCCTAACTTAGGACTAGTCCTAGGCAATGCTAAGAGATAGGACTGGTCCTAAGTTAGGACCAGTAACTCATCCTAACTTAGGACTGGTCCTATCTCTCAGCATTGCCTAGGACTAGTCCTAAGTTAGGACTACCTTTGTGAAATCCACCCTGGTCCAGGACTGTACGGTGATTGGGTCTTCTCAAAAATTGGTTCTGTTCACTGGAAAAAAAAACTTCCCAGTTCCATACCTAAGATTGCTCTTTTGAAAACTTTCAAAACAGAACTGAAGACACTGCTGTTTACACAAGTATACTGTGTCTAGTTTCTTAGAATGTTTTTATTTTTAAAATTTTGTTTATCATTGTACATCATTGCTGTAATGTATTTCTGAATGTGCACCTTAGAGATCCACATTACATTAAACACAGGGGCAAGTTCCTTCTCTTAACGATTAGTGTACCGGGTTCTTTTGTGTGCATAAATAACACACATCCCATCCCAAAGATGAAGCAATTATGTTTAAGTGACTTGGGTTGTCGTCACCGGACCCAAGCTTTGGTGTTGTCAGCGGCAGAGCTTGGGTTTGAAACCCGCTCAAGACACCTGTACCCTTGAGCAAGTCACTTAACAATAATTGCTTCGTAAAATGTTGGGAAGGTAGTACATTCTGCTCTACCGGCCAGGCCCATAATGGATGATACCCATGCCTTTATCCTTATGGACTGTGAAGGGGGTAACCCTGTTGCAGCCCTGGGAGTCAAGGTGGCAATGTGCCCCTTGGGTCTACAGCCCAAATCAAGAAAGTGCAGCCCACACCTTGAAATGCAGCCCACACCTTGAAATGCAGCCCACACCTTGAAATGCAGCCCACACCTTGAAATGCAGCCCACACCTTGAAATGCAGCCCACACCTTGAAATGCAGCCCACACCTTGAAGTGGCTGTCCGGCCTAGTGTTACCCATGAAAATCAGAAAAAGGGGGGAAAAGGGACACAAGTGTCATGCCCATGACCCCAACTGACAAAAACACTGCGTGACTGTAATGAAACTGAACAAAACTTTCTGAAAGAAAGAAATGCGACCCCTTACTTGTGTGAGGACTCGAGATAGTTCATTATGAGTGATGTAGCCGTCATTGTTGATGTCCATTTTCTTGAATGCCTTGAGAAGCTCGCTCGTTGACGGTGGCTTCTCTTGACGCATGACGTCGCAGAACTCATCATACGTTAACTTCTCTGTAGATATTAATTAAAAATCTTTAGAATCATAAAGATTACTATGGAACACTAGTGAAAGGAAATAATCAATTTGGGGTTGAACAAAGAAAAATTTACTAGAGTGAGACTTGAACTAACGACCGGCAGATTATTGTGCTGAGAGCTGTAGATTGTATAAAACATTGTGAGAAGTGACTGCCTCTAAACCAACGTAGTTTTTGAGAAAGAGGTAAATTCTCACTTGAGCCTGAGAGACTTCAGGCCTGAAGCCTTTCTCAGGCATCTTAAAGCACACAAAATTGTATTAAGAGTCTTTTTTCCCCCCATTATTTTCTTGCAACTTTGGTGACCAAGTAAGCCCACATTTTCACAGGTTTGTTGTTTTATCCATATGTTGGGATACACCAAGTGAAAATACTGGTCTTTGAAAATAACCAAATGTGTCCACTGTCCAGTGCCCAAGCCCTTTATGGGGGAACGCTGTGGTGGGGATGCAATCAGCGCCCAATTTCATAGAGCTGCTAAGCACAAAAATTTGCTTAGCATGAAAGTTCTTCCTTGATAAAAACAGGTTTACCAACCAAATTTCCATGTGATTTTCAGGATAAGCAAACAAAAGCTGAATACCAGTAACAAGCACTATGCAACAAATGGAAATTTGGCTGGTAATCCTGTTTTTATCTGGGAAGAAGGTTCATGCTTAGCAAATGTTTGTGCTTAGCAGCTCTATGAAATTGGGCCCTGGTAAGGTTTGTTGTAACACCAATAAACATAAAACATCACTCTTTGAGTTGTGGTGGTGAGGAAGAGAAATGCTGCCATTACAACATTTCAATCAGTTTGCTCGGATCACCTTCACAACTTACTTGTTTTTGTTGTCCAGTATTTATCTAAGGCCTTTTGTGAAGGATTCCTTCCAGATTGTTGTAAACCTGAGGAGAATAAAAAAATAACAAAATACTAAAACTTGATGTGTTTTCTCACACAATATTTTGCACACAAGAAAAGTTGGACAGAAACTTAACACAGTGAGCCACAATTCTGTATTTGATCTCATCTCTTTTCAAACAATTATAATAATTTTCTCAAAGGATTACATTTTTGCTTTTTTTTGCTTCTCCCATAATAGACTCTTCAGATGGAAGTGCCCTTTACACAATGAAAACGGCCATGTCCTCGTAAACATAAAACTCAAGGCATGTTGCAGGCCTGGTATTTCATCTTTGAACAAGTTGAACAAGTTCAAAGGGCAAGGCCATTTTCATTTTGCAAAGGGCACTCATTTCCACTGGGAATCTTAAAGTCAATTGGGAAACTTTGACGGGCACCAAGGCCAAGAACAAGGGCAACAGAGGCAATGGCCTTTGGGCCTTCATGGCCTGAGTGTAATTCGAGGCCTGATAAGAAGAAACTATAAATAAATATAAAAACTTGCTGGTACAACCATGTGTAAATTTCTTTTGTGTGAGTGTTTGCTTTGAGAAGAGCCGGTTTGGTCTTGACGTTTCGAACAGTGTACTGTATATTTTTACAAGGGATACTAACTCAATGAAAGCTGTGCTTTTGATGTCATAGCCTCGTGGGTGTCGCCAAGAACAGCTATGTAAGCTGCTCGACATTCTTCATAGAATTGGGCATCTTTGTTCCTCTGTGTTTCTCCCTCGCCTCCACCAGGGTTGGAGCGTCTGCTTCTCCGACTCGCGATCGAAGAGGCTCCGCTGTCCCGTCTACTCATACTCCCTTTGTCTGCGTTCAACTGTCAGAAACAACCAGGGGTGGATTTCACAAAGAGTTAAGACTAGTCTTGAGTTAGAAAGAGTTACTTGTCCTAACTTAGGACTAGCCATACATTTTTATTTAATGTCCTAAGTTAGGACTAGTCCTAACTCTCTGTGAAATCGACCCCAGGCATGATAACATTTTACTCATCATATCCAAGCATTGTTGTAATTTGTATAATTATATTTGCTTCATTTTATTTGTATTTTATTTGGGAAAAATTCCATATCCTGCCACCACTTTTTTTATTTGTACTGAAAAACAAAAAAATTGGCACAAGTGAGACATTCCTTTTAGTAAACTTTAATCAACAAATGGTGGCATGTTCCCTCGAACCTGCGTGTGTTTCAGTCATCACTGGAAATCGACCACAGTGGGAACAATAGGTGATGTACACTGGTGTCAACACTTTTTATGTTACCCGGCGCGCTGTGCGTTACGCGTAGCGCGCATCTTTAGCCATGAAACATGCGTATTTGTTGCACTGCACGTGATTGGTTCTCGACCAAACTTCACAATTTGCACAGGTATAACAATCCCGGATGGTACGTGGGAAGAAGGAGTTTAGTATAGAATAGTAAACACAGTTGATGGTGTGACTGTGACTGTGTGTACTGTGTGATGGATGACAAAGCGGGATTTGTGACCTCTGGATCTGGTTGATTGATGTGATAGATAGAGTAGACGAGGGGAAAATTTTCCGTATGGCGCCACCACTTTTTCATTCAGATACCTTTCCAGCCCTGATATTTCGGCTTTTAAGGGGCACGGCAGTTTTGCCTTGACTTTTTGTAAAAATTTAGGGCACCAAGGCAATTTTCAAAAATTTGGAAGGGCATCACGGCAATCGTAAAAAGTTGCGAAGGGCACGACGGCAGTTTGAAAAAAAAAAAACTCTGAGTTGCCTGTAAAAAATAGTTCTTCAAATTTTTCCATTTTCTAACTGTTACCCAATGAAAAAAGAAAGCATTCATCTAACTCAACAAAATAAAGAACAACTACTTACAATACACAATAAATAATTTTTGTTCATACGTAATCCTACTATTGGTCATGCACGTTGTGTAGTTTTTCGTAGAGACGCTAAAATCCCCACGTAACTGCTCCATTTTGACACGATGTTGACAGAATAAATGCATGCGGTGCGCGACGACTATAGACCTTATCGCAAATATGAGCACGCAATGCATCCTGGGATTGTTAGTGACCACGGACGGACGGGATCGGGAATTAACGAGTCGTCGAGCGGTGGCGCACTAGTAGTAGTAGTACTCTCGGCGGCGTATACGATTTTGTTACAAACAGCTAAATTTTTGTCGGCAAAATGTCCAGCCAGTGTGCCGTGTTTGGCTGCGTAAACGACCGTCGTTACCCGGAAAGGTGAGTCATTAATCAAGTTATTATAGAAAAACAGCTAGCGATAAACTAGAGTACTTCCTTATGCTTATTTATTATATAGTAGTCGTAGCCGTACTTGGGTGCTAAAGTAAAGTGCTTATAAATAAAGTTATATATAGGATAGTCACGTAAACAAATACATGTATGAAACAACATGTGCTACAAACTGAGATATGACTGTCCGGTCCGGTTGTACAGTGTTGTTGTAACAGTTGTATTGTAGTAGGGCCTAGTAGTACTACTCTAAACTAGTCTTATAAAGTCGAGCACTGTCAGCATGGTCAGTAGACAGTAGCACTGTTGCAGGTAGAACTGGCACTAATCCTACATCCATGGTAATATAGTATTATAGTAGTAGATACATTGAAAGAAAGGCTGCTGCTGTTGTTTATCACATTAAAAATAAATATTAATTCACTGATTCGTCAACTTGTGGTACTTGTGTCAACTCATCTCGTACCCACGCCAACCAGATCGCCAACTCATGAGTCATACCCATGGCAACTCATACTAACTCATACATGTACCTGCACCAAGCTCATACCACTACTAATGTTTTAACTCTAAGTCTAAGTTCAAGCTTTGGTGAAGCAAAGAACAGAACATGTATGGTACAATTTTGCTCAATTTGTGACCCGTTATTCATTTTCATATTTCAGGATGAAGGTGATGCCAAACGTGTATCAACATATGGGTCAGACTGACCGAGTCAAGTTTTATAAATGTAAGCTTCAGTTTCAGTCAAAATGGACAAGACTTATCAACAGGTAGGTAGATTTGCAATGTTATAAATTATCACACAAGCGTGAGTCGAATACGTAAAAATATAGCGTGTCTGCGTCCCATATCCAATGAGGCCAAAGGTCGAGTTGGATATTGGACGCAGACGCGCTATGTATATTTTTCTGTGTTTCACGAGCGCGATCTTCCAGTCTCATGTGTAACGCGCAAAGTTTAAAATTTCAGAACGTTATTTCACGACGAACAGCATTCATGCGCACAAAGTTTAGATTGTAATTTTTTTCACTCTCCGTATACGGAGCGTGACAAAATGACATTTCACAATACGCAATGTGTAATAAAAACAGAGGAAGTAGGATATCAAACAGAGGTCGTAGCATAAACGCTTTTATCCCCCTAGTAGCTTCTGATTGGTGGATTAGCGCGTACTGGAAGATAATATTTAAAATACAATTTTGTATTTACTGATTTTATCCATGAGTTGTAACATGTGCCCAGTAGAGTATGTTTACATAGCAGAGTTAAAGCCATTGGACCCTTTCGGTAAACAGTGTTATCCAAGGCCCACACTTTGTGTACCACAACTTCTACATCAAATAACAAACCTGTAAAAATTTAGGCTCAATCGGTCATCGGAGTCAGGAGAAAACAACGGAAAAACCCACCCTTGTTTCCGCGCGTTTCGCCGTGTCATGACATGTGTTTAAAATAAATCTGTAATTCTCGTTAACGAGAATTTATATTGTTTTGCTGTTTTCTCAAAAAGTAAAGCACTTCATGGAATAATATTTCAAGAGAAGTCTTTCACCATTGCCTTTTGTAAACCCTGTAAGTTATGTGTAAATCTGTGAACTTTTTTTTTTTTTTCTGAACCGAAAGGGTCCAATGGCTTTAAGTGTAACTATATTAATACTGGTGTCCTTATTTTTCTTTTTTGTAACAGAAAACACTTCAAAGTAAGTAAAAACACTGTAGTTTGCAGTAACCACTTCAAATATGGCCAACCCCGACAATCGGCACAACACCCAACAGAATACCTCAGAGGCTGTAACACCACTTCTACAAGGCCTAGTACTAGACGTCCCCCACCTAAAAAAAGAGGGACCCCACCGCCTAAATCTGCACCCTCAAGGATAGATGTTCCTCGTGGCGATGTGATCGCTAAACCTCCGCTAGGGACGTGTACAGCTGGCTTCAAGCACGATCATAGTAGTATGTATGTCAGTAGTGATCAGCAATCATGTCAAAGGACATGTCCACTTGAAAGAGAAACATCCCTTCAACGAGTGAGACAGAAAAATGCAGAACTGCAAAGACAACTTGAGGACTTAAAAGAGAAACAAAGAATAACCAAGAAGTCAACGCCAAAGCATAGCAGTTCGAAGTCAAAGCGCTTTAGTATTGATGACATCAAGAATAAAGAACGTTTGATGAAACTGTACACAGGATTACAGTCATATGCAGTGTTTATGTGGGTTTTTGACCATGTCAAATCAAAAATGGGAAGACTACATTACTACAGGGGTAGAACATCGCATAAAACAAAACGCTGGCAAACAACAGGGGCTGCAAAACCAGGACAAAAGAGAGAACTTTCATTGGAGGATGAACTCCTATTGACACTAATGAAACTTCGTCTAAACCTAAATGATGAAGATCTAGCAGTCAGGTTCTGTGTCAGTACGTCAGTCATTTCAAACATAATTTCAACTCTTCTCCCATTTCTTGCTAATGAGCTTAGAAGTTTAATCTACTGGCCAAGTCGTTCTGCTATTCAGAATCATTTTCCTTCATGCTTCAAGAAACATGGACAGGTTAGAGCAATAATTGATTGTTTTGAAGTTCAAACACAGAGGCCATCCCAAAGTGATGTCAATTCAAAATTGTACTCAAGCTATAAGCAACGACATACATACAAAGTATTGGTAGCATGTACCCCAGGAGGATCAGTATCTTTTTTATCGCCAACTGCAGGGGGAAACATGTCTGATATTGAAATTGTACGAAAGAGTGGTATGCTTGATTTATTGGAGAACGGCGATGTAGTCTTGGCAGACAAAGGTTTCAAAGACAAGTCAGACTTTCTCCTTCATGGTTGTAAACTGGTGATACCACTGTTTAGTAAGAAGGGAAAGGTTTTTACTGAGGAAGCAAACATAACTAATGCTGCTGTATCTAATTCACGAATACACATTGAAAGGGTCATCGGGAGGATGAAGGAGTTTCAAATTTTGAAAGGAGATTTTCCATTACTCCGAAGCGACATTGTCGATCATGTGTTTACATTATGTGGTGTGCTAGTTAATCTGCAAAGCATCCTTGTTCCGAAATGAATTAGTTGTCAATAATGCAGGCAGTTACAATGTCAAATAACAACCAAATTTACATTTATTGTTACTACTGGTACATTCACTCGGCAACTATGTACATAATATAGTACCACTACAATACTATAAGTTATCTGTCAGTACGTGCTAATCAACCAATCGGATGCTCAAACTACATGTACTTATATTATTACACAAGCGTAAGTTGAATGTGGAAAAATATAACGCTTCTGCGTCCCATATCCAACAAGGCCAAAGGTCAAGTTGGATATGGGATGCAAACTATATTTAACGTATTTCCCACGCGCGTGTGATAACGTATTTATCTTCAAGCAAACATGACATAGAACACACAAGACGCAGATAGTGATGTTAGCCGTGCAATATAGCTGTTTATCGCCACTCCATTCTGCGAACCTGATTGGAGGCTTAGTGGTACTTGAAGATAAATACATTTATACAGCATTAGTCATGCATGCTTCCTCATTAGAGAAAAAACATATTTAAAAAAAAATACTTTCACTATAGTAATATACCAAACAAAAACTGAAAGTATTTCTACAAGGTCTTTTAAAATAAGGTTTGATTTCAACGTAAACAAATTAGCATTTTGGTATGTATTTACATGTATCTTGTTGGAGACAAATGAAATGTTTCCTGATTTTGCCTTGTGCAGTGGAATGGTTAGGATATGATTTTTTGACCACATGAGTGAAAGCAGATTTATGTATGAAAACTAAACCTTCTGTAAGCAAAATGTGTGTTCTTAATCAAATGATAAACTTAAACCAGTATTCTCGTTAAATTGAACATCCATCAATGTAAATCTCATATTATTTTAATAAATAAATTATTTATTGCAATTGGTATTTCTTGTTAGTAAACAAATTTAAATAGTATACAAATTATTTGGTATCTACAGGATGATATTCAATCTATAAAATAAATATTCTTTTGCAAGTTTTTCTCAAATAAATAAGTACCTAAATTGCTTTTTAACTTGGAAATTATGTATTGCAATAAATAGTATTTTTTTTCAGTATAAGTTTTTGTTTTCTTTAAAGACTCTGGACACTATTGGTAATTGTCAAAGACCAGTCTTCTCACTTGGTGTATCTCAACATATGCATACAATTACAAACCTGTGAAAATTGGAATTCAATTGGTTGTTGAAGTTGTGAGACTACTAGGAAAGAAAAAACACCCTTTTCACACGAAGTTGTGTGCTTTCAGATGCTTGATTTCGATACCTCAAATTCTAAAAATGAGGTCTCAAAATCAAATTCGTGGAAAAATACTCACAATCACAATGTTTTATACTATCAACATCTCCCCATTACTCATTACCAAGTGGGGTTTTATGCTGAAAATTATTTTGAGTAATAACCAATAGTGTCCACTGTCTTTAAACTTAAACTCAATCAACATACAATTCTTATAAATATATGACTTTGTTCATAGGTAAAATAAAGGATTGCTAAAACTGACAATACCAGGTTTTTACTTGGTGTCATGGTCATTCAACATAGTCGGTCAACAAACATGCACAGATTTTGGCTAAATTTGAGTCATCATGAGAAAGTAGTTGAACTCAGACAATTCTCAATCATACAGCTCTTGCATGTATTCGACTGAATAATTTATAATCTTTTTGGTAAATTATATTGTACTATATGAAAATAGTTTTGCTTGTGCACTTACTATGATTGATGAAATAAATTAAGTGGTATGCATGTAACTCCATGAACTCAGTCAAGGAATTTTGTTTTATACTTTTAAGGCAAAAAACAAAAAATTTTGCTTCCAGTTTGATGATCGCCTCTAATTTTACATTGCATTGGGACCCTACACTCCCTTTTTATTCTTAGATCTTTGGAGCATAGAATGATTGCAATTGGGTAAAACATGAATACACAGCTACAGTCCCGGCTATGTGACTTGCCATTCAGTTCCACACTTAATTTATAACTCTGGTTGAGCAACACCCAGTTTTGACTCTCTTAGCTTTTCAGTTAGTATTTCCTCAATTACCACAAACTCAAAGAAGATTTTCAATTTCTTCAGGAGTTCCCTGATAAAAACTTCATCAAAATTGACCCTCTCAATGTGAATACTGTTGTTAATTAGAGCTGTCTTCACAACAAAGTCGGCATAAGTTGTTTTGGTTACAAACATCTGTACCTGGACCTGAGTATAGTATGGATGGTTTCTTTTCAGACGTATCCCATGATCATCGTTCACAAGACAAGAACCACTTTGCATAGCATAGTCAGCTATGGTCTTGAGACGGTGGGTGTAGGGGTTCTTCACTTCAAGGACTCCCATGCCGTGGCACTTGCACTTTATGAGACCATCTGGAGAACCAGCCAAGTAAGGAATATCGGGATGAATGTTGACCCCGGTGTCAGAAATCTGAAACGCTTTATGATTCTTTTTTTCATTCTTTACATAGACTTTTCTGGCTACTTTCTCTCTTTGTTTCCCCCATGCTAGTGATTTTGATGTGACCTTTCCCCCATACCCCATGATCCTACTCAACACAGAATTATAACGCCCTTTAACCTCTGAATCCTTAACTTTCAAGGCACAATCGTGCGCTATGGATGCAGTTATTCTGCCACTCCTGTAATTCCACCATTTTGGTGATTTACTCTGTTTCACTGTTTCTTCGGCCACTGCTTCAAAGGCACAAGGCGGTGCTTGCAAGTTACAATGAAAGCATTGTACAGTGTCACAGTCTCTTAACTTAAGACATTCAAGAGTTTTATCCCTGGCTTCAAGAACAGTTGGTGCGTGAGTTGTAGTTTCCACCTCCTCTTCTGCTTGGACAGAATCAAAATCTTCATCATATAGAACACTCTTCCTTGGAGCATTAACAATGCAGCGCATTTTCCGCCTGTCACTGTAGCTAGACGTTGTAGATCGAACTCACCAATGCTACGTGCATGCCTGTCATCAACAGCTCTTGGATCGAATGCATTTCTATTACCTGGGCTGTGATCAACTGCGGCGGCACTCTCTAGATCAAGCTCACCGGTTACTCCAACTATTTTAAAATTCTTTACAAAGTCAGGCTCGTGAATCTTCTCGCCTCCCTTAGGGGGCTTATGCCACTGCTGAGGTTTTGATGTACATGCTTTGTTTGCTCCCGTCTGAACTTCATGTGCAACGTAACAAAGGAGGGCAACCGTGTGCTTGCAGAACCCTCGAAGACCTGCCCTGCATGAGCATAGTGAAGATACAACCGATCCAGTGTCCTTGTGCAATGCTACCCAAGTGTAATACGGTGCACTGGTTATGGCCTTCTGTGGCACAACTCGGCCGTCAACAAAACAGTACCGAATATTGTCACTAATGGCATGGAATCGAACCTCACGTACATGCTTTGCCCGCCACACACTCTGTCCTTCTACTTTGGCCTTTTCTCCACCTGTGGTGATTTGGTGTTTCTCTGCGCCTGTAAATGAAAAAGTTGCTCTAAATAAAGCGTGTCTTGCTGTACATTGTGTCAAAATCTGTACTCCAGAGCATACATGTTTAAGGCCCAGTCAAGTCAAATTTTCTATGCAGATCTAAAAATGATGTCTGATGAACAAAAACTGAGAAAATAAAATACAGGCATCACTTGATGTGATACAACTATTGTGTCTTGCAAACAATACTTACACAAAGTAATGTATTCATCCACTTCTGTTGTAGTTGTAGGGGGGAAGTTGACAGCTGATGCTTCCCAGTTAGAATTTAAAGCTTGAGGATCGGGAAGTGAGACAAGCCCATTCTCTAGTACTAGACGACTTTCCCTCTCTTTCTGAACAATCAATTTCTCTGCATCATCACTGTCTCTGCAAATAATAAATCATGTGCCATCAGATGAGCGACTTCTCATATATGTATAAACAGCCCAGAAATGCTACTTTAATACTATTGACAAGGATGGCTTATTTGTGCCTTTTATTTTATTCATAAAGGTATACCAAAATTTGAACTTCAATGTTATTCCAATATGCACAGCTCCTCCTAGTTGCGATTATATAAATCTTCCTCCTCCCTGTGCTTTGTCCTACTGGTATGGTGGTATTTAGTCAGTACGATACACTATAGCCTATCATTAAGAATTTATTTAATTTATTAAATTATTTGATATTAAATTTGTCTGTTTAACAAACCGTGAATCATGAATGATGGCTGTGGATGTACTACTACTAGTAAAACCAGAACGAAAAGTTGCTTCCTCCAGCAGTGCAGTAGGCACAGGTACGTGTTATTAACACTGTTAATAATACTATTAAATTAAACTGTCTTGTTTACACTGTCATAATAATAAACACAGTGAAAGTATGGAGGAAGGATGTTGTTTTACGTTGCGTGCGTAGTCGCAAGTATAGGCTATCGGTCCCAAGTCACTACTCGGACGGAGTCCAATCCGAAGTCAAATAAAATAGTTACATACAACAAGTACAAACGTACTGCCTAAACACTACAGTGAGACTACTATTAGTATACGCACTAGCAGACTATTATTATAGCATAATTTATTTCATGAATTAGCATGACTAAAACTAAAGTGAAAAGCTAGGTAGGACACTTCAAGTTCTAGATAGAATTTTAGAAAACAGTTTCTCAAGAAATACTAAATCATAAATGTTTGAAAGTTTACCTTGATTCCTCTCCCCATTTTATGGCTTCGAGAGATAATTGTATTAGTTCTGCTTTTGTACGAAGTCTTCCCTTTTGTGTTATTTGAAGTCCTCTTTCTTTGAGAAAATCCTGCAACTGCTTAACGTTCCAATGTTCAAGGATATTTCTATTTCGGGTTTCAGCTTCCATGTGAAGTTTGTTTTGCTTCCGGACGGTCACCGCTCACCATGTCAAGAGTCAGAGTTCGTGCAGCAGCTGGTAACCAACTAGACCAGCATGCATTGTAAAAAAAGTTGGCGCTTGCGCAATGGGTATTTGCGATAAGGTCTATGATGGTTCATCACATGTACCAAGCATGGGGAAAACCACTATCCCAGCATGCACAGCACGTCGAGTCTTTGTCTCAAGGCGTTTAACGTTGGTTCGCGTAATTTTACCACTAGAGGGCGTTTAATCTCATGCAATCGTGTTCAGAAACGCCCTCTAGCGTTCGATGTTTCGAGTATTTTTTTGTCGCACGCAAAGAACAAAGACTAACGGGCCTCAAATCTGCTGTTGTGCCTTACGTGCGTGAAATTGGGGTCTATTTCGCTGCGTGAAATTTACACAGACATCGGGACTTTTTGGCTTATTTTCGAACTTTGACAACGTTGAATATAATTTTTTTTCGGGAGGAAGGGCACGGCGGCAATGATAAGAAAAGGGCACGGCAATCATTGCCTTGAAAAATTGGGTTTTTGAAGGGCATTGCGGCAAACGGTAGGGGCAACGACGGCAATTGCCGTCGTTGCCGTCGTGAAGTATCAGGGCTGCCTTTCCGTATGGCGCCACCACCTTTTCACTCATTTTTACAAAAAGGGATATATCAATCAGGTAAATTAGATACTATATTATTTTATTTCGAATGAAAAAGTGGTGGCGCCATACGGAAACTTTTCCTTTCATTCGATATGAAATAATATAGTATCTAATTTACCTCAATGAGATATCCCTTTTTGTAAAAAAAGGGGGAAAAAGTGGCGGCGCCATACGGAAAGTTATCCCTTTTGATATTAATTTGCGCAAGCCAGTTAATAAATTTTTCAAAGTTTGCGCGGTTTTCAAAGTTTGCGTCCGAGCTACCCCGGGCAATTTTTTAAACCAAATGTTTTTAACATGAAAACGGGGCAGCTTGCGCGAATTCGGGAAAAAGAGCCATCTTTAAAGATTGCGCCCAACACAGCCAACCAAACCGACCGAAGCCAAATTTACAACGATTTTTGTTTAAATAAAACAAACATATAGTACAATTAACCTAAAGTCCTTAATGGAGTAATTAAGCACGGATATGATGGTGGTAACAAGAAAACAACATACTCCTTGAAAAAAGGTGAAATAACTTACATATTACATGTATTAGAAGAACGCTCATCAAATAAAAATGTTCACTTCTCGACTTGACTGCCCTCGTTCGATTGTGTATGTGCATGTTTTTGAGACTGTTGGTGGCGCTGTTGGATGGAAAAAGACTTGTTCAAGTCCTTCTTGGTTCTGTCATCGTTTTGGTTGAAATGGTTTGTAACATGTTATAATAAGACTGACTGGAACACATGGGGACTTTTTTATTTAAATTCCACGTGGTTTATTTTCATGTGAATTTAAATCTGAGCGTAAAATAAGTTGTTAAAATGATTGTAAAATGATGGCGCGAAAAGGTTTGAACGCGCGCAGCCAGCCAGGCAGCAGAGGGGATCGGGGAGGCTTGGTTACTAAGTAAGACTCCCAGACTACTAGAAATTAATCATCTCTCAACCATTTCACGTTCGTTACTGAGGAAGACTAGCGGGATGCCGCGCTTCGCGCGGCACCCCGCTAGATGAGTAGGATTCTAGTATACAAATGTTGTAAAAGGTAATGTGGGGGCAAGGGAGGTATTCTTACAGGTAATAATCATTTCGTAGGATTGGATTAGAAATTGTATTTATAATCGGTATGGAAATTTGTCATTAATAATTTATTTTGATAAAAACTAATTGTTGAGCGTGCACAACTTAGTTGTGAAACGCCGCGACGTGACGCGTCGCCTCCCGTCCTCACCTTCTCTCTTGCGTTCTCCAACTAATGTGGATTATGTTTCGCCTCATTTACGCAGAGTTTTAATTCAATCGGCTTTTGTCATTGTGTCAATTTTATCCACTGCACTGAGTATTTCCCAACTAAGATGACTGTAAGGGTAATAATGCTAAGTCGACTAAAAATATAGCACGTACACTGCTCCAATGACACACTTATTTTATTGTGTTGAGCACACTTGGTATAATTCAGTTACACTTGGCAAAATGTACATGAGTCCGCCCAAACTGCTTTCATATAGTTACGAACTTTGTGAAACATTTGCCTTGGTATTTTGAGGGTCTGTACGTCCAGTTTGGTTAATTTATATGGAGATGGGCCAATCGGTCAATGTATAACAAGCTGAATTTGGAATCAGCAATGGTATTTGGTTCCCTTAGCAACAAATCCATAGTCACCGATAGCCACGGATTTGAGTGGTCTAAGTCTGGTCTCACCCCTCAACAATAATCACCGCTGCTAATAGTAATAGCAGAGGAGAAATCCGACTAAAAAGGCTTGTATGAAAGTGGTACCCTCTTTTAAAACAAACTCATAATCACAGCCACTAATATTATATTATTAGATAAATAGCTTTAAAAACTATTTGTTTAGTTTAGTTTTGTTACAAAAATCACTGCCTTTTAGTTAAACTACAATACCCCATTAAAAAAAAATCATAATGCGATGATAAACAAAAATAACAACCCCCTACCCTGCCCTACACTGCATGTACTCGGCCCCAATAAAAATGTGTTTACAATAAAGAGACAAAATTTGACGAATTAGGGGGTCAGACAACGATGATTAAGCATTTTTGTGTTGCGCATGCATTTGAGTGTGCGAAGCAAAGCATCCGCCTCGTATCCATCCGGTATCCATATATCAACAAGAAAGTACAAAAGCAGTGGTGATTGCCAGGTGTCCGTCCAGCAGACAGTACAGAGCAAGAACAAGGCTTCCACAAATTCTACGAGTCTATCAATTATCAAACATCCATTCCAGTATGAGTGCTAAGAAAATAACAACGGGGAAAGCCCATGTAATCGAGAGCACGGTAAGTAAAAAAGTGATTGTTTGAAGAGCTGCGGCGTGCAGTGTGTGTGATGCCCAGCAAATTAACGACAATAGACGTTTCACAGGACTCGGGAAAGTACTGAGTATACAGTGCTAACACACATCGGTGTATGGGTAAAAACCAAAATTAATATTCTTTATCCCCGATGCAAATTTAACATCTATTATATCGTTGCGGTACCCGCTGCCAAAACATAGGATTCGAACTGCCTCTAGCTGCCGGGCAACCTCGGTAGTCTAGTTGGTAAGACACTGCTCTAGAATTGCAAGGGTCGTGGGTTCGAATCCCACCCGAGTAACATGCCTGTGATATTTTTTCACAGGACTCGGGAAAGTACTGAGTATACAGTGCTAACACACATCGGTGTATGGGTAAAAACCAAAATTAAAAATTAATATTCTTTATCCCCGATGCAAATTTAACATCTATTATATCGTTGCGGTACCCGCTGCCAAAACATAGGATTCGAACTGCCTCTAGCTGCCAGGCAACCTCGGTAGTCTAGTTGGTAAGACACTGCTCTAGAATTGCAAGGGTCGTGGGTTCGAATCCCACCCGAGTAACATGCCTGTGATATTTTTTCACAGGACTCGGGAAAGTACTGAGTATACAGTGCTAACACACATCGGTGTATGGGTAAAAACCAAAATTAATATTCTTTATCCCCAATGCAAATTTAACATCTATTATGACAATAGACGCAGTGATGCAATGTACAATGGGCGTTCTCCTCGCTGTTTGTTTGCATATTCCGAAATGTCGAGTCATGTTGAGATGAGAAGTGACTCGATGCAGTGAGGAATACATTATTCCTCCATGCTCGATGTTAAGACACTGTGCACTTTTGGTAATTGTCAAAGACCAGTCTTCTCACTCTTGTCTTGGTGTATCTTAGCTCCACTTGCTTGTGTGGCCAAGGATTATAGGAATTAGGATAGCTGAATCCTTAGCTATCCTTACTTGGCCACACAAGTGGGGCTAGGTGTATCTCAACACCCCCTTATCTGCTTATGCATAATAAAGTAAAATAACAAACCTGTGAAAATTTATATCCTTGGCTTTTTGACGCTTTGATTTTTCATGTTTTTTTGAGCTCAATTGGTCGTCAAAGTTTTGAGATATTAATATTCAATTCAATTCAAGGTATTTTATTCAAATATTTGTAGCCAAAGGCTAAATTACAATAGCATTTACAAGTAATAAGGTAAAAAAATCTCAAGATTACATACATTAAAGGGAAATATACAAAACATTAAACCAACATAAAAAATTAAATAAGAATGAAGGAGATTGGCAATTGCAAAAGTGGCATAATAATTATATATATAATATTAATAATAATAATATTAAAGCCATTGGACCCTTTCGGTAAACACACTATTGTCCAAGACTAGGCCCTATGTCTGCATAATTAGGATCTTTTGTTTTACTTTTGATGTTTGGGATAATTAATTGTTTTTACATTATTCTGCTATTTACTTAACCCTCGACATCTCAAGTCAAACTTGAAATGTATTTTTATCAACCTCGGCTCTAAACCAATATAATATCGAAGTCTTATATATGGCACATACATGTACCTATCAAACAAGGTACTCAAGGCGCTGGGTATGTACATGTACAAACTTTCAGAAAATAGGTTATTGTAGTGATGAATTCTGCAGTGATGAATTCTAAGACCCAATATCTTGTTTCCCTGCTGCAGTTTAATCAGGAATGAAATTAATGATCTTGGCCTGCTTGGTATTTGTTCTTGTTCTTTTTTGTTGGTTGTAGATTATAATTTTTTGTTTAAAAACAAATCAGAATTTTGATTTTTCAGTTACTAGATAGATTTCTTTTGACTCGCCAACAATTTCCAAAAAATTATCTTTTTTCAAAAGATTTATTTTACCTCGCCCACAATTCCCCCCTTTTTTTAAACATGGACTATTCTGAATGGCCCCTAACTAAGTGAATGTAGGCATTGATCATTTAAAACTATGATTTTTTCCTGTATGAGTGCAACTGCAAGGAGGAGTATGTTTTCTGCTCTCTCTCACCAGAAATCACTGCCTCAAATCAAATTATGAGTGACCTTGAAGTCCATTCATAGCATATTATACACAACTGCCTATATTAATGCTGCATGCATGGGTTGTCAGTCAGGTGCTGGCTTTATGAGCGCCTGTACATAAATTGATTAAAGTGATGTTTATAAAGGACGCAGTGAGAGAAATCTCTTATATAAGCAGCTGAGGCTTTAAAGGCAGTGTGTACCTTTTTATTCAAACCGCTTGACTGTTTAATCCTATTATGTACTGTAGATGTAACTAACATTTGGAAGTTTCATTTCCAAAGGTGGTCTTGTTTGCGAAATACCACCCCCAAAAACAGCAAATATGTTCGCACACAAATCAGAACAAATCTAAAAGAAAAAAAAAATATAAGAAACGTGACTGCCATAAGACTTCTTAGATTCAGTTTTTTGGAGGCATCAAATTTTTTATTTGTTTACATTTATATTCTTGGTCCTCTTCTTTTTCTTATATATGTTAACGACCAAATGAAATGTTTCACAAAATGCCTTAAAGGCCTACGTGTAGTTATATGCAAGCTGACTGTAGGATTTAACCAACAGTTTTGAATTAATATTGAGAGTGATAACCAACTGTGTACCTTCCCTTTAATAGAGGGACGCACTGAGTGAGCGAAACCCCTTACCGAAGGCAGCTGAGGCTTAAAGGTCACGGACTTACGCGCCACTAATACAAAAAAATTACGGCCGTTGCTAGGTGAAACAGGAAACTGGAAAATATGTAATGTAGAGAAAGATTATGTACAGTCATTGTCCTTGATGTTTAATCAGCCACAATTCTATTGATTGGCCTTTTGTGCAGTATCACTTCCTTATTGTTATACCTGTCATGCCTGTTTGTACCTTTTCTTTTCATTTATTTATTTTGTTTCCCCGGATTTCTGTGGAATATTTCCCTAAATTTTCACTTAATTTGGAGATTTCTTTTTTTTAAATGCAACCAATTCTCATTATTTAGAAGAAAAAAGGAAAAAAGAAAGAAATTATAACAATAATAATATTAATTTTGGTTTTTACCCATCCAATTAATATTCCTTATCCCGAGGCAAATTTAACATCTCTTATAACAATAATAATAATGATATGTGATTTATATTGCACCCATTCCATAAAATGTACCCCCCAAAAAAATTTTGTTTTACCACATTCACAAAAAAAGAAGAAGAAAAAAGAGAGTAGATACAACAGTTTTTCACCGAAAAAGGCAAAATCAGAGGCTGCATTGAGTCCATTTCCAAAGGCCCATCACTGTTCTGTAATTTGGGACAGTTTACCCCAATCAATTACATGTACATCGCTGTTTAACTTCTCACTAATCCAATTTTCAGGTGAGTTACAATCCTATAATACAAAAGTCGCGACTCAGAATCATAGTGCCCAAGAGCTATCACTGATAAAAGTTGGGCTAGGGTAGCTCGAAGAGTCTCTCTGTTCAATGATAGTAAGACTACGCTAGTTGACTATTTGGAAGCTTATGAGTCAACTCGGTCCCAAGTCAACTCGGTCCCAGTCAACTCGGTCCCAAGTCAACTCGGTCCCAAGTCAACTCGGTCCCAAGTCAACTCGGTCCCAAGTCAACTCGGTCCCTATGGTTGACGGGAAGTATGGTTTCTTTGAATTGGAAAAAAAACAAACTAATGTTTTTTTACTTTGTACATGAAACGGGATAAGTGTGCACATGTTCGGGGTACAATATTCGATGCCTCCAATAGCGACTCATTTGTTTCTATATTCAACATTTTGAAAATTACCGATTGTGTTGGCAAAAAAAAAAATGTCTTCAAATTTCTCTTTGCTTTCAACCAGAGTATTGTTTTCTGTATGGCTCTCAACAATTCATTAACTGACAAACATTAATAATTGAATCCTCTTTGATTTCTTTTCAAGTTACTTACATTTAAAATAAAATAAAATAAAAACAGTTCTATAAAAAATTTCAAGTTAACAAATCACCAAGTTAACTTAAGAATAATAAATATCCAAAATCTACTAATTACTAATAATAATAACAAACAAGACTTATAAAGCGCATTTTACAAGATACAATTAAAAAACTATTAGAAAATTAATGTTTGGTCGAAAATAAATCACAAAATATATTATTGTTCAAATAACTTGGGTTAATTTCGGTCCCTCCCCGCCCTCCCTCCCGCGCGTGCAAGCTTCCCTGGCTTGGGAACGAGTTGACTTGGGACCGAGTTGACTTGGGAACGAGTTGACTTGGGACCGAGTTGACTTGGGAACGAGTTGACTTGGGACCGAGTTGACTTGGGACCGAGTTGACTTGGGACCGAGTTGACTTGGGACCGAGTTGACTGGGACCGAGTTGACTTGGGACCAAGTTGACCGGTACCCATTTGGAACCAACCTACATGTACCTAACATGGTCGCACCGCTGGTCAGGTTATCAAAGGCCGTTTTCATAAAACAGTCTCAGAGTGGACCAGTCGTTCGGACATAATAACGTAGGTTGAGCTGCCGGTCGCGTTGGAATGACATGTCTAATGTCGTTCACACTATAACTTCTGGGTGCATGCCCTATGTATGCCACTGAACAATTTAAGTAAACCCTTGGTCGTTGCTCAAACTTGACCCTTGGCTGCCGACTTCTTTCCAAGGATTTGCCTCTCAGCTACATTTTTAGTAACTATTTCTGAATTCAAACGCTGGTGTTTTTGATTAGCAGAGTGTGGGTTCCAATCCCCAGCCGTGACACTTATGTCCCTGAGCAAGACACTTTAACCATTGCTTCTTCCTTCGGATGGGGCGTTAAACCAGTAGTCCCGTGTGTTATGTAACGTACGTAAAAAGAAATTAGTGCACTTGTCAAAAAAAAAAGAAGGGGTTCGCCCAGTGTTCCTGGCTGGATTGGCAGCATATTATGCCACAGCACCTTGTAAACCATTGCATAGTGCTATGTAAAAGGAGTAGAACTCACAATTCAATATTAGTCCCATACGTTACATAAATACTGTATGTTTCAGCGCTTTGAGACGTGTATAAAGCGCTATATGAATATTGACTCTTATTATTTTTATCATTATTATTATTAATTGCAGGCACAATTTGAGGAATATAAATCGGGATGTGGAAACATGCTCTTGGTTGTGGATTTCCATGCTCCGTGGTGTGGACCATGTAGGTCAATAGGTCCAGCATTTGAGGTAAGTATTGAATTGTATACTTAATAATATAATTGGAAATGAGGTTAGCCTAGGACTTTTAATTTGGAAGCGACGTGGCTGAGCGGTTAAGAGCACCGATTTCAAACTCTGGTGTTTCTGATCAGCACAGAGTGTGGGTTCGAGTCCCAGTCGTGACACTTGTGTCCTTAAGCAAAACACTCAACCATTGCTTCGTGTTCGGATGGGACGTAAAGCCTTTGGTCCTGTGAGTTGCGTAATGCACGTAAAAGAACCCAGTGCACTTTAACGAAAAGAGAAGGGGTTCATCCCAGTGTTCCTGGTTTGATTGGCTGCATATTGCGCCACATCACCTTGAAAACCAATACATGGTTCTATGTAAAGGAGTAGGTCTGTCGTAGGTCTTATATTTAAAAACACATCTTCGCATACCTTGCAGGAAAACATACTGTGTGCTTTGAGTATGGCAACCGGGTGTAATAAAGCGCTAAGAACTCAGTATTATTATAGTATTACTATGTATTATCATTTCTCCCTGTTTTTATACCCCCCCCCCCACTTCACAGAAAATTGCAACCGAGACGCTTGATGCTTGCTTTATCAAGGTGGACGTGGATGAGTTGGAAGTAAGTAACCTCCTATAGTCTTTGACTGACACTGTTGTCACCACAAAATAGCTTCAGAAATCAAAGGCACTGGACACCTTTGGTAATTGTCAAAGACCAGTATTCTCACTTGATGTATCCCATTATATCATGCATACAATAACAAAATCTGTAAATATTTTGATTCACTTGGTTATCAAAGTTGCAATAGAATAATGAAAGAATTTGTGTGCTTTCAGATGCCTAATAAAAGTATAGTATAAAAGAAGTATTTCAATATTTGAGTGACGAATTACCTCTTTCTCAAAAACCATGTCACTTCAGAGGGAGCCGTTTCTCACAATGTTTTATACTACCATGAGCTCTCCATTGCTCGTTACCGAGAAAGTTTTTATGCTAACAAATATTTTAAAAGACAGAACTTACACGTACATTGTTACATGCAATGTGTGATAATAACAGACTATGAACTATTGACATACCAACCAGATTAAGTTCCAGCTTCTTTCCATTTCCAACCTTTATTTGTTTGTTGCTGTTCCCTCACAACAATTATTGGCTGATAGATTAAGTTTTGCCTCGCTCCATGTTTGTAATAGAAAGAAAATTTCATTGGTTTTAATTTGATTCTTTCCTTTGCCCTCAAGGATGTCGCTGCTTTATGCGAAGTGAGTTGCATGCCAACTTTCCACTTCTACAAAAATGGATCGGTAAGTGTGAAGACTTTGCTTCATATTATGGGTGCGTTCGTTTAGCTTCCCTGGGTCATCCCCGGTCTGCTCCGGTGCGTTTGAATAGCTTTTGACGTCATGCCAGGGGCTCACCCAGGTCAGCCCCCAGTGCCCTGCTTGTGAGTGGGTCATTGGGAGCTGGCCCCAGGTAAACGACGTCACTACGAGAGCGGTATGTGGTCGTTCGTTTTGCTCTTGTCAGGAGCTCACCCGAGAGAGCACCGAGGAGGAGACCCACGGAAGCTAAACGAACGCACCCAATATATTGTGTAGTTTGTTCAGTAATGTGGCAACCTACATGTACATTCATGTACTCCTTGGTAAAAGAGCAAACCCAAGCTCGAGTACCATGATCAGGATGGCTTTAGAAATAATCGCAGTACATGGTATTTTAACTGGTTACTGATTTGATATTGGCTAAGCATATTTATTTATGCTTAGCAAATATTTGAACATACCTTTTACAGTAGCAGTTGTATGACATTTTGATGCAGTAAAGGATTTAGTGAGGGCATTATTTTCTTTGACTTGAGGCGGTTTGACCAACGTGCTCATTTTTTTGCCAATGCTGAGAAGATTTGCCATATAGGATACTTTAAGTGTTCGTTTTGTTTCATTTGTTGAGCTTTTTCCTAATGCACAAACTATAGAAGATATTTTTTTAAACAATATTTCCTTTATTTTTTCTTAAACAGCGGCTGAAGGTCTTCTCTGGGGCAAATGAAACCACACTTAAGCAGCTCGTGGCAGAGTTCAAATGATTGGAGTCGCCTTTCAGTATTTTCTTATTCCAAAATGTGTAGAGATATATTATAAGTAAACTGGGCCCAATTTCCTAGAGCCACTTAAGCAGAAAGGAGCAGGATACCAGTCACAATCTGTACACGCCACAGGCTTGTTTGGCTGGTTACCTTATTCTGGTAAGCAAGTGCTTAGCTAATTTTTGTGCTTAAGCAGCTCTATGAAATTGGGCTAAGCAGCCGATCTCACGAAACGCTAGTATTGATCCTATCACTTCGGATGGGTTCAATGCATCCTAATGTCTATGGATACGGAACTTAACTCGTCATAAGTCTACTAAGTTAGGAAGAGTTTGGTGAGATCGAAGGCTGGTTCTGTTTAGAGCGCACTGATGTAGTAGTTTAAAACCAACCACAGAGTATGTGTGGGTGGGTGGGTCGACTCATTCGTTTGTAAGAAAACTCAGAAAGGAAAAACAACTTTTCAAAGCTTGGCAAACTTGTTTGAAATTTATTCCAGTAGCCTGGAGATCTTTAGTTTGGGAGGTTGGGAAGAGGTTGCAATTCACAGTCTTACTAAAACAGCATCATCTTAAAGGGGCTTTGTCATAATGATCACAGCAGGCGTGTGGCTGCACATGAACTCTCACCCAGCTATAGTCTTGGCCCAAGACTATGGTGCTTGATTCTGGATAGTGTACTATGCGCAGTTGTAAATCGCCAAAGCGCGCCCGCTGCGGTATGATTTAGTTAACTGGGAGCTTGAAATCTAGACTACACTGGCAAGCTACCATAGCTTGCCAGTATAGTCTAGATTTCAAGCCCTCCAGTTAACTAAATTAAATCATATCGTGGCGAGCGTACTTTGGCGATTCAACTGCGCGTAGTACACTATCCAATATCAAGCACCATAGTCTTGGGCCAAGACTAACCCAGCTACTGCACAATTATTGTGAGTACCGTAATTACCAGTTGTGTCCAGTGCCAGCAACATTACTTCTCTCATCCCGACTGCGTATACCAAGTTTCAAAACTATTGGACTGACATACTTTTTGTGAGGTCTCTGTACTTTTAATGTTGTTCATAATATATATGCACGGGGGACCATGCGGGGGTCAGTTATTCCCTAACTAGCCTCATGCACTACACAAGAGATATTCTTGAATCTTGTTTTAATGCTGTACATGTATGTTTGTTTTATCTTTAGAAAATGAGTGGTTACTAAGTAGGCCTACTTCGTAAAATAAATATGGTGGCGCATGTAGTGCACTTCAGATTTCAATTTTGCCCATCTGGTATATCCTTTCTGTTTCACCTTACAAAACCACAGAACTACTAGTTCACACGTGTCTTTCTATTCATTATTATGGTTAAATTAAAAGCTGCATTAGGACTGATAAACATGCAGCTGATAAACAATGCACCACTTAATATGGAGAGCCAAAAGTTGACAACACATTTTCTCAAAGTCTGTTGGAATAAAAAAAAAAAGAATAAATGTTCAAACAAAGTCCCGTTTCAAAATTTGTATTTCTTTTCTAGAAATCAGAAAATCTCTACTATCAAATCTTTACTAGTGAGTGAAAGTTGCAACATTCTGCAAGTAGAAATTTTGAAATACCTGTTGTACCCTCTCAGACCACTGGTGTATGAGGAAATGAAAAAAAAATAGAGTTTCTGATTGTACAAAATGAACTTTTTGAAAGTGACTTTATTTGAATATAAAGTCTGTTTTTATACCATAGTTTGGGAAAATGGGTTGTCCACTTTAGTTTTCCACATTTGCTGCAAAAGCATGATTGAATATGCAAGCAATTGCTGGATTTTTATGAATAGAAAACCTGGCACTGGTTACCAGTAAAGATGACCGTGTTCACAGGGTTTAGGTTCCACAGGGTTTTTAAATCATACATAACTTAAAATATCATCCTCTCACCATACTGATCTCTTATTTAGACAATTGTTTCCCCGACTGATTAATAATAAAAAAAATGCTGCTTATTACAATTATTATACAATAAATATGCTGGTACTATAAAAACAGCTGCAATTATTCACACTGCAAATATGGCATGCTTCAAAACCAAATACATGCGTAAAGCATATTCTTTTTTTATATTTTCAAGCAAGTTTTCCATATGTTTTGACTTTTGAGATCATGCCATGTTCAAGCATATAAATGTACACAAGGTCCGTGTGTACAATATGTTTAAATAATTTTTTTTTAACTTAAGTTATTTCGCTAACTTACGATTGAGTCTTTTTAAAAAGTACAAGTGAAATCTTTCTGATTTCCAAATCCAATTTTGGCAGCGCTATTTCTTGAACAATATTGTGAAGTCAAGATGGTGAAGGGGCTTCAAAACAGAGCTTTCAGTTTAGGGAAAGGTTAACAAAAATGTTTTCTTGTGCCTAAACACTGTGCAGGAGAATTGCAGGGAACCCAAGTGCCCCTCCCTCAGTGTTAAAATGTCTGATCTAACTTCAACTTCAATCTATTTTCAATAAAAAGGCTCGCTTTCTTGGTCTCTTATATCTTTTTGGCAAGAGAGAGCACATTTTATTTTCTATAATCTGTATTAATGTTTCCAAATACTAATTATTTGGGCAGGTTAATTTCCTGGAGCTTTCCTGTGAGAATTATTTGTGTTAAAATCATATAAATCATTTATCAGAGAAATATTTTAATTTTGACCACTGTGTATGGGTTACTTTTATTTGTAAACTTGAAGCCAAGCCATTGTTTTGACCATTTTCTCTTCACATGTTGTGATATTTTAATTTGTATTGTTGTACTGTTCACTTGACTGGGATTAAAATAAATTCAAGTGCTAGATAGAACAAAGATAAAAGTTGTCAATTGTTACCCGTTATTTTTTGTTTTCAACGTTCTGGCCCTAATGCATGAGAAAATGGTTAGGCCCTAATGCGTGAGGAAATGGTTGAGGTGCTTGTGAGCGCGAGAAAGAACCCAAAGGCAGGACTCTTACACCTGGGCCCAATTTCATAGAGCTGCTTAGGAAGAAAATATTGCTTAAACAGCTACTTGCGCAGATTGGGTTAATGGAAATGGTATTTTAACTTGTTTATAATGCACTTGTTCACCATTTTAATGTAATTTTGGTATGTGTACACTTCTGAATTTTTCGTAGCTATCAATTAAAAAATCAGGCCCCAACCTAGTTGTTTTGAAAACTAAAACACTTCTGCCGTCAAAGGAAAATGCTTTGACGTCAATTGTGGGAGTTTGCTTTGTTATACCTCCACGCTACAACAAAGCGGCTTTACAAATTGGAGCTCCCAACTATGATGTTTGAGACTGATTACCCAGCGGAACTTTTCGCAAATCTTTCAGAAAAGCGCTGGATAAGGGTATTCAAAATGATAGTGTTTTTACACAATTAAAATCTATTTATAATTGCATGACTCGTTTATTTTATTCATTGAAAACATTTTAAATGAAATTCAGCAAAGTCCACGACTTGACATAGTCGTTCAAGCAGGTCCTTAACACTAATTTTTTACTAATCGAGGACTTCTCTTTGTTCTCCCAATATTTTTTTTCTCGGCCTTGTCCTACACAGAGACACTTCAGTACAATTATCACTCCATGACATTCTTTAAAACGAAACACAATGAGAGGTAACTTTGTAAACCAGTCTTTAGGATTTTATTTTGCACATCCATTTCAGTTTTCAGTGTGGGTTTTTCCTACTCAATCCCGAAAACATCCCCATATTGTTTCAAATAATAAATACATCCGATCATTTTTAAGTGTAAAATCTGGGGGGAAAAAAGGAATCCTAAAAACGTATACATGTGTTTCTGTTTAATTAACAATTCGTATCAGTACACACTTTTTAACAATTACAAAAACAAGATTGCTTGCAAGGAAGGGCTTTTAGTGTAAACAAGGTGCCGTTTTAATTTTGAAATATTCAAAATAATAACAAAGTTTGGCCCTGTTAAAGACCAAATGTGCATAGATGATTAAATATTATTAAAGCTAAATTTATGATAACAAAGTCAACAATACGTTGATTTAAAAAAACAAAAATCCATCATGTTCTTGATGTGTTTTTTATGGAATGATAGAATACATTGTTCAAAAGAAAATCAGCTAGAAAGAAAGGAATATATAAAAGGAGTTGTCAGTACACCAACAGTATGGATGGAAGCTGTGTACATACATTCTAATACTATAATAATTATATTTCTAACAGAAATTCATCAAACTAGCGCCCACTTTCACACTAGAAGGCTCTTTAGATAACCTTAACACACATGGCTTGCCAAATTGGGGTTATTATGAGTGAGACAATCGAAATAAGCAATAATTACTTTCTGGATCTTCAAATGCTGTTTTTTTGGTTTACTGCAAAAGCATTTCAGACACAATTATTGCTCTGGAAAATTGTATTGGTGTGAACTTTTCAATTTCGACTGACAGTCACGATTAAAGCCCGGTTCATATTTCCTGCAAATGCGAAGCGAGTTTGACGTCACAAATATCCTTTTGCACATATTCGCAAGTGAGTTGAGCAGAGCTGAACTGCTGCGAATATTCGTTGCGAATTTTGTGACGTCGACGTTCGCTTCGCATTCGCATGGCATGAAGTATGAATCGGGCTTAATAAGTTTTGTACAATCACCACGCCCCAATTTCATTGAGCTGCTATAAGCGCAACAACATTGTGCTTACCAGAATAAGGTTGCCAGCCAAACTACCATGTCACGTGCACAATTTGTGACTGGTATCCTGCTCATTTCTGCTAATCAGAAAGTCATTCATCAATATTGTCTGCTTATTAATCAGCTCAGTGAAATTGGGCCCTGTCATATTCTTTGTCTGTGAAAACTGAAAACTAAACAAGAATTCACATAAAAGCACACTATTTTCAATTAAAAGGAACTTGCAGCATTTGTTGTTTTAAAGTTTCTTTTATTGTTTGGCACTGATTCAGATTCTTAACCTAGGAGAAATTTTAGGACAAGTGAGCAGACCAGGGCTCAATGCGCTAGCTGTGTAAGCAAAGAACGCCTAGTAACGAGGTCAGAGTACGCATGCACACAAGCCAAATTCCCTGCTAACCCGTGAGATGTGCTTGATGTAAGTGCAGAATTCTCCACTTCCTTAAGGGCCGATTCTTTGCTTACAGTATGCAGAGCGATGAAATTGGACTCTGGAGCTTTTGTAAGTAGAAACGAGGCTGCTCTCCACGTGATAAGGGCACTACAACTAGAAAATGAAAAAAAAATCCACAAACTTCCAACATCCAGTAAGCTCGGTTTCCTCCAATTGCACCAAGGTGTGCCGAGCAGTACCTCAGCTAGCCTGAACATCTGACGTCACACTTCGAGGCTAGTGAATAACGCCAGAGACCTGCCTCCAAAACCGGCGTGTAGATTCACCTTTGACCTCAGTCATGTCACAAAGAGGTACGCAGTCAAATTCTATTGCGGACTTGACACGAGTGTACTGCTCAGGCATCTATAACTGTCATGTGCACGTTTATCCAGTATCATTGTATCCACTGGATCTAGCGGCAGGGACCTGTCTTTATCCTTGCGGATAAAGACAGGGGCCCAGTCTTTACCTAAGCAGATGTAGATGCCATGTATGAGTTAAAGTTGAATGTCTGGTACAGAGACTTGACTTGATTTGTCAATAATAAACACTTCACATTAAATTCATTAGATTTGGCTTGTTAAAATACTGTTTGTAAACTACTATTAAATCAATATTAATAAATAATAACGACTTACTCCTAATTTTTTTCGCAAAATGAGAAGAATGCTTCTTCCCAGCAGATGATTTTAAACCATGATTTATAGGTACCATTGTGTCGATAAGTCAAAAATAGAACCTTTGCAACTTCCATATTTCAAAACCTAAATGTACTAGACATCGCTCCTCTCCAATTTCTTGGTTTATAAAACGCATACATTTCAGGATGTAGAACAAAACAACGAGTGAAATGTTTCAGTTATTGCATGGTAAGATTCATCAAGGTTTTCAGAGACACCAAGTGGCAAAAGCTCTTTAATGAAACCACAATTTGGACTTGAGCTCCGTCAGTTATTTTAGAAGACATGTGCTTTTCCTTCCGGGGCTTCAAGCAAGTGGACCGAATCCTTGGCGAATCACAAGCCCAAACTGTGCTTTTGATTACAGACATGCAACTTTCTCATTTCAAACAAAGAGGAAATGGCTGATCACACTTCACTTTTGCACAGTGATTTTGAGTTTTCTATGGCACTGTTTTGAAAAGAAGAAGAGGAAATCAGCTGATCAGCTGAAAAGTTGCACGCCTGTCTGATAAGGGCCAAAAGTAAACTACCACTGTTATTATGCAAATCCTTGTCACTATGAGTCTATAAGGGAAGAAACTGGTACTTTGTCAACTCGTGGTGATGGGAGATTCGACGAGGGTTTGCTGGAGTACTTCCTCCTGTGCATTTCATCGACGTACGTCAGGTACCAGGTACCAGGGAACAAGTCAGCGATGGAACCTACTGGGGTGTACTTTGCTGTAGGTGGGGGAAAGTAAACAAAAACAGAAAAATAAATCAGGGTTGTGCCATTTTTGGGAGACTGTTTCCTTGTTTTAAAAGATTTGATAATAATAATTTAAAATTGTAATGCGCCCTTTACATATTAAATTATCAAAATCACATGACAAAATTGAAAATACATGGAAGGGAAATGGCAAAGAAAAGACAAAGACTAGTCTGGTCCTTGGGCCAATGCCTAGACTGCAGTATGGGGATACGTCTGTACGTAGACATAAGAAGACTTAAAGACAGTGGACACTATTGGTAATTGTCAAAGACCAGTCTTCTTACTTAGTGTATCTCAACATATACATAAAATAACCAACCTGTGAAAATTTGAGCTCAATCGGTCGTCGAAGTTGCGAGATATCAATGAAAGAATAAACACCCTTGTTACACGAAGTTGTGTGCTTTCAGATGCTTGATTTCGAGACCTCAAATTCTAAACTTGAGGTCTCGAATTCAAATTCGTGGAAAATTACTTCTTTCTCGAAAACTAAGTCACTTCAGAGGGAGCCGATTCTCACAATGTTTTATACCATATCAACTTCTCCCCATTACTTGTTACCAAGTAAGGTTTTATGCTAATAATTATTTTGAGTAATTACCAATAGTGTTCACTGCCTTTAAGAAACTTTACTACTCTCCAAAAGAAATTACATTGCTCGCACAAGTTACAAAAAGCACGGCAAATATCAAAAGTTACGAGTTACAAAAGCCAGGTACAAATTTTGCACAAGAAACAATGCACAAGGATTTAAGAAAAAAATCCCTACACACGCAGACAGGTCATGTATACAACAAGATAAATATATACTGTTTAGTGCACATTTCAGGAAATCATGCACATGCTCGGAAATACCGAAACACTGGTACGGCACTCCGTAAGTCTGCTGCTACCAAGCATCTCAGAAAATCTCACTGTTATGGGTTTTCTATATCCCGCTTTACACACCCGGGATGGCATCTCAAAGCGCTTCCAACATCATTACCCCTGGTGGTCACTGGGCCATCTCAGCTCCCTAGGCAGTATACAGTACATGTATGTGCTACAAATATGCGCTACAAAGCTAAACCAATCACAAGAACCATCTCTGCCCTTACAGGTACCCATTTACCCCTGGGTGGAGAGAAGCAACTTAAGTTAAGTGTCTTGCTCAGGGACACAAGTGTCACGACCGGGACTCAAACCAACATGCTGCTGAACAGAAACACAAGAGTTCGGTGCTCTTATCTGCTCAGCCACGACACCCCAACAACCCTTAGTACATAGTTCACCCAAAATGTTCCCTCTGAGGTATCAATTAAAATTAAAAAAAGATGAATCTACTCACCAAGGTGATGCGTATCCTCTCTCAGCTTCATCGTCTCTGCAAACACCGACGGCTCAACGCAACGGCGCGAATCCAGCCTGAACTTTAGATCATCAAGACTGCTCCTGAGCTTCCAGAGGGGCGACCCCGGCGCTGTGTCACCTTTGACCCGGAGGGAGAACAGGGATGCGGCCAGACCGGATCCATAAGAAAAGAGACCTACTCGTTTACCTGGTAGCTCGGCGAGGTTACAACTGGAAATAAAGGGGCAAACAAAAACAGCAATTTATATACACATCGGGTTTATTTCTTTATTTCTAGGCATCACACTAACAGTACACACAGAGAAATAACACTGTAAATAAGACTACAGAGAACAAGCCTGCGGAAAACCCAAAAAGAAATACCACAAGCGTATCTAAAGGCCAAAACAACCAACAAAGGCACATAAAAACACAAGAGAAAACACATCAGTATTTTTTTTATATTACATAGAAAACAAAAATTACAATTATAAAACGTATAGAAAATACATTTAAATCCATAAATTCAAGAATATAATTATTTATTGTCTTATTATGTGATTTATTATTTGATATCTGAATTTAATATAATATCTGAAGTCACATCCCCTTAGATGATCCCCTGGCCACAGCTTATCAGGTTGTATTATAAATTCGGGTGTGATCCCTGGCTACATACACGCACACAGCAGTTTAACGTTTATATGTCTTTACCAACAAACAAAACGCTACGCAAACATTTGGAACTTAGGTCCAGGTGGGAACGCATGGTAGAATTACACCAAAGTCAGTCACGGTAACTTTCCGCGTGGCAGTGGAAAAAAAGGCCAATGGGAACATGGCTTTAGTAAAGGGCACCTCAATAGGGAACATGATTATCTACAGAAACATTTCCAGGGGCACAAAGGCAATGACTTTTTACCTTGCTAGAAATGAGACTAGACCACCATACAGGGATGGGGTGTACATGTTGCCCACTTGGTTAGCAACAAGGGTGGAGGGTTTCGTCTTGGCCGCAAACATCTCTTTACTGCAGTTCATAAAGGCTTTCTCGACTTCACGGTCCATGAAGGTCTCCTCAAGCTTCAGGTCTCTGGAAATCGGAAGAATGTTCATGGATTTATTTAAAAACAAGTATGTATGTTAAACCTGTTTTGGTCTAACAATAGACCGATCCATTAGGCTCCGCCCATGACGCACCTGTGAGAAAGAACACGTGGGCCTCTCCAATGCCTTTCATATGCGCACATATGTCAGACGCTATTTGTCGGACCTTCGTTGCTTAGTGATTGGTCAATATGCAATGGATCGGTCTATTCTAGGCCACCTAAAATTTTAAGTAACAAGCCCTTTGAATATCAAATATTGAGTCCTGGAGGTGAGAAAGATTTCGGAATAATTCAAGTATTCCTGCTGAACAGGAATTTTTTATATAAAATGCCTTGATCTAGCTACAGGGATTTGTGCACTATGTAAGAACTGCGCGTTATTCATTACTTTGGAGGAGGTATGTAGATAAAAAGCAAGTTCAAGTGTGCACCATCGTTAACTAAATCTTGACTATTTTGACTCGAGTACCGGCTGGTCGACCATTTGGAACCAGCCTTAGCACCATGGTTTCATCCATTGTCCTGATAGCAGCCTGCTAACATGTGTAAAGCGCAGAAGAGAACCAGTTATACTTCATCAAAAAAGGCGGAAAGCAATGGAGTGTTTCCGATGGTCGACTAGACTTTCAAACGAGTCGTTTGAGTGAGTGCGTTCGCTGTGCATTGAACGATGCTGGTCGGGGGTTGAAAAAATGTTGCCAGTCGAACTTGCTCATAGTAACTTCTTCCGACTTACTTATAACCCCTAAGTCCTGCATAACGACCCCCGTCATCGGTGTCTGGCTTGGGGTCTCTCATGAAATCATTCAGCATCAACCGTGCTAGGGATTTCTGCACAAGCTTGCAGAACGGACTGTGAAAGCACATAGCATCAAATCTATCCATGGTATAGCGACTGCTGTCGCCCTCTGTTGGCAAGATCAAGGAAGTTTGGACAATGAATCTCGGGCCCAAGTTCATAAGAGCTGCTTAATAAGCAGAAAATATTGCTTAACAATTTTCTGCTAAGCTTAAATGAGCAGGATACCAGTCAGAGAATTGTACTCATGCCATTTTGGGTGGTGAACTTATTCTGCTAAGCATATTATTTTTTTGCTTAGCTACCTTGTGTACTTAAAGGCACTGGATACAATTGGTAATTGAAAAAAAACCAATATTCTCACTTGGTGTATCCCAACATATTATGCATAAAATAAACAACCTGTGAAACTCAATTGGTCATCAAAGTTGCAAGAAAATATCCATAAAAGATGCTCGAGAGAACCTTCAGGCCTGAAGTCTTTCAAATTTTATTGATGAAATGTTACCTTTTTTCTCAAAAACTACATTACTTCAGAGGGAGCAATTCCTCACAATGTTTTATACTATAAACAGCTTTCCATTGCTTGTTATCAAGTAAGTTTTAATGCTAATGTATATTTTGAGTAATTTCCAAACGTTCCAGTGCCTTTAAAATGCTCTTTGAAATTTTGAAATTGAACCCAGATAATGAACTTAAAGATAGACCAACACTTTGTACTTAAACACTTGTACATCACTAAAAATGGAAATATATATCTAAACCAGAGTCCAATATTTGTACGATGAGTACAATCTGCTTCCATTTAAGGCATTCCCGCTTATTGATTTGTTCTCTCCAAAGTACATGTATTTATAACCTCTAAAATACATGTATTTATAACCTCTAAAATGCTAAAACAATCTGAATCTCTTTTTTACAGTTTCTCATAATACAAAGGGATTAGTTTGGCTTTATCCCAATCAATCATAAAACACATCAATACTGAGATAACAAAAGCATTCTATTGTTCTCCATCAGACAATAATATCACACCCTTATCTTTGTGGGCTTGTTCAATGGACTCTTCCCATTCATTGATTGATTGTTCTATTTGAACACCAAGAGATAACACGTGGCTATCTCACTGTAATAGGTCAATACGCATTTAGCACCGACCCTTTTCCCAAAATAATTTCTACATGTTAAAGACACTGGACACTATTGGTAATTGTCAAAGACCAGTCTTCTCACTTGGTGTATCTCAACACATGCATAAAATAACAAACCTGTGAAAATTTGGACTCAATTTCAAAACTTATTATTCACACATCAGAAGTTAGTGGAAGTTTTTAACAAAGTTGCAGTTTTCACTTCAGTAGCCAACAGGACAAGTTGAGAAGTGGTGTTTACTAGCCCAAAGTAGTTTTGTATTAATAAGCCAGGATAATGTGGAAGGGTGAGCCCTTACTGCTGCATTAAAGCCATTGGACACTTTAGGTAAACAGTACTGTCCAAAGGCCCACACCTAGTGTATCACAACTTATATATAAAATAACAAACCTGTGAAAATTTAGACTAAATCGGTCATCCGAGTCGGGAGAAAATAATGGGATAACCCACCCTTGTTTCCCCACGTTTCGCCGTGTCATGATATGTGCATAAAATAAATCCGTAATTCTCGATATCAAGAATTGATAATTGTTTTAATGGTTTCTCAAAAAGTAAAGCATTTCATGGACTAATATTTCAAGAGAAGTCTTTCACCATTACCTTCTGTAAACCCTGTAAGTTATTTGTAAATCTGTGAACTAAAACAAAATAAATTCTGTACCGAAAGTGTCCAATGGCTTTAAAGCAAGGGATAGTTGAAAGTGGTCCTTTTTTTTATCTGAACCAACAACCTTGAGATTGCAAAGAAATCATTCCCTTTTTAAAAACTAAAAAATCACAACTGTTAGTAAAACATAATACAATTGTATACCTTTCTGCATTTGGGCCTCAGCCTTTACACAGTACCCCTGATAGCACTTGTCTAGCGCCCCCAAGTAACACTGAATAGACAGTTTGCCGTCCACGCGGGGGTACTCCGAGGCCATATCGGGCTTGTAGAAATCGTAGACGTGTTCCATGTGGGTGTGTCTTAATCCTGGATAAAAAAGGGGAGGAGACATATAACACTGACTACCAGAACTTTCCCCGTGATAATAACGAGGAATTTGCCAAAGCGCCTTTTCCCAGGATACAAAGCGCATACGAGAAAGAAGAAACTTACTGGTTGAAGAGGTAAGTTTCTAAGTTCTTTCTGAACTGAGAAATGGAGATGGAATTCCGGAGAGGTTGTGGCAGATCATTCCAGAGCTTTGGAGTGAATGAAGAAAAGGCCATTTGCCCAGTATGTGAATGAGACTACAGACCAGGGACTGAAACTTTATCTTGGAGAGGGCAAGGCCATTATCATTTTGCAAAGGGCACTTCCATTTGGGAAATCTTTAAAGTCTAAAGGAAGCTTTTGACCGGGGCACCAAGGCCAAGACGGCAACTGAGTGCCTGTGTAGTTCATGGCCTTTGTGATCAAATGAGAAGAGAGAGGGGAGGGGGAGGAGTCAAAGTATCACTGAAATAAATCCCTCAAATTACAACTGGGTTTCAACAACAAAATGACACTTTGAAACTTACAATAAACCCCTCAAATTACAGCGTGGCCGATCTTCAACATCAAAATGACACTTCAAAATTTTCAACAAATCCCTTAAGTTACAACTGCTGGGTTGCCCTCAAAACATTGAAGTTTTGAAATTTTCCTTTTAATAAATGTTTCCTCAATGTGATCCCACTCACAACCTACTCCTCTGCATTTAAAGTTACCTTAGTACATGTAGGTACTAATAATTTTCCGTTTTATATACCACAGAGACATGCAACTTTCTAATGGTCCATCATGCTAAACTTATGTAGTTTTTTTTCCCCCCAGTTTTCTATGGCACTGTTTTGAAAAGCAAAAGAGGAAATCAGAGGATCAGCTGAAAATTGCATGCCTGACCACGTCATCTTCTTTGATAAAACAAAAAACAGATTAAATGTGCAGGTATGCAATAACAACTTAAAATAGTTTTAAGATTTCCGATGTCGTATGTGGAGAAAACATACCATCACATTGTCGCTGATTCCTTCGATCGGTTAATAATAACAAATATATCCCAACAAGTATTTAAACTACGTTTACCTCTTTCTAGAACCAACGGGGCATTAGGCCCAACGAGCATTGCGATGGCACCAGCACCTCCGGTTGGACGGGCATTTCCGGTTGCGTAAACCGCTATATCTCCTGCGACCACCAGAGCATATCTTCCTGTGGCAAAAAAGCACCAGCAAAATGTCAACTCTTCTTACACTGTATACACAGCCAATTTTATTCAATTGTAAGTGAACAGTCTTGAAACTCTTAAAACCTGTTTCTGTTTGTATTAAAGCCATTGGACAATTTCGGTAAACAGTATTTTCCAAGACCCACACTTCGTGTATCACAACTTATATATAAAATAACAAGCCTGTGAAAATTTAGGCTCAATCGTTCATCGCAGTCGGGAGAAAATAACGGGAAAACCCACCCTTGTTTCCGCACGTTTCGCCGTGTCAGGACATGTGTTTAAAATAAATCCGTAATTCACGATATCGAGAATTGATATTGTTTTAATGTTTTCTCAAAAAGTAAAGCATTTCATGGAATAATATTTCAAGAGAAGTCCTTTACCATTACCTTCTGTAAACCCTGTAAGTTATTTGTAAATCTGTGAATTTTTTTTTTTTTTTCTGTACCGAAAGGGTCCAATGGCTTTAACCTCTCTGTAGAGAATGACTGTGCAAGTTTCACATGTATTCATACTTCCATGAACATGTGGGTACTAAACCATCGAAAGAGTTTTGCTTATAAATGCATAATTCTGTTTCTGTGAATACTTAAGTTTCAAACTTACGTAGTTCATGGGGGGAACAGAAAATGAATGTTGAGAAAGTAAAGAAACACATAAATATTCCAGAGAATAAGACAGGCCGACCTGAATTTTTACCCAACTGACATTCATGAAATCTTTAAACCTGCGTAATGGTTGTTGGTTGCACAACTTCCGACCAGAGGTTAAGAAGTCTAATACCAATATTATACTTTTCCTAGGATGTCAATGACAGACACTGTACAATGTATACAGTAATGGGTGCGTTCGTTTAGCTTCCCTGAGTCGACCCCGGTGTGTACTGTTTTTTTTCCCAGGACGAACGTGTGCAGATAATTACCCACGTTCGTCCTGTACAAAAAAAACGCCACACACCGGGGTCCACCCAGGGAAGCTAAACGAACGCACCCAATGTCAAGGTGACAGATGTTTGTAGTTAAGCATGGCAGGAAGTACGTTTCCTCCAATTGTAGTTCAAAAATATGAGGGAAAAACAGTTTCAGTTTTGCATCTTTGATTGGAAGCTTCCGATTCTGCATTTGATTTAGTCATCCCCCATTAAGTTAGTTGAGACATCCAGATAGGAAAGGCCCAACTTGAGTGATTTTGAGTTCTAGGTCAGTTGCTCAAAGATGGCAAATTTGTTTTGAAGTAAGCCGACTTTACACACCTACTCACTCCAAGTTAGCCTCCAGTAAAATGTATGCTTTCGCTAGTAAAGCCTGTTTCATAAATTTCATGTGAAAGCGAAAAAAACGAGAATTTTCTTGTGTCACAATTGGAAAAATGGCACGTACTGATTATAACGTCACCCAAATTTGCTTCCACATGAAGTACGAACCGTGCTTAATGGTTTGAAAGCACTACCTTTGGGGAGGGGGGGGGAGGGGAAATAAAAAAGGTGAGAGTACATACCATCCCATGCACTGGACTCTACCCACGCAGCAGCGTTAAATAACGCAGCCGTCCCACCATAACAAGCATTTGTCGTGTCGATCCCTTCCACACTCGTATTACCGGAGTCGCCGAACAGCTGCATCAAAACAGTTTTCACGCTCTTCGACTTGTCGATGATGGTCTCTGTGCCGACCTCCAACCGGCCGATGGAATCGTATGAGATCTGGTTCCTGTCCATTAGATTCTGAACGGCGGTCAGACACAGCGAGTTGATGTCCTCGCAGTCCGTACAGAAACCCATCTTGCTCTGACCGAGACCGATGGTGTATTTCCCTGCAGGGATGCCATCGAAGATCTCCAGTTGCTCTTGATCGACGTACTGGGAGGGGAAGTAGATCTCCGTTGCGATGATGCCGACGTCATCGGGCCAACGCCCTTCTGCAGCGTTACTCATGTTGTTAGGACTTGGCATCGTCTGCTACTTGAATCTTTGTGTAGAATCCAATTTCTGAATTATCGCTGTTTCTGAAATTGTTCAATATACTCTTTTAAATTTTTTGAAACAAATTAAATTAATTTAATAATAATAATAACCTGTTTTTTATATAGCGCTTTTCACACCCGGAGGGGTCCCAAAGCGCTTCACATTACCCCTGGTCACTGGACCTTAAACCACTCCTTAAAGGAACACGTTGCTTTGGATCGGACGAGTTGGTCTATAAAAAGCGTTTGAAACCGTTTGTTATGAAATGTATATGGTTAGAAAGATGTTTTAAAAGTAGAATATAATGATCCACACAAGTATCACTCAAAATTGCACGGTTTTCTTTTTACGTCGCGAACTATCACGGTCGGCCATTTATGGGAGTCAAAATTTTGACTCCCATAAATGGCCGACTGTGTTTGTCGACGAGGTAAAACGAAAACCACGCAATTTCGAGGCATATTTTTTTGTGTAGATCATTGTATTCTACTTTTACATCATCTTTCTAACCTCATGCATTTTATAACAAACGGTCACAAAACGCCTTTCAAAGACCAACTCGACCGATCCAAGGCAACGTGTTCCTTTAACCACTTAAAACCACAATTTGTTGAACAACCTTCGTTCAAATATTGATACCTGGCACTCAGTCACACCAGGGAGCTACAATAAGGGCGCTCAATTTTTGTATAATTGTTTTACTGAAGGGCTTAAAGCTCAATTTTTTTTACTAGACTAGGTAGAAATATAGAAATACGACCAGAATCAAAATGAGTATAGCAGCACTAACAAATTTGAAAATCAATCTAATTTGTCTTTATATAAATGTAACTGCAGATCAGACTCAAAGTCAAAGGGCAACTGTTTGTTTTGCAAAAAGATTACATATTTTGAATGTGTAATGACTGAGGTAGTAGCCAATATAATATTATACACTGGAAAAACACAAGACCACCAAACTTGGGAAAAGTTTCCTTATGGTGCCACCACTTTTTCATCCGATATGAAATAATATAGTATCTAATTTACCTCAATGAGATATCCCTTTTTGTAAAAAGAGTGAAAAAGTGGTGGCGCCATGCGGAAAGTTATCCCAAACTTGTCCTGCCACGGGTTTACTGGCCCGATGCTAAAATAATCACTGGCCTTGCGCCCCTGTGGTCCAGTGTTAATTTGAGCCGTGACACGGGGGACCATGCTAAAATTAATAATTAAAACAGGTGGTAACACAACTATTTTGGAGAGCTTAATTCTGCCACCACTTTTTCAAGTGGTGGCAGGATACGGAAAGTTATCCACTATTTTTTCTGGAAATGAAAAATTAAAATACAAAATTACATAGCGCATTAGCTGTACAAACTACCACTTCATGCTAATAATTGTGTTCTCATCATGCATGTAAAGATCATTTTTATCCATTGTTGATTTGTTTACCAAATAGTACCAGGATTCCTCTCTAAGTCTAATTTATCTTTTGCAAATCTCCTCCCCTCCACCCCCCCCCCCCCCCCCCCCCTCCAACACACCCCAATCCCTCAAAAAACTTCACAGCTCCTCCTGATTCCCTAGTGAATTCTTTTTCTAGCTACATGTAAACCCCAAGACATACCTGCTGAGGAGCTCAATTCGTTTTGTTTGAAAAATGACGACAAGATAACCGTTTCAGCCGAGATCCAAAACCTGAAATGGTTATCGCTCCAAATGCCGGTAGATAAAAAGTCACACTTCTTGGTATTTACCGTCCGTGCAAAAACAAGTCAGTGATCTCGCGATATATGCTGGTACGATTTGCTCAACGTCGTGTAAACTTTGACCAGGAACCGAACGATCTATACGCTCGATCCTGTGGCAAAATGTTGACCTGTGACCGGCCATTCAATTATGGTTAGTTACAGTACACACCACGCACACACCCCTCGTGCCTGGGACCCACCAGCGGGGTGGGGAGTAAGCTCTAGCTTAGTGGGCAGGCCCAGCAACCAGCACTCGGAAGCGTGATCGAAATCGCGTGACATTGATCGAATGATTTACATGCAAATAGCACACTCAAACTTAGTTTTCCAAAACACTCACCATGCTAGCATGCTGCACTTTGTGATCGTCATGTTCATTATTTATATAACCAGGGATAACCGTGGAAAATACTGAAGTAGACAACTTTGAATTGTTCTTTGTTTTTTGTATTATTTATGATGTAATACCATAGTGCCATGTGCACCGTATTCTAACTACAGCAAGCAAGCACGGGTTGTAACACTTTCTCTCGTCCCCATGAATAATAATTGCATTGTAATCTATTTTTTGGTACGAAGCTGCCCCTGGGAAGGCTGCTGGGAACGAGCAAAGCAAACACCGGTCCCGCTAAACAGCCACAGCGCCCTCATTCACTCATAATTCAGTTATGCACTTTTATCGTTTTCTGGGTCGATTATCAAGTTGGGAAGGAACAATGCTACTATTAAATTATGTAGTACCAGATTCGTGCTTTATTACAATGGAGCCCCTCCACGATTTTAAACGTATTGTATTAAAATAAGAATTAAAACCATTACTATGGGGCGCCGTTTGTCAATAGCGTTTTTGACACTGTTTTTATTATGGTAAGAACCATTAGAAAAGGTTTTCAAATTTTGGGGGGTTTAAAGTCAAAGCTTATAAATATGGTTTTAAAAAACGTGACAATTTAATCAACATAGAACGTGGTGAAAAAAAACAATGGTTTATATGAACTGATTCGTCCATTTAACCGTCTTCAAAACATAATAACCAACACTTTAGCAGCAGTGAAACATGGTTCACAAAACGATTTTTTACCTGGATGAATTCATTGCACACTCTAAAAATTCCCGGATCAGAATTGACCCGGATTTGGGTACAAGGGGGCCAGACCCAGAATAGGTCGATTTGACTCGGATTCCTAATTGTCATTGTGACCCGGAATCCGTGTGTGACCAGAAACTTGGTTAATCTGACTCGGATTCCGGGACACATTGATTCCGGGTCAAACTGACCCAGAAATGGGTCTGGGCCCCTGGGACCCAAATCCGGGTCAATTCTGACCGGGAGTTTTTAGAGTGTAGGCTGACCTGGTTTATTAACCATTCTTTCAAAACTTTGATGTATAACCATTTTTAAGAATCACCTAGGAATTATTTGGCATTAATTGTACTCACATTTAAATAATTATTTATAAAATGTAAATAATTATTCATTTTTGTCCACATTATTTATTGCAGTGTCAATTACAAAAAGGAAAACAACAAAGTGTGCAACTTTTATTTTATTTTATATAGTTTACGCTTAAAGCATCTGAAAAGGAATCACTAAATATCATTGATGTTCTGAACAAAACAGTTGTTTTAAAAACCAACGAATTTAAAGTCAAAGTTACTTCTTCGAACATTTAAATATCATGTCTTGGTGAAGATATATTAGTGACGGCACTCTTCACCAAACCCAATTCGAATCTTTTTCTACAAGGCCAACAAACAACAACAGAACAATATTGTTTTGCGTCCTGCCTTTTTGAAAAAAATGAGATGACACATTCTTTTATTGAGAACCGACTGGACGTTAAAAACATCTCAAAAGAGATCCCTAAATATCATTGCCATTGATATTCTGAACGAAACAATTGTTTTAAAAACCAAAGAACAACGGTTACTTCTTCATTCAACATTTAAAAAACATGCTTTGTGAAGAGATATTACGGCACTCTTCCTCAAACCCAATTCCAATAATATAACTCTACTTTTTTTTTATATAATAGTTTACGCTTAAAACATCTGAAAATGAATCCCTGAAAATCATAGCCATTGATGTTCTGAACAAAATAGTTGTTTTAAAAAAGGCAAAAAAAGAAAGAAAGAAAATAAAACATGTTTTGCGTCCTCCCTTTTTGAAAAAGGAAACAGGTGGACCCCTTAAATAATTTCGTTCCCCAAAATGGCCGCCTGAAACCTTTTTTGAGAGACAACCGACTAGACTTTTCCCTGTCTGCATGCATCGTTAATGTTTCCCTCTTTTCTGTCCGTTTATAAAACGGGGGGGGGGGGGATCGGGGAGGCGGCCTCTTTAAAGATAGCAGGCGGGGCGGGGACGCTAAACATGTTTTTCTTTTTCTACCCCAACACTGAAAAGACCATACAAAAAGCGTCTGACTGCAGCAGCACCCACTTTATTTTTGTTTAAGGCAGTGGACACTATCGGTAATTACACAAAATAATTATTAGCATAAAACCTTTCTCGATGACGAGTGATGGGGAGAGGTTGATGGTATAAAACATTGTGAGAAACGGCTCCCTCTGAAGTGCCATAGTTTTTGAGAAAGAAGTAATTTTCCACGAATTTGATTTCGAGACCTCAGATTTAGAACTTGAGGTCTCGAAATCAAGCATCAGAAAGCACACAACTTCGTGTGACAAGGGTATTTTTTTTCTTTCATTATCATCTCGCAACTTCTACAACCGATTGAGCTCAAACTTTCACAGGTTTGTTATTTTATGCATATTTTTATGTTGAGATACACCAAGTGAGAAGACTGGTCTTTGACAATTACCAAAAGTGTCCACTGTCTTTAAGGCTCAAGCGCTCCCGTGCAACGACATAAAAGAACCGACTCATACCCACGCTTTAACGTTTATGCCGCTGTTGACTGTGAGGATTCCAACTACTTTTTTTGGCGCAATTGCCCGAGTCAAGTTTAAAAATCTTTCAAATTACAATAAAGAATTGTCAAACATTATACACATTAATTTACATAATAGTTTATTATAAACATATACCTCGCTTGCATTCGGTTTAACCACTGTGCCCCAATATTTCCAGGCTCAGTTCTGACACTTAGGCCTAACGTTCAACTTTTGTGGAATAATATACCATAAAAAAAAAACGTTGCTAACTTTACACAGCCCAGACTCGTACAGACTTGACCTGCATAGCTGCGTCTTCACCGTTGTTGACGTCTGGGTTCCATGTAGGATACCAGTCATCCTTGGCGTTCCAGAAGTCCGATGCTGCAGTAGGGGAATCATTAGACCAGGGTTTCGCGTACGGTTGGTTGGTCAGACCATCCGAGAAGTAGTTGGTTCCACCCACAGCAACGTTCAGAATGATGTAGAACTGTTCAAATAGAAGATTTAGATGAATAAGGTTTGTATCCCTTTTATTAGGCATGGAATCGGGTATTATGGTGGACTGGCGGTTAGTTGTCTGCCTTTCATACCCCTTTTTCAAGAATGAACTCAAAACCCATCTCTTAATTTAATGAGCTGTTTCATCACCTTCTGTTTATTTTGTATTTAGTTCCAAGATGTCAGCTTAGTAAGGGTTTTTGCGCCAGGAGTGTCACCTTGTGACAGACAACGCGCATTATAAGTCTCAATTTGTATTATTTTAGTATTATATAAAACAAAGGGTTTGTTCGATTCCCGGAAAATGTAACCCCATGATTTGTTAAATAGCTTTCTTTCTAACAGGCTTACTTTTGAAGCACTAAGTCTAATATTACCGTTGAGGATTTTGGTTGCGGGTTTTCGGTGTTGCGAGTCATGGCATGTGCGTTCCTCGTTCTGATATTTTTGTTTAAATTCAATTAAATTGACCTTATTTTCTTTCAATGATGGTATAAAACATGATATGTGTTTCAACCACATCCACCTCAGACAGAGACAAGACAAACACAGACAAGACAGACGGACAAACAGAGACAAGAAAAACGGACAAACAGAAACAGAGTATGGAGGCCGATTTGATAAGCCTAAGGCTTGTACTATGTACCTCACAAAGTAGTCAATTAAAAGAAAGGAGGCTTGAAAACAAATGTGAAGTTTTTAGTAATTTAATTTCAAATATTCAATGTAAGATTTGTATTGATTGAATTACCTCTTGGTCGAAGGGTGCCACTTTAGATGTTGAGCCCTTCCAAGGGTTGTCTGTACCGGGGGCATCGGCTTCGAACTCACCAAACTCCCAGAACCCATTGGCGCCAGGGTCTGCGTTCAGCAGTAACTCATCGTCCACGAAGAACCTGGATTAATTGAAAGAAACATCGACAGTTCATTGAAAATGAATCTATGAGTCAAGATGTTTGACCTTAAAACCCACATGCAAACAACCGCAACAAACAGACACACAACAAACAAACAAACACTCTGTGTTGCAGTCACTGTGTGGACATTCCTTTGTTTTTGTACACTAAAAAACATTGATTTATTATTCATCAATACTGTAAATAACACTGTTTGGACATGTGTAAGTCCATGGTTTTTCAAGTGTATGGACATTCCTTAGTTTGGGAATATTCAAAAATTGAACTGTAAAACACTGTGTGTACGTGTGTAAGTCCACATAGTGTTTCAAGTCCCTACATTATGTGGACCTCTTTTGTTCTCAGGTCCACACTTCGTATATGAATTGACACAAAAACAAGCAAACAAACAGACGACAACTTTATTATTACGTAACTATTTTGCATCATAACTGTGCACTTACTTCAAGCCATTAGATGTCCACTCCATTCCGTACTTGTGGAAGGCATCCCCAAAGTGTCCGGTTGCCAAATTCCTGGAAGATTAAATGGAATATTATTATTTTATTTTTGTTTGAATTAAAAACATAGTTTTTCCCGACCATTATCGGGCAAAAATACTCAATTAAATTCACCAATTCAACGCATTTCCACCAAAACAACTTAAAATTGGGTTTCTTAAAACATTTAATTTTGTTTACGTGGACACATGATTTTTCAAAGGCCGTCAAAGGCATGTTAGGACTACACTTTGACCATTCTTAAGTTGAATTTCAACTACATTTTGATGATAAAAAAACGAAGGTTTTTAACCAGCTAGAACTCACTTTGTAGCGTGCGTCTTGGGCCATGCGTTAAATGGCCAGTACGGTCCCCAGTGCATCGTGGATCCCATTTGGTTTACTCCAGCGTTGACGCCATTGCTGTCGAACAAGTTTCGGTTTCCTATTGAAGAGAAAAAGGGCACAGTATTTCGAGTTAATACTCGACAATCTCTATTTTACTGGGAAACCTTTGCGACTCTCTCACGAAATTAATGTATATTGGAATAGTCCTTGAGTGAAAAACAAAAGTGATAAGCAACACTATTTCTATTTTTGGAGGGGGGGGGGAGGGGTAGGAGAGAAACAGATAGCAAACAAAAACTTGTACGTCTCTCGTTCATTAGCAAGGTCGCTGGGGGACTTGGCCAAACTACTTCTTTGTACGAGGAAGAATACAATGCAAAATGAGGTTTGGGACTTCAGATGGTACTCTTTATAAGCAGAACCTCTTCTCCAGTGGCTACGAGAGCCGACTCTATGGTTTTTTATTAAATAATAATTGTGCATCTTTCGAACCCACCTTTGGGGTAGGGGTGGGGGGATGTTAAGAGGGGAAGGGTTCTCCACTCCCTGCCCCTACCCTTCTTCCCGTTATTATACCAGTGGTTATTTACCTCGGCTTTCCACCATATCGATTTCACCAGACGCAGGCCAGCCGCCGTATCCATTCCGCTTTGGCAGGAGCCAGATAGCTGCGATCACATACAAATAAAATAATAAAACAAAATAAAAACATTGTTTTATCAATCACGGAAGTGATCACGGTAGTTTGATAACTATTATAAGGATATGATGTTTTGGGGTTGAACAAAAAGAAATTGACTGGCGCGGTATTCGAACCGCGACCTCCGACAACTGAGCTATCTTACTCGTATAGTCGTGGCAGCCGGTCTATGTCGACCAGGGCGTCCTCATCTCCTTTAATCTGCTTTCTCGTGAGAGACGACAGACACATCCACTTTACCATTAATTATTATAAGGCCGGGTTGAACAAAGAACAATCTACTGGAACGTGGGATGTGAACCAACGACATACGGATTAATGTGCCGGCGCGGCAGTCAAAAACCGTTCAAATGTCATTGTTTTTATGGTAAGTTATGTACCTGGCCAAAGCCAATCACCGGCAGGCAACTTAGCGACTACTTCCACTTTGCCGTAAGTAAAGGCGAATGAGTTGACGGTCCTAAGACGGGCAGATTGGATCGGGTTGACGGGGTTACTTCCTGAGCCGGTGCGCTGGCAACCATAAAAGGCGTTTCCCGTACATAGGTCGGCTGGTGCAGCTCCTATTCAAAAATAATGATACAGAACATCAGTTAAAATGTTGGTATTTTCAAAGCAGTCGGTGGGATTTGTATACCGTGTGGAAAAATTGAAATTCGTTTAGAGACATTTTAAAAATAAATTAAACCAGTTTTAGTCTCCTGAAAACTGTACAGGGAAATTGTACATAAGTGGAGAAAGCATGGATTGGTATAGGGGGATATAGATTTTGTACTCGTATAACTAGGAAGACCCGTTCTCAAAAGAACTTTATCTACCCAACAAAAAGATATGATGTTCCCCTAGCCCTGGCGGCCTTACACTTTCGTTTTGTACTACAGAAACGGGCCTCAATAGTTAGGACTCTGTTCCTGTGTACAGAGAAAGAGTCATACAGGGCTAGATGTCCCCCCTAACCCCATTATACACTTTCGGAACAGAAAAAAAATAAAAGTTCACAGATTTACAAGTAACTTACTGGGTTTACAGAAGGTAATGGTGAAAGACTTCTCTTGAAATATTAGTCCATGAAATGCTTTACTTTTTGAGAAAATATTAAAACAATATCAATTCTCGATATCGAGAATTACGATTTATTTTAAACACATGTCATGACACGGCGAAACGTGCGGAAACAAGGGTGGGTTTTCCCGTTATTTTCTCCCGACTCCGATGACCAATATTATTGAGCCTAAATTTTCACAGGTTTGTTATTTTATATAATATAAGTTGCGATCCACGAAGTGTGGGCCTTGGACAATACTGTTTATCGAAAGTGTCCAATGGCTTTAAACTATAACAACACAATAGTAGCTAGCCATATGCAATGCCTATCAATGTAGGCCCTATAAATTAACCAATCAAAGTGATACTACCAACTTACCCCAAAGATCAAGGGTCCCGGATGTTATAAATGCGTCTCCATATCTGTCAGATGTCAGTGTCTGGAAAATTTAAAAAAAAAAGTGAAAATAATTGGCTGTTTTTTCGTGAAGAGGGGCATTTGAAAAGAGTTTTTCTCGCTCAAACCAATTAATTCCTGACCATTAAATCTTGTTATTTTCATAGAAAGTTATACATTAATTGGACTGAGGGTAAATTTTACGGACTTCTTCAAAAAGGGGCGGGGCCACTTACCGGTTTCAAAAAGAGGGTGTTGTCTCTGACGTAACTGTTTGAGCGGTTGTTGGTGTAGTATTGGAACTCCCAGTTCTATGATGAAAAGCATAATTCATAATTAAAGGCAGTGGACACTATTGGTAATTACTCAAAATAATTATTAGAATAAAACCTTACTTGGTAACAAGAGTAATGGGGAGAGGTTGATAGTATAAAACATTGTGAGAAACGGCTCCCTCTGAGTGCCATAGTTTTCGAGAAAGAAGTAATTTTCCACGAATTTGATTTCGAGACCTCAGATTTAGAACTTGAGGTCTCGAAATCAACCATCTAAACGCACACAACTTCGTGTTACAAGGGTGTTTTTCTTTCATTATTATCTCGCAAGTTCGATGACCGATTGAGCTCAAGTTTTCACAGGTTTGTTATTTTATGCATATGTTGATATACACCAACTGTGAAGACTAGTCTTGACAATTACCAATAGCGTCCACTGCCTTTAATGATTTTTCTTTGCCTAGAAAATAAACAAATAGTATTTTTGAGGTTTTTTGTGTTATTCTTGACTACTTCATTCAGTATTTCGGCGCAAACAGAATGTTAAAGGCTGGACACTGTTAACTAATCGAAGTTAATGTAAGCATGAAAACTTACTTTGTAACGACCAAATGGTGAACTGTTGACAGTATAAACAGTGCGAGAAACAGTGAAAAAGGGCGTTTTTCCAAGTTTCTTTATTTTCTTGCAACTTCGATGACCAATTTGAGTAAACATTTTCACAGATTTTGTTATTTTGTTCATAGGATACACCAAGTGAGAATACTTGTCTTTTGACAATTACCAAAGGTGTCAAGTGCATTTAAATGAAAAAATATTTTTTTAGTTTTTTTTTCTTCTCATTATCAACCAAATTGTCATCCATCTTTACATCATCGTTCGCCCCCTCAAAATAATTGGTCTTACCCCGCCCCCTCCAGCAGTAATTTCGTGCTCCCATACATCCATGTTGAGTGTGCCGAATGTATCCTCAAATAACATCCCATTACAAGGCATGACGGACATGTCACATGACGAGTCACATGGGTAGCTGCTACATCCGGGAGTTACACTTCCTGTACATTAATTAAAACTATACGTTAAACTTCGTAAATATTTTTTTTTTTAAATTGAGCAATCAAACCTTACTTTTAAAGTTTACTGTTGGCAAAGGGATATTGCCTTCGGAGTGGATGCCGATGGGTTGTAAAATGAATATAAAGATTCACTCAAATATCCAAAAGTTGTGCAGTTTTTTACTTCATGAACTAATACGGCCCGCAAGTTCGTGGAGTCGTTTCGATAACATGGCAAAGTTCACGAAGGTAAAGGATAGCCACACACAATTAATGCACAATTTCGACGGATAGTTTGTGTTAATCATTAAATTCTACGTTTACTAAATCTTTCTAACCCGACCTGTTCACAACAAACGCCTTTATAACCGAAAGGCGCAAAAAAAAAAAAAAAAAAAACCAAAAACCGAAGGCAACCGTGTCCATTTAACACCAAGCCAAAGCAATGTTTTAAAAGAGAGCTTATTCTGGCATACTATTTGCAAAACAACGTGCATACATTAAATTCACAGTGACGGTATTGCCTGTCTGTTTCTAAAGAATGTGCGTGTGTGTGGCTGTGTGATTGGTTCCTATTTTGTAAATGATCTGTTTACCACCTCCAGGTGCTTTGGGCTGATTGGTCGCCGTGCCTGATGACGTAGTTGGCTGAACGGTTGTCTTGGGGTCTGCTGGAGGAGCACCCGGGGACAGAGTGGCTACAAAAAAGACAAGAATAGTATTAACAATTATTTAAAGACAGTGGATACTATTGTCAATTTTCAATGACCAGTCTTCTCACTTGGTGTATCTCAACATAAAAACAACAAACCTGTGAATTTTTGAGCTTAAATTGGTTGTCGGAGTTGCGAGTTAACTATGAACGACCCCCCCCCCAAAAAAAAAACACACACAAAAAACACCCTTGTCACACGAAGTTGTGTGCTTTCAGATGCTTGATTTCGAGACCTCAGATTCTAAACTTGAGGTCTCGAAATCAAATTCGTGGAAAATTACTTCTTTCTCGAAAACTATACGTCACTTCAGAGGGAGCCGTTTCTCACAACGTTTTATACTATCAACCTCTTCCCATTACTCGTTACCAAGTGAGGTTTTATGCTGATAATTATTTTGAGTAATTACCATTAGTGTCCACTGCCTTTAAAAGTCATATTTTTGTCATTTTGTTTTTAATTTTATTTTTATATTCTAAAGTATAGTTGTATGGTTCCCCATTTATAATCTCTTTCCACACTGTTGTGAACTCACCTATGGGTTCCGACCAGATGCGATCAGTCAACGTATAACCGGCGTCGTTGTAGATGACCAAAACCCAGTAGTATATCGTCTGACCAAGCATAGGAAGATGGGATGGAATGGCTCTGTTCTCGTGGATCCAATATCCATCTATGGGTAAAAGAGGAAAACTAGTTAATACGCCAGCTGAAAAAATGTCTGTAGACACATCACACCGTGAGCCCATTTTCATAAAGCATGTAAGCACAAAAGTTCGCTTTGAGGTTTCACCCCAATTACATTAAGTTTGCATTGCTGTGGCTGGTGCCTGACTCAATTTCTGCTTAGCAAAGAAATTTGTCAAGCAGTATTTTTAGATTTATGATATTGAGCCGAGCTTGTGTATGTGTGGATAGGATGGATTACTTCTTGAGATACTTCGGTGAGGTTTTCCTTAAATTGTTTTAGTGATTTGCTGGAAATGAGCAATGGCATTGATAGAGAATTGATTTGCTGGAAATGAGTAATAACATTGATAGAGAAAGCATTCCAGTCTTGGATAGGACAAAACTCTTGTCTCAAATCTTGACGGATACGAATTTGGTGGATAAGGTGATGATTATAATAACTTCTATTGCAGAGCGTTGCAACATCTTTTTCGTTTTATGTGACTTTAATTTATAAAAATTATCAAATATTTAATAAAACTCGATAACTACCTTTAGGTGATGTGACATCTACATTGTATTGTCCGGCATCCACTTGGTCCAATGGGAATCCAATGTTATAGTGATAGGCAACCAGACTGATTCCTGGCTCATCTGCAAAACAAAAAAAATCAAAAATATTGCAGTCAATATTGTTTAAACGGATAAACTTTAAACTGAGCAGCTTGATGAATTTCAACTACAAATGCAAACGAGGGAATGGGAACAAAATAAAAGCGGAGAATAAAAAGAACTTCTTAAAAACGCGTTAAAGCTATAAAGGGCTCTGTTTATATAAGCAACAATTCAGTTGGGGGAACAGAAAGGCCTACTGCAGTTCAATCGAAAAAAGATCTGTTTATTGTCAGTTTTAATCAAGATACTATAAAACATGACAGTGCACTTGTCAACTAATATTTTATTGAACCAAATCGGTTTGTTTTAGAGAGGAAACAAAATTAATATTGGCCAAGGCCCAAATTGTGAAACTATTTGACAATACAAAAAGCAAATTTAACCAACCTAAATAATGGATAAATATTTAAGAAAGAAAATCAATAAATTAAACGTATCAACTTATGCAAAGAAAGTATTGTTCTGAAGCTTTGCTTTGTGTGGAAGACGAAATTATAAATAAATAGCAAACTTGCAGGTACAACGTGTAAATCTCTTTTGTGGGAGTGTTGGCTCTGAAAAGAGCCGGTGTGGTCTCGACGTTTTCTAACAGTATCTGCTCGTCTTCAAGAGCAAAGAACACCTGTATATCTTGAGTATTTATTGACTTTTATCATGGCGCGACCATCTTGTTTTTCCAATATTCAAATCAATGTAACCAAAGCGAGGTTGGAAGGGCAAACAGTCTGGTTCCCCTTTGTACAATGACTATCAGTATCCATTACTGTTATTGGGTATAATGGGCATGGCCAAGATGGCGGCGGCATGATAAAGGTCTATTACTTACCTTGAATTGAGAAACGGATTCCACTTGGTGGGAGCATCCTTATGGTTGGTGTGGGGACGTTGTAAGCCGTGACCTGAGACCAGGCCATGGCTAGTAGAACCAAAACAAGCTTCCCCATCATTTTTCTTCCACGGTCCAAATCACTCTATGTGGTACAAGGTACAAGTGTAGGCGAGTTTATATACCCGTACGAATGAGGGAGTTCTTTCTGTATTCAGTTTATGCAAGTCATTGGGGGTATTGGAGCAGTGTGGGAGAGGTACATGTGTTTTAAAATATCTTCTCAGCTTTGATAATTTTAATCTGCAAAAATTAGATTTAGATTTGAGCAAGATTACACGAATTCCATTATAAAGGTTATTGCATGACGCCCTTGTCCTCAAAATCTCAACCAGAGGAAGTTTTAGGCCGTGCAAATCTTGCGCGTATTTGAACATTTGGACCCGTTAAAGTTTGATTCCTCCACGCGAAAGCAAAGAGCGGTCCCAATAATGGTCGCTAGACACTTCGTCAGACACTTGGCAAAAATCCTGAATTAGTACGAGGTACGAAGTGTCTAATTGTAAAAATAACAAAGGTAAGAAATGTCCTGGCACTGACTTGCACAGTCTACTTGGGAAGAGGTTCACAAAACAAAACAAAACGAAATTTAATAGGATTTAAATTATCAAAAGCCTAAGTATGTGGTAACATCTGGATAGTTCTCGCGGAATTAATACAAAATTACGTTACACAACTGTCCTGGGGGAATTATCTGTTATTAGGACAAGCTTACATATAACGTTGTTGTCCATCATAAAACACAGAATGAGGTAAACAATATTGTAGGTGATGTGAGCGGTGTATTTTTACCACTTTTCGCACATAAACATTTCGCACCTTCTTACAAGACAGAAAGTGTCCATGGGTACGAAGTGGTAAAGGTAGTCTACGACGTGTGACATTCACGTAAGCTAATTACTAATGACGGACACCAATTCATTTAATACAGTACCGCTTCAGTAGGTGTTGGGTGTTGAGAACGAATAGTTTAACATTAGGTCAACAGAAATTATTTCGGGTGAAAAGCTTTCGAATTGATTCTCCCAAAGTTGTACCAAAGTTCCGTAGGCACATTGTATACGTTTGGCTTAAAATTAAGGACACTTAGAGCCAACGCAAACTTTTCGTTTGAAACCTACATCAGCTTTCGATATGTTACACCACTCAGAGAAACATTTTACTTCGAAGTAATTTGCTTGTGTAAAAAATATCAGTTTGTTTTGTTTGCCCCAAGAAATGTGAATCTGAGAAGCGTCACTGTCAGTAACGTTTCTCAGATAGTGTATTCCTCTATAATTAGGTATTATTTCGGGCGATATCTAAAAAAGCGCCACCTTTTGAAATTGAATGTTCAGATGTAAGTTTTATTATTGTACACATCTGTATTTATATTTTAAAGATTAAAAACAATCGAACGCTTCCCGAAGGTATGCCTATACTTTAAAATTACTCACCTCAAATAGAAAGCAGACGAAGGCTGTTTTTTTTAAGCGCGTCAACAGAAATGTGCGATTACAGTATGTTACAAAAACAGCTGGAGTACTACACATGGAGAAATGGACCAGGCAGCAGTAGATCTTCAAGATTTTGTTGAAGTCGAGAGAAAACTACTGCCTCCTATATAACCGTGGAGGAATAAAAGAGTGGATTTTGTTCTGCATTGTGAAATCTTTAAACAATGGACCACAACAGAATCCATTGACCTCATGTGAGGACGCAGTTTGGGCTTGTGACGTCAGGAGGCCTCTGATATTTTTAGGAAAGTGACGTAGGCTACACCAACACACAACGGTTCCATCTATGGTTCCAGGTATCACAATAGATGTTTTCATCCATCAAGATCTGTTGATGACTAGACTGCATTTAATACCTGGAAACTTGATAAAGGTACTAAAACAAGGGCGTTGCTTTCTGACGTCATAATTCTCTCTTGGAGTGGATCATGGACACTATTGGTAATTGTCAAAGACCAGTCTTCTCACTCGGTGTATCTCAACATTATGCATAAAATAACAAACCTGTGAAAATTTGAACTCAATTGGTCGTCAAAGTTGCGAGATAATAATGGAAGAAAAAACACCAAATTGTCACACGAAGTTGTGTGCTTTAGATGCTTGATTTCGGGACCTCAAAATCCAATTCTGAATTCTCGAAATCAAATTCGTGAAAAATTACTTCTTCGAAAACTTACTTCAGAGGGAGTCGTTTCTCACAATGTTTTATATTACCAAAAGCCCCCATTGCTTGATACCAAGTAAGTTTATATATGTTAAAAATTATTTTGAGTAGTAACTAATATTGTCCATTGCCTTTAAGTGAAAGCCCATAATTTGATGTTTTCGAAGAGTTCTTTTGTGTTTAGACCCTTTCTTCGTTGCTTTATAAATCTCAATTTGGAGAGTAATTACGAAAGTCTTATTAGGGCCGGTTTATAGTCGGCAGCGCGATGGAAATCTTGACGCGCAATCATAAAAAGACACAGTTTTTAGGCCTCAGTCTTAGGATCGCGTGCAAGATTTCCATCGCACGACTGACTATAAACCGGCCTTTACAGTTAGTCCACCGAGTAATAATAATAATAATAACAAGACTTGTAATGCGCACATATCCACCCTGCTGGGTGTTTAAGGCGCATTGTAACTCATAGATTGTCTCTTTTCCCCCCCAGTATTGACTGACTTAACAGCAAGTACACATGCATCAATGACGTCATAAGGAAAACGTTACCATGCAGTTTTTCGATGACGTCATAAACATGCATGATTTTTAGTTCTTGGAAACAAGTAGGACAATTTAATCGAGTATAAAGCCAAACCTGCATGTACACACGGTGATTCGGGGAGTGCCAGTCGAGTTATTCTCCCTTAAAAATAAAAAAAATAAATTCGGACGGGTGTAATTTTCGAAAAAGTCCAAGCACACCCCTCTCGGCAAATACGACAAGTTATTTTAGGGGCTATGTCATCCAAAATACCTCAGCTTTTACAATGTATCACTTTTGTTAGGCTCTTCAAATATGTATAATAGAGAATATTTTTAGGGCCTACCAAATATAAATGAGGCCGAATCAGTGTTTTATCCCTATTTAGTGGGATGCACCACCAAACGCACAGCAATTTAAAGACAGTGGACACCATTGGTAATTGTCAAAGACCAGTCTTCTCACTTGGTGTATCTAAACACATGTACAAAATAACAAACCTGTGCAAATTTGAGCTCAATCGGCCGTCGAAGTTGCGAGATATGAATGAAACGAAAACACCCGTGTCACATGAAGTTGTGTGTTTTTAGATGCTTGATTTCAAGACCTCAAATTCTAAACTTGAGGTCTCGAAATCAAATTCGTGGAAAATTACTTCTTTCTCGAAAACCACGTCACTACAGAGGGAGCCGTTTCTCACAATGTTTTATACTATCAACCTCTCCCCATTACTCATAACCAAGTGAGGTTTTATGCTGATAACTATTTTGAGTAATTACCAATAGTGTCCACTGCCTTTAAGAAAAAATGGCACATGACAAACAATGACAAAAATGAACATATTGAAATCATCTTATATTGTTGAATGTTATTTGTATGTATTTAATAAAATCACACAGAAGCATATTCAAAATATCTACATCAAAACAAAACACTTTTTTTTATATTTCTTTTTTTTGTAAAAGGATAAAACAAAACACAAGTTGTATATAAAAACACAATTTATCGTGGGTATAGTAACTATAACTAATAAACTTGAAGATACGTAGCTAGGTACAACCCCGTGTAAATATCTTTCAGGAGAAGTATTGGCTACAAAGCGCTGGTGTGGTATCCGGACCACACCAACTCTTTTTAGAGCCAACATTCCTACAAAAAGAGATTTACACATTGTTGTACCTGCAAGTGTATTAGTTAAAGTTACTTAGTACAATATATCTATAGTAATAAATAAAACTACGCTTTTAAATTTTATATACAAATAGATCATATAAAAAAACTTCACATTTATTTACAAGACTTTCACAACCATGAGGAAAAATATTACAAATATTTCTTTGATTTATTTTATCTAATTGGTTCAATTTTATCTAATTGGATCAATCAAAGCAATTTTTTCATTTACATTTATTTTGCCTTTCGGGAAGACAAAGCAGAGTAGTCATGTACAAATTGGTGAACTTTGTGATTATTTCATTTACCAACTAAAACAAAGGAATCCAATAGCTTTCACCAATGTGTGAGGACAAATTTAACCACTACTTTTGGACACTACATAAAAAAGACTTTGTGTGACTGCGGCCATAAGCCTCTTGTCCGACAAAAGATGTCTTCATAATCATTAAGGGGAACTTGAATATCTTAAAACAGCTTAGGCAGTTGCTTTAATCTTTGCACGTCTAGAATATTCAGTCTTTCTGATGTTTTAACTTCAGCAGCTTTCTCGCCCAATGTTACCTTGATCCCAGTCGTCTTGTGTTGCCCAGTGGGTGAGGCCGTCCCACCCGGTCTGGTACCCTTCTGGGTGTTGGTTTGCCTAGTGGGTGCAGCAGTAGTTTGTGGTTGTGCACTTTGGAAGCACCTTGGTGGCTTTTGTGGGGGTTCCTTCTCTGCTAATCCCATCCTCGTCTTGGGTGGAGTCACTTCCTTAAGTCTTCCTCCAGCAGACTGGATGTGTCGATCAACCTGCTCATTGTCCCGTACCAAATCTCTACCATTCGCACGACTGCCAGCTGCAGTAGATTCCACAGAATGTTTTGTAACCTGCTTTGAGGTCTTTAAGAGTTGCTTCCTCGCACAGGACTCTTTCCGTTCTGTTCTTACACCGCCCGCCCCTCGGGTCTCAACAGCAGCCGCCCCACCAGTGCCTCTCATCTGCCCAGGCTTTTGCCCCTCTGGCGATTCCAGCAGTCCATACTTCTCCATGTACTTTCGGCTTGCCATAGAGAGATCCACAGCGGAGAAGCCAGTGCTGCTCATCTGCAGGCCAGGATCGGAAACCCCTGTAAGCGCGCTCCTCAAAAGAGGGTTGACCTTGGTGAGTGGAGTTGCACCTTGACCTTTGAACCCTGCGGAGAGCTGGGTCAGCTCCTCTTCAGTCAGGTACTTCATAGCGATGGCGTTTGCCTCATAGCTCAGGTTGGGAGAGTCCAGGTCCACATCCATCAGTGAGACGTAGTTGATGCGAGGGAAGAAATCAGAATTGAGCATGCACATTGACCTGCAAGAACCAAAATGAAAACACTCATTGTTTAAATGGATCAAATTACTTCTGTTTCAACAGCTTCTTTCTCACAAAATATGATACAAATTTGTTTTCAACATCTCAAACAGTTTTGTTGTTCATAAAATAATTTAAAGACACGTTGTTTGGATGGATCAATATATTTTAGATGTATCAAGTTATCAACCACTGGTTCTTTTCAGAACCAACAGTACTCAAAAGAGATCTTCACATGGTGTTACGGCAAACCCCACGTAACAAATTAGTTCCGCTGTAACATCTTTATTCTCACAAACCATGATAGAATTTGTTTTGAACATCTCAAAAATGTTTGTTATTAATCAGAGTCTAAAGTTTCTCCAGCCAGAGGAACCCCTTCTGTGGACTTAATGATTTCTAAACCAGAAATAAATACCTGAAGAATTTGTTTTTGTGCTTCCTTATCCTTACCTGTACATGACCGATCTGTCCATTAACGTCTCAGGTTTAAACTCAAGCTGTCTCACCTCCTCCTTAGTTGTCATAGCAACCTCATCTGCATTATGATGACCTTGATGATGCAGACCCATAGACTGGTCGGTAAGCATCTGTTCAATATTGCCCTATAACAAACACAAATTTAAAATTAGAATTGATAAAACAAGTCGCCGCTAATATTTTGATTTGAAACATTTTGTTTGATTGTTCAGATCTTAAGCCTGATTCTTAACTAGAATCTGGACACTCCTATGATATCTATTGGGTAAGAGATATAATTTTCCTGCTGATACCACAAAAGTTTCAACAATTGTTATTTCGTTCCGTTGAACGGGGTGATTAAAAACGAAATGTACTCGTCAATAAATGAAGCTATCACTCCACAATTTGCAGAGCAAATGTTGGTGGCCAACCTTATGTTGTAAAATTGGTGAGATTAGTAGATTATTGAGTCTAAAAGAAAAAAAACCCACACAAACAAAGAACACATGATCAAAAGTGAGCTCACCAAAAGATTTTGGTAAAATTGATTCTTGTCTCTGTACAGCAGACTAGCAGGCGGGTCGACTGTCTCGTCATTAGCCTCCTCAGGTCTACTCCTGACGTCGTTGACGTCACTCCTCTCAAAACTAGAGTCCGAGTCAGAGAGGTTTCTCCTCCCTGGTGGGGCGCAGGTGCTGGCACTCTCACCAAGCACCGGGCTGTGGAGACTGTCCATGGGGTATGTGCCTTGAGTCGTGTCTGGATCATCTTGGGGTTGCCTCTGCTGCTGGGGATTGGCAGGGTGGGCTGAGTCTCGATCGTTGTCAGACACCCATCCTGGGCTTCTAAAATGAAAATGAATGCTTAGTTATCGATTAGAGGTCGAGCATCAAGGTCAAGACTAAATTATGCAAGAATGTCAAATCGGAGTTTCTTAGAGGGCTGTGTCTTCATAAGCAAATCATTGACCGAGGCGTCGAATCAACCCATGGCACCCACAGCAATTGCCGTGGTGCCCTGTGCTTTTGCTGTGGTGCCCTCCGCAAGTTCTACTCCTAAATTCCTTCCAAAGCTCTACATTCTAATAAACATACCATCCAACCAACAGGTGATAATATCAAATGAAGTGGTCCTGATTTAGAGAACAAAAATTGTGTATCAACTTCCCAGAAAATATTCAAGATGAAAATAACTTGGGGGAGCTAAAGGTAGGAATTTACATTAATGTTAAAACAGTATAGATTGAAGGATGAAGGGAAACGTGCACCAGCCAAACCAGCCAATAATATAAACAACATAATGCTTCTGCACTCATTCTGATGAACACAAAATAATTGTCAGTAGGATTTGAAACTTTGCATGGTGGAAATACGATATGGAAAGGTTTGCGCTAACACCATGTAATGACTATCTCTAATGAGTTGGGGTGGTTCTAAAAATGAACCGTTGGTTTAACTCGACATTTCGGTCAGTACGCTCTGGTCGTCTTCAGGAGAAAAAAAAAATTGTCAATTTTGATTTAGAAAAAGTATGTTATCAGTATACCTTGCTGGAGATGACTCATTACTTCTTGAAATGTCGTGAGCAAAACTCTGAAGATCCACGGCGCTAACGTCAAACACTGTGCTTAGTGTATCATCCCTTGTCTGCTGAAGAGGCAGGGTCATGTCTGGGTTACTCTCCAAGGTCATTTCAGTGTCAAAGGTCGAGTCTTGGTTTCTGTTCGGAAGTGCTGGCTGTGGAGGATCTCTTGCTGGGCTTGTGTGTGGTGTAATGCCTGTTGACTGATTCTTTGTTTTGACGGGGGAACCGGTTCCATCTGGCCACAGCAGGCTCTTACCGGTCATGACAGCCATGCTGCATGTGGTTTTCAGAAGGGGTGTATCGCATGCTGTATCCGTCGAGATTGAGTGGGTGCTGGGCATGGCTTTATTTTGTTTATTAGGGCATGGTGAGGGTGTGGCTACTTTTTGATTGACAGTATTGAAGGGAGTAGACATTGCATCTGTGGCTGGAGTGTGGTTGGGTATGGGTGTGGCTCCTTCCTGACTGGCAGAATTGAAGGAAGTGGGTGTGGCAGGAGGCGACATGAGACCAGCTGGAAGTTGATGGTTAGTCTGAGCAGACTGGGCTGTAAGTAACATCTGTATCTGTAAATCAAAAATCCAAAACAATGTCCAGTTTTACATTAGTGAATATTAGAAAAATTAACACTGTCACGCTCGGACAATTCCTTCAAGAGTATGGACCGAATTTACAAAACTAAGAACTTGTTTTAATCTTAAGTACGTATTTAACCACAGTTTTCATAAGGTAAGGTTTGCGGTAGCACCATTTGTAAATGTCTTTTAAAGGCAGTGGACACTATTAGTAATTGTCAAAGACTAGTCTTCACAGTTGGTGTATCTCAACATAATATGCATAAAATAACAAACCTGTGAAAATTTAAGCTCAATCGGTCGTTGAAGTTGCGAGATAATAATGAAAGAAAAAACACCCTTGTCACACAAAGTTGTGTGCTTTCTGGTGCTTGATTTCGAGCCCTCAAATTCTAAACGTGAGGTCTCAAAATCAAATTCGATGAAAACTACTTCTTTCTCGAAGACTACGTCACTTCAGAGGGAGCTGTTTCTCACATTGTTTTATACTATCAACCTCTACCCATTACTCATAATCAAGAAAGGTTTTATGATGATAATTATTTTGAGTAATTACCAACAGTGTCCACTGCCTTTAAGTAGTGTTGGTTCTGAGAAGAACCGGTGGTTGACAACTGAACTCGACTCAACCACTGGTTATTCTTAGAACCAACACTACTTGAAAGAGATTACCACATGGCACTACCGTAAACCTTACCTAATAATACTTCAACCATGCAAAGTTTCAAGTCCTACTTAATATCACAGTGATTAAAAGAGACAAGAAAAACATGATTACCGCAGTAATCATGTTTTTCTTGTCTCTTTTATGTAATCATGTTTTTCTTGTCTCTTTTAACTACTTTCTTTAAGGGAAAGCACTTACCTGAGCTTGAAGCTTTTCAATTAGTTGCTCCTGTCGCTTCAGTTGCACCATGAACTCGTTACCTCCCTGGTCCATCTCCCCCCTGTTCTGCTCTTGTTGCTGGCCTTGCACACCATGGTGTTCAGTTGGCTGTTCTTTCCCATGCTGTTTAAATCCAGAGGGGGTGACTTGAGCTGAGGATCTAGTTGCTTGACTTTGGGGAATGAGAGTGTTAGACAGTTCTTGAGAAAGGCCACTTGGTTTGTTACATTGGTTTGATCCAGAGACCTCTGTTTTATAGGCCATGTTTCCATGAGGTTTGTCATCCCAGGGACTAGAAGACTGTTGTTGAAAAGGAACCGTCGTGCTTGCTTGAGAATTCACAGTAGAAATCTTCTGTTGATGAGAAGCAGCTGTCGACTGCGATCTCGGAATCAAGGAAATCCTTGGCCCTGGATGGGACGGGGTATGAGAAGAATTAGACACTGGGGTGTGTCGGGTTTTAGACTCTTCAGGAGTAGCATGGACAACAGATAGATGTTCAGATTCATGAGGTGTATTAGGTGGCGACAATGGTGAATAGCTTGACCCTGTCTGTGCAGCATGTTGACCGGCTGGTCCAGGAGACACTCTCGAGGAAGATCCAGAGGAAGGGTGTTGGTTTGGGATCATCGGTCTCTCTGCTTGTGAGCTCCCTGAGGCCTCAGAATGAAGGATAACGCCAGCTTGTCTAGTCCGCGCACTCGGAGCAGGTAGTTGATGGTTGCTGGTAGAGCTCTTCCTATTCCTCTGTGAGACTGGTATGGGATAAGACATCCTTCTAGCGGGAGCAACACTTTTATCTGTTGAGGAAGCTGCCTGATGATTGTGACTTGGCGGCAATGCCTTCTGCAAGATTTCACTCTTTCTAGATGTTAGTGGTTTGCTCAGAGCAGTCGGGACATTAGAAAGTGACTTTCTCTCTGGGCCTCTTGTCTTTGCGACAGGTTGCTGTTGGCTTCTTCTGTTTGAAATGGAAGTAGCGTTCCTGTTGATGATCTCTCCAGTTCCGAGTGCCTGTTTGGCAAAGACTTGCTTCTCATTTAGGTGGTGATGACCGCCTTGTCCGAACTTCCTACTCGTCTGAACCACGTTGGTATCAACAGGTCTGAGAGGTCCTGGTCGTCCTGGCGGTGTGTCAACATGACTTGACTTCATCATGTGTCTGTCCACACCCACATTATGACCATGCTCTGATAGATTTTCTTGAGCAGGTTGCATGTTAACGGAGGGTTGAAATGTCTGTTTTGTCAAGAAGCCTTGAGGTTGCTGTTGTTGGTGGATCTTGGAGTTGGGCATAGAGTCTTGGGGTTGAGGTACATCAAGGAGTGAGTCTTCAAGGAAGCTGTCGAACAGGATTGATAGCTCTGGTACACTTGGCTTCACAGTTGGACTCTAGAAAAAAAAGAAAAAACAATTACAAAAATAAAACCTTCTTTAGGTCTTTTTGAGTATAACTGACCTTTGGCCTAGTGTTTGTTTTGCACTAATGAGTACTTGTATGGAGAGCCTAATGAAATAACACTACATAATATACAATGCTCCGATGCAAAGCAAAACTGAATGTTCACTGGGAGACAGTTTTTTTACCTTGTCGAGCAGTGGCTTGGGGCTGGGGCGGGGCATCGTCTGTGCCTCTTCCCCTGCCATGGAAACTGAATGTGGGCGTGGCAGTGGTGGCTGACTTGGCGTTGGGTGAGGCGTACCTTTTAGATCGAGGCTGCAAATAAAAGGAAAAGTCACAGATGAAATCATACCAAGCAGAATCACTGAGCATCACATCTATGAGAAAGTGTGCCCAAGTTTGGTTGTTTTTAGCGCTATATAAATTCCCTCTGACCTAGCAGCAAATCTCTTCAATCCGCTGCATATAAATCATTTTCCTAAGCCCCTCCAGGACTGTGGAACCATCTTCCCATCACCATACGCACCTCCAATTCACTGCCTATTTTCAAGAAAGCACTTAAAAAACACATTTTTCCCTAGTTTCTGTTTATTGCTTTAGTGCTCACTTTGTTGTACTTTTTGCATTGCTATTGTTTGTTTAAAGCGCTGCGGTCTAAATGAAATGGCGCTATATAAAAACCCATTGTGTTGTTTTGTATTGTATTGTATTAATTAATCGATAAATGTCCATTGTTTTCAACTGAAATATATGAAGAAACGCTTGGCCGCACCTGTTGGGTTTATACTGCTTCAAAGCCTCCATGAAGATTGCCCTATTAGGACCATCTCTTGCTGTGGTTAACTCAAGCTGTACAGGGGAGCGGGCTGTCGGCTCACCGTGCTGTGGAAATAGAGGATCAAAACATTACTGATGTCAGCAGGGTGAGGCTTATGTAATAAGTAACTTCAATAGTTCTTTTAGTTTAATAAAGCCATTGGACACTTTCGGTACAGACAAAAAATTAAAAGTTCACAGATTTACAAATAATTTACAGGGTTTACAGAAGGTAATGGTGAACGACTTCTCTTGAAATATTATTCCATGAAATGCTTTACTTTTTGAGAAAACATTAAAACAATATAAATTCTTGGTATCGAAGTTACGGATTTATTTTAAACACATGTCATGACACGGCGAAACGTGTGGAAACAAGGGTGTGTTTTCCCGTTATTTTCTCCTGACTCCGATGACCGATTGAGCCTAAATTTTCACAGGTTTGTTATTTTATATATAAGTTGTGATACACAAAGTGTGGACAATACTGTAGCGTCAACCGTGGGTTGCGTTGTACACAGTTTAATGACACAATTGAAGGTACAATTAACTGCCTTTTTTGTCCGTTTCTTTGGAGGTTTATTCACACACAACCAGTCATAAAAATTACACGAAACAGAAACCTAGGCCAGAGAGCGCCCTCTCCAGAGAGCAGACACGATCGACTGGTCTGGGCCACAAGCGTTGCTCTGAAGGGGAGTCGTGCTGGCGCCCCCTACCGGTCGATCGGCACTGCCGCTACAATACTGTTTACTGAAAGTGTCCAATGGCTTTAAGGAACTTTAGTTCCTCTTGTAAGAGTGTGTCAAGTTTTCCTAGTGGGAAGATCATCTAAACACCAATAATAAAAACAGACGTATCATCGTACTGTGGTTGAGGCACTGTACCGTTTCTTTGCTTTTTTTCTTAAATTCTGTGTACTGTGTAAAAATGTGCTATGCGCCTTTGGGAATTAAAATTTCTATTACTATTCTAGGCAATTTTAAATCATTATGACATTATCAAGAATAATGCTTTAGTATTCAGTATCAATGGGTGCGTTCGTTTAGCTTCCCTGGGTCGACCTTGCAGTGCTCACTCGGGTGAGCCCCTGACAAGAGCTAATCGAACGATCACACTCGCCCTCTCGTGGTGACGGCATGCACCTCTGGTCACCCCCAAGTGACCCACTCCACAAGCGGGGCACTGGGGGCTGACCTGGGTGAGCCCCGTCAAAGCTATTTGAACGAACCAGGGCAGACCGGGGTCGACCTAGGGAAGCTAAACGAACGCACCCAATGTAACTCAGTTTGCGGTCAAACCCTTTGCATCTTGTACACCCTTTGATGTGTACATGTAGGTATATTATATAGGATTTGAGGCATTGCATGGTGAGGTATCAATGTATTGGTTTGCCGTAACACCATGTGTGTATGTACTTGCCAGGTAGAGTTTGTTCTTAGAGAACTGTCTTGCTTTATTCTACTGCCGCGGAGTAGATAATCGGAGGTTCAGGAGACTTCTCAGTTCTGAAAAGAACTGTCCTTCTTTTTAACTAGTACCAGGGCGGATGGTATAGAAAATAGACTGATCTACTACTTTAGCTTATAGGATCGTAATTAACTGTACTGACGCAGAGTCAGTTCTGAATTGGTCTCAACGTTTCGACTAGCATGCTCTAGTCATCGTCAGGAGATAGGTATATTCTCGAGAGCTTGGGCTCCCCAAGAATAAATCTACGCAACAAAGTAGATATACACACATGGTAATACAACTTACCTGACCATGCAATAGCTCAAAACCCATTATACACAGAAACACGAAAGGCCAAGTCACACTGCAGCGATAACGAAAACGATAACGATCACGACGCAAATTGAACACATTTTTTATGGTCGAATGAGCATGTGCGTATTCTGCTAGGAGCAATTCAACCAATAGAATGCGTTCTCTATGCGCCGTGATCGTTATTGTTTTCGTTATCGCTGCAGTGTGACTCAGCCATAAAGCCACTGGACACTATTGGTAATTACTCAAAATAATTATTAGTATAAAACCTTACTTGGTAACAAGTAATGGGGAGAGGTTGGTAGTATAAAACATTGTGAGAAACGGCTCCCTCTGAAGTGCCATAGTTTTCGAGAAATAAGTAATTTTCAACAAGTTTGATTTAAAGACCTCAGATTTAGAATTTGAGGTCTCGAAATCAAGCATCTGAAAGCACACAACTTTGTGTGGTAAGGGTGTTTTTTCTTTCATTATTATCTCCCAACTTTGACGACCGATTGAGCTACAATTTTCACAGGTTTGTTATTTTATGCATATGTTGAGATACACCAACTGTGAAGACTAGTCTTTGACAATTACCAATAGTGTCCACTGCCTTTGAACCAAAGTACCACAATGTCAACCTTCTGATGGGAGATCAATTACAAACATGAAATTGTCAGGGGGGTTTTATACTTTGTGTTTCATACCTTGTATACGTGGATGTTTTCCCTGCAGCCCACTAACTCAAAACCTGGTTTGTGGCTACTGCTCAGGCTATGGCATTCATAGAAAACCGGCTGACGACGGGATGGAGAAAACATGACCAAGAGGAATCCTTGCTCTGCGGTACACACTCTGTAAACAAAAACAAAAACACCAAACAAGAGTTTCAGATTTATCTAGTCTACACAGTTGGGGCTACTCTGCATCCCCACTTTGGGTGCGTTCGTTTAGCTTCCCTGTGTCGACCCCGGTGTGTGTTTTTTTTTTTCCCATGACGAACGTGGGTAATTATCTGCACACGTTCGTCATGGAAAAAAAAAACCGCCACACACCGGGGTCGACCCAGGGAAGCTAAACGAATGCACCCAAAGTAACTGTGGTGAACCCCAGATGATAAACCATATCGAAAACTGTTTGCTACGCACCAAGGCATTTTCTCCTTGGTAAAGGGCACCCTATGAGGAACTTGTAAATTTCTACTGGAGCATTTCAATGGCACCAAGGCAATGACAAGGGGGCATGGAGGCAATCGCCCTTGTTTGCCTCTGTGAAGTATCAGGCCTACATATGATAGCAGACTGACCACACTGTCACCTTAATGGTGGCATTGCAGTCCTTTATCAGGCCGGGGACCCGGCAGTCAACTGGCTGACAGACTTTAGTAAGAGATCAAACTCGTCATATTTGTAGGACTACTCACTGAAAACTCACTGGAAAAAAGCTCACACTCATCTGGCTTTACTCAACTGGAATGATGTCTTACCTTTCATGTATGCTGTTGTTGAACATGTACCTGAGGCAGCTTGCCCATACCAGAGGGCTGCACAGATTACTGAGGCCACTCACCCAACTAAATGGAGAATCAAAGAAATCAAAATCAAACCCAAGCGGACTACATAGTAAAGCTGATAAAGTCCTTATGTCTACTTGACACTCCACCATTATTTATCCACTTCGCCCAGGACTACAATACTGTGGGGCAATGGTGATTCTTGTGTTGCTTCAGGTTATTTTTGGCAAGTTAATGGGGCTTTTTACCACAGAGTTTGGAGCAAAGGGTAAAATTGTGAGGGCAAAATTGCCCTTGTATACCTATGTCTACTTGACACACTCGACCATAATTTCTTCACTTCGCCCAGGATTACAACAATGTGAGGGCAATTTCTTCACTTCGCCCAGGACTACAACAATGTGAGGGCAATGGTGATTCTTGTGTTGTTACAGAATATATGAATTATAAGATTATATTCAAGATGATACGTACATGCCGATCAGCGGAAGGGTACAGGCTTTTGGGTCTGACCCCAATAGCAGTAACAGCTTGCGAGTTTGATCCATTGTGATGTAGCTGAACATTGGAAAAAAAAAAAAAAATGTTATTGTAAAACAGAAAATATTATCGAGAAGATACAAATGATGCCTGCCCATCCTAGGAATGTGACAAATATAACTCTAGCAATCGGAGACTGTGCAAGTCTTGCATGTGTTGAAAAGGACGATTGAAGACTTTATTTTTTTATGAAACCAAATCTTTTAAAACTTCATTTAAAGACTCTGGACACTATTGGTAATTGTCAAAGACCAGTATTCTCATTTGGTGTATCTAAACATATGCAAAAAATAACAAACCTGTGAAAATTTGAGCTCAATTGGTCATTTAAGTTGCAAAATAATAGTGAAAGAAAAAACACCCTTGTCACACGAAGTTGTGTGCTGTCAGATGCTTGATTTCGAGACCTCAAATTCTAAATCTAACGCCTCTAAATCAAAATTCTGGAAAATTACTTCTCTCTCGAAAACATCGTCACTTCAGAGGGAGCCATTTCTCACAATGTTTTATACTATCAACCTCTCTCCATTACTTGTTACCAAGTAAGGTTTTATGGTAATAATTATTTTGAGTAATTACCAATAGTGTTCACTGCCTTTAAATACAAAATTCTTAAAAATAAAAATGTTTTTTTCAGAATTACCCCAACTCAATTAGAGATTATCATTACATGGTGTTACTGCAAACCTTAATAAATAGATGAAGAGACAAAATTGAACACACATTAAAATCCATAGGGTTAAGACCAAACTGGTCCCGGAACTTTGATATGCACAAGACTTGCACAGTCTGTCTATTACCCCTTCAATTCTTCACTTAAACTTAAATTTGTTGACCAGAAACCAAAAATATCAACCTACCCAATCTTAGGAACTCCTTGAATCTCACTCAGACTAAGGGGTCCTTTTAAGTTCCTGGCAAGAGCTGTGGGTATAATGGGTACTGGGTTGACAGGGGTGGCCTCGAGCACTGAACCCATGGTGACTGCACCCACGTGGAGGTTAAAGGTCACGGCGTCTGTGCTGTCATAGCAACAGCAGTGTATACGAAAGGAGAGGAGGTTGCTTAAGTCCAGGGTGTCTCGACTGCTGCAGCCGTGCTCGATCAGCTAAAAACAACAAATAAAAAGGTTGTGGATAAAAAATGGAACAAATGAAACGAGTCTCGTCTAGCATACGAGTTAAAATGGACTGATGTATTTAAACGCAAAGTATACCTTTGGTTTTGGGAACAGTTCAATGTTTCAATTCTATATAAATGTAGACGTGTACAATAAAACTAACATCTAAAAATTTAATTACAAAAGGTGGTGGCATTTTCGAGCTAGCGACGAAAATCCAAAGCGAATATGTCCAAGCAAGAAGAGTAATCCCTAAAAGGCTAGAACACACACTATTCAAATTTTGGGGCCAAAAAGTCTTTTTACATAACCACATAACTTCGAAGTGAAATGTTTTATATCATCGAAAGCTGCTTTATGCTTCAACCAACAGTTTTTACTGCCATAAAATGAATAAATGATTACCAAACATATACCTTCCCTTTAAAAGAGGTTTCTTAAAGATGTATCAATACCTTGAATACAGTGGAGAAGTCCTCCACACTGTGCGTGGTAGGAGCGTCTTCCATTGCGATGGATACAATCAGAGGAACTACTTGATCACCAGGGAGACGCGCTGTCGGCATTCTCCCAGCTCGTCCCGGAATGTCCCGTCCAGGATCGAAACGGTCAACGGTGATGGTCACTCCCTCCTCATCTGGTATAGAAGGGTTAGATTGGAGTAATAAACCACAGGGGTCACTGGCTGGGTAAAATTTAAATAATTTAAGATTGAACAAAGAAAGTTTACTTGAGCAGGACTTCGGATAAGCGTGCTGGGCCCAATTTCATAGAGGTGCTTAGCACAAAAATTTGCTTAGCATGAAATTTCTTCCTTGATAAAAACAGGATTACCAACCAAATTTCCATTTGTTGCATATTGCTTGTTACAGGTATTCAGCTGTTGTTTGCTTATCCTGAAAATCACGTGGAAATTTGGTTGGTAACCCGGTTTTTATCAAAGCAAAACATTTCATGCTAAGTAAATTTTTGTGCTTAGCAGCTCTATAAAATTGGGCCCTGGTGTGGCAGGAGATTCTGTCCCTTCATTCAGTAAACTGTGTATAAAATTCATCTAATAGCACTTTCTTTCGAAACCATCCTCCTTCAGCCCATGACAAAGGAACCAGTGCCTTGGATCGGTCGAATTGGTCTTTTACCTCATCGACTAACACGGTCGACCATTCATGGGAGTCAAATTTGGCCGACCTTGTTAGTTGGCAAAGTAAAAGAAAAACCACACAATTTCAGGCACATTTGTGTGGATTATTGTATTCTACTTTTAAAACATCTTTCCAACCATATGCATTTGATAACAAACGGTTACAAATGCTTTTTATAGACCAACTCGTCCGATCCAAGGCAACGTGTTCCTTTAAATTCCCATATGTGGGAACAGAATCTCCGGGGGACAGATTTTCCCTATGACACAGGTCCTCTACCAACTGAGCTATCTAGCCCTGCCCGAATTTCTGTGGTCTCCCAATTTTGTCACTATTTTTGTTCAGAGGTGCGGTCAGAAGGCATTTAACTGGTCACTGCTGTATAGTCAGGGGTCACAACCATGTTTACAATACATCATAGGAAGCAATTGAATGGCTTCTGACTTGCACCCCTGACATGCCTGAACAAAGATATTGACAAAAACAGGGAGACCACCAACATTAGGATACAGTACATGACAGGCTCAGTTGGTAGAGCCATGCAAATTTAACATCCCTATAGCCGGGCTAGATAGCTCAGTTGGTAGAGCACCTTGTGGAAGTGTCGTGGCCGAGCGGTTAAGAGCACCGAATTCAAACTCTGGTGTTTCTGATCAGCAGAGTATGGGTTCGAAATCCCCAGCCGTGACACTTGTGTCCTTAAGCAAGACACTTTACCATTGCTTCGTCCTTCGGATGGGACGTAAAGTCGTTGGTCCCATGTGTTGTGTAACGCATGTAAAAGAACCCAGTGCACTTATTGGAAAGAGAAGGGGTTCGCCCCTGTGTTCCTGGTTGTGGCTGCTTAATGCGCCGTAGCACCTTGTAAACCCTTATATACGGTGCTAAATAATTGGGTCTCAGAATCCATCACTGCAAAAACCTATCTTTCTGAAAACTTGTATACAGTATATACTCAGCGCCTTGAGTACCTTGTTTGGTAGATACGTGCGCTATATAAGACTTTGATATTTTTATTATTATTTATAGCTGGACAATGCATTAAGCCACACTACCTTTATCCGTTGTAACGGAGCCTATAAGAAAGCACCTATAGGGTCGGTCTTCAGATTGCAAGGCGTGGCGGTAAGCAAGCTGGACGGACTTCTCCAAGACATGAAGACCAATATTCCTTCATAAATAAACAAACAAATTAATAATGACTTAACGATCATTTCAACCTGAGGGATTTGTAAATGTTTTACTCAAGGATCATGGAGTTTAATTTTAAAAATAACTGCAGAGTGCATATTTTACGTGTCAAACAGAAACAAATCATTTCTAGGCCTGTAATTTCATCTTTTACAGGACAAGCGATTTTCTTTTGGCATAGGACACTTCCATCAGAATATCTTAAACTTTTGAAGGAACGCCGAGCCCAAGACCAGGGCAACAGATGCCATGGCGTCCGTGGTGTCTCCCATGTATCTCCAGGCTTGATGAGTTTCTAGTTTTTCATCACTCATGGTTAGTTTGAGATACCAGAAGTACAGGCCTGAATCTCCATGGAGGGCAACTATGACAACTGCCTCCATGCACATAGTCATTGCCTTGTTGCCCCTTGAAAAATTCAAGTACAAATTTATATTTCTTTCTCATTGAGGTACATACATAGATTTTTAAATATGCCCTTTACTAAGGAAGAGCTGCCTTGCCCTAACAAGACTGAAGTAGGCCTACCAGGCAAGGCCTTTACAAATCCTTAGCTACTGCAGAAAAAGGTTTTGAAAATTTAGCAAATAATCTTGTTGTTTCTTTTTATCTCACCTGTATTTTGTAATGTGTAAGATGGTTGAGTTTCCAGTGGGTGTTTTGTCCCTGCGAACACAAACAAACAAAAACAACATCTAAGGATTACAGTTGACTGAAATTGACCTTGACTCCTGGACCATAAACAAACTATTGATATGTCGTTCTACATTTGATATTCGAATAACTTGCAAGTGCTATATTTTCCTTGTAATTTGGTTAGCTCAAACGTAGGCCAGATAGTTTGAGCAGGGCTTGTAAATTTGCACTAGAACAGCGACTTTAGCTTTGGGCCGTTAACCAATGACCAGACAAGACAAGTCCAGCAGCAGGCTTGTGTCTTTCATGAATAATACCTTACCTACTCTGTAAACTTCATGTAAATGATGTTGAAATGTTGACTTTTAGTCGATAAATATCTTTCAATTCTGTGGATTTATGCTTACTCAAAAAACAATGAGATAAATCTTCTCCATGTGCATGTTCAAATCAAAACAATTTACTAGACCCGTATGAGGATAATGTTAAACTGTGTAGAAAAGACTGAACGTAAATTCTTGTTTTGATTCTGGCCTTGTTAACAGAATTCTGTCAGTAAAGCTTTTGAAGTCTTGCAATATTGTGAATTTTTCTTTTAAATTCTAGTCCTTTTGAGCCTCCCATCTGGGCCCAATTTCATGGCTCTGCTTACCGTAAGCACAGAATCGGCGCTTACGGAAGCAAGGAGATATGTGCTTACGGCAAGCGTATTTCACGCGTTAGCGGCGAATTTTAGCTTCTGCGGGTGCGTACTTCATGATACTAGGCATTCTACGCTTACAAGGTTAGCGCAGAAATTTGGCGCTTGCACGTAAGCGGGGAATCCCGATTGTAAGCGCAGAATTCGGCGGTAAGCAGAGCCATGAAATTGGGCCCTGATGTTCGTCAACGTCACATGAGCGATGGGGGACCTTTTACCGTCTTACAAGGAAATGGAATATATCACAGACACCTGTTGGAAGGGGGGGGGGTTACATCATGAAGAAGAAATACATACCACAAAACGTCCTTTGTTGCTGGAAAGCTGAAAGCTGTTATGTGAGACCCCTGTTGAACTGGTGGACCAGTTGAACCATGACTTAGGTTGGAAGGGAAGTACGATGACCCCTGAGTAGGTTGGAGCAATTTCCTCATTCTGATTGCTGTGTCATACACTTTTTTTTAAAGAATGTCTGGAAGCAAAAAGTTTAAAATGGAGGCCCTGTTGTCAAAAATGAAACTAAAAAAATAATTAATGAAACTAATAAAGAAATAACAAGTTCTAATAAAAAAAATTGGCTTTGTTGAAGTGACAAAATTATGTATCGACAAAGAAAATTAATCAGTCAGTTTTGCATCTAAGTGGACATTAACTTATTTAAGGAAAATATACTAATTTTACTGACGGTACGAAGTGACCCTGCAGCCGACCGTCACATCGTTCGTACTCTGCTGATCACTGACTCAGTGGTGATGGTACAAAGAGACTGTTTTTTTGTGTGTATAATTGTATAGCTATAGTACATGTATAAATGGTACGAAGTGTCCAGCAGGGTGAGAGTTAAGTACTTTAGTTGTAGTGGTTAAAAAAAAGAACGAACAGTCTGATTTATTTTTGAAATTAAATTAATAAATGAATAAAGTTAAATTAAACTTAATTATAATCTCAATAATAACAAAGTCAAACATGTGAAATACATGTGATGAAAAAACCCAATCCACAACATGCAAAAACCGGGGTCCAGAGAGGTGAAAGGAATGCAGGGACAGAAAAGCCACTGAGAAAACCGACCTGACTGCCAGTGCCATCGCCCATACCATACTGAGTGATTGATTAACAATGTTAGCTGCCTATTGCATGCAGTGCTTTTTTGTGCATGATTGTGTGTGCAGCAGGCTGATGATATCGATAGTGGTGGTGATGGGGTGTGCATAAATCGGTGACAAATAACATTACAAACTTAGACGTTAATAAACAGTTGCAACCCAAATAAAACTTAACTCTGGCTAAATTAAAGGAAATCTTACTTTATATACAATCCATTGGTTCCCTCCGGTGTAGAAAACAAGAAAAGTTCGTCCCGAAAATCCGTATTTTATGCTGTTAAATTAATTCGAAATCCGCGGTCTGCCGCCACAGAGAAGATAGAATGGTCCCCTGCTGTGTTCCAAAAAAATTGTTACCATTCTTAAGTAAAATAAGTCTGGGGACCAAACTCTAGGAAAACGGAAAACCGAGTTTCGACAAGTGAGGGCGCTCTTAAAAGTCGTCTGCGACGAGAACTCGGGTAAAAAACAACACATGCTTTTGTAACACTAACAAGTAACACAGTTTTCATATTATCTTAGGGGGACTCGGGTGAATTAACTATTCATGAATTTAGGTAAGTTTTGTTCTGGTTGTGTATTTACTGTTCTTGTCGACGTAAACAATGTAGAGCTAGAGGCATGTGTGTATTGTAATTTGTAAAGTGTAAATTTTCTTTCTTTCTTTTCCTGTTAACTTTGTTGGTTTGAATGAAATTGAATTGATAAAATAATTGAATGTGATTGTTGATGTCAATGGATGTTGCATGTTCTTCTTTTCCATTTTCTTCTTCTTCTTCCTTATAAAGTGCAGCCTTCAAATGGTTGAAGATGTACGCACTGCGTTAATTGAACATGTTAAATAAAGTGCCGACTTAGTTTACGTAGGAGGTGAGGATAAGGTGCACTGGACATAGCAGACACACTCACACTGGATGGAGCGAACCCCTTCTCAATATTTTAAATATTTTATAGCCATCTTATTTTTAGCCTTTTTAGGCCTACTGAACAGAACTGCCTGTATGATATTTTCAATCAATGATAGTTTCAAGTAATGCCTGGCGGAAAAGTTTCTGTATGGCTCCACCACTTTTTCATTCGATATAAAGTAATATAGTAATAGTATCTAATTAACCTCAATGAGATATCTATTTTTGTAAATCTGAGTGAAAAAATGGTGGCGCCATACGGAAAGTTATGCCGACTATATAATACAGTATACCATACATGGCACACAGGGATTGACCCACGGATGGCTTTACGTCATTTTCGATGGACGAAGCAAAGTAATGCCTAGTTGCAATAACGTAACCCTCCTCTTCGCCATCGGGAGAAGCGTTCCGTTATCGCAACTAAATAATGCCATGGTTGGTTCCAAGTGTTTTGCTTGAAATCACTTTCAGCAAACTGCACAATTGCTGTCTTGGCTCGCTTTAGATTGTGCTCAATTAGTTGTGATAATCTACGACCACCATGAGGATGGAGGGTAACAATTACCGCATCTGAACTAAAACTAAAAATAATAAAAATATTGATTATTATTCTTAATTATTGTTCCTCCATACCAGAGAGAGTGTTCCAGATGACTTCTCATCCAATGTCAGCTGCTTTACAGATTCAATAAAGCTACATGTATAAACCACAGACAAAGACCCTCCGAAACTTTGAGGCCACCTCTTCCTCTCGGAACTACATAATTTACTCAACATAGAGATTAGTGTACCAGAATGTTCCTATTTTATTTTATTTAATAGAAATAAACCACTTAAATATGCCGCATCTTGTTTAACGTTATGTTTTGTATTTTCCAGGTGTTGATCACTAAAATTACAAACCACAAACATTGAAGCAAAGAAACGAACCCTCAGCAGCAACATGACGGACAGTTCAGACGAAGAATGCCCAGAGCTAATACCAGCAGTGACTGCAAAGATTCCAGTCACAATCATCACAGGATTCCTTGGTGCCGGAAAGACGACCCTTCTCAACTATATTTTAACGGAGCAACATGACAAGAAAATTGCAGTCATTTTAAACGAGTTTGGAGAAGGTATATAACTATGGTGTTGGTAGAAGTAGGATACCAGGGCCCAATTTCATAGAGCTGCTAAGCACAAAAATTTGCTTAGCATGAAATGTTTGCCTTGATAAAAACAGGATTTCCCAACCAAATTTCTACGTGATTTTCAAGATCGAATACCAGTAACTAGGAAATGCAACAAAATGGAAATTCAGTTGGTAATCCTGTTTTTATCAAGGAAGAAATTTCATGCAAAGCAAATTTTCGTGCTTGGCAGCTCTATGAAATTGGGCCCAGGCCTAGAATGACATGGAGGCTATAGTGCCCCTGGTCTTGGCCTTGTTGCCCCTTCAAAAGTTTTCCATAGACTTTAAGATTTTCCATTGGAAGTGCCCTTTGCAAAATGAAAACGGTCTTGCCATCTCAAAGATGAAATTCCGTGCCTGCATGAGTTAAAAAAAACATTCCAAGGAATATCGTATTTCAGAAGTTGGGATAATTTGTTAAATTTTTCTTTCTCGTTGTATTTTCATCAGGTAGTTCTGTGGAGAAGTCAATGTCTGTCGGACAATCGGGTGAACTCTATGAAGAATGGCTAGAGCTTCGCAACGGCTGTCTTTGCTGCTCTGTCAAGTGAGTATAGCTTCATCATCAGCTTTCATCAGCCTCCCGCCTCCGACGTTGGTGAAAACTCAAATAAACTAAACTTTGTAGGGGAGCGCCAGTCGGATATCAAGAATGGTTTTGGATCCCATACAATAACACATGTATTTTGAATGAATTGTGGGGGTGTATCAACAGTGGAAATGTCTATAGCTGCATTGTAAACCTTTGTTTCTAGCCTCTAGCCTGCCACGTTGGTAAAATTACATTTCTTTAGGGGAGGCCAAGTGTGGTTTAGGAGGTGCACACCAACCTCGCTACCATGGGCAGCGCGCCGTATCACGATAGCTCTGCGTACATCTCTAACCCCTGGGAGGGAAACTCCGATCCGTGTCTTTGATTGGCTATCATATACGCGCAAAATATGAAACGCTGTGCGTCTTCAAAAAGCTCTTTGTACGTATTCATCACGCAACACGGAATGCCAATGCAAGTTTATGACTTTTATTACACACAGCGCATCCAGCCTGTGCGCGACTAACGCCCAACACAGAACAGATCAACCGCAGGACTAATTATAATATCCCTTATATTTGGATATTTTGAAGTCACACTTCCATGGGTTATGATCGAGCAAGGCATGCTGGGAAAAAATGGCTCGACGAGATTGATCACCCCTGGGAACGAGGTTGGGTGCACACATACTTTTGCCTACAGATTTGTGTGGACTTGCTATTGTTGTTCTAAGTTTTATTTCCTTTTCTAAAGAATCCCCTTGTGGGGACCTTTGTTCAATTGTATAATAGTCCCCACCGCTCGGTGTATGCTAGGACAATATTACATGTTATATAACTGACATACAGATCCTTGTCATTTGATTGGTGGAGTGTACTTAACGTGCTATTACTCCCATCCGCACCGGCGATCAAAAAGACCTATTCGCCCATGGGGAATAGCATTTCCCATTCAACAGTTAGGATCATCCTTGTTCCCAATGTTTTTGAGCAGTACAGCGCCACCGCGCCGCTGCTAAAACAGAGGAGCACCTGTCCAAAAAGTTGTGATCCGATTTGTGCATTGTTGCCGCTGTGCGGCGCTATATGATTTTTGGTTGTCAGTAATTTGTGTGATTTTTCATAATGTTATACTTTTAAAATACATCAAATGACAAGGATCTATATGTCAGTTATATAAAACAAATTTTGAGTGGCTTTAATTCTAGAATGGAAGGAATATTATCGCTCGGTAAAATTTGGACTGTTCCATTTCAGTCCAAATTTTACCTTGCGATAATATTCCTCCCATTCCACTCTGAGCCACTCAATATTTGTATATTGAAATTCAAATCTGATGTCTGCTTTGTGTACATACAATCTAAGCTGTGTGTATTCTTCATCAGTTATACTGGCTGAAAGTTTAGTGCAGAAATTGAAGTTTTTCCCCTCAAAAAAGTTTAAAGTCTTTATTTTTTGTTTTCAGGGATAACGGTGTAAAAGCAATCGAGAACTTGATGATGAAAAGAGGGAAGTTTGATTATATTCTTCTGGAGACGACAGGATTGGCAGACCCAGGTACAGTGTAATATAATAATATAATATCAAAGTCTGATAAAGCGCACGTTTCTGTCAAACACAAACAAGGTACTCAAGGCACTGAGTATACACAAACTTTCAGAAAGATAGGTTATTGCAGTGATGAATTCTGAGACCCAATTATGAAGCACCTTATAAGGGTTTACAAGGTGCTACGGCGCATTTAGCAGCCACAGCCAGGAACACCGGGGCGAACCCCTTCTCTTTTTCGATAAGTGCACTGGGTTCTTTTACAAATGTACATGCGTTACACAGCACATGGGACCAACGGCTTTACGTCTCATCCGAAGGACGAAGCAATGGTTAAGTGTCTTGCTTAAGGACACAAGTGTCACGGCTATTCATTTGATTTAACCACCCGGGCCTGAAATTAGTTTGGGTTTGAGAAATTGTCTGGAGCGGGGCTTGAACTGACGACCTCCGGATCCGTGTACTGGCGCTCTACCAACTGAGCTATCCAGCCCTATGGTCATGATGGTGGCATTTCCCTATTTTTAGGCAATAGATGTTTTCAGGGGTGCCAGTCAGAAGCCATATAACCGTTGGCTGCCGTATAGCCAGGGATCACACCCAAGTTTACAATACAACCTGGGAAGTGACAGCCAGAGGATCACCTTAAGGGGTTTAAACTTTTAAATATAAGACTTTTAAGTATTTTGATAAAGTTGTAAAGTAGAACCTAATTTTAAAATGAATAAAAATGGTTTATATATCTCTTCTATATTAGGTCCAATTGCCTCAATATTTTGGTTGGATGATGAGCTCGGCAGTGATATTTATCTAGATGGTAAGTACAGTACATAACAATATTATTTGTTTTTTTTGCACTGTATACTCGAGACTTTCATGAGTTCTGTGAAAAAAATCACAGGCATCGGAAAAAAACCCTGAGTAGAAAGTGCTTACACTCATCGGTGTAAGGGTCAAACCAAAGTATATTCTTGATTCCCGATGCAACTTTAACAATCTATTTAGTGCGTAACAGTTTTGTGAATGGCAAACTTCAATGTCCTTTGATTGTCTGCTCTATTGTTCTGCTCTCGTCGGACTTCATATTCGGGGTAGAAAGTCTCACAGGATCTGTGATCTTGTAAAAAATACATTGACTGTTTTTTTTTTGCTGCTTTCTCAGCAAGTGGACATGTATTCTACTGAAACCTTTATATGTGACTTTTACTGTATCTTTCTTAATGTAAAGAGAGACGGGAAGGTGAGATCCGGTCCTCTACTTAATAAAGGACGAGCATTCGCAAAAATACAGGCTAACGGGCGCACGTGTGACGGTGCTGCCTGGCATACACACATGGTTTTACAAATAAAACAATCCAAATAGAGAGCTACAAAATCACAATAATTTGGGCATAAATGAGGGTCAAAACACAGAATAATACTCACAAAAATCTCTACAACTCTATTGCTCTCATATAACTATAAAAATAGAGAGAATCACAGACCAAATAAATTAGTTGCTCTTCCAAGTCGAAGCTGTAGAAAAAGAGGGTTAACTTTGAACAAGTCCAACAATGAGGGCGCACTTTGGATTCCTACATTAATATGTTGCTGATAAATAAGCATTACAGTGACAAAAACCAGTCTATGACCCGACCGTCGAAGCATTGCCAGGCCAGGCAGCTACTATTCATAGTATTCCAATAATTATTAAGGCTTTTATTGTTTTTTCAATTGATCAGGAATTGTAGTGGTGGTAGATTCAAAGTACGGCCCTCAACACTTACAAGAAGTCAAACCAGCTGGCGTCATCAACGAGGCTGTGAGGTAAGGCAGATTAGTAGGTTAGGAGTCAGGAGTTAAGACCTGCACTCTCTTGTCTTTTGGTTGGAGTGAGGCTTGGGCAACTAGTGAAATTCACTACTCGACTAGTCGCACCTCAAATAGTCACGACTTCTTAATTTTTAATTACCAAGATGCATTGCGGCATAATGTTTGCCGCAGGCACAATATAGTAAAATTCCTGCTGAACAAATTGAAGGATTTTGTCACTGATGTCAGATTGTGCTTCGTAAGTAAATTGTGTTTTCTACATAATTGGGTCTCAGAAATCATAACTTCCATAACCTATCTTTCTGACAAAAATGTATATACTAAGCGCCTTGAGTACCTTGTTGGTAGGTGCTGGGCGAATAGTGAAATTTTGTTATTCGGATACCACTGGCCAACTATCCGAAATTAACCGGATATTCGAATAGTTTTTTTCGCCGCTAGAGGGCGCTATTAAAAAAAAAAAATGAAATTTCACTGTTAAATACTTAATTTATGCTGTTTTATGCTGTCTCAATAGAAGTTTCATAAGGATTCAGACAAAACATTCCTATCAGTTGTCGACCGACGTCCGCGGATATTCGGATGTTAAAAGAATATCCGGTTACTTGGTTGTAATTACAGAACTATCCGGTTTATAAATAGGTATTCGCGCCCTATGCGGATATCCGGTTAAGAAAAAAAATGCATTCGCGGTTACGGATAGGAAAACCTATTCGCCATTAACCGGATATTCGAATAATTCGCCCAGGCCTACTCGCTATATAAGACGTTGGTATTATTGTTATTATTATATAACTGGTGCAAATATTTATTGTCAATCCAGACAAGTAGCCCTGGCAGATCTTATTCTTCTCAACAAGACGGATCTCGTTAGCAAAGAAGAGTTGAGTGACGTCAATCGACAGATCAGGTTAGTTTCAGACCAATCTAATTGCAAAACAAAATGTTCATTAGGGCCCAAATTTAACACTTGACTGCAGGTCCGAGGCCAGTGATTTTAGTATGGGACCGGTAAACTTTACAAATGTGGTGGTCTCGTGTGTTTAAACAGCCAATAAAGGATGATCTCAAATATATAGATATTACAGTTTTCTAATAGCTGCAGTCCATAGGAAACATACAAAAATTATAACGAGTCTCTTACCTCACGTTAAAACATGGTAAAAGTGGGTTTTTCTCCAGAACGCTCCAAGCTAAATTTCTGAAAAACGCGGGGTCAAACAAATCCCCCGCGACAAAGGAGTCGTGACGTCAGTGGCGGCTATTTGATGTGGAAAATAGCGCCCTCAGTTTGCCAAAGCTGGAGAACTGAGTTCAAACTCAATTAGGGGAAAATCGTCACTGGCGTCAAGGGGTCATTATAATAGATAAGCCGTTTTTGACTCTCGGCTGAAAAAAACGCGCGGCCGGGTGCATTTTTGACTCAAGTTATTTATTATTAAATGCAAATTTTGAGAGTAAAATGGTTATTAACGGGCATCTACGATGTGTATTTGGCCATAAAAATGTAATGGTTGAAATATTCAGATCATCCTTTATTGGCTGTTTAAATAACAACACCTCACTGTGATTATAAATTAAACTGATAAATACAAATATTTTTCAATTCTTTTGAGTATTGAAGTATTATCGCATTAGACAAATGAGATAAACCTTCTCTTCATGCTTGTTCTCAAAACAGGCTCAAATGTGAAACTGTGTAGGTAGTGTTTTAATAATAATAATAATAAAGCGCACATGTCCGTCACCCAGTGACGCTCCTGGCGCTGTAACATACAGTATTTCCTGCCAGATTGTAGGACTACGTTTGAATTATGAGACCTAATTCTGATAGCACCATGTAATGCTTTACTTTACAAGATGCTGTGGCGCAATTTGCTGCCGATCGGACCAGGAACACCGGGGCGAACCCCTTCTCTTTTCGATAAGTGCACTGGGTTCTTTTACATGCGTTACATAACACATGGGACCAACGGCTTAACGTCCCATCCGAAGGACGAAGCAATGGTCAAGTGTCTTGCTTAAGGACACAAGTGTCACGGCTGGGGATTTGAACCCACACTGCTGATCAGAAACACCAGAGTTTGAATTCGGTGCTCTTAACCGCTCGGCCGTGACACTTCTCATTTTTATTCTGGTCTTGTAACAAATTCTCTGATCCAGTAAAAGTTTTTGAGCTACAAGCCCTGCAGTCTTGTGAATGTATACCCAATTGGAGCCCGGGGCCCAACTTCAGAAAGCTGCTTAGCATGAAAATTTGCTTAGCATGAAATTTCTTCCTTGATAAAAACAGGATTACCTACCAAATTTCCATTTGCTGCATATTGCTTATTACTGGTACTCAGCTGTTGTTTGCTCATCTTGAAAATCACGTGGAAATTTGGTTGGTAAACCTGTTTTTATCCAGGCAGAAATTTCAGGCTAAGCAAATTTTTGTGCTAAACAGTTTCATGAAATTGGGCCCTGTTTCATGATGCATGTCTCTAAAACAAGAAGAATGTTGTGGATGTACTTTTTTTATAAGAACAATATTTTGCCCATCCTTGTAATTTGTTCATTGCTTGTTTATTTGCCCTTTCTCAGGTCTATCAACAGCATTGCAAAGTTGGTTGAGACGCATAAAGCAATGTGAGTATGATGATTTTAAACTTCACTTTGGCGTAGTGTGGCCGAGCGGTCTAGTTCACCGGTCACCTTGTTTTGTCAGCAGCAAAGTGTGGGTTCGAATCCCGGTCATGACACCTGTGCCCTTGAGCAGGGCACTTAACCACAATTGCTCCGTAAAAGGTTAGGAAGGAAGTGCATTTTGTTCTACCAGCCAGGCTCCTTTGTGGATGATACCCATGCCTACATCCTTACCTGCTGTGAAGGGAAAATAACCCTGTTTTAGCGTCAGGAGTAGGTGGCAACGTGCACCCTGGTAACAGTTAAGTGTAGCCGTCACCTTAAAGTGGCTGTTTTTGGACTTGTGATGTTAGTTGATCTCTTGTAAAAAATTTGTTTTTAAAATAAGGACCCGGATAGTTTGGCCTGCATTAGGTGCACTGTGCGATTGTCTTTCTCCCCGTCTTAAAGACACTGGACACTATTGGTAATTGTCAAAGACCAGTCTTCTCACTTGGTGTATCTCGACAAATGCATACAACAACAAACCTGTGGAAATTTGAGCTCAATTGGTCGTCGAAGTTGCGAGATAATAATGAAAGAAAAAAACCCGTGTCACGATGTTGTGTGCTTTCAGATGTTTGATTTCAAGACCTCAAATTCTAAATCTGAGGTCTCGAAATCAAATTCATGGAAAATTACTTCTTTCTCGAAAACTACGTCACTTTAGAGGGAGCCGTTTCTCACAATGTTTTATACTATCGACCTCTCCCCATCACTCGTCACCAAGTAAGGTTTTATGGCAAGAAATATTTTGAGTAATTACCAACAGTGTCCACTGCCTTTAATTTCATCAGTAAAGCATTTTATTTTTAAAATACTGTTTGATTTGGTTTCTTTTTTCAATTTACAGGACAGATCTGGACCTTATATTAGATCTACATGCATATGATAACAATGGAGAAAGGAGGTAAGCGTGACATTATAATGCTGTATGTGTTCGGCCTTCCTACCCCCAGGTCTTCTCCTCTCACACCCCTCACAACAAGATGCTAAACAAGAAAAGAAGATTTACTACAAATAAAAATGGGGTTCAACTTAAAGGAATGTGTACAATGTATAGACGATGTGACCTCTGACGTCACTCGAAAACCATAACATGATCCGCGCGCATACCGCCGGGCAAAACCTTTGTGTTTTGGCAGCCAGCTAGAAAGTACACGCAATCTTACCATGACCTTTGGTCTTTTTGCCCGGCGAAACCTGACGTGTACAGTGTTTTGTCAACAGAGGGCGGTTTGAATGTAAACATAGGTCACATCGTGGCAGGTTAGCTTCGTTTACTTACATCAGCTTCAAATCACAATTTCTCAAAGATATCCACTACAGAAATATAGACTCAATAACATCAAAGCCCAATTTCATAGAGCTGCTTAAAGACAGTGGACAGAGCTCAATCGGTCGTAGAAGTTGCGAGATGATAATGAAAGAAAGAAAACCCTTGTCACACGAAGTTGTGTGCTTTCTGATGCTTGATTTCGAGACATCAAGTTCTAAACTTGAGGTCTCGAAATCAAATTCGTGGAAAATTACTTCTTTCTCGAAAACTACGTCACTTCAGAGGGAGCTGTTTCTCACAATGTTTTATACTATCAACCTCTCCCCATTACTCGTAACCAAGAAAGGTTTTATGATGATAATTATTTTGAGTAATAACCAATAGTGTCTACTGCCTTTAAGCACAAAAAGTTACTATGCACAAAACATTTTTGCTTACCCAAACTATTCTAACAGCCACAATGCAATATAATATACCAGTATTGACTGGTTTCCTGCTTTGTTTTGCATTGTCGGAAATTGTTGCTTGAGCAACATATGAAATTTAAAGGGACGGTACACGTTTGGTAATTACTCAAAACAAATACTAACTATAAAACTGACTTGGTAATGAGCATTTGAGAGCTGTTGATAGTATAAAACATTGTGGAAAACGACTCCTTCTGAAGTAACGTAGTTTTTGAGAAAGAGGTAATTTCTCACTAAAATAATAAAAGACTTCTAGCTAGAAGTCTTTTATTCTTATCTGAAAGCACACAATTTCGCCCTACAAGGGTGTTTTTTCTTTCATCACTTTCTCGCATTTTCGATGACCAATTGAGCCCAAATTTTCACAGGCTTGTTATTTTATGCTTATGTTGGGATACACCAAGTGAGAAGACTGGTCTTAAACAACTACCAAACGTGTACCTTCCCTTTAAGTAAGTAGGTAAAGGCAGTGGACACTATTGGTAATTACTCAAAATAATTATTGGCATAAAACCTTGCTTGATGACGAGTAATGGGGAGAGGTTGATGGTATAAAACATTGTGAGAAACGGCTCCCTCTGAAGTGCCATAGTTTTCGAGAAAGAATTAATTTTCCACGAATTTGATTTCGAGACCTCAAGTTTAGAACTTGAGGTCTCGAAATCAACCATCTAAACGCACACAACTTCGTGTTGCAAGGGTTGTTTTTCTTTCATTATTATCTCGCAACTTCGATGACCGATTGACCTCAAATTTTCACAGGTTTGTTATTTTATGCATATGTTGAGATACACCAAATATGAAGGCTAGTCTTTGCCAATTACCAATAGTGTCCACTGCCTTTAAGTCTGTCCTTACTCCTTGGTGGAGAGAAGCAATTGTGATAAAGTGCCTTGCTCAAGGACACAAGTTTCGTGGATAACCAGGACAGGATTTGAACCCACATTCTGTAAATTACAGAATTTGATTTCACCATCCTAGACCGCTCAGCCATAACACCCCACAATATGAAATGGCCCATGTCTAATACTTTACTGAAGGAAGCTTCTTAAAAAAGATCTTATGTTTTCACTACAGTGGTTTAGAAATTCTTCAAGATAGAGGTCTTAATATGGACTTGGTGTCTGAAGGGGACAGCCATCATCTAGATCGTACCGTGACCACAGTATCATTCCGTCTGGAAGGAAGCATGGATGCCAAAGAGCTGGACACATTCATGCAGGTAGGTTTCTTACTATTTAAAGGCAGTGGACACTATTGGTAATTACTCAAAATAATTATTAGCATAAAACCTTTCTTGGTGACAAGTAATGGGGAGAGGTTGGTGGTAAAAAACATTGTGAGAAACAGCTCCCTTTGAAGTGCCATAGTTTTGGAGAAAGAAGTAATTTTCCACGAAGTTGATTTCGAGACCTCAAGTTTAGAACTTGAGGTCTCGAAATCAACCATCTAAAGGCACACAACTTCGTGTGACAAGGGTGTTTTCTTCTTTCATTATTATCTCGCAACGTTGATGACCAACTGAGCTCAAATTTTCACAGGTTTGTTATTTTATGCATATGTTGAGATACACCAACTGTGAAGGCTAGTCTTTGACAATTACCAATAGTGTCCACTGCCTTTAAAGACAGTGGACACTATTGGTAATTAATCAAAATAATTTTTAGCATAAAACCTTACCTGGTAAGAGTAATTGGGAGAGGTTGATGGTATAAAACATTGTGAGAAACGGCTCCCTCTGAAGTGACGTAGTTTTTGAGAAAGAAGTAATTTTCCACGAATTTGATTTTGAGACCTCAAGTTTAGAATTTGAGGTCTCGAAATCAAGCATCTGAAAGCACACAACTTCGTGTAACAAGGGTGTTTTTTCTCTCATTATTATCTCGCAACTTCGACGGCCGATTGAGCTCAAATTGTTATAGGTTTGTTATTTTATGCATTTGTTGAGATACTTCAAGTGAGAAGACTGGTCTTTGACAATAAACAATAGTGTCCACTGTCTTTAAACTTGACTTGTGATACTTCTTGAAATCTTCAACACTGGGATGAGACATTTTCTGATTTTTGTATATTTGCTCACCTGGACACCTTTGTTAATTGTCAAAGACCAGTATTCTCACTTGGTGTATCTCAACATATGCATAAAATAACAAATCTGTGAAAATTTTGACTCAATTGGTCATCGAAGTTTCAAGAGAATAATAACAGAAAAAAAAACTTGTTGCTCAAATTTGGTGCTTTCAGATGCCTATTAAAAAGCTTCACTGTTTGAGTGAGAAATTACTTCTTTCTCAAAAACTAAGTTACTTCAGAGGGAGCCGTTTCTCACAATGTTTTATACTACCAACAGCTCCCCGTTACTCATTACCAAATAAGTTTTTATGCCAACAATTATTTTGACTTATTACCAATAGTGTCCAGTGCCTTTAAATTCCTACACAACTGTCTGCTCCAGAGAACGTGGACCAACTTCTTTTCTTTCCTTTAAAATCTTTTAAAGGATCTACTTTGGGAGAAGAGCATTCTGAACTCTGAGAGTCAGCCCATGGAAATACTCAGGATGAAGGTAATCAATTCAATTTATTCAATAAGCCATTTGCGAATTAGATTTGAATAAAGTCTTGTACAATGACTTTCTTACCTTAAATCCTATAATGCCTTTCTTAGGCACAAGTTACTGTTTACACTTAAATTCCTCAGACTATAGAGACAGTTGCTTTTTCAAATGGTTCGGGGCAAGCCTTTGCATATCAACCTCCAGATGAGTAAACCCTGGTACCATTGTGCCTTACACATCCATTCAGTGTAGACCTTATGCACATGACGTCATTTCAGTTGGGCGCCCTCACCTAGAGGTCAAAAGGAGATTGTACAAATCTGTGCATTTCGATTGTTTCGTCACCGTTTTTCCACTAAGATGGCCGCTGGATGACGTCAATGCATAAGGTCTGTTGTGTATGGGTGTTCACCGTCTCTCTACATAACTTTGCAAAAGCTTGCCCCGAATCATGTGACACAGCAACTGTCTCGATAGTCTGAGGAATTCAATTTAAAGTGTTGACTTTAGATCACGCATGTCATTGTACCAGAAAATATTCAAATCTTACACGCAAATGGCTAATTCAGACGGTTGTTTTGGATGTAGCGTTGGCTAGATCTCTTCATCTGTAAATGGTTGAACGTGCTACTGAAGCCAATCAGCCATAGCCAATCATTTTAAATAGCGGCTGAAGCTGTGTCTATCAATGCATGTGCTCCTAACATGGCTGATGAATGTGAGAGCCGTAGCCATCTAGATTCCTTTATCAGTGAAACTTGAAACCCCCCTCTTGCTCTATAGACCTTATGCATTGACGTCATCCAGCGGCCATCTTAGTGGAAAAACGGTGACGAAACAATCAAAACGCACAGATTTGTACGCACGGCGCACAGGATTGGCCAATGAACAATCCCCTTTTGACCTCTAGGTGAGGGCGCCCTACTGAAATGACGTCATGTGCATAAGGTCTATTGAAAACCAGTTTGCCTCTAGACTGGTCTCCTGTCTTTATTCACAAGGATAATGACAGGCACCGGTCTGAAAGACTCAGTGATTTCATTTGATATCATGATTTCATTGAATTAACCTGTAGTGACAAAAGCTTTCTATGTGTTATGATTGTCTGAGGTGACGTAATTCAAGTTAGCTTCCACTTCCGATCATCTGCATGCAGCGTGTGCGTAATGTTTGTACATCATATATTGTTTTTTTTTTCTCAAAGTAATATTTGTACATGTATGGGACTGCAAAACTCTGTGTGAAACGGATGCGAGGTCAAAGGTACATATGGCAGCATCTGGTTTAGCATTATTCATGAGCCTGGAAGTGTGACAACATCCTGCTGGCGTCTGTAAATCATGAGTAGCTCCCACTATTTGGCAAAATCTGCTTTTTGTAAGGCTTTATTGAGTTTGTTTTGTCTGAACCGTCCGCTCTTGCCAACCTTTGATTTTTTATCTGACTCGTAACATTTGAAGCATTACTCTCTGGCTTTGGTTGATCTTTTGATGTGTTGTCATGGTTGTGTGTTTTGATTTCTTGGATGTCTTTGAGCTCCGACTCACTCTACATGTACTTGTAACAAGATAAAGGATAAATATTCAGATCCTTTGAGCGGCAAAACAGAGAGTGTCGGTGTCTTGCTATGCATGTCAGGGCACTCCCAAACCCAGTACCTCTATCTGCAGTAAACAACTGTGCTTGAGTAAGTTATTGTTATTTAGAACCCACCATGTTTTAATTATAAACCCACACTCGCCCATGTTTCCCAGCCCACGCCCCTCATTTTCACGTCTCTGCTTACTGTGGAGTTCTGCACTTGCGTTCCTTGTATTATGTTCTTAAACATGAGCGGAATGTTTTCAACGAAAATGGTATTGTAACTTGTCTATAATGCACTTGTTCACCATTTTAATGTAATTTTGATATGTGTACACTTCTGAATTTTTGGTAATTATTGATTAAAAAAATCAGGCCCCAACCTAAAGGTTTTGAAAAACTAAAAACACTTCTGCCGTTGAGAGCGCGTCGAAGGACAATGCCGCTGACATCATTTGTGGGAGTTTGCTTTGTTATACCTCGACGCTGCAACAAAGCTGCTTTACAAATTGGAGCTCCCAACTATGACGTTTTGAGAGTGATTACGTAACGGGGCTTTTCGCAAATCTCTCAGAAAAGCGCTGGATATGGGCATTCAAAATGATTGTTTTTTTACACAATTGAAATCTATTTATAATCATATGACTCGATTTCATTGAAAACATTTGAAGTGAAATTCAGCAAAGTTCACGACTAGACGTTTTCGTTAAGCAGGTCTTTAACAAGGCTCAGTACAGAAACATGAAATTGGACCCTGCAATTTTGATAGCTTTGCCTTACCTGGCCTATTTTTTTTTGGGGGGGGGGTTGGGATTGGGATGGGGGGGGGCGGGTTGACTAGAGTGGTTTGAGAAGTTTGCTTGTGGCCTATGAATAACATTCTTAATGCTTCTCTCCATTCCAAGTACACCTGTGAATCTGTTTGTTCTGATACCGCCGCCTGACAGCTCGGGGGCTGGAGTGGTTGTAGAGATAATCAGTGGTTCTGTAACATTCCAGTTGCAACTCACTTGCCTTGTATGCAAAAACATAAATATTGGATCGTGTAACCGACCAATCTCTTCCCAATCACATCAGAATTTGTCACCCCTTCTGTAGCCTGCAGTAACTGGTGAGGGTAACTGCCAATCATACACTGTAACACTTGACGCACTGTAAAATTTGACATAGAGTGTTTCATATATCCTGTAAATCTATCACAATAATAATAATAAACCTAATAATAATTACTAGAGACCAATTTCAGAACTGACTCCGCGGCAGTACAGTTAATTATCCTATAAGCTAAAGTAGTAGTCCAGTCTAATTTCTATACCATCCGCCCTGGTAATAGTTAAAAAGCAGGACAGTTCTTTTCAGAACTGAGAAGTCTCCCGAACCTCCGATCATCTACTCAACGGCAGTAGAATAAAGCAAGACAGTGCCCTAAGAACAACTCTACCTGGCAAGTAGATACACACATGGTGTTACCGCAAACCAAGTATACATTGATACCTCACCATGCAATGCCACAAAATCCTTTATAATAATTACTTCATTTATATTGCACCCGCTCCATAAAACGTACACAAGTGCATAACAAAATGATTTTAAAATGTAATTTTTCTTAACAATGCACCCCTGTTTCAAAATTTCAAACTACTTCTCTATCTTCTTTGATGCTGGCACTGCCCTGTTGGCTTCTGCTATCTTAAATTTCAACAATTCATGACTCTCTGTAGCATTTCACTCACCAGATTTCGGTCGTCATACAACTCACTATATTAACTAGCAAATGTTCCATGGATTAATACTCGCTATGGTCAACAAGCTTTCACTTCAGCTGCACGACCACTAATGGAACTAGCTCCCTCTCAATTTTCGTCAAGCTACCTCTACTGACTCATTCAAATCTCTACTAAATACTCGTCTCTGCGTAAGGTTAAAGGAACACGTTGCCTTGGAACGGACGAGTTGGTATATAAAAGGCGTTTGTATTGTAACCGTTTGTTATAAAATGTATATGATTAGAAAGATGTTGTAAAAGTAGAATACATTTATCTACACAAATATGCCTCGAAATTGCGTGGTTTTCCCTTTACCTCGTCGACCAACACGGTATGCCATTTATGGTTGACTCCCATAAATTTTCAAACGCTTTTCAACGACCAACTCGTCCGATCCAAGGCAACGTGTTCCTTTAATGTGCGTAAAAAAATCCAGTATGAAGCACTATATATATTTTATTATTATTATTTTTTATTAAACAGGACCCAATTTCATAGAGCTGCTTAATCATAAGTAGCTAAGCACAACATGCTTACCATATTAAGGGTAGCAGCCAAAATGTCATAAAACATCCCATGTACCATTTTTGACTGGTATTCTGTACAGTTTTGCTAAGCAGAAAAATGCTACGTTTGAGTAATATTTTCTTCTTCAACCTAGAAGGGCAAGGCAGCTTATCTTAGAAAATGGGCTGCCCTATGATATGTATATGTAAATTTCCACTGGAAGAAATAGAGGCACCAAGGCAATGATGAAGGGCATGAAGCAATTTTCTGTTGACTCCATGAATCATCAGGCTCCACATTATCAACTATCTAAGCCTGTCTATAGTACATAGCGCCCTCTATTGGCAAGCCCGCTTCTCTCCTCCTCACCCAGAGTACACCTGTGAGTCCAGACCATCCTGGCACCACTCAATAGCCTGGGGGGTAGGGGGATTTGAGACAATCAATTGATAGTACCTTACATTCCAATCATAGCGCATCATTATTGTCTCATATGAATGGGAACATCTGGTGATGACCACACACAAAGGGTCCACTCATGTGGATTGTTAAAACCTGGTAAGCTGGGACAAGTACCTCCTTGATTTCCGAGCCGCCCTAAATTAAAATCGCCAAGCCTTGAAAAGTCCCCCTTAGTGATTCTTGCATTCTTGATTCTTGCATAAACTTATAATGCTCATTGAAGATTGGCCATACATGTCCATAGGTTCGATAAATGTTTTGATCGAACCTGTAGTATCTATGTACATGTAATCAGTTATTTGTTAAATTTGCACAAGTACAGTACTTGTGATATTGACATGGCAAACTTGTTAACACTGTAAGCTGGAAAGGCAGTGGACACTATTGGTAATAACTCAAAATAGTTATTAGCATAAAACCTTACTTGGTAATAAGTAATGGGGAGAGGTTGATAGTATAAAACATTGTGAGAAACGGCTCCCTCTGAAATAACGTAGTTTTCAAGAAAGAAGTAATTTTCTGCGAATTTGATTTCAAGACCTCACAATTAGAGTTTGAGGTCTCGAAATCAAGCATATGAAAGCACACAACTTTGTGTGACAATATTTTTTTTCTTTCATTATTATCTCGCAACTTCAACGATCAATTGAGCTAAATTATCACAGGTTTGTTATTTTATGCATATGTTGAGATGCACCAAGTGAGAAGACTGGTCTTTGACAATATTACCAATTGTGTCCAGTGTCTTTAAATACTCTTCTCAGTTGATGCCAGTCTTCATTCATTCATCCGTTTATTTATTGGTCACATTGGTTTAAAACAACATGAAATTATTCTTAGTCCAGTAATGTGCAAAACAGAAAGGAATCTAAAGGAAAAACATACAATACATGTGTACATTGAACAAAACTATCGAACCAAGCAATTTGACAGAAAGAATAAAAAACAAGAAGCACAACTATTAAAAATAATACAAACCCAAAACCACTTTGATATCTTACACTATATCAAGGGGGAACCAACCTTGTGTAAAATTTGTATTACAAACTTGATTTGCATGTGTCAGTTCCCCCAAAATAGGGAAACAATTGAAATCCATGGTTACGCCCAGGAAAGTTTAGCAGAAATGTTTTTTTTTTAAGTTGGAGGAAAACACCACAACACATAGACATTCTTGAATAACGTGGTGTTCTCAAAACTGCAGCATTGTGAATAATGACATTTCCATCCCAGAAGTGTTGTAAATCAATTAAGAGCACTTGTTCTTCTGGATTCCGCAGCCTTGATATTCTGCAGTGTTCTTTTTCAATCTCCGAACTTGTGGAACAGGGTAATGTTCACGTGCAACTACTGGCACTTAAAGGTAGTGAACACTATTGATAATTACTCAAAATAGTTATTAGCATAAAACCTTACTTGGTAACGAGCAATGGGGAGAGGTTGATGGTTTAAAACATTGTGAGAAACGGCCCCCTCTGAAGTGACATAGTTTTCGAGAAAGAAATAATTTTCCACGAATTTGATTTCGAGACCTCGGATTTAGAACTTGAGGTCTCGAAATCAACCATCTAAATGCACACAACTTCGCATGACAAGGGTGTTTTTTCTTTCATTATTATCTCGCAAGTTTGATGACCGATTGAGCTCAAATTTTCACAGGTTAGTTATTTTATGCATATGTTGAGATACACCAACTGTGAAGGCTAGTCTTTGACAATTACCAGTAGTGTCCACTGCCTTTAAAGGCACTGCACACTATTGGTAATTACTCACAATAATTGATAGCATTTGAAAAACCTACTTGGTAATGAGCAATGGAAAGCTGTTGATAGTATAAAACATTGTAAGAAACGGCTCCCTGTGAAGTTACACAGTTTTTGAGAATGAGGTAATTTCTCACTCAAATAATAAAAAGACTTCAGCGGCCTGAAGTCTTTTAATTGGCATCGGAAATCACACAAATTTGTGCAACAAGGGTGTTTTTTCTTTCATTATTCTCTTGCAAATTTGATGCCCAATGGAGTCAAAATTCTCACAGATTTGTTATTTTATGCATTTTACATGTTGGGATACACCAAGTGAGAAGACTGGTCTTTGACAATAACCAACGGTGCCCAGTGCCTTGTCAGCTTTACTATCCCAACTAGGGTATCCGTATACCCCAATGTGACCCCTGATCTCCCGATGTGGATATCGGCAATATCCAATCAGGTAAACCTAGGGCGACAACAACAACACGTTCTCCAATAGTATCTCTAATGAAACTAGCCCTCTCCACCTCTCTCTGAGTGGCCCAGAGTGTATAAATACTGCCCTCTAGTGTTAGGTAGCCTCACCTGTCTACTGCACCCAAAGCAGGTCAGTGTGGCACCAACTGCCAAGTCAGCCTGGGGGCAATGCAGGCAATTTAAAACATTGATGACATAGACAGATGTGGCCCATCAAACTACCTTAGGGCCCCTGAGTCCTCATTGGACCCCACACACTGAAGCATTTCTTGCTTAAAGGAGATGAGTTTTTTTCTCTTCTTTTCTTTTGAAACATTTTAGGGGGAACTACTATCGATTGGTTGCGGAATTCATTCATGAGGTCATGAAGATGTCTTGTGCCTAAAAGGCAACAATAATCAATTAATACTGATTCTCACTTTGAGGATAAAGCACCAGACTTTTTGTTTGCACCCTGCCTCGATTTCATGGTTACATTGACCTCTATGGTTACATTGACCTCTATGGTTACTTGACTTTAATGAGATTTAAACAAGATGGCGATCGCAACAACATCACAACACATTGATTTAAAATCGCTAACAATTTAGACAATTACGGTAAATTGCAACAGCTATGAACATTGAAATCCTGGATGAAACAAAATAGATCGCAACAAGATCATGATTTTTTTCTTCTAAGAAGTTTTGTATCTGTTTACTAATAAAGTAAGGATGGACAGGTCTAGACCAATTAACACTAATTTATCTCTCACATAGTTTTTTACTTGTGAACATTACCACAAAATATTACAACTGCAGGAATGTCTGTAGCCCGAAAGAACGTTAAAATTTTATGAAATGGGGGTCATGACCACTGAGTGTCGTGCCTTCCCTTTAAAAGGAATACCTGTCCCTGGTATGGACCTTTAAGATTAAGGGGGTAAGACCATGCTGCACGCAAACCTCCGCCAGTCCTCTTGAGCGGTCTCCAACACCGTGTTGAAAGAGGGGCATCTGATCGCTGAGGTTAAGCAAACAGCATAACCATTTGTAGCAGATGCTAGAATGCTCAGAGTTAATGATGTGTCGCTCAACACAACCTAACTAGGCTACCTAGTGGACCCCCCCCCTCTTCCCATGTCACTTGTTGCCCTTGCAACATACATAGTTTTGATTTGCCAGTATTGTCAACAATGTGGCTTTGTTTCTCTGTATGGATAGATGGACAGCCAAGTTTACTCGCTGGATTTTTCGCTAATTTTGTATAAGGTTACCACCCTTAAAGTTTATCCCAACTTGTTGCCTTTACACTAGAAAGATAACATCACTTTGATAATTCAAGGTATCTGTGTTCCCAATCCCATCCTTCATGCTCTATATCAAAGTGTTCAAAGTCAGCTGTACACAAACGGGTAAATCTAGTCAAACTTTGAATACTGACCCGTAATCCCCACCATCCCCGCCCCTCTGTTTTCTGACCATTGAGGCCCTGTGTCCCCTTGTTGTTGGGTAGTACTGGCATCTTCAGCATGTATAGGCTAATGCTGGCTGGCAGGTGAGGAATGGGTCTTACCATCACCACCCACCTCTCTCCATGTCTGCCCCCTCCCCACCTCCCCTTGTCAGGACCACCATGGCCAGGTTCCTCCTTCCACACCAAGCCCTACTCAGCCTACACTGACACTGTCAAACCATTGACATCTTTAGTCCTCCATATACACAGCACAATACACCCCTCGCTGGCGGGGAGTCAGGGCAAATCAAAAGCCAACGAGTCGCCAGGAGCTATTTGCAGCTCAGGTAACCTGGTCTGGACAAGGTCTCGCTGAAATATTGTTTAGGTTTGCCCCTCATTCCAGTGATGTGATTCAGTGTCAGTGATGATGCTGACTGTGATGGGCTACCTTAATAGATTGAAGATGAGCTGTTGTGCTGTATGAATGGAATTAGGGAGAGTGGGTGGATGGTGTGAGGAGAGGGGGGGGGGGGGGTTGGGGTTGGGTAGAGACGATGAGGATGATGATGTGGGTTTTAAAGGGGAAGACTCACAATGAATCCTTAGGATGAAGTAACTGGTTTATGCTCCTCATAGCTGCGTTAGATTTCTTGGAGTTATCAGATGGAAAGTCGCATCAGGAAAAATAAATATTAATTTTAGTTTTACCCATGTACACCGATGTGTGTTAGCACTGTATAGTCAGTACATTTTTTTTTCACAGAGCTTGGGAAACTGAGTATACAGTGCTACCACATTGGTGTATATGGGTAAAACCAAAGTTAAAGGAACACGTTGCCTTGGATCGGTCGAGTTGGGCTTTGAAAAGCGTTTGTAACCGTTAAGCATTGGAGGGTGGCCTCAGACATGGCTGTATTAATGTCCATTTGATGTACTTCATTTTGCAATTGCCCATTATTTTTGTGACTTATCTTTCTGTATTTCCCTAAATTGAAACTACCTGGTGTGTACTGACATAGAGCAATGATTCCATCATCTTTAAGAGTTGATCTAATGATGACAGTTTTTACTACCGTGCCATATTTATGAGGAAAAACAATTAGCTCTAACGAATCAGTTGTGGATGATGTACTGTTGTTTTAATGCTAATATTTATTAGACCAAAGGTGTAAACTACTTTTAATTATCCAGCCATCCGTCAAGACCTCTTTCTTTTGTCCGGTTTACAGTCCTAGACAATCTTGTCCCACAAATGCTGGAAATCAGTGGCCTCCGGCTGTGGCAAAACTTTTTAGCTACATTTCCCCATGATCTGGATGATTTGTTTACCTCTAAATTTGGATTAGCACCCCCTTCATCTGTGGCAGATGGTCGAGGCCTCGTGGGCTGAGTTGGCCCCATTGCTGTCTTGATTCTTGTCTCTTGCCTCCTTCCACGAGGGAGTATTTTTTTCTTGGACCTTTTAGCCTCATAATAACAAAGGAACCTCCCCCCAGAAGCACTCGCAGAGTTGTTGATTTTCAATTAATCTAAAAGTTCCTTCCTCCCAGATGCTTGCTTCATGATGCTGTCAAGAGAAGAAGAAGGAGGAAGATACCTCAAAAGGAAACAAGACGAAAAAACATGTGGCTTTGTTCCATTTTTTTTTGTCTTCTTCTTTCTTCTCGTCACATTTTGATGTCTGTTTTGAATTGTGCACTGGCGATGTCACGGGGCACCAGCGTGCATCATCATCAGGACTCTGTGATAGCGGTGCTTGAATCCCTCATTGTCGTCGGGACAGAAATGCCCGCAGGGCGTGCCGGGGACGGGTACAAGGGGGACGACAGACGAATTGCATGAGAAAATTGATCCGGAATATTGCGGTTGTTGACAATAATTTGTCGCGTGACGTGGCCGGCGGGGGCGCCAGAGGTGAAAATCAACATTCACCATTTACACTAGTGTTTATTAGTTTTCCCCGTGTCGGGGAGGTTGAGCATACATGGTGCTATGGAACCCTGGGAAGTGGAATCAATGAGCGGACAAACGATAAGTCATCCTATACTCTAGTCAGTCGCCATGATTTGATATTATATGTGTAATATCTTAATACAGATAAATAAATAACAGTCTTGATCACTGGAATAGAAAAAGCTGTCCCTGCCATGTTGTGGCCACTCAAATAAAAAACCTTGTTTGCAATTTGCTAGTTTCACCAAGATTTGTCAACGTAAAGGATTTATTTATAAGTGTCAAAGAACCCCTCCCCTTTTTTTGTAGGGGGGGGTGGTACACAACACATACAACTTGTAAGTAGGGATGTGGTAAGGATTGGAAAATTCCTTTAATTGATAAATAGGTTAATGGGATTCCTCGCTTAAATATCACTTGGAATTGTTTTCCAACTTTTAAAGGTGATGTCCCCCCCCCCCCCCCCCCCGAAAAAGCTGAAAATGTTTGTCCTATCTTGTCCAGTCTCATCCTGTAGTTAGACCATAACCAAATTGGTGGATTTTCTAAGGCTACGGCTGTTGCTAAGTGTGTTGCTTAGGACGTTTTAATACTTCAACACATGGTGATGCAGCAATCCAACTGTGTAGTCATAGCCGTAGTCGCCACTTCTGATATTATCCTCATATCTTTCTGGAAAAACCAAGGGATTTTCAAAAGCAATTAACACTGTTTTTTTTGTAAGCTTGAAGTTACCTGTGCAGAGAAGATGATAAATAATAAACTTTAATAATAAACAACAGCATTTATAAGGCACACTTTACTGAAAAAGAGAAACATTCAAAGGCGCCGGTCAAGTTTTGTCGAGATGTTGGAAAGCAAGCGAGAACAAGTGTGTTTTGAGTTTCTCCTGGAAGAGAGTGATGTTGTGGATTTGTCTGAGGTATTCCGGAAGTGAGTTCCAGAGTCTTGGTGCTATATTGGAGTAAGCCCTGTCCCAGTAACTGATGAAAAACCACCCTCGTTACATGGAATTAAGAAAAACCACCCTCATTACATAGAGTTGTGTGCTTTCAGATGCCTGAAAAGGCTTCATGCCTGCAGCCTTTCCCCAATTCTCAGAATCAAATTTTGTGGTGATAAACTACCCTTTTTGTCTCCAACATTGTTTTATAACAGCTTACCAGTGCTCGTTACGATCATTAATTTTTGAAGTAATTACCTAACATATACCTTCCCTTTAAACTACATAACTTTAAAACTGCCCTTTAATTCGTGTTTAAAACAGGTTTCTTTTTTTTTGACATTGATGTATGACCTCCTTGATATATTCATGCTGTTAATTGGCACCCAAATAACTGACAAAACTTCCAACCTCTTTCAGCTCCATTTTACCTCTTCGGTTTCCCCCCAGAAGGAATAAAACAAGACGGAAACATGGCCCTTTGTTTGTATTTCACGCCACAAATGGTAATATACATTTAGCACTTTGAAAGATCAAACTGGAGGGCTTGAACAAACACGCTCGCCGCTGACATACTGACGGCGGTGATAAACAAATCCTGCATTCACCTTGACACATGTGTCTCCCATCAACCCAAATACAAACAAAAACGTGGTAAGGTGGACTCAAAGATATGGCACAGCCTTGGTGCAACTGCGAAATAAAAAAAAAATATGGTTAAAGAGACAGTACAACCATGGAGGTACAACATTTTGATTTTTAAAGAAAAAGAAACCTGTAGCTAAATGAATATTAAAGATACAGTAAACATTGGTGTTTTTGAGAAAAACTTCTATCACCTTAAACATTTGGAAAGTAAAACAGTGTTTTAAACATTGATGTGTTTATAGCAGGCAACCTGAAGAGAAGATAGAATACATTTATTATGATGGTGCTGGTGAGTTTGCTTCAAGGCAGGTTAACTCGGTGACTGGTCTATATTCTGAAAGCCCCCTCGTAAGTTACAGGGTTAGGGGTTGGGTTAGGGGTAGGGTTAGGATTGGGAAAATACACTACTAGTAGGTTTGTCCGGACACAAGTTTGTTGGAACATATGGGTGTCAGATCATGGGGTGTCGGAACATAGGTATATGTAATTACCGTTAACTTTTAATGCTAAACCTGATTGTTTGACAAATTGGGTAGGAGAGCGTTTCGATGTGAGTGTGTTGGGATAGGGGGTGGGGGCCGGCACCCAATCCCCTGGGTGGGGTTTGACTGGATAGTTTGCCAAAGCATTATCAAAGTTTGAGGTAAATCTATTGTCAATCACGATGGAATGTCCAGTCTATCATCACTGTCAATCCAAGGTCCATTATACACTTTCACTGTTTCTAGGCGTTGGTTACAACTATTGGACCTGCCCGCAGGAAAAACATAAATAGTCCAGGAGTACAATATTACTCAAAAACAAATTAAAACAAACTGGTATTGTTTTGCTGTCTTGATTGAGTACATACAATACATCGCCGAGGGTCAACCTTCGGAGGAATCCGTCTCGGTGGGATTAGGAGGGAAATTGTACACAAACAGTGAGCACCTGAACACACCTATGCAGGGATTAGGTACACAAACATTACTGGATACCCGCTGACCTCCTGTTGGGGTATGAGTGAAAATATTGTGGGATTGAGGTTAGACATATGGAGGAAAGGCTCATGTGCTCCTGAGTATGGTGAGGACTGTATTCTGAGGTATGGTGTCCTATAAGAGACATACTGTTTCTTAGTTGGATGAGATGGGCATGGTGTCCAGTAAGGGTCTTGGGGAATGAGTGAAAATATTGTGGGATTGAGGTTAGATATATAGAGGAAAGGCTCATGTGCTCCTGAGTATGGTGAGGACTGTATTCTGAGGTATGGTGTCCTATAAGAGACATACTGTTTCTTAGTTGGATGAGATGGGCACGGTGTCCAGTAAGGGTCTTGGGGAATGAGTGAAAATATTGTGGGATTGAAGTTAGACATATGGAGGAAAGGCTCAAGTGCTACCGAGTATGGTAAGGACTGTATTCTGAGGTATGGTGTCCTATAAGAGACATACTGTTTCTTAGTTGGATGAGATGGGCACGGTGTCCAATAAGGGTCTTGGGGAATGAGTGAAAATATTGTGGGATTGAGGTTAGACATATGGAGGCTAAAAAGGCTCATGTGCTGTGTAGGATGGTAAGGACTGTATCATTTATGAGGTATGGTGTCTTTAAAGGGCCAAACTCATTCTTCGTTATGGATGCCTAGAAGGGCCACCTCACTACTGTTTTTTTTTTTCATTGAATGAGCTATGAATGAGTGAAAATATTGTGAGATTGAGGTTAGACATAATGGGGGGAGGATTAGAAAGGCTCATTGTGCTACGGATGATGGTAAGGACTGTATCATTTCTGAGGTATGGTGTCCTAAAAGGGCCATACTCATTCTTCGTTATGGATGCCTAGAAGGGCCGCCTCACTACTGTTTTTTGTTCATTGAATGAGCTATGAATGAGTGAAAATATTGTGGGATTGAGGTTAGACACATGGGGGAGGATTAGAAAGGCTCATTGTGCTACGGAGGATTGTAAGGACTAACCGTTTCTGCATGCAGGCTTTGAAATATACCTACAGCACCCACAGCAACTGCCGTTGTGCCTTGTACATTTGCTGTTGGGCCCTCTGCAAAGTTGCAATACAGGTTTAAATTGTCCTCATAGGAGTGCCCCTAAACAGCAGAAAATGTCTGTGCCCCTAAAGAATGAAACTCAAGGCCTGTACATAAGATGAGGTACGATGTCCTATAAGAGACGCAATGTTTAATAATTGGATGAGATGAGGTATAGATGCCTAGAAGGGCCATGTCACTACTGTTGCAATGTGATAAAGTATGGAGACCTAGAAGGGTCACATCATCACTGTGTTTTGAGTGGAGGTGAGGTTTATGTATGGACTCACAAGGGCCTTTAACTGTTTGACAGAGGTAGAGAAGCCTCAAAAGGCTACCCGTGTTTCTATTTAATACGAGATAATACATTATGAGGCTATGAAAGACCATCCTACATTTTACTTCTTAAATTTTCTTTTCAATGCAAGATATATGAATGGTTCCCCTTTTTATTTGGGCAGTTCAGCATTCATGGAGTGAAATGCCATTCCACCTCTTTATTAACCCAATCGACTCGTGGGAAAACTATTCTACTAAAACAACAATATGTGTACAAACCCTATACTAACAGGGCTGGTAAGAAAACTAAGAAAAAGAAAACTAGAAATCAAGTGTTTGGCACGAGATGAGGTTTTGATGCTTGAAGTATTACATGGGTTAAAAATAATATAATGTTCAAACTGAAATATTGTGATCGAAGCAAAATACATTCAACTCGTAAATATTGATAAAAATCCCTTATTTTTAATAAATTAATTTGATATTAATTTGTGAATAACTCATGTTTTGTTTTTGTTCAGTAATTTATTGCACTGTAGACGACAGACCGTCTGGAATTGCATTTACAAGCCTTTCCTTGGTCACAGCTGCCAGTTATCTCCAAGTCTGAAAAAAAATGTCCCTGAAACTAAACCAATCATTCCATGTTCTGATGAACAGATGTGAAAGTCTCCTCCATTATGCAAACTTTCTGCCTATTTATGTTAAATGTAATTCTAAATGTCTCCCTGATTGTTGTACGAAATCGCCCTAATTGCAAATTGCAATTGTTAATGTTGACAGCTCTGCCAGAGTCAACTATATGATTTGTTTTTACTTCAAATTAAATTTTGAAATTACTTTTTTATGTTACCTCCCCTCCTGAATTTTATTTACATTGCACCCCCCCTACAAGAGTAGCAATTTACGAACATATTGTATACATATTACTGACATTACCACTATTTGACACATCCCATAGAGACTGTCCCCACCCCTTGAGAACACTAATTTAGCAAAGTATAAAAATATACGTATGGAATAACTTTTCAATTTGGGGTTTTTGTATACAAGCTAACACTGTAAACCATATGCACGTCCCGGTAGGTTGACATCCCACCGATGGATTGATCGCTCAAGCATGTTTTTCACAACGTCCAATCAGTCTCTATATTTCCCAGCACCTTTAAAAACCGTCCCGAGGTAAACATTTCCCGGGATATGACATGTGCTGCCTGTTGGTCTGGGTACGGGCAGGTGAAGGAAAGATAAGCATTCCTTGGTTTGGTTAGGGGAAGACGGAAGGAGAGAAGAGGAAACTAAAGGCCGCCGGTTACCGCCGATGGAGCAATGTTTGTGTCTCTTAGACTCGCTTGTCATATGACGGTTTACCTTCGAAAGAAAGCTTTGCTGAACCGCGGAGAGAGCAGTGTCAACCGCGGCTTTCTAATTGCCACAACTCTCTCCTCGCTACCGGAGGAAAAGTTGGAGTGATGGCTAAAACCAAGTCAAGTGCTGACTTCGCACCCCGTGCCCTCTCCCCCCCCCCAACACCACCACTGCTGTTCAACAAACCCTCATCGATCCCCTACCCGGTTTCGTAGACACACAAGGGCGGCGTGCAGCTCTTGGAAGGAGATTAAGGAGTGTTGGTTCAGGATTTCCGACTCGGAATTGGGGGCTATAGGGGAGCAATGTTTTGCCAAGTCTTTCGGCTAAGGCCAATTTCTCCCAAGCCGGGAGAAAACAGTAAACAGCTCGGTGCGGCTGGGTGCGACACTTGTCCGGTTTATGACAGAGAGGATCTTGTACCACGGAGTGTCTCTTGTTTAGCTTTAGACGGTGTTTGTTTTGGAGAGTGAGAACTTGTTACAAGAAAATCATGGCGTTTTTGCTTTGTGGGTGCTTTTTGATATTTAGAACCTGGATAGAAGTTGTTGCAAGAAAACCCTGGCCTTTCTGCTTTGGGGTGCTTTTGATATTTAGAACCCCAGTATTTAGTTACAAGAAAACCCTGGCGTTTCTGCTTTGGGTTGCTTTTGAAATTTACAACCTCAATATTTAGAACCTGAATAGAAGTTGTTAGAGGAAAACCCTTGCGTTTCTGCTTTGGGTTTGATGTTTAGAACCTCAGTATTTAGAACCTGAAAAGAAGTTGTAACAAGAAAACCCTGGCTTTTCTGCTTTGGGGTGCTTTTGATATTTAGAACCCCAGTATTTAGTTATGTTCCAAGAAAACCCTGGCGTTTCTGCTTTGGGGTGCTTTTGATATTTACAACCTCAATATTTAGAACCTGAATAGAAGTTGTTACAGGAAAGCCCTGGCGTTTCTGCTTTGGGGTGCTTTTGATATTTAGAACCTCAATGTTTAGAACCTGAATAGAACTTGTTACAAAAAAAACCTGGCGTTTCTGCTTAGGGGTGCTTTTGATATTTAGAACCTGAATATTTAGAACCTGCATAGAACTTGTTAAAAGAAAACCCAGGCGTTTTTTTTTTTTTTTCTTTTTTTTTTTTTTTGGGGGGGGGGGGGGGGGGCTTTTGATATTTAGAACCTGAATATTAAAGACCTGAATAGAAGTTGTTACATGAAAACCCTGGTGTTTCTGCTTTGGGGTGGTGCTTTTGGTATTTAGAAGCTAAATATTTAGAACATGAATAGTGTTAAAATCCTGAATCCGAAATGGAACTTTTTTTTGTGTTTTAAACTTTTGTTCTGACGATACAAAAAACAAAAACAAAAAAAAACCACCCTGAAACACAAAATGATTGACATCCATGCAGAATTATTGTTTGGAGAATATGTGAAATTCCGAAGTAGATTTTTAAGGGCAGTGGACACTATTGGTAATTACTCAAAATATTTATTACCATAAACCTTACTTGGTAACGAGTAACGGGGAGAGTAGTATAAAACATTGTGAGAAACGGCTCCCTCTGAAGTGGAGTAGTTTTCGAGAAAGAAGTAATTTTCCACGAATTTGATTTCGAGACCTCAGATTTAGAATTTGAGGTCTCGAAATCAAGTATCTGAACGCACACAACTTCGTGTGACAGGGGTGTTTTTCTTTCATTATTATCTCGCAACTTCGATGACCAATTGAGCTCACATTTTCACAAGTTTGTTATTTTATGCATGTGTTGAGATACACCAAGTGAGAAGACTGGTCTTTGACAATTACCAATAGTGTCCAGTGTCTTTAATCAAAACCACACACTGAGAGCACCCCCTTTTCAACAGAATGAGGTGGAACACGAAACAGTCGTTTATAAGCCTCGTTTATTGAAATGCTGAAAATAGCCGTCGGTAAGTCGATGGAGCTTCAGAATTACCAGATACAAAAACGTTATTTATATTAAGAAAAGACAACTGAAAAAAAATGTTTAGAATCTTCTTGGGAGTGTACTGAAGCCGTGCACAACAACCTTTAATTAAAACTATTATTAAAATATTGTCATACAAATCTCACTTAATTGAAAATTAAGATGGATAAAAAAAGAGCAATCACCCTGATTGAATATCTTCGCCTTTTGAAATCCCGCATCTTTCAGAGAAAGGGTGACCAAAGATGTCTGATTAAAGAAGATACTCGCAAAGGCATTGACTTTTGTAACAAGTGAAAGTGTTCAACAAAGAACGTTTAGGTCCCATTGGGATTGTTATGTTTCTTGATTACTAGAGGATTGGAATGACTGTACTCTTCCTCACATTCGGCTAGCAATCTCTTTAAGAAGGGATAAATGGCGTTCACACTCAGTCTGGTCTGAATACTGAAAAGAAGCCCTCTGGATTATGTCCACCTCTGTACATATTTGTGAAGTTTGGTGTTGATTGGCCAGGGCCCCCCTATATCCGTCGTTTCTCGTGCTCGGTTTCACCATATGACTGCGTGCACCTGTCCCTACTTTCACCCGAGTACATCCTCTCAAACCGAGTAGACTCCTCATTATTCCCCTCCATTTCTCCCCAGGAATAACATCATCGATTCGGGGGGCACGAGCGCACAGGCACGCTGGCGCTTTGTTGTCGTCCTAATTTAACACCGGACAATGTAGGAGTGATGTTTGCACGTGAATTATATTGGATGGGATGCTGTTTATATATATATATACACACATAATAATATAAGGCCTGTATATATACTCCTCCAAGTGCGGTCATCATCTTTCCCCTCCTCCTCCTCCTCCTCTCCCTCCATATTGGGACTCTGATGAAAGTTAATTGCAACCTATGTAGAAACCACCTGTCTTCTGAATGAATATGTACTAGAGTGAAGCTTAGCAGTCAAAACACACTTGACCTGTTTCAGAAGTGACACCCTTGCTATGCTGGTCTAATAGTAGTGTCGAACTGTACGAGAGGATGGGGCTTGCTGTCGTGGGCGGACAGAAGACGCACTGAAGGTTGTTGTATATATGATGGTATTTACACTGCCAAGTCGTCCTTCATACTGTGTGTGTATTACAATGAGTTGTCGGTATCCTCGTGCTTTGAAATCACAAAGAGCCACATATACAACTCCAGGTTATAAGTCAGTATTTCATAAATATGTCATCCGGATTTGTTGTAAATTAAAACACTGGGCATCCAAATTGCTCACTTATATTATAATGTTTACAAGCCCAACGCAATCCAAACCCTTCCTTTCGCTAAAACAAACAATCAAACACCCCAACAAACAACACAACACCCCAACAAACAAACAAACAAACAAACAAACAAACAAACAAACAAACAAACAAACAAACAAACAAACAAACAAACAAACAAACAAACAAACAAACAAACAAACAAACAAACAAACAAACAAACAAACAAACAAACAAACAAACAAACAAACAAACAAACAAACAAACAAACAAACAAACAAACAAACAAACAAACAAACAAACAAACAAACAAACAAACAAACAAACAAACAAACAAACAAACAAACAAACAAACAAACAAACAAACAAACAAACAAACAAACAAACAAACAAACAAACAAACAAACAAACAAACAAACAAACAAACAAACAAACAAACAAACAAACAAACAAACAAACAAACAAACAAACAAACAAACAAACAAACAAACAAACAAACAAACAAACAAACAAACAAACAAACAAACAAACAAACAAACAAACAAACAAACGTACAAACAGACAAACACCCCAACAAATAAGCAAACAAACAAGCAGACACACCCCAAACACACCACAAAAACAAACAAAAGACAAACAAACAAACAAACAAACAAACAAACAAACTCAAGCAAAACTGAAACGAAGCACCAAAACAAAACAAACGGGCGAAACAAAATTAAACCAACAACCAAGCAAAACAAGAACGAAACACAAGAACAAAATAAACGAGCGAAACAAAACACACCAACAAGCAAACAGACACAAATTACATCTGTTTGGTGAAACACTTGTTAGTACGGGTTAGTTTTGTGTTTGTTTTATTGTGTGCGTAAACTTAGTGTATTGACTCCCCAAATCGCGTGTTTCAAGTCTCTCCTGTGACTAAAAATACTGTTTAGTCAATGTTGTATACTACCAATAATTCCAACCTTGTATCAACATCTTTGCATTAAAGGAAAACCGAGGGAGCTCGCAGTTCAAAAGCCCTGCAGGGAATTCGTCAACATTCCCCGCTAAAAAGTGGTGGGGGAAAAAAAAAGAGAGGAAAATAACCCGAAAGTACGCAGAACTTTGTGTGTGCAGACAGTCCGGAGGCATTGACATTCGCGTGCAACCTTTATAGAAGTCTGTCTGCCGTATTGAGCGCGTGGGGTATGTACGGTGTGATGGCTCGGTTAGGCCCGGAGGTACTGTGGCTATGTTTGCCCCATGGCTTGGTATCTCCTTCATCAATTACCATAGTTGCAAAATACTGTGCGGATCATGTAATCCAAAAGGGCCATAAATTACCCGTTTTGTTTTTGATGGTTTTTCTTTTGTGATTTATTGTATATGATGCGCTGTCTTTATGTTACTCAGTGGACGCCATCTTGATGTCTTCACTTTAATATTTTGTTGTGTATAAACAGATACTGCAAAACTGTTCCCTCAAAAAAGTGATTTTTGGCTGTACTCTTTGATTCGATATTTCCATTTTCTTTAGTAGACCTATCTACAGATTACATGAATTACATGATCTAAGGGTATAAGAAATGTACTTCCTTGGAGTTCTAATTACTAGTTTTTATGATGGACTCATTTTTTATTGAAATTAAAATGTTTAAATTGTGAGAAGCCAAACCGGAGAAATTTGTTTTTTTCAATTATTTTCATAAAATCAAACAATGCAGTTTTTTAGCATGCTTTAACTACTTGAAATACAATTTTATGTCAATACGGCGACATGGAGTGATGGACCCATTGTTTCGTAAAGTATCTTCCATTTTTGGTTGTTTACTCAAGACTCTCATATTTGCGAGCAAACGTTTGTTGTGTGCCGTGAAAGAAAATATGATGTTAAGTATTTGAGAGAGAAAAAGGCCTGAACTAGTTACAAACCCCTTGTGAAATTAGTCCATTAGTACCGAGGTTTGTAGATACTTCCCTACCTCATACTGTTATAATACGCATTACATACAAGCCTTGATACTAAATATTGATCTGATGTGACAAGGAGAGATGTACTAAGTGGACAAGAATAATCCAATTACAGCATCCCAATGACAATCACACTGAAAATGAGCCTCGCCAAAAAAATATAATTCCCCGGCAAATTTCTGATCTTCCCAAACAAGCTCAATGACGCAGAGCGAAAGACGTTGGCACGAGCTGGCCAGCAGGTCCGAGGGGGAAACGGCATTGTTCTCCCGCTGAAAAGCCACGTCAATTTACGGTGGAAGAAAATCAAGTTGCGGAACAAATGTGAAGCAATCTGCATGCGCGCGCGGCGCTTTCTTAACATTTTTTGCCCGGCCGTTGTTGTGACGCTAAAGGCCCATTGAGCCGCTCGTAGATTACTCTCACGGCTTTCAAACATTTCAACCTGCCGAGGATGGCTCTCGCATTCTTCATCCACTCTTTTCAGATAGACGAGGATGGCCTCCCAGGTGAGCGTGAATCAATTTGTATCGGATGCATTTTAAGAGACGTTGCAATAAAGAGAAGGAAAAAGGCATCTATCTTTTTCTAGGGACGGTAAACAATGGTTTTCCAGTGGGACCATTTGATGGTAATATTCCCCTGTGATGGTTTGTGTAAGGGCATATTCCATGTAATAATTGTTGTTCTGAACCGTCTCCGTCAAGAAAAAATAAACCCTTCTTAAGTCTCTCTCTCTCTCTCTTCCCTCCTCTCTCGGAGGGACTAAGTTGTTTCTTTGCCTGGCTGTCGCTGTAGTGACTCTCCTTTGTTCGTTGAATCATCTAAATGGATACAGAGCACACCAGTCGTCTGAGAAAATCATCGACTGTCCATGTTGTACGTGATATCTTCAAGAAACGGAGACTTTCTCTCCAAGAAAATAAATCAGGAAAACGAGCTGATGTAAAGTATTTGAGACGGCCTCGAGAAACAACCACAGTTAAAAAAGTATTTGTACAGTTATACTAACATCTTTAGAGATTTCTTTAGACTATGTACGCACATTGCTCGTACAAATATTTACTGATATTACCGATTTGTATATTTGATGTGTATCATCTATAAGCACGCTACGGTCTACCAACGGATGTGCAATACTTGCAGTGTTATATACATTTTGTGTAAACAGTACAAACATAAATTATGGAGTGAGGTGTCGCATTGTTTACGATATAGTTTCTGTTGGTTGAGATTGAGACCGTAATGCCATGTTAAAAAAATACTTGATTACAATGCACTCATTCTTATCTCTATTTTCTATTTTGGTTGTTGTTGCATGTTTAACATAATCTGAACCAATGTATCATCGGAGGAGAACATTCATTTAGACCATCAAGTTTTAAATAAACCCACAATCGTCAATATATATATATATTTTTTTGTTTTATAAGTTAGTTCAGTTTGTACTTATTGAAAGGTTAAATAGGGCTTCAATAATGGTTAACGAGAAGCGTGTACTTCACATCCGGTCACTCTTACATTTAAACTTGCACGGTGGAAGCGATTTGCCCTTTATATCAATCGCTTTGTGACTCTAGCTCTTTTCACAAAGTTGCAAGGCAAAGAAACTTGCTTAGCACAGGAAAATATTGCTTAGAAAACAGGTTGTCAAACGAAATGCATTGTATTGCCCACATAATGGACTGAGCCACGGTTGGGTGATAGGTATGGAGAGTGACACTGCAACCATCTTATTATCAGGTAGCAACATAGACCATTGATGCTTCCCTGCACCTGGGAGTATTTGATCGCTCAGAAAGTTGGAAAACCTTTAATTGTTCTTATCAGACCAGTATACAACTGATTTGATTATGCTGTAGATTTTAAACTTGCAACTGCAGGGCGCCCTCTGGCCTATATACAAACTTTCAAAATCGTTAGTCACCACAATGATTAAGCAAAGTGATTGTACGAATGTTTGTTTTACTGCTGAGTTTAATTTGTGCAACTGAAACAATCATCATTATTAAAAAAGGCCTTGGCCAAGAGATATAAGATTTCCATCAGCGTCTGGTCTGCTAAACTCCCTCACATTGTATCTTAAGACCCAGCCATTGCAAATCCTCCCGATGACGCGATAAGTAATTGACTTCAATTGTTTTCTACCAAATGAGGGGAAATCCTTGGACCGTGTTTGTCTTGGCTTATTCCTCGAGTATACATTGTCTCACGGATTAGCATCAGAGTAGGCCCAGACGCCGTAAATGACGATCTGATGGCATTTTGAACGAGTAACCTGATCTTTGGGAAGCATAGCTGTCATGTCAACGTAATCCCAAACCTCTTCGTATTATTCCTTTAAATTAATGAATAATGAGAGAATAGTTTGGGAGGTAGAGAGCCGGGTAAGGGATATTGCGGAGCTAGCTAGGGAAGTGCGCGTTTGAAAGAGCCCACTATCAGTGATTAAATTGGTGTCATCGGTTGGCCGAGCCGCCCTGGCGAACACAGTCGGGGACGTGGAGGGGGAGAGAGCGACACGGCGCCCGCTGCCTGTCCGCGCTTGTAAGTAATGCAAGCCCTGACCACAGCACTGTCACCAGGCGCACTGTGATGATGAACACAGAGGAGTATCTACAGGTTCAAATGCCATCATGGAGCAATAGTTAAAGTAACGGTCCGCTCTCTGAAATAATAACAAAAATAGACTTGTGTATCAAATATTAAAGCCACTGTTGTGCGAAGCACCACGATAACAATGAAGTACAACATGCACTGACATGACATTTTAAATGACGCAGCAAGCTAAACTTGTGCACAGCGATCAACAGCATCTGTATCTGTTGTATGAACAACCATAAGATGCTTTTGTAGCATCATGGAGCTCCATTGCAGCATCAACAAAAACAAACAATAGCAACATCTACAGCTGAAGCCTCGACACCAGCAACACAAATCGTCATAAACATCAACCTACCAACAACACTAAGCATACGCGCAGAAGCATACTTTTGCCATAACATTTTCAGCAGCAGAAACAATGACGAAAAGCAACCAACAGAAAGACCGAGTATACAGCATATAAATATGACCAGTAGTACACATCCTCATTCATGAACATTTTTTGACACATTCTTTGGTTTGATAGAAATTTACCCAAACCTACCATTGTATTGTATCCACCATAATTTCAAAATATAATGCACAATACTTCATCCACACGCACTATAGATACACGGCAAAAAAACCACCAATAAATATGAACACTGAATACATAAAATGTTTATTTTGCTTCACGCCATTAGTGATGAAGTATGATTATATCTTGAAGTATGAATACAATGTTTTGTACACAGCTGTACTCGTCCCGTACTGCTGTGTTGATTGATTTGTTAATTGGAAGTGTTTAGAAAGTACACCAATACAACTCGTGTAAGGGAAAATGCCAAAAAAGCATAAAATCTGTCATCGTCAGATGTATAAAGTGGATCATGTCCAACCATAAGCACACTTATAGGAAACCACATGATAAAAAGTGAATCTAGGCTAATTTGCAATTGCTGAAAAGAGATATCACACTAGACCGCGTCGATGAGAACACAATCCAATCAAACTAAAACAGCAAGAATATTGTGTGTTACAAAGTAAAATAGCAATTGGGACAGCAGTCACACAGACAATACAACTGCAAAACAGCAATTGCATTTTGCAAAAGATATTTTGCAGAGGTAGACCACCACACATCCACGGTCAGTCTCCGTGTGTGCTGGACTATATCTGATGTGGCGACATAAAAAATATATACTGCACAGTCATAGACAACAAACACCATGCATTTCTCTTCGAGTTTCAGATTTAAATTCACTCGAGTCAACCGAAACTAGTGACAACTGCAGATGATGTTGTCTCTAAGTTCCAATCGATTAGAGTGAATTTTACTTTAAGAGAGTAGTTCATCTTCGGCACGAAAAAATAACACATTTAAAAATATCAAATACACAACATTTGTTATTAGTAGAAAACGCAAAGCATCACCAAAAAGTATACCCAGGCACAATGATATGGAATGAAATGTTGGTATAAGACACTGCTCTAGAATTGCAAAGGTTGTGTGTTCGGATCCAGCCCGAGTAATATGCCTGTGATTTTGTTCACTCTGAGCTAGGGAAAGTACTTAGTATACAGTGCAAATGCACAACGTTGTTCGTTATCCCTGATTTTTTTAATGTTTTTTGAATGAAATTTCATTATTATCAATTGGAGAAAATGTATCTTTAATTTGTGTGACATGGCCGTAACAGAATCCCCCAACGCAAGCAATCTGATTTTTCAACAGGGTTGATCCTGACTGGTGCCACTTCCCTGATCCCTGCTCCCCCTTTCTTTAAGTTTTATTACGGCAACAAGACGAATTTGATGGAATTAGTCGGCCTAGTTTCTCAAGATTCTTATTCGGTCAATTGTAAATGGACCAGACAACTGTTATCTGTCCGCACTGCTTGGGAAATCGACGTTGTTTTTCAAGACATTGCAGCTTAAAGACATAGCGTAGATTTTGTAATTGAGAACTAATGTTTTTTTTTTTTTAAGTTTCAAATTGGAAGCTTATTTTTGCCTTTCGTCACACAGTAGACAGCCGTTTCGGGATTCGCGTTGTTTTTTAGGACATTTGACATCTTAAAGACATAGGATAGCACAGGATTTGTAATTTAGAACTAATGACATTTTTTTTCGTAGAGTTTCAATTCTTGGAAGCTTATTTTGCCTGTTATCACTGCCGTTTCGATGTTCCTCCAAATTCAAACCAATGTAACCAAACCGAGACAAGAAGTGAGAAATAGTCAGGCGCTTTGTTGGTGGGTTGTCAATCAATATATATTGTTGCGACAGTGTATTATTTACACCGGGGAACGTGACCGAGAAGGGTGCAGAAGGCTGAAATAATTTCTTCTTCTGAAACACCGTAGTATCTTAAAGAAAACTTCAAAGTTTTCAAGAAAAATTTGTGAAATGGTGTTCTCGATATTATTCTTATACCCAGTCTTTCAAACTTATCGCATTCTTTCTAGTTTTTCTATAACCAGCAGTATGTTTAAAACATTCGAGCGCACTCAGTGAAAGCAGTATAGCTAGCAAGAGGAATTTATTTTGTTTCAGCTATTTCTAACTCGCATTAGAAGTATACCAGTTTTGCTCTGATTACTTTCCCCATAATGCACCGTATATGGATGTCATTGATTTTAGCTTTTATTCTGTAAAAGTGTTCTCTTGAGGGAACTTCAAAGCCAAGTGCACAAAAGCAGTGTAATCAATTTGTGAAAGAAATTCGTAGCTTTCCCCTCCGTTGTATTTGTATATTTCAAACACTTCCGTTGTCTTGAGTATATCCCAGCTTTGCGTCAGTAAGTCTTTGATTTGAGCATTTTGTTTGGGAATATGAATACTAATTTGCTTTGCTGATTGAGCACGTTCAAAATATCACAGTATAAATATGCACTGACTGATAGCTAATCGTCAATAACTGCCGAGTTACCAATCAAAATGATTGGGTGTTGTCACGTGTTCATTATGCGCACAAAACCTTCCTAATTATTCAACAAGCAAGAGTATTCGTTTGCCTTTGTAACGTGAATTATGCGCATGCGTTGTCCTTGGAGGTGTGACGTCGAAAGGCCCAATACAGCCGAGCGATATCTCTACCCCATGTAAGAAACCAAAACCTTGCAGGGAAATTTATCGTAAGATGGTTTTGGCTTTTTTTCTGAAAACGACCTTGCCGTTTTCTAATTCTGTTTTATATACAGTGTTGTTTTTTCGGTGAACGGTCGGTAACACATCATAAATTCTAGCCCCGCGAAATCAAGGTGAACATTTCTGTATAAATATTTCAGCAGCGACAATAAACACTCCTCACAGAAATGCCAGAAATTCACCGCTGTAATGCTGGCTGGGAGAGTCCCGTTAAATCTTGCTGTCACCATGTCATAAAAAAGTCGTGTATAGTTACGCCATTTGTAATGTGTGTGAAGATAATGTCCTTTGTCATTTGATATTTTATCACATTGCTCGAGATCCCATTGCCTTGTTTGTTCGACTAGCGTTGTAACATTGCGGAAATCAGAACAATATTGTGTTGACATATTTACTGTGTCTTGTAAGTGCGTAAAGTATCTTCACTGATGACATTTTGAGGAATCGGTATAGAGCCGTCTTGGGATTTGTAATTATCTGAAGAAGAAGAAGACAAAAACAATTAGTTTTGAAGACCAGTTTGAACGAAAATGGCGACAAGTGACCTTTGCGGCAGGACATTATTTTGTTCAATCAGAATCGAAATTGAGTTGACATGATGAGAGTAAACAGATGTTAATTATAAGATAAAAAATCATCGTTTTGAATACCCTCCTCTGGGGATTTTTTGTTTTAAAGAAAGATTCGTGGAAAGCCATGTTACTTCATCACTCATGTTGCGTCATTTGTGGGTGGTGCTCTGTTTTGTAATAGCCGCTTTGTTTCAAAGCAATCTTCTTTGAATTCGTCTTTCAAAGTAAAGGGAGGTTTAGTTGCACGTTACGCAGGCAAACACGTGAACGTGGAACTTAAGAAAATTGTGTTGTCTCTTGGTGACGTCACCACCAAATGGTAACTTCGCGTAGTATGCTAAAAACGTGAAGTTTTAACAACACAACATTTTCTGACGTTCACGTTCACTTATTTGCTCGCGTAACGTGCAGCCAAACCTTCCTTATATTTTGTCATGTTGACGCGCGCCGTCAACGGCAGAAGTGTTGCTTGTGTTTTTAAACCATGATGTCATAGGGATTAATGTTTTGATCGATTACGAAAAATTTAGAACTGTAAAAATATCAAAATTACATTAAAACACTAAACAATAACATCATAAACAGTCCCGTTAAAATATTTTTGTTAAAATATGTTTAACATTAAAGACACTGGACACTATTGGTAATTGTCAAAGACCAGTCTTCTCACTTGGTGTGTCTCAATATATGCATAAAATTTTACCTCAATTGGTCGTCGAAGTTGTGAGACAATAATGAAAAAAAAACACCTTGTCCACGAAGTTGCGTGCTTTCAGATCCTTGATTTCGAGACCACAAAATCTAATTCTGAGGTCTCGAAATCAAATTCGTGGAAAATTACCTCTTTCTCAAAAACTACGTCTCTTCAGAGGGAGTCGTTTCTCACAATGTTTTATACTACCAACAGCTCTCAATTACTCGTTACCAAGTAAGGTTTTATGGTAATAATTATATTGAGTAATTACTAATAGTGTCCACTGCCTATAAGGCAAATCCTTCAGAAGCCTGTTTCCGTCGGACAAAATCACAGATTTTCTTTGTATGTCTGTTTTCATCATTTGTTTTATATTTATTGTATTACCAATTATTTTAAAGAACGACCATCAATCAGATATACCTTTTAAATGCAAGATCGTAAATAATACGAAGTTTTTGTTTCACTTCCTTGGATGGTTTCGTTACTAGACACATAATGAAGTTGTCTTGCGGTAACGGGTAGGGGCGACTGTGGGTGGAGATGTTCTTCGGGGTTATTTATCTCCCTTTATATCCTGTAAATTACGGAGGAATTCTGCCCCGCGAATTAGGAGGGAATATTGTAAATAACTTCCATGAATGACCTCCAATATGTCACTTGATGGCAGAACACAACCGAATTTTGAAGATGAATGCATTTAAAGACGCTGGACACCTTTGGTAATAGGGGACTTTTGGGACGCTTGGTGGCAGCAGACATACCAGGTTAAATCCATTGTTCTCGTTAATGTACGCATGCTCAGAACTACGTAAAGAACGGACATTTACCTGGTAAGTCTGCTGCCACCTAGCGCACCAAAGTCTCCTATTGTCAAAGACCGTCAGTATTCTCACTTGGTGTATCCCAACGTGCGTGTATAACAACTCTGTGAAATTTGAAACTCAATTGGTCATCGAAGTTGCAATAGTATCATGTGAAAATAAAACTCAATTCAGCTTCTTTATGGCTGTGAAGCTTTTATTTGTGGAACGAACCGATCAATCAAAACAAATCTTGGAAGAAAAACACCCTTGTTGCACGTGTGCTTTAAGATACCTAAAAAGGCTTCAGGCCCGAGGTACTTTAAATATTTGAGTGATAAATTACCCCTTTCTCATCAAAAACTACCGTTATTTTAGAGGGAGCCGTTTCTCACAATGTTTTCATCAGCTCTACATTGCCAGTTTTCTTAACTGACGAACTGGATCCACTTTTCTGATGCATTGTGCACCCCATACTTATCACATTTAAGAGTTTTGTGGTGGTGGATGGACCATGGGTGGACCATGACAAACCACCACAATCCGGTGCCAACGAAACCAATCCAGGTGCACCGGCCGTAAATTCATCACTCCTGACGTCCGGTGTAACCCAAAACACACGGACGTCGAAGCTGATGAAAGAGCGCCGAAAGTGCACCCGTAAATTCTGTTTACAGCCCCCGGTGCTGCAACCTGGTCGTAAAGTAACACTCTCTGGTCGTAAATTTCGGCCGAGGGTTTCGGGTTCGCTTCTTGCACCGCGGTGAGGAGGTGACAGGTATGGGGGACACCTCGTTTCAATTACGGGGGAGGGCTTGTCTGTGTCGTGCCCCGGTCCGTCCGGGGATAATTACGCTGAGGGGGTTGGGATACAAAAGTTATTGTTTGCAAACAAATCAAAAAAGTGTTTCGAACTGTTGATGAAGTCCAGATGCATCTTTACACAGACTCAAGTTTTTTTCTTCAATTTCCTATGTAAGTGCTGCCGCACAAAAGTGAAAGTTCATAGGATAGTTAAGAGGACCCGACGTTCAGAACATTAAAGGAGGTTTGGAACTTTATTCTATTACATCGTTGCGGTACCCGCTGCCAAAACATAGGATTCGAACTGCCTCTAGCTACCGGGCAACCTCGGTAGTCTAGTTGGTAAGACACTGCTCTAGAATTGCAGGGTCGTGGGTTCAAATCCCACCCGAGTAACATGCCTGTGATATTTTTTTCACAGGACTCGGGAAAGTACCGAGTATACAGTGCTATCACACATCGGTGTATGGGTAAAAAGCAAAATTAATATTCTTTATCCCCGATGCAAATTTAACATCTTTTTATTCAGATACTTACCAATTTAAAAAAAGTTGAAAATTTTCAAACATTTTGGTTGTACTTGTAGATTGAAAAGGATTGGAGCTGGTCGGCGTGAGTTTGTACTCTTTAGGAACACATAAACATGTATCACCGTTCAGGATGCACTGCAAGTGCAACCTATGTTTGAAAGACTATGGTTTAGTAAAGTGTAAATTGTGGGACTTTCGGGAACAGAAAGTCCAGGTTTCGAGTCTGTTTCCTTCATTTCCTTCCTCCATGTTCCGACCCACCTGCATGGTTGGCTCTTTTTTAAATGTTTGAATGAGAAATACAATAGTTTGAATGTGAAGTGAATGAGGTTTTTTTTAATGGTTGGTCCATTTCCAAGATGTAAAATTTAATAGTTTGAATGTGAAATTTATTAGTTTGAATGTGAGTTTAAATATGTTTTATGTCAAATGCATAATTTTGATGTGAAATTCTGTAGTTTGAATATGAAATAAAATAGTTGTGCAATAGTTTGAATGTGAAATGCAATAGTTTAAATGTGAAATTCTACGGCTTACTGCTTAAACCATCGTTTGATTAGAACTTGAAAGACCACTAATGACATTTGTATAGAGGTTCTGACCTTATAAGGTGAACCACTTGTCCAGGATTTATGAACTGACCCTCTCATCCCCATCCAGTCGAAGATTCAGTTACCCGTGAAATGGACACCAGCCTCGGGGGCAGCATCCACCGCTACACCCGGTCGTGTTTAGCTTCCATCATGCAAAACCCAACGCGGTGTCCCGGGCCATCCCACAAAACAAATCACCGCTGTTTATCCAGCAATTAAAGATAAATGATTTTCCGTTTACACCTTTCTCGTGGACGTTTTAACAGTCGCCTGTATGTGTTTGGATACGGGGACATTTATCTCGCCGTGGCGGCACGGTCAGTGCACGGGTGAAATGCACCGGCCGGTCGGTTCACCCCCGCTCTTAAAAAACCTGTTGCCTTCCCCGAGGCTGATTGTCTTTGAGAACTGTACCGCTCCTAACCTGAAGTGACAGTCATTACGAGATTGTCTTGTTGGATAGGTCTAGTGCCCAACCTCGACAGGGGCTTTTTTAAAGTATGCAGTATATCCCCTCTTGAGTGATTTGTGTTGGAGGCGCTAACTGTTATGAGTTCCCCACATGGTGTTTGGATAAAATTAACGGTGTCCAACACTCGGCCATATTGTGGATTTATGGTATGTTTAGTTCAGGCTTTTGTTTGAGGTTGACCTGGGGTCAGGACGGGGTCACCCTCTCAGTAATTTCTCCCGTCTTAGGGTAGAGGACTTGAAACCGGATTATTGCCCGGATTTTATACAACATTGCCAGCTGTGAAAATGTCACTGCTTTTGAAAGACTGTGTCTTTTGACACAGTGTTAGCCTTTAAGACGACTTAAGACGCCTCATTGAAGAATAAGGAAAGCTTCAATACTTTATTTCCTCTGCGGCTTCTTCAAGGGGCACTTGAAACAAAGCAAATGTGGAAAGAGCGTACAGTCACTATATATGTCACCACTCCAAATTAACTGCTGTGCACTTTCTATAAGGAAATTTTAAATTTAAAGCTCGTTGCTGTTTTTCTGGATGGAAGAGTAAATTCATTCCCAACCAACCAACCACCAACCAACATTCACTGAGTTAGGTCACGTTTAGTAGAATAGTGACAACTTTATACGTTTTTTTTTAGCCAGGAGTGTTGTGAATGCTCACTAAACACACGTGCTTATTTTCGATTACTGCAATTTGAATAATCAAGATGATAATATGGGGGGAGGGGATGGGGCCTTAAATGCTATTTTCTTTTGCCCTTGACTTTGAGGGGAATTGCCCCCTGCCTGGGTCGTGCACCCTCGTCTTGTCTTAATGGATACTGTACCATCACCCCATATCAGGGGTCACTCAGGCAGGGTTGGTTGTGCCCATGTGCCCTCAGGTCAACCAACAGACATGGTAGGTCTATATCTTGCACTTGCTATATTGGTACTGGTATGACTGTACCTATAGGAACTTTACAATCAATCAGTTTTCAGATTGAAATGAAACTAATAGGCCTGTATTTGTTTCCCGATTTGTGCAAATGCTGAGTTTTGTCTGAAAGCAGGTGTCTTCTCTTGTTGTGTTTTGGTCGGGTTATTGTTGACATAAACAAACCAATGTATTATTTATTAACCAAATCAATAGGGGGATATGCATCTGACCTAATTTTGATGGTGTATATGCGTTTTACACATAACATCACAACGGGTTGTAGCATGGTATCGCCTGCAAAACCAAAACCTTTTCCTATTCTTAGCTTGTTCATCAAGATAGTCTTCGTTGCATGCTTTTGTCATTTTTGTCATTGTGAAAAAAAAATGGGGAAATCTCGAGGATGACTGGTAAACAAAAATAATCCGCCAGCACTAGCAACGAGTTAGTGCTAATTTGACAAAAGCCCACACCAAGGTGCCGCGCTAGTATTGTGTGATCAACGCTGGTATTGCGTCCAACACCCCCGTTGTATCTATCCATGGCTAATAACACGAACATTATGCCCTGTGCTTTATAAGCCGACCATCAGAGTACAATGACTTCATTCAATGACAATATTTTCAGTCGTGATTGAGGCTTTTTTGGGGATGAGATACTCACTGCAATTTCTAATTACCCTTTTTCGCAAATTATCTACTCGTAGTCTCCATAGAAGCGCTCAGGAGCAATCAACCGTACCGTCTTTTCAGGTGGTTTGATACCGCCTTGATGACATCTTATAGATTTGCCTGCTCCTTTTTTTCTTTTCTTATAATGCAAAGACGTTCACGGCGGCATCCTTTAGAAAATACATCTTACAATTTCCTCCAAGGTGGCCTTTGGAAGATGTTTTTGCTGAAATGAACACCCCCTAAGCCGGCCTGTGATTCCATTCATTCGAAAATGAATTAGTGGGTAATTTGTAGCGAGTTTGCCATTTTTTACACGGCGAGTGATTGGAAATGGTTGTGTGTGTGTGTGACCCGCAATGGAATATCTCGTGCGAGGTCACAGTCTCAACCGCTAGTCTCTCCCTCGGGTCGTTTTGTTCTGTTCAGATGCGATGAACTTGACATAAACGCCTCATGCCGCCGTGTGGCGGAGACGGCGGGTCGGTGTGTGATGTGTGCAATTAAAAACGAATGGCGTTGGAGACTAATTTTGTTAATGGGGCATCATTGGTTACTCTTACAACTTTGCCGATGGTCGTGTTAATAAACGCAGTACGCGGTTGTTACTTTGAGGTCAAAGGTCATTGGGTCGACCTTCTAAATGATTGTGAATGTGGTTTCAATGATGTGCTTTAAGACTCGATAGCCTTTCATCAATACTATCAACGTTTCACACCAAGAACAATCGAGAGTGCAAACAGTGTAATGAAAAATCAGCCTTATAATAGGCCCTTATGACAATGTTGTCAATTAAAGGCAGTGTACACTATTGGTAATTGTCAAAGACTAGCCTTCACAGTTGGTGTATCTCAACATATGCATAAAATAACAAACCTGTGGAAATTTGAGCTCAATCGGTCATCGAACTTGCGAGATAATAATGAAAGAAGGAAAAAACACCCTTGTCACACGAAGTTGTGTGTGTTTAGATCGTTGATTTCAAGACCTCAAGTTCTAAATCTGAGGTCTCGAAATCAAATTCGTGGAAAATTACGTCTTTCTCTAAAACTATGGCACTTCAGAGGGAGCCGTTTCTCACAATGTTTTATATCATCAACCTCTCCCCATTACTCGTCACCAAGTAAGGTTTTATGCCACTAATTATTTTGAGTAATTACCAACAGTGTCCACTGCCTTTAAATGTGGAAATCAAGCAGTTATCGTATAGCTCTTGGTAGTTCGTATATATACATATACTTTTACGCAATTTCTAAGTGCAGATACTGATTATACACAACGGCTCTATAGATACTAAGCCAACCAGGAATTGAGAGACAACTTACACAACTTTAAGGACAGAAAATTTTCTTGACTTTTTCTTGATTATGAACTGGTAAAGAGACACAGACGTGATGTGAACCACCTAAGCCAGGCATCTTATTCTGGCAGTAACGACCGCGCCCTGGTTAAAGTTGACAAGTGGCCTAATTATGATACTTCAAAGATCCTTATGCCTCAAAATATAGTCCCGTCATATTAATTAAACATGTATTTAATCATTGTTGTGTTATTGCTATAAAACATGCACAAAATAGTTTATGTTCTGACGTTTCGACCTTTTTAAAGCAGAGTATTTCTCGAAGGCTAAATGTCAGCACAACGAACATGAACTAAATCTATTTTCTCTGTTTTAAAACATGTTTGCAAAGTCAAACTTGAGAAACAAATCGCAGATCAATGGCCTTCTCGTTGAACAGGGATACCGGTCGACAAGACACGTATATCTTTCCATCATTGCAAATAAAGGCAATTACCTATCGTGTGTGTAACCCTGATTGCGTTGGCCATCACTCAAAAGGTAAATCTTCTCTCATCACGATAAGGGGGCAGTCAAAGAAAGGAGATTTTGCCAATTTTCCACACTGCCTGTGAATACAATCCGTCATTATGAGTGCCTTAATTCGGAGACCATGAACGCCAGCCTGGCGCTCTCGGGGTAAGAAGACCTTGATCTTAGCACGAGAATCGCTACAAAATAATTAAGAAATAATGTACTCAGCTGGCAACTACAGCGGTACAGAAATGTGTCGTGCGTTTCACGGCGTGAGTCCACGGATCAAATGGCGACAGTAAAATATTGTTTAAATCCCAAACAATGATGTGGCAACACTCAGTAGCGCATTTGGGTGTGATTAGCGAGCGGGAGAGCGTGTAAATTGACACACAAAACGCGCGATTTATTTTCCCAAGCTCCTCGTCAGGATCAGTCTGCCTAATTATACAGGGGGGGGGGGGGAGGCGGGAAACAGCCCTGTTACTGGAGAGTACTGGAGAGTGATTGGATGTTATACTGGGTCGCTGCGTAACTCTCTCCCGTACCACAGTGCCCTACCCCACGTCAAGAGTCTCACTCAAACCTTGGATAGGGAGTTAAAGGCAGCCGATTTCACGAAACGCTAGGATTAATCCCATCTCGAGTTAGGATGAGTAACCCGTCCTAACTTAGGATGGGTTCAATCATTCTAACGTCTATGGATACGGAACTGAACCCGTCCTAAGATTAATCCTAAGTTAGGAAAAGTTTGGTGAAATCAACGGCTGGACACTTTTGGTAATTGTCAAAGACCAATATTCTCACTGATGTTTCCCAACATATTATGCATAAAGTAACAAACCTGTGAAAAATTTGGCTCAATTGGTCATCGAATTTGCAACAGAATAATGACAGAAAAAAGCACCCTTGTTGCATTTCGTTGTGTGCTTTTAGATGCATAATAAAAGGCTTCACTCAACTGAAATCTTTTATTATTTGAGTGAGAAATTACCTCTTTCTAAAAGAAAAAACTTACGTTACTGCATATGGAGCCGTTTCTCAGAATGTTTTTCACTAACGCAGCTCTCCATTGCTCGATACCAAGTAAGTTTTTGCTGACAATTATATTGAGTAATTACCAATAGTGTCCAGTGCCTTTAAAGGAACACGTTGCCTTGGATCGGACGAGTTGGTCAATAAAAGGCGTTTGAAAACCGTTTGTTATGAAGTGTATATGGTTGGACAGATGTTTTAAAAGTAGAATATAATGATCCACACAAGTATCTCTCAAAATTGCACGGTTTTCTTTTTACGTCGCGAACTATGTCGGTCGGCCATTTATGGGAGTCAAAATTTTGACTCCCATACATGGCCGACCGTGTTATTGGACGAGGTAAAAAGAAAATCACGCAATTTCGAGGCATATTTGTGTAGATCAATGTATTCTACTTTTACATCATCTTTCTAACCATATGCATTTTATAATAAACGGTCACAAAACGCTTTTCAAAGACCAACTCGACCGATCCAAGGCAACGTGTTCCTTTAACCCCTTGCGGATCGCGCACAAACAACCCAGAGAGCGCGTGTGATTAGTTTCAAGTTTCAATCCGAATTAGTCCTGGATCATGTTCGTTTGGGTTTTCTTCGTTGCACGCACCCTTTTGGGATCCGAAGGGGAGCTAGCTGAGATTTCCCGCCAAATCCCCTTCAAACACCAAACTTACCTTTTGAACATTATTTTTGCGGCGAGCGACACTCAAAAGTTGTTTTCCCGGAAAGTAAGGTCCTTTCGTTAAATGGGATTAGTACCTTTTGTATATCAAGTTTTTGGCAATATGAATCCCTAGTCACTGTGAATGGAGATGTATGCACTGTATTTACCTAAGTTTCAGCTTCATTACTTGTTAAGTTTTTGAGAAAAAAAAACGTGAAAAACACTGAGAAATGTTTTCAGGAGAGTCGCAAAAATCCGTTGATGATTTTCGTTTTACTATGACGAACATTATTTTCATGAAGTAGATTTACTCATTTAAAAAAATAAATAAATAAAAAATAAAAATACAGCATATCTTTAACCGTGAAGTTTAATGTAAGTGTATGGACGTGTTTGTTTTGTGTCGTACAACAAGTACACAAAAACCCTTAAAAATAAGGACAAAAGAGCGGCAATGGTGCAGTCATTTTTGGAATAAAAATGAAGGGGTTGCCACCAGTCACATTGACGGTACACAAAATCACGGACTTTAAATTGGAATAAGATGACGGCAACCGACATCATCGATCACGTGATCACGTTCGTTAAATAATATAGTTAATATAGTCACCAGTGATAAAGTTGATAAGCATTTTTATAAGCATTTTAAAAAGAAAAATGTTTTATCAATCATAATAATGAATACTTATTTCTTGTTGCTACCAGCAAAAAATTAGTATAGGCCTTATGTTTTTTGTCCAACTAAAAATAGCAAGATAAGAATAATACATTCAACGACGGAACGTGGAGTCACTTTCCACTGTTTCGAATTTATACTTCAAATCATCTCGATTAATATGTAGTTTGCAGTAATTAAATCTTTGACTGTTAACTTCTTCTGACATGTTACTTTAAACTAGTTTTTACATTTTTTATGTGTTTTGTTTGTTTGACTATATAGAGGCGCGCTTTCCCTCTCTGACTCTCACTCTGTGTTCATCTATCAACAATCAGACACGACGTTATTAACCAAATTAATCTGCTCTATACAACCGGCGTCGGTTTACATGGCCTCCTTAAACGAGCATCATCATCATCCGTCTAAATTTACCCGCGGATCCCAAATCCCGCACCTTCTAAAGTCCGCACACCACCGTGCTGAAAACCAGGCCAGGGTTTCCTCCCTTCTTAAAAAAAAAAAACCCTCCCAACACAAGTGTCAGTAAACGGATAGGCGGTAAAGACGTCAGTTTCACTCACGTTTAGTTCATCACTGGCAATCATTAGTACCACTCAAGATCTCGTTAGCGTTGCAATGAATTTACCGTGCGGCCTTTGACGGGGTATATACCCCACCATGAACTATGACAGCTACAGCTTTTTAACCTTCTCTTCATACACAGTTCTTTAGTTCTCCACACAGCCCCATCGCTCAGTTGTGCCTTAAGTGGGAGAAGGGTGATGATCGTCTTTTTGATTTGGCTTGGGTTAATTTCATTTAGTGGAATTCTCCTGTTGAGAAACGACTAATACAGAGGAAGTATCAGTGGTACGTTGTTAATGACCATGTAGCCACCGTGTCGCCATGTGATACACGAACACACCATGAAAGGGGGGTTCACAAATTAACCGTGTGTACGTGAGCCGAAAAATTATTAGTCGTCGTACAAGCAAACACTATTTCATTATAGTCGCACATGACTCCGGTGCAGTTAAAGTTTTAGACATAATCATATTATTTGTTTTTCTGTAGAGTGTTATTCATCAAGTTCTCGGCAAGTCAAGTTTTGCTCAACTTGGTTTATCATGATTTTAAACTCAACTTGGGTAGTTTATGCGTTAGCAAGCTGTACTAGCTTTTGCATACGTCATTCAGCAGGGGGAAAATACTATATCTTATATGGTAATTCTGAAGTTAAGGTCGAGTTTGTCAAGTAAATACATTATTTGTATCCAGTATTTTATTTGAAATTGATGAAAGTGTTACAGATACGCCTTAAAGGGACACGTTGCCTTGGATCGGACGAGTTGGTCCATAGAAAGCGTTTGTAACCGTTTGTTATAAAATGTATATGTTTAGAAAGATGTTTTAAAAGTAGAATACAATGATCCACACAAGTTTGCTTCGAAAGTGCGTGGTTTTCCTTTTACTTTTTACTTTGCGAACTAACACGGTCGGCCATTTTGACTCCCATAAATGGCCGGCCGTGTTAGTCGACGAGGTAAAAGGAAAACCGTGCAATTTCGAGGCATGTTTGTGTGAATCATTGTATTCTACTTTTAAAACATCTTTCTACTCAATCATATGCATTTTATAACAAACGGTAACAAACGCTTTTCAAAGACCAACTGGACCGATCCAAGGCAACGTGTTCCTTTAACCTTGTATTGGTCGTCGAGCAAACATGTCTGATATGTGGATACGGACAAGCTATTTTATAATTATGGTAATTATGAATTTAAGTTCGATATTGTCAAGTCTGAAATCGGTTGAATCTGAACTTTGAATGTTTTTGGTTATCCAACAAGTGTTACTCAGAAATACTTCTTAACCCCTGTATTGGTCGTCGAGCAAACATATCATGTCCGATGTGGATACGGAATAACTATATCATAATTTTTGTAATTCTGGAATTAGGGTCAAGTTTGTCAAGTCAGGAGTGTATTGAAGCTGCACATTATTGTTTTGTTTTATCCATGTGTGTTACAGAAACACTTCTTAACCTTGTATTGGTCGTCGAGCAAACATATCATGTCCGATCTGTAGATACGGTCGTGTCTCGTTGACTTGTCATTATCTACTCCACTCCATTTTAAAAATGTTTTAAGTTTCACCCACTTGTCGGCCTATCCCTTACCGCAAGTCTTAACCTTCCAAACGATTTCACCCTCGCCCACTTGATGGGTTCTTCATCACCGTCTTGTGGTGGCCTCTTCGTCACTGTCCCTCTCAGTTGACTCTCGTCCTTCATAACAGTGGTATCAATATCCGAAGAGTTCCCATCCCTGGACAAGTTCAACCACGGGAGGAAGTCAAAGGTGCAAGAAGTTTATCCGACGCCCGATTGGAAATATCATCCGAACGTCAATATGTACTCGGCCTGGTCTAACCCCCGGACTGGGGGGTGAAACATGCACCGCTTCGTGTGCCAGCAATAACATTTGCACAGAACAAAAAACCTGACTGTGTGTCCCCCTCGTGTGCAAGGGCAGGAAATGCCGCAATTGAACGGCCGATATTTGAGAAGCCCGGCAGCGGGCGGAAGGCGAGCGTCAGCGCCGGAAATCGCACGCGGTAGACGGCGGGGGGATGGTGGTTTGGGCTTGCGCCGGCACGCACCAGCGACACGTTGATCATCGGAAGCTAGGCGAGGGCCAGCTAGCTACCGTGTAAATTATCCACCTGCCCCGACACACGATATAGACAGCTCGGTTGAATGTGAACTCCAGCCCAGGACCCGTTACCTGAAGAGTCTGCCGTTAAACCATGACTTGTTGAGCTACTACTCTCAACCATGCATGTCTAATTTGTAAGGGTATATGTTTGTTAATTCACGGGCATGCAGTGAAATACAAATTAATCACCTTGCATTCAAACTCTTTTGTCCAAAGTCTCTGTAATTAATTCACCATTTGCCCGTCTTATCTGACACCCAATACAATCGGATATCATTTCAGATTTTTAAAACTCGACATTTAAGAAAATCTTTTATGCAGGTAGTAAAATATTTATGCAGACGATATCAACTACTTTATGTTTTTCAAATTACACTCCGTCGCTGGCTGTCAGTTTAAAGACAGCCAGTCTGCAAGTGCTTTATTGTGTGTATGAAATAAAATCGCGCACTTTACAGAGTCCAAACGTTTGAAACCGCGCGAGACTTTAACTATCTATATAGACAAAGTGTTTTCTGCTGGATTGATGTTGTACTCATTGAGTAAAACTTGAGGTTGGTATTCCGAAGTGATCTGACGATTTGTGTTGTTTCATGTGTCCATATATAGGTAGCACACATTTTCTTAACTAATTGATCAGTTGATCGATCAATCGATCTTTCAACTAATTAATTTATCAATCATTCAAGCAGACAGTAATTCAATTTCTCAATCCATTGATTAATCAGTCATTCATGTGGTCAATAATCACTCAATATGTGTCGATATTAATCAGTCAATTTGAGTTAATCTATGAATGGATCGATGGATGACTGATGGTCAGTGTCAATCAATCAAACAATCAATCAACCGATCAATTCCAGCTATATACCGACCTGTTTCTGCAACAGACATTCCTTTTCTAATTTTAATGCAATTTTTTAGTTTTATTTGGTTTTGAAAATTCTTTATATTTTGTGAATGAATAAAGTGTTCGTTTTGAAAAGTAAAAACAGTTAATAAATTAATCAATCAACCAAATAAATCATTAAAATTAACCCATGTGATCAAACAATCAGTCAGCCTATCAAGCAATAGCTGTCGATGGTCTAGGTAAAGTAAGATGACCCGTTGAAATTTCCACAATATTGCTGAAATAATATCCCCCCTCAAAAATCCTTCATGAAGACGAGGTTTTATTTTGTTCAAGATTTTCGATCGCAGTGGTCGATCCAAACTTGAACCTGTGACCCCTGAGATCGAGTCCGGCACTTGACCAACAGTTGGAAAGTTGAATGTACTTTTTCATCAGCATCACCTTCCGCCGTACGTGTTATTTGCTTCAAAAGAAAAAGTCCTTCGGCAAGTCAGAAATTAAGCAGAAGACGTTGGCAAGTCTACTTCTAATTGCCTCAAGAACTACATCAAGTAACTTGGCCACTGGCTTCTTTCAGAACCAGAAACTTTAAGTCATCCAGAAATGTTTCGATTTCGATAGTGCTACCGTAACTTCTCTGTCTGCTAATACTGTCTGCAGGGTGTATTTTCGTCTTCCAAAATTTTCAAATCCAGTTAAAGACACTGGACACTATTGGTCATTGTCAATGACCAGCCTTTAAAGGCAGTGGACACTATTGATAATTACTCAAAATAATTCTTAGCATAAAACCTTACTTGGTGACGAGTAATAGGGAGAGGTGGATGGTTTAAAACATTGTAAGAAACGGCTCCCTCTGAAGTGACACAGTTTTCGGGAAAGAAGTATTTGTCCACGAATTTGATTTCGAGACCTCAGATTTAGAATTTGAGGTCTCGAAATCAACCTTCAGTAAAAGCACACGTATCCGTGTGACACGGGTGTTTTTTTCGTTCATTGTTATCTCGCAACTTTGACGACCAATTGAGCTCAATTAATTGTCACAGGTTTGTTATGTTAAATGCATATGTTGAGATACACCAAGTGAGAAGACAGGTCTTTGACAATAACCAATTGTGTCCAAAGTCTTTAAAAGAAACAAGTGAAAAGCTCAGGATAATTGTTGTGAAAATTCTTTAGAGAATTATAAACGATGCATGTCTTTTGCAGTTTCTTCTTTAAATTATGCACAATGTGTATCTTTTTATAGATAGTTTTGTGTGCACGCTTCTCTCATACTAGGTGAGATAGTGTCTTTTTCAAAAATGCTCAACAACTTGTACCATGTAGTTGCTTTGTACACTTTTTTTCCTACGAATTTTGACATAAAGTGCGTGGTTGTAAAGTGACATTCTGAAATTTAATCCGACTTTCCTGTTGAACTTGTAAGATTTTTACCTCACTTGTTGATATAGCGTATATTGAGTGAAATTCTGAACAGAAAATCCATTGTTCATACATTAACCATATCACCAGTGGAGAGTGTTTTAATTTGCTCGCTTGGGAATGCCATGAGTCTTCACGAAACACTGAAAAATAAATACATTACTGACGATTCCTCCCCGGAACGGTTATGCATTTCCGCAAACTCTCCCCGGCGTCCCAACTTTCCGAAAATAGCCAAGGAAACAGAGGTCTATCCACTCCCGTTGTGACAAATGAAACCTAATTTCAACAACATCGAAAACTCCCCGTGCCCAGTTGACATAACCTACTTACGGGGTAAACCCAACGGTAGCAATATTGCTACGTTGTCTCCGAACGTCCCTTGCCCCGGCGCGGTTTGTGTCCCCACCGTTTACACACCTGTGGCCCCCAGGGTCGGGGGCAACGGTGGGAAAGGGGGGTCTTTCTGACTGGGTTGCCCCTAGCCCTACGAGATTGGGTGGGAGGGGTAACTGTGCCAGGCAAGACCCCGGACTGTTTTCTTTTCATTTTCGTCAAGAACCATATAAAGAAAGGGGGAAGAGTTTCGCTGGGAAATTTCTTCATGAGATTGCCATGATTGGAAATGGGGGGAGATGCATATGTTTACATATATCAAAGTGTATTGAGTCGTATACGTTCACTGTAAGTGAGGTCGTCTAGGTACTACACACTGACTAGTCTGGTCACCGACTCCATATCTCCATAAATCATTACACAAAGGTTTATTGCGTAAGCAAATCTAGACTTAATTTTTTGGGCAATTTTGGTAAGGCCAAAAATATTTGCGTCAAAAGGTTATTAAAAATTGAAGAGCATCAACGCATTCTGATCTTTTGTAAACAATGTCATCTAGAGCTGATGTCGACTCTCTCTGATAATTATGCAGAAAATTCCCTGAAAATAAACCAATCATTCTTTGTTCTGATAAACAAAATTGAAAACCTTATTTTTGAAAGAGGTGGAACAAAACGCTTATAACAGAGGTGACCGTGTATGATAAAGTTAATAATTATCTCGCTCTGTAAAGTACACATAGACATGTCTAAACAGCCCAACTCAATTGTTTTATTGTTTGTTTTATATATAAGATCATATCTTTGTAAATTAAAGGCAGTGGACACTATTTATTGGTAATTACTCAAAATAATTATTAGCATAAAAACTACGGCTCCCTCTGAAGTAATGTAGTTTTTGAGAAATAAGTAATTTTCCACGAATTTGATTTCGAGACCTCAGAATTAGATTCTGAGGTCCCGAAACCAAGCATCTAAAAGCACACTGCTTTGTGTGACAGTGTGTTTTTTCTTCCATTACTACTTAGATACACGAGAAGACTGGTCTTTGACAATTACCAAAGGTGTCCAGTGGCTTAAAGAGTGCCTTTCCCATTTCAAAGTTTCAAAGCAATACGAGGTATATATGGATGTGAAAGCACACTGCTTTGTGTGACAAGGGTGTTTTTTCTTCCATTACTACTTTGATACACCAAGTGAGAAGATTGGTCTTTGACAATTACCAATAGTGTCCCGTGGCTGTAAGAGTGCTTTTCCCATTTCAAAGGTTCAAAGCGATACGAGGTATATATGACTGTGAATATGGTAATCCTCTGCATCTGTTTACATTTCTATTCCCATTTTTATATGGCAAACCATCGTAAGTTCGGCTGTTTTGCCACCGAAAGGCCGTGTAGTCTGCTCCTCCAAAAACTAGTAGCCCGCTGAAAGCACTGGTATACCGCTCCCACACACCACAGCCTGTCTTTCCAGTGCTGCTGATTTTGAGCTCGGCAATTTAATATGAATATCGTCTTTGTGTCTTCTCTTGGGACAGGGATGCAGTAAGGTTTTCGCTAAGGAAATCCTTGATGCAGACTCAAATTGTGTAAGTTGCAAGGACAATTACCCTTTAACCTTAAAATTTAACTCAAATTTCTAAATTGATTTCGAGTGCTCGTAAAACTTTATAATTTGTGATTATCGTCGACGGCCTTGCTTGTCTGAAGTGTGCAACAGCAGAAAGGATTACGTCTCGTTATGCTTTGTGTCTGTAATTTCCCTGTAGAAGCCAGTTTCTCTTTATTTTAGGTTGTTTCTTGTGACCATGCTTTACCCCCCTTCGGCTAAAAAGTAGGAACCCCATAAAGCAAGACTCCCCAGCTTGTGTAAGCTATTAAACCGAATTTTTCATTATTACTTTAAGCCATGTCAACAAACCAATGGTAATTGTTTCATTTTCTAAACGGTGTTTTTTTGACCCGCCGCCCGGGCCGCGTACAGGCAGGTGAACTAACGGGCCGGGGGCTCCGGACCCCCGGGCGTGGAACCTGATATTTTATGGTCCACCCCTCATCCCCGTTCCTTTCCAAACAGTCGGGCTGTAATCCACTCATACCCCCGTAGTTCCCTCCATACAATGAACAGTCGCACAGAGCCCCAGATCTCGCATTAGCATCTGAAATTATTTTGACTCCGAGCATGCAGTTGTGAAAACGTCTCCAGGTCATCGCCGGCAGATTTTTTCCCCGTCTCTCGCAACTGGAGCAATTTTTTTCCCTTTCTGTGTTGTTGTGAAGACTGAAGTTTAAATGACTTCATACATTGTACGGGACACACGTACAGCACAACTTGTTGTTTTCAGATTAACGGCTGTTGTGTGTTTTTCCGTGATGCATTGCTTCGGAGTTAGAAATAGCCGTTGGTCACGAACATACACGACTTTGGTTGGGGTGAAATATGAGACTGCTCAGATTAATTTAGGATGCCGAGATGTAGTATATTATATTCATCGACAAAGGAATCAGCATTTTGGCATTTTAAAGAGCTTTTAGTTTTGCTGATTAGTTGGAAATATAAATTAACGAATTCTTATTTGAAAGGTTTGTTAGTTACGACATGGATGGGTAGTTATTTTGGTCTAGAACCAATCGTCATGAGAAATTGTGGTTTGTTTAGAGCTTAGTTTTGACCGATGTGTATAATCTTGCCCCGCAAGGCACAATTACAGTAGACAAAGTCACTAATCAGATTCAACCAAAATTCTCTGATATTTTTTTCATGATTTTCAAGCTATACCGATCACAACGACTTGAGGCTTAAAAAGCCGTGGTTTGTTCCTTTAAAGGCACTGGCCACTATTGTTAATTACTCAAAATAATTGTTAAGCAAAAAAACTTACATGGTAGTGAGCAGTGGAGAGCTGTCGTTGAATTTGAAAGAAGCGGTTCCCTCTGAAGTAACGTATAGTTGTTGAGAAAAGGGCTTCTCACTAAAGTGAAGCCTTTTTATGCATCTGAAAGCACACAAATTTGTGAAACAAGTTTTTTTTTCTTTTCTTCCATTCTTCTTTTGCAACTTCGATGACTAAGTGAGTCCACAGGTTTGTTATTTTATGCATAATTATGCTGGGATACACCAAGTGAGAATACTGGTCTCTGGCAATTACCAAAGGTGTCTTTAATACCATCCGTTGAAGTGGTTTGCCAAATCATCGAACACTTTATGCATACACCAACCTCCAACCGCAATCCACAGGCCCGCATCTTTTGATATACATAAGACGGCAAATATCAAACCGCCCTTTAATTTTGTCCCATCTTAAAAAAAGACAGTTGACTAATCGACTGAATGTTTTATACATGTACATGAGTTAGTGTGAATAGGGGAAGCACGTAGGCACTTGGGTGGAGCGCCACACGCACTCGTCTTTTTAGTGCTACTTCATTAAATGTAATGGGCTCACATCAGAGCCTGGTTAATTGTTTAGGGTTTGGGGTATTAATTAGTCTCAGTGACCGGGCTACTTTGTCCGGCTGATGAGACTTTGATTACACGATCCGCTGGGAATAAATTACAGGGTCTCTGTATGCTAATCTCCGGGTCGGATGACTGATGGCAGAATTATCGTGTGTGTTTTATAATCCACTAATATTTGCACTGTAGCATTGGGAGCTGATTTTGTCGTCGAGAATAACTCACGTTGGTTTTGATTTGCCTGATGCATAAAAATCACATGTGTTTTATTGGTCCTCTCTGAATCCCTGGACAGTTTTTACGAAGGCAGACGGTGACAAATTGGGGGAAATGTTTCAAGTAAGCAGTAAATAAAAAGTATAAATAATTTCGTGTATTATTAAATCTAGAGGTGAAGTAATGCGGAATCACAGTTTTTTCTTTTAAATCTGAGTTGACGCTAAAACTGGCTGACTTGCCAAGTGGCGTGTGCGAATCACCCATGCGAGTACGCAGGCCTGTGTGCTTCTTGTTTGAAAGGGAAGGGAACCAAGGCATTTTCTCCTCGGTAAAGGGCACCTTATGGTAACATTGTAAATGTCCTGGGGCATTTCAAGAGCACCAAGGCAATGCCCAGTGGGCATAGAGGCAACCGCCTTCGTTGCATCCGTGAAGTATCAAGCCTGGGATGTGCACACCCATCAGACGCCGTGCTTTACAAGTAGAGTGTCGGTGTAGACAAACGTGCACCTAAAGAAGCACGCACGTGCGATACTTTGCTACGAGACAAGAACCACCAACAGAGGGCGCTTCGAATGTAAATTAATACACGAGGTGGATGTTTTATAAGGCTTGCTGGACAAAGAGACAGGAGGCTTGAATAGTGTAATTTGACAAGAATCCCATCATAGAGTACAAGCGTAGTAGTGGCTTCATGTTCGAAATCTGCTCAGCGAGTGCAAATCTGCTTAGCATTTTTTTCAGAGGAGGTAATCTCTCTCTATACACAATCCCGTCTCTCTGCTCCGTTCACGATTCAAATCACAATTTCTTACACACACACACAAAAGCCAACGACGAGAAGATTGCTTTATGAAGAAAAAAAAAACCCTCAACAAATTAGAAACTGTTTCACCTTGATAGATCTATCTTCATAACATATACCCCCATCTTGATTGCATCCCGTGGGAGCACACACACACAGTGACTTTATTCTATATACCGAATGCATTCGTCGAGAGGTGTTGAGCTGCAGAGGAGATTAACTCACAAATCAATTTGAACTCTCAGCCCGCTGGTAGTCCCCATGTATACAGACACTCCAACAATATTTTCTTTCTCCGTTTGTAATCGAAAATCGGGTCCCCACTGACTCAGTGCGGATATAATTCCTTTCGGATTATAATACTCTAGAAGAAGAAGACAACAACTAAGACAGGAATCTTGATGTCCCTTCGTTTCGGTAAGGGGTTAGGGGGGGGGGTAGGGTATGTCTAAACGCATGTTCATCATTGCTGATTAGAATTTGGATTAAGAGAGAGTATTAAGCCCCCGTCTGTCAACACAGCGAGCTTGATGGGTGGGTGTCATAAACGTGATGTGTCGCTGATTGATAAATCGCCAAATTAAAGGGACGGCGTTATACAAACACAGCTTCTTCTTTTTTGTAGCAATTTCAGAACCGTTATATTGAAATGTTCTGTGAATCTTAAAGAAGAAAAACCGAATCTGTTCCTCTTCTATTAGAACATCCTCTGAGCCGCGGTACAATGATTTCACTAGGAGTGCGTTTGGCGACCCCAACCAAAGCCAAACCGACTCACCAAGTTGGTTACCGGTTGGTCTGAACAGCATCATCACCGCGCCTCAACCGAATATGCGAAAACGCTCAACCGATGACCAATGTTTCTGGTTGGAGTCGCCAAAACGCACTCCAACAAACTCAATTTTCCCATGAGCTGCAATTTATGCAAAACTAGGTTTGAACAAAGACCACAAATTGACTTTTGAACAATTATAACACCATATATAAGTTGACGATTTTTTTGTTGTGAATGACATTGTGATTTAGTCCATACATCATAAAACATACATGGAGGTCGATACCTTTTCGTGGATATAACCATTCACTGGTTTGTCCGAATCAGCAAATCAAAACTAAAACAGCTTTGTATGTTTCGTTTTACTCTATTTTTTTTTACAATCCTTTTCCTGTTATTTTGGCAGAAATATCTAACCCGGGTCCACTGTTTCTTCTTTTAAAGACCCTGAACACTATATTGTCAAAGACTAGCCTTCACAGTTGGTGTATCTCAACATATGCATAAAATAACAAACCTGTGAAAATTTGAGCTCGATGGGTCGTCAAAGTTGCGAGATAATAATGAAAGAAAAAAACGCCCTTGTCACACGGAGTTGTGTGCTTTCAGATGCTTGATTTCGAGACCTCAAATTCTAAATCTGGGGTCTCGAAATCAAATTCTTTGAAAATTACTTCTTTCTCGAAAACTACGTCACTTCAGAGGGTGCCGTTTCTCACAGTGTTTTATACTATTAACCTCTCCCCATTACTCGCTACCAAGAAAGGTTTTATGCGACAAATTATTTGCAGTAAATACCAATAGTGTCCACTGCCTTTAAAGACAATGGACACTATTGGCCATTGTCAAAGACCAGTCTTCTCACTTGGTGTATCTATGCATAAAATAACAAACCTTTGAAAAATTGAGCTCGCTTGGTTGTCAAAGTTGCGAGATGATAATAAAAGAAGAAAACACCCTTGTCACACGAAGTTGTGTGCTTTTACTGAAGGTTGATTTCGAGACCTCAAATTCTAAATCAGAGGTCTTGAAATCAAATTCGAGGAAAAATTACTTCTTTCTCAAAAACTACATCACTTCAGAGGGAGCCGTTTCTCACAATGTTTTATACAATCAGCCTCTCCCCATTACTCGCAAGTAAGGTTTTATGCTAATAATTATTTTGAGTAATTACCAATAGTGTCCATCAGGGTCTTTAATGTAGAAAGAATAAATACGATTTGCGGCCTGTTTTGAAGACTCTCGCTCCCGTTATAGTATTCCAAACAACATTGTTTTTACATAACCTCTCGGGTTAATTTATCACTTGTTTATTCCTGAACACAATCAATGCGTGGTCGTTTGAATTTACTTACAGTTAAACCTCCATCCCGACTGTATACCAAGGTGATAAATAAAACACCTTTTTGTAAACTTTCCACAGCTCGTCGATGACAGATCAGCCAATTCAACTTTGATTAATCACGAGATGTTTCCCTTTTTAACCTCTGACCTCATACAGGGCGAAATCTCCATTGTTGGCGAGTCGAAAAGGGTCATAGTTCAGGCAGTTCATGAACTCTTCGATCAGCAGGTCACGACCCCATGGGAGAACCCGACGATGAGGGCGTGCACACTTGTATTTATAGGTAAGAGCCTTTGTTTGATCAGCAAGCAGACAAACTTCACCCATCGCTGGTATTTATCAGAGTTTGTTTGTTTGTTTGTTTTTGTGTGTGTTTGTTTGTATGTTTGTTTGTTTAGACGATCCTTCCTTTAAAGAACTCGGCAAACTCCCAAAATATAATACAAGCTGCGACAGTCAATTTAAGTCACACAAACGTTTATTATTTATGAGTTGCACTGATCAAGAAATTGTGATTGAGTATAGCTAGACGACTATACTTAATCTACCCTGTGATTGTGATATCAGTAGTTAGCTTAAGGGATTCGAACACACGACATTTTAATTGATAGTCCTGCAATCTGACTAGACCACAGTGACCTGGGTTTGATGGCCTAACAAGTCTTGCTTGTCGTATAGGCATGCAGGGAGTCCTAATGCAATTTTGACCTTATTGTCCAGTCTTGTTCCTGATGTTTTGATGGACTTGTGGTAATTCCCGTTGACAGCTAGCGATACCACAATGTTTCAAAGTAAAGGACAACAGCTGTCACACATCCATTTTCTTTTTTCTTCATAGTTTAGTGTAACTTTAAAAAGGTGCAGTTAACTTCTTGAAATTGTGCTTTACAAGTACATTTTTGCCATCGGGAGGCAGAGTGAAGTTGGTAATTATATTGTACTAGTTTGTGACGATGCGTTTACTATTGCAAGAGTTAATCATCCTCTACCTACAACATTTCCACTTACCCACAAAGCCGTAGCCAGAGTCGCCAGTATCGCACTTTCCCCATTACGAACTAGCTAGCGTGATAGACGTAGCCATGATGCATTGATACAGTCAGGAGCCGGGTTTCAGTGTGATCGCTCAACGTTGGGTAGATTCAATGAACCGTACGGCATAATGGATACATTTCTTGGATTGTAATAAAGTGACACCAGCAATGTGACTCTTAATTTTATGCATCTTGAGCTCAAATCAATCTATAGTCCTCACAAACATCGACTTCAACTCTCTCTTGAAGTTACAACTCTCTCTTGAAGTTACAACTGTTTCATAGTTGTAGCTTTTCACTTCGGATTCTCACGCTATTCCACGAAGTGTGTTTCTCTTAATGATGTTGCGTCCAAAAAGGAAACTAGGAAATCATAAAACGAATTCTACATTTAGATTATCAAATTCACTGCATGCCTTTGTAAGGGGCGTAAATCTCTAAATAAACTGCAAAGTAAAACAGGGTTTCATTTATTTATACTCATCTGATCTTGTTCGTGTATCTTTAGCCCTTTGCGTGCAAAACATCATTTATAAATATCATTCCCCCCGTCTCTTGTAAAATGGTTTCTCTAATAGGCGCTCAGTTATTAATAACTATAGGGGTTTCTTGGGATGATCTGAACGCGCACCAACCTCTCCCAATTACTCGTCACCAAGAAAGGTTTATGCCAATAATTATTTTGAGTAATTACCAACAGTGTCCACTGCCTTGTCCACGAGCACGTGCGGAAAACCAACGAAGAATTCATTAACGCGCGATAGAGCTCTCCCTCCACGCTAAAAGTTTATCCAAACAGAAATATTATTGTAAATTTGTAACATCCATGTCTTTGTTCTGTAATCCTAAACCCCCCTGTCTTCTGATCAGAGAAAAAAAATGCCAAGCAAGCCTGCAACTTAGTAGTAGTATAAGACATCGATGCCGCGGCTAGTTGTAACAAAGACGCCCGCGCAGTATTAACAGATCTGCAAAGAGTTGATCAATGTTTTCGTAGCAGATTGTGTGCGATTTGCGAGAGGGTTAAACTCTAAAGTCAACAATTTTCCATCGCGGAGTAATCATCCCCCACGCGTACATGAGCACGGACAGGTCCATTGAAATCACGATTTCTTCAAGACTTGGAGAAAACAAACGGAATGATGGTGTACTCGAGAGGGAATGCATTAAAGGTGCTGTCGCGCCGCTCCTTCGCGAACAATTCCATATTTTATCACAGTTGAGCCTTTATACTTCACATGCTTTGGCCTTTGACCTACCTGGGCCCAATTTCATAGAACTGTTAAGCACAAAAATTAGCTAAGCACAACCAAATTATGCTGGCTAAAACAGTGTTGCCAACCGAAATACCATGCCATATGTGCAATTTATGGCTGGTATCCTGGTCATTTCTGCTAAGCATGAAATTGTTAAGCAAATTTTTGTGCTTAAGCAGTTCTATGAAATTGGGCCCTGGTACTACAACAAAAAATAACCAACGGACGCCAAAGATGGGTACTCGCAAGCCCAGATTGGCAGAGTTGTTCACTATTGCAGAGCTAAACATTCAAGCCACTCATAACTGGGTCAAAGAAATAACTATGTACCGAACTCCACCCCAGTATACTGATATCACTTTTATGAAAGTTACGTACAGCAAACAATCTTCATTCAAGTAGGTAATCAAACGCTCTCCCAGCGAGGTCTTTGTGACTGTTCAATGATCAATTACCCGAACGCATTCAAGTACCCATTTTGATTTACCTTACATTCCATTTCAATTGTTCACGTTAAGAATTGTGATGAAGGAAAACGTTGTACAGAAAGGGGGCACGAATTCGTATATTTTTTGTAGTCGTGCGAGGCTGTGTTTGCTTGCATTTTGAAGGCAGAATTTGCTGCATTAAGCTATGCGATACGATGGTGACTGAATGGCTGGCCGGGGGGGGGGGGTAAAATATAAAATTTTGTTAGTTATGCATTTATGGAAAACAGTAATCACTCTCATAAGGAAGCGCAGAATTTAAAATTGTATGCTTTCACAAAGAATTCGATGCTGTAATATCCCTTTAAGTTATGTATAAACATCAATGCACGAAGAGGCATTGACGAGGAACGTTATGAAAATAACTAAGCTGTCATTGAATAAGCTATATACGAGATTGCACTGTTACTTAAATACAGTATTAGTAATTACACAACGTACATATTACTGGCTTGTGATTGGTTGACGTGTTTCGATATATACATGTAGTGCTGGTAAACTCGTACTTAAAGGCAGTGGACACTACTGGTAATTACTCAAAATAATTATTAGCAATAACACCTTACTTGGTAACGAGTAATGGGGAGAGGTTGATGGAATAAAACATTGTGAGAAACGGCTCCCTCTGAAGTGCCATAGTTTTCGAGAAAGAAGTAATTTTCCACGAATTTGATTTCGAAATCAACCATCTAAACGCACACAACTTCGTGTGACAATGGCGTTTTTCTTTCATTATTATCTCGCAAGTCTGATGACCGATTGAGCTCAAATTTGCACAGGTTTGTTATTTTATGCATATGTTGAGATAGACCAACTGTGAAGGCTAGTCTTTGACATTTACCAATAGTGTCCACTGCCTTTAAGTGCCATCATAATTGTTTTTCTACATTTTTTCCCCCACTGAGGAATCATAAATATGGGTCTCGTAATACTCATAGCTCTGCCTATACATGCCATTAAATAAATGAGCTCTTTGGGGCTTCGCGTTATAGATAAAACACTATGTAATATAATAATTTTGTAAGAAATGAGTGATATATGATAGCGTTACTAACTAACAGATTTGTTTAAATGCAAGTAGGCATATGCCCCCCAAACAAGGCTAAAGCCACTCATGGAAAGGGGCTGCAAGAAGAAAAATATGAAAGATTAAAATAACCAAAGGGAGCTGAAGGCAGTGTGCATTTATTGTTTTGTATTTGCAGATAAATGCATGTCAACTGGCTGAATGGAGTTTGTTTTTCCATCTTCTGTATTTGTTGGTTCATTATCAATACCAAATCAAAAACAAATTTCATGCTGGTGACTGTTTAACAAAGTACTTTGACAACTCATCAATTTCAGTCAGTGCTCTGTCCATCAAAAGGGGTATCAATATCAACTTGAATGCGGATTGGTTGTTTCTTTGCTAAACTCAACTTTCGAGTGATATAGTCGCATTTCCCCTGATGGTGCGTTTGCATATACAAGTATTTTCTATGACCCATTTATGAGTTCTTTATAAAACGAGAAAACCAAGTAGCTCAAGCCTGAAATCAGGTAGCAGACTAAATTTCCAAACCCCTGAAATAGAGCCATATTGAGACTATCCTGGCAATTAGGCTGTTGGTGGATGTTTTTGGTGATATATTAATTATAGAGAAGCATTTGAGAATAACAATCCGTATTTTGTTATTGTCGAGTCGAGTAATGTGTCGAGTGAGCAAACCAGAAACAAGTTTGGTTGCTCACTCAATGGCAGGAGCTGACGCATACGCTCAAACACTGACGCATATCACACTCGGTTGACGCACGTTTTCAAAATATTGACGAACTTTTGGGGACGGGTTTCCCTAACTGGTGTGAGAAACAGACCAACGCACTGCAATGACGTCCATTACGTTAAGAAACAGTACCAGGGAAATCGTAGATTGTTACCAAAAGACTAGGTGGGGTGAAAACTCACTGACGTGTTTGGGTGATAAGACATGCGTATAAATGGTCAAATTGACGCACACGGTGCGAGAGATTGACGCAAGAAACAGTAATGACAAGAAACTGTAAAATAAAACTAAAATAAAAAACCCTCTGATTCGCCACTCCCCTTTCCCACTCTTCTCAAACACTAATTGCAGTATCCACGATGACAGAAATACTGTGAAGAAACCTTTGATACCATTTAGTACAGTTGCGAAAGGGAAGCCGCACAACACACGGCTTATCACAGGAATGGCAATGCTGTGTTGTTTGAGACTTCACTGGTTTTATTGACCCTATTCAGAAAAGAAAAGAAAAAACAATGTTTTACAATGGCAAAGTTTTGACGTAGTTTTGTCGTAGATTGAAAAGGTGAATGTTTCTTGGTATGCTCAATGTCCTGGTAGTAAACGTAATACATAACATCGCAATCAAAAAGGGTATCATTATAAAATATAAATACAATTGTGTATAGTTAATGATGAAACCATGTGTCGTTAGTTTCGATGAAAATGTTGAAGTTAAATTGACGAATCAAAACGAACTATCGAAACATGAACACAACGTAGTAGCTGGTAATGCGCGGGGAATTCAAACCCATTACTCAAACATGCGCTTCGGGGTAGCCTCCCTTGCTCATATTATCTCACATCCTGCTCTTTTTCTATCCCCGTAAACTGTTGTTTCTCTCGTTTGTGAGTAGCTGTCATGTTCATACCCTTACTGTATGCATGTTTTGTGGCTTGTTTTTTTTTTGCATCATGTGCACCTTACCGTAAAGGCAATTGACATTAATGGTAATTACTCAAAATAGTTAGGCCCTACTAGCATAAAAACATACTTGGTAACGAGCAATGGAGAGCTGTTGATATGGTATATGACAACTTTGTGAGAAACGGCTCCCTGTTTTCAAGTAACGTAGTTTTTGGGTTCGAAGTTATTTTTCGCTCAAATATTTGAATCTGACAAAAAACTTCGGTCCTGAAGCCTTTTAGGCATCTGAAAGCACACCAATTGTGCAATAAGGGTGTTTTTTCTCCCATCTTGTAACTTCGATGACCAATATTGAGTCGTTGTTTGCTGAACTCAACTTTCGTTAAAGTGATATCTTTAGTCGCATTTTCCGTGTATAGTTTTGTTACATATAGAAGTATTTTCTTTGACTAATATTGTGAGTTCCTCATAATACGAGAAAACCAAGTAGCCCAAGCCTGAATAAAGATAGCAGTCTAATTATCCCCACCCCTGAAATACAGCATTTAGAGAGCATCTTGGCAATTAGGCATGGATGTATTTGATGATATGGAAAAAGCATATTGGGAAAGCAATCGGATGCGTAGTATGATGCATTTTTTTTTTTTTTTATTTTTTTTTTATTTATAATATTGTCGAGTCAGGAAAGATGTTCAAACCTGTCGAACAAACCAGAAAAAAAGTTTGGTTTATTACTGAATATTCAAGACAGCAGCTGACGCATGCGCTCGAATACTGACGCGCACCCCTCTCAGTTGACGCACAATTCAAAATATTGACGCACTTTTGGGGACGGGTTTCTCCCAACTGGTGTAAGAAACAGACCAACGCATTGCAGTGACGTCCATATAAGTTAAAAAACATAACCAGGGAAATCGTAGATTAATACCAAAACATTAGGTGGGGTGAAAACTCGCTGACGTGACCGGGTGATACGACATGCGTAAATGGTCAAATTGACGCACACGGTGCGAGAGATTGACGCAGGATACAGTAATGACAAGAAACTGTAAAATAAAACGAATATAAAAAAACTCTGATTCGCCCTTCCCCTTTCCCACTGCTTCTCAAACACTAATTGCAGTATCCAGGATGACAGAAATAGTGTGAAGAAACCTTTGATACCATACAGTACAGGTTCGAAAGGAACCCACTGATTTTTCAAGAAATGGCAATGCTGTGTGGTTTAAGACTTCACTGATTTCAATGACCCTATTTAGAAAAAAAACAATGTTACAATGGCAAAGTTTTGAGGTAGTTCTATCGTAGATGGAAAAGGTGAACTTTTTGGGGGCACGATTTCCCGCGGTATAAGAAAGGTAATAATATCGAAGTCTTACATAGCGCACGTATCTACCAAACAAGGTACTCAAGGCGCTGAGTATATACACAAACTTTCAGAAAGATAGGTTATTGCTATGATGAATTTTTAGACCCAATTAGTTAGCACCTTATAAGGGTTTACAAGGTGCTACGGCGCATTAAGCAGCAACAGCCAGGAACACCGGGGCGAACCCCTTCTCTTTTCGATAAGTGCACTGGGTTCTTTTACATGCGTTACACAACACATGGGACCAACTGCTTTACGTCCCATCCGAAGGACGATAACCTCACGATCATAACAAGAATTAACAGAACACAAGAATTCCACACAAAAGGTGCCCACAGCTCTATAGCATGATGCAGTGATGTTTAGTTCCTGGTACACGGTATACTGTGTTGAGTACGAAGTATCTTTATGCAGATAGTTGCCAGACTATACACATGCAGCCGTTTTGTTCAGTGTCTATAGTATTCGAAAAATGTGCATTGTTAGAATACAGTATTAAGGTTTGCAGAAACTGAAACGAAATTATTACTATGCTGAGTGGTTGGGGTTGTAAAACAAATCTCAACATGGTGTGGGTCTCAATGTGTAGAATCAAGACGCAAAGTTAACACATCATGACACGTCTTTGGAAATATTATTATTAATATTACTATTGACTTATTAAAAATGAAAACATGGCGGCCAAAGCCGAATTGCGCGTGCATACAAAATATTATGTACAAAGAGTAAAAATACAATTAGTATCACTATAGTTGTATTAAAAGAAAAAAGAAAAAAAGAAAAAAAGAAGCATGAATTTAAATCAAACACATTTTACACAAGGGAGCAGGTATACAAAATTACCAAAAAGAAACTTCAACAACCAAAATAAAATAGGACTAATTCAAACAGCCAATTAATAAAAAAGAAAAAAAACGGGAAAAAAAACTGGGCCAGGCAAATAGTCTGCCTACTTCCTGCATAAAGATTGTTCATACTCAAAACAGTATACCGTACATCAGGAACTGAACACGCATCACGATAAAGCTGTTTTGCGTTTTGACTTTGTAATTGTGGTGTTCTGTTCCTTGTTGTTTGTGATTGCGAGGTGATGTATTACGTTTAATACCGTGATATTGAGCTAAAAACGTTTTCCATCTACCAAGAAAGCTACGTCAAATCCTTGCCACTGTATAAATTTGCTTTCCTTAACAGCGTCAGTGACACCGGAGATGAAGTCGAAACCACACAAGCAGGAGTTTTATTTTCGTTTTACTGTTGATTGTACGGCTTCAACTTCGCTGCCTCCGCAAGTGTCTTTTTATATTGCGCAGTTTCTTTGATCAATGGCTTCATTATCCTCTGTGTTTTCACACACTGTGTCCTGCCGTCGTATAAGGATTCCTTAATATGTTTATAAGAAGCAATGGGATTAGGGGAGTGGTGAATCTTTTACAGTTTTGTATGTCAATGCAGTTTCTTGCGTCAATCTATCACACCTTGTGCGTCAAGCTTTGACCATTTACGCACTACCGGCCAAGTCAGGCATGAGTTCCAACCCTACCTAATGTTTCAGCATTAATCTACGATTTCCCTGGTTCTGTTTCTTAACTTAATGGACGTCATTGCAGTGCGTTGGTCCGTTTCTCAAACCAGTTGGGTCAGCCCGTCCCCAAAAGTGCGTAATTTGTTTTTCATATTTTTGGGGAACGTTCGACCAACCGCTGCGCGTCGGTGTTTGGGTGCATGCGTCTGCTCCTGACTTGAGTATTGAGTAAACAACCAAACTTTGTTTTCTGGTTTGTATACTTGAAAAGTTTGATAATCTTTCATAACTCCACAAACAAGCCTATTATGTAGGATTTGAGGCATTGCATGGTCAGCTATCAATGTATATTTGGTTTGCGGTAACACCATGTGTGTATCTACTTGCCAGGTAAAGAGTATGTTCTAAGAGAACTGTTTGATAATCGTCCTTCGGATGGGACGTAAAGCCATTGGTCCCATGTGTTGTGTAACGCATGTAAAAGAACCCAGTGCACTTATCGAAAAGAGAAGGGGTTCGCCCCGGTGTTCCTGGTTGTGGCTGCTTAATGCGCCGTAGCACCTTGTAAAGCCTTATAAGGTGCTAAATAATTGGGTCTCAGAATTCGTCACTGCAATAACCTATCTTTCTGAAAGTTTGTATATACTCAGCGCCTTGAGTACCTTGTTTGGTAGATACGTGCGCTATATAAGACTTCGATATTATTATTATTATACTACTGTCTACTACCACGGAGTAGATGTTCAGGGGTTCGGGAGACTTCTCAAGCAATACACATTTTAGCTTGACGCTGCATCATCAGAATGGAATAAGTATTCCAATATGCGTCTCGACTTCATTAATAAACATCCCCGTCCCTGCCTCATTGCCTTCAGTTACTCGATAATAATTTGCTCGCTTTTCAGTGATAAGAAAGTTGGCGAAGCGGTATCTTTCCTCATCACCTTCCACCTCTAGGACCCCGGTTCGAACCACGCTGGGCACTATGTTGATTTGGTCTTCAGTCGACGTGGGTCCTTCCCTGAAATATTTCTCTGAGGTTTTCCTCTCACATCTAAAACTGAAACTTCCTTCCTTGTTGTCTCTCGTACTGGTCCTTCGCTAGTAGGGAGTAGGGAGTTTAAGTTCACTTTTCTGAGAGTCAGTGGATTCACAACCTGTTTTAATAAAAAAAAAAAAAAAAAAAAAAAAAAAAACGGAAGCAACAACCCTGAGGTAGACATTTCGTGGCCTTTCGGTAGGGGTTTGAGATGTTTTTTTTTCACCTACAGTTGTGTTTTGTTTTGCAGATTCCAGCAAGAGGAAACATTGTTAACCAGCCGTTACGGCATGCTCATGTGAATTATTTCGTATTACATAAATCTGAAATTGGTCTCATTGCAATCCACAGGGAGGAATCTCGACCACAGCGTACTGGAGAAGACACTACGGCAACTGGTTCGTGAAGCGCCATCTACGGTGGCACCGAAAATATGACGTCATGATGATGTACGCCCTCTTTCAGAACCTTTTCTTTCAGGACAAGCTAAAAAATAAACAAACAAACAAACACCCCAAACAACAAACACCAAACGTTGGATGGATGCGTCGAGATGGATTATAGCCTAACCGAGAGAGTCGTGAATGTCACAGACAAGGCATGATCTTTAAACTCTGGTTTTCGATCTTCAGTTATTTGAAACAACACGGGTACTGGAGTTGGGAGAGTTTCAAGGTCGCCAGTTATTTTGTGTCTGTTGTGAGTGTGCACAACGAGTGTGTTTCCAGAGGAGTTTGTGTACAAGTCTTCGTTGCAATAGTCATCAAACACTGCCCTAAAGTTTCTGCATTTTGAAATGAGTTCATTCCCCCTTCCCAGTTTTGTGAAACTTAAATCACTCTCTTGTGATTTGAGTTTCTTTAAAAGCTCTCTGCTTTTGACACCTTGGAGAATTTCTTGGTTTCATTACCAGAATTATATGCAATTATAAAAGAATTAAACAAAATGGCACCACTGCCTACGAGTTCCCAAGTGGCAAAAGCCCGCCTCTCATGTTTTACCAGACCACGCCCCTTCTGAAGGCACCGACAATGCCCCCAGACGACGGCTTGATTGCCCGGGTAGCTCCAGTCGGGCGTCTGTCTCACCATAGGGACACTGCTCGGACAATATTGCCGGTATAAAGTGACTCCCGACGCCCGTCTCTGCGATCGTCTCGCGATGCCTCCTCGGCATTGTAGTCCTTCTTCCCGTCTCAACATTTTGATCTCCTAATTGGATTAATGCGAGGCACCCAACTCTCGTTCAGCTACTAATCCCAAATCCTTTCGGGATTTCGACAAGAGATTGTCGTCCATTTGAGACCTATGGATGAGTGAACACAAACATTACTGTCTATGGATTAGTGGACGAGGAAACATTGGTATCTTTAAAGAATGGAATGGATGTGTATTAAAAAATGGAAAAAAAAAATGATGCTTGATAAAATAATTTTGAATGTATCCCGAAATTGAAAGCGTTTTTGATTGACTCTGGAATGACAATGCTATTATGTTTGTTATAATAGAGAAATATGAACAGTAAATATTGACTGGATTAATCCGGACTATACTCCGTGATGTTGTTGGATGACAATATTTACCTTAAAGGTGCAGTGTCATTGCTTATTCCGTGCACAATATTTTGGCGCGTCTAATTGTTACATTTGACCCGCTTTTGAACCGAGGCTCAGGAATCTATCACGCGCACACCCCAATAGTCAGCACTGGCTTTAAAGGCACTGTACACCCTGTGGTAATTGTCAAAGACCAGTCTTCTCACTTGGTGTATCTCAACATATGCATAAAATAACAAACCTGTGAAAATTTGGACTCAATCGGTCGTCGAAGTTGCATGAGAATAATAAAAGAAAAACACCCTTGTCACACGAGGTTGTGTGCTGTAAGATTCCTCTCGCGTGAGAAATTACTTCTTTATCAAAAACTACGTTACTTCAGAGGGAGCCGTTTCTCACAATAGTTTATACTATATCAACCGCTCGCCATTGCTCGTTACCAAGTAAGTTTTATGCTAAATAATATTTTGAGTAATTATCAATAGTGTCCAATGCATATTGATTCCTGAAAGCAGACTGAATAGAACGTGTTTAAGAACCATCATAAATTCCCACGAGCATTGCTTCATAGCATGTGAAGGAAACAAGTCTCTCCCTTCAACGCGGACAATGCCGAACACACGCGAGACTTGCACAGTCTGTAAGAACCACAGAAGGAAATGAAGATAGTAGCAGCATATTTTACACTTACACTTGAAGTTCCCGGATGTAAGCAGATCCCTTGACAATTTTAAACTGATTTGGATGACGTGTTCATAGTATGCTGTGTATATTTATGTGTTTGAATGAATCCACTCTTTGTGCACATTAATGTTATTATAAATATATGTATCATGTATTTCAATCGTGCATTGGCATTCATTAAAACAAATCTAAAAACCAAACAGACCTGTACATAGGAAGATTGTTCGTTAATGCAACAATTAAAATAAAATAATAATAAAGTGAGGACATTTGAAATTAGTTCTTCTTTGTTATATTTTTTTATGGGGCGGTAGGGAGGGGTGGAGGATGCATCATGTATATCAATCGTGACTTGGCATTCATAAAAACAAATCTAAAAAACAAAGAGACACTACAAAGGAAGATTATTCAGTATTTGATTTAACGAGTATAATAATAAAGTGGATACATTTGAAATTAAATCTTCTCAATTGGAGAAAGAGTTTTAGTATAACTGGTTTATTTATTTAAAGCGCTTGGACGCTTTCGGTAAACAGTATTTTCCAAAGGCCCCCACTTTGTGTATCACAACTTTAAATAACAAACCTGTGAAAATTTAGGCTCAATCGGTCATCGGAGTCGGGAGAAAATAATGCAAAACCCACCATTGTTTCCGCACGTTTCGCCGTGTCATGACATGTGTTTGAAATAAATCCGTAATTCTCGATATCGAGAATTATTTTTGTTTTAATCTTTTCTCAAAACGTAAAGCATTTCATGGAATAATATTTCAATAGAAGTCTTTCATCATTACCTTCTGTAAACCCTGTAGGTTATTTGCAAATCTGTGATTTTTTGTTGTTGTTCTGTTCCGAAAGTGTCCAATGGCTTTAATATGTATTTTTTTAAAATTTATTTTGCCTTTAATGTTTTTTTTTCCAGAGTAAGGACTTGTAGTGTACAGAATCAATAATATTGTGCTTTATTGGAAGGTGCGATAAGTTATGCATTACTCATTTTCCAGAAAAAAAAAATAAAACAAAGCATATCAAATGTATACATAAAAGTAAGCACATGTCAGTGTTACCAAGCCAATGGGGTCAGGGATCATTTCTCTCCATAAATAAATACATTGTATATGTACAATTTCAAAGTCATGTAGGCCAACATTGTGCTTGTTCCGTAGAAAGATTAGCAGTCTGCTCCTATGTGTATGTTAGCTTCCTCTATATTCCACTAAAGGTGGTGTCTTCCTTAACTCTTAGTGGATGTGAGAGATGACAGGGTGCCGCGGTAAATCCGTTAACACCCCACGCTCACGCCTTCAAATCCAACCAAAATTGCTATCAATGCGAGGGGCTTTTGCCTGTGAATACAAGCCGAATGCGCTGCAGATCCCACCCCCCCCCCCCCCCCCCCTCTCTTGCCTGCAGGACAGACAGAATGAAACAAAAGCATGACCGCCTAACCTGGAAAGTAAAAAAAAGAGAGAGAGAGAGAGAGAGAGTTACGGGAAACGAATGAAAATCCTTCATGGAGGACTTTTGGAAAATGCAATTTATGAGGCCGAAGCCTTGTACAGTCCGGGCCCGCTTGTTTAATAAACAAACTGTAGTCGCCGTTGGAGGCTTTCTTGGTTTGATGCGCTGCCGCTCTTGATCTTCGCTGTCGGGCGAGCCAATGGGGCCAAAAGTGAAAGGCGACGGTGTGTATGTGTGGGGTTGAGTCGCCCCCGTTTATCGGAGTTTCTCTCCCCTTCCCCCCTCTATCCCCTGTAAGCTATTGCTGCTCCCATTTTGACTCTGCAAAACGATTGGCAAATGTCGAAATGAGGTCACAGTTATTATTTGTCTGTTGGTTTGTTTTGCTTTCGCTGAGGCATAGTGGACGGCACGTGACTGTGCGTGGAAACGCTCTGTATATACCCCGGCAAGCGATCCTCTGCAATCTGTTGAATTAAACTCGTAGTTGATGCATAAGTGTTTCTAACTATAAACGCCTAAGTTGCTCTTTTAAATAATCAAAACAATAAGAAGTGGCATAGTTACAAACACATTGTGGTGCCCCCATTAAGGTGCCAGACTATTTTGTTATCAGTACAACCTCGTTTCTTGTTCGTGAATTTCAAGGCAGTGGACACTGTTGGTAATTACCAAAAATAATTTTTAGCATAAAACCTTACTTGCAACGAGTAATGGGGAGAGGTTGATGGTATAAAACATTGTTAGAAACGGCTCCCTCTGAAGTGACATAGTTTTCGAGAAAGAAGTAATTTTCGACGAATTTGATTTCGAGACCTCAAGTTTAGAATTTGAGGTCTCGAAATCAAGCATCTAAACGCACGCAACTTCGTGAGACAAGGTTTTTTTTTCTTCCATTATTATCTCGCAAGTTCGATGACCGATTGAGCTCAAATTTTCACAGTTTTTTTGTATGTGTATGTTGAGATTCACCAACTGTGAAGGCTAGTCTTTGACAATTACCAATAGTGTCCACTGCCTTTCAGCAGCGGCATGGCGTGACATTTAAAGTAAATTGTTTTCAGGGGGGGGGGGGACACCGTCTAACTGGAATTCGCAGGCCATTTGAATGTCAAAATTTCTAGTTAGCAAGAGTCGATTGAAAGCATTCAAAAAAGCAATTATAATATTATTTTTATTGTTAACCCTCCTGATCCTGCCATTGTTATTTTTAATTGGCTAACCATTTAGGACTAGCTGTGTGTAAAATATGGTTGTACCGGCTGTGTGTATACACACTGATCTAACTTTATCTTGCATTCACAACATTTATATCATAATTGCAGTCTGACATAGTTCATCCATTCCATATTTTATCATTCAAAACCAAAGCAGATAATATTAGTTGGTCTAGCAGTAGGAGAGTTAAAGGAGAACAATCTAGTGTCCAAAAATGGTGTTGCGTTGAACTATTTTTCGGTGATGATTTTGCAAGAAAATGTTAACAACTTTGGACTTTGGTTTTACATACATGTGTTCTTCAAAGACTTTAGGTCCTCTCAAGTCTGACATTTTGCTTTTTTTATGATCACAAAAGTATAGTGAAAACTTTGGGCGTGCAGTGGATGCGTACGTACGTGACGCAATGACTTCTTGTTGCGTGTTAAGTCCAGAGAATAATTAGTTAGGTATGGATTCCTTATGTAACTACTCGTTTGCATGTTATTTTAGTCTGTGATCGAGAAAAATAACCATGGCTTAGGCCGTGTTCGATTTAACAGCTTCGGTCGTGGCTGTGGCAGGAACGCCTAATTGCTCATCTCCAACGCTGTCGATTGCAGCCAACGGCTACAAACACTTGATGTTTTCCCCATCACAATAGAGCCCAAATTCACGGCGCTGCTTATGCCACAATGCCACAGAATTCTACGCTTACGGCACCTTGTAAAGCACAGGGTTTCATTGGCCGTAAATTGGGTCTTGCTGACTGCTTCTTTAAAAGCAGATTCTGGCCAATCGGTTGAATACAAACGCCCCCTCCTCCACTCCCCAACCAGTCCGGCTAAACTGACTCAATTTGAGTCTTGCATGAGATAGCCGCACATAGAGTCAATATTGGACGCTCGGGTCATGCGTTCTCATTGAGTCTAAATCTTAAACAAGTACAGGTAGATACAAAATGGTGTCTCCATGTTAACGAGGCCATTTGGCTCCTCTTGGGGTGTTGTTAGAAAAAAAACCGAGAATTGTTTATCATGCCTCCCTTTCGGTCTCACAGACATTGTATTATAAATGACGAAAATGTCGACTGCGTTTGAAACTCTCGATAATGATGTCACACAGCTATACCTTCGGTCTCACAGACATACTTGAGAAATGAACCAATATGGCGACTACGTTCTGAACTCTCGATGTCACACAGCCTCACTTCGGTCTCACAGATATACTTGAGAAATAAACCAATTTGGCGACTGCGTTCTGAACTCTCAATGTCACACAGCCTCACTTTCGGTCTCACAGACATACTTGAGAAATGAACCAATATGGCGACTACGTTCTGAACTCTCGATGTCACACAGCCTCACTTCGGTCTCACAGATATACTTGAGAAATAAACCAATATGGCGACTGCGTTCTGAACTCTCAATGTCACACAGCCTCACTTTCGGTCTTACAGATATACTTGAAAATAAACCAATATGGCGACTACGTTCTGAACTCTCGATGTCACACAGCCTCACTTTCGGTCTCAGACATACTTGAGAAATAAACCAATATGGCGACTGCGTTCTGAACTCTCGATGTCACACAGCCTCACTTTCGGTCTCACAGATATACTTGAGAAATAAACCAATATGGCGACTGCGTTCTGAACTCTCGATGTCACACAGCCTCACTTTCGGTCTCACAGATATACTTGAGAAATAAACCAATATGGCGACTGCGTTCTGAACTCTCAATGTCACACAGCTTCACTTTCGGTCTCACAGATATACTTGAAAATAAACCAATATGGCGACTACGTTCTGAACTCTCGATAACGATGCCCAACAGCCTCACTTTGGGAAAAAATACTTGAAAAAACCCACCCAATATGGCGACTACGTTCGAAAACCTTGATACCGATCTCATTATGTCGCTCTTAAAACACTGATCTCGATCTCTACTGTCAGAAGCGATCAATGACTCTGAGTCTCACAATTACCACAGAGAAGACAAAACAAGGAAAACAAGATGGCGGCTTCGTCTCGGACCGACTTGATATTGAGGTCACCTTCCCCTAGAGCGGATATATCACAGTCATCTAGCGGGGAAGTCACACTGCCTCCTGCATCAGAGTTCCGTACTAGCACCCCATGGATGATCCAAAACTTGATTGAAATTCATAATAGAAAAACAAAGCCCAAGGCTTGTAATCATTGATGTAATTACACCTCGTCTTGGAGGGACAATATTTGTGTGTTTTTTATCAAATGCCTGAAGACGTGAAGTTGGATCTCTCTAAATATATTATGAGGACTGAGTGCATAGTTCAATTAATGGAGGGCTATGTGTAGCTTTAGAGTGTTTTTGTTAAGGTGACTTTCTGTTTTCGTATCAGAAAGCTCTCATAAATTTTCGATAGTGGATATTTTAGCTGAAAGTTAGTGCAAATGTTTCAAAATGGTTTGCGAAAGGCTTTTTTTTTTATATTTAAAAATTTATGATTGCTTTTATAGAGACGACATTCAACCTATATCAACTAGACAAGCAATCGAGATAATACCCATGCAATTTACATAGCAAAGTCAATACAAAAAACACTCCATTCAATTCCACATAGGTAACGGAGAGACATGTTTATTATAAAAATGTGACGTTTATGATGGCACCTTTTGGTACATGGAGTTTGATTGATCCCTTTTGATTGTCCAATTTAGATAAAACACAACTCCGTATCAATCATACCTAAAGCGTATGGAGTTGGAGGAGAAGCGCAATAAATATTCTGCTCTCAAGAATTTAAAGAGACTGTACGAGGTAGACCTTTTATCATGGTGCGACGATATTTTGTGGGCTTTATTCCCTGACTTCAATAGCAATAATAAGTGGCGATTCTTATGACATAATTGGTTACCAGAACAATTGGACCACGTAGCGCAGCTCGTGTTATTGTACACCCTTCAAAGTAGAGACCGGGCTGAGTCAATGATTAAAGGCAGTGGACACTATTGGTTATTACTCGAAATAATTATTAGCATAAAACCTTACTTGGTAACAAGTAATGGGGAGCTGTTGATGGTATAATACCCTGTGATAAACGGCTCCCTCTGAAGTAACGTAGTTTTCGAGAAAGAAGTATTTTTTCACGAATTTGATTTCGAATGAGGTCTCGAAATCAAGCATCTGAAAGCCCACAACTTCGTGTGACAAGGATGTTTTTTCTTTCATTATTATCTCGCAACTTCGACGACTGATTGAGCTCAAATTTCCACAGGTTTGTTACTTCATGCATATGTTGAGATACACCAAGTGAGAAGACTAGTCTTTGACAATTACCAATAGTGTCCAGGGTCTTTAAGGACTGATACACATGTTAGGTTGCGTTGATGTTGGGGGATCGAATCTCTGGCGGACAGAATTCCCTGTGACACCGTCTCTGATTTACCATTTGGTGCCGATTCTGATATAAAGCTACATAGCTCGAAATGTAAGAGATGGCTATAATGTATGTTTGTCAAGTCCAACACTTAAAGGCAGTGGACACTATTGGTAATTACTCAAAATAATTATTAGCATAAAACCTTTCTTGGTGACGAGTAATGGGGAGAGGTTGATGGTATACAACATTGTGATAAACGGCTCCCCCTGAAGTGCCTTAGTTTTCGAGAAGGAGGTAAATTTTCCCACGAATTTTATTTCGAGATCTTAGAACTTGAGGTCTCGAAATCATCTAAACGCACACAACTTCGTGTGACAAGGGTGTTTTTTCTTTCATTATTATCTCGCAAGTTCGATGACCGATTGAGCTCAAATTTTCACAGGTTTGAGATATACCAACTGTGAAGGCTAGTCTTTGACAACTACCAATCGTGTCCACTGCCTTTAAAAACACCCCAATATTGTCTGCCATTTTTTAAGTGCACGATTTTGTCATAATGTGTATGGGCATGGTATCGTCCTTATGCAGACAGGTGGAAGGTCGGCGGTAAGAACAATTAGCTGCACAGATTGATCAGAAGCTAACAGTTCCGCGATGAGACAACATCTGTAAGTGAAATTAAGTGTCCCGGACAATGTATCCCCATGATCAACCCATCATTTGAAACAACAGCCACGCAAACCTCTTTAAGAGGGTCGTCAGTTGCCTCGTAATTACACTTGTCATATGTACCGTTAACGCGTGGGGACGGAGTACGGGTTCACCGAGGCGTTGGAGCCGGCATCCCGGTCGGATCAGAGCTCCGTTAGCCCCCGGGGTTTCCATCGCTGTAACAGGCGGCCATGCGTATGATTACCATCATCACAGAGCACAACCAACCGAGAGCGAAAAGCAGTCCGATTGCGGACTCGGGCACATTTTGTGAGGGGGTAAAATAAAATAATAGAAAGAAACAACATAAAAGAAGCGGTCAAAAAAAAAAATCTAAAAAAAAATCAGCATCCAACTCATCAAAACCAGTGAAGGGTGAATAATGACATCACTACAAACAATTGGTGAATCATTGAACACATGAGATTATTGTTTTTAAATGGTGAATGGGAGGTTGACTGTTCGGGGGATTTGAAGATGAGAAAGAGTGGAGGAAGACAAGCTTCACGCAGATTTGATCAGATGTGTGAGGACGCGGAATCGCGTCAAAGCGTTTCAGCGACTTGCAAATTGAGTACTAAGTATCTAAGACATATGTACTTCGCTCTCCTGCGCTCTCCTGTGATACAATTTATTATAGGCTTGGTTTGGAGGGCGTGTGTAATCCAAGGTTACGTGGGCGGTTTGAAAAACAGAATAGAATCTGTGGAAATGGTGTCAAGATATTAGCACGGTTTAATGTTCACCTGTTTGCGTATACTCCAATTATTCACTATGCAATCATTGAGTTCGTGTAACTTAGCCATTGATTGTTCCATTTGCTCTCATCGAAGTGAAATGTGAAACCAAATTATGAACAGACTTGCACTTGTTTATTGTATTCCTACAAATTCAACGTAATTTGGGAAGGTACTTGTAAGTCAGTGTTAATTCAAGACATGAAATTTATTAGTCGGACCCTCTTCACACTAAATTCAATACCAGGAAATTTCCGGGTATTTTCAACCCTAACCTCCACCCCGGGTTGTTCATACGTGTTGCAAACACTCATCTCGCTTCCTAAAAATAAGGTAGCTATTTCCCGGGGAATGACTATTTTTCCATAGTAAGTGTGACAAGGTCAAGTCAACCCTGGAATTTCCCGGGGATGTCCTTCAGTGTGAAAGGGACTTGGTAGTGTATAAACATGGCTGTCATCCATTGACATTAAAAGTGACAGTCACAGCACCGTAAAAGGTGGAGTGTAAATTTAAATGCCCCTAAAGTTGTATTGGATCGAGGATGGACTTTCGCACCCGAGATAAACGTAATCAGTGTCATAATTTCCTTCTCAAAGCCGTAATTCGTTACTAAACACTCGTCACAACAATCACCTGTATAAGACCGTGTCCGAATATAAGGCTACGGCTAGGTCCGCGTCACCATGCGTTGAAGTATAGGATGTCCTTAGCAACAACCTTAGCAACAGCCGTAGCCGTATAAATGCCGATTCGGGTACGGACAAACCATCACGGCACGGACGCACATCAACCACACTTTCTAAATAAATAAGTGTAGAAACCCACAAGCAGTTTAACCTACAAATTTATATCGGGCGCGCTGTCCACGACGGAAACTGCATCTTGTACTTTCCAGAACAACCCGTCCTATATAGAGGTCTCCTTGCTAAAGCCCCGAATAAATACCTCGGAAATATTATTAATTGAAAACTAAATGGGGTGTGCAGTGGGGATCAACGCAGCGCTAGCCCCCTCGAAATGACGTGTCGGTTTTCTGCTTGACGGGAGACTACTCGTAAAGCCCCACACACAGCATCGATATTTTAATTATTTACTCGCAATCGACTCCGCGGTTAAACTGGTTATCTGAGGCTTTTTGAGCTGAAGATTTTTTTTCTCATTCCTTATGGGGTTGTATAACCCAGATACTTCAGTAGTGTTTTATTATTTATCATTGTTAGACTGTCTTCTTCTGCAGTTGCTGGATATTTTAAAAGAATGATAGAATGGGTTTTATACGTTTTTCTTCTTGTATTGGTGATGTGTACAGAATGTACTATATGCATGGTAAGTGGTTCACAATTTGGTTCTTGCTATACGATATACATGGTTCTTGGTTCGCGGTTTACTTGGCATTTAGTACTTGGTTCTTGGTATACGATATACATGGTTCTTGGCTCGCGATTTACTTGGCAGTTAGTACTTGGTTCTTTGGTATACGATATACATGGTTCTTGGTTCGCGGTTTACTTGGCACTTAGTACTTGGTTCTTGGTATACGATATACATGGTTCTTGGTTCGCGATTTACTTGGCAGTTAGTACTTGGTTCTTTGGTATACGATATACATGGTTCTTGGTTCGCGATTTACTTGGCACTTAGTACTTGGTTCTTGGTATACGATATACATGGTTCTTGGTTCGCGGTTTACTTGGCACTTAGTACTTGGTTCTTGGTATACGATATACATGGTTCTTGGCTCGCGATTTACTTGGCAGTTAGTACTTGGTTCTTTGGTATACGATATACATGGTTCTTGGTTCGCGGTTTACTTGGCACTTAGTACTTGGTTCTTTGGTATACGATATACATGGTTCTTGGTTCGCGATTTACTTGGCAGTTAGTACTTGGTTCTTTGGTATACGATATACATGGTTCTTGGCTCGCGATTTACTTGGCACTTAGTACTTGGTTCTTGGTGTACGATATACATGGTTCTTGGTTCGCGATTTACTTGGCACTTGTACTTGGTTCTTTGGTATACGATACACATGGTTCTTGGTTCGCGATTTACTTGGCACTTATTACTTGGTTCTTGGTATACGATATACATGGTTCTTGTCCATTTGTTGCATATTGCTTATTACTGGTATTCAGCTGTTGTTTGATTATCCTAAAAATCACATGGAAATTTTGGGAATCCTGTTTTTTGTCAAGGCAAACATTTCATGCTAAGCAAATTTTTGTGCTTAGCAGCTCTGCGAAATTTGGCCCTGTTTATTGGTGCACGATGTACTTGGTACTTGGTTTCACGTTATATTTGGGGCCTATTCCTTGGTACACGATTGGTGCATTGCTCTTGATACACGATATACTTGGTTTTTGGTACAATCACGATGTACACGATGTTCTTGGTATATTGGTTCACTTGTACACAATGGCTTCTAGGTAGTACTTTATGAAATCGAGCCCATGGTCGTATTATAGTTTGAGTGACGTAGCCGTGATCTCTCCTGGTAATTATTACAGTTACTTAGAATCGAATACAATAATGTCGAGGGAGGCTTTGCTTTTCACCATGCGGTTAACAAAATAGACCACCACAGATCATGTACTCTGGTTGCCTCCTATGTTTCTTCTTAATTGTGATGGAATGGAGATTAACCAAGGTGTCTTCAAGAATAGAGTACCACCTTCCATGATCCCTGAGGGTGGCCCCTACCCTCCCCTCTTCAGCACACCCTCCTTGAAGAATAAACCCCCATTCTTGTTTATAACACTTTTCATTCTGTTGGCATTTGTGCTGCAAAAAAGGGTTGTCTTTTTTTAACCCCTGGCGGTTTCTAGCCCTTCAACTCTCTTTCCAAAGATCTACAGGGTCGCTGTCTATTGTATATTTAACCTTTTCTTCAAGTTGGAATCAATGATGGGGCATGTTTGCACTTGACAAAACTCCTCTGCCCCCAACTGACGTTTTTATAAAATAAAAACTCCAGATCAGAGATAATCCGTTTACTAAAACCCATCTATTAAACCCTGGTGGTTTTTTAAATCCCCTCACTGACAAGTGGCCCCATGTATGCATAGAATACGCACCTTTATTGTCAACAGTTTAGACGGTGAAGTGTTGGCGGTTGTGCTTTTGACAATACAGCTAATGATTGCAATTAGTGCGCAGCGTCTTAAGGTGTCATTTCTTAACGAGTTGGGCCAATTGAGTCATACAGTTAACCCCGGTCGGTTTTTACACCTGCCCTGAATTGGGTGAGTATATGTTTACTTTGGCTCTGGAAGGCAGATGCCGTCTTACGCGATCTGCTTAAAATCTTGATTGGCATGGGCAGTCACGTTGGGCCAGTTAATTGATTTTCAAAAGGGGGGCTCGCCTACCTACCCCCCCTCCTCCTCCCATCCCATCATTAAGAAGCCAACTTGTGATTAGTGAATGTTGTGTAACAGGTATTATAGACAATCTGGCATAAAACATGCATGATGAGATGGATGCAATGTCTTCCAGGAAAGCTAATTATTGTGTAACAGAGCACGGCTCGCATTATGCAAGAGGGGGGAAAAGGAGACAAAACTCATTGGCGTAAATTAAGTAATTTCGGATTCTAATCACGGGGGCAGAGATGTTGGGTTGTCTGTGATTGCATCAGGGGAAAACTGATAAACCTCACACCAGTATGAAATAATAATAGAAACAAAACTGGGTAGACAGATAATTGTGTAAGGGCTGTTTATCTTTAGGGTTTAAGAGGTTGTGCGTTCAAGATGAACATTATAACAGGGAAATATTGACTTGCTCCAATCTTTTCAAAGGTTAAAGTAGCAAGTCGACTCAATGGTACTTTTTGGTTCTTTGCGATAATATACTAAGCATTTCTAATTCCTGGTCACTGAATGGGAATTTTTGTTCAATATATCAATCAAGTGGTGCTATAAGTTTCCGAGTTTTTTAAAGGCAGTGGACACTATTGGTAATTACTCAAAATAATCATTAGCACAAAACCTTTCTTGGTGATGAGTAATGGGGAGAGTTTGTAGTGTAAAAGGGCTCCCTCTGAAGTGCCATAGTTTTCGAGAAAGAAGTAATTTGATTTCGAGACCTCGGATTTAGAACTTGAGGTCTCGAAATCAACCATCTAAACGCACACAACTTTGTGTGACAAGGTTTTTTTTCTTCTTTCATTATCTCGCAACTTCGATGACCGATTGAGCTCAAATTTTCACAGGTTAGTTATTTTATGCATATGTTGAGATACACCAACTGTGGAGGCTATAGTCTTTGACAATTGCCAATAGTGTCCACTGCCTTTAATCAGGACCCGATTTCATAGACTTGCCTTGTTGTAAGCACAACAAGTAGTTCAGCACAATCACAATATGCTCACCAGAATAACCTTCTAAAATACCATGTCACATGCACAATCTGTGATTGGACATCCTGCTTAATTTGCTTAACAAAACATTTTTTAAGCAACGCGTTTGGAAACATTTTGTCTTTTTGGAAATGTTATGCATTTTTATTTAGAGACAAATGATCTATACAGATTGCTACATAACAGTTGCAACGAATGTTTAAAAGACACTGGACACTATTGGTAATTGTCAAAGACCAGTCTTCTCACTTGGTGTATCTCAACATATGCATAAAATAACAAACCTGTGAAAAATTGAGCTCGAAGTTGCGAGATAATAATGAAAGAAAAAAACCCAATTGCCACACTAAGTTGTGTGCTTTTAGATGCTTGATTTCGAGACCTCACAATCTAATTGTGAGGTCTCGAAATCAAATTCGTGGAAAAATATTTATTTCTCGAAAACTACGTCACTTCAGAGGGAGTCGTTTCTCAAAATGTTTTATACTCTACTGTCAACAGCTCGCCATTGCTCGTTACCAAGTAAGGTTTTATACTGATAATTATTTTGAGTAATTACCAATAGTGTCCACTGCCTTTGAACAAAATCAACTTGACACCTTCGGACGGGTCAAATAATGAAAAGAGAGTTTAGCAATAATTTTCTGCATAAGCAGCTGGATGGTGTATGGGAACTACGGTCCCCAGGCCTTAAAGGCAGTGGACACTATTGGTAATTACTCAAAATAATTATTGGCATAAAACCTTTCTTGGTGACGAGTAATGGGGAGAGGTTGATGGTATAAAACACTGTGAGAAACGGCTCCCTCTGAAGTGCCATAGTTTTCGAGAAAGAAGTAATTTTCCACGAATTTGATTTCGAGACCTCAGATTTAGAACTTGAGGTCTCGAAATCAACCATCTAAACGCACACAACTTCGTGTGACAAGGGTTATTTTTCTTTCATTATTATCTCGCAACTGAGCTCAAATTGATACAGGTTTGTTATTTTATGCATATGTTGAGATACACCAACTGTGAAGGCTAGTCTTTGACAATTACCAATAGTGTCCACTGCCTTTAATGTTTGATTCAAACTCAATTCATCCTATACTTTTAATGCTAGAATTTGTATATGTTATTCAACGGTTGTACTCCGACGTCCATCCTTTGACGATAGTCTAACCCAGTAGTTTGTCCGCTCATGTTGACCCCCTTCCCATCAGAAGATTCTCCAGGCTGAAGATTACGCACAGTTGAAGTTTCCGCTTGTCTCACGTCGGACGGATTGGCACTGTCTTCAAGTTTCTTATAACTTTCTCTTCTTCAAAATGCTTCCATAATGCATATTCAAAAAACGGACAGAGCCCCTTTTGACGTTTTCTTTTGTCCAGGGGATTAAAATTGGAATCCCTTGATGAAGAGGGGAGCATGAAACGGCAGATGCTACCGTCGCATGCAGATGGGGCTTCCCATCCCCTGGACCCCCGATCTTCATCACCAGACCCGCCCCAAGAGTTTTCCCCCTTCAAGTGTTTACCGACGACGGTAGGTAAACACCGGCCTTTGTGCGGTACCGACGGGCCGTCAGGCCCTGCCTTTAATCCCCCCGCCCGCTCGGTGAAAGGGACGCCCATGTCTGAAATAGTTCTCAGGCGAAGGTATTGCTAAAGGCTTGATGAAAGTTGTACGCTTTACCTCGCAATATTAATTGTAGACACCGAGTCTGTATTCCCGTGGCAGTTTTCGAGTATTTTGAAAATTTCATTCTTTTTAAAGTGTTATTTCACCATCATGTTTCCACCTATAATTTGTTCTTCGAAGAACACTCCGGGTTGATAGTGGAACCACAAAGCTACTTTTATTGTTGCGAAACAAAACGTAAAATGACTTCTGCTCTAAGCTGAGCACAACCCAATAACCCATCCGTAGTTTCTCCCCTAGACTCCGGCCGTTACCCCAGCCTCAGACGCCCATCTACTTTACCACTCTATTCAACCTCGACACCAAAATCAGATTTCGCCGCAAATCTATTGACGCTCTCCAGGGCAACCCGAAAACTCCATTAGAAAAAAAGCCACAATAAAGTTGCCAGAATCTGCTTCTTTTTGTTTAGATGCCCGCTCCATAAACCCTAAACCGTGGAACCAAAAATAACATGTACACTTCTCCTCTCGATGAAATATCGGCTAATCTTCCAAAGTACTGTTACAATTTTTGGGGGGCATTTTAATCAGTGTTTGCCACACGTGTAAACAACATTGGAGGCTTTGAGTTCCTTTGACACCTCGGTAGGATGGCCGAGGGGGGCTGGCCAAACACCCACCAAGCGCAGGGTTTCGTCAGGGCGCAGGAGAAGTGGGGGAAACAACAACAACAACAAACAGCTATATTGTTGTTGTTGTTGTTACAGCGTGCCATGCTAATCTCTGTTGTCTCAACTGAAATTAATGTCCACTGTTTTTTTTCCAGCAATGCCTATGTTCAAGAGTGTTTGAGCACAATACTTTGACTAAAAACCTTCCGTCACCTTACTTGATTTAGAAAAAAACGTCTCGAAATGCAAGCAAAGATTCGTAACATAGGGGGGTTGCTTGTGGATTACCATGGGTACAGAAAGGGTCATATGGAGCCAAAGGTCCGGAGTTGTTCAAGTCTGCGTTGTTTTTGTATGCATTCATGGTGTGTTATAACGGGCACATAATGTAAAATATACAGCAAATTATACTGAAATGGATAACACAATGTTGCAAAGCTTTAATTGAAGTTTTGATTGGGCTTGGTTCACTTTAGGCCTATAACTCATAGATGATGCACATTGCGATTTTTATTTTTTATTAACACCACTTGTGATATTGTCATATTCGTCCTTCGGATGGGACGTAAAGCCGTTGGTCCCATGTGCTGTGTAACGCATGTAAAAGAACCCAGTGCACTTATCGAAAAGAGAAGGGGTTCGCCCCGGTGTTCCTGGTTGTGGGTGCTTAATGCGCCGTAGCACCTTGTAAACCCTTGTAAACCCTTAAGGTGCTAAATAATTGGGTCTCGGAATTCATCACTACAATAACCTATCTTTCTGAAAGTTTGTATATACTCAGCGCCTTGAGTACCTCGTTTGGTAGATACGTGCGTTATATAAGACTTTGATATTATTATTATTATATGGTTTAAACCCCTGTTACTACTTAAGCTCCTGTTAACAAGTGATTGAAATGATCGCGTTTCCCCTTCTGTTTTTTTTTAAGCAGCAGTTCACAACTATAGTGTGTTAAAAGTTCCGATTTGTCTGTTACGTGAACACACACCACGTTTCCGGTGTGTGTTCGCATAACTCTTATGAAAAACCTACATATATGTTTAAGTATATATTTTTGTAGAATTTCTAGAGGTCGATTGCTTCAATAAGTATTTTTTCAACGAGACCAATATTTCCTTTGCCCAGAGTGTATGAAGTCCCCGAGCTTGAGGGCCCTATTCATGCGAGAGGACCTATCGATTTATAAGGTCATCTTGGTCCCAACTTGTCAGGCAGAAAGATATGAATGCCTGTATTGACGCGCCTGGCCAAATGTGTACAGTTTGGCTGTGATATGTTATCCTTCTACTGTGTTCGGTTTGGAGGTTACAGGAATAAATCAACCAATTGGTATAGAAGTGGAAAAACTGTAGCATCAGGTAACGTGGCGCATGTCTGTTACACTTGTTGACTGGTGAAGTTTCCACTGATAATAAGATAAAAAGAGGAAAAGAGGGTTGTATAAATTTCGAACCATTTTCGTGAAGACCAGCAGTGCACGCGGAACGAAACGTCAGATTGTATTCAGAATAATCTAATTTTGACACCGGTCTGTGTTTTTACTAAACTGGTAATAAGATAAAAAGAGGAAAAGAGGGTTGTATAAATTTCGAACCATTTTCGTGAAGACCAGCAGTGCACGCGGAACGAAACGTCAGATTGTATTCAGAATAATCTATTTTTGACACCCGGTCTGTGTCTTTACTAAACTACTGTGATTTTTTTTTAAATACAAACTTCTGAGTTCCAACCACTTATTGGTATAAATGTTCATAATGTTTGACTGTAAAAACTACTAGAAATCTCCTCATTTGGTGCTTGGTATCTGGAACGCTGATACCCCCTTTTGGCTCTTCGTTGTGTGTTTAGAATCTCAGGAATTCTTGAGTTGATTTTATAGGGGGCACTTATGTACAAGAGGAAAAGAGTGTGTTCAAGTATAATGTATTGGAACATTGATGCGGGGTGGGGGGGGGGGGGGGCTCTGCTTCCACATCGGGCATATAGAAAACAAGTTCTATCAATTTCTGTCATCGTTTTTTATCATTTATAAAGAAATATTTCCAATCATGTTGCATTATTTTTTTCTAGACTGTTTAATTAGTTTCATTGAGTCACGTAATAAACATCGAACAGATGTCATTTCAAAACGAAACGTCAGAATGACATAATGCCCATCTTTAATATATATAGAGGGGGGAAGATTAGATGAAAGAATAGCTAATCCAAGATGAATCCACCTGTCAGCGGCTGTGATATTACCCGGGCCAGCCCGTGTCAACCACCGGCCATGCCCCCTCTGACTCCCCATGTCAAGCACCCCCGTCCTCCTGTCTGCATCTCGGGCCCCGACGAACAGTAATAGAATAGTTATCGCAATGAAATCAAATTGGTAGGACGGTGACGACATATTATTCAGTAATTGAAATGATTCTTTTATTAAAATGTAAAGACATGAATCCGAACATGTTTGATGATGGTCTGAAATAACCAAACAATTAGGACGGATTGAACTCTTTGGAAGGAGGTCGGGGTTTAGAGTCTATGTACATCTTGTTTGGAAACTAAGGGCGGGGCGTGGGGATCGAGGGGGGGGTAAGCTGCCACAAGAAGCAAAGAGCAGAGATAATGTAAATAGTTACTACATGCCTGGAAAACTACACTCTTAAAAAAACCCGGGTCAGAATTGACCCGGATTTGGGTCCTATGGGGCCAGCCCCATTGCTGAGTCAATGTGACCCGGATTCCGTGTCAATGTGACCAGATATTTGGTTAAAAGCAGGGATTTCGACTCGGATTCCGGGACACATTGGCGCGAATTCCGGGTCAAACTGACCCAGAAATGGGTCTGACCCCTAGGACCCAAAACCGGGTCAATTCTGACCCCAAACCGGGTCAATTCTGACCCGTGGGTTTTAAGAGTTTATCTTTGAAAGGGAAAGATCATTTTCATTGTTCAAAGGGTTCATTGGAAAAGTCTATGGTAAACTTTTGAAGGGGCGCAAGGGCGAAGACCAGAGACGTCAAAGGTCATGGCCTTCGTCGCCTCTTTGTAGGTCTAGGCTTGTTATCATTAATTTGTATTCCTTCTTTCGTTGTGTGTCAGTTGTGACAGAAATGATACATATAAAAGTAATATAGTATGCGGGTCATTATTATAATTGTGGAGTAAAGACGGACTTATGCAAGTTTATAGAGTGTGTAACTTTTACTTTAGTAAAAGTGTGACGTCAGACCCCCTTTTTGTTTGTTAGCATCTTTTGGCCACACCCAAATGGAGGTTTAATTGCATCCATTGATGTGAACAAGGAGAATGCTTGGCAGACGGTCTTGACCATAAATCAAGAATCATTTGGAGACATTGACCCTTACCTCCCCCTTCCCGCTCAAAATGAAATACTCCATTTCGATATCTAATTCCTCTCTTCAGCCGAGCCTTCCAGATATTTTCCTTAGCTCGTGGAAGAAATTGGGCAAGTGAAAAGCACCGTCAAAATGCATGTTAGGTACCACCGCTCGATTACATCCTAAAACAGGGTCAACCGCTAATCACCGGCTTCTACCATGGAAGTTTGAAATGGCGAGCTCAACGCGAATCAGCCCCGGGGGCCAACGAGCCGAAGCACCCGTGCCTCCATCATGCATCCACCCCTTTATTTTTTAATTCTCGGAAAAACATCGCCGAGTTGTCATAGCGAGTGCAACTGCTTGCGTAGGGGTGGTGAAGAAGAAGGGAATAGATGAAAAACAAATAAGAGAAGAGTATCGCACGGGATCATAGCAAAGTATGTAAACATAATGCGATTTCATGTGTGCATGTTATGAAGGCTTGAATCGGGCCCCAGGGCTGAGCTCGTAGCAACATAAAGCAATAGCTCGCTTATGCCGCTGCGTGTTCGCTGCTAATCCACCCAGTAAAGCCCCCGACCAAACCCACGCCAATGCCGGGGACTAGCCTCCAACAAAAAGTATAAAACGAAGGACAGAAAAAAAAAAAACCTTCACCCGGACTTGAATACTTTGCTAACGGTCAGCGGACATCCGCGTTAGGAGATTAAGCCGCGCATAAGGGGCTCCGGGCCGGGCGTTAAGAAGCACAGGTCGGTACGCCGTTGTGAAAATGTTAGCGGCTTAATTTCCCACCCAGGGCTGTTTTTCCGCCATGTATAAGCAATTTACCCGACGAGATGGACTTGTTTTGATTTCGTTCATGGCTCGTGGTTTTCCCTAATGAAGCTGTCTTTGGTGTAAAATTGTAATTCAGTGTAAAGACTGAGTGCCTACAAAGGCTGACTTTGCGGTGACTCAGTTTGGATGAATCCGGCATGATAGTCGTAATTAAAGGGAGGTACCACCAATTTGCAGTTTAGTTATACATGTTATAAGCCATTAAGTAAAATGGAACTCAATTACCCCAGATTGTACTGGTGTAATTCATTGTTTACTTTAGTTACTTTTATTTATTTTATTTTATGTAACCAGTGTAGCTATACATTGTTTATTTTTTTCATATTTTTTTCTTCATAATGAGCTGCTTAAAGGTACTGGACACGTTCGGTAATTGTCAAACAATATTCTCACTTGGTGTATCGCAGCATGCATAACATAACAAATGTCAAAAAATTCAATTGGTCATCGCAGTTGCAAGAAAATTATTGAAACAAAAAACACCATTGTTGCACAACTGATGTGCTTTAAGATAATGAATGAGCTTTAGGCCTGAAGTCTTTTATTATTTGAGTGAGAAATTATCTCTTTCTCAAAAACTACGTTACTTTTAGAGGGTGTCGCTTCTCACAATGTGTCTGACTATCATCAGCTCTTCATTGCTTGTTGCCAAGTTAGTTTTTATGCTTACATTTATTTTGAGTAATTACCAATAGTTTTCAGTGTCTTTTAATGTTTGACACAACAAGTTTCTGCTAAGTGTAATTAGGCAGGAAACCAGTCACTAATTGCGTACGTGGAATGGTTGGTTGGTAACCTATAATCAACATGTTGATGTGCTTGGCTACCTTGTTGTGGAGCTCTGTAGAATTGGACCATGTTCTTCACGTGGAACAGTTCCATAAAATACACCCACTAAAAAAAATTAAAAATGTAAACGACTAAAAAGACAAAAACTGTCGAAAATGACACTCAAATTAAAAACTACAGCGCTACATTTGGTGCTTTGGTATAATTTGCTTCAAATACAGGCCTTGGTGACTTAAAAAACAAAACGAAACCCAATCTTCATATTCAAAGGGGGATAATCATCTCATTAAAATCTCGTCTATAACAAAATGTATGATGTTATTACGGTTTTTTTTCTTCTTCAGAAACCAATGCATGCTCATTAGTTTACATTTTCTAATAATTACCAGTCTTATAGAAATAATAATTCGATGATTACAGACAGAACAATACACTGTATCCAAATAACAAGATGTGTTTTGGCTCATGCCCTGGACGGAACACCTATATACAGTCGACTCTCGTTATTAACAAGGTCGCTTGGACTGGCCAGATTACGTTAAAGAGACTGGACACTATTGGTAATTTTCAAAGATCAGTCTTCTCACTTGGTGTATCTCAGCATATGCATAATATCATACTAACCAATATTAGTGTAAATTTCACGTTCACCGAAGACACTTAAGATACACAATAGTCTGAAGGTTGTGTTCGCTTATTATATATCAATCCCACAGGAGAATGTACGCCTGATCTCTGAGATTTGTGCAGTTATTAAAGACAATGGAAACTATTGGCAGCTGTCAAAGACCAGTCTCTACTTGGTGTATCTCAACATATGCATTAAAAAATAACAAAACTGTGGAAAATTGAGCTCAATTAGTCGTCGATGTTGCGAGATAACAATGAAAGAATTTCGAGACCTCAAATTCTAATTCTGAGGTCTCGAAATCAAATTCGTGGAAATTGCTTCTTTCTATAAAACTACGTTACTTCAGAGGGAGCCGTTTCTCACAATGTTTTATACTATCAACCTCTCCCCATTACTCGTTTACCCAGGTAAGTTTTTTATTCAAATAATTATTTTGAGTAAATACCAATAGTGTCCACTGCCTTTAAAGGCACCGGCCACCATTGGTAATTACTCAAAATAATTGTTAACATAAAAACTTACTTGGTAACGAGCAACGGAGAGCTGTTGATAGTAGAAAAAACATTGTGAGAAACGGCTCCCTTTGAAAGAGGTAATTTCACACTCAATGCATTTGAAAGCACACAAAACAAAAATTGTGCAACAAGGGTGTTTTTTCTTTCGATGACCAATTGAGCCCACATTTTCACAGGTTGTTATTTTATAAACATGCTGGTCTTTGACAATAACCCAACATTTACAGTGCCTTTAAAATAATAGTAGGGCTATGCATACGAGTGTAACTTGGTAACAAGAGTAAACACATTGTGGGAAACGACTTCCTCTAAAGTAACGTAGTTTTTGAGAAAGAGGTAATTTCTAAAATAGTAAATAGTAAAACACTTCAGCTTTTTTATATGCATCCGAAAGCACAACAATTGCACAATGGGTGTTTTTTTCTTCTTCAATCATTCTCTTGCAAATTCGATGACCAACTGAGCCCAAATTTTCGCAGGTTTGTTATTTTATGTTCGGGAAACACCAAGTGAGAATACTGGTCTTTTACAAAAACAAAACAAAAACGAAATTACCTTCGAAAAGAATCAAACAACATGACCTTGTCTTTGATAAAAATATTGTTCAATCCACTGTACTTTAAATTTGAATGGTATTCACTAACCAGCTCCCGGGCCTTGTTAACCGAACTTGTAAGATTTCAATGAGTGGAATATGCTTTAATCACTCAATTAAAGACACTGGACACTATTGGTAATTGCCAAAGACCAGTCTTCTCACTTGGTGTATCCCAACATCAAAGACCAGTCACTTGTTTTATCTCAACATATGTTGAGATACACCAAGTGAGAAGACTGGTCTTTGACAATATCCAATATTGTCCATTGTCTTTAAAGGATTTAGGTACTTTTTGTAACAAAGATAAAACCCACAATGTCCACATATTTACATTAAACTACACTCTTTTGAAGATAATGATTAGAAAGCTTACCGTAAAATATGACTTTCTGAGGTGCTGTAGTTTTTGAGAAATTAGTAAAACAATGCCACGAAAATAATTTTTGTCTCAGTTGTATAGCATGTTAAACGAATTGAACAGTTTTTGATAAATACACTGGTTTTACAGGGTAGAATAATTTCCGTGACTTGTTTTACTCATTTCTCAAAAACTACAGCACCTCATGAAGTAATATTTTCAGGGAAGCTTTCTACCATCATTGTCTTCAAACTGTCTAAGTTTAATGTAAATCTGCGAATATTGTGTTGTGTGTTCTACAAAATGTACCAAGACCCTCTTAGAAATGGTCTTTGGAAACTGCACAAACCACCGTTGCTTGTTTCAGCAGCAGGCAATCGATATAAGAGCTCAATTAAAAAAAATTAAAACAAATCTTTTTCTTTTTTCAATTTTGTATGCAAGTTCGCCGCAAACAAGGCTAAAAGCCACTCTTTGTATGAGGCTATACAGGAAGAAAAATTAGTTGGAAGATAACTCAGGAAAGCTGAAATGTATGGATTGATATTCAAAGCAGTATAGATTGTAGGTTAGAGGGGAACTTGCATCATGCAAAGAGATGTAATACGTGATTCCTTGTTCTAATATTCATCACCCACCATGACCCCAGTTTCAAACAGTTGAACCTAAACACTAGAAAGTTTTAAAAAGTAGACAACGAACAAATAATTAGAACAAAAATATATTTATTTTGAACTAGTAACTTATTGATAGTACCTATACGATTGTTTTCTCTAAAACGTGACCAATGAAATCAATGTGTGTTTTATAGGCTTCTTTAAAGGCAGTGGACACTATTGGTAATTACTCAAAATAATGTTTAGCATAAAAGAGAATTAGTACAACTCAGGGAAGCTGAAATGGTAACGAGTAATGGGGAGCTGTTGATTGTGTAAAAACATTTTGCGAAACGGCTCCCTCTGAAGTGACGTAGTTTTCGAGAAGTAATTTTCCACGAATTTGATTTCGAGACCTCAGAATTCGATTTTGAGGTATCGTAATCAAGCATCTGAAAGCACACAACCTCGCGTGACAAGGGTGTATTATCTTGCAACTTCGACGACCCATTGGGCTCAATTTTTACACAGGTTTGTTAATTTTATGCATTATGTTGAGATACACCAAGTGAGAAGACTGGTCTTTGACAGTTGCCAATAGTGTCCATTGTCTTTAATAACTGCACAAATCTCAGAGATCAGACCTACATTCTCCTGGGAGATTGATAGATAATAAGCGAAAACAACCTTCAGACTATTGTGTATCTTTAGTGTCTTCGATGAACGTGAAATTTACACTAATATCGGTTAGTATGATGGATATCGGATCGGGGCCCAATTTCGGTGCTACCTAAGCACCAAAAGTAGCTAAGCACAACAAAATCATGCTTACCAGAACAGGGTTACCAGTCAAATGACCATGTCACATGTACAATTTATGACTGGTAACCTGGTAATTTATTTGCTTAGAAGAAAATTCCAAAGCAATATTTTCTGCTTAAAGACATTGGACAATATTCTTTGGTTATTGTCTAAGACCAGTCTTCTCACGTGGTGTATCTGATCATAATGCATAAAACAACAAACCTGTGAAAATTTGAGCTCAATCGGTCGTCAATGTTGCCAGATAATAATGAAAGAAAAAACACCCTAGTCACACGAAGTTGTGTGCGTTTAGATGCTTGATTTCGAGACCTCAAATTCTAAATTTGATGTCTCGAAAACAAATTCGTGGAAAATTACTTCTTTCTCGATCACTACGTTACTTCAGAGGGATCCGTTTCTCACAATGTTTTACCTATCAACAGCTCCCCATTACTAGTTACCAGTTAAGGTTTAATGCTAATAATTATTTTGAGTAATTACAAATAGTGTCCACTGCCTTTAGGCAGCTCTATGAAGTTGGGCCCTGGCCTGTATGCTTTGTTTTTAAAAAGGGCAAGAGCTCAAAGGCAATTTTGCATTGGCAAAGGGCAACCAATGAGGGCATTGTAATTGTCTACTGGAGTATTGTAAGGGCACCAAGGCAATTACCAGGGGGCATGAAGGCAAACACATTTGTTGCCTCCGTGAAGGGTGGGCCTGTCTGCTTTTCAGACAGAATGAACTTTAAACAAAAGTTTCAGAGATGTGGTCTTGAAATCTTAGGTTTGATCATCAAGGACGTCAGAGTGTTAAATTAGTTTTGATGACAGGAACATGGGAATCCAGAACAATGAAAGATTTAAATGGTAATTGAAGCTTTGCATGGTGTGGAGAATAAGAGTAACTATATATATAAATATAAATAGTAAACTTGCGGGAACAACCATGAGTAAAATCTCTTGTGAGGGAGTGGTGGCTCTGAAAAGAGCCGGGTGGTCTCGACTTTTCGAACAGTATACTCTGCTCGTCTGCAGGAGAAATGCAAAATTTCTCCTGATCGAGTGGACCGTTGCATCCCAAGTGTCAAATAAAATAACATGGATAGGGTGCGAGAAATGTTAGCGATGGGTAAGTGTCTAATGGCGTGACATGACTATGTTGGAGTCCCTATATATTTCACTGACAGTCGAATACCGCCATATACCGTACACGTTTCGGTGTGCACAGCAGGTTGACAGAAACTGTGTTGCGCCCTCTATATGAAGCCAGCGCTCATTCGCAACACTGTGTAATGCGAAATACCAAAAATAAAAATATCATGCTCCAAAAAAAAATAATCCTTACTACTACAACTGTCAAAATGTTTGTGAATTGAAAAACAAACGACAAAACACTTAGTGGGTTAACTTGCTTATATCCTTCGCAGAAAAGACGAGAACTATGATTATCGGTTATAGTTTTACTGGATTGAATGAATGATGGAGCTAAAGTGGTTACATAGTTACTGTAATTTGAATAGGTCTGACACATTTAGCGCCTGCTGGATTACACTGAGAATGAATTAAGTTTAGAGGCTCATTTAACTCGGCTTGCCAGATTGATACTCATGCTATGTCAATTTTTCTTTCAACAGTGTGACATCAAGTACACTGGAGAAACACAAAATAATGTGAAAGAGAGAGGGCAAGGGGGAGAAGCAGTGCAGCATACATCGCAGTAGTTGGATTAAGGTAAGTTTAGTCGGCTGTCATTGATTTCTGACATATTTTGAACGAGTGCCCTTGGTTCATTCTGAGCTTCGCGTTGTTCTTGTTGCTTGTTTTTAGTGAACAAAAACTACCTTATGACAATAATATTACAAGAGTAAGCATTTGCTTTTAGTGAAGGTGTCCAGAAGTCCAACGAAATCAATTAGGATGTAGATATATAAATACATACAACAAGCAGCGTTTCGAATCCACTCGGTGAAACTAAAACAAAACGGCATCAGCAGCAACAGCGGCATCAAGCAGATTTTCAGAGTAATTAAAGGAACACGTTGCCTTGTATCGGACGAGTTGGTCAAAACAAAAGCGTTTGTAACCGTTTTTTATAAAATGCATATGGTTGGAAAGATGTTTTAAAAGTAGAATACAATGATTCACACAAGTTTGCCTCGAAATTGCGTGGTTTTCCTTCTACTGTGCGAACTAACATGGTCGGCCATTTATGGGAGTCAAAATTTTGACCCCCATAAATGGCCGACGTGTTAGTCGACAAGGTAAAAGGAAAACCACGCAATTTCGAGGCATGTTTGTGTGGATCATTGTATTCTACTTTTACAACATCTTTCTACCCATATGCATTTTATAAAAAACGGTTACAAACGCTTTTCAAAGACCAACTCGACCGATCCAAGGCAACGTGTTCCTTTAAATCCACTGTGAAACTAAGTTAAAAAGCAACAAACAACAACATCGACAACGACAACGACAACATCACCACCACCACCACCACCACCACCACCACCACCACCACCAACAACAACAACAACAACAAAAACAAAAACAACAACATCAACAACAACAACAACAACAACAACAACAACAACAACAACAGCAACAACAACAACAACACACCAACAAACATCAACAACAGTGTCCTTAAATAATTGTTGTGGATCATTGGTTTCAATAGCACGTGTGTTATGTCAGGCCATGCTGTGCTCAGACCAATAAAACTATAAGGACTGCTCGTTGGGTACAACTAGCAATATCATTGTTTTCTGTAAAGCTGGCGAACAGTTTACACAACTAATTACATTATGATAAGCTGGTACCTGTTTTAACTGGTACCTGTTTCTTCTTGAGGTTATTTTTTTGTGATGGGCTAGGTTGTGAGCACAGACAGCTTTTAGCCCTGTATCTGACTCTTCCCCTGTGCTGTAGCCTACACAGATCACTGTAGGTTTAACAGTCAGGGTGTAAGGCAGTCAAAGCTAAGGCAGCTTTATGAAATTCCGAATATGTATGAATTACCTTTTGGGTGGTTAATATTATTAACATGTAACATAACCTGAATCCAACTCAAGTATCGTGTTTGATAAGATTTGGCCGGATAGTGTACCAACCCTTCAGCAGAAATGTTTTGTCTTTGTAAGTGAGAGTACATTGTTTAGCAAGCCATCCCCCATTTCTTCAAGCATCCTTTGGTCAAGTTGCATGCCATGTTGTAAGAGTACATTGTTTAGCAAGCCATACCCCATTCCTAACAAACATCCTTCGATCAAGTTGCATCATGCCATGTTGTCAAAAAAACGTGATCTGTGTATAGAGATGAAATACCGGGAAGGGGGGAATAAACGGCCTCCGTGCCTCTACAAATTAAATTTCATCTCCCCCTTCTATATCTTCTTGACTATATCACCCAGCGAGTTGCATGCCCGCACACCCCTAAGGGGGGCTGCTTGGCTAGTTCAAAGCCAGGGACAAGGAATGGGAGGGTTTCGGTACGATTCACCCGGCGGGACCGGTCCCGGACTCTCCCGGTCTTGTTTTCTTAAGACCGCCTTTTGCCGTGGATTTGGAGGGAATGATCGAACGTATCGCCGGTAGGGTAGTTGGGCTTCGATACGCCCGCTGGCGCAGTGCTGTCGGAAGGAATATTTGATTGTAACTGGTCGGCTGGATGGGTCTAGAATGAATGCCAAACGATGTCAGATAAAATATATGCAATAACTGTATCCACTTCTTTGTGTAGGACTTTATGCAGTTCACGTCCTCTTCTTTTCTGTCCATCAGTCACCGTTTCTTAGTGTACCAAGTCATAATTTCAGTCCATGCGTTCTGGACAGCGCTTTGATTTGCTTCTGCACTGTGATGTGTGATACTCAGAAACAACACAGTATATACAATATAAAGTCAAAATAACGTAGAATAAGAAACGTTCACACTTGTTTCCATTTGACTTAAGACTTTGTTGGATTCGTTCGTTGTTTTTCTTGAGTTGAAAAAAAGTAACTAATGGATGATCATTATTCAATGATGTTTTATTTCATCACATAAATAATAATAATAATAATGAACCATTTTTGTAGAGCGCATATCACACACAGAGAAGTCCCTATGCGCTTTGAGATGAAAACAAAAGAGAAGTAAAAGTAAATAGAGATTTGAAGTAAATACAAAAGCAAAATTTAGTTGATACAGAAAGAAGTACCGAAGGCTATTGCAAACATAAATGTGTTTTTAACTTTGTCTTAAATAAATTCACAGTTTGAGCTTGTTTTGTACGTTGTTTTGATTAGTGGTTATCTGCAGGAATTTGAACTTTTCATTCTGGAAATGGTCATTATTAATTTTTTTTAAATATAAAATTTCGAATGAACGATCTGTTGTGCTCGTCCGACTGCGTTCATGTCGCTGTTTCACTGAGTTCAAAAGTCTCCTCAAAGGGTTTTTAATACCTTTTTGTAGATCACGTTGTTGGCCATGACATGAACTCTCACCCACTGTGAATGAAGATTTTTTTGTATACTTGTTTGTACTCTGACGAAGGTCTGGTTTGAATCGAAAGATAGGACCGTTTCCCTTGTACCAGTTTTAAACAATCAATTTTGTCTTATTTGTGTAGCCTTTTAGATCATCTGTTAAGTTTGTAAACCATATATATATAATGAGTAGGGTAGATGGCCTTAGCTTTCGATCCATACCGGACCTTCTTCAGAGGCATAAAACAAGTACAAACAAATACATATCCATTTATAGAAAGAAGAAGGAAAAGGGATTAAGGAATATTATGTTATAGTTCAAAAGTGACTTGACTATTTTCAATGACCGACATTAAAAAACACTCACCATACAGCTCTAATGGTTAGGAGTTAAACTTGCATCAGCTGTTCCGCAAAAGTGTTTCCTTAAAAGCCCGTATACAAAACATATCCGTTTTCTAATGTCTGCAGGCAAGCGTGTGAGAATAATATATACATGGTGAATTCTGTGTTCGTCATTGTGTCGTCCATTTGAAAGAACCGATGCATTATTTAATTGTATTCATAGTGTTGTATTCAGAGGATCAATGTTAAAACATTATTAATATTATTATTATTTAAAAAACAATTGCCTCGTAATATTATCTTTGTCTCAAATTAACCAGATATTTGAGGTCAGAGGTCTCCAACCTCAGTATATTTCAATGGTTTTCCTGTCTTTGTAGTTTAGTCAGGAATGATGACGATCTTCCATGCAAGCTTGGCCAGCTGGGAAGTTTTACTTCTTCTTTTTCATTTTTTAATACTATATCTACAGACCATGTGAACTTTGTTTACAATTAGTGTGACCTTGTACATTTTTCGAGTATTCTGGCAGGCAAGATACTACACTGGTCCTATGGAAAAGTTTACATTTTGTGTCATAATTTCCACATAAAACCAAGAGTTATGAAAGTAAAAGCTGGACAAGTTTTGAGATGTGCCCCCTTTAACCATATCAATAGTTGATAAGAATTAGACAGTGCAATCTCCATAAAATATAAGATTTGATGTTTTCTTCCATTGAGCTGTATACAAATCGTGCCTACAGGAAGGCCAGGCTCTGTGGCTCTTTTGTAAACATGTGATGTCACAGGTCACATCGTCTAAATGTGTATAAAATGAAATAAAATTGAAATTCGATTTTCAGTTTAATTTTTCTTTTGACTCACCCACCTACAATTTTTAGTAAAAAAGTCAAACTTTTTAAATCTTGATAATATTCTGACCCCCTAAATTGGGACGTTGCATCTCTATAATACGACTCAAGCTTCGAACGTCTCATCATTACATAAAACTACGATCCTTAACACAAACAGCAGCCATGTCTTGATCATGCCATTTCAAGCCTTGTAGGTTTTCTTCGGTGTGTTCTGGGCCTTCATAATCTTCTGACGCAAAACAAACTAAGACATCAAATGAAAGTGCATCTTTAAAGACAATGGACACTATTGGTTATTGTCAAAGACCAGTCTTCTCACTTGGTGTATCTCAACAAATGCATAAAATAACAAACCTGTGAAAATTTGAGCTCGATTGGTCGTCGGAGTTGCGAGATAATTATGACAAAGAAAAAACACCCTTGTCACACGAATCTGACGTTTGAAATAAAACTCATGTAAAATTACTTCTTTCTCGAAAACTACATTACTTCAGAGGGCGCCGTTTCTCACAATGTTTTATACCATCAATCTTTCCCATACTCGTTAGCAGGTAAGGTTTTATGCTAATAATTATTTTGAGTAATTACCAATAGTGTCCACTGACTTTAAATGAGAAAAAATGCAGCTGTAAACAACACGGAAGGTTGTCTTATAAGCTGATAACCAACAACAACTGTTATTGGACGTTAGGAAAAGTCAAAATCGCTTTAAATATAAGATAGATTTCATTTATAGACGGGTTTTATTTTAACAGTTATTTAAAGGCTCTGGACACTATTGGTAACTACTCAAAACTTTTGTATAAGCATAACAACTTACTTGTTAACAAGCTATGGAGAGCTGTTGATAGTATAAAACATTGTGAGAAACGGCTCCCTCTGAAGTAACGTAGTTTTTGAGAAATATTGAAAGAATTCAGGTCTATTATCTGAAAGCACACAAATTTATGCAACAAGGGTGTTTTTTCTTTCATTATTCTCTTGCAACTTCGATGAACAATTGAATCAAAACTACCAATCGTGTCAGGTGCCTTTGTCAATAATTATACAATGACTTTGAGAGACGTCTAATTTTTGCCAAGTATTATCGAACAACAATTGGTCGACAGTATTTATTGAATAATTTCTCGAAAACACAATAATGCAATTTTTCAGCATAATGTACCTTATACATGCGTCTTTTGCACACAGCGAATTTTATATTTCGCCTCTCGTGTGGAACCGTTCGATGAAAATCTCTTGAAGATGTTGCCATCACACACCGGACATTTTCCCCCCACGATTATCAACAATTTTGAATATAATACGCCTTGGTTTTATACACTTTCTAGTGGTAATACGGGTCAAAACATGTTGACAGTCTTAGCAGACAGTTTGGCTCAGTGGTTTTTGTCCATGCCACCCCGCTTCGATACCCGGACCGGGACTTAGTTTTTGTCAGTCCCATCCCGACTGCGTGGGTTTTTCCTTTATAGGGGTTTTCTTCTCACGTCCTTGTCTTCTCGACAAAAAGGTAGATTTTTCCAAAAGGATGCTTTGCCGACTAGTTATAATTTAGATTCAGAACTTGAGAGCCGTATATTCGTAGCAGTGTTACTGTTTCAGTGAAGATGTACCTCGCTGGAAAAAAAATATAAGTTTTATTTATTTGTATTTTTAAATTTTTTAAGTATAAAAGCACGTTTTTCCCTTTCTATTTAACAAATATATTTAAACTAAATTAACAAGGGAAAAGAAATGTGGCAATTGATTATTAAATCTACGTCTAGATATCATCATCTCATGTCAGCAAAATACAAAGGTTTAAGCAGCGAGTCTGACTGATCGGTGTTTTGACCAAAGAGAATGGATTTAAAACTTTAATAAATAACAGTTGGTTAACATTAATGCATGATCCCCGTGAAAACTCCGTACCTTCTCTGAATAAAATAATATGTTCACCGTGATGCCTTTCGGTCCCCGCCTTCGGAACAACATTCCTTACAACATCCGTTGTCTATAATGTGTGTCGCTACAGTGTTTTGGGTATAGTTGCTAAAAACGTACTGCACCGAATCTAGCATTTGTTAAACCTTCACAACACCTCGATGGTGTTTACGTGGGATTTGTGTACTATAATATGAGATCTCAATTACTATTGTTACTAATGGCTTGTGTAGCTTGATTTGTGTGTAAGTGAAAAAAACTGATAAATTCTTATGTTATTCTTATCTAAAGGCAGCAATTCCAAGGAAAAAAACCGAGGACTGCCCTTTTGTGCTAATGATGTCCAAAAATTCAGATTTGTGAATCAGCCTACTGTATTTTTTTTTTTTTTTTTTAAATTCAGGCGAAGATAAAGAAGAACAAAATTAGACATTCTTGTTAAACTTGGGTTGGATAATAATATACAGTCTTTGTAAGACGCCAAAATCTACAAAATTAACGTGCTAAGTTTATTTGTGTGTTACTATATATTGTGTTATTTTATAACAATGATTCGTCTACACATTGCACGGTAATAACGGTCATATTTGAAAGTTTCCTTCGTTAGGTCAAATTAAAACAATTTCTGACTTTTAATTTGGAAGTGAGCTAAGAGAAAAATCATGTTGGGAGAACAAACCTCGTTTCTCAATTACAATGATTTTTTTGTTTAAATCGAATATATTGTGAGAAATGATCTCCCAACTTACCAGTAGCCCGAACTGCTCTGAGCGAAGTTGCAGAGTGATAAATGCTACTCAAAATGGTTCTTACATGGTCAACATAGTCGAATTTTCATTCAAGGAAAAACATGTTCAAAAATCACTTCATCTTGTTCGTCTGACAATTTTGTAAATCGCTCTTTGTTTTCATAAATAACATTGTCCAGTTTGCACCATTACGAAAGAAACACAGGTTGTATTTCTATTTCTTTATTTTTTTGGGGGGAGATTTTTCCCCAAAAGCGAATTTAATGACTACATATACAAGGTTTGACAATTCTGCCTGGCCGTAAAGTGAGTGACAGAGTGGGCGGGGCTAGGGTGCAGTGACGACTAACCTGTGACAGTCCGTCAGACCATTCGACCAATCGTATCGCTGGCAGCGCCGTCACTGCATCACCGGGCGAGGGCGCCCTTTACCGTCACCGTAAAGTTATCGCAGATAATGATCTTGCTGTACCAACACACGGTGTGTATTGTATATATATTGGTTTCTGCAACAGGACTCACCGCTTTTCATTAGGTCCAAGGTGCTCTGCTCTGAAGGTGGGCGGTATTGGCTACCGATGTTATATTTCTCCTCTTCTTCTTTTCGCGGAGAAACATTCACTGAGACTCTGCCCCTTACCTTGCCGGCCCGTGAGACGATTGAAATCCTACCAAAGACTGATGCACCAAGAGTGTCCATCACCAAACTGTCGTTGCATTGTTTGATGCGTTAAAATCATCTAATTATCAGAGATAGGCGGACACAAGTGTTGGGCAAACTTCATTGATATGCAAATGAGCCGACGACCAGCCGACAAATGACAACATTGGAGATCACGTGGTGAGAAACTGTACATGTGCCCGAGCTTGCTATAGATAAAGATGACAACGGTCATGTTAGGCGAGACATTCTGTTCCCCGGCTTATTAAGGTGGGACGAACAAACTTCTTGCAAAATTTTCACCTTTTTTTCTTTGACTGAACTCACAGTGTTTTCTTCAGTCGTTTTGTTGGTTTGTGGTCACCCAGCCATCGCCGAATATACGACCAGCCAAGCTAGTGACTGATGTCTGGCCTCGTATACTGTGTGTGTTTGCACTGAAGCGAACACAAGCCCGTGGAGTGGGCCCGTATTAACAACATTACAGCGACCTCAACTGTGAAACGCAGGCGTGTGTGGGGATAACCTAATTCCGTGGCTGTTTTCTTCTGACTTGTCATTGCGAGGCAGTTGAGTGTGACTGACTGTATTGCTCAGCGATTGTCGAGCGACGGACGGGGTTGATTTTAGGTGGCCGCGGAGCCAGTACGAACCGGCGACGACCGTTTCAGGACAGCTCAAGACGACGGGGCCATCGTCTGATCAGACCGGCGTAGACATGACCGTGAGCTCCGCTAATGCCATGGAGGAGTCAAAGGTGAGCGCTCCGGCCCAACAGCAGCAGCAACAGCAGCAGCAACAACAGCAACAGCAGCAACAACAGCACGACTCCGGGATAATCATCGGTGCACCGGGGCCCGTCGCATTCCACTGCCGGAAAGATCTTCCTTTGCCACCGGCACGGCAAGTCAAAGACACCGATCCAATGGAACAGTTCTCGGACAGTGAGATGCTTGACTCGGCAGATAAGGACGAGTCTGAAATTCACAGCAAGGACTCGGACGACATCGAGCTAGTGTCGGAGAAACAGGGAGACGCCGACAGCAACTCCGACGAGAAAAAAGCTAAGTCGAGCACGGTCAAACCACCGTACTCCTACATTGCACTAATAACTATGTCCATTCTTCAATCACCGCAGAAAAGACTCACACTAAGCGGTATCTGCGAGTTTATTATGAACCGTTTCCCATACTACCGGGAGAAATTCCCCGTGTGGCAGAACAGCATACGGCACAACCTTTCCCTCAATGACTGCTTCATCAAAATTCCACGGGAGCCCGGTAACCCTGGGAAAGGGAACTACTGGACACTGGACCCGGCAAGTGAGGACATGTTCGACAACGGGTCTTTCCTGCGGAGGAGGAAACGCTACAAGCGGCACCATCCAGACCTGGGGATCAGCCTACGCGAACACTCGGCGTTTATGGCCGCCAGCCCGTACGGGCACCATATTAGTTACGGGCACCCACACGCTATGTTACCGTACCACTACGTCTCGCCGCTCCCCCCTCCCGTACCTCTGTCCCTCACCACGTCAGCGGCGCACAGTTTACACAGCCAGGCGTTGAGCAGCCTCATGTCGGCCGGTACTACAGCAGCCCCAGTCCGTTCCGGTTTCAGCATAGAGAGTCTCATCGGCAACAGTGCTAGTACGAACTCGAGCAACACACCAAATAGTGTCATCAGCACAAGTAGTAGCACGAGTAGCATTACCTCACCTGTGAACAGCTTGCTGGCATTCCGCCCACCAACGAGCCTACACTCGGCCCTCTCACCCTTCATCACAGCTGGGGCAGCAAGCGCTTTTACTGCCCCCGTGCCTTCGTCCTTCGATCTCGAAAAATACAGACAGTGTTTACAGTGCAATGGTTTAGCGGCAACAACTTGTACCTGGCGCTGATCACACGGACACCATCTATACATACACATATAAAAATATATATCTATATATATTGAAACTATATTCGAACACCGGGACAGCAGTTGTCAGGTAAGCCTTTAAAAACAAATTGTGCATAGGCCCCTGACTGTAAATTACATTTAATCTGCACCCTGAACTAAAAAGAAGAAAAGCCAGTTTTTAAGATTGAGTAGAATTTTAAAACTGTGGATTAAAACTAATTAGTCAATGTTTGAATCGAGTTTTCCCGAGCTTGGTTGCTCACTGGCCGTCCCACGTTGACAATCCTCGTGCCGCGAACTGCCTCCATTCCACCGAGAAACGGGGCTGATCGTGGCGGGTGTTTGGAAGCGTGAAGACCCATGAGCAACAGCGCCGGATCACGGTCGATTTCAACACTGCATGATACCGTATCACCCAAAAAGACTGGCGTTTGTTACTGTATGTGTGTGATGTGCGAGAAAACAGAGGCTCTCTCGCAATTTCAATACGGGTCACTTGCGCAAACCGTATACACCCGATTAAAGCCATCTATGTATAATGTACATTGTCACCAAGCAGGACTCAAACAAACTATTATAGTTAATGCTTTTTGAAACGTGGACTGGATGTGAACTTTGTTCGCCCGGGATGAAGGCAAAATGTTCCTCTCTGGTCAGCAACGGTGTTCATGATGCAAGCTCGTTATAAAAACGTGTAAGTGAAATGCCTTTTCACTCAAACAAATATACATAATACCGACTAGATTACAAAATAGCATTGGTGTGAAAAAAACGTATATTTATATTCAGTAGATTGAACATATTTGTAGAATCTTGTCCACACAGACTGCACACAGTAAAACAAAAATTGCAAAAAAAGGAGATAATTTTACCATTATTTGGTGGAGTAAATAATACGGTGTCCAAGAGCGGACAAGTGAAAATGTTTCATGTGATGTGCCGCAATAGTATAAACCGTTGACTTTAGATTGTACACGTGTTCAAGATGTTTTATTTTTATGGATGTCTTTCTGTTGTACGTGAAAGAAAAAAAAGTAAAAAAAAAAAATGGTGACGAATAACAGTGCCGACTTGAGGCTAGTTTATGCTTCAGAAGTTTGGCAAAAATAATGCACAACTGAAAATTGTAAAATAATTTAAGAGAATGGACCGAAGTGTTTAAAACACAAAACAAATGCCAGTTAAAAATTATCCTGCTAAAACCAATGATTCTGTGAACAAGGTTCTGTCTTTAAATATTAATAATTTGTCGCTGTCAGGTGAAGATTCACGAGTATGATTTTTACCAAGTAACAAACTATATAACTAGGAGTTTAAATAACTAGTTAAACGGTTAATCACTCTTAACTAAGGTACAGCAAACTATTTTATTGTGGTGCACGAGGTGCTCATTTTGATGATAAAGATTATTAGTCCATTTTATTTTGCAGCCATTTTACCAGCAAATTCAGTTTATGTTTAAAGCATTACTTTAATAAGATTTTAAGTTATAATGCAGGTTTTATAAATGGCTGTTTCCGTTACTATGTTAAACCTTGTCTGAAAATGCCTTTTTGAATGACCTAATAGAGCCCTGTATTTTGCCTGTCAGTATGAAATTGCCAACCTTACACGTGAGGGTCTGATTTGGCCGTGGTTGTATGTAGGCCAATCAGTCAGACCACCTCAGTCCATCATTCAACTTATTGCACAACAGACCTCAAAAGGCCAGCCTATACTTTCCAAGCTATAAAACTTGAATCGTTTGTGTGAAATAGCCAAAAGCTAAACCGACATGTCATAGCTTTCAGCACTATTCCACCAATTTCAAACATGACAATTTGAAGAGGTGATGTTAGCTCCTTGATGGTTGATGATAATGATTATTGTTGTTATTAAAATATCAACCGCCACCCCCTTTTTTTTTCTTCTTCTTCATTTTTGGCCGGCAGGCTAACCCCCTGGATGGCCGCCCCACCGCCCACCCCACACCACTGAAAAGACAACTCGTGTGTCGCGGGTTTTGGGTTTCATGTTCAACCGGTTGCGACCGAGTGCTACGCCGCATAGCCCCTGGCCCACTACGGCAGGCGGCCCGGCAAGCACTACCGTTCTCGGAGTTATAGAATCGCCTCTTCTTGCAGGTGTTACCCGGGCATTAGGAAACCCCTCACCCTTCCAAAAAAAAAAAAAGGAAGAAAAAAACGACAGGATTTGAACGGAAATAATAAACCCCAGAACTTATTTGGTCTTTGGAACTATTAATAGTATGACAGTCAGAGCTTCACTCCTATTTCTTGTGTCCACGGGCACAGTTCACCCGAAACCCGGAGCAGTGTTATTCAGCCCTGATCATTTTATAGGTTTTTTTTCACAGTTTCAAAGCAGGATAGGAAAAAAAACCTTGTGGTGGAACAGAATCAAGGGTTATTTGAACTTGCCTTTACGAGGCATACCAACTGAAATGAGCCCCCTTCCAGATACTTTAAAACAAGAAGAAATACTGGCGACGAAAGATACAAATGTAGGACACAAAAAGGCACTCAATAAAATCATTTCATTGCTGAGTTCTTGATAGACTGACCCCGATATTTAGGGGGCCAAAATTGAGAGCAATTTCGTTTTTGGTTTGGCGCGGAAGTGAGCTTTTCAGCAGGCTTCCAAAATGAATTCAGTTTGTCCAGAAATCATTTGTTGACAGTTTTCTTCGATGCAGGTAGAAATATTCTTTTCAAAAGATTTGTTGAATTGTCGAAGAAGAAATGCAAGAAATTGCTTCACTTGAAAACCCCAACCACATTCGAGATTGCTTTTAAAAACGGCTGGATTCACTAAGTTTAAAAATGTACATCCCAACCAAACTGCAATGGAAATCAGAACTCTAATTGAAGTGATGTTGTTGGTTGAACATATAAAGACACGACACAAGGGTTAGCTGTATACAACACAAACTGCATCTTTTAGATTTAGCACACAGTAACTGAGCTTGTTCTTTTTTTAAATGGTGTTATTTGGTAAACTGTGTAACACAGGTAGATTTTTTCATTCAATTGGTTTGATAATCGAGTAAACCGCGGGAAGATTATCTTATATTTAAAGGCTCGGTCTGGTTTATTGGGTCGCTCAAAATAGACACTTTATTATTATGTTCAACGAAGCTCAAAAAAACGTTGGACCCTGTGTGTATAATATTGTGCAATTATATTGTGATAAAAAACAAAACTAAATACATCTGTTGGCCATGTATATGAATGTGAATGTTATACAGGAATTTGTATGGAAAAAAATTGAAGAAAAAAAAAAGAGAGGAACGATGTGTTCCTTAAGTCTGTCAAGAAAAATTAATTCTGAGTTTATGTCTTATGTTCTTAGAGCTTCGAGTCTGTGTATGTGTGTTACAAAACAGAGAGAAATTGTCGCCGTTTTAAACCTTAGACAACTATTGAATGAATTAGTTAATAAGTTAAAAAGCTGGACAGTTCTTTTCAGAACTGCGAAGTCTCCCAAGCTTCAAAATTTGTCGCCGTTTTCAACCTTAGACAAACACTTAATGAACCTGGAGAAATTATTTTTAAATAAGTTAAACACCAGGACAATTCTTTTCTAAACCTGTGATGTCTACCACCGAATTCCGTAAATCTACTCCGCGGTAGTAGAATATAAAGCAAGACAGTTCTCTAATCTACCTGGAAAGTAGATACATGGTGTTACCTCAAACCAAATATATATTTCTAAATTAATATTTTATATATACCAGACAGTAACCTGTGAAAATGCTTCAATTTTTATTTATTTTTTACTACAAGAAAACACCGAATTTGGGTTAACGTTTTCGGTGGAGACGCCGTGCGTGTGCTAATTGTGTCTTCGTTGTGTATTGAGGACAATTTTGTCACACACGGAATTATTTTGGGCGGGAATTTCATCCAGCCTAATCAGTACTTTCATAAAAAACAACACTTTTATTAAACTTATCTCTTGCTGTGATAATTTCCAATCACGTATATGATCGTACCCTAAAGAGACGCCCACAATTGAATAGATATTTCTACTCGACCCATTTTCGGTTGTGATATTGTCATCGTTGCGTAAACACTGACGGGGGAGAGAGAGAAAAACCTCTCCCCGTTTCGACCTGTTGCTTTTTATGTGGCAGGAAGTCGGGGAATGTAGAAATTTCCAAATTGATCACCGCCCGGTGTTTCCAATCGGTGCAGTTGAGCAACCACATCATACGAATCCAATCGTTTATACAATTGGACTCACGCGAGTTGTAATACACCTCTTCATTCAATTTATTTACAAAATACTTCATAGGTTTTAATTTGCGGATATTTGGCTTCCACCAGATCATTTTCTTCTAAGATTTCATGCCTGGGTTTCCTATGTTGTGTTTAGCCTCGTGTTGAGTAAACTGCAAGGGTTTCTGTTGCGAAGGACTATCTCATGATCAATTTAAGACGATTTCCTTTACAAGGCTTCTGAGAAAAAGAACATGCTAAAAATAAAAATAGCAGACAGGAGTGCTAAAAATAAGTGCTTCGGAATGAGTTGTTGGGATGTTTGAAGCCAGACTGATCAAACCTTAAAACGAAGTATTCGAAAGAATTTTCATAGACCCGTACTATGAAAATGGGTATTAAAAACAATTGGAATCAGAGCCACTTGTTACAAAATACAACAATTTTGATTACATTTATATCATACAGCATTTACTTTAAAGACACTGGACACTATTGGTTATTGTCAAAGACTAGTCTTAAAAGTTGGTTTATCTCAACTTATGCACAAAATAACAAACCTGTGAAAATTTGAGCTCAATCGGTCGTCGAAGTTGCGAGATATTAATGACAGAAAAAAACACCATTGTCACACCATGGTCACACGAAGTTATGTGCTTTCAGATGCTTGATTTCGAGACCTCAAATTCTAAATCTGAGGTCTCGAAATCAATTCGTGGAAAATTACTTCTTTCTCGAAAACTACGTCACTTCAGAGGGAGCCATTTATCACAATGTTTTGTACTATCAACCTCTCCCCATTGCTCGTTATCCAGTAAGGTTTTATGCTAATAATTATTTTGAGTAATTACCAATAGTGTCCACTGCCTTTAATCGAGGGTGATAATGATACAGGAGTGTAACTTCCACTGAGTTTATTCGAATCTCTTTTGATTAACTTAAGTGTAACATCACCTTGCTTTATAAATGCAATGATCTAAATACTAGAGACATGGGAATAGGTACATCATTTGCTACATCGAGGGATTGTCCCGCAACGCGTTCAGAAGGCTGGGGGTAGTCCGGCGTCGTCCTGCGACCCTTACCAAATGAGAGACGCGAGGGGCGAGGGCTGACAGTTTACGGGACAATGTTTTTCACAGCGATGTGAAGTAAATTTAACCTGTCTGTTATTTACTTTTTCTAAGGAACCTTTTTAAGACTAGCTGCTATTTCTGCCAGTTATGTGTTAAATTAAACAAGAATTTTTAAAGAATTGTTTGTGATTTACCATCATCAATTCTAATACGGGTTGTTCAAAGTAAAAAAAAAAAACGAGAAAAAAAAAAATCTGAATTGTGTGATACTGTAAAATTTACTATGTGTTACTTGTTAGTGACGCACCCCAAAACGAGCTGATATTTCTGTCAATTATTTCAGAAATTAAACAAAGATTTAAAAAGAAGGACTTGTGATGTAATATCCTCAAATGGAAAGATAATTCTGAATTTGGGTGATATTGTAATTTACCTTTTTATGTATTATTAGTGAAGCACCCTGATATGTCTGTCAATTATTTCAGATATTAAACAAAGATTTACAAAGAAGGACTTGTGATTTAAATTATAAAAATTACAGTTCTGAATTTGGGCGGTATTTTAATATTATTTGAAAGTGAATCCCTTATGTTACAACTGCAGTGTGTATACTCGTTCAAAAAGCAGGCGACGAGACCTCGTAGCAAGCATCTTTGCTCATCTGTCATCGCTTCTCCTCAATGTTACAGGGAAACACAAATCATCCACCAACTTGTTGATCTCATAAGATCCTAGAAGACCAAGAGAGTTGGATAGCTATAGGGTTCAGAATTGTTACATCATAACCCTTGTCATTGTATTTCAGAACGCCGTTAATCGCGAACAGTATAGTTATGAGTCAATCTTTCGTAAAACATAACAATTTAACTGTTTAATAGATGTTAAATGTGCATCGGGGATAAAGAATATTCATTTTTGGTTTTACCCATAAATATACGCACATGTGTTAGCACTAAAGCCTACTCGTACTTTCCCGAGCTCTGGGAAAAATTTAACTGTTCTCAATTCTTGCTCGTCGGCATCTTCTGTAATAAGATATCCCCACTTGAGATTTCCGTTTTATTTTCCATCATAGTCCCTTTAAAAAATTTCCAGTGCCATTTTCCGTCAAAAAATTGTTGATCATGACTAATATTTAGCGTTTCTATCAGCTCTAATTACAGCGGCCTTGGTAGAACGGTAGCGTGTTCGCAAGAAATTTCTATATAAAAAAAAAAATGGAGCAAAAACAACTAACACACAAGCACTAGCGGCAATGTGTGTCTCGCTGTGTTTAAACGTTTATGATTCAGATATTCAGGTTAACTAGATAAAATAACACTGGTAATTAGTCGATTATGAAATCTGCTTAGAGTGGAGCTGTCATGATCGCTTAATACTCAGTAGGAACAATACAGATCCAACGCACGGGGAACGCTAATCGAGTTTGTGTGTTTTTTTAAGAATCTGTCTGAACTGCTTTTGTAAAATGCTCTTAGAGATCTTGCAAATTGAATTCGGTTTGATAGTCATCGCAACAGAAAAATACTTAGCGTGGTGGCCCCTTGTGCATTATTAAAGGAAATTGTGAGGTGATAACAAATCAACAACAATAAATTAATAAATAGATAACATTGACTTATTGCTATTAGCTGGAAGTCGTTTGGGAAACAGCAGAACGATATTTTGTACACATTTAAGAACAGTGCTTACAATAAAATGAAAATATCAACAGAGTGTATTTTCCGGATCAAATTTCCTGATGCTATTATTCACCCAAGTCACAAGGTGTTTTTCAATTATTTCAATAGCTACATTTTTAACTAACACTGTTTTGTTAAGCTTCTGTTGGTTAAGGTCTTGCTCTCCAGCATCTCTTCTTTGCCCCCAAAAACAAAGCATTCAGAAAAGAGAAGCAATATTGACAACAAAACATGGAGTGGATTGGATTTCGGAGCCTCGAAGCTCAAAAACATATACAACCACCATGTAACAACCAGAGGACTGTATCACTTCATGGCTATTTCCAACCCCCCCCCCCCTGATGTTTTCATCATGAGTCTTCAATCACACACTTTTTCTTGTCAAGCATTTACCGACCAGCATAACCTGCAAGTTGTACTTTTAAAATCGTTATTTTGTTAACCAGTAAAAGAATTACATTACAGAAGCAAAAAAAAATGTTATAATTGAATTTATTCAATATTCTAAGGAGTTGGAATAGCATAACCTCGTACCAGGTGTTGTTGGTGCATTGACATTAATATCGCAAAAACATCCAAAGCTTTCGAAAATTTCACAAGTACTGTCAACATTTTCTTTAGGGTGGGGGTTGTTGTTACAAGACGAAGTTGTGATTTCAAGTTGTTCTATCTAAGTTACGATAATTATGACTTTGTTTACATGTTTTTACTTTAGTGTCTGTCTGGGAGGGGGGGGGGGGTGTTCGGAAATTTCACAAGTACTGTCCGAATTCTCCTTAGGGTGGTTGTGGTTGATACAAGATAAAGGTTTGATTACAAAAGTTATATATCTAAGTTACGGTGATGATGACTTTGGTTCTTGTCTTGACTTTAATTTTCTGTCTATGGAGTGGGTGTTACTGTTTCTTTCATTCGTACTTGCTCTATGCTTCCAGTTATGTACACTTCAGTTTTCTATGGGCTTCCAGATGCAACAGTGCGTATTTCCCCTATAGTCCTAACCTTTATACGGCTTGGCAACTCTTTAGTTTATCTGTAACATTTTTTTTCAGACCGCACCATGTTTGACAATAGTAAACATTTATTGCCACTCGTGCATATTATAAGATAACAACACTTGTATAGTGTTCGGATTTAGATATTTATGATCACCATCTTATTTGAATATCCATGAGGGTTCATTGTCTGGGCAAGGGGTAAGTGGCTTTAAAACTACACGGCGGGGGAGCTCCTTTTTACCGTATAGTGAAGGGGAAGGTAATTTTAAATGGACTGAACACACTTTCAATTTATTATTTATTATTTTATTTTTTAAATAAAATATGATCAACTCGTGGGTTGATTGTCCTGTTTCAGATATGAAATTGACCCATGTTTCTGGCTACGAAGACATATTTTTTTAACTTCCAAATTTAGGCACAACATTGTGAAGTCTTCTTTTTTAGTACAGTGTACAAGACAGCCATATTTTGTCAATGCGTTTTAGTAAAATATTTTCAAATTTAATCGTTTAACCACTAAGAGGCAATCAAATTGAGTCTTTCAAATTAAAATTTTTCCGGAAGTTTTCGTAAAAAAAAGTCACAGTAAACGAAATGCCAATCACTTCAGTTTTCAAAAACACAATTATGAAGGATACTCACATTGATTTATTATTAATATTTCTACATTATTTTTTATTAGTTTGATGATGGTCATAAATATTATAAAAATGCATGACTTCGTAGAAGAGTTTACAGAAGGCTGCAAAATGATGTTGTTTTTCATTCCGCTAGAGGCAGCAGAGCCAGAAGTAGAACAAGACCTCGGTGTTTTCTGGAACTAAGATTCTCATTAGTGAAATAATTGTAATGGTTGCAACTATGATTGCAACAATATTCCCTTATTAAAAAGCAACTCTAAATTGGTAACTTTATGTAACAGATGTTTTGTTATGTTTCGTTTTGTTCTGCACAACACTGTATTAAATCATGCACTTACAGTGTTTTCGTTGTTTAGGTAAATGAAAAAAAATGTTCCCCCAAATCATCAACATTTATTTCCACCAACTTGAAATCTTGTTGCTGAACTGATTGTCAGTCACTCAGAATATAGAGAAAAGACAATATTGTTTTTCATAAGAAACGATTTTGGTAAATTCTTCAAAGTTATCTTGGAAAGTATTTTAAGAATGTAGGCGTAATGTGATTGGGCATTTTTTTTTTTTTTTTTTTTTTTAATGACTTTATACAGTCATTCTATTTTTTTTGTAAACAAGTGGAAATGTTGTTGTTGTCTGAAACGGAGAATAAACACACTATTGGTTTGTGGAAGTGTGCATTTAAACACGAACTTCATAATTTGTTTTGCTTCTAATCTCGATTCTGAAAAAATGCTTTAATATTTGTGTCTGTATGAGGACTGGATCAAATCCCATTTCTAAATGCCACATTGTGCTATGTTTTTTTCCTTCTAAATACACATTTCGGCCTTTTCTACCCAAATCCCAAACAATTTTTTAATAAAAGGTTAAATTTCTGGAGGTTACATGGTAGCAAATCAGACACAGAATCGTTCATAAAAAAATACAAATGCTAACTTTTTATTACATCTTATAATAGTTAATTGGATGGAGCAGTTTGATGTTTGATGACGGTCGGTTTGTGTATAGTGGTAGACCAGCTCTACTTATTGTAATGAACAATCAACAGTCTAGCCAATGTGTATTGAATCAGCTTTCCAGACTATAACAAATCACTGATTGATTTTGCTAGCGATCGCAAAGATATATTTCAGTTTTCAGTAACAAACAATTTTTTTTTGAAAAGTGCTTTGCAAAGGAGGAAAAACTCTCGCAACTGTTAAAAGAGTTCACGGGTCCTGCGATCAGATGTGGATGATGTGCTTCACCGTCGCACCTCATTGTCAAAAACGCCCATAATTTCCGGAATTTTTCCCCTCGCTGAGTTCTTTCTCCCCGTGTATAGAATCAGTAACGGAGTCCGCAACGACTCCTCTTGGCTTAACACAAAACCCCCAGCAGTTTATACTTGCTGTCAACCGATGAAGCAAATACCCTTTACCTTAAGCCTGAAATACAAAATCGATTCGCGAAAGCTCCAAACCGCGAAGCAAACCACATCTACTCCTCCATGCTTGATTTATAAAACCCCGACGTAGATAATAAAATAGTTCGTTCCACCATAACACCTATATACCTATTTCCTCCACACATTGTGCCATTTTAAGCTCAGTATATACCAGAGTTTGTTTTGCAACACACCGGTTTTTTTTTTTCTCCCTGAGATTTTTTTTTTTCCCGGAGATTTTTTTTTTCCAATTCCACGCGTCCAGTGACATCTGCCAAGTGTTCAATCATTCTTCATTGTGTTGGTTTACTCCTTAATTTCAGGAGCTCTGTTATATGGTATGACTCTACAGCCGCACAGTCACACGGTACTATGACCGGAGTTGTACTATTGCTTTTCCGGTAGCCGTTCAACCGACACTGCACGTTCAACAACACTAAACACACAATGTTCTATCAACTCGGAAAAAAAAAAAAAAAAAAAAAGTAAAAGTAGAAAGACACGGTTTCAAAGTGGAGTTTTGATTCCCGTTACGAGAGCAGTTATCCATCGTGTAACTCCCCGGTAGTTGCAGCTCTCCAGGCCAGGCAATCTCCACGAGTTTACACGCTAAATAACAAGTATATAGACGTTCGCGAATTGTGCAAACGGGCTTGGAAATGCCTCCCGTTTTCCCTCTTCTCTTTACAGGGTGCATTGACGGGGTGGCAGGGCCGCACGAACGGTAAACACAGGTCGCGAGTTGATGGATATTGTGTATCGGCACCTTATGCAGCTCCTACAATGCCTTTTAGTGTTGATGTCAAACTATACTGAACATACCAAACACAAAAAATCAGCCCTTTTGACATTGTTATGTGAGACATGGTTTTAGAGGCTTTTATCATATAGAGCTATGATCGACTCTGTACCAGCTACTTGTTGTTTGAATGACGCCATTGCCAATATATCCCGGCTACTGCTCTAACAAATATCTATAAAATATTGGTTCAACTCAACACCTACACTTTGACAGATTCAAAAATTTTAAAAGGATTTTCATTAGGGCCAGATGAGACAATATTGTGACCATTGTTTGTTATTGTTACTCATATCTGTGTTTGTGCCTGTATTGCTGTGTTTTGTGTACCATTGCGAGCTTGTAAACACGTCGTTTTCCACGAAAACTAATAACATTGTGAGTTCTTTGTTTCAGGCAGAACTTTGATTTAAAATATTGTTTCTAGATGAGCAAATATCTTCACATTCGAATTAAATTCCCGTCAGTGTTTCTATATAGGATGATATCGTCGGTCTGAGTGTTGTGTTTATTGACAATTTCAGGTATAGGAATTAATTTATTTTCCAATAAGCCAAAATGAGCTCTCATGCTGTTACAACAACGATTTCACAGTGCAAATATCTGCGTTGTAGAGATGAACGTAAACAGAGGGCATCAGTGACAACAGTGTAAATCATTTGTTTTGGTTGGTAACCCGTTTCTGCACAGTTTGTCTGTGCTAATAATATTGTGGTTATTAGCTTTAATGTAATGGGGCCTTTGCCAGCGGTCTCATTATAAACGCATCTCAATAACACAACCTTGTTTGCCATTTTTGTTCTTTTCTCTCTTTCAAAACTAGGACGCGCAAAATCGAACAACTTCAGTGATTGTTTTGTTACAGTAAATAGAAAAATAACCTGTCACAATTCACACGTTGAATCTATGGAAATGTAGGTCGACCGATTGATGTTGACAAACCGCATCTGATCAAAAAGTGTGTATCAAAAGAGAGATTTTGAACGAAGTGTACGTGTAAAGCTTATGGTAGCAAATCGATTGACTATCACCTGCGAAATATAGGCTCAATATCGATCCATTATCAGGGCTGTTCGATTGTTGACGGTTTGTACCTTCGTCTATATTTCATTAGTGGAATGTTTGTATACCCATTAGAGCTCGAAAGTGTGATATCCAGGTCATAGCCTGTGATTCCAAGAAGAAGGAAAACAGACAATTGTATAATTAAAAAATATTTATTTTTATAATGTTGTTTAATAATAACGAGTTCAGTGTGTGACCCTGTGTGAAGATCGAGTCTTGCATGGCGACTGTTTTTTCTTTTTTTTTGATGCTTTGGGATCGATACTAGAGTAGCAACGATACTAAGCGAATTTATATAACACTGATCCTCGGAAAACAGGGTATTCGATTCGTGACTAACTGTCTGAGACTCGGTATAGACGTCGCGGTAGAATCGATTAGTTTTCCCCGATACTGTGGTTTCTATTAGCGTCCTCTACAGATGGAACTTGACTATTAACGAGCGGTCTTGATTAGGGTGCTGTTATTCGTTAATTTCCTACATGCCCTGACACTTCAAGATGTTTTACCGCGCGATGCGGTTTTTTGTCCAGTGACGTTCATAGAAGTACACCGGGGAGGGAGGGAAGTTGGGGGGGGGGGGTGGTGATCTACAGAAGATTTGATTCGACTTTGACTAGAAAAGCAAAGCACATTTTTTTAAAAAGGTTATTTGAACTTTAATGGAAAATAACAAGGTGGAACACAGCATTCTTGATTTATAAATCATTCTTGATTTATAAAAAGTGTCCGTCTAATATTGTTTAAAGAAAAACCCGTTTTGGTAAACATACCCCGCCCCCCGCCCCCCCCCCCCTGACTGAGTCCATCTGGGCCAGTGTTTTTGTTCCTCACTTGACAAAAAGCAAATGTTATAAAACCTGCTTAAGAAATCAACTAAACTACGGGAATTGTTAATTATTTTTTGTTTTGAAGCGGTCCATATCCAACATTCTGAGATAATTTCTTGTAACCCCGCCCCCGCTCACACATCAACACACAATACATTAACGCAATAACAGGAATCAGACCTGATACTTCACCACAAAGGGCAACGAAGGCGGTTACCTTCGTGCCCCTTGGTCCTTGCCTTGGTGCCCTTGAGATGCTCCAGTCGAAATTTACAATTTCCTCATAGGATGCTCTTTCAAGGGGAAGATGCCTCGGTTGCCCTTTCCCTTTTTTTAAAACGAAGCATACAGTCCCAACAGTTGAACATACTGCATCCTTATACGGCACGACTTGATCAATTCCAAGTTTAAATGTTTGTGTTCCAAACTATTCCTCAAAATAGTTTTTACAGGGTTTCCCATTATTTCCTCCGCAATTTCTTTCACTCGACATATATTACAGGGTTTTTAAAATAAGTATAATATAGGGTTTCGTTGACTTGTTTCAACCGCCCCAATTTCAGAATTTGATTTATTTTTAGGCTTTCTAAAAATATTCACTCAGGACAAAAGAGACATACCGAATCAACGAGCATAACATATTATAGCAATTAATTTAAATCAGATATCCCTGATTTATATTGACTGTTTATGGCTTCATGTTGGTTTTCTTGTAACATTTCTTCAGAGAAGTTGTTTCTGTGTTTGAAGTATTGAAGGCCTCGCCCGAGGGATGCTCAACTCTGCCTTGAAATACAGACACGTTTAGATAAAAGACTCATTAGTTAAATGCAGTGGACACTATTGGTAATTACTCAAAATAATTATTAGCATAAAACCTTTCTTGGTGACGAGTAATGGGGAGAGGTTGATGGTATAAAACATTGTGAGAAACGGCTCCCTCTGAAGTGCCATAGTTTTCGAGAAAGAAGTAATTTTCCACGAATTTGTTTTCGAGACCTCAGATTTAGAATTTGAGGTATCGAAATCAACCATCTAAACGCACACAATTTCGTGTGACCATGGTCTTTTTTCTTTCATTATTATCTCGCAACTTCGATGACCGATTGAGCTAAAATTTTCACAGGTTAGTTATTTTATGCGTATGTGGAGAAACACCAACTGTGAAGGCTAGTCTTTGACAATTACCAATAGTGTCCACTGCCTTTAATAAAATGAGCTAGTTCCAACATGTTTGTTACAAAAGAAAGAAAGAAAGTTTCATTTCATAGAAGCGGGGTTCTATTTGCACTTTCCTCTCACTCTGTCTTCCTGTTTGTCATTGTTGACTTGTGGAAGAACTGCTTAGCACAATATTTTTGTCTGCGAATTTCCCTTTTAACTTATCAAACAACTTGATGTTTTTGCAGAAAAAAATCGGTTTCCGTTTTCCATTTGTGTTGTTGTTATAATGTCATCTTGATTTAGCTCGATGTGTTTTTAGCCTTAATTTATTTGCATATTGTTTAATGTAACTCAGCATGTAAACACCACACACAATATTTTGTTTTGCAATAACAATAAATAATATTATTAATAAGTATGACGATTCCAACCTTATGCGTAATCACTATACGCTGTGTATTTCACGTACGTTCTATTTACAAAGCATCATCAGGTAGTATTTTTCATATCTTTAATGGACACTTAAACAGCCAGTTTTTTATCGCAATTTTGCCCGTATTTTTTTTCTTTCTCCCCGACTCCCGGTTTTAGAGTATGAGGGGAAATAACATCATCATGTTGGATTGTAGGCCTATAATCATAATATGATAATAGTTTGATATGATCATATTATTTGAAACAGAATATGAGTCCAGTTTTGCCTCTCTGATTTCATACGATCGTCATTCATTCACTTTTTCTTCAATTCAGGTAAGGGACTTAGTTCTGTGTTATAGACTGAATAAGGTGATTAGAATTTCCATTTACAAATCAATTTGATTACATACACCAAATCTTATTGACCCCGTTAATAAACTGTTGTAATCACTTTGTACTTATTTTGTCCCCGTTTCGCTGTCAAAACATCCACTCCCATTCTGTCCAGTTGAACGATGAGAAATGGATTTTTATTTCCAATTCGGTAAAATCAAATAAAAAAGGGGGGGGACAAAACCTAACTGAACGACAGTGAAGTAGCCGGCCATTAGCTTGTCAGCATTCACAGGTGAAAACGTCATTACCTACAGTCACCTTAACTGTGCAACCCTTAACAGTCAATTAAAGCAACTGCTGATGTTCCCTAACGAATCTGATTGCCCTACACTGCCGTCCAACCAGCCGTGAGCCTCCTTGTCCGAGAGTTGCCAATCAGCGTAATTTGGGGGAGGCGGTCCCGGGCTTGCCACGGCAGCCGTTTGAGTAGCCGCCGCTTCTAATCCCCCGACCTAGATAAAAACTGGAGTGTGTATACATGAACGCGACGTCGCGTAGGAGGGCAAAAAAAGAAAAAAAAAAAAAATGACAAGTACGACGGCAATATTAAAGAACAACCCGTTGTTATAGTGCGTGGTTATTGAGTATAGTTTTATGACTGAAACAGTTAAAGGCTAGAGCAATTGTTGGGTGTATTTATTTACCGCGGATTGGCAAACAAACATATCGCGTGTATCCAAGTACATGGATTGCCTTCATACAATACGACGTGGCGTAGCGGACTTTTGCAACCATTAGAAATTAACGGGTCTTTTAAAGGTGCAACTTCCTTAGTGGAGTGTTTTTTTGTTTTTTTTTATTGTTTTTTTTTAGATTATGTAAATTAAGATTTGTTATTGTTGGTGTTGTTGTTTGTGTTGTTGTTGTTGTTGATGTTGGTATTGATTTTGTTAATGATGTTGATGTTGTTGCTATTACTACCAGTAATGCTGTTGTTAACAATGATGTTGTTGCTGTTGTTGTTGTTGTTGTTACTGCTGCTGCTGCTGCCTGCTGTTTTGTTGTTATTGATGTTGGTGTTGATTTTGCTGCTGTTACTATTGGTGTTGATGTTGATGTTTCTATTGTTGATGTTGTCCTTGTGGTTGTTGTCGTTGTTGTTGTTGTTGTTGTTGTTGTTGTTGTTGTTGTTGTTGTTGTTGTTGTTGTTGTTGTTGTTGTTGTTGTTGTTGTTGTTGTTGTTGTTGTTGTTGTTGTTGTTTTGCTCTTGTTGTGTTAAAGATGCCATCATGATGCCTGATTATGACCAAAAGACCAACCAAGGTAAGATGAAAAGCATTATTATTTTCTATTTAACAAAAGGTCTTCTTTTCTTGGCCCCTTGTTTTGTTTATTTCCCGTCCCAATCAGTCTCATTATTCTGTAAAAACAAACAAATTTTGTCAGTAAATGGAAATTGTTTCAAACATTGTGTGAATTTGTGTAAGTAACCATTATGTTTTAGACCTACAGGTAATATCGCTGGACAAGAAATATGCATTCACTGTTAATTGATTTAATCCAAACCTGTATAGAAAGGCACTTAATACTATGATGTTTTTATATATGGGGGTGGGGTGGATGTGGAGGGGGGGGGGGGGCGGCTGGCACCAAGAATCTCTATCAACCTTGGAGCAGTGTTGCTCCTCATTCATTCAACGTAGTCGGGTAACTGTTGAAGCCGTTATTAGTGCTATAATTGTCATTACAGATAAAGGGAACATCTCTGTTGTTTAACATTGGGTATCTCAACTCAGTGCCCAAATTGAGGCTGACAATATCCTCCGTAATAGCGATCGCGAGGTCTCAGTTTTAGCTCGAAATGCTTCGGACCCCGGTGGGCTAAAATTACACTCCGTAGGCCTACACGGCAAGTAGTGATTCGATTACCCCCACTGTTCTTTACCTCTTACTGTATCTTACTCTTAAGTTGCCAAATGGGTGAATCACCAATGTATACCCTGCACCAATTAAAGGTAGTGGACACTATTGGTAATTACTCAAAATAACTCAAAATTTCATTATTATCAACTTCGATGACAAATTCAGCTCAAATTTTCACAGGTTTGTCATTTTCTGCATATGTTGAGATACACAAAGTGAGAATACTATAGTCTTTGACAATTATCAATAGAGTCCAGTGTCTGTAAAACATGCAAGCTTCACTAGTGTTGTCAGAAACGGTATTGGTTATATATTTTGTTATGTTTTATTTATTTATAAGTTTTTCCATCACAGGAGCTTTGTTTAATATCTGGGCCTTTATTATTCTCTTCTGTCGTTTATGTTTTTATCTAGGCCAATAGTTGTTCTTTTTTTTATCGTAGGTCTGGCCTTGGTCGGAGATGAGTTTGTTCTTTTTTGTATTAAGCCATTACTAATTCATTAATGTTAAATACCCAAACTGAGCTAGTCGTTTGTGCAGACATCATGACATACTGTTCGAATATTGCTATAAATACAGTGATGACTGTGTATTGATCCACAAGTGCGTAGGTTGATGTTATTTTCACCACAATTTTTGAAGGAAACATGTCGACTTGGGCTGAAAGAAGACATTTTGATTTTTAGCTTTTGAATGAGGCATCCATGCAAGAACCATATGTGGGGCAAAGCCAACAACTCGTGTACGACAAGACTTGAAACCCACCATTACGAGACCAAGTTGGAGACATAAAAAAAATCAATAAACGTCTACTTTGAGTCATGTCATGTGAAACGAAAAAATCCCGATGCCGGTCACAGGGGGGGGGTGAACTGCAGACCAGCGATATTCAAAACAAGAGCCACCAGCACAATCCCGTTGGAACCACCGGTTAAATCACTACCCTTCCCTGATCCTCGGGACAACTTCATAGAGCTGCTTAAGCAAAAAAAAAGTGATTAAGCACGAAAATGGCTTGCTTATTTTACACATGTTACTGGCAAAAATGTTCGTCATAGCTTGTACCTGGAATTTAGCTGTTGTTAACTTAGCATAAGAATTAAGTGTGGTCTTGGCCGGTAATTTGATTTTACTAAGCAATTTTTGTTGTTGCTTAAGCACAGTTTTATGCTTAAGCAGCTGTATGAAATTGGGCCCTGGTGGGGGGCTGTTTTCCCAGCCCATCCTCAGTCTGGGAACCTCTGTATCAAAGGATAAGGATGTAATGGTCCGCCATCTTGGATTATCTCACTCGTCACTCACGTTATGAGGCCAGTCCGGAAAAAGCAATAAACACCGTCTAACACCTAAACCACACGACCCTTCATAAGCTCACGTAAACTCCATAGCACTACCAATTTACATCATTCAATAACAGCAAATTCTAATATTATTCAGTCGGACTATATTTGGGAAATTATTTCAGGGATTTTGTTTTGTTGTGGTCTGTGTGAGCCTCGACAGCACACACATACGCACTCATACAATATAGCAGGCTGGAATTCCATGAGACTAGCGATCTTTCCACTTTAATAGACTTACAGTCCACTGGTTCATTGATTTAAATCAACTGTTTTATTAACCCAATTCAAGAACTTAAAGGGGCACTCCAGCTTCACACAGGGACTCAGAATTGTCATCAATTGGTTATTCTGAATGCTCATTTAATGGAAATGTAGTAGTGAAAGCACCAATCATCCCAAGAAATTATTTATTCTCTCGTCAAAGGAAGATGATGACCTAAAATTTAAAAGGAGATGCCGCCGGGCAAGTGTTGGTATCCAAAGCTTAATCTTCAACAAAGAATTATAAACAGTTTGGAGAGAGTGTCTCTATAAATAAAATTGAATGAATGAACGGAATAGTAGATTAACTGTATTGAAATATGAAACCTCTACATGTTATTGGCATTAATAGTGCTTTTAAAAGCACTAATTTGTGGGGAAAACAGACATATTCGATGATTTGAAGGAGTGTGGCTCACCGTGAAAATACAATTTATGTTTTTAGGTTATTTCTTACCCTTTAAATTTATTTTTGTATTTATGTATTTCATATTTATCCAAAGAAATTTCACAGTAAACCGCTGTTAACCAAAAGTGCCTTCGCATGAACATTCAGTAATTATATAAAAAATGAAAAAATACGTAAAAAAAATCTTGGTTAGATATAACCTGAGAATAAAAAAAAAAAAAAAATCAAATCGCCATATTCTATTTGCAAATGATTTTTAGACATTAAAATGGCAAGTTTTGTATAGTTGATTTCGTTGCTGTTTCATATTGCATTTGTATAATGACTTGAACAATTATAACTTTTCATTATAATTTTATTTCAGTTATCTATGCCTCGAATTTCATCATATAGTTTGCTCCATGAATTGTTTTATGTCAATACAAATAATAAACCACAGGTGAGATAATTGTGTACATTTTAAACGATTTTTTTTGTTATTAGCAATTAACAATGTTATTTTTTTTTATCTTACAAATTTGAATGTTTTATCAGTTTTTTTTTGTAATTCCTCTATTCGACTTTCTCAGCCAGATATTATTTGAAATGCTCAGCAGAGCAATACAGCCATGGCCGATGAGCGCCATGCAAAAAAACAAAACCCCAATGTTATTATTTTTATTCTGATCTTCTCTATTTAAAAATGGTTTATTATAACATGCCTCACACTTTAGAAACGGAGTTGCACATGCCGACATCAAATATGTAAAAATAAAAAAAATAAAAATAAAAAATTAACAATTAAAAATTAACAATAAGGTTATTAAAAAAGAAATTATTATTACATATATACATATAATTTGTCGTTGTTGTAAACTAAGGGGCTATTCAGAATGTTTGGAAATTCGATTTTTTTTCCCGGAATTGTGGATGGGTGGCTAAAGAAATCAGTGGAGGACACATCTTTGGAAATTTGCTCTATAAATGCCACTTCATTGTTATCATATTATATCATAACAAAAAACTGAAATAGAAAAACATAATACCCAGCTGGCCAAGCTGGCAAGATTGTCACTATTCCTGACTCTATACAAAACCGTTTGGTTATTGGTAATTAGTCAAAATATTTATTAGCATAAAACCTGACTTGGTAACGAGTAATGGGGAGAGGTTGAAAGTATAAAATAGTGTGAGAAACGGCTCCCTTAAAAATGACGTAGTTTTCAAGAAAGAAGTAATTTTCCACGAATTTGATTTAGAGACCTCAGATTTAGAATTTGAGGTCACGAAATCAAGCATCTGAAAGCACACAACTTCGTGTTACAAGGGTGTTTTTTCTTCCATTATTATCTCGCAACTTCGACGACCAACTGAGCTTTTAACAGGTTTGTTATTTTATGCATATGTTGAGATACACCAAGTGAGGAGACTGGTCTTTGACAATTACCAATAGTGTCCAGTGTCTTTAATCAAGGAAAAGCCATTGAAAATAACTGATGTTGGAGATATTTTATCTAAAATACCTGGTTCATTTGAGGCATTACTTTGCTCTTGAGTGTATAGATTATAATAACGAAGCGCCTTTCAATTTTTAAAAATTGAAATTTGCAACAGTGGCTGTAAATACGTGTGGGTCAAAATAAATTCGGGGGGAAAAAAAAACCCAAAATTTGTTTATCACTGCCTACTCCGAAAGGCCCATAAAACCCCGATCAAACAAATAATTCCGTCTATAAATTCTACCGTTTAAAAAAAAATATATATAACACCAACATCAACAACAACTACAAAAACAAAACAGTACTCAAAGTTTCTGTGAATTTTATTGGCTGTTTTTTTTTATACATGAAAACTTAAGATTTAGATTGAATGCACTTTCACCATATTAACAAAATATTTACAATAATCATTCAACTATAATCTAAACATTAGACACAAAATTATTGTTCACCCCATGCACAAAGGAATGCGTTATTTCCACTCCAAATATGTAGAGTAAAACAATTTTAAAAGGGGGAATTATTTACATCAAAACGACTCGCCATGAACAATTCAAAATGAGAGCGCCAATTGTGAGAGAATTGTATCTGCAATGAAAACCCTTATAAGCCTAACTAATCACGCATAATATTATGGTTGACAAAAAAAACCTTCCGATTTGTGTTCAGTTGACTAGCACCCCATTCACAGCGTGGAACAGCTTATATATATACTGCAAGGCGCATAGGCAATTTTTGCACTATTGAATTAACACTAGGTAAAGTAAACGCTATAACATAGATGGTACATCCCCTGCCATGAACCGGCACACGTAAACATACATATGCAAAGAAAAGATATATTTAAGTGCTGTTTGGCAGTAGCAGCACCGGGGAAAGAAGAAAAAACTGGAGAGAAAAAAACCCACTCCCGCCCAAGGGGTCTGAGAACACTGTACATGACCCCCGAGAAAATATCACATTTGACCGTCTGTGCTAATGACATGTAACTCGGACGAACTCAACTCAATCTTAGCCTTACCATCCCCTACGTTTATACATTATAAACCCCACTATGGTCAGCTGCTGCCGTACAGCTCAGTAGTGGCAGCACACGAACACGTACCACACGTATTAAGATGTAGTCTGGGGCGACTCGCGAAAATAGAACACACACGTAATAACTAGGCCAACGTATAGTGCATGTGCGCGCATGCATACAGACCAAATGTGAGCGCTCTCAGTGCGACAGGTCACGATATATAAACCATATAAATAATATAGAATGCGCGCAGTGTACCGTGAAACACCCAAACTATGGATATCATAACAGCTTTAAGATTTCGCGCAGTTTTTGTCTCCATTTTGTTTGTGTCTAAGCATGTTTTTTTTTTTTACTCTCACATTGGTTTGTGCTGGGACCCCCACCAGCGCAACTGTGTATAAGAACAGAAAATAATTCGCTCAGGTGGCTTTTGCTTCTGCACTGTGTTTTGACTGTGCGGCGTGCTACGGTTTAGGTAGAGCTTTACTGTACCGTGGGTTCGTGTACAAGGCACCCAACTCTGAGGCAGTTCTAAGCCTGTGCTTATACCAGCCCGCCGGCAGCCCGTCATGGGCACACACACTGCATGCCTCAACGCCCCGGCCGCAAAAGGAACAAGGTCTTACAAGTAACCGATTTGCAAGTGAACACCAGTAGCAACAGCAAGCCAAAACCGGCTTGCCCTACTTTTCCATTTTTCCCGCCTCGACCTTTATAATATGTTTCTGTTGTGTTTTTATGACACATGAACTTGTACTATATAGTCCCATTATGGGGGAGCCGGGCCGCAGAGGGCTGTTTTCTGAGTGTCGCGTGCACCATGGTGCTACCCAAGCGTGTAAGTGCAAAGATATAACTCGTGGAGTCAGCAGAGTGCTATGTGTACACTGCCTATAATTACGAGTGACAGACGTTTGTATTAGCAGGGGGAAATTCCAACTTGATGTTTTTTTTAAAGGTGTTTATTTTATAGAGGTTTTTGTTTAAGGACAGGTGGTCTCGAATCATGCTAGTCACCTGCCAGCGCGGTGAAATCGCGAGGAGGGAATTTGGGTCCCTATATGCGTTCATACGCTCGACTTGTATCCTATATGCGTTTAGTAGAGTGGAATTAGCTGCGAGGTATGGCAAACTTGGACATTGATGCACTTTTTGAGGGACACATTTTTTTGTGCAACTGCCATTGATACAGTGCTCACAATGCGTGTTGAAATAACATTACTGCCAGGCTAAGAGATCTGACGTGGTAGATGTAGGCATACAGACGCAGGGAAGAACAGTCTATATTCACCAACTGTACTTTTGTTTAATATTTTATTCACAGTTTGAACACACAGTCATAGGATAAAAACAATCTATGCGTGTTTTTTTAACACATTTTTGTGGTGAAATTTTCACAGAATGGCTTTCGTAAATTGTAAAAGGTTTGCGTAAATTGTAACTGGAATTGATGTGTGCATAAACCTTAAATATTAAGATTGAAACGTGCTGATTTGAAAGTTACTCTGACCGAATCGAGCAAGGGAACGAAGGCAATTGTAAAGTTTAAGCTTTTGGGGGTTGATTTCCACACTTTCTGTCTGATCTTAGTACTGTCAATGTGTTTTGTTCAACCCCCAAAATCATTGTACAGTTTACCCAGTCAGTTTTCTTTGTGTTTTATATTGATATTTATATCGAATTAACAAAAATCATACATCCATGTTTTATTACATAAAACACTTGAATACGAGTTTTAACCTTCATGATTCAATGCACATCCCTATCTATACAAACTAACATAAAATATAAACAGATCTGTGAATATTTCCCTTCTAAAATCACCGCGCATTTTGTTCATTTACGATATAGTAAAACATTTCATTCCAAGGTTGTTCGTTCCTTTGGGGGTTATTAAAACAAAACATCAAACCCAATGCTCTATTTTATATCCTGTCAATATTATTTTCCATCATCACTGTACGGTTATGATTGTCTTTATTAATTATTCTATACATGAAAATCCATTTTACCGGTGTGAGCATTGATGTACCAACACAGTACATGAACATGTACAGTACCTGTTTAAACATCAACTCATGTTTTATGGTGTCGTTAACAAAAAGTACAGTCGGTCTTAAGAGAATGAAAAATAATGAGGAGATCGACCCTCTCTTTTTTCCAGACTCATTAATATGAAAATAAATTATCCTGGTTCCCTCAGGGAGTTTGATTTGCCTCAAAGGAACCAGTTTTTACCAGAAGGAAAATCGTCAACCCAAATAAAATGCTATACAACACCACACAAAGGCCAAATGGAAACCACTTAATTTCAGTACAGATACATGTTTAAAGGGAGAGATATATCTTTTGGTTGTTTATAATCCTATATATCTACAATAAATCTAACCCCGTGAAAATGTCATTTCAAAAGGTGGTTACGTTTTGGAGATATCAATAATCAAATAATACTGAACAATAATCGGAAGTTAGACACCGAAATCACACATAGACGATTGTTTTTTTAATTGCTACTTGTTTCTGTCTGAAGTGAAACCCACCTCTAATGATGAACCTATACTATTGAAACTGCTGGTATATTTGACGTGGTATAATCTTCACCCAAGTCCCACTTCACTCTGTCTATCATACCATACCATCATATCTCTAACGCTCAAAAAGAAATAATCCGGGTCAGAATTGATCCATTTCGAGGGCTTAGTTGACCCAGATCACCGGTCCTGTCGGTCTGATCCATGCTGAGGTCAGTATGACCCAGCATCTATGTCAAAATGGCCCACAGAAACAGGTCAAACTGTAGCAGAATCTTAGTTTATAAACAGTTTCCGGGTCATGGCCAAGGTTTGGGTCAGGCCCCAGAATCCGGGTAATTTCTGACCCGGGAATTGACCCGGAAGCGGGTAATTTCTGACCCGGGATTTTCAAGTGTGTTCAGGCCCAGTTCTATTTTGTTGTAAAACACGTAAGTCTGCAACGGGAAGCACAAACGACGCACAACGGGAAGCACAAAATAACGCAATCTGAGCCATAATTTCACGGCCGTGTTTAGCCAACTGCAGAATTCTCTGCTTGAGGCCAAAAGTGTTCTGCGCTTCATGACCTGCCGATTTGACACAGATGTGCGCATTCTAGACCACTGCGCATTTTAGCATTCATGCCTCATGTAATCCTTAAACTAGGCCTACAAGACGTTCACGCGTGTTGAAATATAGCTAGTCTATACCCACAGCCAAACACAAATCTTTCAATACAAGATTTCAGCTAAAAGTTCAAAATGAAAAACGCAATATCGCCCTACAGTTTACCTCATTCTGCGCTTACGGCACACCACAGCGCAAAATACCGTTGGCCGTGAGTGCACAAAATATTAAGTTGAAGTCAAAGCAACATTTGCTCTTTAAAAACCAATCGATTGTTTCAACGCTATACAAATTCAGATTACTAAAAAATTAAAATTTCTCTTCAAAAGGTCGCATTTTTTTTTAGATCGCCGAAAATCCGGAGTGATCAATTATGTTCCCGCAGGAAAACAATTCCTAAAAGGAATGTACACTCTGAGAAGCTTTCTGACAGTATCGCTTTTCAGATTCAAACTTTGGGGGACTTTTTTTTTTTTTTTAGATGATCTTCCCATCAAGGGAACTCGGCAAACTCCCACAAGGGGAAATAAACACCAAGCTGGCAACAACCAATCTCTCGCACAAAGATTAGTTTAACGTCTATGATTATGAGTTGCACAAATCAAGAAATTGTGATTCAGTAACTAGACGACAATATTTATTCTAGTCATTGTGAAATCAGCAGTTAGCTGGGGGATTCGAACCCACAACCTTGTGATTGCAAGTCCTAAAGTCTAACCACTTGACCACGGTGACGGGATAAACAGTGATATCTTTTTACATAACCACATGTCTTCGAAGTGAAATGTTTCTCAAAATGTTTTATATTCTGTCGAAAGCTGCTGTATGTCTCTTACCAAAAATTTTAATTCCCTTCAATTTTAACAGTGGTTACCAAACGTATATAGCTTCCCTTTTAGCATCTCCATGAATTGGGTCTAGGTCTACTGGCCTCATTATCAATTTTTTGTTACTTCTAGAACATCAATAGAATGGTCACTAATTAGCCTGTTTTTCGTGCCGAGTGGGGGCGTTTTTATTTATTTTCCCCCTCTCCACATGCTGTGCTACGTACGTGCGTTATTGCTGAAAACTCGCAATGTTTATGCTTGTTTTTGTAACAATTAAGGTGTTGTTTTTCCCCCTTCATGTGGAGGCTTGTCGCTCTGTCTTTGTTGCAGAAACGAAAATAAAAATCGGGGACCTTCAGATGTTCGCAAATTGAGACGAAGAAGGAAAAAAACCCACAAAAAACAATAAACGGTTTTTGAGTTGAAAAAGTCACACTACACGTGTGGCTAAACGTTCGTATAGGTCTCTACTTATGTTAAATATATTTTGTTTTCTAATTTCTTTTATAATTAATTGTTTTGTTAATATAATTATTTTATTTTTTTTACAATGTTTTAAACTAATTTTTTGCTTTTATTATATGTTTAATTGTTTAATTCCCTTTGGGTAACAAACTACTTCAAGTCGTTCATTATCCAAATAAGTGTTAGAAAATACTCAAAACAATCAACACAAAAATGAACTGAAAAAATAATTGCAGATTTGTACGTTTTGCTTAGCTGTGTTATTAAGTTCGATATCTTATTTCGTTTTTCTAACAAATTTGAAATCAGTTTTGATACGACTTTTTACAACTCATTCATCATCCAAATAGCGTGTTCATAAAATACAGAGTGTAAAAAAATCATACATATAAAAACTTTATGAAATAGCATTAAAAAAAATCATTTGTAATGCGCCATTTGGACACTCCTGGCACAGACAACCCTCAACTAAACTGACATATGAAGTATGTTCCTTCAACGAACAGCTATCATATTCATGTGACCAAGTCATACCGATGCAGCTCATTTTGCGTCTATTTTACTCTTTTACCCTCTTGTAAACACACACGAAATAATTGAAGTGTGCAACAGGAGTGTTTTGTCATGCTTTTTGATTTCCAACTAGAGAAATTACAATGTTGTAAAAAAAAAACCTTGATTTACATCAAAAGAGCCCGACTGTTTTATTCACATTTTTCGGTGGAGCATTTCCGTGTGTTTGCGGATGGCTTAGTCCCAAACCATGGCAGGAAAACTGATATACAAGTCTGGGCTCCCGACACCACATAATAAACCAGGTTTTCTTTTCTATGTTCACGCTGATATGCACGTTGTGTGACACCGGGCGCTCACAACCACGGCTGAAAATTACACCACAACAGAAGCAAGACGGGATAAAATTAAATGGGGGACAAACGGGAGCTTAGCGCATCGTTAGAGAAGAAAAAACCGCCCAGCCCCGGGGTATTTACTTTATCATTTTGGTTCGTCAATGGGCTTCATACTGGTGGCCTAGTATTGAGTATATATGGCTTTAATCCTACAGAAGTGCAAATAGTGTGTATCAGCTTTTTTTTCTTCCTCGGCGCGAAAGTGGAGATGCGGTTGCAGAAGAAAATTAAAAAATGACCAAAATGGCACGGTGGCTCATTCACACTTCTTACTGAATGGTAAACCACAGGCTCTGAAGACTCAATGTAAACACTCCTTTGTGGGAATCTGGAGAAAACCAAATATTGGATGCAATATTTGTGTGTTTATTATTGACTTACTTTAACGCCAATGGAGGACTGACGATGCTTTCTTCCCAGTAGCTTCTTGAGACATTGTGTTTCTTCTCTGCAAAGTACCATGATCCAGGGGTGAAGTTCATGTGATGGTTAATTGTTGACTATTTATTTTGTTGAAGTAGGAGTGAAATATATATATTATCAATATAACTAAATATTAAATAATGGGGGGGGGGGGGGTTAAGGTATAGTTTTGATACCCAATTAATGCTAAACAGGTACGTAAAGAAGATTTTTTCAAACAAGTGCGGGAAAGGTAGCGCGGGAAACTATTGTTTTTTAGAAAAGTGTTGTTCGATACAGTTTCATTGTGATTTGTTTGTGGGGTCGGGTGTCACCAAGCATGGAAAGAAATAAATATTCTGAATAGAAATGTTTGCACTCGAAGTTGGATTGTTATTTTGTCAATGAATCAACATTGTTGTTATAAAGCCAACTACTTGCAGCATTTGTATTTTGGACCCTTGCCAGTATGTAGTGTACGCAAAAAAAAATATACATTTCCGATTTGTCCATAGGCAATTTTCTACATCCGCACATTCTACAAGTGGTCTTGGGTGCAGTTTTGGATCAATAGCAGTTTGCCCTTTCCAACAAGTTAAGGCGTCTCAAATTGAAGGCAGAGAGGCCTTTCATGACACTGCAGTGTCTCCAACAGCAACACAAAACATCAAGGGGAGAGCTCGAGATATGCATAGAGGCCAATGGTATAGGGACGCTGAGCAGACGATATATAATGAAAGTGCACGGTCTAAATCTGTCCGTATTCCAGAGTCGAGTTTCCCGCCCAATACCGCTCAGCGAGGATCCCATATCGAGAAATCTATCCCGTTGCAAGACCAGGTGCGATGGCCTGCCGTCCGTGAAACAGAATACGAACAACTGATTGGTGGAGATGACAAAAACAGGTTGGCGCTGAAGAGCTTTTAATAACAGGCGAGCCGGGCGCCATCTTGGATTCGGAAGCAGGGGCTTTGTGTGGTGTTCTGTTTAACCTACCTTCATCCAAGCCAGTGATAGGGAATGCTTATCATGTGAAAGTAGGCCTACAGTTTCTAAAATGTTCGGTGTGATTATGTAAATTTGTAGACTTGGTTTTGGGTCTCACTTCTCATTTCGTGTATACCTTAACAACCAACTGAATACAACGCATCAGTCGGCTGGACAACGAACTAGCGAAATAAAGCAAACTATTAACCAAAATGACTTTATTTTTGATGGTAATTTTTTTGTCTTTTGTGAAATATTTATTCGTAAAATGACAAAACCGCTTTTTGATACTTTTTGGTACAATAATGTTCACTGGTCAACCGTAATTTATTGACCAATCACCTTTGGTTTGTTATCATGTCTTCCTTCATTGACCAATCATGGTTACCAGTTCATGACAGGTATTGATACTGTCCGAACCGATTGACCAATCGCGACCGCCCACCGACACTACATAGCTAGAAAATGACATAACCTTTGTCATTCATAAAACTGACCAACCACGTCTGCCCACGGGTACCACGTGACTTCAGGTAACGAATAGCCGGTCGCCATTTCACATGACACTCAAGGGGGTTTAGTGAGCATTGTTGTTGAGATACTCATCACGACATTGGCATTTCTTAACCTACTTTTCGGGACGAGATAACCTCATTCGTTTAGCTTCGGGGGGAATTTACCCCCCCCCCCCCCAAACCCAGCCCCTTCATGCTCAGAAACCCTCCCGTGTTCCATGCATGCTGTCTGCCAACAGAGAGTGACGGATGGCCCTGCACTATTTTCAGCCTAACTCACGCAGAAATGCAATCTAGAGCCCATCTTGGGTTTTATTTTAATTATTGTGGGGGTAGTCCTCTCGCATACGATAATGGTAGCATCAGCATTAAAAAGTGCGATAAGGGTAAGGGTAAGGTCTGCCTCCGAAGTACAAGAAGGGCAGTGTTTTATGCAGGAGATATTGGGGGTATCTTTACGTGACAGTCTGGGGTTGAATCCGGACTGCAATAGAGACGTTCGACATCCAAACTCCCTCTCCTCTATCTTTAACCCTGTCCCAAACCTGCAGTTTGTTTTTCCAGCATGTATCAATGGCACAGTGTTAACGTTAAGAGTTCCCAAATGCTTTCGTTCTCTCAAAACATCTGGAACCTTTTGAGTAGTTGCATCCGTGGGCTGAACAACCTGAAATGAATGCCAGAGGTCCACACCGACATTTCTTCATGTTCTAGGAAATGAATAAGGTGCAACGTAACAGCGCCGAAAGGTTATGAAAGTATGAACGTATTTAAAGGCACATGGACAATTGGTTATTTACTCAAAATAATGTTTAGCATACAAAACTTATTTGGTAACGAGCAATGGAGAGCTGTTGATAGTATAAAACATTGTGAGAAACGACTCCTTCTGAAGTAACGTAGTTTTGGAGAAAGAAGTAATCTCACTCAAGTTAAAATACTTCAGGCCCAAAGGCTTTTATAAGGGATCTGCAAGCACGCAAATGTGTGCAACAAGGTTTTTTCCCAATTTTTTTCTTTTTATTCTCTTGCAACTTCGATGACCAATGGAGTCAAAATTTTCACAGATTTGTTATTTAATGCATAATGTTGGGTTACACCAAGTGAGAAGACTGGTCTTTGACAATTACCAGTGCCTTTACAAGACTCGTCTGTTGTCGTGTGTTCCTGTGGCCCATGCTCACATAAAAGTAAACATATAAACGCAACAAATCAATTAGTTGCCGAACACTGTACCGTGTGAAAATGGTTTACATTTTGTGTTAAAAAAAGTGTTTAAAATGAGTTCCAAATTGTGTTCTTAAATTAATGTACTCTTAACTGTGTTATAAATTATGTGTGTGTTCTAAAATGGTTTAAATATGTATGTGTTTTAAATTGCGTTATGTATGTATGCGTTTTAAAATAATATGTTCTGAAATTTGTTTCCAAAAATGGATAACATTAATTTGTGACAATTCGGTCGCAGGGGGCGTGGTTAATGATTTACAAGTTGTTTGTGGTGGTGGTGGTAGGTGTGGGGGGGGGGGGGGGGTGTTATCGGTGGACGTCATTGAACCAATCGTTTAACAATTCATCAGCAAATGATTATAGACTGGTGTCTTGTCGGATGATGGACTGTTTGGTTTTGGACGCTGAGTGACGATGAAATATTTCATACTAATAGTCATCCATCATATCATTTTTATTTGGGGAGGGGACAGGAGAGTGGAAAAAAGGAGGACAATAATATTAATATTTCTCGAAGAGCCCGATTTCAAAACAACGCGCTCTGCTTTGCTCAGCGCCGTGTGTATACCGTGTTTGCCCCTAGGGTGCAGTATGCACGCTTTACTGCCAACACATCGTCTAATTTGCATATCAATAGTCAACATTTACATATTCATTAGTCATCGTGTTCTTTTCTGGGCTCTGTGCCGTTTGTAATTGGCCCATCAAACGGATTTGTCTTTAGTTTAATTTTAACTTAGTGTCCGGTTTGATATTAAATTACGCTGAATTATTATCTGTAGTTGCCTCAATTGAATTTCAATTAAGTAGTAAACGATTTCCTTAATATCTTGCTTTCGGCTAATTTCCCAACCCATTAAATCCCGTTTTGAATTGATGTTTATTAAACTGTTTGACAAAACATTTGTGTATATTTGGCTTCATTTTTGCTGTGCTGATATTGTGTCAATTTATTCATTTGAGTTTGACTCTCACATCCAGCACTGTGGACCAGTTGGCTTGAAGATGTAGAGAAGATGGGGGAAAAAACTTCATTAATTGTGTTTTTTGATGATATATTCAAAAAATTGTTCGTTCATTATTAATTTAATCTTTCTTATTCTCATTTCAGCGTCGGTTTTATCGCAGTATTTTCACGGTGCAAAACACCATGATTATTAGCAAGAGTCGACGATGTTGCTTCTTCGAACTTTCGGGAATTTTTTAGGTGTTTTGTTTAGGAACACTTTAATATTGTCTTTCTTATTAAAGGCAGTGGACACTATTGGTAATTACTAAAATTAATTTTTAGCATAAAACCTTACTAGGTAATGAGTAATGGGGGAGGTTGATATTATAAAACATTCACAGTTATCTCGCAACTCCGACGACCAATCGAGCTCAAATTTTCACAGGTTTTTATCTATTTGTTGAGATACACTAAGTGAGGAGACTGGTCTCTGACAACTACCAATAGTGTCCAGTGTCTTTAAGAATTGTGTTTCCAGCCAAAACAGCATGCAATGCAAATTATTTTCTGCTTGGCAACCCAAGACAACCAATGAACGTACACGTGATCGTTTCTTTGTGCTGTGATTGGCTGAAAGGGAACACTATCGACTCGACACCTCGATGAGGCAGACGTTACCTTCATTTAAGATTTAAATAAACCCATCATTCTGACCGCCCAAACCTGTACGACTGAAGACGTTTTATGCTCCCATGCCCTGACCAAACAAAAGTGGGTAAAACAGTCGTTTCACTAGAGCAACACAATTTGCCAAAGGTTTCTTGGTATAAGTTAAAAGCAAGCCTGTCAAACGAAGAACAACACAATTAAAGCTCAAAGTTCCATGACATTGACGTGTGTTGACGGAGTGCCAGCGACATCTTCCAAAATTTCACGCATCGACGGCGCATGGGCAGTAAAGACAACACGTGTTGACTCCCATCATGGCCACTAACCCACATTATTATTCAGAACAATTGAGCCATTTTAGAAAAGTACATAAACTTGTAATTAAAATTTTGTTTGACTAGATTGGCAGGTAAGTCCGCTCGTTTCGGTTGATGGGACTTTATTGAGCGTTGACCTGTTTTTAAAAAGAAACCCATAATAAGAAAGCTGAACACCAACATCCAATAGTTCGTTATTCATGGGCTGTGTTTAATATCATATTGAAATACAATTGGTTTGTCTAAGTGTCGTCTGAAATCAGGCCTTTTTTCAGGTAGAAGTAACGCATTTCCCAAAGTTTTTTTTTTTAGTCGATAATCGGGAGAAAACATTATTGTCTCGTATCTTCGGCGACCAATTGAAGTCAACTATTCACAAGTTTGTTTTTTTATGTACATGTTGAGATACACCGAGTGAGAAGACTGGCCTTTGACTATATCACCAAAAATGTCCAGTGTCATTTAAATCAGTTTGAAACCAAAAGTACTGGCAGTGCGAATAAATACGTTTAACCCTGTGGCTGACATCACAACCTTATTGGTTTTCTTGAAAACATCAGCACCGATTTCAGTGCCCCCCCCCCCCCGAAAAAAAAAACAAAAAAAACAGATTCGACCCGGGATTTTGACCCGGGAGTTTTGAGAGTGTGGCGTGTGACATGATGGGTTTCTGTAAATCGTATTTATAAATATGTGTGAGTCGTATTTGTAATATATGTGTGTAAAAGACCCTGTCCGAGTTAGCGGCTTCAGCTACGGCTACGGCTGTTGTTAAGGGTGTTACTAAGGACGTCCTATACCTCAACGCATGATGACACGGAAATCTAGCCGTAGCCATGGTTAGTTGTAGCCGCCAATTTGGACATAGCCATATGTTCTCAAACCATTGCCGTAAACCAGTCTCTCATGACGCACTACCTGATTCCAAGTGTGGTAACCCCTGAGTGAGTAGCGACCCCGACTCGTTTCAGCACGAACGGTTAATGACTTAGCGACCGGAAGTTACTTTAAATTGTTCCCGCCAAATTACATCCGGCACTTCTAAATACATCTCTCGCCCCTTTCTCACGCTACGTTCATCGCAAGCTCTCTTGTTATTTTTTTTCAGCTTGATAAACAACTGTATGAAATTCTTCATTTAGACTTTTAAGGGGGAAGTACCTCCCAAATAATTGCCGTTTTTGTATATAAGCTCTCTCGAAGTGGGAAGGGGGTTGGTGAAGTTGTCTCTTCTGAAAGACAGACGAGTTTGTACAAAACGTATGTCAGTTAGTGAACGCTTGATGGAGCGCTAAACCTTTTAACACTCTATAAGGATTCTGGCCTTGGTTGATTGGGATCCAACGCCTTACCATCGACCGTTAATTCTCGATGCGTTTGAAAGTGTGCTGGACAAATCACGCTGCACTACAATTGGTTGTCCGGAGAGAGTTTTGTAGATCTTTTATTCCAATCAAGTTCTATCAACTAAGTCTTCAAGGCCCGAAACTTCACGGAGGCAACGAAGGCAATTGCATTCTTGCCCCTGGTCATTGCCTTGGTGACCCTTTAAAGGCAACATTAGAAATTTATACATGTCCTCATTGGTTGCCCTTAATACTTGGTGCCCCTGCCCTTTCAAAGACGAAAGCACACGGGCCCAATCATCAGTTTCAAACAGCATAAATTCTACTTACTGACTACTTACTTTAAGGCAGTGGACACTATTGGTAATTACTCAAAATAATTATTATCATAAAACCTTTCTTGGTTACGAGTAATGGGGAGAGGTTGATAGTATTAAACATTGTGAGAAACAGCTCCCTCTGAAGTGACGTAGTTTTCCACGAATTTGATTTCGAGACCTCAAATTTAGAATTTGAGGCATCTGAAAGCATCTGAAAGCGTACAACTTCGTGCAACAAGGGTGTTTTTTCTTTCATTAATATCTCGCAACTTCGACGACCGATTGAGCTCGAATTTTCGCAGGTTTGTTATTTTATGCATATGTTGAGATACACCAACTGTGAAGACTAGTCTTTGACAATTACCAATAGTGTCCAATGTCTTTAAATAATATTATACATGCTATAATTATATGAATGTCTACCCCTTTTATCAGCAAGGTCTGGGAGGGCACATCTTTTTTGATGACAGTTTACAATGGTTAAGTTGTTTTACCTTGTCCTTCCCTTGATACCTCTTGTTATACTTGTATTGTCCGCAGAATTCAAATGAATAAATGAATAAAATAGGCTTTTAATGTGATTCCATGCAAATTAACAATTGTGTTTATTACAGATAATCGGAAATCTTCAGGAATAATAGCATGTCTGTTAGCAGTTTTGTTAACACCATGTACATTAGCACAAAATCCACGATCCGTTCCCAATTTGTATAACCAATATTTTCTTCCTCTAACAAAAATAATTTGATTGGCATGATGCTCCTGTAAAGAGACGGACAAAATACAATTACAAATAGATAATAGTTAATATCGTCCTCAAGTTGTACGGGTAAAGGATTGAGCACAGACACAAAATCAAATTATCAAACAATCTAGTAATACGGGTGCAGTTTTTAAGAAGGTGATTACCTTAAAAACAGGAGTGTGTGTAGAATGAATACAGAGCTCATGAATAAAACAATTGGATTGTGTTTTAACGAGCTGCAGTTTTTAATTGAGAAGGTTTCGGCAGACAGCGGTCCTCGACGATCGTAAATAATTTTTTTATTGAAATGAAAATGGATTAGATGAAAAAATTGAATGTACGGGTATCACTCGGAACGCCAAATAGTATTTCTTTGTTTGTTGATTAATGTGTTTTTAAAGAGCTTTTTTTATTGCGAGTGTGTACTTGTTGAAAGGAAGTGCACTGCATGGATAATACGGCTAAACTGCCACTTATATGCGTAATCTTTGTGAATAAACACATGGTACGGTATTTTAACGTGCTGCTGTATACCTTCTGTTAACTTATAAGGTACATATTGTGTTCATACCGTGTCTACTGTCTATGAATCAATATAAGGTATAGAAAGGTTGTACTAAATGCTGTTGCCACTGTAACTTCAATAATAAACATAACGGAGTATTCGTAAGGCACCAAAATCCACCAAGTTAAGGTTCTCAAGGTGCACGAGAGCGAATCCTCACACAGTATTATTTTCACTGAAAAAGTATGTATAGTTTTGGCAAAACTTCTGCTTCTGATGTGTCCCTCTATCTTGAATCAATATAATGTACAGTAAATGGCTGTATTAACAAAACATGAACCAAGATAATGTACGTTACTGGATATAATTATTAACAAAACCTGCGTCAGTATAATGCACAGTGAATGGCTATTAACAAAACCTGAATCAAGATAGAGTACAGTGAATGGCTATAATTATTAACAAAACATGAATCAAGATAATGTACAATCTGGCTATATTAACAAAACCCGAATCAAGATAGTGTACAGTACCGGCTGTATTAACACAACCTGTTGCTTCATATAATTATCCTTACTCACTGGGAATCAACTTGTGTATTCAAGTTCAATGAAAAAAAAAGTGTTTATGGACAGACTGAGGGCGTACTTGGTTCGATTTCGTGCACAATGTGGGGTCAATTTTATAGAGCTGCTTAAGCAAAAGAATTTGCTTAAGCACGAAAATAGCTCGCTTATTTTTCACATGTTACTGGCAAAAATGTCATGCCATATACATTGCTTGTGACTGGTATTTAGCTGTTGTTTACTTAGCATAACAGTTGAGTGGAGTCTTGGCCGGTAATCTGAATTTAGTGAGCAAGGATTTTTTTGCTTAAGCAACATTTTGTGCTTAAGCAGCTCTATGAAATTGGGCCGTGGACGTCGCTGAAACAATGCCAAACATTGGGAGAACAAAGAAGAAATCCCAAATTTTCCGTTTGTGTGTTATGTGTGGTTCAGCCATTGACAGCTATGGTACAGGTTCCCAGGATGTATTGCATGCGTTGGTAACCATGGCATTGACTAGTGGTTGACAAATTGTCGCCAATCGAAATTTGCCTATGTCATTGCAACATGGCCGTTGACATTTTTCGTCAATGTCGTCGGCACTGAGTGACATATATAGTTTTGCCAGCGACAATTTATTTACTCCAATGAATAACTATTTTCCATATAGTAGGCGAGTTTGTGACATTGATTCCGTTCTTGTTTCTTGATGATAAAAAAAGGTCCTTATCAACACCCCACCCCGTCAAAAAAAAAAAAAAGGGAGAAATCTCAGCCTCTTTATTCCGTCACCCAAAACCTTGACAATATTCCCACGCCAGAGTCTGTTATCTTCAAGAAGGAGAGCGCATAGTCTCCACAATTTCTTCTGTCCTCTTCTCTTCATTACATGAAGCTAGCATGGACCAACCGGTTCTTTTTCGTCAGTTTAATTTTTATTCTTCTACCCCTCCCCCTCCAAACATAAACATATCAGGTGCTTCGTGACCAGGGCCCAATTTCATAGCGCTGCTTAAAGGCAGTGGACACTATTGGTAATTATTTAAAATAATTATTAGCGTAAAACCTTTATTGGTGGCGAGTAATGGGGAGAGGTTGATGGTATAAAACATTGTGAGAAATGGCTCTCTCTGAAGTGCCATAGTTTTCGAGAAAGAAGTAATTTTCCACGAATTTGATTTCGAGACGTCAAGTTTAGAACTTGAGGTCTCGAAATCAACTATCTAAACGCACATAATTTCGTGTGACAAGGGTATTTTTTCTTTCATTATTATCTCGCAAGTTCGATGACCGATTGAGCTCAAATTTTCACAGGTTTGTTATTTTATGCATATTGTTGAGATACACCAACTGTGAAGGCTAGTCTTTGACAATTACCAATAGTGTCCACTGCCTTTAAGCAAAACATAAGAAAGAAAAAAAATGCTGAACAATTTCTGCGAATGAAAATATATCAGCAAGGAATTAGGTCACAGTCGGTACATTATGTACGAGATTGGTCTGGCCCGTTTTGGGGTCAGTATGACCAGGAGTCTGTGTCGAATTGACTCGGAAATACGGGTAAAACTAAAGCAGAATTGGAGCTAAAAGCCCATTTGTTAACCAGTGTCCAAGACTTGACCCTGAAATGGTTCACACTCGGCTGGGATTCGGGTCAACTGACCCTTGGGTTTTCAGAGTGTAACTGCGAGACCCCAAGTATAAAAAACAGGGTAAATTACGAGACTTTGAATGCATTTATTTGCAAACATCGGCATTTTTAAGTTGTTTTATTATATCCATTCATACTTTGACATGATTTAAAAGGCAGTGGACACTATTGGTAATTACTCAAAATATTTCTTAGCATAAAATCTTACTTGACTACGAGTAAATGGGTAGAGGTTGGTAGTAGCGGCGAAAAGAAACGGCTCCCTCTGAAGTGGAGTAGTTTTCGAAAAAGAGGTAATTTTCCATTAGTTTGATTTCGAGACCTCGAGGTCTCGAAATCAAGCATCTGAAAGCACACAACTCCGTGTGTTTTTTTCTTTCATTATTATCTCGCAACTTCGACGACCGATTGAGCTCAAATTTTCACAGGTTTGTTATTTTATGCATATGTTGAGATACACCAACTGTGAAGGCTAGTCTTTGACAATTACCAATAGTGTCCAGAGTCTTTACAGCTCGCTCGCTGGCTACTTAATTCAGAAATGCACCCATCCCAGTATCTTTCATTTCAGATGATAGCTTTACTCATGGCCCAATTTCATAGAGCTGCTTAACGGCCTATTTTGTGCTTACTTGACTATTTCCATTTCATGGCGCTGCTTACCGTATAAGCAGACTGCGTATAAGCTCACACAAAGGTATGCTAACCTTCCGGTGCTTATTGCATGCAAGTTAATGACGTCATAATGCAAATCCATGATGAACGCGCAAGATGGCCGCCTAATTTTCTTGCTAACCTGTGAAATACGCTTACACCTTAGCAAAGTTGTCTACTATACAGCAAGCTCTTAATAAATATGGACTCAAATTGGAGAAGCCGGTTACAGTTTATAAAACTCAACATTCCAAGTGATCTTTTCGAAACAACAACTAATTTTGTATCCTAATAAAGTGACCTTAACGTCTTACACCTCCGCATCAGTCGCGAAGTTAATAAGACCTCTGAGCAATGATACATGATTACTCCACTTTTAGGTTCAATAAAATTGGATTTGCCCCGTGTATTTTCCTTCCGGAGTTGTTCATTCAGCGAGAGCGTGTTACATCACCTGGCCCTCGTGGGTGCGATCACGGCGGTTAGTTTGGAGGCAATCACGGTGCGTCGCTCGTCGAGTCTCGGTGTTACCATAACCAGCAAGCAGCGGCGCCCGTAAAACTCTCCATGTACAATTTGGATCAACAAGTTGTCATTTTTCTTTTTGCACACATACGTTTTGAACAATATACAGCCGCTGTTGATCAGGGCTCAATTTTACAGAGCTGCTTAAGCATTGCTTCATAATTTTCTGCTAATCAGAAAAGATCAGGTCACCAGTCACAAATTGTACATGTGACATGATATTTTGGTTGTCGACTGTATTTTAGTAAACTTTATGTTGATGTGCTTAGCTCATTTTGCTGTGCTTGAGCTCTCTACGAAATTATGCCACGGTCATGGCTGAAAGCATTAACTAACATCAACCAGGCTGAAAACGATGCAATTTAAACGCCATGTCAACCAATAAGAAACACTCACTAAGAAAAAACCCAACATGTGCTAGTCAAGACAATTCATGCTCTCACATCTGTTGAAGCGGGTTTTATTTTGCTGAGGTTATTTTAGTAGACTTAAAGACACTGGACACTATTGGTTATTGTCAAAGACCAGTCTTCTCACTTGGTGTATCTCAACATATGCATAAAATAACAAACCTGTGAAAATTTGAGCTCGATTGGTCGTCGGAGTTGCGAGATAACTATGAAGAGAAAAAAAAAAACCTTGTCACGCCTCAAAATATAATTAAGAGCTACCGGCACAAATCAACGGCTTTGCACCACACTTCGTGGTTTTCTCACAATAATTATATTTTCGGGATTTTATTTACGAAATGTTTATCAAAATCATCATCAAACGATCAACAAGTGGAGTGGAGTCTTCACCCCAACATCCCATTACCTACCCCCCCCCACCACCAACTGGAGAAAGGGCTTCGTCATTTGAAAAATGTATCTATCACGTCTTCATAATAACAACAATCCCAAGGCCTACGGCTGTTCAGCCCCTAGTCACATTTCTAACCCATTCTTAGATTTTTGAACACCAGGGGAAAATACAAAATAAAAACACTATCAAAGTATTTCAGACCTGTCAACCCCTACCCCAAAAAGAGAACAAAATCGTGTTGTTACAAAGGGGTTGATTCTACCAGTACGGATATAGGCCTACCAGCTTTTGAAAAAAGAGTCGAAGCTTTTTTTCCCTTTTTTTTTTTCTTGGGCTTTTTTTTTTCTTTTTTAGAGGGACCTTATTCTAAGTACACCTTGGGAATAAGCGTGAGTAGGAATTAACCCAGATATCCACGCCTGACTGCCCATCGTACTTTAAGCTGGCAACACAAGCCCACACTGCTGGTGTGTATACACGCACTGGGTTTCCCATTCTCGTGTCTCACGAAAGGGACCCCACTCCTCTCTTTCTCGCTCTCTCTTTCTGTGTTTTTATTATTTTTTTATTTCAACAATATTTTGTATAGCTGAGAAATTCACAGGTGATGTTTTTGTCTTGTGAGGTCAGAGTTTAGTCAGAGTTCTGCCAACTTGACACGGGCGCTGGCGATCCATGCTGTGGGTTTCACGGGGGGGGGGGGACTGAATGGCTTAAAAGGCACTGGACACTATTGGTAATTACTCGAAATAATTGTTAGCATAAAAACTTACTTGGTGTGAGCAATAGAGAGCTGTTGATAGTATAGAACACATTGTGAGAAACGGCTCCCTCTGAAGTAACGTAGTTTTTGAGAAAGAGGGTAATTTCTCACTCAAATAATAAAACACTTCTGTTGAAGCTTTTTATTATGCATCTGAAAGCACACAGATAATGCAACAAGGGTGTTTTTCTTTAATTATTCTCTCGCAAATTCTATGACCAATTGAGCCCAAATTTTCACAGGTTTGTTATTGAATGCATATGTTGAGATACACCAAGTGCGAACACTGGTCTTTGACAAGATGTGCAATGCCTTTATTATGCCCTGTTTTGTGGTTTTGTTTTGGTCCGGGACAAGGCGCAACCCATTATGTTGACTATTTTCAGGGTTTCTGATCACGATATTTGAGACTTAAAATGGAGGTGGACTAACGAGGTTGGTAATTTGTCAGGACCAGTTAATGTAAATTTGATGTACTTTTATCTTTTTATCTTCTCCTTTTTTGGAGGTTTTGACAGGGAATAAATAAAGGAAATAAACTGGCATTCCAGCATGCATTTCAGTCTAGTGACTTTTTAATTGTGATGACAAACATCATCAATATCATCATTACCTAAAATGTGTCTCGTCTGAATAATGGGACTTGCAATTATGAAATGTTTATCTTTACACCCTGTCCCTGTTGGTTCGGGCAAATTGTTTTGGTCATCTTGATCGGCAAAGTCTGGAAGATACGGGTGGGAGGAGAAGGAGGAAGATGGTAGGTAATGGGGAAGGGGGGGGGGGGGTTGATGCGCGGGCTCGTAGATATGACAGCGAATGTGGCCTTCAGAGTCTTGTAAACTTCAAGAAAGAGACCTTTAGTTTTGAACGGACCATGACAATTGGCACGGTACGAACCTGGTACGGTACGAACCTGGTACGGTCAAACTGATAAATGCGGTGGTGATAGAGCGATGAAGGAGCATATAGGCTATTTTAGTCAGTAACCGCCTGCTCCAAATGATAAAAAAACTGCCCACTTTTATTATTTTGTTGTGTAACGAAATCCACTCCACCTCCTTCCTATTAATATTGTTGATAACAAAAAAAAAGAACAGAAATGGCTTTTATCAAAAAGAAGGATTGGTATATAATCCCAAATAGGGAGGGGTGATAGGGTGATGCGTGTGAGATACGGAAGAGAATGGCTTTCAGAGTCTTTGAAACTTCAAGAAAGAGAACTTCAATGGAACGGGATTCGACAAGTGGTACGGGTCAAACTGATAGTGGTAGTGGGTGATAACAGCACCCATTAGTTTAGCCATATCAGAGGGGCATTTATACCAAGTCAGTTACGCACCCGCCCTATATGATAACGAAAGTTCCACTTTTATTTTGTTGTAGAACGAAATCCACACCACAGCCTTACAAACAATATTGTTGCTGAAAACTTCAAAAAGAAGAAGAAAAAAGGCTTTTATCGGTGCAAATTAAATGAAAAATGGTTGATTTAAGCCTCGCAAAACCCTTTTTTGACCGCACGACCTAATTTTACTTTTTTTAATTACTAGACTAATGACCATGAAAACTTGTGCTTTGTTTGGAGAACCGAAGAGTTGTAGCTATTTTAAAAAATTGTTGAAAACTACAAACTTTTTTAATGAAGGGTAAGAAAAAGAGTTTTTTTTAAATTTGAGAAAGGCTTCAGACATGAAGCTTTTACTCGTGCGTCTGAAAGCACACAATGCACATGAATAGTGTTTTTCCCCCATTATTTTCTCACAACTTTGATGACCGACTGAGTTTGAATTTTCACTTCATGCGTTTTGGGATACACCAAGTGATGATACTTTGTCTTTGACATTTGCAGGAACGTTTTACCCTGCCTTCAAACGGCAAATACGCAATACTTATTACCTGGCACTGAGTTGGTCCAAAATAACTTCGTATACACCAAGTTTGAGCTGTACTGTGTTTCAAAATAATACAATCAGCAGCCGATTTCACGAAACGCTATAGGATTAATCCTAACTCGAGTTAGGACGAGTAACCCGTCCTAACTTAGGATGAGTTCAATTCGTCCTACGTTCTGGATACGGAACTGAACCCGTCCCAAGTTCCAAGATGAATCCTAAGTTAGGATGAGTTTGGTGAAATCGACGGCTGGGCTATTAGATGGGAAGCTTGGTATTATGTTCATACAATTTATCTTAACTTCTCTGTTTTCTTTTCTTTAGAAATCTGCATGGCAGTAGTTCAGAAATTAATCAAATAATGCCCTTATTGGTGCAACTGAAACATTGTGCAGTATTTGAAAACACTTAATAATAAAAATCTACTTGGTAACGAGCAACGGAGAGCTGTTGATAGTATGAAACGGCTCCCTCTGAAGTAACGTAGTTTTTGAGAAAGAGGTAATTTCTCACTCAAATGGTAAAGGCCCTTCGTGTATCTGAAAACACACAAATTTGTGCAACAAGCGTGTTTTCTCTTTCATTATTTTCTTGCAACTTCGATGACCAATGAGTCCAAACAGTCACAGGTTTGTTATTTTTATGCATAATATGTTGGGATACACCAAGTGAGAACACTGGTCTTTGACAATTACCAATAGTCTCCTTGCCTTTGAAACGAAGGAAAGAATTCCTGTCTGTTAAATTTGACCCAAAGAGCAAGATCTTTGTTGTGGCACTATGTGATTGTTTCGTTTTAAAACTCATTTGTATTGGCCTACATTGACTGAAATACCTTCACCTTTTTACCACGAACGACCGATCGTCGCCTTTGTGTTAATGAACAAATGATGTTTTGTCTCGGATAAATTCCATGGCTTAAGATTCTGCTTTCTTCATCCAAAATAACATGTTACAGGCACTCAGACTGTGCAAGTGAGTCTGGCTGTAGGTTGTCCTACTATTTTTTCTCTAAATCGTGATGTGCTTTTGGTTTGGATTAAAAAACATTATGATGTGTCCAGTTAACAAGAGTCTCAATCGATAGTAGTTTCACCAAAGGAAGGAGATTTTGATGAATAAAAAACAGGTAGCCCAGGTTAGCTCCTCCGCTGCTGTGAAGTGTCGACCTACCGGGGTTAGCAAAAATGATGCAATGGTTGGAATAATATTCAAGTTCGTGATGGGAGTGATGGTATGTCTGCATGGAGTGGGAGCTGCATGGGGTGCCACATGGACAAATAATCAATCTGGCCCAGCTACTTCAACGGCAACAACCAACATGGTAAGGTGTTCAATCCAATTAACTTATTGTCCATTAACAATATAACAATGGAAGAAAAATGTCAAAACATTGATAAAAGCTTAAAAACTGAACACTAAAAAATTACAGCTAAAATACAGTGTTGTTTGTTTGTTTTTAAATGGATTATAAAAAGTAAGCATTCTATACTTCTTTAATTAATGTTAAATGCCACGCGGGAAAACAAAACAATAAGTATATCAACCATCACTATCTGTAGCCGATGGCCAGGAAACACGATGGCACAGCGTTGAGTGTACCTATATAGTTGTCCTTTAAGGCCATAGAAATTATGCTAAAATATGAAGTACCAAACCTCTCCTTTAAGGGTTCGGCCCGCGTCCCAATAAACACAAACAAATTTTGAAAGGAACACTGTCTCAAATATATACAAGTACCCCTTAACACTAAGGATCCTTGATTTCCCCTTCGCAGTTTAAAGGTCATTATTCACACCTGGCATTAAACTAAAGCCCCAAACTCACAGGTTAATAAATGCACGACGGCGGCGCAACACGCTCAAAAAAAAAAAAAAAAAAAAAAAGAGAAAGAAAGAAGAAAAAAAGACCTAAATGGGGAAAAGCAAAAAAGGGACTGAGCTATATAAGAAACTAAATCCCCAGCTCGTTTCACCTCTCCTTGCACTTCTAAAAGGTAGTGTGATCTTTATCCTGCCCATTGCATGCTGTTTGTTTGCGCAATC